>NC_141276.1:7702500-8994166 GCF_054856545.1 Hippocampus guttulatus
TGGTAGTGTCCTATCTTACGTGTTCTCCATGGACCAGAACCAAATAAGATGCTCAGAGCACTTTTTCTTTGATCGAATGGAACCCAGGAGCAGTAAATACAGGGAAAACAACATGGGCCCCAAAATTGAACCCTGTGGAACACCAAATGTACAAACATATAAGACACGTTAGTTACATTTATTTGGGCTTTTTAGCAGTTAAGTCAAAATGAAATCCCCCCCCCCATGGTAAGAATCTGCTATCTAACATACATACAGTATAACACATTTTAGAGCTTATGTATCAAACACTGGTTCTTGAGGCTCATCAGCAAGCTCTGCAGGAGCCTGATGACCGCCCTCGAGGACCAGAGTTTTACCGCTGTGTTTTCGAGGAATTCGTTGTCATTCTACCATGTGAGTCCCGATAGAAGGTTTAGAGCAGGACATAGGCCAGATATTTTGTGGATTCACAATTAAGTTTGTTCATCAACTATCTGCTGTGTCGTTCTTGTCAGAATACACGCTGCTGGCTGCACAAAATGTTATGTATTTTTTCCCCCCACCCTTGACTGCCAGATTAGTTAAAGAAAGGAGTGGTATGACTTGAATGTTATCAGTGTCTTTTAATGTGAACTTTACAGCAGCCCATCCATAGATCATTCTCTATTAAAAAGAGTCTCAACAGAGTTAAACCCTTTGCAGATAATACATGTACTCTCCGAACTGGCCAAGATAAAATGTCATTAAATGAAATGGATTCATAATTGTTGAGTCACCTTTGGGAATTGCTCGTAAACTAAAGACAAGCTGTAACTATGTGAATGTCTTCAGGAAATGAACAAATGATCGTGACTTGACTGTCACATGGGCATGTGCACACACACACACACACACTTACATATGCACACAGAGGAGCCCACAGGGGTGCCACATGTGATGTTGACCCACTTTAGATGTGTGGCACAAAGTGGAGCAGGGATCCAGAACATAAAAAAGAGAGGTTGACATTTAAAAATAGGCTGGGGTTTCTTTTCATCCCTTCCGCTTCACGCCGTACAATGGAAGTATCCATCTTTTGTGTCATTGAGAACTTCATCTCATTATTCTGTCACATCTGCAGCGGGCCACTTCAACAGCAGCCATGCGAGGCAACCGAATGGCACGTCACTTCAAGTTATTTGTCAGGTGGACCCAATACACTGACACAGTCTTAGTTTCTTGGGACAGTGTCTTTCTATATAAGTGGCAGGCCTTCAGTGACTTTACAGACCTCGTAACCCTGGAGAACCCAAGGGGTCAAATTTGACCCCTATAAATTCTGCTACTCAAATGCTACCCTTATATCCTAAAGGGTAAAATTTGACCCTAATCCTAAATTAGGATTAAAGCATTGAATATTTGAAAAAACATATATTTTGGTGTTCAGCGAACATATAGCAGTCATTTAATGTAAAATTCATCATTTTCCAAAGAAGAAAAGGGTTCTTGGGTTCTCCAGGGTTTTAATACCACCAGTATCACATCACAAAATAATACCCTAAATTACAATCAAAATGTGCAAGGCACTACAGAGAGACGGGAGACGTTTTGTGTATTTGAGAATGAATCCTATTATTTAAGCAAAAAATAAAGGTTAAACCTTTATCTTCCAATAGCTTACATCCAAAGCTAGCTAGGTCGATAGCTAGCTCGATAGCTAGTTAACATTTTAAGGTAGGTCAATAGTAGCTTTGTGCATCGAAATGCAAAACTGTTTGGTTTCATTGTTTAGTTCTTTTGGACAAGATCGCTTTGCGCTTGCTGGCTGTTAGCAACAATCCCTTCACACTAGCATGTAAATGACCCACACAGGCATAGTAGAGTTTTGCACTCGTAACTCTGGCTCGGGCAGCTTCCAGCCTTTTATGTGCACGCACATAAATTAAGCCGAAGATGAGTGCACTGGGGCTTATCAACACGGCGTGCTCTCCCAACAAGACAGGCCTTGCCTGTAAAGGTCCTAATTTAAAGCCATTTTCGCAACACAACCAAACTTTCTGTAGCTCCTTTGAAGCCCTGCACCTGTCTGGAGTTATTCGCATGATTTGATTATGCACAGCAAGGACACCAGCGTGTAAGTGTGGGTGCCTGTTTATGGAGATGCAAAAATTGCGGATAATGCAGTTGGGGCACCAAATCCAGAACAACTACATCTGTCATATTGGTAGTCTTGTTGAAAGTAACATTGCATTACAATTGCACATCATTATATGCCACTATTCTCACTATTATTTATTCAGTTTCTCGTCCCAGTTTTGGGTTCACTTTGGGTCGACTTAACTTTATTACAGCGGCCACTGGAAACGACATGCATCAGTCAAAAATAGTACCTGGCGCGATTCTGTTCGTGCCAAATTATGGGGCACAGGAACATCAGTCTGTCTTTCAACCAAATTGGTCAAGGTCATCCTACTCGCACTAGTACAAGTGAAACTGGGAAAAAAAAAACCCCTGCAGTATATTGAAGGCAGCAGTCGAAATTCGGACATGGTAACAAACAAGATGAATGGATGAGATCGAGGGTAGATTTTATCCAAGAGGAGGCTGAAGGAACATGAATGGCAAGATTGAGTGACCAGGCTCCGGCATACTGAGATCTCCAGCTGAAAAAGTAACTGGTGCTAGAAACTGTAGCTCAGAGCATCTTGTTTTGCCAGTGGAAAAGCATAATTAGGCGTGACAAGCCAAGTAAATCGTTTTTAGTGAAAAATGCACATCAATCTGGTCTAGGCAGATGGTCGCCCTCCATTGAGTCTTGTTCTTCCACCGTGAAGACAGAAGGGCCCCTTTAAAGAACATCGTCCCATAAGGAAAGTGCCTTGAAGTAACTTTGGTCATGAAGCGGCGCTTCATAAATAAAACAACGGCATGGGAAGCATTGTGCAACGGTGTGCCTTTGTGATGTATCCAATTGGATGGTTAGTGACCCCAATCTGCCTGCCAAGGTTATCCAGCTTCGGGATGGGCCTGAGTGGTCATCGGGAGATCCTGACACAGCAGGCCTGGCTGCCACGTCCCAATTTCCAAAACACGGCTGTCACTCCCTTTCCTCGTCGCACGGCCCTTCTCTCGTCTACCTTGGTCAACCGCGCACATATGCGACGCACGGAGAGACGAGAGATGAAGGTGCGCTGACGCTGGCCTACATACAGCGGCGGAAGCAGTTAGGAGTAGCAGCCTTCATGCTCGGATGGGGAATAACTGTGGAGACATCTGCCAAGGCTAGAATATTTGTAATCTACCAAACTGTACTGGCATCTGAAATACATCTATATATATACCGGTATATATATATATATATATATATATATATATATATATATATTTTTTTTTTTTTACATCACAGCCTCCGGCCAGGCATAAATATAACAACCGTCTCCTGTCATTCACCCTTCCATCCATCCATGTTCTGGAGCTTTGTCCTCATTAGGCTTGAAAGTGAGCTGATGCCTATCTCAGTTGAGAAACTGAATCTGTTTAAAAAAAAAAAAAAAAAGTTAGTGAGTCTATCATTACCTCTCGTATTGCTTAAAGCAACATGCCACTTGCCATTCATTTTCCTGCATTCTATTAGGCAGTGAGTATAAACATTAGTAGTGCAAATATCAAAAAGGTTTAGCCAGATCAAGTCTCAAAATAATGACATACTCCGTGCAGCGCCATCTTGCGCAAGATCACGTAGTCACTGTGACGTAGCACGTTCTGTAACACGGCGCTGTTCAGTTTTGAGTTGCTTCCGGGTTGAGTTTGTGATTAAAAAATTCCCAACATTTTGCAATGTTCCTTTACGGTTGTGCCATTTAATGAATTTTTCTTATGCTCCATTTGTTACTTTGAAACAATACATTTCTGGACTGTGGAGAATTTTGAACCATCTGCACTCTTACGATATCCAAACTGGTGCATGATCTCAGTTCGGCAGCCAGGAAGTTCCACAAAAAAAATAAAAATAAAATAAAAATACTGTAACCATCCTTGGAGGAGGTAATTACAAATCTCTCCGTTGTCTCCATCTCTTCCTAATGCTCCTCCTCTTCTGTATTATTATTATTATTTATTTATTTATTTATTTTTTAGGGGGAAAGGATGGCAAATCAGCACAAGTGCACACTCGAGTGCCGTGATGTCCCCTGAGGAGGAACGAGTAGCGGCGCTCGGATTATTGAAGGGGAGCCTTAGGAAGGCGCAAAACCCAATGCTGGGAGGTTGGAGGCTTCAAGTTAGTCAGGCTGTAACAGGTGCGACTTTCCACTGCTTGCTTCTGTTAATTACCAAAGCCAAAAGCCGAGCCAGGTGAACAGCCATCAGCGCATGGAGAGGATCCAGAGGGCCCATCTGACCAAAGTCGCTTGACTTGGGAAACACACGCCAGAGCACACAAGCCTCCCCGACACAAGCCTTTTGTCGCCGCCGTCCAAGGAGAAATTACTGTTTTTTTTAAATTAGGGCCAAGAAAAAAAGCGTTTGATGGCATATGAGAAAAAAAAAAAGCCGACTACAAACGATTGATTATGAATGCACGGATTTAAGGCCGGCGCTCCATCAATCAATGATTTAAAATGTTTACAAGCGGACGGCTTACGATAACAGGTGTGTTACGAGCTGTGAGCGTCTGGTTCGACTGGTACGGGGAGCAATTAAAACCGTTTTAAATCAAGAGACCCTTTTTATTCTCCACCCCCACCCCCACAACTGAAAACAGTTCCAAACTGCCTCAATAACATTCCTGTGACATGGCTTTGGCAAAATAAAACTGACTGTGCTCAGACAATGCTACGTGGATGGCTTTGATCGCACAAGTTGTAATTCTCTTTGTTTGGTTTCATTTGACAGTAAACTTCAATTCATTTTTGATGAACTGTTTGATATTTTCCAAACGGCTTGGAGGGTCAAAAATGTAAGCCTGAATTATTGGGCCACCATGAGCAAAGTTATGGAGGACTGTCAAAACCAGCACTGACGCCGTATATTTTTTAATCTGTGAAGATAAATTGCTGCGCTACGCCTTACTTCATATTTAGCATCTTTATACCATTAAATTGCATTTATGGCTATGACTGCACTCACCTCTATAAAATCAAGGATTTACAATGGCACAAATAGTAATACTTCAAAGAGTGATCGATTGCGAAATTCATCCCTCAGGGGAGGAGATTGTACACCGGGGAGCAGCAAACTGCACCAACTCAAAGCTAATGAACGAACATGATGTTGTCATGGTCAGGTTAACCAAGCAGATCATCTGAGAAACTTTATTTCAAGTTTCTTTTGTAAAGGGACGTTAATTTTAAACATAGACATATTTTACGAGTCTGAGACAAGTGTCAAAGAGTCAACAAAAACGCAACAAAAACGTGTAAGTCCAAGAAGAGCCCTAGCTGCTGCTGTTATAACTATTAGCTAGCGGCTATTGGGCTAGCTGAAGCTAACAACATGAGACTTTCTTCTCAAGTGCATTTAAAATAGCTGTTACTTCAAAGCGGGTTTTGGGCTACGCCAAAAAAACAAAAACGTTAAGTCTGGATAGAGCCCTGGCTGCTGCTGTTATAACTATTAGCTAGCGGCTATTGGGCTAGCTGAAGCTAACAACATGAGACTTTCTTCTCAAGTGCATTTATAATAGCTGTTACTTCAACGCGGATTTTGGGCTAGGCACGTGCCAGCCTCGAATCCGCTGCGAAAAGTGGAAAACCGCTGTACATGCTTTTCAACAATCTTCCTGTGTTATCGACTTCAACCATAATGACAATACCTCCACAAACACACATTTGAACAGCTTTCTTTTTTACAAGCGCACTATTTTTCCTCACGGTTTCAAATGCTTTTTTGTCTCCCGTCCCCGGAGGGCCGAGTACACGGACACGGTGGCGGTCTCTGCGGAGCCTTCCGTTTCAAGTGACCTTTCTCCGGCTTTATTCGGCGAGTCCCGGGCGTCTGGTCACCGAATCATTCGGCCCGGTTGGCCATTGTTCGCTTGTAAAAAGGTCGGTAGGCGACCGCAGAAAAAGGGCGGCGAGGACCCCGCAGACCTCGCAGTTAGGAGTACACGGTACGCACTCGCATTGCGCCTTTTGCGCTACGTTCTTTTCTGACTTCCACATCTGGTCATCAGATCTTTGGCTTGTTTGCTCGGCATCAATAATGAAAAGATTTTTGGAGTAGATGAAAATAATAAGCCAGTGGGAGGCGGGCTAGGAGGGAGGGGGGGGGGGGCTCAAATGAGATCACGAGCGCGTATGATCCCCTTAAAAGCACGACTAAATTATTCAGGTGGGTTTTTGCTGTGAAATTCCCCCATCTGAAACGCGCACAAGAACCTCCTCGCGCTCTCTGCGGGTGAGGGTGGGAGGGGGACCGAACGACAGATTTACAATGCAAATCACCTCTCGGTGACTTGCAACACTCCGTCATGAAGCAAAACACCCTTCAAGACAAGCAAACACATGCAAATGAGCTGATTAGCTCAATATGCAAATTGTATTATTATTCATAAACGACATTAATATGTTAATTGACACGGCGGTTGCGCGCTGCAGATTAATTTTTCTATATTATATATTAAGCGCGTAATAATCTGAACCAGTGGATCCAGATGAAAAGATAAAGACGACAATTAGATGCCATTAGTCGGGATTCATTTCGGGTTGCCATTGATGTGTCAAATGCGGCTCGCGGGTCCTTTTGTACGCTGAGCAGAGACAGTTAGTTACGAAAAAAAAAAAGCCGTCTCTGTATTTCAAAGGGGACGGCGGGGGTTAGAAGCGATGGAGGGGAGGGGGTCTTCTCGCTGTAGGCTTTCACATCCTGTCTGCCTGCCGGCCCCACATGACCCGAGCCGCTCTCATGTTGCCGCTTCCGATCGATAGTTGGCCTCTGACTCGGGTCGGCCTCGCCGAGCTCTCGTGTGCGCATCTCACTTCTTCCGAGGAGCGTCTTGCCGTGTGTTTTGGCACGACGAGGGTCTCCGTGTGCGTGTGTGTCTGCAAGGCAGGATTTGGCAAAGCTGCTGTGTGTTGCGTCTTGTGTGTCTGCCAGCTTCATCACCGCCCCCCCCCTCCACCCCCGTCCTCCCCAACGCCACCCAGTGAGAAACCAGATTGATTGCTCCCCTCCCACACGCAAACAATTAACTACACGGCGCTCAATTAGATGCACGGCGGAGACCCCTTCAGACCCGCCTTCGCCTTGACCCGCCGCTAACCTGCAAAGTTCCGAGGTGTGGAAAAATGACGGGAGGAAGTGAGATCAACATAGAAAGGGCTTGTCAGGGGTTCCTGTTGTTTTGGTGTCGTCTTCCAAAGTGAGATTATCCCTTGATGAAGGCGACGGGATGGAGTTTCATTATCGCGCCGTGCCGCCCCAACAGCGCCATGTCAAGTTAGCAGTAGTGCCAAGATTTCAGAATGCAAGGGAATTCCATGGACGACGTGCACGGAATATTTTGCATCGGACGCTTCATTCAGACATGCCCGCAGACAACATTTTCAAGGACCGGGTTGGCGTGGAGGCTTTCGATACCAGCCACCAATCAATATAAAAAAAAATAATAATAATAATCAGACATAAGTCCTACACTGCCACAGTCTGACACATGAAATTATCAGCATCAGAAAAAAAGGCCTTTGTTCACAATTTTTTGTCATTGTTTTGAGACTAACGGTATCAGAACATGGTAGCGGTGAGTATTCAAAGAGTGAATACCCGTTCTGGTATCGGTCTGGGACAAAAAAAGATTGATGATGAAATGCCCCACTGTTGCGGACAAGGTTGGTTGAAAGTGGAAGAAAAAGGAGTCATTTTAGCATTTCTAACAATAAGATGCAATGTATTA
The DNA here is from genome assembly GCF_054856545.1 of Hippocampus guttulatus. Taxonomy (NCBI): domain Eukaryota; kingdom Metazoa; phylum Chordata; class Actinopteri; order Syngnathiformes; family Syngnathidae; genus Hippocampus; species Hippocampus guttulatus. The sequence goes on from NC_141276.1 coordinate 7,710,353, forward strand.
GCTTCAAATAAAATATGGCGCGGCCGCACACGCTTCACCGGTATCATGTCTCCTCCTCCTTGTTACAAGCAAAGGCAGGGCTTTCCGTTTGAACGACATGACGTCTGAACAAACGGCAAATGGGCACTTGTTGGGTATTTTAACAAACATTGCCAAATATGGACATGCCCGCGTCTAACCACAAAGAACAAGTGCGGCGTAAAAAGTGCTTACATGTGAAAAAGGGCGAGAAGATTGGAAATATTACGTTCATAATCCATGGTTCTCTCTTCCCAAATTCACCTATTTTGTTTTCTGTGGAACCAATCGTCAGCTTTTAACTGACAAACTCACCTATTTATTTCTGTGCTCTTCTGTAAGGCCATAAAACACCACAAGGTCAAATACTTGCAGTTTTTCAAGCATTCGCGACAAGACTCCTGTACTTGTTTCATTGAAAGGACCCCAATTCCAATTGAGTATGTGTGTCGCAGTTTTGATAGTTTGGCTTCTTATAAACTCCTGTCTGAGTGACAAAGCGTACCGATTAAATTAACCGGTCTGGCGTCTGAAGCGGGAGAAGGTGGCGGGCGGCCCAGGATGAGACGTCGCAAAAGGGCTGGAGGACACGCGCTAACCGCTGTGACTGACAGCTCTGTTAATTCAGACCTGATGAATATTGCAAGACTCGGCCGCGTGCCTCGCGAACGTAAAACAGTCCGGGTGCGGGCGAGCTCGAATCCCACATGGCTCACATGTACACACGCGGCGACCTAAGCCAGCCTCGATGGAAACTTTCACGCCCTTGCGCGCTTAGCGCTGTTGCGTGTGTGGGAGGTGCCATCGGGTTGTTGTGGTGTACGAGTTGGGTGACACAGAAGAGGAAGTTACCGGAGAAGGGCGACTGCCACTACGGCCGCCCCTCCACTTCCCTGCGAGATCAGCAGAGGGGAAAGAGGACAGCCTTGGCAAGTGAGACTTTTTCAGTCGAGGTTGACCTTAAAAAGCTCCACAGCGCCAGATATTGCTGTAACACTCAGCCTTGTGAATATTTCATCACGCCTCGAGCGATTTGTAGAATATAGCAGGTCTGCTGTGGCGGCGCCCGCCGTACTTGCGATGCAGCGCTGCCGGCTACGTCGGAGGCGCCGCTATGGCTTAGGCGTTTTCCATAGTAGCGAGGCCCGAACGGCATTAACGGAAATCCCCAAGTTGGGATGTCTAGTAGAGCCCCCCCCCCCCCGCGGATTGTAACGTAGCGCGGGCAGGAGGGGTGGATTGTTTGGATTGTGATTACTAAAAGCATTTAAATCCACCCTCCGTCCCTCTGCCGCTTATCTGATCAGCGTAGCAGAGCAAGCTACCCCCTCAGCGTCAGGACTTAATATCCAACCCGGGATATAAGCCGTGTTCAATTGGTATGACGAGAGCAAACATCGGCGGCGGCACGCGACGACGCAACGGAGCATGCGGGCTCTTGTAACAGCGTCGGTGGTCACGCATGCAGAAGGCATGTCAACAACAACTGGGCATGCACCGATGTGACTTTTTTTTTCTTTCTTCTGAATACAAGGACTCACATTTGAATACAGACTAAGTATACGCCCATTATCGGTCGTGCCATTTTCTTTGGCTTTTTTCAGATGCTATCAGTCACGGCAATGATCACCACAAAGAAGGCCAGTGAACTGTGGGGGCACAAACAGATGAACAACTGTTCACGCTCACACCATTGTGAGCCAAACATGAACTTTAACCCTAACATGTATCCTGTAACCTGCTAACCTGACAAGCTGTCTGTCCACTGTAGTAACCGCTGTCCCTGAAAGGGTTCGACAGGAAGCCCGGAGTCCAGAACTTGCTAGCCTACCACTTATCCAACTATCTCTCACAATTTCCACCAAAATGTAAAAACACCCCCCCCCCCCAAAAAAACCGTCATTATTATTATTTTTAGTTATTTGCGATGGGAACAACAAAAGCTTGCAAGTCACTGGTGTCAAAGTCAAGGCCCGGGGGCCAGATCTGGCCCGCCACATCATTTTATGTGGCCCGCGAAAGGAAATCAAGCATGTCAAGTTCTATGATGCTTGCTAAAATCTGAACCAAAATTTCAAATTGTCAATGGAATCCACAATAGCAGTCATAATTCTTGACTTCTGATTTTAAACCTAGTCATGAAGAAATGTGTTGTGCGCTGTATGTGTAATATGTGGAGGTGATGAAACATTTATATGGTTTCCCAAAATGCATCACGGCCCTCCAAGGGAAACCGTAACGACAATGTGGCCCGTGACAAAAATGAGTTTGACACCCTTGGCTTACGTGTTGCACTCTTTGGATGTTCCACTATTCTGGTAGTTTGATAATGCCGTTAACTTCTTCGTACGATTAGAAACAAAGACAAAAATTAAAAAATGCAGCTCAGAACACCATTTTCCTGCAGCATTGACATCACCTTCTACGTAACAGAACAGGAGTGGACACACGCGATAGCATCCGCACACTCTTCACAGCCCCAAACAAAGAATTCAGCACGAGACAACCTGCGCAGAGAGAAAGCCCCAGCATGGGAGCGAGCGAGGTGTGAGTAGACTAGAAGCGCTTACAATAGCGCGCATGTGTTCTACACGTACGCTCGCACCACTGACACCAGGTGTTTTCTCCTTTGCCTCCAGACTGTGAGATAATTAGAAATGTTTGCACTCACTGGGGCTGGCGTCACCACACCGATAAGAATTTTCATCTCACTCTCTCTCTCTCTCTCTCTCTCACTCTGGTTTCATTCGAACACGCACACACACGCACCCTCTAAATCTATTATCTCTCTCTTTCTCGGTCTCAGACGTTATGACTGCTGCCCTCAAAGGCTGGAATCGCATTCAGTGTCAATGCCGTGGGATGTCTGCGGGAGGAAGTGTCACACTTCATCTCTCCGGGGGCAAATTTCTCATACTTTTCATTAATGTCATTCTGCCGAGACAAATCCTCGATTTTTATCTCATTGAGCGTGGAGTTGTTGTTTTCAGTGGTGTTGAACTTCCTCGGTAGCGCCCGATGGAAAGTTGGGGGGGATGAGCCAGTCATTTCTTAGTCAAGTAGCATAATACAGTGAAAATCCTCTACAACGAAACCTACATGGGCGAAAATGCCCCCTAGTGTGAAAAAATCTTCATGCATTAACACTATTCCCACTTTCAGACAGCCCTAACATAACAAGACGCATGGAAAAAGTCTCAAGGGCCCATTCCCAAAGTTGCTCCCCAACACCCCCCCCCCCCACCCACAAATTCCAGGGCACGTACTATCCCTCCTATGAGGGATTTTTTTTTCTTCCAAATGAGCCCCAACTGGAATGAGACAGATGGGCGATGCTCAAGTGCAACCTTTTTTGTTTTCTACACCACTTAGCGTGGGCAGCGCACGGCGTCAAAGATTGATGATCCTTTGGTGGATAACGAACTGAAAAAGCATTTTCATTTTCATTTGATTTCATTCACAAAAAAATAAAACCTATTTTTTTCAATTTTAGTCGGTTATCTCGTTCGTGTTCTTTTACGATAATGGCCTTGGCTAACACACCTCGTGCCCCCGGTGTGCTTTGTCATGTTCACCCCCCCCTCCCTCCCCCACTCCCACCCTTCCCACTCCCTCTTTGAAGCTGTGACATCAGAGCCAGAAAGAGCCCTGATTGGTCAACAGCATCGGCTCGATGCTGCTCGATCTAGCTTCATACCTGTGCACCTCAGTCAAGACACACTCCACGTTTGCACACACACATGCGAATAACTATACACGGTCATTTATCAAAAAATAAAATAACATAATCACCAACAACTGGTCTCAATCAGCCTCTTACCTTTTTGTATATCTTGTCGATTGAGTGAAGAGAAGACGATTGGGTTAAAAAAAAAAAAAGGGAGTGCCCTTGTTTAACTTGGCTTAAACGACTCTTGTCTCTTTGCTTGGCGGGCCAGGCCCCGTTTCGACATTTCTGAGCACCGTCCTGGGAGACATCAAGCCAAGGAGAAAGGAAGGGCACAGGAGGAGCGAGGGAGGGAGGGAGACGCGGCTGATGCTACCGCTGCTACTGCGAGGTTTGCGCTTTGAGGAGTGGATGGCTTTAAGGCCACAAGTAGCTATTAAGCTTATGAGCTTTTTCTTTCCAAATACGGCAAATGAATGAAGCGACGGTCTTTCAGAATGGAAAGGCTTTCCTTGTGGGTTTCGCCGATTGAGACATCCAGTACGCAGCCAGAGCGCGCGCACCTTAAGTGTATTGCGAACATTGCAATAAACATTCCTGTAAGCAATCCCCGTTCTAACTTATCTTGGCAAAATACTCATCACAGCTTCTTCTCTTTCTTTCATTTGTTTCCGTTTTATCCTCAGGCCTGCCGGCTTCGGCTGTTTCTAGTCGTATTGGCAGACTGATCAAACACTCGCGGCTGGACCTTTTTCCTTTCGTTAAATCCTCCAGAAGCCAAAGGAGAACTCTTTGCGGCCCTTGCCACAGAGCCCCGAGGCGAGTCAAGAAGAAGCAGCGCAACATTAGGCAGCGGGGGAGGCCCCCCTGCTGCACCTGTGCATGTTTGAGCACTTTATAGCAGGGTGCTTCGAAAGCCAAACGTTTGCCAAGATGCTTGGATAGTATAACACCCAAAAAACACAGTCGTAGTTCAATATCATAAAAATTTCAATGTTAACAATCGCAGCGATCTACTTTTTTCCCCTTGCTACTAGTTGCTCAGCAGAATTCATTTTACAATTGATTAACCGCGGAAGCGTGCGGCCGCCATTGCGGAGTAAAAATATTTTGACTGGCCAACACATTCAAACGGACTCTGCAAGGGCATTCAAATGTATTTCAATACGTCACCACAAGTACGTTCAAACCTACTCTCAAGTTCGTTCAAACGTACTCGTAAATACTTGGAAGCTAAATGCTACACTGGTGGCATTTTGCCATTATGCCACGGGGTATTGACTTGGGAGTGCTTTGTGAGGGGGAAAAATCATGCACTGCAGCCATAAAAAAATTAAATTAAATAAATAAAAAATAAAACATAAGAAAAATATATATATCTTTTTTTATTTTTAACCGTATTGGTATTGGTATGATTATAATAATTGTCCTGGAATGTGAAGGAGTATGCACATGTGGAAGTCAATAGCCTGTGTGGCACTATGGGGAAAAAAAATGGCCAATATAATTCAGGCACCTCAGACATAATAAAACTATAAAATTATTAATGAACAATATTTAATTTTTGAACATAATGGTATAAAATGGGACAAATGTTTTAAAAAACTGCTTTTTTGGACGTGCACATGCGCAAATCAATACCCCGTGGCATTATGGGAAATGTTTTTTAACATTCGAACCTACAGTATTTTCAAGTATGTTTTAACGTATTTGCAGCTGCACGCTTTCCGTGAATAACTACTCTGTATTGAGTATAAAATCCACTTTGGCCCAAAATTAATTTGCTTGACAGTGATCAGGCGGCTGAAGAACTCAGATGAAGAACTAGGACGGCACGACACAATCACAAATAGCTGCTCATTTTGCAAGCTCCAGACTGGATCTGAGTCAATCCAAACAAAGATTTGGTATGATTTCAAGTTAACTTTGGGTTTCGGAAATGCCAACAAAGCGGAGTTTCAAACCGATAGCGACAATCTCTCCTGAGTGAGAGTGTTAATATGACTCAGGGAAGTAGATGCATTGAGGCTACATAGACATTCAGGTTCCCAAAGACACTCCCCTATGCAGAATCTTCCATCTCTTTTGACAGCCGAGCCCTGAGAGAACATCATTTCAGCGTCAATAACAGCCACGCTGTTGGATTATGTCAGAAAATATCCAGGAAAATAAGAAATAAAGCAAACATGTTTACCCATACCTAGATAATGTAGTGACGATAGATCTGAGATCATTCATATAATCCTTGACCTTCCCTGGCAGCACTAGTAGTATGCTCTTGACTCTTCTTTGTATACATAATTGAATAAAGCAATAATGATACAGAAAAGTGTTGAGAATAGCTGGTGGCGAATGAGTCCTGATGGAAGAGCTGAGCCACAAAGCATCACCGCCAAGTGTGTTACGGGTGGAACGTCGCAACTGTTTTAACACACAGCTGTCTGTTGTTCCGCCTCCTGGCCTGTCCAAAAAAGACATGAGCATCTTGCACTGACTGGATGGGGGGTTTTTTTTGTTTTTTTTTTTTTTTTTTTCAGAAAATACTTTCTCCTCACTAATATTTAACGACGAAGGCGCTCCATCACATCTGTTCCCTTTCTCTCGCCGCCAATGTGGTGATCATGACAGAGGCAACAGCGCCAGATGCGTAATCGGCGGAGGGGATGTGACGCCGCGTTTCTACGGCAACACTCGCCGTGTTACAGTCACTGTGCTGTCGGCCTGCTTTTTGTGGGGGGACCAAGGGACCAAGACGAATGTGCCAAAGTTTTTACACCAAGTACCAACCAAAAAAAAATACTTAGCTTTCATCAATATAATCAGAGAATAATTATTGTCGGTATGCTAAAATCTGAAAATTTGGACAATTTGAAGATAAACAATGGTTTTAAATGATGACTATAATTAAAATACTTGTCAATTAATTGATAATTGAATAGTTCTCAAATAATCGATTAATGTTGACGCCTGTAATATGCAGTTTAGGGTTATCGGACACACCTGGGCTCCGACATCAATGGCGGCCCACTGGCCCGTGGGCCACCATGTTGGCCACCAGTACATATGTGATAAAGGCGATGAAATCAACATGTTCCTGCTTTTTAAAAAGCTAATATTCAATATTTCATCAATCATTCTTGCTGTTTTGTCGTACACACAGCTAAAATGTTTCCTTCTTATCGCTTAACCCACAAGAAGATCAAGCCAAATTTGAGAATGCGACATCGGACAGATATCAAACAAGGCACACATTCATCAAAGCTTCCCGCGGCGCTGATGATGAAGCAGCGGGACTGTACCCCGGAGTCCTCCCCGGGGGAATGTGATCTGCATGGTGACAAACCGCTGTTCAGATCAATAGTGCTCATTATTGATCGCTGTTGATCAATGACTCCTCCTTGTCTGGATCATCATCGCAACGAATGGGATTGTCGAGCCCTTGCGCTTCCCATTATCGTTCACAGATACGAGACGGACGCTCACACGCGTGCAAGGAGCGGTGACTTCATGATATATGAAACCATGGTCACTCCAATTTTGCCAGTTATGATGACAATTGTGGTGACGGTCCAAAAACAGGAAATGGAACTACAGTGGTACCGCTACTTACAAAATGAATTGGTTCTGGAAGAAATTTCTTGACTAGCACATTTTTGAGACGCGTTTTCCATGTAAATGCCCTAATCCGTTCCAAGTCTCCCCCAATTCTGTTTTCTAAAGCATAATAATGCATCAAAATGTGTAAAAAAAATACATGTAACCAATAGATTATTGCACAATAAATGAGAGTCGTGCATCATGTAAAAAACAAAGAATAAAGAATAAAAATGATGGTCATTTAACCTTTAACTGCATCCTCATCATTTTTTGCCCTCTTTAGTTCATGTTCTCTCTCAGAAGTGGTTTTTGCCTGGCGGTTTTGAACAATCCTTCGAAAATGGAAACAGGCAAACATCAGCATAGTGAGCGATCGGCCGACTGGTGAACCCTTTTTCTGCTCTCAGGTTTCAATTCGGAGAATTCCAATTTCACAACAGTTATGGAATGGAGCATTTAAGTGAAGAGGATCATCCGATGTACAGGTAGTCGTCGTGATTCTACGATGAACTTCATCAAAACACTCATCTGACTGTCATCTAGGACGATAATAATCTTGAACCATGTTCCCGCTTTTTAAACGCTGCCACTAAGTCCCGTGTCATTAAAGGGTGAGCGGTTTTGTTTTAATTGACTTACGGCGTTATTATCCAGCGGTTACCTTCTTTGACGGTCCCTATACGGTTCATAAATATTTTATGACGATGTATGATTCCACTTTCAATCGGTTGTTGTCAGGGAGAAAGAAAAAAATTGCTTTGAAATACAAATCTCCACGGAATGAGTTTTGACCTACTATATTTGCCTGCTGTAAAATTACAGCGTAAAGTCACACTGAGGGCATGATGAAGACGTGAGGAGATAAGATGAGAGAGAGCGAGACAGCGTCACAGCGGGGAGCATGATGGGAAAAGACAAAAAGGAGGAGGAAAACGGGCGAGGAGGTGCGAGGATCAGGCACTTAAGTGTCATTTACTTAACAAAAGTGACAGACGGTCGGAAACAAGAGTGTGCGGCGGGATATAATTAGCAAATTGGCGTGCTGGGGAAAGGTTGAGCGAATAACAAAACAGCCATCAATCTTTTTTGTGACTTCCTTTGGGTCGTGGGCAAGCATGAGTCTATCTCGGATGACTTTGAGCAAACCTGGTCTGGTGAGTGACGTGGGTGTCAACGAATGAGTATGTAGAGTTGGCTGTTGCGAGCTCAGGGTAGCGCCCTGCTGTACTTTCTGGCTAGGGCCTCACTGATTTAGCATTCTAAAAAATGAGCAAAAATTGTCTTGTAAAGTTAAACAAATACTATTGGACATGGGACTGCAAAATAGGCAATTGTTCTGCTGGCAATTCATAACTATATTGTTTTGGAACAAAAAAAGAAATTATTTTTAGGGTACAATTATTGATTCTGAATGCTCACTGAGTACTTTTTTTGGCTCAAGTATCAGTGGCCGGTATCTACAGCCTCCACAAGTAACCGATACCTTCAAATAATGCTGGTCAGCGCGATACTGGTACTATTTTATTGATTGTCGATTTTTTTAAAGTAATCAGCTGTTTCATCAGTTAGCAGAATTTCACCCTGCCGAGTATCGGAATCATCATCGGACGGGCAGTACTTCTGGCCCGCCTGCGAACCACCAACCCATCGTGCTGCCCAATAACAAAACCTGCCAAAAGACTGTCACCGTGACGCAGGAGCGAGAGGTCGAAGTTGGGGGGCGTGAAAAAAATTGCTGACAAAGATGGGGTGCAGGGATACCCCTTAATCAAAATATTTTTGAATTAACTCGACAATGAGGCCAGCGCTCGTTAGCCGCGGCGCACACAAGCGATGACATTGCGAGCCGTGCAAAGCCTGTCATTAATATAATGATGACAGATTAGCGCTCCGGTGGGACGGCGTCCGCCAGCACCGTGACAGCTGGGCCCGCCGTGACATCACCTCGCCTCGCCTCGCCGGGGGGAGGCAGGGGGGGCGCGGTAACTCGGCCTGGCCGTCATCACCGGTATGTTTAACTTTCACTTGAACAATAAAGAGAAAGAGAGAGAGAAAAGCCATCCGCTCTCTAAATGCCCGGAGTGTGCTGGTGTTGCAGCATTGTCCTGTTTGTTATCGCGCACACAATCAATCACTCGGGCAGCAGAGCACGTGCACGCACATTCCCATAGCGCGCACACACACACACACGCACACACACTCCCTCCTGCAGGAGTCTGACTCTCTTATACACTGTTGTCATGGCAACCCCATGAAGGGAGCTACTCCATACTGCAACTTCTCTCTCTCTCTCTCTCTCTCTCTCCTTCCGCTGACACACCTTCTATTTCTTTCACCCATTTCTTTGTCTCCCTCCATTACTTTCCGTTCCTCGCCTCTTGTACATTTGCGGCTCTGCTCTGCAGCATCCTTGGCATAAACCTGTCTGCCCTTGACTCTCCATTACCAAGCTACCTGTTCATCTTCTCACCTCTCTGGCCTTCTATCATGCTTCTATCTCTGACTTGTGAGGCCCACTCCCAGCTCGCTCTCTCAGGCTGTCGCCATCCTTCTCCCGCCATCCATCCGGCAAGATGGAAAATCCACCTTTTCGCCGCCGTGTCTTCTCCCAATTAATGAGGAGATTTACAAGGGGAATCAGTCAGAGGGCGGCCTATGGAGGACAGCTTTAATAAGGGCTCTGTGCTTTTCGTGCTCCCGCGTGACGAGATGCTTTGCCATTTAAGCAGATGCGAGTACACGGGGGCAGGCTACGGTAGAAGCCCTCCAAAATTATAAACAGATGCGTGAAAAGGCCAGCTCATGACGGATGCCAATTTGCAGGTGCCTACAGTGAACTGAGACACACCTTTTAAGAACTTCATTCATTAACACGCACTGGCAACTTTGTCCATAGTTTTGTCCATTAGTGTCCGCGGCCACCTCAACCACCAATTGTTACGCTTCAAAGATCTGCGATACTGATGACAAAGCGTCGTCACGTTTATGTATAAAAAAAAAACAAAACATCAAGTCGTCGCTCCCGCGGAGCTACTGCAATGACCGCCGTTCGCCAGGTCGAACATCTCGCCAATGCGAGAGATGATGAGAGCCAATGAGTGCAATTGTGTGACGAAAGAGAGCGTTTGTGTGATTTGACACAAAGGCACTGGCGTTACGTGGGAGGAAAACAGAAACACAAAGCCAAAGCTGGAAAAAAGACAAGCTGTTGAGAGGAGTGTGGAAGAGAGCGTTATTGACCCACATTGAGGAGCGTGGGCCATGCGATGTCTTAAGATGGCTACACACACAAAAAAAAAAGATTTTTAACAACTTAACCGTTTTAAATGTGAGAACCCCCCCCCCCCCCCACACACACACCACCACCAAGTGTTGTGACTGTTCTTATATCTCCACTGACAATCAGTTCAGTCGAAGGACAGAGACCGACCACAAGGTATCCAGACGACCCGAAAATGAACCATAAAAATGAAAAGCAGTCGTAAAAGGCGAAACCGTTAGCGTGTCTGGTAATAATAATAATAATAATAATAAATTTCATTTATAAGCGCCTTTCACTTTACAATCAAAACAAAAACAATAAAACCACAAATAAAATGATAAATAATCAAAGGAGAGATGAATTTAAACTGAGTATGCGATTTTAAATAGGTGGGTTTTGAGATGTCATTAGAATGTGGGAAGAGAATCGATATTTCGGATGTAACTGCGTTGTGGTTGCAAAAGTCTTGACCCTAGGATTTGTGATCGTAAATGTGTGGGTTAACATGTACGATTGTCAATGGTTTGCTGATTTTGCTCACAAGGGTCGAAGACAACCCGAACGATAACATCCAATAATTGCGTCTTTATTCTTTAGGGGGAGGATGAGGAGGCGTGTGGAAGGAACTTATCTGTTGGCTTATACAAGTCGTACCAATTCTGTAAAGCACTCCGTGTCGCTTTGTTAGGTATGAATGGTGCCACACAAATAAAATATTGATTAATAATACGCTCAGGGTGAATCTTTAAGAGGCATCCGACAGGCCCGATTATACGCGGGTGTGCTACTGAGACGACCTCATCCTGACATCCTCTGCAATAAACTCCGCAATAAACCGCAATGTGCACCAACGCACTCCCCGACGTTTCCCCGCTCATTCGACCCAAAGAAAAGTTCCCACAACCCGCCGCCCATCCTCCCGACGTCCTTGTACCAAACACTGCGTTGGCGCTCCTCCTGTTTGCCAAAATACCCCAAGGCTCGACCCTGCCCACCCCGATCCACTTCCAAGTCCGCTTGATGAGCGAGATATCCCGGCGCGGTAGTGAGAGCGCACAGGAGGCCCCACCCCACCCCCCGAGAAATAATCAGGAGCTACAATGGCCGCATGCAGGGGGATAAGCAGCGAGGCCATGAGTTAGCGGGCGGCCTACGTGATGAGACGAGCGCCAGGGAAAGAAAGGACGGAGATGAAGGGGGGAGAGGGGATGGCTCAATGGAAGACAAGATTGAGAGGGAAGGGGGGGGGGAGGATGAGAGCGGTGGGGAGGGTTTTCATTAAAGGAGAGAAGGATAGGGAGCCGTCGGGTTATAATGAGCGGATGAGAGCGGCGAGGGAGACAGAAGCAGGCGTGGTGAAGGGTGAGGGAGGTAGGGAGGGGGGGGGGGGGTCATGGGGTGTCATCTGGATGCTTATCCTGGCTTCCTGCGAGAGCTACCACACAAGTTCTCCCCCCCACCCCCGGTAACCACCTCTCAACTCGCTCCCGAGCACGCAATGCCTTTCTTTGCTTCACCGTACACGTAGGATACACCGGCATCGGGATTAAGGCTGCGCGCCGGTGTGTACGCGCGCTTGTTACCAGTGGGTAGTAGTTTGTATGTGTGCTAGTTTGCACTACTCCCAACTCTCCTCAAGGGAGTTCCAGTGTGGTGGAAAATGGTTCGAAGCCTTTAGCAAGCTGCTGCTGAGCCTTGACTGAAGGGGAGGGTGAATTCAAAGGATGAGGGTGTGGATGGAGACATCTTTTGCCACCAATGGATCAGGATTGCGTTTCCACCGAGGAGCGGAAATATAGTTTTCAATTCATTTTGTACAAACGGAAAAATGCGTCCAAATTAATCAGGAGAAGCTTCTTCATGCAACAAGACAGTGATACAAAACACACTGCCAACACAACAAAGGACTTCGTCAAGGGGATGACGCGGAAGGTCAGCGGACCTAAACTCATTCACCCCCAAAGACGGTTTTAAACGTCTTTTCAGACTTGGTCAGACTTGTACTGAATGAGTTAACCCAATCGAGCATGCACTGTACTTCTTGAGGAGGAGACTGAAGGAAGAAAGCCCTCCAAACAAACAAGAACTGAATGGGGTTGTAGTAAGGGGTCTGGAAAATGCAAGTTATTACAAGTAAGGGTTAAGAGGCTAAATTTGAATTGTTATTCATTTACTCAACATTAACATCGGAGACAAAACTCCCTAATGTCAAGATGTATCCCTTCCTTGACACCAATTACTTCTTTACTATAATCCAGGGATGTGATGCCATCTTGTGTCATCTTCGGCTGGTACAAAAATATCACAAAAATATGCAAATCGGTGAGCTTTCAGTGAGGAGAGGTCCCACAGGGGGGGAAAAAAAAGCACGGTATTTTATGAAAAGCAAACCGTGAGTTGGCAAGGGCACATTTGCGACTAAATGGAAGCAACGGGACCGTCATTTTCAAACCATTTACACCAGGCACGATGAAAAAAAAGAAAGAAAAAAAACTACAGAGCACTTCAAGTACCACCGTAATGGCTTACACTAAAATACAGTAGCGTAGTCGGTCTAAGTGTTCATGAAAATAAGAATATTGCAAGTTCATGTGGCATTATGCATAGTTCCTGTTTACCTAAATAGGTAGAAATTGAACACATCTGAACTGCACTGCGGCAATTCTACGAGTTCTAGAGAAGAGAGAATCACTGCTACAGTACATAGAGAGATTTAAATGTCAAAATACTCTTTATAAAGAAGCCATATATTTAAGAACAAGGTTGTTGCTCGTGGGAGGAGGGGCAGAAGCTGCGGTAGTGTTTTGAGGGCGGTGAGGGGCGGGATGGAAGGATGTGGCGCGCAGCGGTGGTGGAGATGGCGCCCCATCCCGAGGCCGCTGACTCGAAAGAGGGATGGGTCATGTGCGGGTGGGGGAGGCGGGACGCCCCTGCTGGTGAGACAGATGCCGCGCTTGTCAAGCCCCCAATTTGCGGTGCCAAGCACCGCCCAGCGCTGGCTCAAAACAAACACGAGCGCTCGCGACTTGTGTGTGTGTGTGTTTGTGTCTGTGTGTGTTTGAGTGTGTCGGGACAATGGAACAACATTATTTGATGGCTCATTAGGATGCGGCAAAGTCGCCATCCTCCGGTGCGCTTTCGGGGTCTCTTTAGTTCGTGCCGACGCCATTTTAGACCATCCATTTTCTTAACTCTTTCAAGACACGATCTCAATCTTTCGGCTGTGCAACAAAGCAGAGCCCCACTGCGGTGGAACGGAAAATAAAGAGGCTTGGGAGCACAACATAAAAAGTTGTGACTTCAGTTTCTATTTTATTTATTTTATTTTTTTCTGATCTGAGCAGATCACACGAATGCACTCCTTTCAAAATCTTTCTATAGTCAAGCCCATTCATCTCCCGCACCCATTCACCCCTGCAATGATATCTAATTTAACTCCTTTCGAATAATTCATATGGAAGCTGAAAAATAAAGACTAAAATGCGAAATTGGCTAATTTCCTCGATGATGCGTTCTTTAGATGAACACGAGATTTCCTACAAACCAGCGGGGGGCAAATCAAAGTAGTCAAGGGGCAGATTCATTTTTTTAACGTGGACATTCCAAAAATCAAACTGCAATGTGCGTCAAACATACAGCGGTGCCTTGAGATGCAAGTGGAAAAACCTTCGGATGACTTTGTTTTGCCTTATGAGCAAAACTTTCAGCTCCGAGTGCTGTCTGGTGGCAGTGAACTGTGAAAATTCACTTCACAACAAGCAGCAGTCTGGCAGCTAGTGAGCAATTATTTTTTTTAAAAAATTAATAAATAAAATAAAAAGGCTTCTTTCGGTTTAATGCCATTGCCAGCTGAGCTTACCGTCAAACTAAAAGAGAATTCCATGTTGGGCATTTCAAACCTTCACATTGGCTTGGTTTTTTTATGTCCCTTAGCTTCATGCTAACACACGATACGAAACTTTGCAGACGGGCTAACAAATAGCATCAGTGTTGCGGCATGATAACCGTTTGTTGAAACAGTGGAGCGTAACAGACAGATAGACAGAGAATAAAACTCATAGGCGTACGGATTCTTTATCCTTTGCGTAGAACGAAAAATGTTACTGCAGCTTGCCGAGCTATTGTGACCAGGACAAATTGAACTTAAGCACAAAAAAAGTAGCAAACACGACTTGACAATATAGTTTATTTTATCTAACTGTTATTCAGTGTTGTTTTCGTCAACGATGACGCAATTATATAGTGTATAGCGGGTCCAGCCCTGCTATACACTGGAAGGCGCTATAAAAGGGGCGTGGTAGCATGTTGCGCCTCTTCGACATGCATTTGAATCAAAGTATTGATCAGGTGCGTGTTCTAGCTTGAAAGGAAACCAAAGAAATACACCTGAGAGGGAAACGGGATATAAAATGTTGATAGCAATCACTGCGACTTGTTACGTCATCATTCAAATAGATAAGTGGACAGCAAGACCACGGCATCGCCGCAAGCTTCAAAACTTAGCTTGGATACACACACACACACACACACACGCACGCACGCACGCACGCACGCACGCACAAACCGCATTCATTTCATCAGCGGCACAGCAAGTCTTTGGGTGTCGATCTATAAACATCGATTCACGCTTCAGCAGCTCTTACTCGTTTCTCTGTTTACTCATTCGTTCACTTACGCGATTCCACTCCAAAACGCCGAGGCTACCATGCCCCCCCCCCACCAAAAAAAAAATGGACGGCTTCACTTTTGTGGAATTTTTGCTTTCAAGCAATTACGATTGGAACAAATTCTTCACTAAAGGCTTCAATTTGTTCACATTTTTTTGGTCTGGCATCGCATGTTTTTTTCCCCCCTCACAAGACAACAAACACAAAAATACCTTTTATTATATTTGTCTCATTCAAATCATTGAGAAACCTTTCACCACAGGGCTCTTTTTTTTTTTTTTTGCTTTCAATGACACCGCAGTCAAGTATTATACGCCAAGAAAACGTTTTTCTTATTACTAGCCATCATTTTGTTCTTTTCGACATTTTCTGAAATGAGAGTGCAATACTTGTTTTGTAACACAAGCCTATCTTTCCTCATCGTGAAACAGATTTTAAAAAAAAAACCCTACCCATCTGCTACTGTAATGGCATCGAGCGTGTCAGCATTGTGGCATTGACATATAGCGTTTGGACAGCTGATTGCCAGTGAAAGACATAAAAACTTGAGCGCGATTAAATGAAAGAGATTTAGCGGGCGCTGACTGGTGAAAGCGGCTGCGCGGCGCGTTGCGTCACGGCGTCTGGGAGGTAGACAGGCTTCAGACGTCAACAATGGCGGAAATTAAATTCCATTTAAAGCTAATCCCGTTGCCCGGATCTCGGCAGAAGGCGTCTTGCGGCTTTCGCAACAGTCGGCCAAATCTGTCTCGATTGTCCTGTCGCGCCGACTGATGGCCAAAGTGCGAAAAATTGAGTTTGATCACCGAAAGGTGTGACGACCCCGAACAATCCCGCCACCCTCGAGGGGGAATGGGACAGGGTCGGACAAGCGTTCGGCAGCGGGAGGGCAAGCGAGACAAGCGAGCAGAGCAAAGTGAGAGGCCAAATAGAGAAGGGAGGCAGACGACAGAGTGTGTACATTAATGCCACGCTAATTCTCTTGACATTTTACACCAGCGCTGCCATCACACTCACACAAGATGACAAAGGGGGAAAAGCATTTGATGAGGAAGCACAATAGCTTTTGTTCGAGGACGCCCCGCCTGCACGCAGCGTATCTGCGCTGACACTCATGTATGCGCATGTTTGCGTTGAATATGGAATCAGCGCTTGGAAATTATCTCGCTGCTCTCTAATAAGAGCTCGGGCTGGCGTCGCTCGGCTGCCATTGTCGCCGCGCGGGTAAACAACTGATGACATGAAAAATGAAACGGCTCCCGCTGATTTATAGCACGGGGAGTTTCAATCAAGCGGGCGCGCGGGTTCAACGCGACAATATTGACCTAAGCGTCACCTGACCTTGTCAACATGATGGAACGCACAATGGGTGCTCGTTAGGGGATTGATTTGCGGGTCCGCAACGCAATCGTCATGATTGACTACGGGGAAAATTAAAAATAAATTAATCCATGGTGCCACTTTACGATACAATACAACTGTACGTTTGAGAGTGGCCTTTTATTGTGGGCAGTGTAAGGCACACCTGTGCAATCATCATACTGTCGAAGCAGCGGGCTGGAGCCTATCCCACCTGTCTTCGGGCAGTTGGCGGAGGACACCCTGAACCGTTTGCCAGCCAATTGCGGGGCACACACACAGACGAACAACCGTCCGCGCTCACAACCACACCTAGGGACAATTTAGAGTCTTCCACTTACCTACCGTGCATGTTTTTGTAATGTGGGAGGAAACCAGAGTACCCGGAGAAAAGCCACGCAGGAATGAGGAGAACACGCAAACTCCACTCAGGAAGGCCGGAGCCGGAATCAAACCCCGCACCTTTGCACTGTGAGGCGGACGTGCTGACTTGTCCCACACCGCGCCGCCCATAGGTTCAAATGTTCTTGAGTAGTAAGTAGATACACGGAGTCGTCTCATCTTCTAATAACGTAAATGTACCGTATTTTCCACACTAATAGGCGCACCGGATTATGAGGCGGACCTTCAATGATTGTCCTATTTTGTAATTTATTTTCATACATTGGGCGCACCACATTATAAAACGCAATCGACAGTGCATCCACTAGATGGCGCTACGCTCAAGGAAACGCCAACAGAACGATCAGATGTCAGTAAAACTCATTTAACAAAGCAGCGACACATTTCACTTAACCAACAGCAATTTATAACATTGACTCGTTAACGTTGAACTCTCTTGCCGCTGCTCTATTTCCGTGTTCAACCGATCGCATTAAGTTTGAACTCTGCGTTGTCAGCATGTCTCGAGCAAGGAGCCCTTTTGGCGTCGAAATATTACCGTAATGACGTCAACGTATGTGAATGCTGAAGCCCAAATAGTTTCAATACAATTTAACATTTTTCATTTCAAAATTTCCAATATATACTTTCAATGGGACAGATATTCAACAATCATAACAGGTTTTCTCTAGAAACTGCAAACGTCCATATTTTTGTTTTTAACAAAGTCGGACAAAATTTCCAAGTTGTAATGTTTGTGTGTTAATGCTAAAGCGGCTCCGTGTTCATGTGCGGTCTCGACTTCTCAGCTCTAGGCCAAAGCAAACGACAAAAAAGAGTTTATACCGGCTTCTTTAGGGTTTAATATACACCATTTTAAAAATGCAAGACGCCATTTGGGTGTCTCGGCGAGGCAAAAAACAGAGCGAGGAGAAAACAAAAAGCAGATGAAACAAATTGGCTGGAATTATAGAGAAGATGAAATGGGGCGCTCCGATGCGGCAACAATTATGTGGCGCCAAGAATGCACAGAAACTCTCTCTCCCCTGGGCTCATCGAAAATGATGTCGGCGCGGTAGCGGACTGACACATGGAGATAGATGCGCAAACACCCGCCACATACACCTCGCTCACACTCGCTCCCATTTGCATTCATTTCACATCCAAGTCGACGAAACAGACGTACCAATTTTGCAGTCTGCGCACGTCCGGCCGGGGTGGCACTCAAATTCCGCCACTTGTGCATGCAGACCGGATTGGCCGGGGGTCAACACAGTTAAAGCCGACACGTTCTGTCAACACATCCGTCTCTAACCCCGATTACTTGCTCACTTTGACTGGCCTGGCGTGCTATTACTTTGCCGCTAACTTAGAGGGTGGTAAGCATGCGTGCTAGGGCTGAACAATTTTGGAAAATTCTGCATGCGGCCTGCAACCACACTGAGTGGCCCCGTGATTAAGAACAACTCAACTTTATTTATCTAATTTATTTATTTATTTCGACCCACAAAAAATCGGGGGGGGGGGGGGGGTAAACTACTGGTAAACATTCAAGATACATTTTCCATGAAAACTGGGGCAAAATGGGGGAAAACCCCAAATGAGGAGAAAAAAACTCAAATATGAAAAAAAGAAAAATGAAATAAAGAAAGAGAAAAAGCCACAGGGGCCAAACTGAAAATGCGGGGTCAATTGTTGTTTTAAGTTGTAATATCACCATTCACCACTAGATGACAGGCATGTCTTACTTGTATTCATACTGGGTGTTATATTGCCCTATACTACAATGGGAGCAGGCCTAAAAGAGTACACACATACGTTTTGTGTGTGTGTGTGTGTGTATATGTGTGTGTGTTTACATCCGACATAAAATTTGCTACAGTGAAAAGCCCCCTGTTGTGAAAAATTTCTTGCTGCAAACATGATTTCATTGTAGAGTTTCACTGTATATACCTGTACATATATATATTTATATTCCCCCCCCCCCCACATAGTAACTCAATAATATTGAAATTTTGAAAGTTAATTTTTGAGGGGAAAAAAATGAACCAAGTGAGTTCTTGCACTGAATAGTGATTTCTTGTTCAGTTTTCAATGGTTATTTTTAATGCAAGAGAGCCCTTTGTTCTGGAAAAAAAAATTAACATATTTTGGTATGAAATCTGTCCGGCAGGAGTCATTTGCGCTATGTAGATTGGTAATTGTCACAGGACAGAGATGATTATCTCAAATGAGCTCCCCACTCTTTCCGTATTATTCCACTTGTCTTCTTGTTTGTTCTTCCCTCAAATCTCCACCACCACCACCACCACACCCACTCTCGATTACTCCGCCATTGTCCGCACTCTCCTTTCTCCCCGTCACACACTTCTCATCCAGTCCATTCCTTCGTTAAGCCTCCTCGAAGGATGACACAGACCCTCACCTCACCTCATCTCCCCGACCCCCACTGTCTCTCTCTTCATACAGACTGCATCCAATAAAAGATTTAGAAGCTCCTTTAAGTGATAATCAGGTTGTCATCCGTGCAGGCCAAAATCAGAGGCCTGATAAATAAAGGCTCCTCTGTGTTGGCTGGCAGCTTGCTGTGCTTAAATAGGTGACACCGGAGTGCATTCTGAGCACGGCGGATCGATGCCAGAGGCCCCAGGGGGTCCCCCTGAAACGATGAACCCAGGCAAAGTTTAGCGCTGGATAATAGCACGAGGATGGGCAGCTTGCTCTCTATTTTCAGATGAACTCTCACCGGGCTCGTCCTCTCTGCTTCTCCTCCTCCTCGCTCACATCGCGACAGGCTGCTTTTCATCTGGCCATTTGGCACAACGGCATCCACATAAAGAGCGAAGCGAAAGCGTCGCTTTTGTTTACGGCCGACGTGACGCTGTTCCACAAGCGAAGTGGAAGAGGGAATACGGCAAAGGACGCGGCAATCATGGTCGCCATCTTCCTTCAATCCTCGACTGTCCCCATCATCTCATCACGTCCCACTACTGCCAATTTGCCGCTTCGCGCGATCTCACGCTTGGACATCGCCGGGCCCTGGCTGTCGCCCGCGGTGTCATATCACGAAGCGCGCCTCCCTTTCTTGTCCGATATATCCAGCCTCAAGCCTGGATGGACAGATGTGTGCTATCGCTGACCCCATGCCAAGAAACCGCTGCACCGCGGTGGTCCACCTCCACTCTCGCTCCGTTTTCATCCCCTTTTGCGTTAAAAGCGCTTCAACCGCATGACGGCAATCTAAAAAGGGTCCACTGTTCCTCCCTCCGCGGTTCCTTTACCCGGCTTTGATTTTCTGTCCATCAAGGGGGCGGTGCAACGCCTGGATTAGCACTCTCTTGTTTATCTGCTCGTCCGGTTTTATCTATCGTTAAGCTATCCAGTGTGCTGCCGCCGCGGCCCCGTCGCCGCATTAATCCCCTATCAGACAAAGCATCCATCCATCACCCCGCTGTCTATCACGTCAGATCCATCATCCGCCCATCTGTCAAACGAGGCCGTCACTCAGAGATGATCTCCCGCGGAGGAGCCGAATCGGCGAGCGAAGAAACGGGAGGGTCCGTGGGATGCGTACGACCTTTGTCTTCTCTCCCTGGCTGACGTCACTCCAAGCGTATCAGCCACCGTGTTCGTTTGCTTTTAATTTCTTTGTTCTAGACGGCTAACGAGCGCAAGCGCAGCGAGCGAGAGCGGCTCAAGACAGCGGTCATAAATCCCGTAAAACCAAGATGTATGATATTCCTCCGCTATATCGCGGTTCAGAGTTCGCGACTCCGCTATAGATCTTTACATCCGGTTGCAATCTCCGATGCAACCGGGAGTAAACAAAGCCTTTTACTGACGCTCATTTAACTCATTCACTCCCAAAGACGTTTTTAAACGTCTTTTCAGACTTGGTTCAGAATTGGCTGGTATTGAATGAGTTAACAAAAGCAGGGTGAATAAGAAAACAGGAATGATGATTTTAGCCCGATAAGCAGAACACAAACACACTTACTTTAATTTGGGACCCGTCAGTCAAAATCAAGATGTTACAAGAGGTATCTTCCTTCCAAATGAGATGAAACCCTATGACACCAGAAGATGTTGTTGTAAGCCACATCTGCAACGATGTTGAAATGGCACATCTCAAATGTGAGATCATTGTAAACTTTTATAGGGTGGCATGAACTACTCTCAGTTTTTCACGATTCACGGTAAGGCTCAATCTGCCTGTACTGTACTTTAATGACGATAAACGTCCTCGCATGCAGGAAAGGAGAACGGGAAGTTGCCAATAAACTTTCCGGCAGGGAGAGCAGTCAAACTTGTAAACGCAATGAGCGGCTGCTGTCGACCATGGCCCGTGCACAGACGCTCACACATGCGGGAACGTATCAAACACACAAACATGTACAGCACTGTAGAAGCATTTTATGCTAGCCAAGGTTTGTGTTAAATATATATAGATAGATAGCTATATAGATATATATAGTGATCCCTCGCTACTTCGCGGTTTCAGTGCATCGTGGATTTTTCAAAATCATTCATCAAAAAATAATTTTAAAAAATAGCGAAAATGCCGCAAAAGGTCCGTGAGAGGCAGCGAAAGTCAGCAAAACAACAGTGAGTCACATAGAGCAACATTTACAGTACTACATGTATGTTTCATGTTCATGTTTGCTGTATTTTGTTATTGATACACTAACCTAATTTATACATCTATAGATATATTAGTATACAGCATTATGAAATGTTAATTACTATTCATTGATTTAATTCTACATGCTTGTATACCATTAAATGTGGCCTAATCAATATTATATATACTCATACACATGTACATATACCTGTACGGGGGGGCCTACTTCGCAGATTTTTGTCTTTCGCGGGAGGTCTCGGTCCCCATTAACCACGATAAATGAGGGATCACTGTATACACATACACACACATATATATATATATATATATATATATATATATATATGTATACTATATAGTATATATCATCCGTGCAGGCCAAAATCAGAGGCCTGATAAATAAACGCTTCTCTGTGTTGGCTGGCAGCTTGCTGTGCTTAAATAGGTGACACCGGAGTGCATTCTGAGCACGGCGGATCGATGCCAGAGGCCCCAGGGGGTCCCCCTGAAACGATGAACCCAGGCAAAGTTTAGCGCTGGATAATAGCTATATATATATATATATACACAGTATATATATATATATATATATATATATACACAGTATATATATATATATATATATATATATATATATATATACTGTATACACACACAGAGTTAAAAATGTCTGATAATATTCTCTCTATATAAGAGATTTTCACCTCACTATAGCGAGGAGCCACTACCCGCTCCCACACCTTCACACGAGCGAGCGGCATATTGTCTAAAGCCTCGCAGCTTTAAAAGAGCTCAATATCGAGTTTCATCAGAGGTCATTTATATT
The DNA here is from genome assembly GCF_054856545.1 of Hippocampus guttulatus. NCBI lineage: Eukaryota > Metazoa > Chordata > Actinopteri > Syngnathiformes > Syngnathidae > Hippocampus > Hippocampus guttulatus. The sequence goes on from NC_141276.1 coordinate 7,732,751, forward strand.
TCCATCCGCATCGTGGCGGGTGCAGAGGTGGAGTGTAGGACAAGTGCACAGACCACAGTGTAAACAGAGGCACTTTTGAAGACCCGGCGAGCCAACACACGTTGCGTCCGTTCTGTGAAATGGAAATGGCCGTCGAGCAAACGTGTATGAATGTGGGCTGAAGTAGCCGTGATTATTCCGTCGCGCCTGTGAGGGCAGAACAAATTGTTTTTGGATGAAAAGGAACATAAGAGGGTGGGGGGTGGGAGAATGCATGTTTATGGAAAGAACAACTCAAATATGAGCCTTGCCGAACCAAACAGACGATTTGTATGAATTATAAAAACTTGAACCTGTTTACTCGGAGCAAATCGAGCGAACTGCAGTTCGCAGTAACTCGATTGAGAGCCTGTAGCTGCCGCCGACGAACATGATTTGTTTCGCACTGAACGTTCGGGTGATTTTTTTTTCTCCCCCCCATTGAACAATGGAGAGGGGGGGAATTTTGCATCAATGTTTTTGTTGTGATAATGATTTTACGGCACCCTTGAAGGCGAACGCTGTCAGACGCACGCCGAGTGGGAACATGAAAGCGCAACAAAACGCGCGCTCGGCTTTGTTTGCGATGACACCTCCAAGAAGAAGCGACTGGCGAGACAAAGATCGATTTGAAGGTTATGCAAATGAGTTTTCCTAATTTCTAGCGGGCTAATCTTGTTAGCATGCGGCTGCAGTCGAAGCGTCGCCTGACGCCGGTCCTAATTGTGTTACCCGTGCGTGCATTTAAGTGGCAAAGTTTCGAATGTGCTGAAGGTGAGTTTTTCCTTGGAACGCCGCGAGCCATTAAGAAGCGTCCGCAATCTATGATGTGTGCTTTACGTTATTAAAGACTCCACTGAAAACCACACTCAATCCCACGTGGAGTGTAATGATTTCTTTCTTTCACACATTATGCAAGCCATTCGCCGACTGCCCTCTTCCTGTACTGTCTAACCGATAGGAGATTTTCATTAAGTAGGAACCTTATGAAAAGAAAACTTTCAAGCGCAGGTATTCCGCTCAAGGCCGCCCACATCTCTGTATCTGCTTTCCACAGTTTTTCCTTGACGTTAGTTCGAAACTAGCTCGCCGAGGGCAATTGTGTCTTATTATTACTATTTCGATTACACAGAAAATATTCACTTAAGGAAAGAAGCTATAGTCAGGAAACAAACACAATGCAGCTCTGCCTCTGGCTAGCCAACTTCAGTGGCACGCGACATGCTGATGGCAGAAGATCAAAGTTTTTCATTTATTCCGAAAAGGATTACATGAATGAGAATGTCAGTGCAGCGTGAAAAAAAAAAAAAAAAAAAAAACAGCAAATGCAAGTTTTAGAGGCAATTGAACAATCTTTTTATGAGATCATTCCTGCTGTTCAAACTGCTACTGGTGCACTTATTTGCATTCTTTATTTTCTAAAGCAAACTGTTGTTGTTACACTTTCCTGAAAAGAAATAAAAATCTGCAATTGCTGCCCCTATTTGCACAAAAAATAGAGATAGACTCAGATGTTTTGTTATTTTATTTTATTTTATTTTCTCAGGGCTGACACTGATACTGATTAATATTCGTCAACGTAACTGATGTTTGGAGTCGTTACTCATTTTCACTAAAAGGAAAAATATTGGCGTCAAAATTTAAAAAATAAATAAATACTAACTCCAACCCTTAACTTTGTTAAAATATTTTTCAACAAATTTTTATTGGACTACTTTTTAGATTTAATGTTTTGGGGTTTTTTTTGTTTTGTTTTTTTGGGAGGGGGCGGGGAGGGTGGTGGACTTGAGAAATCGTACAATGCAAACCGACTCGTAACTTCAAAAGCCAGCACCTAACCAAAAGGTGTATTTGGTTTAATATTAGACTGGATGGCTTGGCAGACATTCCAGAAACTGTTTGTGGGGAAAAAAAAAAATGTTTTTCCAAAATGTCCCCTTTCAACACATCACGTACCCACTGAGTGCCATTGTAGATTAATTCCAGCTACAGTAGGTGTCCTAAAATAGCCGCTTTGCTAATCAGGTCTACACATGATGAACGGAAATAGCTCGGTAAAGTGCAGAAAATCACTGACAGTTGAGATTGCGAGCTCTGTAATATGCATAGCCCTCAGTTTCACACGCAAGACGGGGAGCCAGGCGGGTGAAGTCTCTCCTTTTAAAATCGGTAATGAGCCTAAACAAACACCTCCAAACAAATGTTCCCCATCAGTAGGCGGCTGAATCAGATGAGACAGCTGTCACAAAGCATCATCCGTTCACAGTTAGTTCTAATTAGGGCGCTACTTTCCCCTCATTTGACAGGTACTGCTCAATCGCCAGGTCGGCGCACAGCACCGCCGCGCTTCTTCTGCTACGTCGGGGGCCCCACCGCTGTTACACAATGACACCTCTCATCGTGCGCACAACCGGGCGAGAGCCCTCACACTGTGCGTGAATGCCTGGTTATTTCGCAAAATAGATGAGAAAACCTCATCCTTAAGGGTTTTGCCCATTTCCTGAGTTTGGCATACACCGAAGCATGCTGATAGGAAGAACAAACATGTTCTACTTGGAGCGTAATTGGGTGGGGGGGGGGGGGGGGGGGGGGGGGGTGCTGTCATTGATTATTTGGGAATTTTAAAACAGGTTTAAAAGAAGAAAAAAAACGCTTAAACTTGCAAAGATAACATGAGCTGACAATTATTTAAAAATGAAAACCGGTTTTGACAGTAGGAGTACTTGAAAATAAGAGAGGCTTTGGGGGGAAAAAAATAATATAATGTTTTCTTTTTTTTTTAAGTATTAAGTTGCACAAGTTAGGTAATTATTCAAAAACTGAAGCAGGTGGAATTAGAAGTTTTAGGGGAGGTGTGGTGGCTTGATAGAAATTTAAAAAAACAACTTTAGAACATGCTAAGCTAACTAGCGCCGAGTCATGACAACGAATCAGGTTTAGACAGAAGTAGGACTGAAGGAGAGGTGCCATGACTTGATAAAAACAACTTGATAAAAATAACTTCATCCTAATCCTAAACTTGAACTAATTTGTAGGCCTGCTAAACTAACTCGCTAACTAGCATTAGCAAGGCCAAATTGCACTGAGTGCGCTGAGTACGCTATTTTCAGCTACATGTCCAAAACGCAGTGATTTTTGGTAGAGGGGAAAAAAACTTGAAATCATCAAATACTGCAAATACTGAAAATGTTCTACTTATTCTACTTATTTCAACCTTTTACTAAATATCACCAAATGTATCCTTGTTGTAAGTTCTTATTATTGGCGCAGGCTCCTATGTATATCTTTCTCATTCCATTATTTTGAATGCATAATGTATCAAAAAAATTAATAAATAAAAATGTTTAATGCATAGGCTGCACAAGCTGTCGCTCATATCAAATTCAGACACACACAACAACACTCCCTTAACCCTAAAAGCCTTGGCGACATTGTTTTGTACACAGCGAATTAATCAAGGAGTGGACAAATAGCTATATAAATACTGCGGATAACCGGATCGATAGCGTACACTCAATTCATTTCGAGTTTAGAGACGTGCGGCACAGTTCCCTTTGCGCACTGATTAAACTGGCACCGCATTAATTCACCCAATCAATAGCATTTTCTAATAAATCAAGCGGCGTGGACGACTACGGCCAAGTGGTCAGCGAGAAAGACATTAGAATTCCTCTCGCTCCTGCTGCCGAAGGAACAACGCGCTTGTTTTTGCCATTTGGGACGAAAGGCAATCATCAATTAAACAATAAGCGAGAGGCACCTCATAATAAGAAACACCGCGCTTCGTCAATCACCCATGTCGAGGGTGCGTGAATGAACAATAGGAGTCTTCTACTGCACCCCGTTTTTTGTTTTTTTTTTCAATGACCTGCTCCTATTTCCCATTTTGTGAGCTGCATTGAAGTCGTCATAAAACATTGTCTGGAGAGTGGACTCTCGCAATCTTCGGCGAAACTAAAAACGGCCTTGGGTGTGAACGTGAGTTGGACTGGTATTTTTATGTGTGTCCAAAGTGTAGCTACAACCACGCCCCAAAATCGGGATAGCTGCTAATGAAAATGGATGGATAGATATCCCGGTGAAGTGAATTAAGAAGATTAAGTCGATATATTAATAATGCAGTCAGGCTGCACGCAAAGCGGACATATGGGCCGGAGAGTAGCATTCAAACGGCGCAGAGCAACATATGTCGACGCAGATTGTAAAGAGGCAGTCGAGAGGCTTTTCGACACAATTTGAGCACGGCGGTCAAAAAGAGGTGAACGTATGATACGGCGAGTGAGGCTTGTGTTTTCGTCTCATTGTTATGAAGGGAGGCGGGAGTGGGGGGAGTCAAGGGGGAGGTGGGTACAGAGGGCGCCAGGAGCCAAGCGTCGGCGGCAAAGGGGCAGTCTCAGGTGAGGCCTGCATCGTTCCAAGGTAATTATAATCCTTAATTAATCCACCCCGGATGTGCTCTCCTGCTCACTTTCCATCACGCGGCCTCTTCTGGTCCTCTGTTCTTTCTTTTTCCCCTCAACACACACGCGCGCGCACACGCGTGTTTATCATGTGGTCGTCCAACACCATCCACTTGAAAGCAGTTGTTCTCAAACTTCTCACACCGTCTACCTTGTGCTGGGGCCGAATGATTGAGAAAAAATATTATGGAATCCCAACGCCCCTCAAAATTACGATTGTGATTTATTATTCAATCTTTTTTTTTTGAAGGTCTCGTTCCCATGCATTTATTGAACAAACACAAGCAACTAATGAATCTGTATTACGATAAACAATAACGGATTGAATTGTTTTGATCGTAGCTGTTAAGATTTTGCCATGAGTTGATATGAAAGAAAAGTTTGTGATAAGACTTTAGTCCGTATTTTGGGTTGCCACTGTAACACACATGAACACTGTGTTTCAATCACGGAAAATGAAAACCGCCAATATGTGCGAGAATATACAGTATATTGCAAATACAAAAGTTCAATAAATGTGAAAAACTGTTCTGGAAGATGCCACTATATTATACTTAAAAAGTAAATACAACTGAACAGTACTTGCCAACTGGACTTCACTGGATTAAAATAAATAAATAAAAATGAAGCCACTGTCACATTACGCGCAGTTTGATTTTTTTTTTATATTTTTTTTTTTTGCATATGACTAGAGAGAGCCTGCGTACTACCATTGGTACAGTTACTACACTTTGAGAATGACATCTTTAAGAAGGGTTTGTAACACACACACACACACACACACACACACACAACAACACACACACTGTTAATACATTGTCTCTCCTAATTTTGCAGCCTGACTGAACGTGTCGATGTTGAGCGCCAGACTTTAAAAGGGGTCGTACACGCTATTAAGGAGACGGCTGCCAGGACAAAGAGGTGACAGTATTGATGCCGCCAGAGCTGCGAGGACCGAGGGAGGTAAGGAAGGGGCTGGGGGGAGGAGTCGACTCCTGCCATTAACACCACACCTCCCGTGTTCACGCCAATTACGCCACCGCCCCTGTGCGGGACCGTAAGAAAAACATGAAGATTGATCGGGCAAGCTATTAGGTCAATTGATTTGCGTTTGCTTTCATTTGCGTGTGACTCTTCTTTTTCGAGGGACAGGTGGGGGGGGGGGGGTTGCTTTAACTTGAGGGCATGACATTAATAAACATCGGCGGGGGCCTTGAGGTACGAGCGGCATCAATTCGTTCAATTGCGTCCTCTGCGTGTGTTCCCATGCCAAAATATTCTCAATAAACAACAAAGCGCATGAGGGGAAAAGTGGTTCAAATTGCACGACTGTACCTGTTTTTAATGTTATGTGTTGTGTTTATTTTTTTTATGATTTATTTTTATGTTATTTACTTACTTTATGTTAACTGTTTTGTAAAGCGCTTTGTTACAGCTGCAGCTGATGTGAAAGCGCTATATAAATCAGCATGTATTGTATTGTATTGTATTCTTATGCCGCAGGGAAAGTGGTTCATTGCATTGAAAAGTTTGAAACAACGCTTGATAGGTGAACGTCCGATAGGTGAACCGAGGACCCCTTGGATTGTGGAAAATCTATTTACTCATTCACTCCCAAAGACGGTTTTAAACGTCTTTTCAGACTTGGTCTAGAATTGGCTGGTACTGAATGAGTTAAAAGAAAATGCAGAGAATGTGTCTACTTTCCTGACCATACAAATAAAGTTGGTCTTTTATTATTATATTTTGTGTGTGTGTGTGTGTGTGTGTGTGTGTGTGTGTGTGTGTGTGTGTGTGTGTGTGTGTGTGTGTGTGTGTGTGTGTGTGTGTTGGCTTCCCGTGCTGCAATCTGCAATATCGTTTGCTATAAGAGCAACAGCATCATAATCGATCCGGCTGCTGTATTAAGAGCGCTCGTTGCCCTTCTAAAGCTTTGCCAGTAGTAGGCCGTGACCGACTTCACTGAAATGCCAAGCAACCAGTAGGGCAAGGTTATATCGATGCGGGGGGTGGGGGGGGGGGGGGGGGGGATGCGGCGGAGTGGGGTGGGTAGTTGGTCTTTTCCTCAAGTGGCGACAGAATGATATTTGCGCGGTGCCTTTAAAACCCAATTCAACACGGAGGGTAATATGAGCAAACAGAGCGATTTGAATACGGCTATTTAGACTTGCTTTCAAGATGAATGGTGGAAATCAAGCAGGAGACAAAAGGGGGGCAATCAGGAGTGGCCATTACAAGATTACAGTAACGGTGCAGTATTTGCTGGTGAAAATTGCACTGCCGTCCACTCGGAAAGAACCTCAAACACAAATGGCGGCGGTGCCTGATTGTTCCCATTGATTGAGTATCAGGGTCTTTTGTTTTTTTCACTTGCTGTCACAGTCGATAGACACCACCCAAATATACCGCTCACTCAATCCCATGTGTTGCCCGTCAGTCCCGTCCAGCTAATTTAACACCCACTCAATTTATGAAAAACAGTCCCCATCGATCCTTTGTGTGTGTGTGTGTGTGTGTTTGTGTGTGTGTGTGTCTGTCTGTGTGTGTGTGTATGTGTGTGTGTGTGTTCATGCTCTCCTGTTGCCGCCGCTTATTATCGCCACGCTGGCGCCGATGCGCGGAAGGACGACAGCCGTGGAATTGAATTAGCACGTGAAATGGGTTCCAGGAAAACGGATCCCTCGGAACCTCCAGCACGGTGAAATGGCAACGGCAAAGATCCCTGCCGCTGAGCTTTTTTTTGTGCCCGACGCTCTGATTTGCCGTCATTCTCATCCATCGATCCGTTTTCGAAAGTTCCTCCTCCAAATTGGAGGAGCCGCGCCCGATCGCAGCTAGCTTTTGGGCCAGAGGCGAGGCACATGTTGACAAAGTGGTGAGTAGAGTCGTCGAAAATTGTACTTAAGTACAATTACTTAAGAATAACGTGATTAAAGAAAATAATTAAATGAGAAAGCAGAAGTCAAAAAGTATTCAGCGAGTCATCCGAGCACCAACGTCAAATGGTCAGAAATGTGTAAACCACGGGTCTCAAACTCAAGGCCCCGGGGGCCAGATATGGCCCGCCGCATCATTTTACGCGGCCCGCGAAAGCAAATCAAACACGTCAACTTCCATGATGCTTGCCAAAATCTCGACCAAAATTTAAAATTCTCACGTCATAAATAACAGACATTTGTAAGCATTTTCTTGTAACCAAACCACTCAGTACAGTAACTTAAACAATAGTTGAATAAACAATTATCATTGATTTTTCATTCACAAAATGGGAATCTAAGTGAGAATAAGCGGTACGGAGAATTAAAAGGATGGACGAATAAATCAACATTATTATTTTTTTTATTTTTTTTTTTTGCATGGCGCTGCGGAGACTTTGTGTCATGTGACTCTCCGGCTCAGTTTGATTGGTTGGAGTCAAACATCGCCGACGGTGGATTGGTGAAACAAAACCGTGGTGTCAGTGCCCGAGGCAGACGGCGCTTTGAGAAAGCAAAACAAATAGATGGTGACAGCAAAAAAAGATTTTGAAAAAAAAAAAAAAGTAACTCAGCACTATCTATCCAAAAAGTCACAATTAAACCCACGCAAGCACAGGGAGGAAATCGAAAGCCCGCACAGGAGATTCAGAGCCTGAATTAAATACATGCAAGGCACACAAAGTAACCACTATATCACCATGCTGCCCTTGCACGTCAATTATCTGACACAACATGCAAGCCAGCTATTTCCCGTGGAAAATAACGCCCCCCCCCCAAAAAAAACCACATTATAAAACCACAATTTGGCTATTTTGGGTGGCGATGATTAGTTTGCACAAGCAGTCATTTCCGCGGAGGTAAAACATTGAAGCACAAAAAAAAATTATTCCTGACAACGACAACGGCCTTCCTGTCCCGACTCACCAGAGACGCCACTTGCCAGGACAAGAGCACTTGCGACCTTCGCAAAAAAAGACAAAATGATACGGGCTTTTTGTTCCCAAACAATCTGAAGACAGTACAGGAGAAAAAGGCACACAAACACCTGAAAATATACGCCGCACGGCATCCATCAGCCTGCAGTCTAATTGGAAGCAATTGCTGGAGGAAAGCTCCGTAATCATTCCTCGCAATTGAGACACTTAAATCATTAACAGAAAAAAAAAATTGGCGGCAAAATATCATAAAACCCGGTTGCCTTGGATGACTGCTTTTTGTCAAAATCACTTATTATTTGGCCTGGCAAAGAAAAAAAAAGAAAAAAACCCCTCCAATCTTAAAAAAGGTTGTTTTTTTTTTATGGATTATAATTGCAAACTAGCTTCAGAATTACAGAGAATCAATACTGGGCACGGACGTGATTATCAAAAACAACTTCCTGTGCTAGTCGGGAGGACGGGAGGTCAGCTGGAAAGAGGCTCTTCGTTCTAATCGGATAGCACGAAAAAAAAATTGTTTACTATTTGCTTTGGGCTATTGGGATTCAAAGCAGCTAGCATAACATGAAACATGGACACACTGCAGTACTTTTACGGCGGTAGAGTGGGAACAGCTCTAAAAATGTCTCCGTTGTGAAATGTACACAAAGAGTTATGAAGTGACATTTTGCCTGGCAGTTGCCGCGAAGGAGACTGTGAGCTTTGAAAATCAAACCGCTGCGCAGATGGACTGCATATTTGTCGGAATTGTTGCACCACCGCAAGGCGTTATTATATCTTTAATTAAGCTACTCGCTGTGCCCAAAGGCCAACGCGGCTTGAACAACTTTTTTCAATGCGTCCTTGGTAGCTTCCCAACAAAAGTCTGACTAAAAGCTTTTTTTTTTGGTTTGTTTTTTGTTTGAACAGACAGACGTCAACGTTTCCCCGATTCTAATTAACGCTGAGTTCTTTCCAAAATATCACGACGGCCTGAATTCTACACACCGCTGTTCTCACGTTGCTTTCATTTAAGGGGAGTGAAAAGCAATGACGACGCCGCCGTCCCGAGGACATGAAGACATTCTACGTCGTGGGTCACTTTGTGAAATTCATATTAGTGGCTGTCATTCTGATTATTTTCCCATTTGCATATTCATCGAGGGGAGCCTTGTTTAAAAGAGCTGTAGGGACGGACCTGCATGCATATTGAAGAAGTGGCATGCAAAGGAAACGAGAGAGATTCACTTTTGGGACATTTCAGCTCCATTTATGTATGCATAAAAAAATTAAAAATGCATGTGTATGTGTGCGCATCTGCCATTTGCATGCTGCTCGTTCAGCCATGCATGAGCGGAGAGCCAGCAAATGAGTTTAGCAGATAAGCAAAAAAATATATACAGTATATACATATATATCAACACAGTCCATATATCTTCCCCCGGCAACAAACGAGTCCGATGTGACCCGCAGCAACACGGCGTTCCAATTGTGAGCTGCAATAAATCTAATTACAGCCGGTGACTTATTAAAAGTCTGACGCCCATTAATGCCATGCTAATGTATGAATATTATTCAGCCAGTGAGAGGCGAGAATAATTTTTTTTCTGATAGCGATGTGACGCACAGACAAGAAGGGTGTGTGTGTGTGTAGGGGGGGGGGGGGGATAAATCCCTCTGTCTTCCCAGGGAGGGCGGGTTTGGCAGTAAACCAATTCCGAGTCTGGCTTCTTCAACGGCCAGATAACGGCATCAGACAGTTCCAATATTGCTATATTTTTTTTTTTAACCACCTGAAGAATTTGAATTTTATTTAACAGCACCCCCCCCCCTCCCCCCGCCCAACTCCCAACCGCCAACTAGGAATAGAGATGCCAATTTCAGGACCTGAAATTGTCGCGGACAAACACAATGTATCCTGCTGAAATGAGCAAAAGGCTTACCGGCAGCAGGAAAGAACGCTCTTGCCCCCTTTTATTTTCCGACCAACCGCTGTTTCAATTTTACCACCACAACAACAACACAAAGACAAAAGGTTTAATTTCTTCCGGCGTAACAACAGCGTGGGCTGCCCTGTGCCTTTTTTTTTTATTACATGTTTTATTATGCGGGGGAATTAGATCAGCATAGCTACACCATATGAACCCCGGGATGAAATGTTTAATTACAGCGAGGAAGAAGGAGGAGGAGGAATAGGAGGAGGGGGCCGGGAGTCTTTTTTTTCCCCCTCATCTTTATGCTGCAGCCGAACAAGATATTTGTCATCCTCCCCATTTTCGACTACTTCGCGAAAGTTTAAAGGGAAATTCAAGAACGACTCAATTTGCTGTGGGGACATTTATCAAGGACTCTTGTGGCTCTCCTTTTTTTTCTTTCCATCCTTCCTCCTCCTCCTCCTGAGGTCAAGTGGCCCACAGGTCAGGATTTGACAAGGTGGAGGATTAATGGTATACTCTGTACGGGATGTTGTGTGTAGTTCAGTTTGTGGTTCTGGGCTCCTTGTACTGTAAATTCATAAGCACTTTTCGAGAAAGGGGGGGGGGGGCTAGTACTGTCAACTACTCCATGCGTGCTGGTCGTTTTTGGCTGCATTAATTTAAAAAATAGAAATAAAAACATGCCCACCTTTGCCGCCTGTGCAAAGCAGGGATTGCATATCTGAGTCCATATACATAAAGTCGAATGTACAGGCCAAAATCCACACAAATCTCACATCCAGACGGAATCCAGGTGATGCAAGTGGCACATATGTCAGGTGTAAATCACAAGAATGAAGGGGTTCCTACCTCTCGTCGTGCAATGTGCTCTTGCTGGGGAAGCTGAGTGTGGCTCATTCACTCGTTCATTCATTCATTCTGGCGTCCCGCCTCACTTTCTTGCACGCGTCTTCTTCCTTCCTCTCTCCTTCTCTCTGGGTGCCACCTTCGTGCGGATGCATACGAATTAAAAATTCATAGCACCCTTGCTGTCTTAAAGGCGAAACACCATTGCCCTCCCCCCAAAAAAAAAAAACTCAAACAAAAAAAGATTTTTTAAAAAGTCAAAAAATTGGTAGTTTAAGGGGGAAGGTGTTTTCTCCTCACTGATTAAAACGCGCCCGTGTGGGCATCAAAATAAATAAACAACGGCAACATCGTCCCGCGTTGAAAATTACACAGAAAATATTCGCAAGAAAGCGCCACGCGCAAAACACAAGTCGGGTTTGGTTTTCTTTTTTTTTTTTTTCTTTGAAATGTCCTTGGTTCCGGAGCGCGTGAGTGGTGTCCTCGGCCGCTCGCGCGCTCAAATGAGAGCCGATGAGGAGGCAAACCGTGCAGGAGAGGAAGGACGCGCTGTGTGCACGCTCCTCTCTCGCTCTCTCATGCGCCGAAACGCTGCGCACTGACGCACACACTCTCGAGCTTCTTTTTACCCCCACACCCACCCCCACCCGCCGGGCAGTCGACAGACAGCTCGCACAAACACACTGGGACTTAAAAAATGAATAAATAAATAAAAACATCCACAAGCTCGTTTTGAACCAGTGCTCTTCCTCGTCGGGCTGTTTCGAAGCTGACATCAGAAGCGACTGGCGCCGTCTCGTTGTGTCGTTTACAGTTGAGAAACGCCCCCGATGTCCAAATAAGGAAACTGTATGTGCCACTTCCGCTCTCGTGCCTAACAGTTCATGTACCGTACATATTTTTCTCTGCTAATAAATAATATGTGTTTTATTATTTATTAGTTTTCCAAAAAAGTAATTAAAATATTTGAATAAAATGAATGTTAAAAAAAAAAAAATAGATTCGCAGGGAATCAAATTAAGTACTTGTATGCGAGACGATCAACGTTGATGCTACTCACCGTAGTGAGAAGTGAAGCCACCGGCAGCCATCTTACGATGCCAATCGCTAAGTGAGTCAAACATTAATACATTGATTTAGCAGGAGCATTTTCGTATTATTTTCTGCCTCAATGGCGAGAATGATACAGCGTGTATAAATACGCACATATACATGTCTCTACGTCCATCGATCTGGTACGAAACTTGACGGAAATGCACAAGCAGAGGTAAACAAATATGGCGAAACCCCGCAACAAACTTTCACGGCGGATGGTGAATAATGAGAAGGACCAAGGCAGCTTGCTTTGCTAGAGAAAAGCTTTTTCTGTCAATGCTAGTATCACACAGCTGCCACTATGTGGCTAACTACATAGCAAACCATTGGAAGTGATGAACCAACCCACTAAACAGGGCAAAACTAAATATATAAGTTAGTAAAAATTAATAAATAACAAGGTGGGTGAACTCAAAGAAGAAATACTACTACATAGTTGCATCTTCACTGCAACTGACAGAAAACGGGTCCCATGCAGGCCAAGAGGCACTTGCACCGAAAAGGGAAGGTAACTTTGATTTGATTACATTTTGGATTGAAGAGGTCGGATGTGGAGCAGGAAACTGTCACATGGCACAAGATTCCTTCCCTCAACGCAGACACAATAAAAATCACGTATCAGGGAGAGAGAAAAAAAAACACGAAAAAGAACAAACTTTGGAATATTAATGTCCCAACTGGGGCAAAAGAAAAGAGCAAAGTCAACGGAAAATACAGGAGTCACTCTGCATGACTGGTATTTAATTTGAACCATTCACAGTTGTGTTTGCACTACTAAGCTAGCATGAGCTCTGGAAACAAACCAACACAATTACTGGCCACGACAGTGGCAGCATGACTTATTCATAAAGGGGTGTAACTATAACACTAAATTTGATTTGATGTTTAATTTGGGGAATTTCCTGTCCATTAACATTAAGTGGGTCTTTTTTTTCTTCTCCTTACACTAAAAGACCTGTTGCAGTGACTGGGGAGCGAGTGTCATACTAAACTAGCTTGGTGCTTCATGTCTACAGGTGAAAAAAAATAAAAATAAAAACAAGTGAAAGCCCTTTAGCTCTGCTATTTTTGGTGGGTGGCGGAGGTCAGGGATGAATGGGTGCGCATGTGAGTCAGCGGGTGACGCGTACTCGGAGGCTCCGTGCGCGTGTTAGTGTGCATGCAAAGCTGCTGCATGCAGTCTCTTACTCAGCACTTTACAGAGGGGTCATACATTACAACTGCCACTACACTTATACACAGCAGGGACAACAGCAAAGGACTGAATTAAAAGCCCCCGCCCCTCCCTTCCTACTGCCACCACGCGCTGCAATAACCTTGCCAAATAGAGCTCATACGTTCGGATAAACAGCGCAGCGGTTGGTCGCCAAACACAAGATGCCAGATGGATTCATCGAAAAGAAGTATCACCTGCATTTTTTTTGGGGGGGGGGGGGGGTTATTTCTTTCGGGTTCTCGTATGACCGCAAACAGTAGGCTGTAGTAACCGGATTGTACTTCATACGTCTTGAGTCTGTGTACCCTCTGCTCTCAAATCCTCTCAATTGACCTTCATGGGCTGCCTGACTCAATAAATAACATGCGCAATGTGCTCTGCAGCAGGCACGCACGCGCACACACACACACATTTATTTATTAAGTATTTTTGTTGTGTGTGTTTGTGCAAGTGTAGTGTATTACAATGTGTGCGTGTGTAAATGTATTAGAATGCAAGTGCGTGAGAGTGCCTAAGAGTTTGCAAGTGTGTGTGTGTGTGTGTGTGTGAGAGAGAGAGAGAACTCAGACGAGGCTCCAGGGGGGGGAAGCCCCTGTGGACTGGTGGCCCGCTCCCAGGCAAAACCTGAATATATTGAGTGTGTACCCACAGCAGCTTGTACATCACATCCTCTGGTCTCTTAGCAACAACAAGAGTGACAACACAATTCTGACAGGATTGTTCCATGTCAGGGCTGAAAGAATACACAATTGTAAACCTTGCTAGATGTCACACACACACGCGCGCGCGCGCGGGTATTCTCCGCCGATGATGTAGCAGAAAGCCGGATCGCCGGCATCCACGCAGCTGACAGCAAATCCATATGATATCATGTGCAACACATTGGCGCTGAAGATGTTTGTATTCGGAGCGAGGCGTAACAACTGTAAGTGACACGTGTCAGCGAGGCCCAAGTGATGATCTTACGCTCAACACCAAATATTATTCGATTTGTGTCATCCTCCACGTAAGAAGACTTATCTTTGGTGTGTGTTGAATCAAAAGAAAACATATGCAAACGTTTGCTTTTATGGTGGGGAAAAAAAATGATCAAACTTTTTGCACTATTTTCTGACATAATCCAGACCGAACCAGTAACTGAATCCTAATTTATTTATGTTTGTGTGTTTTCTGCGCTGTCAATTTGAAATGATGTCCTATTTTTGAAGAAAGGAATGGAAATTGAAACTTTTTAACCAATTCAGTTCTTCAGTTCTACTTAAAGTTTTCGTTGGTAGCAGGGGGTGAATCAATTAACGTATTTTCCGCGCTATAAGGCGTACCTAAAAGCATTCATTTTTCTCAAAATCTGAGAGTGCGCCTTACAATCTGAAGCACCTTGTATATCAATATTCAGATTTCTTGGATGTAGTATTTTAAATGCTCTGTAAAGCGCTTTGTTACAGCTGCATCGGTTGTAAAGGCTCTATATAAATAAATCTGTATTGTATTGTATTGTATTGTATTCCCTTTAGCATAGCTCCATCTAGCGGATGCATAATGCAACTGCAACCACAATTGCAGGCTCTATCCTACGCGCCTTACAATGCGGTGCGCCCTATATATGTAAACAGATTTAAAATAGGCCATTCATTGAAGGTGTGCCTTATACTCCGAAGCGCCTTATAGTGCGGAAAATATGGTCGTTGACTAGTTGACTTCTCGACTTCGCATCGACGTTGAAAGCTTGAAGTCAGCTCATGAAACAGAAAAACATGCGCAAGGCTACCACTAATTACTTTGTAAAACAACATTTAGCATAATGTTTTTGCCTCCCCCAACGTTTCGGACCACATTGCTGTTCTGAAATTATATCAGTGACATCATTGATGAATTGAATGCAGCTCGACTTTGATCAGCGTCAAATTCAGAAAGTCATTCCAAAGCGTCATTTCACATCCAAATATGAGCAAGTGTACTTCCGAAAAAGTCAGCAGGCACGAGCGGGCAAGACAAAGGAGCCCTACTTCACAGAAGGGGGCGACCCGGATCGATCAAGAAATAAATTGATTGTTGACATTTTTAAACTAGCCGACAAAACCTTTTCCAAAGCAAAGGTCAGCAGCTTCAAATATCATTAGCTATTCGACCAGACCACTCGGATTGTCATCTACAGTATGCACAGAACTATTATAGTGAATCTCCGATATTAATATTGTAGAGGATATTATATTTCGCTGTTCCTTGTGTAAACAGGCTTTGGCATTGATAGACGCGCCCCTGAATCACAGTCACATTCAAAATGGCCTTCAATTGTCACATCATAATACGTTTTGCTGCTTTTGTGCAGATGTAACTTGATTAAAATAAAAAAAATACACAAGCATGGCGCAGGAAAAATGAAAGAAAATCTAAAGATAAGAAAGTCGCTCTGTTTTTCATTGTCGCGTTTTTTTATCGCACAATCTCACGCTGCGTCTGTGTTCAAACTAATTATTCTCATTCGCTCGTCTTCCATCTTCTTTAGCGGAGCGTCAGTTGTTTTCGTCTTTTTAAAGTCAACGAAGGCCAGCTTCGGCGGCCATATTTTAATTTGTCCCACCTCATGTTTGATTATTGCCAATTTCTCCGAGTCAGGGTTTGTTGTTTATGCAGCGCCGCTGTTTACCCAACACCTTTGCCCATTTGCAAATCGCTTCTATTTTCACCAGACAGCTTTCTTGTTTTGCCCTGATTGGAAAAATTATCTCCTGTCGCACCAAACAGCGGATATGTTGCAAAATGTTTTTTTAATAAATAACTTTGAAATTAAACATCAGAATTTTTTTTTACACAATTTTGTATTGCAAAATACTGTCTACAATACGTATGATATGCAACCATCTCTGCTGCGTTTCCCTTTGCCAAAATAGCACAACACAAATTATTCAACCGAATGGAATCCATAGCAGCTAGCGTCCGACATTTATAGTTGTTTTTTTTTTGGTACCAATGTATTAAAATGGGCCTTTTAATCTCTTTTAAAGGCATGTCAATTATTTGCTTAAATTAGCTAATTAGTGTCGGGTCCACTGTACTACACTAAATGCCACGGAGCCCTTCCGACTAATTTGTGCTCGGCATGCTGATGTTTTCTCAAAGCATAACCAAAGACGTATTTTCATAATAAAAGAATCAATATCCTATTTGTGTTGGCTGTTGGAGAAACATGAAAACACTTTAGTGCACACTCAGCATCCCTCGAGGAAGTCTTTTCGGCCCTTTCATGCCTGCCCTTTATATTCGGCGTAGAAGGAGGCCTGTAGGCGTCGATAGGAGAAAGACGAAGAAAAGGCGGAGAGAAAAAAAAAAAAAAAAAAGAACAACCTGTATGGCATTTCCAGGAGTGAAATGGGAAGCAAGCCGCTGAAAAAAGAGTTTAAGGGTCCAACAAAGCCAAATAGATTTCAGCAACGGGAGGCAGCAAAGCGTCGGTGTAACACCTCGGCTTTTATGCGGCAACCCTGCGACCGCTGGAGCACTTCTTCCCATCATGCACTTTGCTCACAGCGTTTTTCACACAACGCGTGCAATAAAGGCACCTCCTCCACCGCCGCCTCTATCGGCCTCATTGTGGCTCCCCCCCTTCTGCGGTCCAACATAGTCCATTATCTGCTCTTAGTACTAATTGGTGTATTAACGCCATGCTGTGGGTGACACAGCCGGAGCGGTGAAGGGAGGAGGATGGGGATCCAGAATGAATGAGAGAGGGGGGAGTGAGGTTATCGGGGGGGGGGGGGGGTAGGCAGCGTGACTCTGCAAACGGAAGAGAGGAAGGGAGGACAAGGTAAATCTTTTCAGCTGCATGAGTGCTTAAGAGCAGTGTTAAAAATGAGATTGTGAGGTGTCGGGGCAGAGAATGTCGGGAATAAATTGCTTTTTGAAGGCCTCAAAATGCCTGAAATGTTGCCAATTTTGGCAAGCGCATGTGTTCTGGTGATATATATATATTTTTAGGGGAGCCCAACAAGTACACACACAGTCAGCCATTTTGATTCAAAGCAGTCTTTTTTTTTTTTTTAATTCAGTAGGTGCTCCCAAAAAGAGTGAGACAAAATTTAACTCACTCACTCACTGACCCATGTACCAAATGTAATACAAAGTCATTAATTCTCACTCGGTAGCTCCCCGGACAATGTTAGCCCCCGACAAAGTTTACCTCCGGAATCTGTTTCACCAATCGAGGGAAGGGTAGCTGGATATGTCTATCGTGACAGGACACACGAAAAAGTCTCAAGGACCCATTAATGAAATTCAAAACACAGTCAGCCATTTTGATTTGAAGCAGTTATTTGACGCAGCACCCCTAAAAAGTTTGAAAAAAAAATTAGCTCCCAACATCCGATTAAATTTGGTGGACACGTCAATCATAAAAGGACGCATGGAAAAGTCTCAAGGACCCAGATGCCAGAAATTCAACAAGAAGATAATCATTTTGGTTTGAAGCAGACAATTTTTTACAAGGTCCAGGGCTCATACTTTGACAAACTCTTCTGAGATAATCGCTTGCTATAGTAACCAGATGGCCGACAACAAATTGTCAAGCCTTTTTGCCACTCACATGCGCATAACATGGCGACAAAGTTTGACGGTTTCGAGGTTTCGCCAAGAATAAGGAGATGTGAGGGCCCATTCATTGCTAATTGGAGCTTTCATTTTTTTTTTTTTTAATATGTCGGCCTTCCCCTGCATCCCTTTCACTGTTTTCTTTATCCATTGCCACTCTCAAGCCAATTATCCACTCTCGCCGGCGCCACTGGCAGCGTATGGAAATGCAAATTGGAAAGCAAGATGCGGATTTTTATTTATTTATTTATTTGCTCTCCATCTATCACCGAGCCGGGCGAGAAAAAAAAAAAGGTAGGCAGCGGCTCTCGAGGACGACGACTAGGAGGAAGAAAAGCGAGAAGCGACGACAAAACAAAGTGAAAAGCTACCCGAGTCATCTTAAGGAGTCCCGACAGAGAGCTTGTAGGGATTGCAACACTATCAGATGCACAAAGCCACCCACGGGTGAACATTTAGGCGGATTAAGTTGATTCAGATATGTAGACACACACACACACACGCACACACACACCAGGAGGCCCCCAATAAAGTTGCTGCCTCAAGTAGCATACATTTACACGTTGCATTTACACGAGTCATTAAAACTATTGCACATATGGACGTTCTCTAATTACCTCTGCCGAGCACAAAATGCGAGGCGGAGGCAAGGCCGGAGCATGGCTTGCCAGCACCCGGGGCAAGCGAAATAAATAACAGCCCCCCCCTGCTGAATCCCCACCTTCAGCATGCCCCACTTGCCAACGCGGGTATTTCTGTACATCATGCACAAACAGTATGCTGGAGGATTAGAATTTACATATGATAATAAATGCCACTTATATGTTGTTCCTGTTTAATGTACTTGTTTGTTTGTTTGTTTATTGAACATAAAACATATAAACAGTAATAATTTGACAGAAAATAAGGTAGATAAAAAAAGTAAAAAGAAAGAAATCACTCTTCATTCAACACAGTTATTATGTCCAAGGGAGTAGGAAGAAGTAAAAAACTTATCTAGTCCTACCCCGTTATGTGATTGTATCTAATAAATCATTTTTATATCAATCAGAAAAGAAAAAAGTAAGAAGAAAGAAGTCTCCATTAAGGCTCATACTTTACCCTTAACCGTGATATTTTTACAACTTTTGGTTTGTATCGGGATTATATACTTCCACACCCTGACACTCTTGTGTCAATTTTCTCTTGTATTCATAATGGATATTTATATACCTTTCTCTATTTATCAACTTAGTTCTGATTTATCATTATATTTAATGTTTAGAATTTATCATTTTAACTCTGATTGATGTAGGTTGTTTGTACTATTTTTTTGAATTTGTTTTTGAACTCAGCAAGCGATTTACTCATTTTCAGGTCCGTTTCGAGATTATTCCACAGATTAACACCTTTGATAGATACACTTCTTTGCTTGATGTTTGTTCTTGTTTTGAGTTTTTTGAATAAGTTGGTACCTCTTAAATCATAGCTGCTTTCTCGAATTTCGAAAAACTTCTGAATGTTTTGGCAGAGCAGGTTATTGTGTGCTTTGTACATTAATTGGGCGATTTTAAAGTCAACCAGGTCATAAAATTTCATCGTATTAAATTTGATAAATAGTGGATTTGTGGGTTCCGTATATTTTGATCTATTAATAATTCGAATTGCTTTTTTTTGTAGGTTGAGAATAGGGAGTGTGTTTGTTTTGCAGGCATTTCCCCATATTTCCACACAGTAGGTCATATATGGTAATAATAATGAAGTGTATAATGTGTACAAAGATCTCTTATTTAGCACTTCCTTGGTTTTGTAGAGGATCCCTACGGTTTTGGCTATTTTTCTTTTTACGTTATCGATATGTGGCTTCCAACATAGTTTTGAGTCTATTACTAATCCGAGAAACTTGGTTTCATACGCTCTTTCTATCTCAATTGAGTTTACCATAATTTTAGCTTGGTGTTTGATTGGTCTTGTGCCAAAAACAATTAACTTCGATTTTTTCAGGTTAAGTGACAATTTATTTCTGTTGACTTGAGTGGTATGAGGTTTCGGACTCGACTGCGCTGAATCTCTGTCACATGGTGAATTTTTGTTCCGAGGAACTCCGAAATTGGATACCCTCACCTGCATTTGTATGGGTGATCAGAATAGAGAAAATTAAAACTACAAAGCAGGTTTTCCTTGGGTGGGTCGACAACCAGCCTACCTGCCAAGTCAAGGGCGGCGAAACTGCAGTACAGTGAAACTCCTCGCCAACGAAACCTACATGGGTGAAAATACCCCCTTGTGTGAAAAAATCTTCATGCATTAACACCATTCCCACTTTCCTGCCCCCCATACAACGAAGAAAAACCCTGTTGCGTTATATGAAATCTTTTCTCTGCTCTTGCCTTACAACGAGATTCACTACAATGAAGTCTAATCCAACAGCGACCTCTCTGCTTCGTTCGGAAACGGCAACAGCAACCACAACACTGGTTTACACATGCGCAGTGGTCCAGGAAGTATTTGTTATTGTTAGTTTTAGACGCAGCAAGAACGTTGCATTGCTAAAATGGCTACAAAACGGACCTTCGGATGTCAAGCAGCGAAGACAAGAAGAGCTCTGATGCCGGAAGAGAGGGTAAAAGTGATCAAAATAAAAGACGGAGGAAGCAAAATAAAAGACTTTATCCAAGAAATTGATGTAAGTGAAAGTGAATGCTGATCGTAAATTTCGCAATTTCTTTCCTTTTTTTTCTTTCTACACTGACGATTTGAAGTGTCAAATAAGTGTATGCTCATACTTATGCACTATTGGAATAAAAATCAAGAGTACACGTGCGCGTGTGTGTGTGTGTATTTACATCTGAGATCAAATTTGCTACAGTGAAAAAACCCCCTGTTGTGCAAAATTTCTTGCTGCAAACATGATTTCGTTGTAGAGGAGTTTCACTGCATTGTGTCAATCAGCCCGCTGTGCGGTTGCAATTAGGAAAAAAATAGCGCTCACAGCCGCATTTTTGGAAAGAAGCGACTCACAAAATATTTACTTGGCTGTGTAATTTCACACTTGTGGGCAGGCACTCCAGAGACTCAGCTATTTGTATGCGAGATATTGAAAAGCCAATTTTCCATAATATGTCCCTTTTAAGCAATGGCGCAGTGCTCTTCTTTAGTCTCATCACGTGCAATGAAGCGATGACTCCACACACACACACACATACGCACGCATGCAACGCACACAGAAAACACGTAATGATATGCAGCCACTGGAGCACAGGTGCACGTCGGCCGCGCCGTAAGGGGTCTGGATGCGTGCCCCGCGGGCGACTGGTTGGTGACGCACGGATCACAAAGGCGCATTTCGCCCTCATGTGACACCGACGAGTCTGCGGGCTGATTATTCCGAAAAGCAGATTCATCCTGGAGGGCGCAGGCAGAACGGAGGCAGAGTGTTTTGTTTATTACCATTAAGCGCCGGCTCAGTTTGCCTGCGTCCTCGCTCGGTGTGCTCGTTTTCCGCCTCCGCTGGCGCCCGCGCAGCCCAACTTCTCCAATACCTTAATTTGCTCAATTATTTTAAATTATCCCGCCATCGCCCGCGTCTGCCGTCATCCCTTTGGTTCAATTGTGAGCCAAAATCACTTGTTGATTGACGGCAAGGGCTAATTAGAAGCGGAAAGGAAAAACCCAAATCCCCGAATGGTAATTAGGTGCCGTTAGGTGTCACGCAATCACTCGCCAACTGACGAGACTCGCGCTCATAAATGTCCGTTTCACTCTGCGAGGCCTTATGATGCCATGAGAGGCTGCACTTTAAAGTTTTCAGATCTCTAACCATTCTACGCTCAAAAGATTTTCTTTGTCTGCCTGGAGAAAACGTTGAGAGCTTTCCAAGAGAGCGCTTCAATACATCAAGGGTGCCATGTCTGGGTGCCTTTAGCACATTTACTTCAAGGTAACGCTCTCTCACTCCAGGTTTTGAGAAGAAGAAAAAAACAACAACAACAACAATTCACCGCAGCGGGTGCAAGAATCAGTGATGAACTGCTCTGGAGCCTAATGGAGAGGTTGGCAAATGCAATTAGCTTTGTTAAAGCATTGCTCATGACTTATTCTGCCTTGTTCTCACCAAACGCATTGAGCTCTCATTTGACTATGCTCGCATATCTTCGGACGTATGTTTGTGGTTGATATGTTTGATCGTGGGGACCCTAGTGAAGGTAAAGCAGCTCAGAAAAGAGATGGAGCAAGCTTCCTTGTCAACAGTCCAGTTGACCCCCCAAACTTTGAAATATTTCCCGCAAGTTAAAAGAAAGAAAAAAATAAGACATTTGATTTCCATTGCGGCGGCCCGGTAGTCCAGTGGTTAGCACGTCGGCTTCACAGTGCAGAGGCACCGGGTTCGATTCCAGCTCCGGCCTCCCTGTGTGGAGTTTGCATGTTCTCCCCGGGCCTGCGTGGGTTTTCTCCGGGTGCTCCGGTTTCCTCCCACATTCCAAAAACATGCATGTCAGGCTGATTGGACGCTCTAAATTCTCCCTAGGTGTGAGTGTGGGCGTGGATGGTTGTTCGTCTCTGTGTGCCCTGCGATTGGCTGGCAACTGATTCAGGGTGTCCCCCGCCTACTGCCCGGAGATGGCTGGGATAGGCTCCAGCACCCCCCGCGACCCTAGTGAGGATCAAGCGGTTCGGAAAATGGATGGATGGATGGATGGATGGATTTCCATTGCAAGGCAACTGTTATTGGTAGCTGTGGTCAAAGATCAAATCAATACAAGCACGTGTGACAACTCTCCACCAGTCACACTGTCTGGGAGTGTTGTTCCTTTTCACTGAAGCGGGACATTGATTTTGAAAGACATTTAACAGGAGAAGGCTGGTCAGATTAGCCGATAAAATACTGTAAATTCTGATAAAGTGGAAGCGCGGGTTACCAGGGACCTGGTTTCGGAACAAATGGGGTAACATATCAAATGGGCGGCGAGAATTCCATCAGGCCACAGCTTTAGCTCCGCTAGCGACGGCTAGCTAGTGACAGCTGGCTAGCGATGACAAAAAAAAAAAAAAAACCTTGTTGGTTTTCTCCACGAGATAATTCCAAAAGTTCGTAGTTTTTCACTGTCTGCTATTGTTCTATGTAGAAAAGGATATAGAATCATCCTAGAGGTCATAAATCAGGTCAATGCTAAATTCTCGTGGCCTTCCATAGTCACTTTTTAACCCAGCTTCACATGATCTGTTTCATATTTAAAAAAATGATCTGATTTGAATAACATTTGACACAAACTAGCGAAGGTACAGTAGGTGAAGTAAAACAATCAAATCAATACGTTTGGGTGACAGGTACTTTTCCATTCCTACTAGCAAAAAAATACATAAATAAATAAAAGTCGCACAATAACATTTCAAAAGATCTTGAAGATATTAGTTCTGTGTTGTTCTGGATATCGGAGTCACCACCTTTTAGATATTGAATAATATTCAATACAAGATAGCCAAGGCATTAAAGGTAAAACTGTCAAAACAAAGGGTCATAAATCAAGACAATACAATTTTTCCAAACTATCCTCAAGCAACCAGGTGGTATTGTTTCGTGCCATAGAGAGTAACAACCCTGGCGATTTTGAAAGATTAACCATAACATTGGCCTCGGTAGCTGGGGTCATAAATCAAGTCTCCCCAATTCTTCTGACCTTTGCCATCTTTTCGAACCCATCTCCAAATTAACAGAGAGTGTGTTATAATGTCGTATAAAAATGCTATTGCAAATGCTATTTGACACAAAGGAATAGTTCTTTTTAGGTTTTGCCCTAACAAAAGGCAGCCAAGCTAACCACTTTCCAGCATCTACTCCGATCCGCCTCCTTCCAAACTATTGATAGTGTTCTGTCGGTGCAGTTGCCCTATTGATTATGCCAATAGTATCCAAGCTTGAAGCAAGGCTGGGCCACAGGTCATACGGTGTTGTATATGTTGTTATCTTTTCTGCATCTGCGCGCTACGCATTGCAATTTTCAACCAATTGTCCTCGACGCCAATCAGAGAGCTCTTCACGGAGACTCACTTATGTGGTATTGAAAGACACCATTTGAAGCTCCAAACAAGCTGATTAGATCGATGCATGTAGTTCTTCAACCGAGTAGGGAAAAAAAGGGGGCGAATGAGGGGAGGGCCACAGCTCTGTTCTCCACGAACCGCAATTACTGTACAATAAACGTGTCTTTGTTCGAGCCTGAAAGGAGAAAATCAGATGGTGCGGCTCAAGTTTTTGTAGCCTTTGACTGATGCTGATCAAAACAGAATATGTCACAATATTGTATCCTTTGAAGGAAGGGGAAAAAAAGAGAAAAGACTGACCAAAATTGAGGCGCTTGGGCTCTTGTTGGTGGGGAGGTGGGCAGTGGTTGCTCATGACTCCCCTAATGGCATTATAGTCTTAATGAGTTGTAATTGGAAGGCGATCTTAACTTGCGGGGCTAATTGCATCTGATTAAAGACAATATTAGTTTTACTGCTGGCAAATTGGCAGAGGAGGATGGGGGGGGTGTTTATATGGCGGCTGTATGAAGGTTTAGAAGGATCAGTGGCGTCCTTGCGGCGAGCTGCAAGTAAAGGTGAAGAGCACAACTCACCATTACAGCAATTAGTGGCATGCATTAGAGCAACAACGTTGCTTTGGTTCCATTGATTCCACCGATTGCAGCTTCGCGGACCTCGTGTGTATTTGGGAATTTTCCACCTCCCATTTCTCATGAGCGAGCGGGTGAAAATCTTCTCAAAGCAAATTTGCAATGTAATTTGTGCGGTCGACGGGCGGTCAATCAATATTAGAGAAAACGAACGAGCTCGCCGCACAAAGCTGGGAAAGCCGAGCACCGGCCTTCTCATCCGTATAGCCGCTCCAAATATTTGAGGTTTAATGAAACGTGAAGCTAACTGGCCTGATCGAGTACTTCGTATTTTGGGGGGGATTAAAGCCTGTTGCACTGTTGAAACTAAATTCATATTTGAATTGGAATATACTTTGAGGTAGAACAAGTGGAATTTCAAAACCACACTTCCATTAATCCATTTTTGAGGATTCCAGAATGACTCCAAGCTAAAAGCAGACTACACCCGCATATTAAGGGTTGAACGACTTCCGATTTTCTTGCAGTCGAGGCTAAATTGACAACAGGCTAGTCGATTTTTTTCACTGTCCTCATCATTGTCTATTGCACAAACTCCACCCCATGATTTTTTTTGTCCCCAATCACATTTTACCACTTGCTCATGCGTTCACATTTGAACATCTTCACTACCTCGCCGACACGCGGGTGGAAATTGTAACTGTACGTGGATTGCTTTATAATATCTGTGAGACTATAAAGGTGTTTGTGATGGGATCAGTCAGATGGAATGTGGCACCAGTAGAAGAAGGAAGGATTACGAGTGTGTGATGAAGGCTGAAGGAAACTCTAATTGGATGTTTATTTGGACGATTGACAAAAAAAGTGACTGATCGCGCAGTCCTTGTCCTCACATCAAAGCAGTCTACGGTGCATCGTCTCCCGTTTCACTGATACGGGAGGACATTTGGTGAATTCTTTGACGGCTGACAGAAGGATCTGCGGGTGTTTTGTCAGCTAGCGTTCGCAGGTGCCTTTTCAGATGGGTGTGAATTCATTATATTTGAGGATAGACTTGCACATTTTTCAAGCGATCTTCTTTTCAGTACTTCCACGCGCTGCGAGTTTGCGCTCCTGATTGACCAGCCATTGATTTTAGCTTGGCGTCGGTGCGGTAAATGCCCAAAAATGTTATCAGTCAATCACCATTGCAGAGAGGTGGGTGGGACCCCCGAGCACAGAGAGACAGACGTTTCACACTGACATTTACGCCATCACTCATTCGGATCCTGAACCTCAAAACCCTGTTATGATCAGAAACAATGAAAAAAAAGAAGAAATACGCCGTCCTTGCATAATGTCTTTTACTTTGCTTCCTCCATCCTTCATGTTTATTACTTTTATCCCTCCTTCAAGCGTGAATGCTTTTCTTTTCTTCACTCCTTGGTCTGCAAAGGTCCGTTTCGTAGCCATTTTAGCAATGCAACGTTCGTGCTGCGTCTGAAACTAACACTAACAAATACTTTGTGTACTACTGTGCATGTGTAAACCAGTGTGGTGGTTGCTGTTGCCGTTTCCAAACGAAGCAGCAGACGTCGCTGTGGCATGCCGAGGTTGGATTAGACTTTTGCGGAAGGCTTGTTTCCGTTGTAGTGAATCTCGTTGCGAGGCAAGAACAGAGAAAAAGATTTCGTATAACGAAACAGGGGGATTTTTCAATGTAGGGGGAGCAGAAAATTGGAAATGGCTTTCATGCATGAACGTTTTTTTACACTAGGGGGTATTGTCGCCCATGTAGTTTTCATTGTAGAGGAGTTTCACTGTACACAGCATTATAGAAAGTGGATGCGTTACCCGTCATCAATATAACAAAAAAAAAGTGTGCCTAATAAATAAATATATGATGACTCTTGTCTATATTGGAAGCGATTCAATTTCAGGAGCCTTTCATCTTTCGATCCACATGCAGGACGCAAGTACAAGTCATGTGGAAATATAGCATTGTATCTGCGAAACAACGCTCGTATCTCAAGGTTGGACCCCTTGGTATGATGTGCTGCGGGTGTGCACCGCTGCAAAATTCTACCACGTATTGCTCAATGGCAGTCAATCAAAAGTGCTATGATATGATTTTTGTACGGGACATCGTTTGTGATATTACATTGTGTTGGTGTAACTAATGAAGTGACACAGGTGTTTAAAAAAAAAAAAAAAAAAGTATACACAAAAATGCATGCAACAAGTAAACAACGGTAATTGCCCCCCACTTGCATCCTGACGCTGACCCGAAAAAAAAAGTGCAGTGGACCAGTAGTGATTTAAAGCCAGACACAAGAGACACTAGTAAATTGCGCTTCTATGAGGCATAATTTCCAGCTCTTCTTAAGCGCTCGCTTAATTGCCATTCTCACCTGAGCAATTGTATAATTTCCTGTATTTTTCTCGTCCTCTGCCCAGAATATGAGTCTATAATGAGCTGTGGGTGTCCCCCAAAGTCGGGCCTGGCGCTCGGAAATAGGCTTCGCTAATTTACCAATTAGACTGCAAGTACCCCAAGTCTGCAGTTCCTGCCCTCCCCACCCCCAACCCGCCCTCTCCTCGCTTTGATTGCTCAATCTCTGCAGTGATCATCACTCCATACTTGGCCCACGTGTGCTCGGCCAGCTTTTTCAGAGCGACGTCCCACCTGCACTTTGGATATTACTCCAGCCCGCCGTGCCCGGGAGGGAGGCGGAGGACGTGAACGAGTCTACCTGGGTAGCGCCTGGCTTTTAAGTCCAGCTGGGACCGCTTTCACTGACCGGGAGGATGAGAGTCGGCAATGTACAGAGGGTGGTTGGCGGGGGGGGGGGGGGGGGGGGTGATTGAGGGGAGGCGTGCTGGACGTACGGACATGAGAAAAGTTATGAGAACCGAGATAAAGTTACCAAGTAGCAAAGTGAAATTTAGCTGGAGGTGCAAATGTAATTTATGGTTTGAGAGGAGAGCGTGTTGTGCTGCTTCTCGACTTGATTTGCGCCGCCATTAAAACTAAACCCGAGGACAAATAGGAAATAAAATGAAAGAACAAAAAAAAAAAAAAGCTTTCGCACAGCAAATATCAACACCTCGGCGCTTGCTGCTGCTTGTTATTATTCGGCGCGTGAGGCAATCAATACGTGGGAGGTCATTTATCAGTGCCTTTTTTTTTTCCCGTGCCGGGGTCAGTTATATCTCCACCACGGCAATAAACGATCCCTATAATTTCGTCTTATTTCACGGCATTCCTTTCTCTTTCCATATCCTCTCGGGATGACGGACTCAACAGCACCATCCACGGCGGCGTCAAATATTTAGCATATCATCAAGGATAATGGCTCTCGCATCGTGACAATATTCGAGCCATTACTGTTTTGACCTTTTGCATGCTGACATTTATTTGCAGTCACCATTTTAACATGCGATTACATGAAACACGACTGGAATATCCAAGCAAGAGGGACATCGTCGCATGGATGTGTTTGTTCTTTTGGGAAAAGTTATTTTTCATGGCACCGGCTGAATGTTTTGAACAAGTACTCTATTTTAACCTTTTTATGCACCCTGTAACCTGACAACATGATAAGCTGTCCACTGTAGTCACCGCTGTCCCTCAAAGGGTTAACGCAATGGGGGGGACCGTAAGTGTATATTTTCTTCTTTAAACCCGCAAACCTTTTTGAGAGTGAATCACAAGTGCCTTTGAAATCCTTAACCAATCAAATACAATTGACCAAACGGTGAATGGACACTTAATGGCTCAACATGACCAAATCCTAACGTAACAATCGTTCATTTTCCTGCTTCATGATTTGTGGTTCTATAGAAAGAGAGAAAAGTAGGTGGAATGAAAACTGATTTGAATTGAAAATAAATAAATATAGAATATCTCTTTGAAGGAAATGCCATTTACAGTACCGACACATTCATTCATATTTTTTAAAATGGCAACTAGAAACTAATTGCATCATAACCTCTCGAACTGAGCCATATCAAATTGACTTACTGAATTGAACCTTCTCAAATCGTTCCAGTTTAAAATGACGCGTCCTTGAATCACATTGCACCCCATGTATTGAGATACACATTCTTTTTCTGGTGCGCTATAACGTGAGGAAAGTCGAGTCAAGTCGATTAATCAATGACGCCTTTGGGAAAAAAAAGAAACGTTTTTTTTGTGAGTCAGACCAGTTTCATGTAATGGCATTTTGGATATTTCGCCTCTCAATAGAGCGTTACAGCCCAGTGACGGCCTCAGACGGTTGAGTCAAAAGTCATCGGTAAATTGACGGCTTGGAAGACGAGATGCCAAGGACGTGACGAACTGTTAGTTGACGTCAAGCTTTAAACGTCGATGTGGAGCCGTAGTCGATTCGTCAACCGGATGACTAATTGGTTGAACCCCTAGTGAGGAGTCACTGCCAAGTCTCGAGTAGGGTGTAAGAACAGCATGCTACTCGCACTAAAATCCAAGTTGTCGGGGAGAGAAAATTCATCAAATTTCATTCGGATGGATTATTCAATTATATTTCGATGCCAAAAATCGAAAAAAAAGTTTGATTTCGGGTTGAGGGTGTTAGATGCCGTTCAAGTCAGTCAAAAAGGTGCCATGTGCTCTACCAATTACAGTGAATCACTCTTTCGTACAAAACTCCCGTTCGATTCCCATGAGACCCGCGAAACGGTGCGATGGGGCGTTAGCTCGGGCACCTGGCTCAGATGTTTGTTGTCAGCCAGAGTGCACGCCGCGGTTCATTGAAACTGCGGAACAATTACGGTTTAATTTAGGAGCGGCGCAATGATGGCGGGCTCCATCTCCAAATAACATCAAATAGCTGCGCCGGGACCGAGGGAGAACTAATTACCAGATAGAAGAGAAACACTCGGGTTCTGATCTTCACTGGTGCAATTGTGAGCGCGGCTAAGTGCTGAGAGACGCGTTTGTCGTCTTGCAAATGACATGTTGAAAGTCATTACAGACTCTTTAGTTCGACCATGAACTCGATTCACTTTGCGCCATCAAAATGAAGCGATCCTTGCGTCTCTTTTACTTTTGCTGATTAAATCTGGCACCGCAACAATTGTCATGGGCTGGTTTCGCTCAAATCTCTGATTGTTATGCCATATTGCGAAAGCAAAATAGGGCGATCCTCTTATAATAAAGGGGACGTATTATGGACTGTAGTCTCTGGAGGTCATGCCCATCCATCAAGTGTGAACTTGAGCAAATAAATGTTTTACACTGTCTTAAATTACTCATGATTTAATAAGCTGATATTGATCATCAGTAGTTATTTTTCTCCACGGAAGGCAGAAATGATATTCAAACATTCACACCCGACCAAAAAATAATAATCAGCAAAAGTATTTTTCTCAAAGTATCATTAAAAAAAAAAGTCAAATGTTTTGCCTGTAATTTATATATTTATTGTTGTAAGCATTAAGGGACCCAAAAGAAAATCTCTCATTCATTATATGGTTCTTTTAATTATTCAGTCAATTCATCGGTCATCGGGATTTTCATTGTAAAAGGGCGCAAATCATTTTCAACACATTGGTGGCGAGAGAGCGAGAGAGAGAGAGAGAGAGAGAGAGAGAGTGAGTAATTTCTTCCATTTTGGAATACTACTGCAACATAAAAGAGAAGCACTATGGATACTTTCCAGGCGCGCCCTGTGATTGACAGGCGACCAATCGAGGGTTTAGTCAGCTGAGATCGGCGCCGGCTCGCCTCGACCTTGAACAAGATACTAAACAAGAAAATGGATGGATGTCTTCATCACCAAAGATACTTTGTGGCACTCCACGCCTGCGTGTCTTCTGTTGTCATGGTTACGGTATTAACCCTGAGCTTTTTCATACATGGGGAAGGGGGCTGTTGTTTTGAAAAGCCAAACGGTAAAACCAAATGTATTATTCATGAGCATGACATTATCGGAGGCGGGGAAAAATGCTGTTAAAAAAAAAAAAAAAAAAAAAAAAAAAGGAAAATCTGCACTTGAGACTCATTATGCTCATGTATCTGGGTAAATAAACGCACGACGGAGAAATACTGGAGACTCATCATCTGGCTAAGAATCCTGGCGGAATGGCAGGAGCATCTGGTTCCAATGAAAGCGTTTTTGGGGATGTTTCAAGTCATTGTGAAAGCAGTGTGTTGGTGTGTGTGTGTGTGAGAGAGACTGAAGCGTAAGGGACTTTCTCTCGCCCTCAATGGCTGATTAATAATACAGATGAGAAAAACAACACGCAAGAATGAAAGCAATGGGTGTGGTTGGGGCAGGGGGGTGTTGGAAAATAAAACAACACATTCTGGGAAGCAGAGAACGCAAGGTTATTGGCACGCGTTGGAGAAATGTTGGCTCCGTAATGGGGTGATGGAGAGTTCACAATCGTGCAGGAAACGGTAAATAGGCGCAGCAATGGATTGCACGAAAAACACACGTAAATGATCTACTGGAAAGAGGACTGAATTAGAGAGTGAGAGGAGAAGAGATTGAAAGAAAAGTTCAGCGAAAAGATGGGAGATGGGAAGTGAACGCTCCCCTGTGGCGATTTGGTTGATTCACCCCCCCCCCCCCGCACCCCCCACCCTCCTCCCTTTATTACAGACCCACGGTACATGCCACTTCCTGCTAACATCTATGGACAAAAGACATCCCTTGAAAGGTTATACACTGTAAAATATATATACATACTGTATATATATACTGAATATATATATGTTTTTTTGTTTTTTAAAGTTGCGTCGATTCAAAAATTTCAAAACAATGACATTTTAAGTTTGAGCAACGAAATATTTTCATTTTTGATGTTCTGAAAACCGGGATGTGTTGCGTGTCAGCATTAATCGAGTAGCCTTTCAGGAAAAGTCATGTTTTAAAGACAAAGCGTGGAATTCTCTTTGTTTTATGTTAAGTTGGACAGCAGCCTTCATCCGAGAGTGGCACTAAACAGCTTAAAATGTCTTTTTTTTTTGAAGAACTGCTCATCAATTGTATCTGCGAAACAGCGCACGTATCTCAAGGTTGGACCCAAAGTACCTCTGTACTTGATTTTGATAACTGGAGGAAATCATTTCACATGACATGATTTCCTCTTGGAAATTGTGTTTTGAAATGACATCATTAAGCAGCGTCAGCGAACCGCTTGTGTCGGAAATATCAGCCTAGCCAAAATGACAACACCCTGCCCTTAACTTTTCTTATACAAAAGTAATGAGTACCAGGAATTGGGAGTGTCTATGTTGAAATTCTACAAGTTAGAGACAAGCAAAATAGTCCATAATTCAAGCCGATCGTTTTGTAGTGCGAATTAAAGAATCACATTTTGTCCCATCGGTGATATATCAAATGTGTTTTCCGTTACTTGTCACTTGCTTTGCAGTGTCTTTGAAGGAGTGTCTCAGCCTGGCTCTCTCTTCCATATCGACACTAATGGACAACAACCCCCCACCCCCCCGCCCTCTCCCCCATACCCCTAATCAAAAATCAATTAAAAACACCTCGCCACCAAGTCTCCAGAGGAAGGTTTTAGGTTTGAGGGGTGGAAGAGAAACGCTTCCCGTACTCCCTCAAAGGCTCTCTGCCTTTCCCCTCGCTCTCTACCCATACTCCCTCTGTGCTTAAGCTCCGCCCTCCTGTCTACTGGAAGTTGGCAACATGATTTACGAGAATGGGGAACTTAATTTATATATTTATTTTCTTCCTCTTGCATCCTCTCATTTATTTATTAGATTTTTTTTCTCTCTCTCTCTCTCTCTCTCTCTCCCGGCCGCCTCTTCCTGTCTCTGGTGCGGATGAGAGTGGGAGAGCGGGAGAGAGAGAGGATGGGATTAGATTGAGAGTGGTCTCAGGGCAGACCAGTAGACTGGCAGGCCTGCAGACATGGAACAGATCTGTCCCACACTTAATGGCATTAGTGCCGTCCCTGGGAGGGGGAGGGGGAGCCAGCAGGGAGACGGTCTAACATATTAAAACGGCTTCTATAGCAGACGCTTGTCTACTCCACTCAAACTCCGGGCCGCTTCCCTTTTTTCGGGATTGCGGCATATGCGAGTTCTTTGCAAACTTTTTCAGGGCACACTCATCACTCAACAACGGTACAGCAATTTATTTCAAATGTTGAGTGATGTGTTGTATTTGATACGGCCATGCTAATGCCAAAACCGAAAGAGTAAATTTGTGACGTAGTTTGATTTGCCGGCACGAAATAAAATAAGAGAAATCAAAACGCTAATTTCGTGGTAAACACTGTACAGTCAAACCTCACTTTTCGAACGTCTCTGTTCTCAACCATATCGGTTTTCGACCAGAAAATTTGAGATTTTTACGCCTCGGATTACAACCGAAAACCGGTTTTCGACCAAACTGAGCAAACCCGAATACGCCACTTGACTCTTCTTGGCTTCCTTACACGAGGAAGTGACGCTTCCTAGTGTAGCGTTCATTGTGAGCAGACATGTTTGTTTTGATTTACGCAAATCTGACTGTTTTTATGTTATTTCTGCATAGCCCCTAATCATGGGCAAATAAAATAGTTTCAGATTTCAAACAAATCCCTTTTCGAACATACCTCTGGAACCGATTATGGTCGAAAACCGAGGTATGACTGTAGTTCCATTTTCGTCGACGATACAGACAAAAAAAAAGGGAATGGAACGACTTAACTGAGAATACTGACGGACAAAGTTAGCCTATCCACCATGTGGTCGTAAAACCAGAACGCAAAGTACATCGGTAATATTGAAAGACTATATACCGGAACAGCGACAACAAAGACAGTCATGAGTATACGGAGCGAGGTTCCCCAGCTAGACAAATTTAGCAAGTCAAAATAATAAAATATGAACAATATATGGTCATACCTCGGTTTTCGACCATAATCCGTTCCAGAAGGCTGTACGAAAACCAATTTGTTCGAAATCCGAAACCATGTTTCCCCTTACACGAGGAAGCGTCATTTCCTCGTGTAAGGAAACCGAGAGGAGTCGAGTGGCGTTTTCAGGTTTGCTTAGTTTGGTCGAAAAACGATTTTTGGTCGTAATCCGAAGCGTAAAAATCTCAAATCTTCTGGTCTAAAACCGATTTGGTCGAGAACAGAGACGTTCGAAAACCGAGGTATGACTGTACAGTATATTCAACGTCCTTTTCTTGAACCAAAAAAAAGACCATGAATACAGATAGGTACGGTATGGGGCGTGGCTCCCAATACGAACAAAACTGACATGCCCATAACCCTCGTGGCTAACTTTTCAGCACCGTGCTGACTTCTGCCGAAGACTGTAAACGGCACAAAGTCATACCTGAGCTGACTTCCTTTGCATGAACTTATTTGGTTGTCCAGGCTGACAAAGTTAGCATCACGACAAGTATTTCCATTGTTCTGACATACTCGAATAAGGCCACGTTGACGTGTGTGCATCAACACAAAGGTATTTAGCTCTGCGCCTCAGGCTCCGCTGCTTCTCTACCCATCTCCGTTGAAGTTTAAGCACCAGTTTTAGTGCTCATATCATAATTGATCATCCGTCTTCTTTGAATGGCCGGCCCATCGTAGAACAAAAGGGCCTTTTACCTTGCACGTTTCAGGCAGGATCGTTGCCATCTTTTTGTCAGGTGCAAATGGACATATGCGAGTTCTTTGCAAACTTTTTCAGGGCACACTCATCACTCAACAACGGTACAGCAATTTATTTCAAATGTTGAGTGATGTGTTGTATTTGATACGGCCATGCTAATGCCAAAACCGAAAGAGTAAATTTGTGACGTAGTTTGATTTGCCGGCACGAAATAAAATAAGAGAAATCAAAACGCTAATTTCGTGGTAAACACTGTACAGTCAAACCTCACTTTTCGAACGTCTCTGTTCTCAACCATATCGGTTTTCGACCAGAAAATTTGAGATTTTTACGCCTCGGATTACAACCGAAAACCGGTTTTCGACCAAACTGAGCAAACCCGAATACGCCACTTGACTCTTCTTGGCTTCCTTACACGAGGAAGTGACGCTTCCTAGTGTAGCGTTCATTGTGAGCAGACATGTTTGTTTTGATTTACGCAAATCTGACTGTTTTTATGTTATTTCTGCATAGCCCCTAATCATGGGCAAATAAAATAGTTTCAGATTTCAAACAAATCCCTTTTCGAACATACCTCTGGAACCGATTATGGTCGAAAACCGAGGTATGACTGTAGTTCCATTTTCGTCGACGATACAGACAAAAAAAAAGGGAATGGAACGACTTAACTGAGAATACTGACGGACAAAGTTAGCCTATCCACCATGTGGTCGTAAAACCAGAACGCAAAGTTCATCGGTAATATTGAAAGACTATATCCCGGAACAGCGACAACAAAGACAGTCATGAGTATACGGAGCGAGGTTCCCCAGCTAGACAAATTTAGCAAGTCAAAATAATAAAATATGAACAATATATGGTCATACCTCGGTTTTCGACCATAATCCGTTCCAGAAGGCTGTACGAAAACCAATTTGTTCGAAATCCGAAACCATGTTTCCCCTTACACGAGGAAGCGTCATTTCCTCGTGTAAGGAAACCGAGAGGAGTCGAGTGGCGTTTTCAGGTTTGCTTAGTTTGGTCGAAAAACGATTTTTGGTCGTAATCCGAAGCGTAAAAATCTCAAATCTTCTGGTCTAAAACCGATTTGGTCGAGAACAGAGACGTTCGAAAACCGAGGTATGACTGTACAGTATATTCAACGTCCTTTTCTTGAACCAAAAAAAAGACCATGAATACAGATAGGTACGGTATGGGGCGTGGCTCCCAATACGAACAAAACTGACATGCCCATAACCCTCGTGGCTAACTTTTCAGCACCGTGCTGACTTCTGCCGAAGACTGTAAACGGCACAAAGTCATACCTGAGCTGACTTCCTTTGCATGAACTTATTTGGTTGTCCAGGCTGACAAAGTTAGCATCACGACAAGTATTTCCATTGTTCTGACATACTCGAATAAGGCCACGTTGACGTGTGTGCATCAACACAAAGGTATTTAGCTCTGCGCCTCAGGCTCCGCTGCTTCTCTACCCATCTCCGTTGAAGTTTAAGCACCAGTTTTAGTGCTCATATCATAATTGATCATCCGTCTTCTTTGAATGGCCGGCCCATCGTAGAACAAAAGGGCCTTTTACCTTGCACGTTTCAGGCAGGATCGTTGCCATCTTTTTGTCAGGTGCAAATGGACCGCAGCCCCAAAGTCGCCCAAACATAGCCCTCGGTGGGAAGTGACAACCCTGTCAAGTCTGTCTTCGCGGATAAAGCTACAATCACTCCACCTTCACTCTCGTCTGAGCTCATTTACACTTAGCCTCTCCCGCAAGGAGGACTTTCACACATCTCAGCCATCTCTGTGACTTTGGTGCGATCGTCGGTAGAGTGCTGACTGTCAGCACACCTTCCGAAAAAACTACATCCAAGCCCCCGACGGCGGCCTCTGGGACTCAAATTACCCTCTTCAACCTGCTTGGACAGCACACTGACACGCTCCCTCTGTTGCGCGAGCTTTCGGGAAACGCACAAGAGTCGGAGGGATAAAGAAGAGTGAGACGGAGCGGCGTTAAAAGGTGGAAGACTGGCGTCAGCAACAAAAGCCCGGTTGTCGGAGAAGACGGAGAGTGGCGGAGGAGTGATATCTCCCACATATCAAGTGTAAGGCAGTCTTGTGAAGTTGCCAGAGGAGAGGAAGTGGCCTGGGAATGTGAGAGGACGCTGATAGACAGGTGGAGCAGACACGCTGTGTCTGGTGATGGATTGAGCGGAGTTTTGGTAAATATACATGGGCCCCGCCCCTCCGGCTCTTTCGGCTGTCTCAGCACAGCCCCGGCGCAGACGGATGGGTGGATTTCATTCTGCCTTTAAGAAAAGGTTAAGTTACAATATTGTCACTGTCATATTGGAAATATTAGTATTACTCCCCACACGCGTGGACCCCAGCTCGCGAGGTTGATTTATCCGTTTTGTTCCGTGTGGGCTTGGGGGGCGTACGGCGAGGTGGAGACTCGGCGACACAGCCTGGGGAGAGGTTTGTCTTTATCTCTGTGTCACAAAGGCCACCCCGGGTACTGCAGGTGTGTCTGAAAGCGGCTCCATCGATCGTCAGTCGGTATACAGTCCAGCTCTGCCCACATCCTCAAGCCCAGAGGACAACTATACAGGAAAAGGCCACGTCTAAAAGGTCAAAGCCAGATGAAGGACAGGGGAGGAAACCGGCATACCTGTTAAGTGGCTCGAGTGCCGAAGCTCACTGCCTAATTAAAGCCGTCGAAGTGCAGAGAGGTCATCAAAGAGTCGGGGATTGGCCTTTAATTTGTTCCGTCACCACGCTTGTAACACAAACACGGGGGGGGGGGCTCACAATAACGTCTCAACAATTCTCTGAGCTCATCAGTACGGCACGAACTAGTCGTTCTACGCAAAGGACATGCGGTTGCCAACGTTGGTTTTCAACGCGTTGCTGAAAGAGTGAAAGCAGCTAGGGATGGGAGAGTACTAAAACCAGCCTTACATTTCAACGTATCGGGTACCGATGACAACCAGGGCAGGTTAGCGATACCGCGGCGTCCTCCTGTGGCCGATTTACTTGAACTAAATGACATGCATGCAAGAGTTGAGTACTCATACAGGTATTGTTCTATCAAAAGTGGTCCATCGCATCCCAAAAAGCAACAAAGATGCTAATTAATGTTAGCATTAATCAAGGAGGGCATTATTATTTATTAAAGCGTGTAGTTTTGGTTGAGTTAGACAGTAAACGTCAACTGGGAGTGGCAATTAACAACTTGAAGTTTCTTTTTTGACAAAATTGTCACAGTTCACGACACCAAATTGTTACTTATTCGAAAGTCTGTTGAGTTGAGTTCAATGACACCATGCAGTCAAAGCTTAGAAAATCGTTCAGTTTGAACGAATTGGTGATCATCAAATCAAATCTCGCAAGACGTTTCCCTCACTTTATTTGATTTGTATCAAACCCGCTGAATGACGACTGCCTGGAATTCGTGCATATTCTCATTTTCCTGATGCAGGCATGTCGCTAACATGTATCCGTGCCTATGCCTTTGCAGGTTGGCAGCCCGCTCAGTCAAATGAGACGAGATCCAACACAAGAGCCGAAAATTCTGCATTCACAAATAATACCGTTTTGATGGACGCCGTCACAGGGTTTCGTCACAGTGCGCTACATCACATCAAGAGTCCTTTCAAATAATTCATCTATCTATCGAGGGCCAAAATACGAGATGAAACCGCTCTCTGTATGAGGCAGCACACCTCTGCATTATTGCAAACTACAAGCGCAATAATAAACATGAGATTAAACTCGGCATGCAAGGTCAGAGGCAATCACAACATAATGCACCCTAAAGGTCACCTTCAGCATTTCTTTCAAGCATTCCAAGTGGGAGCAAGGCACAATTCACAATTTAAGTGAGTATGATAATATCAACAGAAGGTGCTCGGTTTTCAATGGAGTTCTGCTCCTATGGTGACGACGCAGCCTCATTTCATTTTTTTTTTTTTTAAACAAGTCTGAAGTCTCTCACCTCCACTAACGCAATAGAAAAATCATCCATCCATCCATCCATCTTCCGATCCGCTTTAACCTCACAAGGGTCGCGGGGGGTTGCTGGAGCCTATCCTAGCTGTCTTCAGGTAGTGGGGCGTGGGGGCACCCTGAACCGGTTACCAGCCAATCGCAGGACACATATAGACAAACAACCATCCGCGCTCACACTCACACCTCGGGACAATTTAGAGTGTTCAATTGGCCAGCCGTGCATTTTTTTTGGAATGTGGGAGGAAACCGAAGTACCCGAAGAAAACCCACGCAGTAGAAAAATCATGATTACTGTAAATAGATATGATAAGAAACACACTTTAGGCCATATATATATATATATAAAACAATCAAATGAAAATGAGAAGTGTGACAACCCGAAGTGTTTGTGAACCTTGTCTAAAAATGACACAATCAAAGTAGAGTACAATACTTGGCTGTTATTAACAGCGACACTGTTGGTTCGGTCTCCAGTTTGCTGTCGCAAGTTAAGCAACAGACATACTGTGCCACAACATTGGTATTGTAATAATTGTACTAATACAAAAATATATATATATATATATATATATATATATATATATATACACACAGTATATATAGAGGAATGCAGAGAAATGGCAAGAGACCAGGCAGACTGAAATCAAGCAACGAGGCCCAACGCCACTGAACAGTTGGTGAGTGCCGCACACCAAATGACTGAATAATGCGCGTTGACGGACACGCTGCAATGGAAAAAAATGTGATCCTGTTTTGAGGCTCTACGTACCTCCGTATAAGTGTTTGTTGAACCACAAAAACATAGCGCGATTGTCAAGGAAAAAAATGGATAGTGGAGAAGAAAAGGGCATAGACGAGAATAAGGATATCCCTGTGTGTATATGTCTTTAACGAGTCTATAATATTCAAGCTTCACTTTTGGAATTGAATTACTGGGAACTTAACAACAAACAAATTG
Source organism: Hippocampus guttulatus (assembly GCF_054856545.1). Lineage (NCBI taxonomy): Eukaryota > Metazoa > Chordata > Actinopteri > Syngnathiformes > Syngnathidae > Hippocampus > Hippocampus guttulatus. Next base: position 7,771,929 of record NC_141276.1, read on the forward strand.
CGAGGCACCCGTATTGAAGGGAGGCATACCCCAGTTGGGTTCGGCATCAAGTGGAGGGCACTCTTTGAGGAAATATAATATCTCGAGGAGTTATTGTGCTTGATTTATTTAAAGCCCTCGTCATTGTGTTTTAAGTTGCACGTGTTTAGCCTGCAGTTAATTCTGGGCGAGAGTGAACCGTCCATTAAGTGTAATCTTGTTTTTCAGTCCAGCCATTAAACCGCAACTTGAGGGAATTGGCCCCCGATGAAGACATCATCCATCATCTTAGTGATGCGCTGCCAGACACTCCGGGTATAAATATGGAGGCTTTTCAAGTCGTACCTGTTTTCAAATTTAGAAAGGAAAAAAATAAATAAAAAAGCGCAGTCGTCAACAAACACAAGCAAGATATTTCTGCAAATCAAAAGAGTAAAAATAAACCCTCGCACCTATTCATCAAGCACCAATCAGTCTGTCAGCGGCGGCGGCGCCGTCTTTTATCCGGCGTCATTATTTCACATCGCAGTCGAGCACGTCCGTGCTTTTCTCCTCGCCATCTCATCGCCTCAACATGTATGCAGAAACCCAAAAACCAGAACCTCAGAAATGTGAAGGGTTCGTTTTTGATATGGGGAGGGGGTTATATTGGGGTGGTGGGGGGGGGGGCTTAATGAAGCAGCGCTTTCAGAGTTGATCCCCCACTAGAACATTTATCTCGACATCAACAGCGCTGCGCAACGGCTTTAATCGGATTGCCGGCTCCTTTAAAAGCTTTTTTTTTTTTTTTTTGCTGCACGCGGGCTCCTCTGCCGACTGCCGGGCTCCGGGGCCCCACTGACGAGGCCCGACCGCCGGGCTGGAGCGGCCGATCAAGTCCAGACTCGCTGGTGTCCGTGTCGGCTGATGCTAGCATTGAGTAAGACAATACTAATGAGGGATTCGGAATGAGCGGATTCAATTAGAGCTCGCGCACTGAGACACATGATGCACAAGCTGGGCCCAAACGCCCACACCGTCTCCATGCTGGAAAGACGCTATTATTGCGAGGGTGAAATCCAACACACACAAACACACAAATTTGGACTCTGACTTTTTTTTCGAGTACTCACTCTACACCCACACATCAATACTTGGACTCTCTCTCACACACGCACACGCACACGCGCACGCGCGCGCACACACACGCACACGCACGCGCACACGCACGCACGCACACACACACACACACACACACACACACACACACACACGCAGGAATTCATCTATCAGCGGTTCACTGTGCCCTAAAGCAAGCGAGATGTGCGGCAGAACATTGATCAAACCGACTTCTTACATGAAGACGTTCAAATCTTGGATTTCAAAAAAAAAAACCCTCTTTTTACTGTCAGAAAAGGCTGCAACCGACACCGGCGGAGAAGAGGAAGCGAGCACGCGCGCTCACGCAAAATGCGCGCCAACAAACTCGGACTCGCCACGCCAGCTCATTATTACGCAGCCTCGCGCACCCCTCCCCGCGAAGACGAGCAACGCATCACAGGAGAACACAAGACACATCTTACGCAAGACAGCCGAGAGAATTTTTAGTGCGCACTCCCACATCAATAGCATTTGTGGCATTTGAGCATGTGTTGAATAATTTGATCGGGATTAACACAAGCACTGTTTGTCATGAGGCACTGGAAGGAATGCAGGGGGGGGGCGTCAATGTACTGGTATACTGTTCTACAAACTAAATTTTCTGATGCCTGAAAATTCCGACAATCAGAAGTGCAACAATAAATCGACAACTAATGGATTATCAAATTATTAGACACCGATTTTAAAATTTGATTGGTTGTTCAAAACCCTTTTTTTTTAACTCATCTCACAAACAGGAAATATTCTCAGCAGATTGCAGATGAATTAGCTTTCTGTTTAATCAAAATCAGAGACTGGCAAACATCTGCTATTACTTTGGACTTCGGACGAGAAATTGTTGAGTGAATGAAAAAACACTTTGACATTTTGGTTGAAGAAGGGGAGGTTTGAGGTGGCGCTATGATTTGAAAACAAGGATGCAACCAGCATCCTCTTTTCAGAATTACCTTGACGGCAGCTTGCTTTCGAGGGCGTTGAGGAAATTCGCCCGACTGCGGTGAGCAATTGATTATTTTCTGAAACTCAGCACAGATTTCACAATCGTCCGAAGGTATTGAGTCAAGACAGCTACATGATGGTTTTAGCTGCTGAAGCAAATCTGTGATAGCTTTTTGATCAACTGCAAAAAATTATTACATGGGAAACGAGCTGTTTGGGGAGGGCGGGGGGATTTGAAGTCCATCCATCCATTTTCCGATCCGCTTTATCCTAACAAGGGTCGCGGGGCGTGCAGGAGCCTATCCAAGCCGTCTTCGGGCAGTAGGCGGGGGACAGTAACCGGTTGCCAGCCAATCGCAGGGCACGCAGAGACAAACAACCATCCGCGCTCACACCTAGGGACAATTTGGAGTGTCCAATCAGCCTGCCATGCATGTTTTTGGAATGTGGAAGGAAATCGGAATACCCGGAGAAAACCCACCCAGGCACGGGGAAACACGCAAACTCCACACAGGAAGGCTGGAATCGAACCCGGTACCTCTGCACTGTGCGATCGACGTAGCCATAAAAGATGCTTGCCGTTAACTTGAGTTGTACATTTTTTGGTTGTCTTGCTGTTATGTAATGAGACACCTAATTGTCACGTTGTAATATTTGTCTGCAGACTTTCAACACGGATGCCGTTTCGCTGTATTCTTTAACCCACGTTTACCGGATGATGCAACATCGTAAATTGGCCGATTGCTAAGGAGCTTCGAATCCAGCCGCCAGGTTGTCCTTTGAGAGTGGAAAATCTCCCTCCTTGTATTTGACTCAAGTAGAAATAATAGAAACCTCCTCCGAGCGGTCAAAAAGCCTCCGCAAAAGTTCCTTTTGCACAGCTGCTCAGGAGTTACTTGCCTTTCCTCACACTGTTTTGCATATTTAGCCTCCCCACCTGCCCACGTCGATGTTAATGCACTCCCACACAAACAGATCAGTGTGAACAGGGCAAATATATTCCATTCTTCATCTCGTTCTCTCTCTTTTGCGCGATCTCCCGCTGGCTCTCGTTTCTCACCTTTTCCCTTTGACAACACACTCCGCGTCCTTGCACAGATTTGTCCAGGTGCACCGAGTCTTTTTCTTTCTGACTTTCCGACGTCTCAAGAGTGCCGGATCAGCTGAAATAGGAGCCATTCTTTAGATCCCGCTGTATCTCCCCTCGCACATATCGATGTAGCCAGATCTCCCGACAGCCGGCGCATCTGGGGCTTCCGGGAGCGTCTCCGGGGACCGTTGCAGCCAGCGGACTATAGCCGCAAAACACTGGTGGGTTTAGTGCGATTCCACTGGGAGGGGATTTGCTAAGCAAGTTCAAGTAAAGGCAGATGGCTATCTAGGTCCATGTTCTATTTCCAATTGGTTGTAAGTTATCTGTAGAAGTACTGGAAGGGCTCGGGTACAGATTGACACGCCAATTTTGTTCGCAGAGAGAACCTCACTCTGTTCGACGTCCACCAGCTTGTGTTGTAAGTACTGATGCGTTTGAATTATGTCGCATGCTAGAATGGCACATAATGGGAGCCACAACAACCGCTACAGCTCGACAGGTGTGGCAATGTATCGGCATAAGACAAAGGAAAGTAGCGGAGAGTGACTGGAGGGAGGTTCCACAGGACGGCAGAATTTACATGAGTGAATCTTCAACGGTACAAGCGTCCGAAATTAGTTTTCTCCGCAGGGTGTCCGGGCTCTCCCTGAGAGATAAGGTGAGAAGCTAGTCGAGCCGCTTCTCCTCCATATCGAGAGGAGCCAGATGAGGTGGCTCGGGTATCTGATTAGGATGCTCCTGGGCACCTCCCTGGTGAGGTGTTCTGGGCATGACCAACTGGCAGGAGACCCCGGGGACGACCCAGGACACACTGGAGAGACTATGTCACCCAGCTGGCCTGGGAATGCCTCGGGATCCTCCGGGAAGAGCTAGAAGAAGTGGCTGGGGAGAGGGAAGTCTGGGCTTCCCTACTAAAGCTGCTGCCCCAGCGACCCGACCCCGGATAAGCGGCGGAAAATGGATGGATGGATGGAATCTTCAACGGATTCACGAAGGCCGCTTTTAAATGCGGATGTGCTCGTACGGTGTGCATAGAAAAAAGAAAATGAGAATTGGTTGAAAGTCCCGAGGGCTGGCAGAATTAGCGCTCGTGTGAGCATCTTCGGCTGACTCACTCGGACCCCGTTTTCATTCAAACATTCTCATAACGTCAATGAGAATCAGGTGGTGTTGGCTCGAGGTTAACATCTGCATTTTTTTTTTAATGAAAATATTTAGCTTTGAACCGTAGGCCCAGGATCGAAAATCGAAAATCAACTCAACATGTGGCTACCACTTAGCGTCACTTTTTCTAATTGTTGAAAATGGTTAGGAACCAAACAGTATCCTAAAAACCCAACTATACCTTTACATGGACTTGTTTGGTCCCCAAGCCACTCCTTTCCACTGTTCAGACTTTTTTTTTAACCCAACAAAATCTTCTTTTTCCGTTTTTCTAAACTGAACAGACAACAACAAATCATTTGAAATGCCCATGCAACGGAGCCACCATAGCTTAGCAGCTATGAGACACCGGAGTGGTAGACCTAAAGCTCTCATCGGACGTCAATAAATTTACCGGGCCAGAGTGGAAAGTGTTCAGTAAAAAGACTTAGGATGCACCGATACCAATACCAAAAATCCGTGCCAATATCGTACCTCTGTACAACATTGGAGCTTAATCTGTGACGTTCCGGAATAGTCCATAACATGTAATAGGTCCAAACAGAATTCAGTAGTTGTGATGAGCCCCGACCGTGATCGTTTTCAAATGTAACATTATGCTCTGATCCAGAAAAATAACTGGCTGTGTAATTGCAACAAAATAAAACCCTCACACACCTTTCACAGCGCCGACTAAGTATGCACTTTTCAAACCTGACATCTACATTGAGATTTATATATTTTTTGAAGAAGAAGAAGAACGTATAATAAGTTGAGGCCTTGAGCTTTAGAATCTGAGCAAAATGTCCTTGTCTGTTGCTGGAACATCCAAACTGTCACCGTCGCTGCCTTTGTTGCAAATGTCTGCAAAGTGTGCTTTCCAGTCAGTGAGTTCAAGCCATTGTTGCGTTTTTCTAAGGTAGCTCGTATTAATTGTTCAAACGAGGCTTTGCAATAGGGATACGGCCATTTACCTTTAAGCTGCGATAACATTTCAAATGCTTAGGATCAGCTTTTCAAATCAGAATGGTTGCTATACGGGGGATATGTTTTAACCAACAAAATAAAATGGGGTAGTGTGGGCGTGTTTCGGTGTTTCTAACGCTGCAGATGGGACGCAATCGAATTTAATTACCCAGTATGCAGACTATGCAGGAGATAGAAAAACAAAATTTAAAAAACACCACATTGCCTTGCGAAGGTGGTCGACACTATGTTTAGTTTTGTGGGCTCTTGCATGCATTAAAATTAATTTTGGTCGTTGTTCCCAATTTCCGATGAACAAGGACATTTTTTTTTGTGTTCCTTTCTATATGAATTACTTAGGGGTTACTAGAATGCTGTGAAATATTCCTGCTATTCCGTACCAAAGAAAACACCTTTCACAACGTCCTTTTATTCCTCCGGGCTGTTTAGTTAGGTCACCATTTCTGCTTTACCCAGTCAAAACCGAGAAAAGACAGTTCTCATGGAGCAATTCCGGCCGGGAAAGTCACAGACAAGGTCCCTTTGGCCTTTTCCTACCTCAACATTGCTCATTACTATCTTTCAAGACCAGAGAAATGTTATTCTTGGTGTTCGGCTGCGATGTTTTTCTGTTGGCCATGCAGCATGAAAAAAAGAAAGGCTCACATCCGTTGTCATGATGCACAAAGCTCGGTTAACAAAAGTTTAATCTCACTTGACGCAGAAGCAAAGTCATCTTCCATGAGTTAAAGGCAACTTCATCTCTCACTGCACCAAATGTAAACACGGTATTTGGATTTAAAAAAAAATGTTTTGTGCATTTATTTCCCACAGCGAAAACAATCATGGGTGAGTTTGAGCCTATGCCAGATCCAAACAACAGTGAACCTCCTCTACAACGAAACCTACATGAGCGAAAATAGTTTCTCGTGAAAAAAAATCATGAAAAAAAATGCATTAACACCATTCCCACTTTCCTGCCCCCCATACAACAAAAAAAAAAAAAAACCATTGCGTTATACGAAATCTTTTTCTCTGCGCTTGCCTCGCGACGAGATTCACTACAACGAAGTCTAATCCAACAGCAACCTCTACTGCTTCGTTCGGAAACGGCAACAGCAACCACCACACTGGTTTACACATGCGCAGTAATCCAGGAAGTACCAGTACTTGTGATTGTTTGTTTCAGACGCAGCAAGAACGTTGCATTGCTAAAATGGCTACAAAACGGACATTCGGATGTCAAGCAGCTAAGACAAGAAGAGCTCTGACGTTGGAAGAGAGGGTAAAAGTGTTCGAAATGAAAGGCGGAGGAAGCAAAATAAAAGACATTATCCAAGAAATTGATGTAAGTGAAAGTGAATGCTGATTGTAAATTTCGCAATTTCTTTCCCTGTTTTTCTTTCTACACTGACTATATTCAGTGTCAAATAAGTGTCTGCTCATACTTATGCACTATTAGAATAAAAATAAAGAGTACACACACGTTTGTGTGTGCGTGTACACATACGTTTGTGTCTGTGTGTGTTTACATCTAAGATCAAATAATTTGCAACAGTGAAAAAACCCGTTATGAAAAAATTTCTTGCTGCAAACATGATTTCGTTGCCGAGGAGTTTCACTGTACTACTTGCCCTACAACACTTGCCACAATTTGTCACGTGTCTGTCACATAACCAGGAGAATATTTTTCCAGCAGCTTTTCCTCTCCTAAAAATCCGACGCGCTCTCCCGTCCATGAGAACATACAGTGACAGATGTGTTTATTGCTTCTCTCGTCTATCCTTGGCATAGCCTCCTGCCATTAAATTGGCGACTGGCGAAGCAAAAAAAAAAAAAAAAAATCCATGGAAGGAGAGCCTGACTGTAGACGTCTGAAAGACTCGCTCCATCCAAATTTAATTAGGATCACGGAGGAGCGCAGTCCAGGCGAGAGCGTCATTATATCTCTCCATAAAGTAAAGTAAAGGGGAGGCACGGTGGGGCCCGCTCACCTTCATCTTTTTCAGACTTCGCACAAGCATCGAGAGAAGACGGAAAATTGCTTGCAGTTGCCTTGATCTAAGAATGTTATGAACTCCTGTTTCCTTGCCGGCGTTGCATTGAGCAGGCTAGCTGAAGGAGTCGCGCCTTTGCGTTGTGTGGATATACCGTATTGGCCCGAATATAAGACGGTGTGTTTTGCATTGAAATAAGACTGAAAAAGTCGGGGTCGTCTTATATTCGAGGTCTAGACATTATACCCATTCACGACGCTAGATGGCGCCAGATATCATTGAAGCGAAGGCTGAACTTGACTCCCCAGGCCAAAGTGAACCACTGTCCCTGTCAGAATAAAAATAAAAATAGCGGTAGCACGAAGAAGAAAAATAAAAATTAGCGGTAAGAAGGAAAAGAAGAAAATAATAGAAGAGATAACAGAAAATGGAGAAACGTAGTGACAATCTGGAGAAAAGTGGGTCGAAGATCGGCCAGGTTAACTGGCAGCTGAAGAGAAGTTATGATGTAATTTACATTTCAAAAACCAGACGCCATTCATTTACGAATGTGATTGCACTTTAGTTTACATAGTTAAAAGTTCAGATATTAAGATTTGAATGAGGCAAAAAAAACATGCTTTTTCTCTCCAATATATTCTTATAATAATTTGATTCAGATGTACTGTAATTATTTTCTGTATAAAAATTAATTTGGTGTTTAAAAAGTCTTTTTTCAAACTTGAGTCTTGAAAGAGAGGGGGTCGTCTTATAATCAGGACCGTCTTATATTCGGGCCAATACGGTAGATTAACTTGTATTCGTTGACGAATTGTTCCACTTCTGCAAACAGCTGACTAGTTGAGACCAAAACAACAGAGCTGTCAGGACACAGTCAACACTCACGCGTAGAGGGGCTCCTTGGCTTTGGACAGTACGGACAAACGAGGTTTCAAGAGCACGTTGGTGATACACGCGGGAGCGTTCCAATTTATGGACCAAATTGGGGGGGGGGGGGGTCGGTTCATTGCTTCTTACAAGTTCAATTCTCATTTGCATCCTGACATGTGATCAGTTGCTGGTCAGAGTTGCAATTAAAGTTTTGTTGATTGACTCCATAGACAGACAGTATTCACCAACCGGCAGTGGTGCACGAGGAAGCAAGAATGTCGGACGAGTGGTGTGCAAAGACGCAGCTGCGGCAACTGTGACAAGAGAGCAAGATGGGTGACAGACTGCGAGGGAGATGAAAGACCACGGGAGGGATACGGCGGAGGAAGAGGCGGCGGTATTAAAGTGAAGCTGAAAGCCGGTCAGAAACAAATGGAAATATGAGGTGATTGATATGCCCGTCATCACACTCTGATTTAGGGAAATATGTCTTGGAAAATAAGGGACGATCCGGGAGATTAGCGAGCGTTCCACGGCCGCATTTGGTCACCGGGAGATGAAGAGACACTTTGGCGCCAAGGAGAAGAGACAAAGGGGTGGGGAGGAGAGGGCGGGCCGGCGATTGAAGTCTATTTGATACAGTTTTCAGGCGGGAGAGCTTCGTGGCGGGTGGGGAAAGAGGAGCGCGGTGTGAAAAAGATACAAGGAAGGTACGAGAGTTGGCGAGATAGAGATAGATGGGCCGGCCTGGAGAGAGACAGAGTTATCGGCCTCCATCGATCTGGCCGGCGGTTGCCAAATGGGGAGTGTAATGGTGGGTAATGATATGAGCCTGCAGAGGGAGAACAGCACATATGAGCAATGTGCGTGCGTGTGTGTGTGTGTGTGTGTGTGTATGTGTGTTGCATCAGTGACCACGCCGCTCACACTTTCATTAACGCAGCCAATTAATCGCACTTCACAGATAGTAGTTTGAAGCTCGTTCTGTTACAGCACCCAACGACCACAACATTAGGTACACTTGCACCAACTACCACAAATTAGTTTTGACTCTCGCTCTCACTAAATTTGATATACTTATAAAATATAGTAAGACAACCGTTTGTTCTTGTTTTGGATTTGATCAACTTATCAATTGTATTCAAGAAATGATAATTATAATAATATCAGAAAATTGAAATACAAAAGGAGAAAGAATATCTATATACATACAAACCAAAAGGTGTATAAATAGAATAGTATAGTATACATAAGGGTAAAAGCATTTGATGATATGTAGATTTTTCTCTTCTTCTTTGTTTTGAAAAATGATCAAATCAAATTGCTACAAAATAAGGGGTAGGACTAGATAAGTTACTTACTTCTTCCTACTCCCTTGAGCATAGAACTGTGATGATGTGTGTTTTCTTCTTTTATCTACTTTCTAATTTTCCTTACATAATTTTTGTTTGACTTTTGTCAACCTGTTATTGTGTATACTATATATGCTCAATAAACAATAAACAATAAACAAACAAACAAAACAAACTGCTAAGTATGGTGTCCAAAATACGGTGGTGCCTTGAGAATCGAGTGACCCGACTGAAGCTTTTCCAGGTACGAGCCTTTTTTCTTTTTTTTTTTTTTTGCTGTGACATGCAAGCCAAAATTTGGTATGGTTTGGCGGCAGTCAACTCAACTCACTTCACCACCAGCAGCAGTTTGGCAGAAAGTGAGGGGTGGGGGGGGAAACGCTCACTCTGGTTCTTGCCACTCCCACTTAGAGTTTGGTGTTAAACTAAACATTGAACAAATTGAAATACGCCCATAACATCCCTTAACAAAGTCAGTTTAGCTTAATGCTAACAAACACTCCAAAACGCCACACATAGGCTTACGATGAGCATCGGTGTTACAATGTTATAAGCCTTGAAGCAACTGAGATCTGAACACAAATGGTGGAACAACTCATGAAGACAGACAACACAACAATACTCCCAGGCAAATATTCTTTATTCTCTGCGAAAAATCAGTAGTGAAACTCTTCTCGTGTTGGTCTCTATGTCTGTATGATACTGCCCCGCAATGGTCACCAGAAGGAGCAGGACAATGTCCATTAAATGAATCATTATATATATATATATATATATATATATATATATATATATATAATGTTTTTTTCTTCAATTAATGTTCATTATTTGTTCAAGTCTATTCAAATGTCGTCATCATTTCCTAAAGTACAATAAAAGTACTATTTTTCCGATTTAGGAAATTATTATGGAGAAATTGGAATTGATTAAAGACATTACCAATCATAGATTAGCTTGTGCGCGACTTAACTACGTAGCATGCAGGTTTATTCATTAGCTGGTTAGTTTCTTAGCTAGACGGCTAGGTAGCATGACAGGACAAATAAAGCACATCTTGCGAGTCAAGGCTACGTTGGCCACGCTGACATTGTTCATCAAAACCGAGCATTATCTTTGTCAAGGAATTATCCGATGCGTGGACAAAGATTGATTTGCACCTAATAAAGTGCAGACGATACTACTATTCACAATTTCATCATCTGTCCATTATTTTCATCAGCTTCCCTTCAGTGCATCGCACCCTGCTTGTCAATTGACAAAAGGTAAGGTAGGCAACACGCCCACACGCTCACATACATTTATCTGCACGCCCTTGGCAGACCCACTGACTCTTAAACAGTTTCCACAGCAACGTGAAGTGGCCGACAATAATGTATTCCGTTACGGCGAGGGATGATTTGCATCACCCTGCTCCCTTACTCCTCATGCGTCGTTATCGTTTTAAAAAGCGCCACATCCAAATTGACTTTAAAACTGGCCAGTGAACCAAAGACACAAAATCCCCCAGAGTTCTCGGGGGAAATATATGCAACAGTTATTTGAGCGAGTGATGCTCCAGAGGATATAAAACTATCCCGGCCGGCTGAAAACAGTCATCAGAATGCATGTTCACTGGCACCATTCACCGGACTCCTCTCTGGCCATTACTATGGAAACAGAATCCAGAGTGCAATTCAGAAATTTAGGCCAAGCTGACATCTCTCAAACATGACAATCCCGGAGCATTATCTACCATGAAGCACTCGCAGGCTGCAAAATAGTCAAACTGTAACACCCACATAATAGCCATCAATCCATTTTCTATAGTGTTGGTCCCCATGAGGGTTGCAGGCAAGCTGGAATTGATACCAGCTGACTTTTGAGCAGGAGGCAGAGTATGCCATGGACTGGTCGGCAACCATTTGAATTATTTAGAAAAAAATCATGACTGTCTTTTTTTTCTCACCAAACATTAGGACTGTGATTTTATAAGCAAATATTTTTTTTCAAGGTCTCCTTCCTGTGCATTTTTCTATACATAACACAAGCAATAATCTGGATAACAAACAATATTAGATCCATTTTACGTTGTTTGACACATAGACTAACAACCCATATCGCTCACACTCACACCTCAGGACAATTTAGAGTGTTCCATTAATCTGCCATGCATGTTTTTGCAATGTGGGAGAAAGCCAGAGTACCCAGAGAAAACCCACGCAGACAAGGGGAGAACATGCAAACTCCACACAGGATAGCCACCGGAGTCGGGATCAAACCCTGCACCTCTGCACTGTGAGGTCAAAGTGGTATACAAGCACGCACAGAGGATCCATGACAGGAATGTTTCGTTGTGTTTGATTAAATACTAAAAATGTGTTAACACAGTAGTTGAAAGCGGACGTTGGGCGATTAAATTTAAATGACTACAAATGCCGCCTGTGAGGATGAAGCGCTCGCTATAGAACTGCTCAACCCTACCCGCAACCCCCCCCCCCCCAAAAAACAACAAAAGGGCTGAATTGGGGAACATTGATATTTCAATTTGGCACTGGGGGGGTGAAACAAATCACAAAGACTGCGAGGCAAGCAGCCGCTTCAATAAAATATAGATCACATTTTGCAAACAAATGGCTTCATAAACGTGTCCACATTAAATAAGTATTTGGAGCGTGGACGTTTTCTTGTATCTTACCTCCACTGTTAAGTGATGCGTGTTGAAATAAAATGTGATCACTCGGGCGAAAACCCGGCAAAACATGTTGCTGTGAACTACTTCTCCCTGGCCTCAAACATTATTTGTGACATTTAAAAGGCAGCCAGCGGCTCATTCCCAGACATGGCTTTTTCGTTTGACCTCAAGCGAGTGATGAAAGCCTGCAGAGGACCAACAACAAGCAGTCGAGCAGCAATCAAGCTTGGGACCGTTATCTCTCCTGCAGAAACTTCTCAGCACTTCACAGGCAGAGTTCGGGTGGCGGCGGGAAAGAGTCGGGAGAGAGCGGAAAAAAAAAAAGCACAACTGGTGTGGACAAAGTGGCGAGTGAGGAAATAAATGAGAAGGAAAGGCTTGTTAATGAGAAATGCTATTTTTACCGCTTTGATGCCCCCCCCCCCACACCCAACCCCCATGCACATAAGCACACGGCTTTAGACAAAAACAAATTAGAGATGTCTACAGCCTCCCAAAGACATTAAAAACATATTAGCACAACTGCCATGCGAGGCTGCGGCCCCAACATTTGCACACGTGCTGTGTGTGCGGGCGCGCCTCCCCAAACTTGCCGAAAAGTAGCGAGTGCGTTGTTTGCACTTGTCCACGCTGCATGGCATTACGCATTCACCATGACAGACGTTCCTTATGGCTCATAATAGACAAACAACATAATGGCACTATAGTTTCTGCAAGGCGAGATGACTCACAGGCGTACGATGATTAATTCCCCTTCGGAGAGCCGTATAGAATACAAATCAACACCAAAGTGGTGATGAATGCGCTTTGTCGAACTTTTATAACTAATACAGATGTCAATTCTCTATCTGCTCCCCGGGTGTTATTCGTTCTGGCATGATGGGGAGGAGGAGGAGGGATGGAAAGAGTAGCATGGAGGATGAAGAAAGTTTCCAAAGATTAATTAGCGGAGAGACAAAATGGCTTTAAGTTGCCCATTTAGAACGTTCTTCAATAAGTGCCATTAATGTAGAGGAAAAAAAACACTTTTTTTGTTTGTTGCTTTTGGTGTGCCAACAGTCTCAGTCATTTTCAGCCAAACTTTGCACATTTGCCACCGCTGATTAACTGTACTGTAACGACGCTGGGAAGGCAATTGTAAATATATCAGGTTCATATTGTGACACGCACGACTTGGATTTATATCTGGGCATTTGTTGAAAGGGGAACAAGCTCAGATTTATTTGGTTTTCATAAGATTTTTTTTCCCCATAGTAAATAATGCAAGGTCCAACATTAACGGTGGCCCGATGGCCCTCGGCCAGTAGGCCATTGTCATCACATTCGTCACAGATGCTAGCCTGCCAGGGCCATTACTGCTAATTTCATATATAAATACGGTTGGAATCAACACATTCTTGCTTTTCACATTGAATGTTTTATTTTATATTAATAGAATATTTTAGTATACTATATGTGGTATGTAAAATAGTATTTTAGATAAAATAACATGAAAGAAATAATATTTTTTAAAGACTTAAATCATACCTCACATATAATAAATAATCATTGAAACTCATATTTAATTATGAGCTTATATTTGTAATTGAATACTAATTGACATGAACCCAACAGTCATCACCATAAAATTGTTATTACTTTCTTATTTGAGTCAATATCACCTTTGTCTGTGAAACTTCCCTGTCCAAGTTGAGATTTTCTATTTAACTGCGTAGTTTTTGTATTAAGCAGATCTTATGCTGTTAGGAGGGCAGATGGTCAAGCTCCCGCATTTTTCATGCGGCACGCACAAAATATTTGTGCAAAATATGTGAGCTTGTTGACATGGCGGACATTTTTAGGTGAACGTTAGCATTCTATGACCACTTCACCTAGCGACGTGATTCTGTTCGCAAGCCACCGGCATACAGTTGAAAAAATATACATATATATTTCAATTGATAATTAATGACGACAGAGTGGGCATGCGCCGCCAACTCTGATGAGGGCAATAAAGAGGAACATGTCGACAAAAATATCGTATCGTCAGTGCAGCGTGTGAATGCACAACAAAGGAACGTAATAAAGCTTTCGTACAAAACTCTACAAGAATTTGTCACAAAATTCCAACGGAGGCTTGTTGAAGAAGACCAGATGTTTCGAGCATGCGCTTTCCACAAAACGCGGTACGGTGTAGAGATGAGTGGGTGGGGGTGGGGCAAAAAGTAATGAAACTAGAAGAACGGCGCGAAAGGAAGAGGATAAGTGACACTTACACCGCATCTCAGTGCAAACGGTGACGACAGCCGAGATGAGGGAGGACGCCTCAAAATGAGCAAACAAAGAAACGCTTGCAATAACTGACCAGTGACTCTGGACCGCAGTTAATAGATCTAAATAGATTTGAGCTCCGGCACGACGCAGCTAATGCACCAGCACAAACACACACACACACACACACACACATATTGCGCACGCACAACACACACAACAGCAAACCAGAATTGCTTTAATTCCACCTGCTGGCTTTGGAAGTGAGAATGGGAAGTGACATTTTACACACACACACATTGCTTTGGTGCGTGCCTGCAGCTTCATTGGGTAGGTGGGGGCAGCAAGGTTGCAGGCTGCAATATTAAACCATCAATCACCCCACCCCCAAATTAGGCATTTTACATCACACAAGCACTTACGGCCTCCTTCCCCTCTCTCCCACAGGTGGGGTCCAAGCCCGGGGGAGAAGCGATTACATCACATAAGCAATGATGGTGCAGCAAGAGCCATGAATACATTACGGCGTCACATGTACGCAAGCCCGAACGCATCCAACACACTAATAAATCATTATGAAGAAGATCACATTAACTTGTGTATTTTTGTCTATTTTATTTATCTATTTATTTAAAAAACAAAATTACAAGGGGCTATATGAAGTATGCATAAGTTTCACTACGGCTCAATGCGCACGAGCTTCTGGTCATAGAAAAGGGAAAACGTGATTGACATGAATATTTACAATATTCCTCGAAATGTAAAACATTTTAGTTTATTCAGGAGGTGTTTGTTAGGGTGGGGGGGGGGGGTTAAGATGTCATTATTTGTCAACTGTGGGAATGTGAAGCCTTTGTAACAGTTTGTGATTCAAGGTTGTATAAATAAATAACTTGACTTGAACCGTTCTTATGTCTGCGAGCCACTTCATAAAGGAGGTTTGAAACACGATAGAATTCTTGATACGGCTGTTGTTGTTCACTCATCCCTCCCCTGGCTGCTCAACCCCTCTGGCCTGCTTTCCCTATCTACCCTTTGTCTCTCCATCTCCAACTAACCAGCCGAAGCAAACGGCCACCACGCGGCGCACGGCTAGTGGTCGAGGTTCCTTCCTTAGTGCTTGGAGTTCATTTAGTTCACGATATAATCCAAAGTATATTTGTGTAAAGTCCACAATAAACACGGTGAGTGCATTGCAGTCACCCATAGAAGAGCAGACAACTTGTCCGCTGCACTTTGGGTGTTTTTGATGATAGGAATATCTGTGGTATCAAAAGAGCGGGGAGGCCCATTAACAAGCGCAGAGCGGCACCAGCAAAGGGAGCAACCGATGACAGAGCGAGCATAGCGCCGGGCCCGCTTTGAGGAGCGCGAAGGAAGGCTGGAGGAAAAACAGAAGCGCAGAAGGCACGCGGGAATATAGGCAAGGAGGTTAAATGAAGCATGGGGTTGCATTTATCCCAATTAGCGACTGCAGGGGTCTCGTCTAAGAGGGGAGACGTTGTCCAGCCCCATTAACAATGTTTATGGACACGGCCGCGACTGACTGGGGGATAGGAAGCGGCAAAGTGGTCACAAAGAAAAAAAAAAAAAACATTGGAGACTTAATGTTGTTTTCTTATATCGTCTGCCCCTTAAAATAATGGCCGAAGTCACAGGGGTCAAACTCAAGGCCCGGGGACCAGATTCGGCCCGCCATGTCATTTTATGTGGCCCGTTAAAGCAAATCGTGGGTGTCAACTTCCATGATGCTTGTTAAAATCTGTCCCGAATTGCCAAATTGCCATGTCATAAATAATGTTGAGATTTTGTTGTAATTTTGCTACACTGTTGACTGATTTCAAAACTAGGAAGCCATCAATTTTTGTTGTGTACAAGTCATTGTATGATGTGATGATGAAACGTTAATTCGGTTTCTGTTGTCATGGCCCTCCGAGGGAAGATGTAAATCCAAAGTGCCTCGCGACAAAAATGAGTTTGACACCAATGGCCTCAGTCATATTTTGACAAAAAATATATATTTTTTGCCTTTAGCATCGCCTCATCATACCTCTGCAAAAAATCTGATACAACACAACACATCTTTTTTATATTAAAAAACAAATCTGATACATCCTTAGTTAAACAGCTTGTACGAATCTACCCCTGAAATTAAATTATTCAACATAACAGAGAACAATTTAAAAAAAAATCGGTTGAGTTAGATTTGGACGCTGACGAAAAAGAAAAGCAAAATTAGGACTGTCATAAAGGGAGCTGATTACGATAAGACTCATCTACAGCTTCGTGGCAATTTGTTCGTGCAGTCACAATGGAGAGTGCAAATTCAGCAACCATCAGACCTAATTTGACAAAAAAAAATTGGGTTCCCCAGTGTAAACAGAATTGTTTCAGTTTTTCATGTTTTCTGAAGAAACTGAAAAAAATGACTGGCCATTATTTGAGGAAGGTGACAAGATGTCACTTTCATCATTTTACCTGTCACCATCATTCTCTGGCTGTCACCCATCTAGTACTGCTTTGACGGAATCCGTACACCTCAGGGTGCCGTTTTATTGATTTTTTTTTTTTATTAACTCATTCACTGCCAGCTGTTTTCAAGGCAGAGTTCCCCAAACCACCAAAAAGAAAAAAATAAGGTGCATCGTAATTGTTAGTTTGTGGGAGTCTGAAGTAGCTCTGAATTAGTCAAGTGCCAAAAGAATGCATCGGTAGCACTTTTTGGTGTCTGATTGAAGAGAAAAAATAAAAAATATGAGTGCAGAAAGGTTTCCGGACTCATGATGACAAGTTCCAAAGGGTACACCAAGATACCTGGAACTGACTGAATTGTCACTTTGCCCTTCAAACAAATCATGTCTCCCCCCTTGTCATGAAGCCCATGCAAAAAATAGAATCACAAAAAGTTCTCGTTTGACTACCAAAAAGTCAACAACCCCTAAAGTAGCCAGAGTGGCGAGATAAGTAGGAAGAGAGCGCCAGGGATGGAGAAAAAGCAACAAAACAAGGTGAGGAAACGACAAGAAGCAATGGAAATGAACAGAAGGCATGCAAAAGCGACGAGAAGTGTGACAAAATGTGTGACAAAAATCAGACGGCAAGGCTTAATACAGACATTAAATCAGGAAATGTGTTTTCTCCGAGTATACCGTGCATACATAGGAAAGAAAATCCATTCAAGTGTTTCAGCCTCTAGTACCATATACTGTATGTGCATTTGTCCCGTTTCAGTCTACTAGTAGCGCGCGTAGGGCTTTTTTTTTCCCCCTTTTGACACATGATCTCATCAGCAACCTCGGCCAACAGGAATTCGAACATTTACTTTGATTACAACGGAGCGGTACGCTATCGGTTGTGGTCAGTGGTAAGGCGAGCTTCGCGTATTGGCCTTCATCGTTAAAAGTCTTGGGGAGGAAGAGATTTGTCTAGGTCGAGTCCAATTTGCAGTTGGCATCTAACAGCGCCATTTCAGGTGCATTTCATCATCGATGAAAAAAATTCCATTTGCGCCAATTTGAATCAGACAAAAGGCATTTCAATATATCTTAAGCCACATATATGTACCGACTAATCCAACTGATTAAAAAGTAATTACGCAGGCTCCATCTCGGTTCCAACACAACCGAAAGAGAATTAATGCAGAGTGCACACATCCCGTTATTTAACACCGTCAACATTTTTTTAACGCGATAGACTCCATATTTAATGAGGAATAAAATCAGCTTGTGCCGTAAAAACATACCAAAAAGTGTAGTAGTGGAACGGTGAGCGAGTTGTGCAACACGTGACTGAAGCTTTCTTTATGATTAATGACACTAGGGGGAGCCACATTGAGTTGTTGCAATACACCAGAGGGATCTGTGCTCTGTTTTTTTGCATTCACGCAATAGAAAACGGTCAAATAGATGATGTTATTTCTGGGGTATGTATGAATTAATCCTTACCGTTATTTCGACTTTAATATAATAAGTAATTTTAATAATAATTAAAAAAAAATTTAAAAACAAGGTGGGGTAAAAAAAATAAATGGAAACATAATTTTTGCTTTGTTTTTTAATTTAGCACAAACGCAAGTGTACACCAAATTTTGAGGCACGATCCCGAAGCTTTACGAAAGCCCCCCCCCCCCCCCCCTGCTAGTATCATGGACACGGTGGACACTTCCAGTGGGATTCTCCAAAATCCCGTTAATGTTGGCTCAGATAAGCCGCCCGTAGGCGAACGCTCCACTGTGTTTCTGACCCGGTCATGCAAAACAAAATAACCTCCGCGGCACGTCTGTATGGAAGAAAAGGTGCATGGAGAACATTAGTGGAGTTGCTGCTGGGGGAGCGCGCGGGGGGGGGGGGGGCTCAGAGGCATATCTCAAGGAAACCAGAACGGATTGGCAAGCAATGTGGTGAAGTGAAAGGGGAAGAGGAATAATTAATCCAAAGAGTGCGTTGCCTCATGGAATACATTAAGAACACATTCATGACTTTAATGTAGATGGTATGTCGATTTTATATCTGCAGAATGCAGCCTGTATTTGACAACCGAATATTTTTTTGGGGGGGGCGGGGGGGGATAAGGAAGGGCGAAGATTATTCTGGGTTTCCCTCTCAATATTCCTTCACCATTTCTGCTCCATGCGTGACCTCGCTCACTTCCCAACCTCCCCCCCCCCCCGCCCCCCCGCCAGCCTCCAGCCCAGACTCCTTCGGAAAAGCGACATCTAGCGATGAAGAAATGAATTCCCATAATCCAACGCCCGACATCCCACCTCAATTGACTTTACCGCGACACCTGCCTCCTCTTCAAGGAGCCTTAATGAAGCCACATTCATCAAAAGTGAAACACTAACTATCGCAATTATCCGACCGATGTGCGCATCACTCACCAGCGCTCGCTCAAAGAGGTGTGAGCGCGTCTGTGTGTGTGTGTGTGTGTGTGTGTGTCTTGTAAGGGTTCCCAAAATTAAGGACACCGCTTATGGATGAACGTGTCAGCTTTTACAGCTGCCCAACATGGATTAAAAACAAAAAGTAGCCGCACGAGTAGCAGTATTAGTAGTCTTAGGAGCAAATGAGTTGTTGTTACTCTTTCCGGTTGTGACAAGCGACATGAAAATTGCGATTAGTTGCTGGACACTAATTATTTTTTTTTTTACTGGTCTGACACTTTATTTTTAAGTCCAAAATCATGTGAGTCATGAATCTCCTAAAAGTGCTCAGCGGGCTTTCAGTGATAAAGGCTCGCAGACGGGGCGTTGTTAGGCCCCGGCAAAGTCCAATCAGAGAAGCTCGGGTCGATCGATCACGCCGTTATCTGCGGAAAAGGAATATTACCTGGTGCCAGGACAGCCCCGTCGGGCACGCGGCGATGCAGGAGCACGATAGCCGAGCGGGGCTGTCATCCCTCCTGCCTGATTAATGGTGAGCCGGTCCCGGTGTTTAATGCCTTTAATATGGGCCGGGGACGAGGCCGCCGCACGGGCGAGACACGCCCATCTCGGTGACTGATGGGAGTCACTGATGCCGAGCACTCTTTCACATATACTGTAAAAATAGATGTCATTAAAAAAAAAAAATCGCGCTTATTTCATGCCCGGCTTTGCGCCGCGTTCACATGCTCGAACGCAAAATGACATTCGCCGTGAGGCGAGTGTTGATCACAAAGCTAACGTGCATCAAAATATTTCTACATCATCTGAATGCTGACTGAGATCATCAAACAGTCGTGCTTTTCATGAAATGAGCAAAGAATAAATATTCTTTCTTAAAGGATACGCACACGATAGCAATGCCATTTTATAACACATTCCAACTCTTGTCTCAGCTGTTAACTATCCAGCTATCCATTTTTTTTTTATAGAGGTAGTCCTCATTAGCGTCGCGAGTGAGCTATAGCCTATCACTTCTACCGGGGGGTGTCAAACCCATTTATGTCCCTCAATGTGCCGTTATGACTGTGAACCTATAAAAGGTAAACCTGGAATCGTTTCAAGAAGAGAAGCAAAAATAAACAACTGCAATATATACATCTCACATCGACCGTGTGTCTCGTGTTGGTTTGTGCGGGAAAAACACGAAGAGAAGAGAAGAAGGGCTTCTCCTCCAACAGAAAAAAAAAAAAGTAGGTTGGCGGTTGGGTTTCTGCTAAATGCGATCTTCGTTGACAGTTCAACAGTTGCGTGCAAAAACAGCAACGCAATACCGTGAAAATTTCACATGTGCCAACACCAGTAAAATGGGGTGGCAAAGAAGCGCATTTTTCACTTCACACGCTTCAGTCGCGCCACCTCGCAGGCATTAGTGCCCGACTGCGCCAACTGTGTCGTCGCTATCCTGTGAAAAACATGTACGCCCGTTTTTGTCATTTTTTAAAAAATATATTTATGTTATTGGGGTGACCTCGTTTCGGACATCAAAATTTTGAGAGTCTTGTTTTTTTTATTTCACATTTTCCTTGTCTTGCATTTCTCGACTGCTAGAGTTGCGATTTTTAGTTTTAGTTAGTTAATGAGTGAGTGTCGTGCGTTCCAGATAGCTAGTGATCAGACTTCAGCGTATTTTGAATGACAAAAATAAAATTTAGGAATGTTGGCGGCGCAAGAATGTAACATTGCCGTGAACTGAGGACCGCCTGTACCGGAGAAATGCCGTGATGTATTAATGAGCAGGACTGCAATTTCCTCCTTTGGTTTTCAAAATAGACTGATGTGTTCATGTGACCTTCCATTGCTACTGTGAGGCGTTTCGGAAGGTGTCTAGGGGATGCGTACGCCTTCCTCGCACTGAATAATAAAACAGTTATTATTGTTGCAGCCCAGCTTTACCAAACCTGTCCTCCTTCTCGACTCTTCATCCTCTCCTTTTTTTTTTTGGTTTCCATGACATGTCTTTCAGCCAGCCTTGCTCTCCTACACCCACCTGCTAATTTTCACTTCGCCGCCGCCCGGTTTCTCCCTCGCTTCTCATGCTTCTCGTGCTCCTTCGCTCGCTTTTCATCTATCACCTCCTCTGCAATGTTCTCATTTAATCACCCCCTCAAGAAATATATTCACCTCGGAACAAAAGAGTGCCCCCCCTTTGCAAGATCGTGCGTTACCGCGGCCAATTCCTGCACTCCCAGGGAGGGGGCGCCGTGTCCAGTACAGAAAACACATGCACACACAAACAACTAGCAAAAAATGCAGAGAGTGGTAAGAAAGACAATGGCGAGCGCATGTGCAAGACAGCAGATGGGTTGACATTGCTTGGAACAAAGTTCTATTCGCCACCTAATTAACTCTTTCATTCTACAAGACGTACTTGTACGTCTTTTTAAAAATAGGCCCCGCCTACCAAGGACGTACTTGTACGTCTAAGTCTTTTTTTTTTTTGCGTCACAGAGAAGAGGAGGGTCTGATGCAATCTGCGAAGGAGAATAAGCTGTTTGCATTGTAAATCATGTAAAAAAACGACCAGTAGGTGGCAGTGGTGCCTCACGTGATTGAAATGCATGCTTTTACAAAAAGCTCCTTTTCTCCGTTTTTTGCCCAGGAATCGCCGTTTCCATGAAACTTAGCCATTTTGTAATGCCGATTGCTGAAGAATGGAAAAAGAAGAGAGTCCAAACTTTATTTTGGTAGGCTCCATGTCTATATAGCATTAGAACCAAATATTCTGTGGGCCTTGCAAGATCAGTCAAAATCCAGCAAAACGCTGGGATTGAGGGAGTTGCTCCAGTGAAAATGGCTGGGATTGAATGAGTTAATGAAAACTTAATTGACCAGCATGTGTACTAATAGGGTGTCATTTTTATCAACAAGTGTTGCATTAAGCCATCGTGGAAGCCATTTCCAAAAAGGAAGAGCCGAAAATGACAGATTTTCTTTCCGAATGCAAATGTGTCATCTGCTTTTTCGGGAACCAAGCACGTCAGATTTCCCGAAAAAAAAACTAAATTAAGCGAACGCTGCACAATATGTCTCCAGTGTTTAGCTTTTTAAGTATGAGACAATATGTGAGTATTTCAGTGTCAGGTAACCTTAAATGATCACACTATCCCCTCTTGATTTGCCCACACAATGTTCTCATTATTATTTCCACATCGCTGATGTCACCACCTTCTGGCAATTTTAAATATTCTTAGCAGCTGGGCTGGATAAAGCTGCTTTTCAACGATTTTTGTTGTGTGTGTGGTTTTTTTTTCTGGCTACAAATAACATTTAATAAAACATGTTCAGAGAGGTGCTGGACCCAGGCGCTAAGTGCTTGTTGAGTCACGCTTCCATGTGTGGGTTGGATTGAAAATGTCATTTTTCCTAGCGCGCTCACTGGTGTGAGATGCTCTCCCACTGGGAGTCCTCCATGAGGTAAACAGGAAGGTGGGTAAATGGTGGGATCGTGCGGTCCCCGTCGGACGGGTTTCATGAAACATCAACTCTCCCCAGAGCTTGCGGTGCTTTCAGGCTTGTTAGCCGAGGCACAGGTTTGCATGAGATTCACTCTGGTACCCCGGTATTAGCTGTTTTTAAAAATTCACTCACATTTCATTAACTTAGACAGTCTAATGAGATCCAGTAGAGGAGCTGTTTGGAAAACAGAAACAGAAACACTTTGCACTTAGGGATGTTAAGTTCCGATCCTGTAAATAGACTTCCAAACTTGGCCGTGCTACCAACAAATATAAGCGAGTTTTCAAACTTGGACGTCGAACCTCAGAGACGAGCTAGTTTAGCACTAGCTAAAGTGAGTTTAGTAGCAACATAGATGGATTTAAAATAGGACCATAGAAAAAAAAAAAAAAAACATCCTTTGCTCTCCTGTTGGCCAGGGTACATTGGTGGACTCTGGAGCTAAAAGTATTAGTTATATTAAACTAAAAAAAAAAAAAAAAAGAAAACCTTCTGGTTGTTCATATGCTGCGTCGGTGTGTGATTCACTCCAATATGTTTGAATGACATCAGTCAATATGGCTTTCTAAATATATAACCAATATAAAACGCTACATAAGGGCACTCCATTTAATGCCATTAGGAATCCCGAATGCAGATATGCAGAAACTTCACACCCATCTTGCCTTTTGAGCATTGGCCTTTTATGCGGGTTGCAAAAAATGGCAGCTCTTAAATTGCACGACGCTGTACCTAATGATTTGGCATGTTAGTTTACATGGATGTCTTTTTTTTAATTATCTTCATATTATGATGCCCTTATTTGCACCTCCTGCAAGGGCAAAAATGCCCCCACTTCTGCTCTCGCCACCCGAATTCCATCCGTGCATTTATTTACACATGCGCCATTTACACACACGGCGCACACACATCGTCACCATCCAAACAAATGCACGCTTTCATGCGAGCGTATAACCGCGAACAATTTCCGATGTAAGCGCAAAGGAACATATGTAAATGTACGAAATATATCATGTAGATTTCACACGCTAGAGAACATGCTGAAGGCGAGTCTATTAGGTACAGCATGTCCAGCCGACGTGAACAAGGACGCACTCCACACTGACAATAGAGGTCAAATGAAAAGCTCCAAATGTAATATTCCCGGGTCACTATTACCATGAAGAGCCTTTGGTGTCCTCATCAGAATCTGAGTAATGAAAGTCTCAAATCTAAAGTGGCCAGTTCCCTTCATCTTCTCATCTTTTTTTTTTTTGATCGGATGGCCATAATAATGACAAAGTGAGTCATTTTGTTGATATATGTATATTCTATTTTATAATGGTATCTTCCATTTGTCCCTATATGTGTTACATCATGTGACCAAACGATTTATATATGGGGCAGCACAGTGATCGATTGGTTAGCACGTCCAAGTGCAGAGGGTTCGATTTCGGTTCCGGAACTTCCCGTGTGGAGTTTGCATATTCTCTCCATGTGGGTTTTCTCCGGGTACTCTGGTTTCCTCCCACATTCCAAAAACATGCATGGCAAGTTGATTGGGCACTCCAAATTGTCCCCAAGTGTGATTTGTGAGCGCGAATGGTTGTTTGTCTATGTGTGCCCCGCGATTGGCTGGCAACCAGTTCAGGGTGTACCCCGGACACAGCTCGGATAGGCTCCAGCACGCCCGCGACCCTCGCGAGGATAATCGGATTAGAGGATGGATAGATTTATGTCTGTGAAATTGACTTTAAAAATGTAAATCGAAAATAAGGACGTCTCACACACACCTTGATATTGACTTTCCCATTGCTCTGCAACAGACAAAAGGAAGTTTTGAAAGGCTGTTGTAATAATCAACCGTAAATAGCTAATCTAAGCGTACAAGCGCGCAGCTTGTAGATGTGATCCAGCACGATGTAAAGAATGCTTCCAGCTCTCAGCTCCCAAGTGCTGTATCATAACAATGATCATTGTCAGGCCCCGGGAATGAAGGTGCTTCTTTCAAAGCGGGAGGGCGGAGGAGTGGGGAGGTTGTAGGCAGAAGTGTGTTAATTACGCAGCTTTAATAGAGTTGGTGCCTTGCGAGAGCCTAATGAGCTTACTGAAGTCGACCATTGAGAATTGATTCAAGAGAAGAAGAAAAAAATAATAATAGGTGAGGACCGAAGGAGGTAAGCCCGGCTTCCATTGTTATGCGTTCGACTGACAAGGAGCCAACACGCAAAGATATTCCCCCGGAGTTTGGAATATAATAATAGTGCTCAACATCTTTTAGACGGCCACAAATACAGTACACAGCCCTTTCACTGCACTGTCACCTGTTGGGAGGAAGGCGTCTAATCGCACCTCGAGAATATGTGTGGGTTTAGTTGAACACTGCACGAAAATAAAACTTTCCATGTCTGGGCAAAAGAAGGGGATGCATTTTCATGGCTCGACCAAAAAGAGAAGAGAGACGCTCTGAACTCCAATAACTATTGAAACAAAAGCAGGAAGCAGAGATGAACGGGCCACTGAACCATCTTTTTCATGACGAAACCTCAAAGCGATATTCAAATGTTGACTTCATGCTCCGCCCACATTATGTAGAGACAGCATCGGCAATTTTCCATCAGTCGAGATAAGGGGTTTCAAACTCCGGTCCTCGAGAGCCGCTTTTTTTGCATGTCCATCTCTCCCTGCTGCAAAATGATCAGGAGGATCATCATCGGGCTCCTGCTGAGCTTGCAGATGAGCTCAACATTTGAGTCAGGTGTGTTGCAGCAGGGGCAGACGGAAAACATGCGGGAACGCGCCCCCCGAGTACCCCTGGTCCAAATAAATGAGTCTGATTGGTGCGCATTAAAGCAAATTCTCTAAAAGGAGCCCTGGAATTTGCATCATAAAAAAATGGCTGGCTGACTTTTCAGTTTCAGACAAGGTAAATCTTTTTTTAACTTTCTAGGAAGTGCTACTGAGTGAGTTTTGTAGGGTTGGCTTCCGCAGAAATTGGCGAGAGAGCGTAACAACAAAACTCAGCAATATTTTAACACAGTGGCATGAAAAGAGGGGCTCCGAAAAGTTTACTTTTGGAATGGACAGGTTTGCGCAGGGGCTTAAGAAAACGAGATGACACTTAGTTCCTGCTGTATTTAATGTTCTTTTTTTGGATTTGTATTTGTAATTATAAGTAATTTAGCTGACTTGACTTGACTTACTACTGCTTTAGCATAAGTTAGCTATGTTCCAACATACTGCATGTACACATTTGGGTGACGCTAAGCTACAGGAACAAAACTCTTGACATCAACAGACGACCCCCATATAATGTGTGTTGGGGTTTACTCATTTGAACCTCCATTTTAAAACCTTAAACAAGTCAGTTATCGTCCAAAATGCTAACCTGTAATGCTAGCCTAGCATCTGGACTTAAGGGTTATTATAAATTTGACCAAAATCTGGACCATCCAATTAAAAATGATTTGAGCCGGCTTAAGAATTGCAGTCCAAACATAAACATTTAACATCATAAACACAAATGTCGCAAAAATGCGAACATCTGTGTTTTTTTGCTATGATGTGTTTCAATTTTGACTGACAAATATACTCGAGGCAGTTCCTCGCCGTGACTCAACTGTACTTTTTTTTGGACAGTGAACGTCCTTGCGGTGTTTTTGCACCTCATCGACCTCCAGCAGAAAAAAAAAACCCCAGACTAGGTACAGTGTACGTTAGAAAGGTGAATAGCCTCGCTTTTAACAGAGCAGACAGAGGGAGACAAGGCTTTCAAGCTCAATTTTCACACATGGTTCACTCGGTAAGTGCTCTTTCAGCTTTTTACACATTTTTCCTTCATTACCAACTTTACTTTTCACTCATCCCTCATGAACTACATTCGCTTACAATTTAGGCAAGAAAAATGAGAAACACGAATGGTGTACCTAAATTACACCAAGAGGCCATTCACTCTTGTTCACCAATTCCTAAAACTCAATAAAACAGAGCAGCAAGGACATAAAAAAAAAAAAGATGAGCCTTTAATAGTTTTTCAGCAGCCGAGGCTTATAACTTAATCCGAGATGACATGTTTTGGAGTAAGTGTAAAAGCTTAGGAAGCATTTCAGTGACTTTATCAGAGGCTTTGCTGCACACAAGTCGCATCCACTCCACGTCGGCATCCACCAAATGTACCCCCCCCCCCACACACACCTTCCCGACCCCCTTCCTGCATTCTCATTGAAATCAAGTGTGAATGAATCTAACGCCGTAAGTAGTTAGAACTTGAAGGTGTCATGCAATAGTTTCGACTTTAAAGGCATGACTAATTTAGGAAGTTATTATTTGCTAATTAACAGTGACTAAATGATCCTTGCCGTGGCGGCTATCCGAGTACCACCCGTAATTGTATTTCAAGTTGCTAAATGCTCGAGAAATGTGCCGCAAGCAAGCCGTAAGCATTTCCGGTGAAGGGGTGGGGGGGGGGGGGGGGGGGGGGGGCAAGTGACACAGCACTATTATTATTGCAGTGCTTTGTATTTTTTCAGCCTCGTGATATATCACCTTTTCAGGCAATTTCTCTCGAATCTCTGGTCTAATTAGCCGACTAATTCATCTCGCTTGCGATGTTTTTTCGATAACAAAGCACTCTTGCATGCGGGCGGGAGCAGGCCCACGCGTAGGCGTTTTACTATTCATGTCGCTGCAATAACTGGCGGCTACCGACAGAGGTCAGAGATGACTGAAAAGCGCTTTAAATCAGATGACTGCTCCTTGAAGGCGATAGATTTATCATAATTGCGCAGATTCTCCAAAAAAAAAAAAATGGTGGATTTCTGTACATTGTTTTTATGGGCTCTTTTTTTTTGTGTGTGAACTAAAAAAATTATGTCATCAATTTTGGAATAAAGCTGGATGTAGACAAAGTGAATACTTTCCTGATGCACACTCAGTTCAGGTGCAAGTTAATACTGACGCATGAAAGATGAGACAACTGTGGCTCGAGTGCTATGAAGTGGAGTGTTATTATTTTGGTGAAGTGAAGGAGTGTGGGAGCACTTGAGGATGGTGGGTATCAGGGAGCGCGCAGAACCCAGTTTACACCTCGTCGCATCGAGCCGCTGAAGCGTGTTGCTATAGAAGCGAGGGCAGTTTTTTTTTTTTTTTAAATAAAAAGGGACGTCACACACCTACACATAAAAGAAGTGTTCACTTTATGTGCTCTTGAGGGACCGTCTCACTGCAGCACACCATTCATCCCTCCCAACCTTCACCCCTCCTTATCCAGCTCATCCTTTCAATCACTGACGCTGTTTTTCTTTTTTGCCCCCCCCCCCTCCCTCAAAAAAAAAAGTACCCGAATTGAATAATTCATCCGGTTTTATTTTACTGGGCTGTTAAAATGTCCTTTTCGGTTCCGCTCAGCGCAAATCTTTTGTTGTTTTTTTCCATGATTCAAGATTTTCCAAAAAGGTGCATGCTTAAACTTAATTATGAAACAACCCTATTGTCACATATAGAATCAGTAGACTGGGAACCAATCAAGGAACAACTATTTTTATGACTTTAACTTTATATACCACAGCAACACAAATCAGTCAAGTGAAAATGCTTCCAAAAAAATACTTTTTTTTCATCATTTCCAGGAAATTAAAAGTATTTGGACAAAGTGACATAACTGTACGTCTATGGCAATGATTCTCAGAGTGGTATGGTTACCATGAAGGTGGCTAGGATGGTAGAGGAGCTCCGAGTACGGGATATGAATTTGTGCAGTTTCGACCGTCCATCTTTCATGAAAGGAAAACGAATCAATCCAATAAAAAGTCTTCTTAAAAGCCGAAATTTAAAAAAAAAAAACAGCTCTGATGTAATTACATTGCCTTTGGTTTTCATTAAGCTTTCCACTGGATGGTGGCCACCCGCCCCCACTGCAACCCCCACGTTTGCAGTTTGACCCTGACAGCTTTCGAGTGCACCCACAGGTTAAAGCTCTATTCATGAGACGCTCACGTCTCCACTTACAGAAGCACTTTGCCCCCTCTGGTACAGTCTACTTCAAGAGGGCTACTTGTTTGACATAACCTTCTTGAATAATCATCATTTGTATAATTGCATGCAAATGTAGTGTTTCACAGTCGAAATGAGAGTCGAGGCACATATTCTACATTAGAAAAAAATAACTCTCACGCTACAAACAAAAATGTCCCCCAAAAAAGTGGCGCTTTTGTCTCCTCGTGGAAGAGCATTCAATTGATCTGCCGATGACTATACATTGCAGTCGTATGCAGAAAGACCAATAGTTCATTTTTAGTTCAAATATAAGCTACATAAATCAGGCATTTTCTCCTGTATTAACATGGAACAATTTCAAACGCGTGGGGGGGTGAGAGAAAAGCAGTTACATCAGTGCTGTCTATTTTTTGTGGCTCTGACTATTTCACTTGAATGCATTTCAACCTCTGGCGTGGATTTTGTCACCCTGCAGTTTCAGCAGAGGTGTCATCCATCCATTATTAATGATTGGCCGGCGCCACTACAATACATCACCTGTGCCCTTAACATGGCTAATTACACTTTTATGGGCGATACGTAAGCCGGACAAATGAACTGTCTGCACTTGCGTTGCGTCACGCTAATTACCGCAGGAAGCCAGATGCTAATTAGTTTTATTGCCATCCATCCATATGTTGGCTTTTAACTGGCAATTCTGTGGTTTGTCATGATAATCTGATATCATTTAGATATGATTACAAGCGGACATTTTATTTTGATGGAAACCACTTGCATCCGGATATAAAGACACATAGAGGCCACACAGACAGGGATGTAGTTCAATGAGGCCCACAGATCTTGGCCAAGTCACTTCCTGGTGTCACAATAAGCACCAGTCGATGACAGATGACCAGGCGACTGTCTGGAGGGATAGAGCTCAACTATATTAACTGCAGCCTTTGAGAGGAGTGGAGATCTATGGATCACTCGTGAGGGCTTAGTCACTGCCGCGATTGGTCAAGCGATTAGAACAAAGATTGTGAGAGGAGACTAAAAACCAAAATTGCCGTGATCCGTGTTTCTGCCTGTTGTCGCCACGACTTGCTGTTCCCTCACTCACTGCCATCGTGATGTCATCCAAGTTCAAAAAGGATCCCCCTGAAGTCCCCCTTGAGCATTAGAAAAGCGGGGAAAAGAATCGCATGGAAGGGAGGTTGCTCCTTGGCCTGTAACTGTCAGATGCTCAGGGAATTGCGAACAGGTGTACTGTCATGGTCAAGCCTACCTCGGAGCTGTTATCAAAGTTAGTGCTTTTATGGGCTGTAGCTTTTATTTATTTATTTTTTTAAACACCTATCCAACAAGTGTTTCATTTAATGCTTTCATTCCACAAGACGTACTTGTACGTCTTTTTAAAAATAGGCCCCGCCTACCAAGGACGTACTTGTACGTCTAAGTCTTTCTTTTGCGTCATAGAGAGGACGGAGGGTCTGATGCAATCTGTGAATGAGAATAAGCCGTTTGCATTGTACATCATGTAAAATAGCGACCAGGAGGTGGCAGTGGTGCCTCACGTGATTGAAATGCATGCTTTTACAAAAAGCTCTTTTTCTCCGATTTTTGCCCAGGAATCGCCATTTCCAGTCAAAATCCAGTAAAACGCTGGGACTGAGGGGGTTGCTCCAGTGAAAATGACTGGGATTGAATGAGTTAACATGGGACAGCAATGACAACAGGTTATATCTATAAAACGGAAGTGACCTGATTCCAAGCTGTTAACCGAACTTGGCAAAAGATGAGCAAGAACAAGGGGACGAGGGTTAAAAATAACAGGAAAGGAAATGATTAACACTTCAGGGCTAAATCATGGCTCGGAGTGAATCAAGGCAAATTAGGCAGTGGATGGAGGGTTGGCCGGTGGGGAAGCAAAACATTTCAAGGCCTACGGTGCCGTGGTCGTCCTCTCTCGTGGAGATTCAACGCACACCACCTACACTATAATGAGAGATTATGGTGATAGATCCATATCCATATTCAGAGAGCAGGGCGGGACAAGAGGGGATCCATACTATATGCGAAGAGTCGGTAATTAGTGGATTTGTATGTACAATTATGAGTGGATGATACGAAAAGGACCCTCTGTAGGTTAAACGGGAGGAAAATCCTACAGCACAATCAGAATTTTTTATTTTTTTGCAAGCCAAGCATATAAATACCACAAGGGAAGGCTTATTATTATTATAAATACCGTAGTTTGCAAGCATGAGTTGAACAATGCCTCATGTAAATGGTTATATGAGTATAATGGAGGGACATTTGGACATAATTAATACACATATTGACCAGATAAGTTGATACTGTAAAACAAAAATTGGGACAGCTAACCTACAGACCTAGCAGAGGGAACTGCTGGGAAATAATGCATGGTGAGGATGAAGGCTTCAGATCGCAAATATTTCTTGGAATGAATCAGGTAATCTGATAACAAACTGATTTCGCATCATGAAAGAGCAAATTGTACGTGTGGGGTGCATAAATTATTGTTGTCCACTTGGGGTCGGCATTCACACTGTGTCAGTGTTAAGAGGTTTTAAAAGGTTGGGTCTGGTCTGATGACTGATGTGGGAGTTGGTGAAGTAGCGTGTACAATTGGCTGTTGTCAGCTCAGGTTCGTGGCTGGCTGTTAAATGGCGAACCGTTAGCCAGTGTGCGCACTTGTGCCTGGGCGACAGTCGGAGCTCATAGTGGTATCTTCCCTTAACCACTTGTGGGGGGCATTATCCAAAGTACGAACTCGTAACAGGAAATATGGTATTCGTCTGCCTCTGCCATTTTCAATAGAACAACCTTTCAACAATAGTGGCCCTGATTCTTTGACAGCGCAACAACGGGATAACGGACGGGAATAGGGCGGTTCAATCCCAGCCATTTTCACTGGAGCAACCCCGTCAATCCCAGCGTTTTACTGGATTTTGACTGATCTTGCAAGGCCCACAGAATATTTGGTTCTAATGCTATATAAACATGGAGCCTACCAAAATAAAGTTTGGACTCTCTTCTTTCTGCAGAAAAGAAAATGTTTTTTCATTCTTCAGCAATCGGCATTACAAAATGGCTAAGATTCATGAAAATGGTGATTCCTGGGCAAAAAACGGAGAAAAAGAGCTTTTTGTAAAAGCATGCATTTCAAGCACGTGAGGCACCACTGCCACCTACTGGTCACTTTTTTACATGATTTACAATGCAAACGGCTTATTCTCATTCACAGATTGCATCAGACCCTCCTCTCTGTGACGCAAAAAAAAAAAAAGAGACTTACAAGTACGTCCTTGGTAGGCGGGGCCTCATTTTCAAAAGATGTACAAGTACGTCTTGTGGAATGAAAGAGTTCAAAGACAGCAATAAAGGGGTTCATAATTTCCCCCCCCCCCCCCCACGCCCGGTCAAGGCAGTTAGACAGACATGTATGGGACCGTTCTGCCACTTCAGATGTTTGCACGACTTCTACTGAGGGCCATCCTGGATTAATCTGGAGGAGGCATCTTTTCTCAAATGTACCTCAATTATCATACTTTCCCAACGCAGTTGCTGCTATGTCACTGCCGCCGTGCATTTTCAGTCTTCTTGCGAGACCAAGGGACCGTCACCAGGATTGAAGGTCCCCCGTTAATCCCCTGCTTTTGTGGTTATGGCGGTAAAACACATTTCCGTACTCATGCTCTGTAGCAGCCAGCTTTGGTGTGTGGCTTAAGCTCAGAGCAACAAGGAAGTAAAGATCCCACCATTTTTTTTCTTTCCATGTGCGAGCATTTTTTTTTCCTCCGGTGCCATACTATTGGGCGCGTGTATTTTTGGGGATTAGTGGCTTAATCGACCTTGTAATGGGGAGATCAGACCGGCATGGAGGCATGGAACGAAACACGCAGCCGTTGAACACTTGACTGTATTCCTCGCGTTTAAGCAAACAAACGCTCACATCTTGACTTTATTAAAACCGCGCAGCTGTCATCACATGCTCACAGTTAAGTCAAAGGCCACTGCTGTGTCGGAAACCAGCCTGCTCCCACCGGGGTGGGGTGTACTGTATGTACACACCACACATGAACACTAATAACCTCATACGTCTTTCCCTCAACAGCCAGAAAATGTACTCTCGTACACCGTATAGTGTATTAAAGTACATTGGACACTTTCCCACCACCCACAGCTCCCATATAGGTAATAGGCTGCAGCTGCAGAGTCGACCAAGGTCTCTCCGGGGAGTCCGTGTATTGTCTCAATGAACAATGAGCACTCTTGCTAATGCGTGTGTGGACTCTAGAGGTCACCCCACTGAGTCACCCGCCATGAATTTCCAGCAGCGCACGTCCATCTCTTTTCTGGCAGCGAGTAGCCCAAAGGCTTCGGGGGGGGTTTTGGGTTTTTTTTTTCTCCCCGCGCTCCCTACCCGCCAACTGGTGGACCGAATTGGTTTGATTTGGAGGACTGAGACGTAATCCTCGTGTTATCTCTCAAACAGCGTCGTTTATGGAATCCGGTGCAATGTGGCTGATAAGATGAACAAACAGTTGGGATCATTAGAGCGGAGATATTGTGTAATCACTGCTCTAATCTTCCCATAATCCCAACATCTCCGAACCTGCCAGAGCCGCCAAAGCGTGCGCGCCGATACACCAGCCCAATAGGCAGGCGCTCGGTTCCAAATGCACAAATAACATCCAAGTTAGGCAGCACAAACTCTTGTGCGTGCAAAAAAAAAAAAAAAAAAAAAAAGGCCACCAATCCATTCATTTTCTATAGCACAGATGTCAAACTCAAGGCCCGGGGGCCAGATCTGGCCCGCCAGATCATTTTATGTGGCCCACGAAAGCAAATCAAACATGTCAAGTTCTACCTTGATTGCTAAAATCTGGACCAAAATTTCAACTTCTCGTATGTAATAAATTAGAGATATTGTAAGCATTTTCTTGTTACCAAACCCCTCATTACAGTAACTTAAACAATCGTTGAATCTACCATTATTCTTGACTTCTTTAAATGCTTTCAGAGTCATAATGGCCCTCCAAGGAAAATGGTCACTTCAACGTGGCCCTCGGCAAAAATGAGTTTGACACCCCTGTTCTATAGCGTCTCGCCTAATTAGGGTCGTGGGTGTGTTCGAAGCTATGGCATCTGATTTTTGGTGAGAGGCCGTGGACCACCTGGACTGGTCGCCAGCCAATCACATGGCAAGTGTGAATATAGTTTATGGTGTGCACGCTATATGCAGTAAATGGTACAAATTTAGCCTGCAGCAGAGATTTGGACTCTACAGAAAAATCACACCCCCACTAATATAAACATGGCATTCTGGTTAATATTGTGTTTGTGGAATATGAATTAAGCAGCAAAATCCAGCTGTTTTCAGCCATCTCAGGAGGTGGGAATTTTGCCACTTGCTGTCGGCTGAGAATGACGTCACAGTGCCTAAGGGTTGAGTTCACGACTGATCATCTCATCTGTTTTGGGGTTTGGTCATTCGCAAGCTGACAATCCCAGCTACTCTATGGCAGGGGTCTCAAACTCTGGTCCTCGAGGGCCACTTTCCTGCATTTTTTTTAGATGTTTCCCTCCTCCAACACAGCCTCCTAGGTGTGTTGGAGGAGGGAATCTAAAACTTGCGGGAAGGTGCCCCTCGAGGACCACAGTTTAAGACTTCCGGCTGGATGGTACGCTGTTATTTGTACTCAAGTCGAGTCACTTCCACAATTGAATAAGAAAACAAGTGCTGTTTTTTGGGCCAAGAGTACGAAAAATGACATTTTTAGTCACCTAAAATGAAGCCTGCCTCAAGAAAATCTAGTAACTCCGGAAAGTCAGCACCCCAAAAGCATTAACTAATTCACAAAATCATGTCTTGCAGTTTCTTTCTATATATCACAAATGACCTTTTTTGGGGGGGATGGGTGGGAGAAGGGGCATAACCTGATATGGCTGCCCCCCCACCCAACAGTTAATAAATGCCGATTAGGCTAATGTGCAATCACTTTACATTTACAGGTCTGCGATGCTTAAGTGATAATTAAATCATTGCCTATACATCCAATAAAGTTTTATGATGGTGAACAGATCATCCACTGTACAAGTTATTACAACAGGTACGCGCAGTCTGAAATATCACTGCTGTTTTCTTCTAAACTAATAACAGGCTCTGTGCACATGGCCAGCTGAGTAGAAGAAAAAAAAATCAATACCCTCAAGTCAAAAGAATAGATTTCGTTTGCCCTGCTATTTTCCCCCCCTCTTTTGCCTAAACCCCCCCCCCCCCAATCTTTTTTGGTTGAAATTGGCAGCCTGCTGATCTCCGAGGAAGTCCTTGCAACACCAGTCGCTGATCTCTGCTGGTACAATGCCCGCGAGGCTGATCGATTCCAATCATAAGACATTTTCCCAGGATGCTCATCTCCTCTCTGTGACCCACGCCGATGCCCCCAGTGGGCCCGGCCCGAGACCCCAATCCTGGAAGCTGACTCCGATGCACCTGTAGGTCATCCTGGCCCCTGCATTTATTTGATAGGAACTCCCGGATTCATCTTGCCTGGCTCACCGCCTCAGGGATATATAAATGGAGAGAAGTGGAAGGGAAGAAGATAAAGGGCCATTTGGGGAAACATGCGGAGATGTAGATCCTGTCGAATCAAATTAATCAAATCTGGGGGGGGGGGGGGGGGGGGGTTCTTCTCCGATGGGGAACTAAACAAAACCAGATTCCTTAATTTAGGGCGTGTTTGCAGATGGACAGAGGATTGGCGGCGCTCAAAATGGGCAACGAGGACGGACATCATTCCCACGCCTCGGCGGAAATGGAAGGAAGACGCGAAGAGGCAGCCTGTTTTTGTTTGATTTTTATTTTGTTGTTTATTTATTTATTTTGGGTAAGTCCTTGGCACAATTACAATGCTGCCTGCGTGCCAGCGAAGCCTGTTTGTAATTAATTGAATTGACAGACGCGGGCCTGCAAGACAAAGACGACTGAGAGGAAGGTGCCAGCGGAGGGAAAAAGGACAACTCTTCAGGACCCGCTTTTTTTTTTCCCCCTTCCAATGTAAAATATATAGAAGCCTTGTTTCGGCTGAGTAGTTTGCTTTATTTATTTGAAGTTGGGGGGGCTTAATGAGATCCCAGCGGTACTACAATAACTACCAATGTGAAAACAAGAGGGAGACAATGTCAGGAACGAGGGGGCGGGGGTGGGGGGGGGGGGGGGGGTGACAGGAGAATGGATCCAGATAAGAGCAGTGGCGGAATATTGGAGGCTACACAGATCCTATTCTTCCATTGCACTGCCGACTCAATAACAGTCCTCCTACCCAACTCAACAGTTGCTCATTGATAAACATCCCACCGCGAGCCACCAGATTGCTCGAGCCCGGCCCGAGACCGATTGGCCGCAGCGCTGCGGCGGCACCACTCCAGCCCTTTGTGCCCAGCAAAGGAACGGAAAACAGATGCCACATAAAATGCTCTGGCACTTTGGGGGGGCGCATGTTGATTCACTCGCTCCATTTTCTCTCTTTGAACAATGCTGCTTTATGACATGGATAAATATACTGGACGCTTGCATGCGCACACACGTGTGTGCTTATGCTCCAGAGTGGGATCCAAGTCCCTAACACACAGGCTTCGAACAATCGTGACAAACTGTTAAAGGGGGCAAAGAAAAAAGAAACTAAGACCCTAGATTTTGGACAACACCCCTGCGTTAATCTCAAACATTCAAAGACATGTTTACATGTTATCCAGGGTTTGATTATTCTCATTTTTCACTGCAGTGTCCCTAATTGACTCTGGAATCCTTGCAACATTTGCTATTAGGCTGCAACCGTCTATGTTCTTGCCGCCCTCAGTAGGCCTGGGGGATTTTGCTGAAATTTATATCGCTGTTGTATTATTTACTCACTACACGCTTATTAAGTTCGCTGTTACTTCACTGTTCATAGATCACTACTCTGTTGTAACACGGTACCAGCCAGACTTCTCCTGAAAATTTACTGTGCCCTCCGAAGGCTTATTACGGTGTTTCGCTACTTTTTCATGTTAGCTTAGCGGCTAGGATGTCTTCTCCATCTTCGCTTGTTTTCTCTTCTAGCAAGGTTTGTTAAGTCTTCTCTTTCGTGAGAACGATACTTGTCAGGTGTTGCTGATTCAAATTTCCAGTAAGTACATAAAGTTCACACAAGTCGTACTTCATTCTGTCGTGTGATCGTTTACCAGAGACTCATTATAGTGAAAGTCCTCTACAACGAAACCTACATGGGCGAAAATGCAGAGTGTGAAAAAATCTACATGCATTAACACCATTCCCACTTTCCCACAACGAAAAAAACACTGTTGTGTTATACGAAATCTTTTTCTCTGCTCTTGCCTCGCAACGAGATTCACTACAACGAAGTCTAATCCAACAGCGAGCTCTACTGCTTCGTTCGGAAACGGCAACAGCAACCACCACACTGGTTTACACATGCACAGTAGTCCAGGAAGTATTTGTTATTGTTAGTTTCAGACACAGCAAGAACGTTGCATTGCTAAAATGGCTACAAAACGGACCTTCCGATGTCAAGCATTTAAGACAAGAAGAGCTCTGACGTTGGAAGAGAGGGTAAAAATGATCAAAATGAAAGACTGAGGAAGCAAAATAAAAGACATTATCCAAGAAATTGATGTAAATGAAAGTGAATGCTGATCGTAAATTTTGCAATTTCTTTCGGGTTTTTTTCTTTCTACACTGACTATTTGAAGTGTCAAATAAGTGTATGCTCATACTTATGCACTATTGGAATAAAAATAAAGAGCACACATACGCTTGTGTGTGCGTGTACACATACGTTTGCGTGTGTGTGTGTTTACATCTGAGATCAAATTTGCTACAGTGAAAAAACCCCTGTTGTGAAAGATTTCTTGCTGCAAACGGGATTTCGTTGTAGAGGAGTTTCTTGTATATAGCATCCTTACATCCTCTTATGTTCTTTTAACCACTTTACATCCTATGGCTTTGTCACCATCCCCGCAAAGAAAAGCCAAAGCAAAATCCCGTCTTCCTGACGATTTGACGTCTGTAAAGTTGTTTTGCTCCTTTGAGGGGGTGTGCGGGGTGAATACAAGCACCACTGGAGGTAATATGAAGCTAATGTGTGACGAATTGAGGCAAAGGGCACGGAGGCAAGCGGCGTGGCGGCGATGAGAGGCGAGGAGATGAGGGCACGGAAAAATGCCGAGCTGAAGGGTTTGGAAGAGCAAAATCAGCACTTATGCAAACACTTCAGCCCCCCCCCCCCCCGCCCCAAAAAAAAAAACACAGCCATCCACGCTGCGTGTTTCGCTGTACGATGAAACTCATCCATATCAGGATGTCACACTGGGCAAATTCTTCTCTTGGAAAAGTGACTGCCCATTGTGCTGTGAGGCTATTACATGGCTCAGCAGAGCTCAACTAATAACGGGGACCGAGTCAACCTACCACCTTGCTTCCCACATCCCATGCCAGAGTTGGACCCATTTTAACTAACTACTCATGCCTTTTCACAACCCTCAAGTCAAACATGGCTATCAACACAAAGTAACCGCTTGCCGATATTTGCCATAAAATCGTATTCCCCAAAAATGCTATTTTTGATTTCAATCGATTTTCACTTATAGGAAGAGTAAATGGCAATGACATTCTACTAAGCGGGCATTTTGTTTTCTTTGCTTTACTCTTCCTGACGCTATTCAAGCTTTGAAACAGTTTTTCCGATCATCCTTTATCCGAGCATTAACCTGCATCAATTTCCAGAGGAATATCCAAACTTTTTTGCTTTGCAGATAATGTGAAAAAGTGTTTTCTTATAACAATATGTCATAACGACATGAACCATCAAATGAAGTCGACTGAAGTGCACCATCACAAAAAAGAAATGGAAAAACATAGACCCTAGATCAGGCGTTATACCACTGCACTGTATCATTTTTGGTATTGAACCACAAAAACATGGTCCAATTGTCAAGGAAGAAGCAGATGGCATTGTCTTCTACCAATTAATCGCCAAGCCCTAACAGAAATACACATCTTCGGCACAACTTGTACTCTATGGACAAAAGAGTGGTAGAGGCTTAGTTGTAGAACAAATATAAAGTTGTGAAATCAATGGATACTCGTTTGTAATAATCGGGATTTCGATATCAATCATGACAATCATGACTGTGATTTTATTTTTTATTTTTTTGCATAATCGCCCAGCCTTACTATAAACACTGTAAAAAGTCATTTCAAAAAAGTGGAAGCTATTCCTACAGGTGAAAAGTCCATATGGTGTAAATTCAAAGAAAGAGAAACAAGTTGTTGCCACTATCCCTGATTAATTGCGTGCGTGCGTGTGCATGTTTGTGTGTGTGTGTGTGTGTGTTGTTGTTGTTATTATTGGGTTTGTTTGCTCGTTAGTTTGAAAAGCAGTGGGAGGCTTTCCGAAAGGCTTTCCCCACGAGATATATTGTCGTCGTGGCTGAGCACACATCTGTCTCTTGCTCGCAACGCAACTGACAACACAAATTTCAAGTCCAAACCCTTTTGTGCATGGACACCTTCGTTCCCGAAAAAAAGGTTGCGGTGAGAGAGTGGTTGAGATGTTTACTGTTGTCATTGTGAATTGTGCTTCTTGTATTTGAAAGTTTGCCTTGTGTGCTTCGCCGCTGATTGGATCGATTCCGCAGAGCGACAAGAGCGATAAAGGGAGATGACACGTGGAAAATCATTGTATTTAATAGTCAGCTCCCATCGACTTTTGTGATGTTGTAATTGCGCCGAGCCAAAATGCGTCCTTGATGAGGTTTCGGATTACATGTATTGCCACCAGTGCCTATTACGCTGACTCCTCGAAAATTTGCTTCATTGCTCTCAGTGATGGAAAACAGAGCAGAGTATAAAATGTGTCATTGTTCTTTTTTTTTTTCCTTTCTTCGGTCCTGCTCAATGATTTGACCGCCCACGAGGAAACAATGGAGCAACACAACTATCAATGTTGTTGCACCAACAATATTATCTTCCGGTCAACGCACTCGGTTCCAGGTGACATAATAGTGTTGCATAATAAATAACACAGTAAGACAATGCATACACGTGCACAAAAAAAAAAGCTCCTTTGGGGGATTGTAATGCAATGCCATTAGTGTGCAGACACCCAAGCACCGCTCTGAATGGCCTTCATTGCAAGCGGTGGCGCACTAACTGCAAAGTGTATGAACGGCAACGCATGGAGCATCCTGAAAGACAACCACCCCCCCCCCCCCTCCCGCCGGCCCCCTCGCACTTCAGGCCCTTTTGCCTCCGCACACCCGCTCCCTCCCTTGACTCATTTCTTCCTTCATCAACTCAATGACATCCATCTATGGGCCGTGACATTACAGAGAAACACAGCCGAGGAAGGAGAACGCGGAGAAGTGAAAGGAGAAGAAAAAAACAAAAAGACTTGAGACTGCACGGGCAAGCGAGAGAGATTAAAAGAAAAGGGTTAGCGGGGTTGGGCGGTCTTAGAATAAGATTGAGAGGGGAGCGAGCGAGACGGGGAGTGAGGCACGTGCGAGCGACTCCGTCAATGTCACGAGGCGACGTTGAGGTGGCCGCAAGACATGGGTGAAGGAGCGGTGAGGCGGCTTTGACGGCAGCACACTTGTGTGACGAGGGGAACCGATTTCCTTGAGAGAAAAAGCTCAATAATTCAAAGGAGAGGTGGAAGTGTGGGGGAAAATGGTGAGAAATAGTGCCTGCCGGAATTTTAGGGGTTAACACTGACGTGTGGTGCGTTTCAAGGGTCTAATGACATTATTATGATCATACGTTACTATTTGCAAAGAATACGATAAGTCTACACCGCCCTGTTCAAATGTTAAGCTTTAGTGACATTAAAAAAAAAATGAGAGCAAGATAAATAATTTAGAAACTTTTTTCCACCTGAGTTTCATTGGACCATAACACATTTCCTCATATATTTTTTTTCATAGTCCAATGAAACCAAGGTTGAACTTTATGGCCGTGATGGTATGGTTTACGAAAAAAAAAAACAGTGTACTGCTCATCATGATATCTACTATGAAGCGTAAGACATCCAAAATAAATGAATTTATGATCAACAATAACAAACCAGAACTAATCAGGAAAAAAAAAAATACCGTTCAAAAGAAATGGTAGAAAAACACATTTTCAAGCAATGCACACAGTTGTTGCTTACAGTGTAATGTGGTGTCATGTATATCCATAGTCCTCTAGCAGTGCCATAAATGCGCATTTGCGGATCATTTAAAAATGCTACGCCAAAGCAGTAGAGTTGACACATTATAGATACATTAGCTTGCCTTCACTGCTCCAACAAAAGAGTAGAGCATCTAAAAAATATTTTTTTAAAAACCTCACCAACCCAATACTCTCTTGGAGTGCATTCATTTCAGTTGACCCACAGTCAAATTGAACTTGTTGAACTTATTGTTTTACTGACCCGATTGTGGATTTCGTGCAATGCGAAGAAGGCTGGGGGTCGGAGTCGTCTTCCACGGGAAGTTGCGGATCAAAGACAGCGCGCTCCTTTACTTCTACTTCATGTACCTGTGCATTGGGATTTAGTCACATTAGTCACACACGACTGTCTGTGTCCTATGTGTTGTGTTGTGTTATTTTTGTTATTTTGACTTCAAAATGGCGCCGCGAGAGTGGCTGCCTTTCCAGCAGCTCCTATATTTTGTTGTTCTACTTCTTCCTTTCATAACTTTGCTGCGTTGAATTGGGAATTTCTCCATTGCGAGACTAATAAAGGTTTTCTTTTCTTATCTTATTAGTTTGCATCATAAAATCTTATCGCAAGGATTGCACTGAGGCAACTGGTCATTTCTTTCAACAACTTTAACTTAAACTTTCATTCAGCACATGCGTGCATAGATTAGTTGCGCTTTTTTTTTTTTTTTCGATTTTAGAGCTGCTCACGAACTTTAATGTGAAGCATTAGTCATCAACCAGCATCTTGCATTTTCTTCTACGTTAGCGGTTCCACTGTCGTTAGCTAATACAGTTAAATCAACAGTTTGGCCCATTGCCAAATCATTCTCTTTCCAGGATTGAGGACTTCTGGTCATGAATCAAACAGTCTAAGTGTATCCCTCCTTCAAACCAGGAAAGGAGCCTCAAAGAAAAACGCGGACAAAGAAATACAAAAGGGCACTTCTCCAACTCCCGGTTAAGCCTTGCCTACTCAAGAGAGCATTCACTCCAGTCAAAAAAATGTTCTATTGACGAGGAGTAGGATCGTTAGTTCTCGACTGATTGAAACTCAACTAAGACTAAATATGTCCAGCTTTTTTGAGACAGGTGAGCTATTCCTTTTTTCACACAAATCAAATCTTATTTTTATTGTCATGTGGTTTCATATTATGCTGGATTGTCCACTATTATAATCCTTTGTTGACAGTCTTTTTTGTGGGGGGGGGTAAATTCATTGAAGCCAAACACCGAGTTGTGCTTCTAAAATGTCACAATTTTCGCCGCTGAGGCAATTTTACCACTTGCAGTTTACTCTGTTATTCAGCCAGCAGAATTTTGTGCTGCTGCTTCAGCCAAGTGAACTTAATTTAGCCTTAATGCGACTAAGATACTCTGTAATGAGGGAGGAGGGGGTTGGAAAAAAAAAAAGAAAAAAAAAAGAATGATGAGACATTAATTCAGAGAATTCGCTCGAAGCTGAATGAATGTTTAGCAGGGTAAAAAAAAAAAAAAAAAAAAAAAAGGGGGTCACGGTGAGTATCGCTGTAACAAGAGGACACAGATTGAAGTTCTTCCCATGCGGGAGCTTTAAGTGTCTTTCTAGGGGCATTAAAAAAAATAAAAATCTATTGTCAAAGATTTAGCAATGTGAAAATGCTGGCAAGTGGGATGACAATAATAGCCGCTGAGCTAATTAGAAGATGACTTCAATTAAGCATTAAGCAACAAGTTAATCTCCGTCATTTCTCCAAACTCTAATTTGAGTGCAGATATTCATTTATGTGAAGAATGGTGTTCATTTTCTCTATCTTGCACACGCGACCCCCCCCCCCCACACACACACACACGCACAAATATCCACTAAAGTGCCGCGAGAGAAGATTGCATGTTGTGGATTTGATGTGTGAAGGGACTGCAGCGCATCCTGCTGGTGGAAAACATCCACAACAGGCCTCAC
The DNA here is from genome assembly GCF_054856545.1 of Hippocampus guttulatus. NCBI lineage: Eukaryota > Metazoa > Chordata > Actinopteri > Syngnathiformes > Syngnathidae > Hippocampus > Hippocampus guttulatus. The sequence goes on from NC_141276.1 coordinate 7,814,880, forward strand.
ACAGCAGACATTGCACTTGAAAACGGCATTTAGCAGTGCAATAACATCGTCAAAATCATTTTAATATAACCGAGAAATTTGGATGGTAGATCTCTCAAGGCAATGCGGAGAAACTTCTGAATGGCTCGTGGCAGTGGGAGGTGAGTAACGTAGCCAAAAATTGGACTCAAGTGAGAGTACTCTAACTTTACAGTAATATGACTCAAGTAAAAGTGAAAGTGTGGAGTTCTTCCGGTGCCCACGTGGGTTTTCTCCGGGTACTCTGGTTTCAATCCCGCATTCTAAAAACATGTTCAGTAGGTTATCCACTTCTGTCGCCGTATCTTTGCCGAGCTTGTCAGGTGTGTGCTCTCGTTTTGTACTTTTTACTCGTGAATAACATGTTTAAACTGCTGACTATATCTTATTCTCTCGATCAGAAATACCCCAACCTGCAACAGCACCAAATCCTGTGGCTGATCAGCCTTTATCCAGCGACTCTGCAAATTGGCCACTAGTAATCCATCCATCCATCCATCTATCCATTTTCTGATCCGCTTAATCCTCACAAGGGTCGCGGCGGGTGCTGGAGCCAATCCCAGCTGTCTTCGGGCAGTAGGCGGGGGACACCCTGAACCGGTTGGCAGCCAATTGCAGGGAACACAGAGACGAACAACCATCGGCGCTCACACTCACACCTCGGGACAATTTGGAGTGTTCAATCAGCCTGCCATGCGTGCTTTTGGAATGTGGGAGGAAACCGGAGTACCCGGAGAAAACCCACGCAGACAAGGGGAGAACATGCAAACTCCACACAGGGAGGCCGGAGCTGGAATTGAATCTCTGCACTGTGAGGTCGACGCGCTAACCACTGAACCACCGAACCGCCCTCACCAGTAATCACAGACAAAATTGGGACTCAGCTGGTTCCCAGAGGACTGAGTGAGCCACCAACTGACTTTGTTTTTCCGAGACTACTGAAGATGTCGGGAGAACAAATTATAACGGGTGGAGCCACTGAGGTATGAAGGTCCCCGCGAGAGAGGCCTTGATTGACGTGAGGGATCACACTAGACACCCAACCATTAAAGTCGAGGCCCAGTCCCCGTCAGAAGAGGTGGGATCATATCGTTTCAGGATTTGTACAGTTGTGTAGTACGACCGCTTGAATATGACCCACCATGCCAGCAAGCTGGTGCGGTCTCCCCGCATGCAGGTTGATATGGCAGTCAGTCTTCGATAGAACTGAGAAGGATTTACATCAATACAGGGAAACAGCCTTTGTGGCAGCAAAAGATATTTGTGAAGACGCGAATGCTGAGGCTGTTCTTCAAGTGACGAGACTGAAGTCGACAAAAGTGTCACTTTTCATCTGAGGCACCTGATGAGCCTTTGAGTGATGCACAAAGGAAGCCGGAGGGAGCATTTTTTTCAATGTCGTCGTCGATGCTGCAACTTCAACCATTCATGGAAACATTTTCGACATTGGGGAACATGAGAGAGAAGTTTGGAGTACTCTCACATTTCCAAAAAAGAATGCCAGACACTGCAATCACCCTTGCGGGATATCGTTAGCTGGGAAGGGTGGCAAAAGTATGTCTCGCCAAGGGTGCAAAACAAGCCAGGCCCTGCCCGAGAGCCATGCAGACATTTTGCAATTATTCATGCACCCCCCAAACTAAATCCCGCCCGCATAACATTTATTCTGTACACGCTTACAAATGACGGCAATCAATTTCAAGTGTCTTTCAAAACAATATGAAGTACATCAGTCTGTGATTATTAACTTTGTGGTGTTGAACGGGTCCAGAGGGGCTCACTTTTAGACAAATGGGTTTTCTGGAATCCACATTAGGCGCAGGGATCATTGCGTTGCCATGTGGGAGTGATGGCGCCGTTAGCGCTTTGTGCCATCTTCGAATATCGCCTCGACAGTCAAAAACAAAATGTATACCGTACAATAATAAAAACATTGCCGCTATTGATTTCTGGTGCTTTATGCCCTAACTATGTAGTCAATACAGAACATGGTAAAGACATAAATAAGATCGTTCAAAGCACCATCCTTCAAACATGATGAATATTATAGATGTTACAAAGCATACATTTTATTAAGATTAATCCAGCTAATAGCCTGAAGGGCTCGTTAGTAAACAGCACATGGTGAAATATTTGCGCAATCTTATGCAATGCCATAAACTTTCGAGTTGTACATTATACTGATGGGGCATTTGGAAGATGACTGCACGAAAGGGGATTGTTACGATGAGGCTATTGAAGGCCTTACAATCACCGGACACAACATTAGGAACACCTGAAGAAGCTTGTGCAAGGACGGTATCAATAAGCGTTTCTTTTGTTTCAGTACTTTTTTTTGTACACATGTGCATACGTTTGATTTTGTGTATTCGTTTAAAATGTACTAGGAGAACATTAGACTTGATAATATTTGGTTCTAATTCAGTGACTGCATATGGGAGGACATGAATATTTTGAGCCATTTTTTGAAATGAATCGCACCGACGGTGTCAACCAAAATCAAAATGGTGTCAATGGGCGGGGCTACACACAGTCAGATCACGGTAATGAGCTGAGAGGACTTGCCACCCCTTCGAAGTTGATATAGGCCAGTCGCTTTGAATTGAATCCCCCTGGGCGAGCAGAGAGGGGAAGGATGAACAGTTACGCACAGAGATAGAGGAGGGAGGGAGCGATATGAAAGACACCGCAAACAGGGATGCATTTTTGTTGTTGATGAATGTGCCATGTTGTTCCAGCTGGTACTAGTCTATTCTAAAAATAGCTCACCAGCGATGGGACACTTGTGACTTCCTCAGAAAAATTAAACATGTTAAATTTATTGATTTAAATTTAACATGGGACATTGCTTTATTTTTCAAATATTCTGTAATTTATTATTTGAATTATCTATATAAAGGCTAAATGAATGTTCAGCGGGGTATAAATAAAAAAGGCGTCACGATGATTAGAGCTGCAACAAGAAGACACGGATTGAATAATATCCGTCATTTCCCCAAAATTTGAAAAGTGAGCACTCAGTTTTTAAATGCAACTACTCGAGTAAATGATCTTTTCTACTGTATTCTAATTTATCAAGATACACCTGTGTATATCTTAAAGTTATGATTTAAATTGGAATAGCTTTGCCAAGGTAGGTCCCCTGCTGGCCACTCTCTGCACTACTTGCCTACTTTACATTTAAGGGCTCCACAGTTCAGTCAGGCTGGCTTTCTGGTTTCCTCCTTTGCCCTCAGTCATGGCAGGTGACGGGTGGGGGTGCTTTGGCCCAATTGCCCAAGGCGAGGTAAAGTTCTCCATGTGGATGAAAGCTCCAGCAGAGCAGAACTTTCACACTTTCTCCACACAGAGGCTTTGAGCACCGCAGGGACCGAATACAAGCGAGTCAGTTAAAAAGTTTGGTTAGGGGAGATTTTATACTGAACGTCCCAATCCCAAGCGTGACTGTGGATCCATGTCCATCAAACATGGCACCCACTGGCCCCTTATTTTATTTTTTTTTTGCATTTTAATAACTCTAAAGTGTTTTTTATAGGAAATCATGAGAACTGTAATAAATCTGTTTCAGGGGTTGAACTCTGACCATGCTAAAATCCTGGTAGTACTGTAACTAAAATTTCAATGGACTTACACTCGTAAAATAAAGAAATAAATAAAAGAGCAACTGATAATAATAAGTCAAAAACAATAAAGTCTGCAGACCCATAATCTTGTCACCTCCCATAAATGTTTTATTATTGTTGTTGACAAAGCTGTGTGTAAAAAAAAAAAAAAAAAAAAGGATGGCCCGACTGTTCGGCTGCGACTGACTGGACACTGCGAGGGTCAGCACCGACAAGGCTCGAGTGACATCAAAAATAGACCTTTCCACCCTGGCATCACGCATACTTCCGAGCGGCAGGACACCGAGCTTTCTCCGATGGCACCACTCGTACACAAACACTTTCATGTCATTTGATCGAGGTAGAGAGATTGAGAAAACAAAAACTGGCTTCTCTGATGATTTTGGCCTTTTCTCATTTGAACGTGTGATGGCTATTACACACAATAAAGTGATGGATAAGTTCTTTTAAAATCAGAAGCCAAGGATAATATTTGTTGAAAACGTGGTGTGGTAATAAAAGAAACTGCTGCAATATATTTTTGTACTTATTACGTATGATTATTTGAAACGTGGGCAGATTTTAACAAGAATCTTTGAAGTTGATGCATTAAAATTTGCTTTCGCAAGGCACATAAAGCGGTGTGGTGGGCCAGATATGGCCCGCGGGCCTGAATTTGACACCTCCGCTTTAGAGAGATTAGGGATTTTTCATCGCAATCGGCAGATGTAATGCCATTATCAAATATCGGCAAGCAAGCGGTGTCAGTAAGTACACAGAGGTAAGTAGAGGACTTGTACTGAGTGAAGTCTCGCAATATCTGCTGACATATTGGCAGATTTTTCTCGAAAAATTGAATCAAAATCACCATCTACGGTACTCATCTGTTATCGCACATACATAGAAAGTACATACGTCTTTATATACTACTGTATCTCCTCACCGGGCATCGTTATGTATGACTAGATGAATAAACTGCGTCCAATCTTTTAATTGAATCCAGCATGTCCAACTATGTAGCACACTTTAAAATGTCTACTCCAGAGAGATATGGGAGACCAATGCAATGCAACTATGTTATTTCTGCAAACATAAAACATATTCCATCATTTTGCCTTAAACCGCCTCCTGGCTTATCCTGCATGTGGAGCGGTACATCGTGTTCAGAATGTTTGGGTCAGCATTTTATGGAGTTTTATTTGAAATGTAAAAAAAAAAGAAAAAAACTTGCTGGATTTGCTGAGTTGGTGCTTCGACCTTAATTTCCAGCTTGTTGTTTCACATTGCACCTGATGAGAATATTTTTTTCTATGCTGGAAATACACAACTGACTCCTCTTAAACTGGTCTGCCAACAATAATTCACACAAAGTGAATACAAAATGTGCCTAAACAAGCCTGGAAATTGCTTTTGGGGGGGGCGGGGGGGGTTGTTAGGAGTTACAGCATCTACTGTATGTGTGCAGTTACAGTATGCAACCGAAGACAATAAGTGCATACAGTTGAGACGCTGGGTGCATTACCATATTTGTCCACCAGCAGGTGCTCTTGCTTTCTCTATGGCTAAATCTTATTTCACAATTAAGATAAAATAACCGATATTGCCACCGCAATGGGGTCATTTATGTTTCTTGAACAGAGTATGTGCAGATTCTGTTTACATCATAAAACTGGAATCCGATGAGCAAAAGGAATTGTTACGCCCGTGAAAAAGTTAAAAAGCTGGCTGCAATCATGAAAAGTCAATTCAAGTATTCATGCATTCGATATATTTCCTGTTGTGTTCCTATAACGAAAAAATATATATACTTGCTTTAATGATCATGCATTGTGTAAACAAAAATGATTATTCATACAGTCAATAGATGTTCATATTGTGTATTTAGGAGTAACCAAGTGTAAGATTAAGAAGTAAATTAATAATTTGAACTGATCAATTATGGAAAAATTATGCATCAACACTTGTGTATTATTTACATTATATTATGTACTTTAAAAACAGATAAGTATAAAAGTATGTCTCCTCAAAAGTGAGCATATATTGTGAAAATAATTATTTGTGTTTCAGTCATTTACATAATTAGTGTTACATGTTTAGATATTGTGCACATTTAAAAAAAGAAGTAAATACAAAAGTAATATTAATTAGTTACTAAAAATCTGCCTCAATCAATTAATGTATCCTATACAAAGTTGTGGCAAATTTTCATTTCAAAGTGAGGAATTGTAATGTGTAAATTTTTATATTCATTGAGTAAATTCTAAAAGAATAAGTAGCTTGCTGACACTGTCAGACGGCCTGAGATGAAGCAAAAGTGATTTTTGCAATATTTATGGCCGTTACATAACCAATATGAGACGCTTCCTCAATGTAAGAGTGTGACAATAAGCCAAAGTCATTTCCTCTGAGAACATTGAACCGAGGAGGTCAATAAAACAAAACTCAATGTCTTACACAGCGCAACAATAGACTTCAAATGTATTTTGGCACATTATATAAAAAGGTTCAGCTCGACTGTGGAAGAGTGGACAGACTAAATCAGCACAGGAGCCATGCTACGCTCTGCAAGGACAATTTATTCTTGACAAAATGAGGGAAATGTCATTTTGCACATATTGTAAGAGGTTAGCACAAAGCGTACTATTCCAATGCAGACATTGTTGACTTTAAGGGTCACTGTGACTGCACCCGGCATCCATTAAGACCCATTGGCATTTTTATTTTTTGTTTAATTTTTTTTTTTTGCCATTTCCAAAATATGGTGAACATCTTCAGCTAATTTAATGTAGCATACCACCGCTCGTTAGATGGTATTGTCATGTCCCCGAAAGTGATCCAGAAGAGACGCAACCATCGACATACAATTTCAATCAATTTATTGAAGAAATGGGAACAAAAGAAAGAGACACCTAATAGATTGACACCAAGCCACTCAACACATTGATTGGCTAACTTGAGCTAACAGCAGCCAACTACACTCTCATTCTTTGGCACACACATCACTCACCGGGCCTTATAAAGAAACACATTTCTTCACAGATACTACACTACACAACGTGAGGCTGGGCACCCAAAGTGGGCAAACATAATACCTGTGCCTTACATGCACATTTTATATTGGCATTGTTTAAAAATGCAAACCTATTTTTTATGCGATTATTTGATTAAATTATACTCATGCCTTTATGTGAACCCCACTTCATAGGTACCTACCAGATGATGCAGGAGGTAGTCAAGTATGTGTCCTCAAGCCGGGTGTGCACTTTATGGGAGGTAGAAAAGCAGAAAAAAATTAATCCACATAGTACATGAAAGATAGACGAACATCAACAAATGTTGTCAAGAGAAGCTCAAGAAACAGCACCTGCGAATATTTTCAAGTCAACCGTTTCCCATTTAATCTCTTTCTCATCTAGTCCACGAATTTCGACAGTTGAAAAAACTATTCTTTGCACGTATGTTAGGAAAACGGACGACGAGTGCGGGTTAAACAAAACCGATGGTTTCTTGCAGGTGTGTTCACTCAAAACGCAAAATGTCAAACAAAAAAAGTTTACGTACGAGCGAGATGGACGTTGACAAAATAAATGCCAGGAATATTTTGACCTGACAAAACTGAATGGTGCTGAAATGATAACTTTTTAAAAAGGGGAGTAATGATGAGTGAGCGACTTTGTTGAGTCTCACATTGTACAGGTTGGAGGATAAAAGGAAGCAAAACGGAAAAGTTTTTTCCACAATAAAACCGGAAATGTAGCTGAACTATCAAGTTTCACTCTAATTACAAAATAAAATTGACTAGCTCAACTCAACTGTATTTATAGAGCACTTTCAAACAGCCATCGCTGCACACAAAGTGCTGTACATGGAACAACTAACATATACAACAGTAAAGCAACAAATCAGTAACAAAGACGGTAGAGAGCACCAAACAGCGAGCAAGATAGATAGATAGATAGATAGATAGATAGATAGATAGATAGATAGATAGATAGATAGATAGATAGATAGATAGATAGATAGATAGATAGATAGATAGATAGATAGATAGATAGATAGATAGATAAAAATGGGAAGGAAGCAGTAGCAATAAACCAAAGACAATAAAAGAGGAGTGAGGTGCTTTTGATGGGATTTTTTTTTTACATTGTTGCTTCATAGTTTAAGTTTATTTATAGTAGAAATATGACGTTTCAGAGTGAAAGTCTATTTTTCAGCTCTCATACATTTAAACAAGAACATTGGCAGGATGTAACACCTCCGTCAGCTGCGGACACATTTTTTTGTTTCTTTTGTTGCCATTTTCTGTGGGTCGACTGTTGACTAAATGACACATGGTAGAATGGAGAATTTTAGATATTGTTTCTCTTGTGATGACAATTGAAAATGTATTTCGGCGCAGCAAGTCTGAAAATAAATGTGACCGAAGACCTCGGACGTCAGACGAGAAAGTATTGAGTCTCCATCCTGAGCCCTTTTCGGTCCAATGTTTGTCAGGAAGTTGTTGAGACAGCTGGACTTGCACAGCGGTCCCTCCTCATTGTTTGAGAACTCTGAAACAAGGCACAGCCGATATAAAACAGTCCGAAATGCTGTAAGCGCCCCATCTCTCTGTATGTGCAGGAAAAAGGTGGTCAGATAACAGGATAAGTTAATGAGGAGCAGCCTCGTTAAGTAACTCTTCTTTGAATAAGAAACTAAAAAATATTCCAATTCAAACATGTGGAAACTGTGTAGGTGTACCAAAAGAATCAGAAGGTTTGTTTATGTCAAAAATGTACGCAATTGCTCTTTAGTGTGCTTACGTTTTGGCTGCCGCTGCTCAACCCATATTGTTTTGTGTTTTTTGTTATTGTAAAGTGTCCTTGGGTGTCTTGAAAGGCGCTTATAAATAAAATCTATTATTATTATTATTATTATTATGTTGTCATTTTCCACATCTGGACAAAGCATTCTTCCTGTAATTCTGACAGCTCACCAAGCCTCCTTTTTTGCAACATTTCAAGCAGCCCCTCCCCCGGCCGCTTCCAGGGGAACAGCTGTCTGTCAATTTCACACCTAAAATGACCGGCCAGCTCGTGGGTTAGCGTCTGGATACGGAGTCGTGGCCTCCAAATGGCCTTGTCACTCGGCACTGTAGTTGAGAAAAGACGCGTGGTGTTTAGTGTACTCCACTTGCACAATAACATGCCTGCAAAGGGTCATTGAGTGTTGCGTTCTCAGCCCAAACTTTAACAAGTGCACTTAGCAAATTCTCACAAGAAGGTAAAAAAATGGAGAAGTCGAAGAATGTTCTGTCCCCATCTTGTCTCCGAAGTTTCCTCATCGCTTCATGTCCCCCGTTAAACATGTGATTTAAACGGCATGGCGGATAATACCATTTGGATTTTTTTTTTAGGTTCTGCCATATCATACAGTGTGGACACTGGTGTCAAACTCAAGGCCCAGGGGCCATATCCGGCCCACCACATTCTTTTATGTGGCCCGTGAAAGGAAATCATCTGTGTCAAATCACATGATCCTTGCTGAAACGTGTACCAAAATGTCAAATTGTCTTGTGTGACCAAAAACCTTGAGACTTTTTGCAGTAATTTTGCTCCCGTTTAGTCACTTGAACAATAATCGAACAAACTATCATAGTTGACTTGACCGATTTCATAACTAGTAATCCGTTAATTTGTTGTGTGCAATTAATAATGCGATGAGGCGATTAAACATTTATTTGTTTTCATTTTCATAATGTACTGCTACCGAGAATATATTTTAACACTCTTTGACCACTTTAATCTGAATCTGACTTCTTCCACTAATGTCCCAAAAGTCACCTTTGTGCGTGTGGTTTTTTTTGTGTTGTTTTTTATTAAAATATATTCCATGGAGAATCCAAATGAGAAAATGTGAGGAAAATAAAAGAAGGGAAGTTCATACATTCGGCACCATTGTTTCACTGTCTCACTTGGTCGCAATCAGAGGCAGAAGCCATTTATATGTCATCGCCATAGTTAAACCGTGTCTCCGTAATAACGCTGCCAGCGGGAGGGCGAAGCATCAAAATGGGCCGCACGAAACAATGACAGGTCGCAGAGTCCAAACAGCACATGACCCCCCCTTGACAGAGAACTACCATCTAGAAGGAAGTGAGAGGCTGACGTGATGATGTGTACAAATGTAAAAAAAGAAAAAATCATGCATCACATACACTCACACACCCCACGTTCTCACTTCTCACTCCACCCATATGTGTGGGTAGAAGTACTCACTCGCATGTTTTTATGTCCGAGTTGGAAACTCAGAAGTTGTTTCTGAAGACAGAGAGGAGAAGTTAAGACTGTCTTTTTCTGGTCACCATGGTAGGGTGGATCAAACTTCTGCTTCTGGGTAAGTCAAATCTATTCTCTTGCACAGAAGTTTCCATGGAAAATAGCCCGGTGTTAGTTGTCACAACAGCTTCAACTATGCTATAAACATTGTAAATGGAATTGTTCATGTCTGTGGGGAAAACCATTCATTTTCTCAGGAATCCATTATTACAACCCTAAGAATTAACCACATTACAGTCGGACAAATACCTTTGTTTTTACTTATCTTCCACTGTATGTTTATCCCGATGATCATTCCTTTTCTTAATGACCGACTTGGCGCAATCATCTGGTTTTACTGCCTTGTAATGAGACCTACAAAGTCCCTTTTAAATTCTACCTGGACAAAAGTTTTGGGACACGTGTCAATTACGGGAAATGAAAGCCAACCGACACAATGAATCTACTTTGGTTGCATCAGCCCATAACATGTTTTCAAATGTATTTGTTGAAGACTGTTATGGTCTGATGGTCTTTGCCAAATACATTGGCAAATGTGTTATGATCTGATGAGACTAAGGCTGAACGTTTGTAACCACTTTGATTTATCATTGTACAAGATGTCTGTGGATTCATCCCATAGGTGTTTTGAGAGGTATTTCTGCAACACCAAACTCATCCAAACATACATCAGGCACATGGTCAGGTCCACAGTGGGAATTTCAGCCAATTGGTTGATAAATTATTAAGAACTGAAAAAGTTGTGTTCCCACAGCATAAGATGGCAGGCACGTCAGTTTGAATGCTCTTTGACTAGATGACATCATAAAGCCTGTTTGTGACATTTGTGTTTTAGTGCCATGAGACTTTTGAAACGATACATTTTAAGTGCCTTTTGAATTGAATCCAGATATTTAAGATATCCTTTATTTGTCCCACACTGGGGAAATTTGCTTCTAAATACCTCATACGTGTTCGAAGATAATACCGGAAACGTGTTCAAATATGGAGATGAAGATAGTAGTCTGTTGTGGAGGTATGGTGATAAAATGGGGGTTTTTTTTCCATGATGATAGTTTTCCTGGTTTTTCAGCTGTTGACACGAGTCTCCCCTCTCACACTATATGACTTTCGCACCTTTGGTTATCTGGAGCAATTGAAGTTATTTTAATGTGTGAGTGCGCATGGTTGTTCGTCTCTGTGTGCCCTGCGATTGGCTGGCAACCGGTTCAGGGTGTCCCCCACCTACTGCCCGAAGACAGCTGGGATAGGCTCCAGCACCCCCCGCAACCCTAGTGAGGATTAAGCGGTTCGGAAAATGAATGAATGAATTGTTATTTTGACGAGGACCAAGACTGTTAGCTTGCAAGCTAGCTGGTTAGCGCCTCACGTCATGCCACGGAAGACCTCATTATGACAGATATATACCAGCCACTGGACGCTTTATGGGGAGACATTTTTGCGATTCAAACATTTAGGGATGAGACAGCATGAGATAAAGTAGCATTCATTTTTAAGCGAGTGTGGTTAGCAGGTGTGACCAAAGCATTTGAGAGTAGAAACAAAAAGCTTGAGTTTTCATGAACTCCATTTTATATACTTAGTGATTTTTTTTTAATGATTCAAATTTGGAAGGGTTGTTAACGACTCTTCTCTGTGATGTGTCAAATTTACAAGACATTTATTTACAGGAACCTTAGGTAGGACAATCCACCACAGATGTCTTTACAGTATACAGACAAACAGCCATTTACTCTCAGTCACATTTATAGACAATTTACAGTCCTTATTCAACCGAGTAAGTAGATTTCTCAAATGTGGGAGGGCACCACATAAACTCAACACATGATGGCCATAGTCGAGAATCGAACCCCTAACTGTTATTTGCCGTGCTGCCCCATTACTTTGACTACAACTAATGGTGATAGAGCCAGCTATCAAACACACGAAAAGGAAGTGGGAGGAGGTGTGACTCTGCTTTCCATCCAGCAACTCCCTATCTCATCTACGCAACTCAGAGAGATGGCTCTCTGTTCTACTTTGAAAAAAAAAACTCTATATATGACCTCATCTCGTGCAAGAATCAGCCTGATAGCAGCTGCAACCCCATGGGGGAAAAACAAACTTGACTTCTTTTTGGGGGGGGGGGGGGGGGGGTTCCCCATGCAGAAAAGAACAAGGCGAAGCCCGACAAAAATATCATGACATCATGTCACTTGGAAACAAAGGCAAATGGGGTAGCCTGTCAAACATTTGTTGCAATCACCACCACAACAAAAGGTGTATTGTCAAATTAAACAATCACCACTTGGACCAGAAATCCTTACTAGCTGGAGTGTGTTATTTTTTTAATACCGCGCCAAAATGACAGAAAGTGTTTGAGTTATAGCAGGCGTTTTAACATTCAAACCATATTTGTAAGTGTTTCCACAAAGTCATACTACGTGTTTAAACCGGCCTTCTTCTTTTGAGGGTGACTGTGGTTTCGTTTTATGGAGGAAAGGCGCCATAAGTGGCCTACTTCTCCCCGTCTGCGGATATGTGATGGTCATCTGTTGTGCTTTGGATAACCGCAGAGGAGTGAGTGTGCACCGCGAGCAAAGGATGTCACGTTTTATATACATATACTTCTGCACCCGCACTGCCAGTCGAGGTTTCCTCACCCATAGGAAGTCCCGCGCGGCCTTGCGAATGAGTGATGGCGCACACCGCGTGTATGGGAACAATCTGAGGAAATGAGGGTGGAGAAATGAGGGCATTTGCCTTTTTGACAAAGACCCTGGCGCACTAATCCATGTCAAACGTGTCATTTGACATATCCGCCGGGGGTGCGTTTGGAGACTGACTGAGGGAGAAGAAGATGAAGTGAGGAGGTGATGAACTGGATAACGACAGCAATTTCTCATCTTTTCCCTTTCAGCTCTGTACCTGTCCGCCATGTTGGCGCTGTCAGACTCTGCGTGTCCCAAGGGATTTAATTCGAAGAAAGGCAAATGCATTGGTATGATTTTTGTTTTGTTTTGTTTTTTTATCTGTTAAGTAACCATTTACAAAGTTGTGTTTATGCAGCTCAGGAATCATACCTAGCAACTAGTGATTCATGATAAAAATACAACACATTAACTCTTTGCCATTTTAGTTTTGTGAATTCTTCATAGCAACGAGTGACAAGGGGGTCAAGAGACATTTTTCGCATGACTCGCTCATCATCAACGCAACAAAGTCAATATTTTTCCTTTTTTTTTTGGATACCGTTTTTTTAAATTGAGTTCTGGGGCAGAAATGATTGTGCCCCATGGCCCAAGCCAACATCAAGCACCTTAACTGATACCTTACATTTTCAGAATTAATTATGGACCGCCATATATTAATGGGGGGTTTTAAGCTAGCCTTCATTTTTATTGTATTTTGTTGTTGTAGTTTTAGTCAAAAATGATTTCATGACTCCTGCCCCGCAACAACTGACCAAGACTTCAAGACTGTCCTTTCATTGCTGCAGAAACAATGATTTATGTTTGATTATATAAAACAATTGCAACTGATTGTTGCATCAGTCATTCAATCATTCGTTCATGTTTCCCCAAAGACGAAGACGAGTGCAATGAGGACTATCCTGAAGGCATGGGGCTTTGCGGAAAGAATGCATATTGTGTCAACACCATTGGCAGCTTCAACTGCATGTGTGAAAAAGGATTTCAAACCAATGAGAGGTCGACCAAGTTTATTGCTGAGTCATCTTTAACATGTAAAGGTAAATCATCTCCTCGAAGATACACGTTCATTTCGAATGAGTTTTACTGCTGGTTTCAGATTTGATAGGAACTTTATTTTCCGCAGATATCAATGAATGCTTGGAGGACAAAGAAATCTGTGGATCGCGACCTTGTATTAACACCAGTCCAATGTACTACTGTGGTTGCAATGAGGGATTCGTTGTCAATGTTAATTCTGACTGCGATGGTAAGATGCATTGTTTTTGTTTTTGGGTGGGGTGGGGGGCATAGTTTGAAAAGTAGAAAATTAAGTACGGCTGTATACCTGACAATAATTTGAATAAGAACTGTTCCTATGTACATTTTCAAAAATAAATCATTTTAAAAGAGAAAATGCAAACAGATTGTACTTCATAGTTAAATATAACAGAATTGCACATAACAAATGTACTGCATGACAAACACTTTCAGCCACTGTAACACCGTGCACGGTTTAATTATTTCACGTGCCACAAATCGGAGTCTTCAAAAGCTGTAATGGCCCAATGGAAATGCAGAATTTTCTAAATATTCACCTGCAGGTATGCCTAAAGTTATGGCCGTTTACAATAGGCTGCAGCAGTCAATTGGACATGGAGTTTGCAATGTGGATGACTTTCCTGTTTAGAGATTGATGATGTTTGTCTATCCACTGTATAGATGTGAATGAGTGTCTGGAGGAAAATATCTGCGGGCCCAATGCGACGTGCATCAACACGGCCGGCAGTTATGACTGCGTCAGTAAAGCCGGCTTCGCAATCAGGTCTGGCGGAAACAACTTCACGTTACCTCAAGAGCCCCGTGCAGGTCAGCAACGCCATGCGGCTGCTGAGTGTGTAATCCAAGACAAATGTTGCACCTTACAAAAACAAAGACACTGTTTTGCGCTGGCAACCGGTTCAGGGTGTCCTCCGCCTACTGCCCGAAGACAGCTGGGATCGGCTCCAGCACCCCTCTAGACACTTGTGAGGATAAGCAAATCGGAAAATGAATGAATGAATGAATGAATATTCGAAGATAATTGGAGAAAACATATACATAGACTGAGAACTATGTAGAAATGAATTGTGGAGATATGAAGCTGTTTTTCACCATTTCAGTTTTCCTGAATTTGGACGTTTGGCTAAAATGGGGCCCGGTGGCGCATTTCGGGTCCGGCATGAGTTCACCCATCTTTCACTTGATAAGAACTTGAGCACTTTTGTTCGCATTCGTGGTTATCTGGTGCAATTACCCACATCCTTAAAAAATACATCTTCCCTTTGGATAGCCCTTTGGCGTGGTTGCTTTAGAGCGCCGCCGTGTCAACTGTGAGTGCAAACATGCCACGGAGGGAAATTTGGAAGAGTTTCAGTTATTTGTACATAAGCAATTTAACTTTTGTGTCCACATTAAATATATAAAGCTCCGCTTGTTGAGCCCATTTGCTCAAAATAATATTTTGACATTTTGATTTTGTTTTTCTCAAGCTGTATGTTCAATTGATGAGACAAACCACTGTGGAAATGGAACCTGCCACATTGGAACCAGTGGCCCTTACTGTGCGTGCCAAGATGGGTTTACCAATTACGGAAACAAAGTCGCTCGTTGCACGGGTAGGATTTTTTTTTTCTCTCTCTCTCCCCTCCAGCATCATTTCAGGGACAATTTATTGAATCAAACTCCTTTGTCTTCAGCATTAGATTGCGATGCATTCAAAGACGCATGGGATCTAAAAGAGGTAAGTCCAAGCACAAGTAGTGAACTTCAAAAGCTCTTCTTGTGTTTAATTCTCCTTAAATGGTTCCTGCTTAGAATGTTGCCATTGCAGATCATCTGCTGATGCAGCTGAAACAAAAGTGTGAGGACCTGACCAAGGGTGAGGATCCAGAAGACTTCGATGACCCCGACCTGCTTTGGGTATTTCTGCTCAGACCTTTGTATCTAATATTGAAAAAATACTAGTACTAGGCATGCACTAATATCAGGGTACGTCTGTACTATACTCATCCATGAAACAATGATCTGGTACTACGACACAGATACTACTTTACCAAGAGTGAATCTCAGTCCTCAACCAAAGTTAGTTGGCATATGCTATATTAAAATGGATGAATTGAACTGAAGAACTCCTCGAAATGGCCACTTTCCCACAAAACTTCCTGTGCATTTCATAGTACGGGTTCCCGAAACTATTTCATGCACCTAATCATGATGAGCATGTGTACCCAATTTTGTGTCAATCATACGTACTGGTGGTGATTTTTATTTCCAAACACTCCAAGGGCTTCCACAACATTACACACAGCACAACATTAAACATATCATCAAATGGAAACCACAACTCCAACAAAAGTGTTGTTTTTTTTTTCCTTACAGAGACTTTTGCTGATTATTGATCAACTCTTGTTCACTGGCGCTGTGAACGAAAACAGGAAAGTGTCCAAATTTCTGAACTTGGTGGAGAGTGCGTTGAATCTGATAGGACCTTTTATTGACGCCGGCAGAATAAGGAGATCATACGCATATACGGGTAATGATACTCTATTTCCAGTGACTTTGTTTCTTCAAGATTTAGTTGGAATCTTGATGAAAAGTTATCCTACTTTCCCACAATAGAAGTGTAACCGCGCTTAGACATAATGAAATGCCTGCACTTCAGCTCCAGGCCTGTAGGGAGTGGTAATGCGACTTACAAAGTGACAAAACACTTTTTTTTCCCCCCTGCTAGCTCAGGTGGGTCATGGTCCCACTCGCAAATTGCAAAAACATTTACAGTATGTAAACATTTTATTGAATAAATGAAGGTTGTAAACTTTTAATACAATAAAATGAGCCGTCAAACTCATACAAAAAAAAACACAATGTCGAACTGATTTTGCTCTGTTTTCAGAATTGGATCTCCTTAACCACAAAGGAGCCATGCCACCTCAGGGAGTCGCGATATTGTCAACTAAGCCAGTTACGTTGAATATCACGTTGGAAACAGTTTCTGGAGATCCTTCCCTGTACCCAGGTGGTGTTCACACCTTCAACCAAATGAGCGCTTCCGTGAAGGCGTCAGCTTGATTGTTGTGTTTCTGTCGTGACCATCGCAGGCTTCGCAAGCGTGTCATTGCTCAGCTATGCAAACCTAGAAACCTTCACCGATGGCTTCTTCAGCGGGATAAATCCACAGGCCAACGAAAGCTTCGTCATCAACTCCAAAGTAGTCACCGTCTCCGTTACGAACACCAACACCAGTCACCTGGAGGAGCCAGTCATTCTAACTTTTAGCCACTTGACACGGGTAACTATCAACTCCGCAGGTTCTAAATGAGGACGAGTTTTCATTTGAACCCGAAAAAAAACGTTTTCATATACCGGTAATTGTAAGACTAGCCTATTAATTGTACAGTAGTGAATTACATTTTGCAATAAATCATACTAAATTCTGGAAATATCCATGCTGTCTTGTATTAACTTATTTTTTGAAAAAAAAAATCTCCTTTCATGAGATTAAATAACTCACCCACACGGGACATCTATCTGTATTGTTTTCTTCCAGGGAAACGGGCGTCTCCACATGTGTGTGTTCTGGAACGCTTCCCATGGGAACGGGAGCTGGTCTGCCGAGGGCTGCACGGCGGTGGAGTCCAACTCGGAATTCACCGTGTGCTCCTGCAACCACTTGAGCACCTTTGCTGTGCTCATGGCCCTCTACGATGTGGAGGTGAACACTCTCGCTGTGTTTAGTAATCACTCCCTATCCACTATTTCTCTTTTGATTGACAGTTAGCTGTTTGTAGTGTTGATTTTACATGTATATATAGATTAGGGATTCCAAACTCAGGATGGTTTCCAGCATGAGGCTGGAAGATGTTCTTTATGCATCTCTCTCCTCCGGACAGGCGACGTTCGAATTGCAGGTCGCGACCTGGGTCGGGTTGTCCCTGTCGCTAATTTGCCTGCTCATCTGCATCCTGACCTTTTCGCTCATCCGCTCCATCCAAAGCCCCCGGACCACCATCCACTTGCACCTGTGCATCAGCCTCTTTGTCGCCGCCCTCATCTTTCTTGTAGGGATTTCTCGTACAGAGAACCAAGTGAGTACCGTTAATTTTTTTTAAAAAGCTCCTGCCTTCCTGTGCAGCCCTGACTGGATCTTCATTGACTTTTCAGGGACTGCGGTAGGGCTGAATGAATTTGAAAAATGATCTGATTGTGATTTTTTTTTTCACTATCTCAATATGTGCCCTGCGCAAACCTCCTAATGAGGACAAGAGCTTCAAAAAATGGAGAGGTGAAATAGAAGTGACTTGTCCAATACTGTTGCTGTGTCCATCTGTTAGAATGCCTGCGCAGTGATCGCTGGCCTGCTTCATTATTTCTTCTTGGCCGCGTTTTGCTGGATGTGTCTGGAAGGCGTGCAGCTCTTTCGGATGGTTATTCTCGTGTTCAATACCAATTTCCGGACCCTCTATATGATGGCGGGCGGCTACGGTGTCCCGGCTGCGATCGTCGCCATCTCTGCCTTGATCAACCCCAAAGGATACGGCACCCAGCGATAGTGAGTACTCTACTCCATGATGGTGATTTTCTATTCATCGCTGGGTCACCTTGCAACTTTTACACGTGTGTTTGCAGTTGTTGGTTAAATGTGGACTTCATCTGGAGTTTTTTGGGCCCGGTTTGCGTCATCATTGCCGTAAGTACAACAGGAATTTCTTAAGACATTCCGACACTCGGCGTGTGAGGTTTGTTTGTATGTAAATGTGTCAAATTGTTACACGACAGTGTATTTGTGTATTTTCACACAACAATAAAAGTTACGTTTCCATAATATGCCCCCTGTTGCTTTCCAGATCAATATTTTCTTCTTTCTGATCACGGCGTGGAAGTTGGCGCAGAAATTCTCAAGTCTGAACCCTGACCTCAACACCTTACAGAAAATAAAGTAAGTCAGCAAGTGTAAATGCCTTTTTTTTTTATCCTGCAACATACCAAAGATGTGTTGAGTGAAGCCTCACCCGCCCCTTATTTCTCCCAACGCGCTTCTTTGTCGCCCCCTGCAGAGCTTTCACCATCACAGCAGTGGCCCAGCTTTGCGTGCTTGGCACCACGTGGATTTTTGGCTGCTTCCAATTTGAAAAGAGCACCATGGTCATGTCTTACCTGTTCACCATCTTCGCCAGCCTCCAGGGCCTTATGCTGCTTGTGATGCACTGTCTATTCTCCAAGCAGGTCAATCACTGAAAAAAAATGAGTCAGATTGCATTCAAAGTCTTTGTAAGAGCAACATTTGAACAACTTTCAATCTTCTTGTTGTGGATTTTAGGTGAGGGACGAGTATGGAAACCTCCTGTCCAGATTGAATGCACCGCCGAAGAAAAGCTACTCTGAATTCAGCTCGTTTCCCAGCAAACAACACGTAGGAACTAATTTCTAATCTTTTTTTCATTTTCAAGACGAATAAATGATGGATTCATTTTGATGCCATGCTCCACTCACATGAGGAGGTAAAAAGTTGCGCAATTTTAGTGTCTGGATTACATGCTTCCGGTTACGCCTTATTTGGACAAATTCTTGGTGGAATCCCCCCAAATGTCTATTTTAAACCAAAATACCCGACTTTCTTTTCAATTTCAAGCATGGGTCCTGGAAACTTTTTGTGTGTTCTGTTATAATGGAAATGTCCACGCAGTTTGGTGTCAATTGTTGAAACTGGTGAATGGGACTCATCAGAGTGGGCTACTGAGTGACTAATATAGGGCAGGGTGGGGTCATGTTCAAGTCCCCTATAATTTATACATTTTCATTCCAACAAAAAATGGTGAGGTTTTGGCTATGTTGAGGTGCCCCAAAAAGGTTCATTTCTATAGCTTTTGATGAATGAAGAAAAAAGAAAATTATTTGAAATAATTCTTGGCCTACCGATACCAACACATTAGCAAATATGTTAAAGACTATCAAAAACAGTGATTTACTACCACTGTGCCACGTGAATTTATCCAGTTTGAGCAAATTGAAATTATTAAAATAAAATCATCAGGATCTAGACACACTGTTTAAGTAGACGTAAAACATGTACCTTGATCCCGATAATTGTATTTTGTGCAAACACTTGAGGAAATTGAGTAAATTCAACACAACACTTTTTCAGTGGAGAAAGGACAATTCATTTGTATATCCGTGAGTTGCTATTCATACACCAGTGTGTTCAGCAAAAACAAGCCCAGCTTTCACACCGTGAGAAATATAAAAATAGTATTGTATCTGTCAACTACACTTGCTGAAAACAAAACACTATAACAATAATAATTGAATTGGTCATTTTGAAATTACATAAATCAAAAATAAAATAATGGGTGGAAAAAAGTCATCTCTGTGATCTGTTGCAGTGTAGTAAATGACAAAACACAATCCCGAACGATAGATCACATGGAGGTGAAGCGTTTTTATCCTGCTGACAGTGCTGCCCAGCCTTTGCCAATAATGAATGAGCAATAAAGTTGCCCAGTGGTGACTGATAGGCTTGTCTCTTTTCTTCCTGTCATCCATTCAAAGGCATCCAAGAGCAGCCAGGACACAGGAGAGTCGCACATCTGAGAAGATAAACTCTTGATTTCTTGGTCGCGTGTACTCCACCAGCACTGGCCAGCCATTTGTCGACAGTTCAAACGCGGTATTCTTCTCTATGAATATGCCGCGGCATTCTGAGCAACTGACATGGAAATGTTGAGCGCTAGGATGTCATTTAAATTCAATATTCTGTTGGCTACATGAAGAAAAAAAACGATCTGTTGAAATGAGCTACTCCCAGGCTATATGTGCAATATGCACATTTCTCACATGTCTGTGTAAAATTGGATTTCACATTAAAAACCTGTTCTGTCAGGTGCATCAATCCAGGTACTGTGTCTAACTACCCCAAACAATCTAAAAATGTATGTATAAATGTATATACCTGTATATATATTTTTTTCTGTATGTCAGACTTATTTACACTGTGTGAATATTGGCCCAAAAAAATGAAAGAAAGTTGTAAAGATTTACATCAATTCTTGCAATTCACTGTGTATTGTCAATTGTGTTTTCCTACTCCACCTGTTGCGCTGAGATGTACTGTATATTTGTGTTTGTTTTGATAAATTACATTATTTACAAGGTGTGAAAACATTATTTTCATTTTTGTATCATTTACTCTGGCGGTTTAAAATGCAAAATAATATAATTAGAATTTTTTTTTTTTAGTTTGCATTTTTTTACATTTGTATTATTTTATATTTAGCTTTTTATAAGTGGGTCTGATCATTAATATTTACTGTGCACACTATTGACTAATTGCCTCATCATATACAACTAATGTGTCACAAATTGGCTTGTTCCAAAATAATTCACACTCATTAGACTTCTATTTGAAGTGACGTTGTTTAAATGTGTGGCATTTGTTAAGGTGTTGTGCTTTCAGTTCTTTGACAATGCTATTTTGTGAGTTATGTTAAACCAGGCTTTGCAAGCTTAGTATCTTTTGGGTCTTCCCTAACTATGAGTCATGTAAACAAAATGTTTCCAATCAGAGCTGCAGATGAGCACCAAAGTTTGTGCCCTATGTCTTCCATCCACACAAACTCCGGGGAGTGACACTTTTTGGAATGTGCTGCCCACCAAGGAAAGCATTCTGGCTTGCTGCAGATGGACAGCCCGAAATCTGAAACATGAGATATTTTATAAAAACTAAGCTTGTATCTCAAGATTATTTTGCAGCTTTGTCACCTTTAAAAATTAAAGGGTTTGAGGGGTTCTAACCAAGAGCCAATATTGACAAGAACACTCCTGGCTTGTTTTCCTAGTAAAGGGATAAAAATGTCAAAAGTAAACAAGCCAGCCAGTGACACCCTTCCAAAAGAAACCTACACACACCAACTGTTGTGGTGTGATTTGCAGAACTGTGATTGAACAGAAAAGCATTCTTGAGGTAGAAACTCGTTAACCTGGTGGAACACGTAATACTGTTCAATCACAGAACTGCCCTAGCTTGTTTAGCAAATATTAGGCTGTAAATGGAGTGCGTTTGGTCTCCGCATTAGCAGGACACAGGCCTTCACTCTGCAGTAATGTCCTCCACAGGACGCATTATTGGACTCTGGGGTTTGTTTCCTTGGCCACAAAGGTTCAGGTATGTGCCAAAGCTGTCAGAGAAAGGTGTCGAGTGAGAAAATGTGGGCGTATGCGGTAGCAATGTTGAAATTGTGGTTTCCTGTGTTTGTGTTTGCTGGAGTAATTTCCTTGGAAGTGTAATGCTTCATCATTGCAGCATTCGTGACTAGATATTGTTTGGACTAAGATTGCACTGCTTTTTGCATGTGATTATGGGCACCATGATGTTTTGAAGTAATATATTTGGGGCAAAGAAATTACCATTCTTTCAGCTATGATATTTTAACTTTTGTCATCTGTTTAAGATTGCCGTCAACCAAATCTCTAAAACAATTCATGAGGGCTTGGAGATATTCGCATTCAGTGATAGAATTGACATTTTAAAGCGTTTTACTCATCTAAATAGGAAATGGGTTCTTATTTTCCAGCGTAAGAAAGTATCGCACAAGAGCTATAGCATCTAATGGCAAATATTTTTGACTGATTTGGGATCATATTCACCTAATATAGGTGCGACAGTATTTTAAGATGACATTTTGATGTACATTATTCTGTTAAACACGAGATCTTGTCTTATTTTCAGAGGAAAGTTGTACTTCTGACAGCGATAGTATCTAATGTGGACTATAAAACGATTCAATGTTTATTTCGCACTTACCTGAGACAAATAGCTCGCCACAATACAGTTTAACATTTTGTTACATTTCATTCAGTTTGGCGGTTTCCATATTCAGCAAGCATATACGCCAAAGGAGCAAAATGTTTCATAGGATGTTCAGTAGATTTACGCAACATTTCATTCGGTTTGGCCATTTCTATATTCAGCAAGCATATACGCCAAAGGAGCAAAATGTTTCATAGGATGTTCAGCAGATTTACGCAACATTTTCCTATTTAGTAATCTGTGCCATTGGCACCATTCAGCAACCTCTGGCAAATCTGGTTCGAGGGTGTAAAGGGGTGTGGATGATACGATCCAATAGAAACCAAGCATTGCTTTGACGAGTAGTTTAGTCAGCCAGTAGATACGATCGTTACGTCGCCCTCACGCGGCGCTGGGGCGGGGCTTCATCGGCGACGTCCCTATTCAACATGGTGTACAGAGAGGAGAAAAAAAGGCAGTACCACCCTAAAAATTAAAAAAAATGCTCAATCAGATGTAGTTTAACTTTACAGATACAGATACGATGGACTCCTGATTGTAAACGGCACACTTGGTTCGGGGACTCTTACGTCGTATGCCATTTGGAGTGCCAGTCAGCTTTTTTTTGTACTGCAACCACGCGAACCGGCGACATGCAAAAGTGTCACAACTATTAAAAAAAAGAAGGGGAAAAAGCAACGCTAGTACAGAAGAATATCGCTTATCGCTAATTATCGGAAACAGTTAAGGGTTGACGTGCCCCCCTCGGTTAGGTTAGGGTTATTGGGTGAAAGGTTACTTGTCTGTTTACTTGAGGTAAGTTGAGTTGATGCACATGACTTTGGGGGGTTTTGCTGGCGAGGCTAACACACTTTTACTACTTTTGCTACTGTAATGTATGGTAGAGTTTTTACTTTGGGAAAAGTAAAAGTGCATGCTAAATACTGCATTAACTCATACAAAAGATGTATGTAGACCAATCACTCTTTATTCATTGTTATTGTATACACATTCGTCTCCCATCTATCTATATTTATGGATGTATATGTCTCGTTTTTAAATCAATCTCCCTGTCACGTTATTTATCATCTATACATCCATCTGTCTCATCTAACGTCATCTAATCTATTGACTTTTAGAATGCACAATGCAGCAAGCCTGTCAGCCTGTCTGGGCTCCATGGGCCTGCTGCGTCTTTTCGGGGTGTCCTGGCCCTGGAGTGTGGTGGCGGGAGTCGGGGTGTACCTGGGCACTAGCAGCTGGAAGTATTTCTACGTGGCTGCGCTGACCGCCAAGAGAGATGTCACGTAAGTGGACTAATTCTAATTTCGCACCTCTCATGGTACTCTATAAGGTAGTACAATATACAGCTCCTAATAGGCTTAAGTGCTACCTTCAAAAATTAGCGCCGTGCCTCAAATAGATGCCTGAAGAAACAAAATAACAGTTGGTGCCACTCAATGGCTGCAATTAGCTGCAATATCGCTGAAGAAGTTATTATTGTAATACTCACCCCTTGCACAGTGGAAGCGTCATCTGCAAAGCTGACGTTTAAAAGAAAGCATTGCTTTATGTGACTCAGCTTTTGGCTTGGCTCTCTCATGTGTTCCTAATTTTGTGACGTATGCTCTCTTCACATTGAATGCATTTAATAATAATCATAAATCGCAGTACCACATTCCTCATTTGTGCTCTCTCTCAGCGGCCTGTGTGTGCTGCTAAGAGTCAAGATGGCTCTGTGGCGTCACATGCGTGACGGAAGCAACATCCTCACCATGTTTGCCCAGACGGTGAAACGCAACCCGAACAAGATTGCACTGATCTACGAGGCCACGGGGGAATCATGGACGTTCACCCAGTTAGACCAACTGTCCAACTCGGTGGCCAACTGGGCCAGAAGTCAGGGCTGGGTCACTGGAGACGTAGTGGCGCTCTTTATGGAGAGTCGACCGTTGCAGGTGGCACTCTGGCTGGGCTTGGCCAAGGTCGGCGTGGAAGCTGCTCTCATCAACTTCAACCTCCGCAAGGACTCTCTCCTGCACTGTATCGGGGTGTCTCGGTCTCGGGCTCTTGTGTTTGGAGCTGAGCTTGCCGATGGTAAGAAATCGAAGAACGAATTTTAACATGAAAATAAGTCCTTTTAAGCCAAACAATTAGTGAGAGCTCTTTTTTCTTTTGCTCTTCGTCCCACATATCAGCCATGTCGGAGATCAGCGCCTCCCTCAGTCAGGCCATGGTGAGGTTTTGTACCGGAGACCTCAGCATTCATCATGGCGCCTACCTGGGTGCGACACCCCTAGATCCGATCTTAGCGTCCACACCGAGGCACTCCCCTTTACCTTGCGTTCAGCATAAAGGCATGAATGGTTAGTAGCGCCGCATGGCATTTTTTTCTATTGAATTAGACCATGGCTTACTTTCTATTAATGAATCTATCTTTGCTTTTATCGTATTCTTATTGGTATTTTTCTGTATTTTTATTGAATACATTATTCCGTTTTATTTTTGTATGAATATATTTTGAATGTTTTAATTTAAAATATAAATAACATTTTAATTATGTAACTACATACTTTATATATATATTTATATTTATTTTTGATACCTATATGTGTTTGCTTCAACTATGCCCTCACCTCAGGACACAATATTCATAAATTGATGCCTTGGAATACGAGTGACCTGATTTAGAAATTTGTTTTTGATCGTTGTTCGGACATTTTTGGGGGGGGAATTGTGAGCAAAAATTTAAGATACGAACACTATGTGATTGTTATTAAACTCACTTTTGAACAGGCCAGGATTAAATAATTGTTTCTGTCTGTTACAGTGTGTGAATAGTAGAATACATTTACTCTATGATGACCAAAAATATTCTACTACTACTATTGCTACTAAAACAACAACAACAAGTATTTGGCAAATAGGGACCAATTGTTCAAAAAAGAGTCATCAAGCAGTTTATTGCCACTCCTAGTTGAAGTTTGCGGTCAAACTAAACATAGAACAGAGAATTAAACACATTGCTTAGCCTTAGGAACGTCCATTTGGCTTAAGTGGGACAGAAAAGCACATGAACTGTTTCCATCTTGTTTTTCGAATTTAATTTTTAAGAAATCATCACGCTTGCGAAGACACTAGACAGATGTTGTCAATTATTGATCAGGCATTTTTCTTTACAAAATTAGTTGATTTGGGGGGGAGAATGGGATGCATTTCCTTTCAATTGGCGCCACTGTACTTTCTATATTTTTGTATTTTTTTTTCAATCTATATTTTTGTGGCTGATGTATGCATTGATATTTTATACTGTACTGTATACTATGCATATTTTTAGACCGGACTCCCCGTTGGTCGTGACATTGGCAGATGACACTGTGAGAGCAGGGAGCAGGTGGAGTGAACGTTTCGAAAGGTAGAGACATGCACTGCAGTGGAGAGGAATGAAGATTAGCCGGGAAAGGGTTACAAAGACAGTGGTGAGGCCAGCCATGATGTACAGCTTAGACGCAGTGGCACTGAAGAGATGACTGGAGGCAGACCTGAACCTGGCAGAGATGGAGATGGAGATGTTGAGGTTCACTTTAGGAGGGACCAGGTTGGATTGAGTTAGAAATGAGTTTACCACAGGGGCAGTCAAGGTCAGATGTTTCATAGACTTTCACCTTTTTTTTTTTTTTAACTGAGTTTTCTCAACAAGCACACACTCACACTCGTGTTCGGAGGGTGTCCATTGTTGTTGCTCATATTCGTTCTTGCTCTTATGCGTAACTGAATGCTCTGTTGTCTTCTCCTCTGCAGACTGTTTGTTTTACATCTACACCTCTGGTACCACAGGACTACCCAAGGCTGCTATTGTCGTGCACAGTCGGTATGTTACTCTTTACAAAAAATGAGTCGCACATGTATCTTTGGACATCTGAGAGTAACTGTGTGTTCTACAGGTACTACAGAATCGCTGCTTTCGGCTACTATGCTTTTCGTATGCGCCCGGATGACATAATCTATGACTGTCTTCCTCTCTATCACTCTGCAGGTTAAAGAGACTATTCTTTGTCAGCATTTTCCCCCCCTGCACCAATAGGGAGCGCAACTGATGCGAAAGCTTTCCACTTTGCCAGGTAACATCATGGGTGTCGGCCAGAGTCTGATAAATGGAATGACTGTCGTCGTCAAGAAGAAATTCTCAGCGAGTCGCTTCTGGGATGATTGCATCAAATACAACTGCACAGTAAGTGATTTGCAACTAAAGTGCAGCTTTTGTTACCATGACCAATGAGGCTTTGCGGTCTGCTTCTTGTCTTCATTTCAACTTCACAACTCACTTCGACTTTATTTATAGAGCGCTTAAAAACAACCACAGCTGTATGCAAAACAGAAATTAATCGATGGGCTCATCAGTAGAATACTCCATTCAAATATGTCAGGTAATTGCAGTCCTAAATTATTTCTCTCATAGGTGATCCAGTATATTGGTGAAATTTGCCGCTACCTGCTGTCTCAGCCGGTGCGACCGTCAGAAAAAGCCCACAAGGTTCGCTTGGCGGTTGGAAACGGCCTGCGTCCAAGTGTGTGGGAAGCCTTCACCCAGCGTTTCGGCGTGGCGCAGATCGGCGAGTTCTACGGCGCCACGGAGTGCAACTGTAGCATCGCCAACTTGGACGGCAAGGTCGGCATTCACACCGGCCTTTGTATTGTTTGTTAAAATGAAAGAACATAAGTAGATTTCCATCTGCAGGTGGGTGCCTGTGGATTTAACAGTCGCATTCTGCCCAGTGTTTACCCCATTCGCCTGGTCAAAGTGAACGAGAGCAACATGGAGCTGGTCCGGGATAGCCGGGGTCTTTGTGTCCCTTGTCAACCTGGTAATTAATACTACTCTTCCCTCAATGTGATAAATGACTTGAGAGGTACCCACTGGATCCCGTCTGTGTTTTCCAGGTGAGCCTGGGCTCCTGGTTGGCCGCATCAACCAACAGGACCCGCTGAGACGCTTTGACGGCTATGTCAACCACGAAGCTACTAGCAAGAAAATAGCCCAAAACGTCTTTAAGAAGAACGACTCAGCCTATTTGTCAGGTTAGCAGTCATTTTTGTTTCTGTAAAAATTCTCAGCTAATAGTCATTATTGACATCATTATGTTTTTTTGAGGTGGCTTTGATCTTCCCGTGTCCCCCGTAGGTGACGTCTTGGTGATGGATGAATTAGGCTACATGTATTTCCGCGACCGCAGCGGCGACACCTTCCGCTGGCGGGGTGAGAACGTGTCCACCACAGAAGTGGAGGGCGTATTGAGCAGCCTCTTGGATCAGACTGATGTGGCCGTGTATGGTGTGACAGTGCCAGGTTAGTCCACATATATGTACAGTATATCGCACTTTGTATGCAGCTGTGGTTGTTTTTGTGGTGTTCTATGAATCAAGTATATGTACCGTATAATGGGATACGCACGTAACGATTTTCAACAGTATGACCAGCCTTTTTTAGAAAGACCCCAGACAAGATGTGGAAATGCCTCTGCACCTCTAAACCATATCAAAAGAAACCACTGTTCAGAGTGAAACAACCACAAAACACCCAGCCTGTGATAACAGGCCACAACACTTGTGGTGCCATTAGGTGCAAGTGAAATACTGTGCTTTTCGGAAAGATGGGCGTGATCTGCGAAGTAATGAAAGAGAATCTTTTATGGAAAATAAGCGTGAGGGGGAAGAGGTACTGTCGGTAATAAAGAGCAAGAGAATGGGGACAGAGCCCTGGGGCACACCTGCAGTGACTTGAGCGTGTTGGATGAACTTTCCTGAGAATTTGGTAAATAAATTTAAGGCGTCACAATTCTTTGATCCTCTCCTGTATATCATGCTCAGGTGTCGAAGGGAAGGCGGGCATGGCAGCCATCGCGGACTCTGATGGCACTTTTGACTGCGACGCGTTTCTGCAGAAGGTCCAGACGGCTCTCCCGCCGTACGCTCGGCCGGTGTTCCTAAGACTTTCGCCGAGCGTGGACACCACCGGTAAACCACCGCGAACGAGTTCCCATTTCTGAATCATGTCGTATATCATATCTTTCACTTTGCTCCATAGGTACCTTCAAAATCCAGAAAACCAGGCTGCAGAGGGAGGGCTACGACCCACGGTTCACAAGCGACCAACTCTACTTCTTAAACGTGAAAATCGGCCGCTACGTGGTGATGGACGATGAGCTCTTCGTTTCCATAATGGAGGCCCGGGTGCATTTGTAATGCGGAAGTCTGGAATTTTAATCCTTCAGGGAGCAGAGTTGACACGACTACTCACCGAGGCAGCACTGTTACAGGGGATTCCTTTTGTTTGTTTTTAACACTGTAGGAGGAAGATGCTGCATCACGTGAGGGCATTTATTACCTCTTCCACCTCACAGAGCCTTCGCCGCACATACTCGAGTGCCATCCTGAATTACAAGAACAGTATGGCGGCTAGATCAACTTTGCCGCAGCGTAGTTCGAGTTATTCCAGTCGAGTTAAGCGACACCATTTAGGGGCTTGCAAGGTCAAATACGAATGTTTATAGTGCTCTGGATGAAGAAAAAAAAATCCAATCCATCTTCATGTCCACATGACTCAAAACCAACAATTGTTAACGTGCCTTATATTAAAAAAAAAAGTCATAATGCGATTTTGTGTCAAAATGGATTTAGAAATTTAATGTTCCTTTTTGGCTCTGATTTAACATTACACTTCTAGAACCTTTAGTGACATCATCAACAGCTCAAGATTTAATATATACATCCTCCAGATGACCGCTTTTATGTGAACTCCAATTAAAAATGCCATCCTAAAATGTGCCTTGGGGTTTTTTTCCACGGTGTTTATAACAGTGGTTCTCAAATTCTGGTTTGCGAGCCTCGGCTTTGGTTGGTTAGAGCCAACCTTCAATTTCGTAAATTCCTGGTTTATTCCCATGAATTTCCATGCCGACTATACATGAATTCAAACACAGTATGAGTGCATTTTTCCACTTTATTGTGAATGCCACACTGTGCCTTGCGCTGCATTCTAACAATCGTCCCTTGTGTCAGAACAAAGACTCGATTCTTCGTCTGATTCGGCTGCCGTTTTAGCTCTGTGTGGATGTTCGCGCGTGACGTGGGATCACTCTGTCGATAGAGTCAATTTTGCGGGCAGGATTGTCAGCGGGTGTTCTTTGCAGGCTGTGCAAAAGTAAGGAAAGGCTTTTGGCGCGATGACGTCGGTGAAGGTATAAAGCGGCTCCCGTTCCGGAGGGCTGTAAAAGGCCACCTTGCCTCGGTTCATGTCCAACATCACCTTGATGACGTCCGGCTTGGCCTTCATGTTGAGCGGCTCCCACGGCGCCGTGCACGCCTTGTGCTCGCCGTTGCGAAAGCGTATTGTCCAGAAGCCCTCTGCGGGCGTCAGCACGTGCTTGCCCTTGCGGTTGACGGACTCGCTGGCCACGCCCACCACCCAGTAGGCGTTGTCCTTCACCTCCACGCTCCAGCTGTGGCGGCCCTCCGTGTAGCCCTCGGCGCCCAGCATCTCGGCGCTGACGTCGAAGCGCTCTGGGTTATTGGGGAGTTTGAAGTTCTGCGTGGAGTTCTGCACCACCGTCAAGTCCTCGGACAGGATGAAGCAGTTGGCGGCCGTGTTGGGATCCACAATGACGGGACCTTGCAGAGGACGCATTGTTAGACATGAATTAGTTTTCTTGCGCAGTGTTTCCCACATGTCGTATGAAGTTGAGATCTGACTGACTGCTACAAAGCCGTACTAATACAGTATGTATGTTATACTAAATGTTATCAGTATTTAATACTGTTTTATAATGATACATAACTATATTTATATGAGTAATTTACATAGGGCCCAAGAGATGAATTGACTTAATTGGCCAATATTAGTTTTTTCAAACACTGGACAAATTTTATTTTCGAATTTTGCCAACTTATTACAACATAATAACAACAGAAAAGATAATGACATTTAAACCCCCCGCCCCCCCGGGCGGCCCGGTAGTCCAGTGGTTAGCACGTCGGCTTCACGGTGCAGAGGTACCGGGTTCGATTCCAGCTCTGGCCTCCCTGTGTGGAGTTTGCATGTTCTCCCGGGCCTGCGTGGGTTTTCTCCGGGTGCTCCGGTTTCCTCCCACATTCCAAAAACATGCATGGCAGGCTGATTGGACGCTCTAAATTGTCCCTAGGTGTGAGTGTGGGCGTGAATGGTTGGTCGTCTCTGTGTGCCCTGCGATTGGCTGGCAACTGATTCTGGGTGTCCCCGCCTACTGCCCGAAGACGGCTGGGATAGGCTCCAGCACCCCACGCGACCCTAGTGAGGATCAAGCGGTTCGGAAAATGGATGGATGGATGGGAACAAATACTAAAAGGACAAAGTCAAATCTTCTGCTGTAATTCATGTTTTGGTTGGTTATTGATGATATATTTTCAAAAATTAATCAGACGATTAGTGAGTTATCAAAGTTCCATTCCGACAAATATCAGAATCGGCATCGGTCTTGAAAAAAGCCGATATGGGTCGGGTTGTAATTTTTCAAAGCGAAGTGTGGAGAGTCTCTGTGGAAATTCTGACCACCTTTAGATCCACATGTGTAGGCTGACTATTATTATAGATTTGTGAAAAATATTAAATATACCACACTTACTGTATTTGACTATTTTCTTCATCTTCTCCCACACTTGGTACTTGAGAGTGCCAATATGCTTTGCCACGTCGATCAGAGCACCACATAACTCTTCGGGGTCGCAGGAGTTTATCCAGGTTCTGCAAACACACATTGAAAAGTTGTCGTAGACATAATCATAACTGTCACCAAAAGTGTTAACTTGAGGCTCACCTCCTGATGATGTTCTTGTAATTCTGTGAACGAAAAGGAACGCAGCTGTTCACATTTTTGAGGCCCATTCAAAGCAGGAAAATTCGATTTTTATTGGTGGCTCTCCCTACCTTTAGGAAGGGGATATCTTGCGTTTCCATTTCTTTCTCCACCAAGCGGATCACTTTGGAGAGTGAGGCCAACTCTTGGTCCAACTCCTCGATCCTCTGCTGGACTACCAGGCTCTTGTGAGCCTCCTCGGCTTTCAGGGCGGACAGCCTGTCCGCCTCCTGCTCTCTCAGGAAGCGGTGGAGCGCCTCGAATTCCATCTTGATCTGTGTTTCCGTGTGCTCCGCCTGACTCTGCATACAATGGGCTCGCCTCATTATTTTGGAGAGCTCACTGTCGCTAAAATGATATGTCCCTCACAACTACCGTATGGGGTGTGTTTTTACTATTAGCTCTTTTGGTACTCTCCTCGCTCTATCCTTTTGTCGCTGTTTCTCAGAGCTCCCTCACATCCGCAGATTGGCCGCCCTTACACTTAAAAGTACTTTGACCATTATACCATTGAGGTGAATGTATAGTATATACGCTCGGACAGTACCTTGACGTGCTCCTGCATGTCCTCGCACAGAAGTCTGGCATCCCTGTACTGCTGCAACTTCTCTTTTAAAGGCAGTAGAGCACCTTTCAGCTCTTCCTATGTGGAAGTCAGTAGACAGCAAGGTCAGTATGTGGCGCGGCAGCGGAGCTTTCAGCGGAACACGCTGTCTGGACGCACATTGCGGCGCCAAATAAATGGGTCACATCTGTGTGGAAGGCTCAAGCGCGGCCTGGTGACAAGCGTAAAGCTGAACTCGTGCTGGTTGGGCCAAGCGAATATTCTTTTCACATTAGTCGGCGCAGGTCTCTCATTCTTGAGGGAGGCCCAGCAGGCAGAATGGGATGAGCTATCATAAAAAATGTGCACAGGGGCTTGAGTTTCAGGAGCCCAGCAGCCACGCGAAAGCCAAAAATCTATTATTAGAATGGTAATAATCTCCGATAAACATCCTCGTGCATATTAAAGAAACGCCATGGCTGTGTGATTCAGAGATACACCTTTCAGATTGATAGATAAAGATATACAACACTACAGATGCAGTATACTTAATCCTGTGGATGAAATTCAAATAAATATAATAAAATCTGAAAATATTAAATGAAATCAAATATGTATAGTTAAAATAAAAATCAAATAATGACAAGGGAAATAAAATATTTGGAAATTTATGCAAAATAAATGAAGTAGCATTAAAACAAAATGTATAAAATGTGTCAATAAATAAGAAATAAGTATCATGATTTTGATCAAATCCAAACCAAAATATCAACATAGTTTTAAAAAAAGTTTTTAAAAAAGCCATACAATTTAAAATTATTCCAAGAAAATAAATCAATCAAATGATAATATGAAAAGTGTAATTAGAATAAAATAAAATATTTTAAAAAGTTTAAAAAAAGACAACGCAAACAACTAACAAAACTACTTAAACTAAATACGGGTGGAGTAAGTAGGTAATAATTACTGCCATAAATTTCAAAACAACAAAATGCTAAAAATATAAAAACATAAGTAAAAAATACAAATAATAATAAAATTCTAGTAAAAATAAATAATAAGGTCCATGTCGAATAAATCAACATCTTCTTATATTAATAATAATATTGCACTTAATTGGACGGTGTTTGTTTGTTTTTTCTTCTTCTTTCTGCCTACATTCTTGCTGCTGGAGGCTGTAAATTTCCCCAGTGTGGGACTAATAAAGGATATCTTATCTTATCTTATCTTATCTTAACTTAGACCAAAGGGGCATGCATAGAATTTGAAATTTATAATTTGTTATTCTCTACACAGGTGATGAAATCTCATGTTGATTGTTGCTGATGCAATCAAAGTGTGCCACTCTTACCTTACAGTCATGAGCCCCCTCTCCAATGGGATAGAGCCTGTGTCCTCGGTGGGCCGCGGCTTTCCCGCACACCCCGCAGATAGGCTCCAGGTCCTCCAAGCAAAAGAGCGTCAGCTTCTCTCCGTGCTCGCTGCATGCATCGGGGTCACTCTTAGACCTGCTGTCTGTCGTGAAGGCCTTGCAAGCCCTCCCCAGCACCATCTGATCCATAGACCGAAAAGGGAATCTGGGGCCGCTGGCCTTTCGTCCTGCCCAGTTTTCTCTCTGAGACGCCTCTACGCCTGCCTGTAAGAAGGCCGATGTGGCCACTCTGAGTTTGGAACGGCGAGGTTGGTCACCCTCCTAGTGGGGTGGTCCGACTACCATGAGCAAAGCATGGAATGACCCCTCCCATGCCCCCCCCACACCCCAATAAATACAGGACAACCTCCGTCTTTAAGCCCCGAAATAAGTGTTAAGCCCACAGCTCCCAGAGGCATATCTCATGTCGGTTGGCGTTGTTCGACTATGCGTGTTGCACGTTCTCAAATAAACGCCACGCGTCTAAATAGAACAAAGAGCCTTTTGGTCACGAGGTAGTGTGTCAGGGTATGACAGCGGCGGGAAGAATTGATGGCGCTGGAATATTTGCCATGATTACTTCTACGATATTTGAGAAGAGCGATGAAAAAAAACTGGCGGAGCTCAACACGGTGGCTCATATAAAAAAGATTTAGAGGGATTTAATACCTGTTAATGTAATGTGACGAACATTCAAGATATGAATATGGAAAATGAAGACGCTATCAGTCATGAGGACTTTCTACACTCTCGCCACATGTACAGCTCAGGCCAACCAATCACATTACGTTTTTCAAGTTTTACGCTGATTCACAGCTGAAGCGAGCCAATGACAATCATCATAACAGAGGGAGAGGGACACACACACATATGCACACAAACACACACACAGAAATGTAGGCGCCCAGTGCGCACGCAATAAATCCATTTGCTTGACATAAGCCAGCGAGACACATCGGGTGCCGTCAAGAGAGAAATACAGTAAATACAGTAAACATATCTTGTTTTACAACAATAATTAACCATATTTATAATTTTATATTTACCAGTGGATAAAATGTACAATCGGTGCATATATACAGGTGATAATAATGAAAGTAATTAAAATTAGTCATTTTTATCCATTCTAGCAATTATAATAGGCGGGAATTATTTTTTCACTCCGTGAGGGTTCCTATCTACTATTGTAATTTGGAAAATTTGAAAAGCAGAAAATAATTTCAGATTTGAAAATAATAGATTTTACTCATTTAACCAATACTCTCTTCTGTGAACTGTTTATAATTCCCTCTACTGGCAAATAATTTTTCGAGGCATTTGAATGGGGTGTGCAGACTTTTTGTATCCACTGTAAATGAACATCCACAAAATATGATAAACATCTATAAGTATTGTGCAGTGCTGTTCTCCTCCCCTTTAAAACTACAACAACAAATAACCATATTCTTAAGTTATGACCACTCGGAAAATATCAATCAGAACTGGGGATTCTTGTCTTGGCTCAAATTCGTTCATGCATCTCTTTCCCTACCCGAACCGTAATCCAGTAATTTGTTGCACAGGCAAATTACCAGAACTGACGCACTTGCTAAAATAGGACGCAAACATGTGCCGATAGGAAGCTCAGTTGGGGATACAATCGCACTACCACTAATGGATTGTACAACATACAAAGTGCTATTTAAGGACTTGCCGACTGCTTTAAAACTAGACATGTGAATCAAAAACAATGCACGGTGTCGTCTCTAAACTATTTTGTACTAATTTTAGGTCCCGCGCTGTTTTGTTTTTTTTAATTGGGGCTACATCGATGCCAACGCATTCCTGTTTGATGACACTCAAGTAATGGAAACCTTCCAAGCTGCATGTGTCCAATGGGGCTGCTTCAAGTGCATTCTGCCGGTGAAAGCTTCATCTGCACTCATCCCGGCAGACCAAATTAGTCGTCTGTCGTCTTGTCGCACAGGTGACGGGGCAGAAGTTCAGAGCTAATGTAGTGGAGCTGCTAACTGATGGGAGTCAACATATGCCCGGCATACACACGCACACGTGCGGTACTGTACATGCTGGGATTTGGTGTGTGCAGTACGTCCCCATGTGGTCAACCAGTTAACATGCATTCATGTGTGTTGGATGTGCTCGTCCTTTATATAGAACGAGGGGCCATATTTAGTCATGGGGGTCACATTAAGGCAGTCGAACCCTTGATGTCTCCAAAAAAAATCATCTTTAATATGACTGATAACTCATACAACTCTTTTCGAGAAGGGGAGTAAAAATTGACAACTAAGATGTAGTTGCAAAAGTGTGCACACCCGCTGATAAGTGGGGATGTTGGTGTACAGAATTAATATTCAAACTCAAGTTATATGGGAGTCAGCAAACACCAGCCACCAATTAAAGTACCTCTGAGTAAGCCCAAATAAAGTTCTGATGTTCTAGTAGGCTTTTTTTTTTTGCTTTCTACAGTAGAAGATGCCCGACTTCAGCCTTTGTGCTAACACTGACTAATATCTCGAACTGTTGATATTTCCTTTCACCTTGTGTAAGTCCACAGTTCCAGAAAAGAAAAATAGCCCCAGAGAATAATGTTGCCACCAGCATGCTTCACTGTAGGTATGTTGTTCTTCTGGTGATGAGCTATTTTATACCTTTTTGAATGATGGCCAAAATGATATTTGCAAAAACACACTTGAAATCTCCCCAAAACATGGGAAAACATGTTTAAAGTAAAACCTAGCATTTGAACAGGGGTGTCTAGACTTCTTATTTGTATGTACTGCATAAGTACTGACATAATAAACACCCCATAGCATTAAGTGTTAGCTATTCCTGTTTTGGGCGTAATAAACGATGCGCTAGTCATGTTGTTAAATTCATTCGAACATAATGAACATCGTGTTTGGGGATTGGATGTACAGTAACGGAAAAAAGATGACATCAGAGCTGGTTCGACCTGTCTAGCCAGTTTTATTTGCTATTTGTTTAAGAAGAAAGAGCACATCTGTCATCACACGGGGTCCAGCTTTATTGACGACTTTACGCACGAATGACGACAAAAGCGGTGCAAAGATCCAAGAAATACAGTATATTAGGATTAAAAAGACACACAGTGACTGTTAATGCCAGCTGTAAATATAAAGACAGCAATGTGTCTGTGTGTATATTTATATAACAGGAAGAAATGGCATACCAAGAATATATGCCTTGACTTAACTGGAAAAGTGAAGCTGGCTCACAGCTCCGCACATGTGACGCTTTGTTTATGGCTCACATGACAATAAATCATCATTGTGCGCATTGAGTAACCAAAGCAGACTAGTTGGTAATGGAATGTGAATTAGCTTTGTTTGAAATAAATGGAACAAATTAATTTAAGAGGAAGAAAACAATATATATACATATTTTGTACCTCCTGACAGGAAAACACATGATTGTGTTATGACAGTTGTCACGTCTTCATTCACAAACAGCAGTGGTGCGAGACTTTATCAAACTAAGGAGTTTTAAATATTAAGGCAATCCACTTTCAAGAAAATGGTTTCAGTCAAGACACCACTCCAAAGCACGATAACAAACATACTGATAAATGAATTATTGATAGTTCATTAAATGCCAGCGAATGTTTTCTGTATGACATTTAGTCGTAACCCCAAAAAAATAACAACACTGATCGTAAAATGACAAAGACGTTTTAGGGCCAAAATGAAAAAAATAAAAATGACATTAAGTTGTAATCTCATGAGAATGAAGTTGTCTATTTTGGAGATCAAAGTTGTAGTATTAGAATAAATTAATATTTTCAAGGAGTTTTTTTTTTAAATAAAAGTGGTAGTTTTGAGACAACAATAGAACATTAAGTTTGAGGAAAAAATGTATGAGATGAAAATTGGTATACATTTAACATTAAAATCATAATATTACACGAATAAATAGTGATGTATGATGGGAGAAAAAGCACGTTTGAATTTCAAAATCCGCCCATGTACGTAATATATTTATGCTGAGCTAAACTCAACTTTTTCGAGAGCACTGAAAAAAAAAAAAACTACAACTGAAACAAAATGGTGTACATAAATAAAATTTAAAAATGATAAAATAATCCAACTATACTCTCACTACATTACAACTACGGTAATATAAAAAATAAACAACCTTTTATCTCCAAAACTTTATTCTTGTTACACTGCGGCGTTTTTTTTTTGTTTCAAATATACAACTTTATTCTCTGAAGATCACGACTTGAATCTTTGTGGCCCTAATCCTCCCTTCAAAGAAAATACATGATGTTGGTATCAGTGAATTTTTTTTCTTCATTAAAAATATTTTTTGAAAAATAAAGAAATGTAACTTGTGACCAGACAGTACTCATTTTTTGAACATAACATTCTCACAACAGCACAGTGTAATAGTGATAGTATGTCTGCATCGCAATTCTGAGGTTTGAGGTTCAAATCCCTGCCCCGGCTTTCTCCCCCTCAACCCCAAAACGGAAATCGAGACTCGCAATTGTCCCGCGACTTTCACGAGTACAAAGAAAATGGGTGAATTGAACATTCTCGTCATGCCAGTGTATGTACAAGCTTCATAATATCATATTTGGTTCCAATAATATAGATATATTTTTTTCCAGTATGGCGCAGCCTCACATCAGTTTCCTGTCGGGCAGCTCGGCCACGCGCCCTGAGCGCTGGTGCCGCACCTCCAGGTGTTTGCCTTGCACGCAGTCGAAGTGGCGCAGCAGCTCGCCATAGTCCACGTTGGCGTGCGGGGCGCGCTTGCGTTCTGCCTCGCGCTCCTTGGCGTTGGCGCGCTTCGTCCCGTCCACCGTCCGCATCAGCTCCGGGTTGGGGACGCACTGCAGGCGGTGCGAGAGCAGCTGGAAGGCCTGGCTCTGTGGCAGAAGCATCAGCAGCCCGTACAGCGCCTTGATCAAGTACGGGTTACTCTCCACGTCCAGTAGCTGAAGGCGCAAGTAGGTAAAAATGGGACTCTCCACCAACTGCACCAGTTTGTCCACCTCCATTAGGAAGTCCACCGTCACCTCCAGCCCGCCGAACTTCTGGATGAGGTCGTAGGCATGTTTGTAGTTCTGCGTGAGGAAGCAGAGCGAAACGGTGGCGACGGGGTTGTGGCACCACGAGCGGTAGAGGCAGCAGAAGAGCGCGCAGCTGTCGGCTGTGCGGAGGTCTTTCAGTTGGTTGCGCAGCTGGAAGAGCTCGGCAGACGTGAGCAGGATGGTGTTGAGCGTCTGCACCATGGTGGAGGCGAATTTCAGGTCCTCCTCCTTGAGGAGGATGTCCGCCATGGAATGGAAGATGTTCTCGGCATGGAGGAGCAGACAGAGCTGGCGGATGATGAACGCCCCTCGGCTTTCCAGCAGCTTTCGCTCGGCGCTGAAGCGTTTCAGGAGGTTGATCATGAACTTGTAAAAGTAGGAGTTCATGCTCGGTGTGGACGGCGAGGATTCGGCAACCCCGGTCTTGCCCACCTTGTCCGGCACCTTGAGCGCCGGCCTGCTGTCAAGCCCGTCGCAGGCCGCCGCCGGATCCGTCTGCCCGGCAGGCGACGAGGCAATCTCGGCCAGCACCTCCAGATCTTTGAGGATGACCTCGTCTGACTCGTCCGAGAGGGTCTTGAGCAGCATGGGGAAGAGGCTGTCTGTATGACGGAACATCTTGCGCGGCGTCTTGATGTAGAGGTGGTAGAGCCACTTGAGCACAGCGATGCGCGTCATCATCCCGGTGGAGCCATCGTGAAGGTGGCGGTCTAGCACCTGCACAATACCGTCCATGTCCAGAGTCACCTGAGACCGATCGGTGCTAGCCGGGGCAAAGAAACTGATGTTGCTGAAGCCCGCCGCTTCCTGCGAGGAGTTCAGCATGTCGCCACCATCGCCAGCGTCCACCTTGTCTTCTCTCGACGGTGACTCGGTGCTTCCGCTTTTCTCCTCTTCGTCGTCGTCATCGTCATCCTCAGGAGTGACGAGCTTCATCAAACTGTAGTTGCAGGCGTTCGCCGCCTCCTTGGTGTTCTTCTTGCGGTCGTCATAGGAGAGGCACGGCAGTACTGCGGTGAGGATCCCCGACGAGTAAGGCAGCACTGCGCGGCCCGCCAGCTGGATGAACTCCCTCATCCACGTCATGGCGGTCAGCTGGATGAGGTCGTTGGTTACCTTGGTCTCATCCGCCACCTGGCAATGGATGACCAGGATGTTCGCCATCTCAGCGAACTTCACGCTGGACGGCGTCTTCTTGATCTCCTTCAGGAACTCGCCGAGCACCACCTCGCACATCCGGCGGATCTCCTTGCTGTTGTCCCCCAGGATTTGGAAGAGGCCGTCCAGGATCTCTGGGAGGTAGTGCAGCAGGTTGATGTCAGGTACGGACTCCAGGACATGGATCCAGGAGATGATAAACTGACGGGCGTACTGGTTATTGGAATAAATGCGCTCTCTTAGTAGAGGGACGAATGCGACGAGGTCGAACTTGTTGCTTTCAGTCACAATGTCCTTCAGGAGTCGGTCCAAAAGTTCTGAGCCGCTTTTGACATTGGGGTCCGGATCAGCTGCAAGCTTGCTCAGTCCATCAAAAAGGAGGTTAAAGTGGGGCAGCACGGCTCCCCTGGCCACCTTGACTATATTATAGAGAGCCTCGCAGGCGTAATAACGCAGACGGCTGTCGGAGTCGTTAAAACAAGTAAGGACCGGCTCGATAAGCTCCTTCAGATACAGACCAGAGTCCTTACCCAGCGCGATGGAGCACGCGGCCAGGCCGATGAGTCCTCCCTTGCGGCTGTGCGGGTGCTGAGACAGTGCGAACTCCGAGGCCAGGATCTGGATGACGTGACGGATCTGAGTCGAGTTGTTCTGAGCCACGAACTCGCGCACCAGCTTCTCGATTTCCAGGGCCGCCACTTTCCTCTTCTCGTACAGTTTATCATTGAGAGCCCGGACGATGTTGGGCGTCAACGGAGTAAAGTCCTTCTCCGTGTTCATGATGGCGGCGTAGGTCCCAACAAAAGTCTTGGTATATGTTGTATTCCCGTTGAAGGTTAGGGGAAACCGCGAGAGAAAGGCTGCATTTAGGAGAACCTGTCACGGGAAACGAGCCGTTAGGAGAACCAGGAAGCGGCGTGTAAATGCGAAGCAGCTGACCGGTTGCTTCCGGCGGAAAGAAATAGGTCATAAAACCGTGTAGCAAACAGAATTTATTATTACTTATATTTGCTTGCTTATTAATTTTACCGAAATAGAGCAAATGAATAAATTTTAAAAAATTAAGACTTAATTTATTTTATTTTGTCTTGCATTATACGCCGTTCCACAATCCAGTGGCGGTAATGCATTTGCTAATCGTCAACAAATACAGCGAAGAAGAAAAAGAGGACTACGTCATAGCTACTCTAGCCCGATTGGTTCCGCTTGACTTGAGGGAGGAGAGCTTCCTTCTCATTGTCACATCCATTCGCGTTTTTTTTAAACCCGAAAACAATTTTACTTTTCAGACCAAGACACTTTTTGTCCCAACAAACAGAGACGATCTCAGAAGCACACACGCTTTCGTAAAGCTATGGAGATCAACATATCTCTTCATTCCAAGCTTTCCTCCATCATGGAGACGATGGCCGAATCCGCCATGGCCGAGCTATGCAAGGCGGTGGATGAGGACACGGTGGAGCTGCGTTTGGAGTTGTCACGGCTCAAGACGCTCAACTCGGCGCTGACCGAAAAGGTTGACACTCTGGAGTGCGAGCTGACGGCGGCCAGGAGCGACCCGATCGGGCTTCCCCGGAGTCACCGTACCGTCGCCATCCAGACAGATGATGACGTTAACGGTAAATAAATCCTCGTTTGTTTACATGTACACTCCCTGGACACAGCATCATGCAACACACTCTGTATTGGATTGGAAGGAATGGTATCCCTGATATACAAATAATTCATCTATAACGATTATTATTAACGCAAATGTAAAAACAACAACAAGTGGACAGTACCTGTACTCCATAAAAATATTTCTAACTGTAGATTTCCGCTAGATAGTCGTGATTTTTGTGATAAACATACAATACGATACATTCCATTCCCCCAAAATATCTGCAACGGAGTTTTTACCCCGATAGCACTGTGCGTTTTACTTTTTGGCCTTTTTTTTTTTAAAGATAAAATGTCTTTGGGTTTCATTGTATGGCAGACTCACTAAATCATTATTTTGCCAGAACAGTATTAACAATATTTTTGTCTTGAAATAAACTTTTGTGTAATCCATAACATGGATGGCTGAAACAGCCACATTTTCCTCAACTGCCTCAACTGTTTGATTTAATCCATTCTGTCTGCTTTTTTTTTTCTTCCAGAGTCTGCATCTCCTGTCATTGAGGGTGTCTTTGGACAGGACTGGTGCCTTAATTTGTGGAAAGACAAATTCCGTGCTGGTCATAAGATTGATGCTCAGCAAGTAGATGCTGTGAGTTTCGAATATTCATTGTGTGTCTATTATACTGTGTATATTCATGCTGTATTTTTCCCTCTGCAGGATATGATGACTTCAATGCCTCTGGACTGTTTCTCTCCGGGCGAAGCGCAGGATTTGGAGAAAGGCGCAGAGTTTTTTAGTTTTGAGTCTTTCTCAGAGGCCATAGAAAGATGGCAGAGGTCCAATTTTGTGGAGCTTTACAAGCGTAGCTCCAGGACCGTTGAGAATGCCAAAAAGCGGGCGAGGAAAAAATCCTACAGTGACGATTTAGTGTTCGCCGAGCTGGACTTTGCATGCGCCCATGGCAGCAAAGGGTAAGTTTGTACAATTACTACCACTGAGATAAGACAGATCAGATCAGAATTATTGATACAGTGTTTTGCTCTTTGGATCTATTAAACTGGAAACGCGGTGCCACTTACCAATATCTTATTAATTTACATTCATTCTTAGCCCTGATTTGAAACGTTGTCCATTCACCATCAAAGTGAGAGTTACACCTGATGGAAGGAAGCTCTACATAAAAGACATCAGTCCTGCAAATAGCCACAATCATGAACTCTCCCAGGTAAGGCAATTAGCCGTGTGTTAATGTAATTGTTAGAGGAATCTATGAGCAAAATTGTATCATGTTTAAAGTTTCATTTAATCTGGACACATCTAAACGTTTGGGTGCGTATCCAGCACCCCCAAATTCCTGTGCACAAAGCCAGAGGGCTGTTGAAGTCCACAATTAGCACGTCAATACAGGTGGGCGATCACGGGGGAGAGGGCGAAACTCGGTCACGAAAGGGGAATGAATAATTCGGGAACAGCGGTTGAATAACAAAAGACGAGTTGAGAACACCCGTCGCGCCCAGACGACATTGGCCATCCGCAAAGTCTACGTCATGCTAATTCGATGTAGACCAGCCAGA
The DNA here is from genome assembly GCF_054856545.1 of Hippocampus guttulatus. Classification (NCBI taxonomy): domain Eukaryota; kingdom Metazoa; phylum Chordata; class Actinopteri; order Syngnathiformes; family Syngnathidae; genus Hippocampus; species Hippocampus guttulatus. The sequence continues at coordinate 7,857,549 of NC_141276.1, forward strand.
AAAGGCGCCGATGTACTGGTGGTTCAATGTTTAACACAGGTAACCCATCACTACAGAGGGGCCGGACCGTGGGTGCGGTATGCAAATATCGGGGCAGTGTTTTCCTTGTATGTTACAATAAAAGCCTGAATTGGCGGGAAGGGAGCTCGAGTGTGATCGCGGAGCAACTAACCGTCGTTCGCTCTCAGAGATCCGCTTCCGCCGATATTGAAGACAATTTTCCTGCCGAGTCATTTCTTTAACTTTGTCCGAGAAAATCTCTCACAGTAATAAATGTTGACCGGTTCAGAAAGATTCACACATTTTATGTACAGCGAAAGTATCGATGGTCAAACGTGGCAGGCGAGGTGAGATTTTTAAGCTGTCCAAAACTTTGCCACGGTACTCACGACGCAGATGGGGAACCCCAATTGGCCGTAGTATAATGGAGTGAATGTAATTAAACCAGACAGTACATAATCAGGTGTATCAGAATTTGGAATTTAAAAAAAGAAAGAAAAAAGGCATTTTTATTCTACTTGTTCCATTTTGCAGGTTGTGTTGACCGGGCCCGAATCGGAGAATTCCGATGTGATTCAAGTCAAAGTAGAAGATTATTTGGAGGGTGCTGCTGGCAGCTTCTCCCAGGAAACACTCAGTCAAGAAAGTAAGTGAATCCACTGTCTTGAATGGCATACGCGAATAGCGATGCTTAACTTTTACGTAAACTTGTTTGAAATGTGAGCGACATCATATGTGATGGGGGCGGCGGTGGTGGTGGTGGGGGGGGGGGGGGGGCAGGACATCAACGGGTATATTCTTACTGCTCTTATGGCGTGTGGTGTATTTGATGCGCAACACAGCACACCTCACCCGAAACCAGATCTCGGCAGACAAAAACTAGTACCAAGGTGGATCTTTGAGAGGCAGCATGGTACCACATGGCATCCCGAAAATGCCTGTGAGACACTTAGACATGCACCGACAATTTGCTCTTCTATTTCTGTCTGGCACCAGCATACATCCACGTAGACCACCTCTCCGGCGCAGGAGGACAAGTTCGGGAGTTTCAGAGCAAAATTCTCCCACCTCTCATCAAAACATAAAAAAAAAAATCATATGATAATAATAATAATAATAGGGCGGCCCAGCGGTGCAGTTGTTAGCGCATCGACCTCACAGTGCAAAGGTGCAGCGTTTTATTCCGGCTCCGGCCTCCCTGTGTGGAGTTTGCATGTTCTCCCCAGGCCTGCGTGGGTTTTCTCCGGGTATTCCGGTTTCCTCCCACATTCCAAAAACATGCACGGCAGGCTGATTGAACACTCTAAATTGTCCTTAGGTGTGAGTGTGAGCGCGGATGGTTGTTCATCTGTGTGTGCCCTGCGATTGGCTGGCAACCAATTCAGAGTGTCCCCCGTCTACTGCCCGAAGATGGCTGGGATAGGCTCCAGCACCCCCCGCGACCCTCGTGAGGATAAGCGGATCGGAAAATGAATGAATGAATGAATAATAATAATAAAATCGAGTCACTGACCCCCGTTGTTGATCTTAGTAGTTGCGAAAGCCTTTAGTCATTTGACTGAGACTTAACAGTTCTTTACGGCAACAAGAATCTGTTAAAAAAAAAAAAAACATCGATGAACGGAGAAACGATTAAAAATTGTTTATGTTGCCTTTTTTTGGATAACATCAGCACACAACAGCACACCCTGGACTTTCCAGGAAGTGCAGACCTTCCTTTGTATCCTCGCCGAGGAGGAGGTGCAGCGGGAGCTCGTTGGCGCGGTTCGGAACAGGAGGGTTTTCCAGCTGGTCTCGCAGCGGATGGCCGCCGAGGGCTTCCGGCGGACGTGCGGCCAGTGCCAGATGAAGTGTAAGAAGCTGCGCTGCAAGTACCACAAAATCAAAGAGCAGAACAGGCCCAAAGCGTGGAGGTGGTTCGAATTGGTGGACGCCGTATACGGTCGTAGGCCGGCGGTCAACAAGCAAGGCGTGGACACAGCCACTCTGATGGAGGCCATGATGGAATCCGTTGGTAAGTTTTGCTGAACGCGAGCTTGATCAAGTGCTTTAATGTGGATTCTTTCCATTTTAGCGAGGGGAGGAATTTGTCCTGTCACTCCATGTCAGTATTACGGGAAGCCGGTCAACGTGCTATTTCTTTCTCTCTTAGGAAATAGTGGAAATTGAATTGCCGCCTGTAAAATCTAAAATAAGTTTCACGCTAGTTAGGTCACCAGCAAAATGTAAACACTTTTGAGTCTTGTGTTCACCCTAATTTTGGTGATGGGTGGTCCGCTTGGGAGGCGATTTGCTTCACATCAAGTCTACACGTAGGTCACTTTTCGGTGCGTATTCTTTTATTATTATTATTATAGCTATATTGTACGGGACAGGGCAGAGGCACGTTTGCGTACGTTTGGTGTATATTTTTTCCTGAAAATGAACTCTCAAATTGTACTGCAGTGATTTTAGTGCTACTCGAAAGACTGAATTAAATGTTCAAATGGTGCTTAACGTCGCCATGGCCGAAACTTTTTTTTTTCTATTTCAGAAAAGTAAGTCCAGTTCAGTTATATCTAACTTTTACATATAAAACATTTGTAGTCGTTCTTTTAGAATTTTTTTTTTAACAGTCAGATAGGTACAATGTTTATTTCTATTTTATGTGTAATGCATGTCAAAAGCGGCTTACAATAAGATTTTTTTTAAAAATAAAACCTCTGCTTTATTTTGGAATTTTTAGTCCTGCTTTTTTGATCATTGACAAGCTAAATATTTTTTAAAGTTGGTACTTGGTGTAAAATTTTCATCATCTATTCTACTCCATATTAAATATGTAACTGCAACTATTTACTTTGGATGTCCTGGTACATAACACATACTTTGTGTCACTTCTCAGAGAAGAGCTTGGGCTCCAGCTGCGGCAGCGGCAAAAACAACCAGCTCATCTCCGTTAGCGAGCTCCTGACCTCAACTGTCAAGGAACTCGACGAGACGACCTTTGACCCGGTTGGCCCCTCACCGGATGTATTCCAGAAAACGGCAAAGGGTTATACGCTGAGGTCACGACACGCTGGAAGAGTTGTCGACGGCGGCTTGGGAGTCAAAGGAAATGCACGAACAGCACCTCCAGATTTACATGGACGACGCCCGCGAGGCTTTGACAGCAGCAGGCTGAACTAGTCAGACAGAAACTCGGCCAGTCGTCCTCCATCAATGATGCCTTTTTTTTTTAACGTCTTTCATTTGGAACTCAAACCGGAATAATTCAAGTGGATTGTGCCATGCGGTGGATATGTGGTTAATTATCACAAATCTTTTTTTTTTTTAATTTTTTATACTGTGTACAATCGTCATTGTATGTTGTTCAACTGGCTCCAAAAATAAACTTGGTAACAGTTTCCAAACCGCATGTTTTGTGATAACTTGTTTTGACACAAAATGTTGTTGAAAGGGAAGTTTGCCGTTTACAAGCCGCTGGCTATATTTGAAATGTCGCCTCACTTGACTCCTAAACCACAAACTCTCTTCTAAGGGAAGAAATATTTGGCATTTTTACCTGCAAAATGTAAGTTATTTATTGTATGTTATTTCAGTATCCTGTACATTGGCTATAAAGTCTACACACCCCTTTTTCAAAAGCTGGGTTTTTATTATATAAAAAAAAGACAAAGATAAATCATTTTAAAGTTTGATCCCCACACACTTAAATTCATAAAAATGAAACACAAGTGCACTTTCCCCCTGATAAATTTCAGCTGTTCTGTTTGTGCTTTTGAAATGCGGGTACGTAAATTACTGTTTTTGTCAGACTTTGCGTTTTGTGTTCCAACAGACGACGAAGAACTCTTCTCAGAGGAAGTCGAGCAAATGCCAGCGTGGCCGGTGGACATCTCAATGGACGCAGTCAGTAAGAATCATTTTTATGAGAACGATGGGACCGGAGAACAAGCCATTCAGTTGAGTGACAGTCCGGAGGACGGATGTTTCGAATATGTTGTCGAAGACGGTCAGAGCAAATTAACAGTGCAAACAAGCTCAAGCAGCGGTGGGAAAAAATACATTTGTTTACGATGCAACATTGTATTCTACAACCCCAACACCCTGATGGTACACCAAAGAGCCCACCAGCCCTACTGGTGCCACGTGTGCAAAGAGCAATTTGAGACCAAGGCCAAGTTGAAGCACCACAAGTGCGAAGTGGCCCCCAATAAGTGCCGCCTGTGCGGGAAGACTTGGGCCAGCCAGTCGGCCCTCCAAACCCACATGGTGGTGCACACTGGGGATAAACGTTTCATGTGTCGCTTTTGCGGGCAGAGGTTCGCCCAGAAGGGCAGCATGAGGAGTCACCTCATCCGAACGCACGTCGGCTGCGGCGAATGCGGAATGAAGTTCGAGGCCAAGACGCAACTCCTACGGCATTTGCTGAAACACAAGAGGCGTACCATTTAATGGGGGTGGGGGCGGGGGGCACGTTATATGAACATTTGCTTTACGTTTGTGTAGAAGCTGAGCGGTTAGTACATCCGCCTCAGCGTTTCCAGGCTGGAGGATTAGAATGGTTTACATATGCCACAAGCCGATGGCTACGGTGTGTCAAGATGGCGCTGAAGCGTTAGTTTTCTTTTAGACAGAGCTTCGGGGGCCATCTTGTGGCATATTAAGGTGTTTCAGAAAGAGCACAAACTAGCAAAAGTTTGGGTGTTTTTTTTCAGTGAATGGTGAATTGATGAGGGCGGCCCGGTGGTCCAGTGGTTAGCGCGTCGACCTCACAGTGCAGAGGTCGTGAGTTCGATCCCGGCTCCGGCCTCCCTGTGTGGAGTTTGCATGTTCTCCCCGGGCCTGTGTGGGTTTTCTCCGGGTACTCCGGTTTCCTCCCACATTCCCAAAAACATGCATGGCAGGCAGATTGAACACTCGAAATTGTCCCCAAGTGTGAGTGTGAGCGCGGATGGTTGTTCGTCTTTGTGTCCCCTGCGATTGGCTCCGGCACCCCCCGCCACCCTTGTGAGGATAAAGCGGATCGGAAAATGAATGAATGGTGAACTGATGAGTAGCGAACAGGAGGGGAACACTGCGCTCCCACACTCCAAAAACATTCACGTGAGGTTCAGTGAAAACTGTAAATTGCCGAAATCTGCTGCAGGAAGCTCCAGCTAACTTTGTACTGTACTCTCATGGGGGGAAAAAACAACACGACAGTGAAAAGAATTCAGCGGCTTGGTAAAGCCAGGACAAGCTCTGTCAAATCTGACAGGGGTGTAAAAAGCAGGTGAAAAGTGTGCTGTTCTCGCATATATAACATTATACCGATCTTAAGTGGTTTTGTTTGCAGCTTTAAAATTGTAATAGATTGCTTTTCTTCTTCATGATAGTCATCAGCCTTCACTTGGGAGTCAAGAAGTTTATTAAATAAAACATCCCTCAAAAATACCACCCGAGTGTGCGAGTTTGTTCTGAATTAAAGAACGCACGTTGCACCGAATCTCCAATGAACATTTGCACATACTTTAAACATTTGGGGTTGGAGGGCGGTTTTGTTAGGGCATGCAAGCACGACGCAAATCTGTAATTTCTTTTGGCAAACACAACAAGCAAAATAGGAACTTTTACAGGTGCGGAGGGGATGTTTTCAAGGGAACAAACAGGCTTTTTTTTTTCATAAAGTGTCATTTGTCTTTTCTGACATCTATTAGACAGGTTTTAGCATGTTTATCAAACAAAAATGGCCCCTGGGACCTTGAATATTTCTTCACAGGCGTGCTGTGCATACCACTACATTTAAATCTGGTATTTCATGTCATTCACTCGTTCAATTCAGAAAGTGAAACTCATATTCAGTCCATTCATTGAACAGAAAAATATTTTACACTCGACTTCTAATTTCTATCCTAATCAAATTGTTTGAACAAAGTGTTCTAATATCTTGAGATGGCGAGTTTGGTGTATTCATTCAATAATACAAAAATATCATCAACCGTGTGTAGCGAATGGATATAACCCAAGTTTCACTTTCTAAATTCAACTACGGTCTTTGACTTTGAGTTACACCTGTATCTCCATTGTGCCCATATATTCTTTTTTTCTGTTTCATTATTTCAGCATGTTCAACCACACTGTTGTGATGTAAATCATTTTGATTGCTAGCAACGATGGCAAATCAGTGCTGCGAGTTGCTACATTCCACCCACAAAGTAAACAACAATATAATCAATAGGAGGGAGGGGGGACAACGTTCACCCATATTTTGAAAATCTTTAAAACCTATACTGTTCCTCATATAGTCATAGAGGTTTTTGAAATGAAAGGGCACACTGTGTATTTAAAAAAAAAAAAGAGTCTACATTGACTGTTGTGATGAGGTAGTTGAAGGTGTACGCTACACATCGGCACATTAACGGATTATTCCAACTTTGACTTGAGAAGACCGTTGACTCCGGCCTTGAAGGAGGTATTTATGCACAGCAAACATGACAACATGCGATGCGGATGAGGTCAGCGTTTCAATGAGGTATTCACACTAAGTGCCATAAAACAGAGAAATGCCACGCAGAACTGCAAGGTCGATCTAAGATGACCGTGATGCGTCCTGCGTGGGTTTTTTTCCTGCATTCCAAAAAAAAAAAAGGAAATCTTCTCAAAGGCAAATCAAAGAAGTTAAAGGGGAAGTCAAAACATTTTCTTCACAATACGTTCTATGCGGCCATTCTGATTAATTTTGCGTTTGTGGAATGTGAATTTTAAGCAGAGAAATGCACCCCCTTTTTATCCATTTCAGAGGGCGGCCATTTTGCCACAGGCTGTCGACTGAAAATGACATCATAGTTGTTATCGGTGTTTGGTCATGTGACCACTTGGCACTGTGATGTCATTTTCAGTTGACAGCAAGTGGCGCTACAACGCAAAATGGCCGCTCCCTGAGAGTTCATACACCGCAAACGCAATGAAACGAACATTTCTGATTTGACTTCCCCTTTAGAGCACAAAACTTTTTTTTTTTTTTTTAAATAACACTTTCTCCACTTGTTGCTTTTGTGACATTTAAACTGTTTCTCAAGCTTCATTTAGCACAAAGTTAATTAAGTACAAAGGAGTATTAGGCCCACACTGCAAACACTAAAAACATAATCCAATGATGGACCGACTCCACCTGGGTCAGTTTTTGGGTTATTTATTTGACCCAACTCTGTGGGTCATTTATTTAATCCCGAAAAATTGGGTCCAATTGAATAACCCACAAAACAATTTTTGGGTCATTTGTTTGACAAACAATTTGGTGGCTTATTCATTTGACCCAAACTTTTGGGTGAGATGAATAACCCAAAAAGTTGAATCAATTTGACCCAGGAGGCGGTCGGTCCCTTTTTGACTCATAATTGGGTTATATATGACCCAAGTGTTTTAGGGTGAAGAAATGGTACAATTCTAAGAATCAAATAACACGCTGCCACTTGGGAGAGCCCAATGGGCGCTTCCCATTTAGGTGGTCTTCATGTGCGTGAAACACTGATGGTGGTTCAAACCGTACTTGTAGGCGTAACATTTCCCGCAGTCCACGCAGCTGTACGGCTTCTCGCCCGTGTGCGTTCGAAAGTGAATGTTCAGCGAGCTCTTCTGGGAGAAACTGCGTCCGCAGTTGGGACAACTATATGGCTTCTCCCCGGAGTGCACACGCTGGTGAAGCTTCAGGTATGTCTTCTGGGCGAAGCGTTTGCCGCACACCGTGCAGCTGAAAGGCTTCTCGCCCGAGTGCCGTCTCACATGCACTTTTAGGCTGCTCAGGTAGTTGAATACTTTGCCGCAGAAGAGACATTGGAAGTGCTTTCTGGGTCTCATGGGTTTGGCAGGGAGGAGAGCAAGCTGTTTGCCGGCACCTCCGTGGATGTTGCCGGCGTAGTCTACGTAGTCGGCGGCGGTGGCCGACGCGGGAGCGCCCGTGGCGTCCAGCAGTGTGCTCATTGTGGCGTCCTCGATCAGTTTGTCCATGATATTGGGCTGCGTGCGCTGGGCTTGGCCGTCAGGCATCAACGGGAAGCTGTTCAAAACCTCCGAGTGGAGCTGGAGCTCGTTTACGGAGCGGTGGAGCTCAGTGTCCAGCAGCCCGACCTCTGCACGATACACAAACTATTACCTCCATGGAATACTCAGGTTAGTAGTCATGGTGGGGGGTGGGGGGGTCTAAAGAAAGGTACACACATACCGATAATCGGACCGGTTTTGAGCATTTTTACTTCCGTGTGATCAAAGTCAGCAAAGGGTTGATTACCGGATGCCTCCGCGAGATTGTCTTGAGTGGATTATCCTGTTGTATGGAGTTTGTAAGGAGTAATATTTCTCACTTTCTGATATGCAAAGGTCCGATTATCACATGACTCTAAAAGACTGTCATGGGTGATTATCTTGTGGTATGTATGGGGTGTGTCTGGAGTGATTTTACTGAACACAACCAGCTAATAAAGCCTTATCGACTGTCTCTAAAAGATTGTCCTGAGAGATGATCATGTGGTGTGGGGTGTGTTAACAGTGATTCTTAACTCCTTCGGATAAAAATAAGCAAAGACCCGATTGTCAGACGTCTCTAAAACAGAGGTCACCAACCTTTTTGAAACCAAGAGCTACCCCAACTCCCACCTGATCAAAATGAACAAAAGCCAGATCATCGGATTTGTCTAAAATATTATGCTTTGTGATTATCATGTGGTATTTGGTGTGCTAAAAGAGATTTCCCCTCCATCCCTTCCAATCAAAATCAGGAACAGCCTGATTACGTAGCATATCTTATATGTCTACAATAACAATACAGAATGATTATCCTGTGGTGTGCGATGCTGTTTTGGTCATTTGGAGTACACCACACACTGTAAGTAGTAAGAACACACATGCTGTTTTTTTCCCCTCCTTCGTTTTGTGGTGAGACTCTGACATTTTAAAATGTACAAAATATGTAATCGTGCACCCCGCTTTACTTTGAAAATGTTTACCTTTCCTGTTATCCGTCAACTGCATCTGCTGCCCGAGCGGATGATCGTCGTACATTTCCTCCTTGATGAAGATGAGTTCGGGTTCTGCATCTATGATATCTAACGCCTGCCAAAATGTTACAACCATATGAATGCCTTGAAGAGAAGTTACAAGCTAAATGTGACAAGAGCTTTAATAGCACTGCGCAGATTTACCTGCGTTCCCATGCTTGGCATAGCAATGGGCTCGGCTGCCTCTTTCCTTTGAGTGGAGGCTCTTTTGTCTTCCCTCCATAGATCCATGCACCAATCCTTCCCAAATACGCCATCGATGGCGGGAGCAGCTGTTTGCTGCTGTCGCTGCTGCTGGTGGTGGTGGGCTGCACAAATCAAGGTATGATTGAAAATGAAAACATGTCTAAACTTGTTTATGTACAATCTGTATCAGGCATGGATAAAAGTGAATAGCATCTGAATCTGCCGACACCTATTCAACATGCTCCGAAAAACACATTTTACAAACTATTTTAATTATTCTTGCAAATTTTAAACAGGCAGACACATTTTTTAAATTATTTTAACGATTCTAAAGACACAACATAGATAAGATCAGATCCATACAGCATTTCTTGTAACGGGTCCTGCATACACACAAACATACTTGCTTATACAAACTCTGGATCACATCTGCATTAAAAAAAAAAAAAAATCACACTTTCCCCACCAAAGACCACTAATGCAGGATTCACACATCACAAATTAAATTCAAATAAATAATGTGGACTAGATCTACATTAAACACAAATAACCCTTCCTACACAAATTGAACTGCTTCCAAACACACAAGATTGATCATACCTGGGTTCAATTTAAAACTTAATTCTTTCCCATCAACCACAAATTAAAATTGATTTCAAAAATACAATGTGGTCAGATTTGGATTTAATTTTACAGATTAATGCTTACCCGGCATAGACAAAATCTGGATCTGATCTGGATTAAAATTGTAGTGAAATTGCTTCCAAATACATCATCGTGATGATTTTTTTAATCGAAACTTGTAGACCTGATTATAAACTGCTTCCAGTGGTGGTTATTATTATTATTAAAACCGTTGTATGTCACTAAAGCACCCTTGAAACGTGCTCCATTTTTAAAGCCCCCCTTTCCACAAACGACTCACCAGTTTTATGTGCATCCTGACCTTCGGAACTCCTTCGCCCGATGTTGTTTACGTGGCCCGGGTAGTAGTGAGCCTCCCGGGCGGCCCTGAGCTGCAGCTCCAAAGAGTAGCATCTCTTCTTCAGGGCCTCGTTCTCGCTCTTGTGCAAGGAGATCTCGCCGAGGAGCACCGACGAGCACTCGTCTGCCAGGTTTCCGATCTCCATCAGGGCCGTCTTGGTTAGCTTCTCCAGGATGGCCGCCAGCTGCATTCGGAAACTTCTATTGGTGGTGTCGCACATCATCTCAACGCGGACTAGGTGCAAATAATTCGACGGTTCGGCCTCGCCAAGTCCGGCATGTATTTGACAAAAACGAGATCCGCGAGCGAATCGTGTTGGACCAAGGCTAGCTGCTAGTTGCTGTTCCGCGGTGCATTGTGGGATGCGGTCGTGTCCTTTCTGAGCTGTACTTGAACGCAGCACCATATATGAGCTTTAAATAATTTTGATTACGTTAGAACGTTTAAATCATTTGTCGTTGTTGTATAAAACAATTATAACGGTCTTGAAACAACCATTTAGTTCATGCTCTAGTTATTCTCAAAACTTGCCAGTTCATTTTTGTGTATTTTAATCGTGTTTGTTCTACAATTGCAATCCAAATTTGGATTGGATTGGATTAAACTTTATTGTCAAATGTACTGTATGTGAAACATACAGCACAGATGAAATTTCTTCCCTTTCAACACAAAACAAGAGGAGCCGCTGCGGGTGTCCGCGCTGCCATTAAAAGAAAAGTTAACAAAAAAATGACAAAATACAAAACAAGACATGAGACACAGACAATCGTGCACTCTTAACCACTTTCCTGCATACACTTTGTTGTCTGAAGCAGTTACAGATGAAAGAGGAGCGACAAAGTGTCCTTTTTACCAGCGCAGTCAGATGCCTTTGTTTGATTTCCAAATGGCATAAAGTAACCAAGTATTCCTATTATTCATCAGAAATTAGAGAGAGAGAGAGAATGCAATTAAACTAGAACAATTGTCAAGAGCAACGCCAACATAATCCAATTTGTGTTCAAATTAGGCAGGGCAGATTTAACTATAGCACGTTTCAAACTCAAAGTGCTTCACAAAAATCCAGCATTTACAAACAAATGAATTTAAGACATCAAAAAGCAAAGTAAAGGAATAAATAGTGGTTTACTAAAATAACACAGCACAAGAAAATTATTATAGAAAAATGGATTAGAATTGATTCATTTAATTGATTCATTACCAGCATTTATTTCAAGCAGACAAACTGCATTCTTACAACAAGATGCAACTGTTATAATTATGAAATAAATATGGAAATCAAAAGAGTAATCAGTCATCAAAATTACCGGTACAATAACATCCCTCCATCCATTTTCTCATCAGTTTATCCTCACAAGGGTCGCGGGTATGCAGGAGCCTATCCCAGCTGTCTTTGGGCAACAGGCAGGGGAAACCCTGAGCTGGTTGCCAGCCAATCGCAGGGCACACATCGATGAACAACCATTCACGCTCACAATCACACGTAAGAACAATTTAAAGTGTTCCATTAACCTGCCACGCATGTTTTGGGAATGTGGGAGGGAACTGGAGTACCCGGAGAAAACCCACGCAGGCACAGGAAGAACAGGCAAACTCCACACAGGAAGGCTGGAACCGTAATCGAACCCTGCACCTCTGCATTGTGAGGCGGACGTGCTAACCAGTCATCCACCGTGCCGCCATTACAATAATATGATGTGTCACTAATCAGTGTCCACACACACGCACACACACCAAAAATATAGCAAAAGCATGCATCAATTTTCAACATGTGAAGTGTTCTGATAGTTTTGAGAATTCTTTTGGCTTGAGTTGAGGACTAGAAGTAGCAGTTTATGAACAATTCTTAAAAAAAAAAACAGTCTTTCTTGAAGCTGTTAATTGCCACTTAAACATAAAAAAGAGAATTACACATTTGTGTATTTAATCACACGCTCCCTAGTATTATCCCTGTTTTTGTCATTTTCGTTAGTTTTTGGCGACCCTGAGCGGCTTACTTACACGAGGGAAAAGTTGCTGCGCATTGGGGAGTCTACGCTCGGTCTTTTTTCACCAGCACGCGAAAACCCACAAGGTTTTTCGGAGCTAATCGCGAGCGGAGCGGCTGCGCTGTACGGAGCATGGAAACGCCGCCGGAGGAGGGGGAAGAGAGCCGGCGTGCTCGTCAAGCTCCGGCAGCGCGGATTTCGAACCCCGCTCCCATCGATCCATCTTGCTAATCTACGATCTCTGCCAAACAAGATGGATGAACTTCTTCTCCTCACAAAGACCAACAAAAACGTTGCACGTTCTGCTGCGCTCTGCTTCACTGAAACCTGGCTCAGTGACCGCCACCCGGATTCCGCGCTACATCTACCCGGCTTCCGCCTTCTCCGAGCCGACCGCGACACGGAGCTATCAGGGAAATCGAAAGGTGGCGGGATTTGCTTCTATATCAACGAAGAATGGTGCACTGATGTCACGAAGCTCGACGCACACTGCAGCCCGGACCTGGAGTCGCTGTCTCTAAACTGCAAGCCATTCTACTCGCCACGTGAGTTCACCTCCTTTTTACTAATCGGTGTTTACATTGCGCCACAAGCTAACGCTAACACGGCGATACAAACGCTAGCCGAACAAGTAAACAACCTCGAACTAAAATACCCAGAGTCACCCCTGATAATTTTGGGCGATTTTAATAGAGCACACCTTAACCGTGAACTTCCCAGATATAAGCAGCACATCGACTGTTTCACCAGAGAAGGCAACATTCTAGACCACTGCTATACAACAATCAAAAATTCATACCGATCGGTCGCCCGTGCAGCATTGGGTCTTTCTGACCACAATTTAATCCACTTAATACCTACATACAGACAGAAACTCAAATGTGCTAAACCGGTTGTTAAGACTGTGAAAAAATGGACAGATGAAGCAAAGCTAGCTCTACAAGAATGCTTAGATTGCACTGATTGGGGCGTCTTTGAAACTTCAACGGGCACACTGGATGAATACACAGACACTGTAACATCATACATCAGTTTCTGTGAGGACATGTGTGTACCAACGAAGTCCTTCCGCTCCTTCAACAATAACAAGCCATGGTTTACTCCCAAACTCAGGCAACTCAGGAAAGAGAAAGAGGCCGCATTTAGAAGTGGAGATCGGGCACTGTACAAACACGCCCGAAACCAATTGACAAAGGAAATTAACATCTCTAAGAGAAGCTATGCAGAGAGGCTGAAAAACCAGTTCTCTGCTAACGACTCTGCATCTGTATGGAATGGCCTGAAAGCAATCACTAACTATAGAATGCCATCCCCCCAAACAGTGAACAATAAGGGTCTTGCTAATGAACTAAACATGTTTTTCTGCCGATTTGAAAAGGACACCCCCATTTCCCACACACACCCACCTCTACCAGAAACTACTCTATCTACCCCTCCACCCTCTTTTTCTCCACTACAGATCCACGAACAGGACGTGAGACGGCTCTTCAAGCAGCAGAAGATCAAGAAAGCTGCGGGGCCCGACAAAGTGTCCCCCTCCTGCCTGAAAGTCTGCGCTGACCAGCTGGCTCCGGTCTTCACACAAATCTTCAACAGATCCCTAGAGCTGTGTGAGGTCCCATCCTGCTTCAAACAGTCTACCATCATCCCAGTTCCCAAGAAATCGGCAACATCGGAACTGAACGACTATAGGCCTGTCGCCCTGACGTCTGTGGTCATGAAGTCCTTTGAACGCCTTGTGCTGAACCACCTAAAGAACGTCACCGGACCCCTGCTGGACCCTCTCCAGTTTGCCTACCGGGCAAACAGGTCTGTGGAAGACGCGGTCAACATAGGTCTGCACTACATCCTCGAGCACCTCGACAGCACAGGGACCTATGCAAGGATTCTGTTTGTGGATTTCAGCTCTGCGTTCAACACCATCATCCCGGAACTCCTCACCCTCAAACTTCTCCACCTCGGTGTGTCCCCTACGATCTGCCAGTGGATCCTCAGCTTCCTGACGGGACGGACACAACAGGTGAGACTGGGAGCAACAACATCATCAATACGCACCACTAGCACTGGAGCCCCACAGGGATGTGTCCTCTCTCCACTGCTCTTCTCTCTCTACACAAACGATTGCACCTCAACAGATCCAGCTGTCAAACTCATAAAGTTCGCTGACGACACCACGGTCATCGGTCTCATCAAAGACGGCGACGAGTCTGCGTACCGCCAACAAGTGGAGCAGCTGGAGCTCTGGTGCAGCCGACACAACCTCGGGCTGAACACGCTCAAGACTGTAGAGATGATCGTGGACTTCAGGAAACACTCTTCTCCACAGTTGCCCCTCACACTATCCAACTGCCCCGTGTCAACCGTCGAGACCTTCAAGTTCCTGGGAATCACAGTCTCCCAGGACATGAAGTGGGAAGTCAACACCATCTCCATCCTGAAAAGGGCCCGGCAGAGGATGTACTTCCTGAGGCTGCTGAGGAAGCATGGCCTGCCACAGGAGGTGCTACGACAGTTCTACACGGCAGTCATCGAATCAATCCTGTGTTCTTCCATCACGGTTTGGTTTGGGGCCGCCACAAAAAAGGACAAAATCCGACTTCAACGGACAGTTAGGACGGCGGAAAAAATCGTTGGCACCGCCCTACCCACTCTTGAGGACTTGCACACTGCAAGAATCAAGACAAGGGCACGGAAAATCCTCCTGGATCCCCCGCACCCTGCCCACCACCTTTTCCAGCTACTCCCCTCAGGCAGACGCTACAGATCCATGCGCACCAAATCCAGTAGACACTTAAACAGCTTCTTCCCTCTAGCCATTAACTCCTTAAACAGTCACTGACGTAGTCACTCTTCTTGTACTACAAATACTGCTACTGGTTACTCTAAAATGGTTCAATGATCTGTCGTTTACGATGATACTAATGCAGCGTGTTATACCGGAGACAAATTCCTTGTGTGTTCTACATACTTGGCCAATAAAGATGATTCTGATTCTACATAATTTACAAAGGTCTGCCATCTTAATGCTAACGAAAGCACAATGCATCACGCCACGGACAGGCTATCCATCCATCCATCCATTTTCCGAACCGCTTGATCCTCACTAGGGTCGCGGGGGGTGCTGGAACCTATCCCAGCCGTCTCCGGGCAGTAGGCGGGGGACACCCTGAATCAGTTGCCAGCCAATCGCAGGGCACACAGAGACGAACAACCATCCACGCCCACACTCACACCTAGGGACAATTTAGAGCGTCCAATCAGCCTGCCATGCATGTTTTTGGAATGTGGGAGGAAACCGGAGCACCCGGAGAAAACCCACGCAGGCCCGGGGAGAACATGCAAACTCCACACAGGGAGGCCGGAGGTGGAATCGAACCCGGTACCTCCGCACTGTGAAGCCGACGTGCTAACCACTGGACTACCGGGCCGCCCTTTTGATCGATACATATTTTGATAATTTCGACACCTCGTTTAGTTTAAAACTGCTCATTTCAATCTCACAACAGTAAATATTCTTCTTCGTGAAATTTGACTGATCATCTTTGTGTTCTATTTGGTTTTCTTTCCAAACCAAACATTTGAAAACTGCTTTTGCTTCAGAAAACAACAATCAACATTTTTGCTCAAGTCCAACCGATTAATCAACCAGCTGATTTTAGGAGCCGATTTGAGCTCTTTTATAATTGGCAAAAATCAGTCGAGTTTTGCAAGGTTTTTTTTTTTTTTGGTTACAAAATGGCATTCGAACACTGCCATCCCTTCCCCCCCAGCCCCTCCAAAAGTTTTGCTGTTTTTAAATGTATCACTCTGTTGGAAAGCTCCACAAATCTACTGTTTTAAGCAATAAGATGTTTTTCACTCGATATGTAGTTATCAGAATTTTATTCTCCCAAATGTCATAATCAACCTAAAAAAAATTGATTTCGGTCAGGCCCTAGTTTTTGCCAATTTTATGACAGGTTACGGACCGAACCAGGAACTGAATCATAATTTATAATCATGCGTTCTCTGCAGTATCAGTTTAGAATTTTATTTATTTATATTTTATAATTATTAAATTAAGCATTAGTTGTAGCCCTCATTTTAATTTCGATAGTGTTCCTATTTTGGACAAGTAGCTGAGCAAGTTACGTGTGACTGGCCACAGTGTTGGATGAGGTTTCATTCGAGAACGGCTCACTTAGCGTGACCGCGCTATCACCGCAGAGTTGCATATCGGACTCGAGGTGCACCAAGAGGTGCTTTTTCAAATTACAGTTCTTTGTGAAGCCCTTGCCGCACTGCGCGCACACAAAGGGCTTTTCTCCCGTGTGCGTGCGCTTGTGCATGTCCAGGGTGCACTTCTGGATGAAGCCCTTACCGCAAATGTGACAGCGGTACGGCTTCTCCCCGGTGTGTGTGCGCTGGTGGGTGTACAAGTGGCCCTGTTGGGCATAGCGTTTCCCGCACAGCGTGCATCGGAAAGGCTTTTCTCCCGTGTGACTCCTCTGGTGGATTTCAAGCTGGCTGTAGCAGCGGTAGCTCTTCCCGCACTGCAAGCAAACGATCTGCTTGGCACGGGCGGCGGTCCTCAGGTGGTGTATCTTGGTGCTCCTAGGCGAGCTTTGGGCTGTTGCGTTAGCAGGTGAACCTTTGCCGGCCTCGTGGCTTATGTGCAGAGGTTTCTGCAGGGGGTTGCACTGTGCTTCCCTCCTGTTGGGCGTAGTGATGCAAGGGCGTTCGTTGAGGCTAACGAAGCAGTCGAGGTACACGGGAAGATGGCGTTCCGAGGCGGGTTTGTGGTGCTGGCTCACATCTGGAGTTTTCTGGGTGTCTGTTATTAAAACATATTAAAAGTGGTTAAATTAAAAAAAGGAAAACATATTGTTAGCTCCAAAGTACTGGAGCTAACCCCCCACTTGCTTAGACACATTTACACGTGACGTCCCAGGAATGAGAAGACCATATTTTTTGCTTACAAAGGCATGTTGTGGATCGGATCTGGGTTCAATTTACAGAATCTGACGCTTACATGAATATAGAAGCCTTAAATACAAGAAACGGTTCCAAACTCACTGCTTTGACTTGATCTTTCTTGTTCGGTCTCTCTGTTGTCCACCTCCGTCGGCTCCTCTTTTACCACCAGCTCAGGATGCTCAGTTGGTAACCGAAGCGTCTAATTAGGGAAATAGTGCAATTATCCTACTGCACAATACAGCACGGTACCCACTGGAAACACAAACCTCAACTGCGGGATGCTGCTCATCTTGCACTGATGTGCTCGTCTCGGGTGAGGAGCTGATGGTCTCCCATGTCAACTCACTAGAGCGCAACCGTTTTAGAGTCAGTACCTTGTGCGGCCATGATTACACTTCCCTGGTATCTCCAGCCTGCATGTCGACTCAGGGAATGCTAAGATGGAAGAAAAACAAGCTTACCTTTTGAAGACAGGTCTTGTCCTATCAGGCTCCAGCGCGGCGGTTTCCGAGCCTTCCCTGGCGTCCTGCGGCCTGCCCCGCTGCGCCATGTGGAGCAAAGTCTCCATCAGATTCAGCTTCTCGGTGAGAGATGCGATTTCGTTACGGCCGCGAGTGATCTCGATTTTCAGCATTTTCGACTCAATCTCCACCAGCTTGCCGATTTCTGTCACGGCCGCGTTGCACAACGCGTCCATGATGGACACGAGCTGTGTCTGGAAGCAGAAAGCCGTCATATTGTTTGAATTAAGGACTTTAACGCGAGAGAAGTCGTACGCATGGAAACAACACAAGTCCACCCCCCTTTGTTTCTTCTTCTTTGCCCCCCAAAAGTTCACCAGGCTACACCAAGACCAGAACTACGGCTGTCCCCTTGCGGCCAGAACAGATTTGGTCAAAATGAATAATTTGGGGAAAATCACACACAATTTCAAGTCTTTGTTTTACATTAAACCCCGAGTTCAAAAATAAAATGTATTTCAGTAACCTGACAAGGAAAAACAACGCGCATACCATAAAAACAGTGGTCTAATAAAAATGTGATTGGTTACTGAAGGTTTAGCAATCGAAAAATATTTTTCATGCAGTCTTTGTACTCACACACGCCATTTACACGTTTAATACTATTTCTCTGCAATTTCATTAGTTGCATTTCTTAATACCAGACTAAAGACGAGTTTTATCTGGGTGTCTGGATCGGAGACTCAATTTACCACAATGCATCGCGATGTAAACGTAGAATATGATTGGCTACAGAAATATGTTCCGGGATTTAGGTACCTAACACGAAAATCCTCTTCGTACACTCTTACTATTCACCCACAGTAAATAAAGTCACATACGAAAAAAATTTCTGGAATGTTTAATTTGTTGTCTTTTTAAATACTTTGCTAAGATATGTTTTGTCTTGTTTTAATTAGAGACAACAATGGCCATAATGCACCGCGGTCTAAAACCGACACGTGATTGGCTGGAAAGTCATCCCAGGAAGTGATTTTTACCGTCGCCGACTGAAAATCCTCAGCGTTTACGATTGCGGATCCTGTATTAAGTAAGTACAGAACAGGCTGTTTTAACACTAGACAATGTACTTGTTTCAGTTTGTGTTCGTGGTTCTTAAGAATGGAATTGTCCATATCGCTTTCTGTAAAAATTGAATTAATTTGAAAACGTATTTACTGTCTAATTTAACGTGAGTTTAAGCAGCACACCTGTTCACCATATAATTCTGTTTTGTTGTGCTTTTGATCGTGTGAAGCGCATTGAGTTGCCTTGAGAATGAAGTGTGCTGTAGAAAGAAAAATAAATGCTCAAACTGGCCTTTGTTCCAATGAAATGTCATCATGAGGTCTTGACAAACAACGATTGCTCACAAAAAGCATTGCTCAAATTCCCCTTTGCCCTTACACAGACAATATGGCAGGCAGGAGAGTGGTGGTGTTCCCCACCTCGGTAGAACTTGGCCCGGCGCTGGCCCACTTGGTGACCTCTCGGGCTGAGCAAGCGGTCAACTCCCGGGGCAGGTTCACCCTGGGACTCTCTGGAGGGAGTCTGGTGACCATGCTCGCCAAGGAGCTGCTTGCTGTGCCAGGCCTGGACTGCAGCAAATGGGTGGTGGGCTTCTGTGATGAGAGAGTGGTGCCATTTGACAACCCTGACAGCACCTATGGCCTCTACAAGGTAAGATATGTATTTGTTTGATTGTATCCAGGGTAAAAATCTCTCTTTTTTTTTTTGTCCCTAGAGTCATTTATTTTCAAAAATCAACATCCCAGATGACGCAATCTTGGCCATTGACTTCTCACTCGGAGTGAGTGAGTGTGCTGAGGATTACTCTGGCAAACTGAGAAAGGTTCAACATCCTTTCAAAAAAATATGTGTGGTACCACTTTGCTGAATGATTATTTTTTTACGGTTTAGTGTGTTATGTCCAATCTTGCACAGGCTTTTCCCGATGACGACATTCCCGTGTTTGACCTGCTCCTGCTGGGCATGGGGCCAGATGGACACACATGCTCCCTCTTCCCTGAACACCCTCTTTTAGAGGTGAGGGCTGCGCTCTATGTTTATCACTTAAAAGAAAAATAGCAGTCTGCTCCACATCCAGACATGCAGAATACAGATCCTTATACTATCTCCATCATATAACATTATGTGTACGGATATAAGTTACTTATTTACATTCTTAACTGTTATCTAAGTATAAAGAGAATTTATCCCTGATTGATAAAACTTTTATTATTTATAAGATTGCAAACTTGTCCCATCTGTGCATTGTGTTACTCAATGTATTGTCATTCATGCTTGTGTATGTGGTTTACCTGTTTTTGCTCGCACCCTGTGACCAGGAGAGCCAGAAGATCGTGGCTCCCATCAGCGATTCTCCCAAGCCACCGCCAGAACGTGTGACCATGACATTTCCAGTTGTGAACGCTGCCCGCTGCGCTACTTTTGTGTCCACCGGGGGCAGCAAAGCATCTGTTTTGAAGGTAAAGCAATTGACATACCAGGTGATCTCGAAAACTTACTTGCATAATTCCTTCAGTGACCAAAATGGTGTGTCTTCAGGTCGCATTTGAGTGTTTGACTCCTTATCCCGTCCAATAAACGGCTGAAAGTACATTGGCTAAGATAAGATAAGAAAACCTTTATTAGTCTCGCAATGGAGAAATTCCCGATTCACAGCAGCAAAGTTATGAAAGGAAGAAGTAGAACAACAAAATATAGGAGCTGCTGGAAAGGCAGCCACTCACGCGGTGCCATTTTGAGAATATGGCTCTCCTTGCACACATGCCAGGGCATTACCCTATTTCAGTTGCATTTTTTTTCTCTTTACTTGAGTGTATCTGTAGCACAAAGCAAAAAAAAAAATCAACAAAGCGATTATAAATCAATTTACCATTGTATTCGATTATTGTGGGGTTGATGTGGCGCTGTATTGATTATTTACCTGCAGGAGGTTCTGGAGGGACGAGAGGGTCCGCCGTTTCCGGCAGCCCGCGTCCACCCGACTAACGGGGAGCTGTTGTGGCTCATCGACGAGCCCGCCGCCGCTGCTTTAACGATGAAGGTGGAGAGGCTCGGTTCTGGGGCCAAACTTTAACGCTTTCCGATGACAAAGAAGCTGAAATCCTTTTTTTCATTCCCAATGATTTATTTCGCTAGACCAAATGGAGAAAGAGAGAAGAAGCTGATGTCGTTATTTTTAAAGCTAGATAACACTTTGTCTACAGTACGGAGTGTACAGCGAACTTTTTTTTTTTTTCATTTTTATTGTTGCAAACTCAGCTCAGTGACTTTCTTTCTCGGTGTGCATCACGTGAGATGGCAGAGTGCTTCAAACGTGACTTGGCAAATACGTGACGTCACTCCTCCCGGTGATGAGGCGTAGATGACATCATCCCATAATGCTTCACCGTTGAAGATGTAAATCGTTTCTCTTTAATACTGTTATTTTCCGTAATGAAAAGTAGTTTGTTAGATTGTCTATTGCTTTCACCTTTCCTGAAAATAGATGCATTTTGCCAACACTCATTAATAATGTGTTAAGTTGTTGAATAGTAACTTTCCTCCTCCTACTATATTAGTAATGCGTTACATTACTAGTTACTCATAGTAACAGCCATTATTGAGTAACGTGTTACCGGCAACACCGATGGCCTCACGTTTGTCCAACAGATACCTGACAAGGAATTCACAAATTTTAAATTAATAGTGACTTGTGGGTGTATCTGTACTGTTGCTTAATTTACATTAAACATGGGATTGGTGAAAACAGTGTTTTGTAATACCTGTCAAAATTGTTTTCCCCTCAGATAGTGAAGAAAAAATGGAACGAAACAAATTTGCAAAAGACACTATGTGTTGGACTACCTTATTGATTCCTTTTAAGTTGCTCATATTGATTGCGATGAATGGTTGATTTCCCACAGTGGCGAAGTTCTCTCCTCCCTCCCTTTAACATGACGCCGTCCTCCCCTTTAAAGCCCAACTTTGCAGCTCCGCTACAACAGCACAATATCTTTTTTTTCTCCCGGTTTACAAGATTGCACCCAGCCGAGGCGGATAGCATTGTGTGCACCACCGTCCACCACTCACATTTATTTATGCAGACGAATTCCATCCGAGGAATCGCCATGAGCCGCGGCGTCGTCTCGGCTCTGCTGTGTCTGCTGTGCGGCTTCTGCACGCCCTCCCTGGGCTACTTCGCCGAGGAGCGCTGGAGCCCCGAATCACCGCTTCTGGCTCCCCGGGTCGTGCTCGCCCTCATCTGCCGCAACTCGGAGCACTCCTTGCCCTACGTGCTGGGCTCCGTGGAGCGCCTCGACTACCCCAAAGAACGCATTGCCGTGTGGTGAGAGAGGAACCCCACCCCCACTACCACCTCTATAAAGTGTTGGCAGTTTTCCCAACATAAATATTTTCAAAAGTGCATGCTTTGGTGGAAGGTATGATGTTCATGAGCGGCTGTAAAAATTCTGCATCAAGTTGTGCTCCTGTGCCCCACGTGTGTCTGTAGTGAGTATGATGTACATTGATCTGTATACGTGGAGGCGAGCGGGGGTGGGGTTGAGTGTTTGGGTGTCCAGTGATGCACAGCCATCTCCAGTCATCGCAGGATAAGGAGTAGCGCGTTAACTCAACAGGGATTATTTCTAAGATGTTTGTTGGTCATATATAGTCGGGACCATCCCACAGTTTGCTTACACGCTTGTGAATGCTGAGAGATGAGCATTCGCACTCATGGCATGATGTCCCGTAACTGTTTTGTCATGAGTGCAATCTTAACACAAAACATTTCCCCAATGTATAATTCATTCTGAGGGGGGAAAAAACGATTGTTATTTTTGTTTGAGTGTTGCAAATCAGGGCGGCACGGTGGACGGCCGGTTAGCATGTCCGCCTCACAGTGCAGAGGTGCAGGATTCAATTCCAACTCCTGCCTTCCTGCGTTGAGATTGCATGTTCTCCCCGTGTGGCTGCGTGGGTTTTCTCCGGGTACTCCGGTTTCCTCCCACATTCCAAAAACATGCATGTCAGGTTAATGGAGCACTCTAACAGTAATAACAGTAGTGCACTTTGATGCATGATGACATTCGGGGTATTGTTTGAATGTTGAGAGGCAAGCATTCACACCAAAACATCCCGATGACAGCGGAGGTCACGTCAAACATTTTTTGAATATGTTCGATGCGATCACACCAGTCTGAACACGATACTCTGATTAATGTTGTGGAATATGAATTAAGCAGAAAAATCCACCCTTTTTTCTCTATGTCTCAGCTCTGCCATTTTGCTTTGTACCCGCCACTTGCTGCCAACTGAAAATGACCTCACAGTGCAAAATGGCAGCCCCCTGAGATGAGTAAAAACAGGTGGACTTTTCTGCTCAATTGATATTTCACAAACACATATTAATCAGAATACCACGTTTAGACTGCTGAGATGCTTGGAACATATTTTTAAAACCCATTTTTGACTTGACTTTCCCTTAAATAACAAAACGGGGGCGTTCCAGACGACAAAATACACAACTCAGTCACTGTTTTTGCCGTGCTTAAAAAAAATCTGGAAAACTGAAATGGTGCAAAATGCTCGAGCGCTATAGCTGAACAATTCAGTACGACATTGTTAAGTCTTTGCATGTTTTTTTCCAGGAATTGCCTTCAAACTTGTATAATGTATTTCTAAATTCAGCTTTGAATTCACTTTACGGGGTCTTTAAACACTTATTTACACGCAATATGTATGTAACTCTCAGTTCTCTCTCAAGCAAAAGTGAGGGGCGGTACACGTTTTTGAGTTTAACAACATGCCGCAACAGCCCACCCGCACCTAAACCCCGAGGAGGTATGCTTGTCACACACCAGTTTCACCTTATGTGGCTCCATTCATGCGGGCCAAGCTATTGCCCCCTCCCCTCCCATTTTGGTGGCCATCCAAAACTGCCCTCAAGCGATGACAGTTTTATCCATACAGCTGCATGTGCATGTGTTGTCAACAAAAAAAAAAGTCTCCCACATGTGCATGTGTTGTTAACACATGCACATGTGGGAGACTTTTTTTTTTGTAAGCAAGCCATCAGCAATGGATTCTGTGTCTACATTTGAAGCTTTATACGCAAGACGCAAGGCCCAAAAAAATGAAAGCTACTTGTGAATGTACCACCAACAGGCTTTGGACAAACATTTATTGGAGCAAAGGTTGCATGTCATGTTTGAGGACTTGTAGACGAGCGATAGCTTTACAGGGAGCTGCTGCAGTGTTCTCACACACTCCTGAGAAATGTGTCCCATTCCAGACTGTCTGGATGTAGTCCATACGAAGATAAAATTGGCTCGTAACACAACTCGGAGCTATTGAGTGTGTTGACGCTGCCTTGTTTAATTCTGTAAAGTCCAAATAAAAGCAGGTTCATGCTGATTAAGACCCATGTAGCTTTTGCTTTTTAGTAGCTTACCGCTATTTGTGGAACTACTGAGGGAGGACATAAGTGCTCATGTGGGAAATGACAGTGAGACTCAGTGTGAAATTGTTGCACGGCAACAGGAAGATGACGATGACACCCCGGTTTCCAGCGTGCCCCTATTTGGAAGTGCTGACATCGCAGCCTACCAAATAAGTAAAAGCGGAGATTTTTTGCCGCTGGTTAGACCGCACCTGGAAAAGATGGATCTTTTATGCTTACAAAAGAAAGCCCTGACTTTGTTCATTTTTAGCAGCAGAGAAAAACTAATGGCTCGGAGGGAACTTGGAATCGTTTGATCATGCCGTTACTTGTAAATAAGTCTGCCAAAATAACATTAAATCACTCACAATTGACCCAAGGGGAATATAAACAGAGTGAACAAAATGGGTTCAATGACTGCCCCATGAGGTACCCCACGTCGTTTGCCTTTTGATCAGACACGCATTCACATGAATGCTATCGTAGGTTCACAAGTTCATTTTAATGCTAAGAGTCAGGATGTTCACACAGAAACATTCCCGCATTCGCATATTGCAAATGAATGAATAAGCATGAAAAGTGCGTTTGCCGACATTCACACACCAAGAATCCTGGCATTCATCCACAGACAGCGAGGAAGTAACTGCTATTTGGGAGAATGCTGAGAGCCAAACTTTGCTCCAATGCTATCATGCGTAAACATGTTTTTTTTTTTGTGAATGTTGAATGATCGGAAATCTTAAAAAAAAAAAAATTATTCTCAGCAAGTAAAAATTTGAAAATGCTGAGTTCAGCATCCCCCCCCCCAACATTTTACATTTATAGAGTGAGTAGCAAATTGTGTTAATGTGAAAAGACAAGCACTCACTGATACTTTCGTGCATTTACATTGCCTTCAAAAACCAACTGGCCTTTTTTTTTGGGGGGGGGCGGGTATTTGTAAAGCCTATTTCGCCCACAGGAGTCTTCAGTACCGCTACTTGACAATATAATGTTATGGAGAGCGGAGCCTTGTTGGCGCAGCATGCAGCGCGTCTGTCTCACAATCTGAGGGTCGTAAGTTCGAGCCACACGGGGCTTTTTTTTCTTTTTTGGGGGGGGGGGGTCGAGCTCATGGAAACAAAGCAGCTCAGGCAGTTTGACCCCACCCCCCTCCTCCTTCCGTGGTTATTTAAGTGAGTACAGTAAATGAGCTAATGTCAAAGTCAAGTTAACCATGTGCACATCTGCTAGAGGACTCTTCAGAGTAAGAACGCAATTATTTTGCCTTAATTAATTTCTTCAATAAGCCGCGATACACAGACATGGTTCTTTTTCTTGAGGAGTCGCCATTTTATAGGGGTTGATTTCACGGAAACCATTTTCATTACCGTTGTGTTGTATTTGGAAAAAGTAATGAATTTATCGTTAGTTTTCTCGAGGCTCCGAGGCCTGAGACTTTATCAGGTCATGTTGGTATGCTAACCACGGGCCAAATTATCATGGTCTCACTGTGTTACAAATACAGCTTTAAAATGTATTATTTTGAAAGAATTGGATTTTACTTGTTAAATAGATTCCAAATGGAGTCCAACAGTGAAATTATGTATTTCTCAGAAAACGGGGAGCTGCTAATGTGCTCATCAGCATTGTGACGTAAACAAACTGATGTTAGCCGTACTAGTTAGCCGATTAGCGCTAGCAGTAATACAGTATCTTAATGTGTCCTCAAAGTTGTCAAGAAGTGAATGGTGGAACACTCGTAAATGTAGCGTCCTTTGTATGCTAAACTAAGCTGCGGAGAAGTTGGGACACTGATGACTATAAAAAAAACAACAGTTTTTATACTGTAGCACCACAGAAAGTTTTGTGGTTTTGAAACCAAGACTAACTAGCCCATGCATACTGCCAATCACGGTGATGCAACTCCTGCAACTGCCCGTCACATTCAAATGTGTAGATGTTGAGCTTTTTGTTTTGTATCGTTAACACTTGCCCTCATTCCCACAGCTTGCACACAATGTGATCCCATTACCCAACTTCTAGAGATGTCCTTTTTTTCTGCTTTTTGTAACCCTTTAGATCTTGTTTATCGTTACATTTTGACAGGGTGGCGACCGATCATAACGAGGACAACACCACGGCCATCTTGCGTGACTGGCTAGTTAAGGTGCAGGATCTTTACCATTATGTGGAGTGGAGGCCAAAAGAGGAGCCCAGGTTGGTTGATTTGTACTAAGTGCTTGCTGAAGTTGTTGACATTGAGGAGGTTGAAGATGAGCTCCGGATGTCTGTTGCAGTCGCTACGAGGACGAAGAGAGTCCCAAACAGTGGCCGGACCCCCGTTACGACCACGTCATGAAGCTGCGGCAAGTTGCACTGGAGTCGGCCCGTGAGATGTGGGCTGACTACTTCATGGTATGTCGATTTAATAAAGGCGGACTCATACAATTCGTCCAATCGTTTCTTGGCACCTTGCGCAGTAGAAAGAAATACAGCAACTAGAAATGGATTGTTTAAAAAAAAAGAAAGAAATAAAAAAAGGCCACTGCATGCTTGTTCATGCGCAGGGATTCGCAATCCCACGCTGTATGCCACATACAACGCAATGTCTCCACTTGCTTGGAAGTCAGAAAAGCAGCCAAGTAGGACTAAACCAGTCAAAAAAAAGTCTTCCATGTCATGCAAAGATCAAAGTCTCCACGATGGTATATCTTTGTAGTCCAATCATAGTCAACGGCTAAGTACAGGGACATTTTTGGCGCTGGAAATTGGAATTAGACGCTGTCATATTTGTCTGCCGCCTATCGGTTCTGGTGTGGTTCATCTGCGATGTTGCCTCGCAGTGGCACAAAGATGAACCTCTGCATGTTTCTATTTGTACTCCCGAGCCCTGCCTGCTCACTGCAGCTTTTGAGCTTGGGGTGTAATTTAGCCACATGTAACATCCAGAAGCTTTGGCGCGTTTGTTGCGCTGCGGATGTCAAGAGACTTTGGCCTCTGGTACAGAAAAGAGAGTGTGTGCTGTAATTTTAGGCTGTTTAACCCTCATTTATTGTCTATTATTTAACATTACTTTAGTCGTAAAATACCTAAGTTGTTCATACCTCCATAAATTAATTTGATGTCTAATTTTTTTCCCACAAATTCCACAGTTGTGAGGAGAGAGAGAGAGAGAGTCTCTGTGCTATATGTATTATACTGCCCTCTGGTGGCCGTAACACACACACACACACACACACACACACACACACACACACTAGCGGGTATTTCCGTCTCCGTGAAGGTAAACTGCACTCCGAAATTTGATGCACAAACTGTTCGATTCTTGTGCAGCTGATGGACTGTGACAACCTACTCACCAACCCAAACGTCCTCTGGGATCTCATAAGCGAGAATAAGACAGTCATCGCCCCAATGCTGGATTCCCGGGCGGCTTATTCCAACTTCTGGTGTGGGATGACCAGCCAGGTTCTCGCCAAGTTCTTCTTTTGGACGCTGACAACAATGATGAGCGTTCGTGGACTGATCCCCCGTTTTTCTTCGTCAGGGCTACTACAAGCGCACCCCGGCCTACATCCCTATGAGGAAGCGTGTGCGAAAGGGCTGTTTTGCGGTGCCAATGGTGCACTCCACCTTCCTGATAGACCTGCGGAAGGAGGCGTCCAGGCAGCTGGCCTTTCATCCGCCGCACCCTGAGTACAACTGGGCCTTCGATGACATCATCGTCTTCGCCTACTCAGCTCGGATGGCAGGTGAAGGCCAAGTACACAAAATGCCCTTTTTTTTTCCTAAACATTTTTCAATTGTGACGTTCACACACTCACTTCGGATGGATAATTAAATGTCTATTTTTTCCCAAGCGCACAGAGATGGGCCGAGTTAAAAATATCCAAAGTGTGCTTCTTACGGTTTGTGCACTTTGCTTTCATTGTTTTACGCTAACTGTGTCATTCTCTGCCCTCAAACAGACGTGCAGATGTTCGTGTGCAACCGAGAGATATACGGCTATATCCCCGTGCCGCTGCGCGCCCACAATACCTTGCAAGACGAAACCGAGAGCTTTATGCATTGCCTGCTGGAAGTGAACAGTGAGTAGTACCAAGTCTGCTACGCTCGCTGCGCTAAACGGACAACTAACAGGAGCACTGGCTGTCTTTGTAGTACGACATCCCCCGGTATTGCCGTCCAAGTATATTCCTGCTCCCTCTAAACACCCGGATAAATTGGGCTTCGATGAGGTAAGCGAGGACAATTTTGTCCCTCAGCATGCTTCCCTGCTCAATTAGAGTGGTACCTCGAACGAAGAGGATTGTGAAAGTCTGCTAGCTTAATGCAAACATGCAATCCAAAATGCCATAGGTGGGCAAATAAAACTAGCATCCATGTAGCAGTACCTGTAAACCTTAATAGTGTTTACTCCCGAACTCCTTTATTAGCTGTTGTGGTTCGGAATGTGCAATTGCAAGGAGTGCTTCTTGTGCGGCAAGGTCTTCATGATCAACCTCCGAAGGCGCACTGACCGCAGGGAGCGCATGCTGAGAGCTCTCCACGAGCAGGAGATTGACTGCAAGGTCACTGAGGCTGTCGACGGAAAGTGAGATTAAATTCGTGACCCGATGGTGTCTGTTTTTCCATAGTACATGCAGGATTGGCCAGAAGCATTTTATTACAATTAACAAAAACGAAGTCATGAAAACTACATTTCTTTCCCCCCTTGTCTGCTCGAAGGGCTTTGAATATCAGTGACGTTCAGGCGATGGGCATCCACATGCTTCCCGGGTACAGCGACCCCTATCACGGCCGCCCGCTGACCAAAGGAGAGCTGGGATGCTTCCTTTCGCACTACAACATCTGGAAAGAGGTCAGCAAGCCATGACCCAGTCCATTAACTGTGATATGATCATCATCAACGTGATCCGTGGACATTCTGATTGCGATTTCTGAATTTGTGGTCAGATCGTCGAGCGCGGCCTGCTCACCTCTCTGGTGATCGAAGACGACCTGCGCTTCGAGATCTTTTTCAAGCGCCGTCTCATCTATCTGATGAATGAAATCGAGGACGAGGGACTCGACTGGGATCTCATGTGAGCGTGATTACATTTTTTTTACCCCCCCCCCCCCCCCCCCCGCCGACCCTCAAAGACTTTTAATCATAAGTCAGCAATTTTGTGGGGGGAAACCTTTCAATCGGAGATCCAAATAAACTCTGTAGATGACATATGTGCCCGGATTCTGAATCTCGCTCTTGTTTTGCCAGCTACATCGGCCGCAAGCGAATGCAAGTGGACCACTCGGAGAAAGCGGTGCCAAACATCCATAACCTGGTGGAAGCCGACTATTCCTATTGGACTCTGGGTTACATGATATCCCTGCAGGGAGCCGAGAAGCTGTTAAGAGCTGAGCCTTTAAAGCGGGTGCTGCCGGTGGACGAGTTTCTCCCCATCATGTACAATAAACATCCAGTGTAAGTGAGTTTTACACTTTTACACAGACGTGATCCCTTTGCCGAATTTTTCAGTTGGCTCACTGACATCAAAATCAACTTTCATTTCATTCATTCATTCGTTGATGAAACAAGGACCAAGATGGAAGACTGTAATAACGTGGATGACATCATTCGCATTTGAATGTAAACAAACAACTGTTTTCGAACACCGTTTAGTTTGTCGGTTCCATTAGCGCTGCACAAATATTACTGCGGGTGAACAACTGGCAGAGGATAGATTTTGTGCTTATTTGTTCAAATTGGACCTCCCCCCTCCTCCTCCCAGGACCGACTACATGGAGCAGTTCGAAACGCGTGACCTGAAAGCCTTCTCGGCGGAGCCCCTCCTGGTGTACCCCACCCATTACACAGGGGACTCGGGATACATCAGCGACACGGAAACGTCCACTGTGTGGGACAACGACAAGATCCGCACGGACTGGGACCGAGGACGTTCGGGTAAAACTCACGAGCAGGGGCAGCTCAGCACCGAAGCTCAGAACTCGGACGTGTTGCAGTCGCCGTTGGACAGCACGGCACGGGATGAGCTGTAAGACAAACTCGTTCCCAAAAAAAAAGAAAAAAGTACCCCTTTTGTTTTGTAATTTGACACTTTATACTTTGGCATCACAGTCAAAAAAAAGTTGTGTTCTGACATGCTCATGGAAAAGGCACTAGACTTGCCACACGGGATGGCATTTGCAGTACCCAGCGTGTGTCTGTCATACAGAAAAGAAGCTTTCTATCTTGTCGGTTGTCCTAAGGTGACGTTTACACTGTGAATCAGGATTTCAGTCTAGTAAACGGGTTCACACCTCTGCTTGTCTTCCTCTCTGGCGCGGCCAAACAGAAACATTCCTTCAGAAAGTATCATAGCAGATCCCCCGGCCCCTCACCAAAATTTTCCGAATAATATCATTCAATCCGGATTGAATCAGAAGCAACAGCACCAAAAATGCTGCGCTAATTCTTTGAGACGCTGTCAAGAAAGAAACTGACGCCTCACATCGTATCTCATCGGTCCACAACATGCCCTTTGGTGTTCTCCAATGCCACTTATGCAATTTCCACGTCACCACATCATCTTGGGCGGGCGGCTGCCGACGAGACAAACCGCCCGCCTGCGCCTCATCGCTTCACCAGCAAAGTATTTACAGATGCATGTCCAACACACACACACACATAGAAATGTCATTTATCCGCAGCGGCTTGATTGAAGGCTCTTGAAATAAGACGGGATGTCACTTTTTTTCGACTTATTCCGTTTCTTTACTCGGGTTATAGCAGCACGTTAAAGACTTTATAATGACACTATGTATTGCATTGAAGATGCAACCCCCATTTTTGGGGTGACTTTAACCACTGGGAAGCCATGATAAGACAAAGAAAATAGCTTTCACTCGCGACATGACTTGATCCTCGCAGAACAAACGTGCACTTTAAGTCCGTCTGTGGAGTTTCGACGTCACTTGAGGCACGCGTGGGTAATTATCCGCCAAGAAGAGCAGCGTGTGGGCTGCCAATGAGATGCTGAGAAATCCTGTTGGACATTTGGAAAGTTAGTTTATTGAAAGTCACACAATAACTCTGATGGTGGCCCAGGTGGCCATAATGACTAGCTACTTTTTTTTTTTTTTTACATAAGCGAAGGACATGTTTTTTTTTTTTAAATACTGACCTGATCTTATTTTTCACTAAGATCAGTAGAATACTTTTTTTTTGACTAAGTTGAGTACAATTTTTTCTGCTAACGTGATTACATTTATGCTTTATTTTTTTTTTGATGAGCACATTTTTCTTTATTTTTAACTTTTTTTTTTTACTTGGAATAATACACTTTCTTAATTTATATTTTCTTTCTTTGACTGCTCATTTGTCTTTATTTTCTGCTAAACCGAATACATTTTTCCCCATAATGTCTTTCCGAAGATGAGTATATCCGTTTATTTTTTATTTAGATGAGTGCGTTTCATCTCCATTTTTTTTGACTAACCTAAGTAAATGATTTTTAGTTTTGCTGTCCTTTTTTTTTAACGAAGATGAGTAGATTTTTCTTTTTTTAACTTAGCGCAGTACATTTTTCTACTCTTTTTTAATTAATCAAGATGAGTAGTCTTCTTTTATTTATTTGAGTCACTTAAAGTAATTTTTTTAATTCTATGAAAAAGTAGTATGCCTTTTTCTAAGATTATTCAAATTTTCTTCTTTTTTTATAACAGTAACGAGCACCTTCATTTCTTTCACATAGCGACGCACATTTTCCTTTTCTTCTTTGACAAACCTGAATTAGTTTCTCTTAAAAAACTAAACTGGTGTTTTTCTTCATTGTTGTTTTTGATGAGTTATTTCTTATTCTTTATTTCTGAACATTTTTCTCACTCTCTTTTCAATGCCGAGTCGAAAATTTTCTTTTTTTAAATAATGCAAAGTTTTTTTTCCCAATGTCAGTATTATTTTATTTAAAAAAAAAAAATTCAACTAAGCTGTGTCCATATTTTTCTTTTTCTTTCACAGCTGAATATATTACATACTTGATTTTGCTGTTTAAGAAAGCAATGTGAGTGCAGGGGTGGGGAAACTCTGGCTCGTGGGCTTTATACAGTCTGTAGCCCTCCAAAGTTTGCAATCAGCCCACCGTACAATTTCACACACGAATGCCGCACTTATAGATCATAATCATTAACCATGTAACCTCATAACACGATAAGATGTCCACTATAGTGACCGCTATCCCTGAAAGGGTTAATATCCGCATGTTCACGAGACACTCAATTCGACAACCTTTCACTGCATGTGTGTTGAGCGATTCACCGCCACGGAGACGGCAATAAAACTTGAATTTGCATACCGACTGATCGCTAGATGTCGTATTTTGTATCGACTCATCTCACGCGCAAGTGCTTTGGCGTAGGTGTGGCCTCGAGCTGCGCTTCCTCTTCCTATTACACCCGCAGGCCAAACTCGCCTTTTGCAACGAGAGGAAGATGCAGTCAGCGGCCGTCTCGAACCGGCGTGCCTGCGATCCCTTTTGGGAAGGCTTCCCACCCCCGTGCGGCATGACCACGACGGTCATGTGATGTGCGCGTGCCGTTGAGGTCCGAGATCAAACTGCTGCAGGTGTAGAAGATGGAAGAGGATCAAGAGTCGGGTCGTGAGTCCCCTCAGGCCACGGGTGAGTGGAAAGATGCTATGTTTCAATTCGAATGCTCATTATGACGTTGTGCGATGTTTACCCATGGGGTAAGGAGTCTTACTTTGCTGTCTTCTCCTTGCGCTGCGTTCGGCAACATCCTCTTTGTCAGAGCTGGACTAACTTCCTGAAAATCAATTTTGGCTGAGTTAATGCTGTTTAATCATTGTAGTTATTCCTTTTGAGCTGTTCGGAGTGACCCGAACAAGAATGGTCTAAAATGTTTCTGATATGATGAAAATGGATTTATTTGAAGGCTCCCTGAAAAGACTTCCCAAAACTCACTCAATACCGCCCCCTGGGAAGTTGGAAAAATTAACCCTGGACACCAATTACACCGATAAACACAAAATTGGGTTGAGGTGTCTATCTTAACAGGGCGCACAAAAAATGTCTCAAGTACCCCATGCCTGCAACTGAACAGGAAATCAGCCATTTCGGTGAAGTCCTGTACCTGCGCAAAAAGAAAACCAAATCGCAAAATTATGCTATCCCATCTAATGTGTAAAAAGCAGTGTGTCGAAAATAAGTGTGACACTCCTTAATAAGGCAATAATGTATCGAGGACCTACAAACCAGTGGGTGGCTGGTGAGGCACTGACATCATAGACACATTTATATAGTCATTGAATAAGTGGTATGCAAAAAAAATGAATTTTAATAGTACAGTCCTGACAAGTCGAGCCCCCGGTTTGAAAAGCTCTGGTATTGATCTCGCTTTAGCAAATACAATAGATCCCATTCCGCTCGGTTGTCCAGTTTTGAGAAATGTTCAATATTTGGCTTCCATGTCTGGCTTTCATTTGGAGCCATTTTCTCTTTCCAAAATCAGCGAATTTGTAGTTGCGCACCTGATTTGACTATTTGTGCCCCCTTGAGTGAGGCAGGCTACTGTCTGCCTCACCTTATGCTTTTTCTTTTTTTTTAAATCCACGTTTTCATGTGATGAAAATTATTAAATATACGACACAGATATTAAATACATTAAGCGAGTTAGTGGGGGGTTGAGCAATCTGAGGTGAGCTCGATCTCTACCTTCTGCACTTTTTTTTTTTTAAGATAAAGAGATATACTATATTGTGAATGCAGAACTGTGTCAGGGCACCAACTGCAAACAGGATGTGGTTGGCCAATGAGCAGACGTGTGTCTCGTCCTCGTTTGTCGCGCCAGTTAAATGTTTAAATCATATTTTAGCCAATACATGCACGTCCCCCCACCCCCATCCGTTTTGAGATTAATTTTAAAGTGTAACGTGGCTTTCATGTGAAGGTTATGATTTGATGACCTCTTTGTTGGTTTTACAGCTTTTCATTTCCCTGCAATAATGTTGTGGTTTGACCTGCAGTGAGCCCATTTCTGCTATTCAGAAGGAAGTTGTGTGTCTGGATGTACAGAATGCGTAATCTCACATCTAACAGAAGATGAAAAACATCACTAGTCCCACTCTGTTTTTTTCCTCCTTAACGTTTCGATTTTTCATTTCAGACATCGTCAAAGCGCCGCAGAAATGTGAAATCAAGCGATACAGCGAGATCTTCAGAGAGTTTGACAACCTTGAGTTATCTTTTATCCCCATGTAAGTGCTAGTTTTCCCATACATATTGTAACTACAGTGGTCATAAGTTATACGGCCTTGTTCAAATGCCATTAGTTTGTGATATAAAACCACACCACGAAGATAATTTCAAAACTTACATACTGGGATGTGGCTGTGTTTAGAATTAATCAATCACATTCAAAAATATGTGAAATGGGAGTCAACACACAGCTACCATTTAATGTGCTTCTGTTGAACCTCAAATAAAGTCCAGCTGTTCTAGCGGGCTTTTCCTGACATTTCTTTGCTTTCTAGCAGACGCCTGAAGGTTTTGCATTAACAAAAGAACGCCATACCTACAAAAAAAAAGCTTGGTGGTGGCAGTGTTTAGTTTTCTTTGGATGGAACTGAGGCCTTAGTGAAGGTGGAAGGAATTATGACCAGTTCCAAAGAGCTCACAGTATGTGCCAAACACTCAAGCGTCTGCTAGAAAACAAACAAATGTCTGTAAAATCCTACTAGAACATCTGAAATTTCTCTGAAGTTTGTTAGTGGCACTTTAAATGGTAGCAGGTGTGTGCTGACTTTAATTTAACATGGGTTTGAATGTGTCTGGTCAATTCGAAACAGCTGCACATTCCATTGTAAGCAGGTGTGCACACTTTTGCAACCAAGATTTTTTGTTTTTGTCCCCATCTCAAATTTATTTATTTTCAGTAGAGTTGTATAGGCTATATAGGTCTCGTTAATGGTGGAAAAAGTTTCTCTTTCTTTTTTCACTTTTTACAAAAAAAACAACAACCCTGTGATTACAGTACAAATTGCTCCATCCCTGTCAGTGAAGTGTATTAAATTTAAGCGTTTTCTTCTCAAAATAGATTTAATCACTGCCCCGAGTGGGTATGATGCAATTGTTTGAAACTGTTTTTTTTTTTTTTTTAATTTGATTTCGGACTACGAACCACCACTTTAGTAAGAGTCAAACAAAGGGTGTACTCTGCTAAAAATATGCACAGCTCTGTCACAACAATCTATGGTGTATGCACTAGTATAGTTTTCACTGAGATAGATGCTGACTCTAATATTTTGGTCCCTTATTGAGCTCCAAAAGTCTGTTTTGATGTTATATCCATACTTGTATGAACATGAACGTGTATTTCAATTCTGTTCAGTGACAAGGACGATCTGGACACTTTCGAATGCATCACTGGAGAGAGACCAGAACTCGCAGAGCAGCACGAACAATCTGTAAGTCCAAGCTTTGGCATCTGGCTAACGTATAAGACCAAAACATTTATGGACTTATGATGAATCTCATTGTTTATTATAATACAGAATCATTTATTACTTTTGCTTGTTAAAAAAATATATGGGAAAAGGACCTTGAAAAAAAATTGCATATGAAATCACAATATTGAGGGGGCAAGGGGGAAATTGTAATTAAATTATTTTTCAAAGTCACTCAGCCTTATTCAGTATGACATCCTTGTGAGAAATTAATTAAATTTAAAAAAAGTTTTTTGTAGTTTTTTTTTCTATACAGTTCGGCACCTGCAGAGTCGTATGTTTGCAGATTTTTTTTCAAATTTGTTTCAGTATTTAAAAAATATATTTTTTATATATATGTATGTGTGTGTGTGTGTATATTTCTATTTATACAAATACATGTATTTATTACATTCTCTCCTTAGGTGCGTTGTGTAACCATGGAAGGTGATGGGAACTCATCAGGTAAGGCATCTTTCTGATTTATTGTTTCTGATATGGGAAGTTGTTAGTCTCATTAGCTTGCATAAATACGACAATGTTCGCAAAAATATTCTCCTTGTCCCTTCATCCCACAAGTTTCTTTTTCCTGTTGCCTGTTTCCATACAGTATCTTGCCTTGAGTTGTAATTGCCACGCGGTAACAAGATTAGGTTGCAGATTAAGCAGGAGCCAGCTGGCCTATTTTTCCCATCGAGGTGTTACGCCTGCAGGTCTGCTGGCTGAAAACACAAACAGAAGGCCAAGAAAAGCAAGGACTACATTTACACATGGCGCATTTTCGCTGCAGAGGGCTGCAAGAGCGCGGCCGGAGATAAGCAGATCTAATGGGAGTGTGGAAAAGCTGCACGGTTGCAATTGGAAGGTGGCGAGCGCGTGACAGCATTTAGTTCCAAACCGCGTCTCACTGCTAACTTTCTTTTTGTGGTCAACCTCTGGCTCCATGTTTGCATCTGTCTGCACTACCGACAGCGCTTCCCCATCAAGAGTGTTTGCGTCACTGCTGTTCGCACAGTTAAGATGCGTTTAGTCTTTGTGCTGCATGTGCCACCGTTTTATCATGCAACACTGTATTGTGCTTATTTTTGTTTGTAAAGGGTGGTAGATGTTATTCATCAGTGGAGGAAAGAAGGATTCCATTGAAGATAAAATCGTCCCATGTGGATTTACATATTACTTTCTAAAAAATGTTTTGAATACACGGCACGGTGGTCGACTAATCTACAGGAAGTGGCCTATGAAATTTTGAATGTACAATTTTGGCCAATTTTTACACATTTTATGGGTGTCATACTTTTGCACCCTTGTTCAGAGGGTTAAAACCCAATTGATTTCAAACTTCTTCTTTTTTTTTGTTGAAACTTGACTTTTCAAAATATATACAATGGGGTCGGAGCATAAAATTGTGCATTTTTTAATTTGTATTTATTTTTTGTAGTGTTGGCACACTCATCCATACTACACAGTTTCACAATATAATACCGAAATATATTACTGCAGACCTCCTGGTTTTGTGGATTATTTCAAGTGAGCCCAAGGAAAATGAACTCTGGCAGTCTTTTGTGTATACCCTGCTCCCATTGGCCGACATTAATTACCCATCAGCCCTTTAAACGGCATGTCCAAACTGTTACTGGGCAGGTGGCCAACCTGAGAAGCTCGTCACTGCCTGCAATCCGAGTTCACTTGGGCTAATCCTTCACCTCTCCGACAGCACAATCGACTTGAGATATTGATTT
Organism: Hippocampus guttulatus; assembly: GCF_054856545.1. NCBI lineage: Eukaryota > Metazoa > Chordata > Actinopteri > Syngnathiformes > Syngnathidae > Hippocampus > Hippocampus guttulatus. Next base: position 7,894,826 of record NC_141276.1, read on the forward strand.
CTAAATGAGACGAAAGCAGAGAGAGTACCTTTTTGGGGGGACATGTTTGGACCTCTAACTGGATTCCGTTAGTGTGTTTGGAGGTCAGGAAGCCGTGTGATCGTCCTTCACATTGTGTGAATCGCTGGGGAAGAATTACAAGGAGTGGGGGGTGAGGAATGAGAGGGGCGGATTGCCGCGTCAACGCCCTGCCAGACTAATTTCAAACATTTTTGTGTCATCTGCCTGATGCAAAGTGCTTTTTTTATGTCGAGCCACTAAGTGAACTGCATAGCGACACCTTCAGGAAACTATAAATTGCTTCTTTGAGTGGAGGTCCTCCAGCCTTCCGAGTGGGCTTTTTTTCGGATTGTTTTTGTTTTTTTCGAGCCCCGCCGCGATGCTGATGTACTCCTTCTCAGCCCACGAGGCCGACCTGGCATTGTGCCGCTGTGAGGATGGCGTGGAGACGGCCCTGCAGTACGCCAAGATGTGGTGTCGCTACGCCAAAGACCTCCTGGCCTGGATGGAGAAGAAGCTCAACTTGGGTGAGTACGTGGCGGGGAACTGAGCCGTATGTAGATAAAAACAGTGGGACAACTGGCTGTTTGATTTTCAAACCATGGGCTGCATATATAAATAAATGAAGTTGTTAAACTTGTATATGAGATAATTTTTCCCTAATTAATTCACTTATTGACTTTAAATAGATTAGATGTCTATGCAAAACAATTTTACAGCATTTTTTGTTGTATTGTTTACATAAAAAAATTAATGCGGTTAATGAATGAATCATAATTTTTAATGAAATAAAAATGAATACCCAAAAATGGTACAAGATTGTCAATAATGGAACATTGGGCCTGATTTAAGAACAGACAGGTCACACTTTGCCAATTATGGGTCAGCATTAGGGCCTCAGATTTTAAGGCAAAGTTGTACATTTTTTGTGAATACACAACGTGAAAGAATTGTTAACTATCTCCCAAAATGCGGATCGCTTCCAGGAGTTAAGTTGTATCATAAAAGTCAAGGAAAAAAATAAAAATAAGCCGAACGACAGCCCGTATCTCAAAAAACTCGTAGGTCTGGTCATTCTTATCTCAAGTTATAATTAGCTAGCTAACTAGCTAGCTAGATATAAATAGCCAGAGAGCTTGGGACCAGCTCACTTGGATCCATCAGATTGTGACTCAGCAACAGAGTGACCAATGTGATAAATGTTTTTGGTTTTTTCCTTCTTTCATCTCAAATTCAAATGATTGCTGGATGCTTCACACGCAGAAAGGGAAGATTAAGAAGAGTGGAGCATGCTTGTGAGAAGTGATACGCTGCCTCTGGAGAACAAACACTGGCACAAATTGCTCAGTCATCATGAAAATATATCAAATGAATGAAACTCAAAGGTCTTATCGCAAGTGGCCAAACAATTGCCCACATACCTTTGCAATTACAAAAAGTCTCTTAAAATATGCTTTCTTCATTCCATACTTTTTTTTTTTTAATCCTTGGATGTGCATGATGTTTGCCATGCCCCACACCGCTCTGCTCACTGCTGTGTGTCATATGTGCTAAAATGATACTAATCATCACATTCCACCGCAACTATTAAAATGTTTGATTTTGATTTTTGACAGAACAAGAATTTGCCAAAAATGTCATGAAGACAACTGAAGCAGCAAAAGCCAATTTGGCAGCACAGGTACACAATTTTTATTTATTTATTTATTTTTGCTTCTTCCTGTGCTGCGGAGAAACAATCCATAGTTGTCTCCTCTCGCTTAGGAATCAATGCCACTACAGTACATCTACACCATGGCTCTCGAAGAAGACCTGAAGAACAGTTTGAACTCTCGTAAGACTTCGGACCTTGTGCAAAACCGCTGTTACCAGGTAAACGTTTGCGTAGCTATGAGAGTTGTGCTCTGTCGTGTTGTCTCCTGAAGGTTACCGTTGTTAATCCACCGTCTCCTGTTCCAAAAGGCCTTGGCTGCCAAGAGGAATGAAATTGATAAGTGGCGGCGGGAATTCAAGGAGCAGTGGGTGAAGGAGCAGAGGAAGATGGTAAGTGAATTAGGACGACTTCCTAGTTTAGCAGCAGCAGTCGGTCAAACTGTTTCCGTTCACCCTGACTGAGATTCGAATCCTGTTACCCACTGAGCCATGCATCCTCCACCCGTGTTTTTTTTCCTCACAATGTTATCTTAAATTTACTTCAACGTCAATACGCAACAAAACGGTGTCCAAAATGGCAGCCCGTTTCAGCTCCTTCCAAATTCAATCTGATGTTTTTTTTGTATGCGTATCTGTGTGCTACTCAGAACGAAGCGGTGTCTGCACTGAAAAAGTCTCGTCAGCAATACTTCCAGCGCTGCGACGAGCTGGAGAAGGCCAAAGCTATCACGGCCAAAACCGTGGACGATCCAGGTGGCATCAAAACTCTGGACAAGAGGAGGAAGTCCAAGGATGAAGCTCAGACGAAGGCAAGAGCAGCCATCCTGAAAATACCTCCATGCGTTTTTGGATGCACTTAATGTTATCTATCGTGTGCTCAAGGTGACGGAGTCCGAGCTATTTTACAGACAGTGCGTGCACGATGCCAAGATCCACCAGGATGAGCTAGTCAAGGTCAAGGAGAGAATTATCTCTCACACCCGCAAACTCATCTGTCAGGGAGACACGGTCCTCAAGCAGGTCGGTACGATCACGTCCGTGGAAACATGTCCTCACTCTCACGCGGTCCCCATGCGTCCGGCAGGTCACGGTCAACATGTTCTACTACCAGCGGCAACAGACCGAGCCGGTTCCTCTGGGGTATCACAACCTGGAGCTCACGTGCCGCTCCCTGGAGCCCGGCGAGCCCTACTTGATGTACGTACGGAGCAGGCGGCGCCAGGAGACTCCTCTGCAGATCTTCTCCTTCCAGGAATATGTGCCTCAGGGAAAACGGTAAGGAAGAAGCAGTCGTCTTCGTAGTTCCACAACTGAGAAATGATGACTGTGTGTATTAAGCACAAGACAAGCGTGAAATTTTCACCTGTCGCATGTTTGGACTTTTTAATATCCATTTCGAATGAAATTTGCGATTCATTCATTTTTAAAAATATATTATCATGTATATAAATATTATCAGCGATGGGCAACTGGCAGCCCGAGGGCCTCATGTGGCCCTCAGCCACACTCTTGAGTGGCCCCTTGATTGATTTAAAAAAACAAACAAAAAAAAACCTACATGTGCGTGTAACTAACCATGATCAAATATGTCTTAGGAACAAAAGGAAAACCAGCAACCCTCTCAGCTCCCTGCAGGACTCCTCACCTCACACAGACGACAGTCCCTACAGACAACCCAGTGACTCCAGTAAGTCTCCGTTTCATCCATAAAAATCTCCTCACCTCCATTTGAATGGGAAAATTAAATGCGTCTGCTGCTTGGTAGGGAGATTTGGTTTCAGCGACAGCGAGAGCGTCGGTGGCAGTCTGGAATCACTATCCAGCCCAGGTGATCACATCTTTGCATAATGTCTTTTAATTGATCCTCGATAATGTCCGAACATGACTGAAGTGTTGTCTTTTCCCACCCGCGGCAGCTCACTGTCACAGGAGAGGTCACAGAACATACACCTTGCTTGCCGATGACATGGATGACCGCGATGTGACATCTGAATCTGGTTTGTGATCTACCGCTTCCTGCCTAGAGAAACATCGAGTATCATGGCGTCTTCATTAAATGCTAATATATTGTACTAAAAAGTTACATGATCTATATTTAGGTAGTGATTCTTTCACACGCCACATGACACTTTGAAAATTAGTTGCGCATACAACGTTTCCACTGCTACACACACAGAGTACACAGATAAAGGACAGGGAGAGTCTATCACTGCTCTATATTAAATATAATCGAATAGATCATTTGATGATGGCAACAGTGATGTTCCGGGTTCGAATCTACGTGCGTTTTTCTCTTGAGTGCAAAAAAAATAAATGGGAGGGATGAATGGATCATACAGTGAGTTTTATCTTTCACGCAATGTGTCTATCCTATTGTTTTTTTTTAGAGTGCCTCGATGGCCAGCAGGTCAAAGTTCGCACCCCATCCCGGGCGGCACTAACTCACCGACTCAAGAAAATGAAGAGCAAGATGGTGAAATGCAAGCAGTGCGACAACTACATTTACGTCAACGGCGTGGAATGCGAGGAAGTAGGGTGTCCCTTTAGCGTCAGCGAAACGTTTGGAAAGGAGACGCCGGTGGTGGTTTTATTGATTTCTGCCGCCCTCAGTGCGGCCTGGGTTTGCACAGGAAGTGTATGGAGGTGTGTCAGATGGAGTGCGACAACAACAAGGGCAAGGTGTTTGGCGTTCCCCTGTCTTTGCTGCTGCGCCACACGCCGGACGACGTCCCATTTGTGGTGCGACGATGCACCGCCGAGATCGAGAGTCGTGCGCTCTCCTTGCAGGTATTGTTTTTTTTTACAATTTAAAACAGTTCCCAGGTGTTTTATGAAATTTTAAAAAATGGCAGACACTATCAGTATCATTTGTCTTTTATGAACTGTTTTGTGTTCCTACTGAGGGGGTGTATCGGGTGAGCGGGTCCAAGCCTCGCGTCCAGAAGCTGTGCCAGGCCTTGGAGGAGTTCAAGGAGGACATGGACCTTTCTGAGGTGTCTCCACACGACGTCACCTGCATCCTGAAGCACTTTTTCAAGGAGGTACGGCACGTATGTCACCGAGAAGAATTGAACTACATTTCTTCCATCTTACCTTTTATCGTTTTGGCAAATTAGCTCCCGGAGCCCCTGCTGACGTTTGAACTCTACACCGAGTTCATAACAGCGGGGAGGAGCATTCAGCAGGTGGGCGAGTGGGACTCGACGCAAGACACTAACGAGTTCACGGACCTTGTTCGTAGCCTTCAGCAGCTATTGCAAAAACTCCCTCTGTGCCGTTATAACACTTTGGAGCACCTCATACTCCATCTGCATAAGTAAGTTTGTCTTAACACTAAAAAAATGAAACTGTCATCTTCGCTTTTCTTTACTTACTGACTTGTTTCAGACAGCATGAAAAAATTTGCTATTTTAGCGCAATGTTTATTGTATTTGTCAATAAAGAAGTTGTTTTTCAGATTTAAATAAATTACAGCAGCACAATGCCCCTTGTTACAATTAGACACTACCACCTACTGGCTTGACATGCATATTACACTGTTTTCATTTTCCTGATTTTAATGTTTTAGTACAAACTTATCTTTGGACTTCCATCCGCTATTTTAGTAACATTTTGACTGCATGAGCACGTTTTTTTAAATTTCATGCACCTTCCATTTATCCCTGCCAGGGTTTCTAGAAACAACGAGAACAAAATGTCCTCCAACAATTTGGGCATTGTCTTCGGTCCGACTCTCCTTCGCCCCCCTGTGTGTACGGACCAGCCGGCAGTGGCCCTGCAGGAAAACACCTACCAGGCGTTGCTGGTGGACTTCCTCATCTCGCACCACGACAAAGTCTTCATCCACCGACACAGAGTCAGGACCACTCCTCCTCCGGCCCCCACAGGTCCGCTTCCGGAGACCCCTCCCAGACGCACCTACACTCTGGATGGGGACTTGGACACCCGACCAGAACAAGGAACATCTTCCAGGGATCGTCCTTACTCACTCGAAGTAAGTTGCGCCCTTATTTAGCTCTATTTTCAACGTCTTCCTTTAAAAGCTCAGTTTGTGAGCTTTTAAAGGAGCCTTCAAACCGGATTATGGGAGCTGCTGTTTTAAGAGTCTCATGATGCTTTATTTTAATGAACTCACTGGACAGCTGCTGCCTTGCTTGCACTTTGTATTGTTTCATTTCTTTTACGTCACACTTGGTATTTCGGTTTGACATTTTTCCAGGAAGATGAGATGTAGTATTTGGACACCTGGTGGCTTGTTACATGTAAAATGGAAGTTAATCCTGGACAGTTGTAGAGCTGTTACTGGGTTTTAGGGGAGCTGCCAGGGATTAGGGGCAGATGTGTCGAACCGCAGTAGTATCGCCCCAACTACTGCTGAGGAGGACTTACTCAATGTCAGATATTGTTTGCCTTAAGTTTCAGTGGCCGGTATCGGCAGCCTCCATGAGCACCGATAAAAAACTATTATTGGCCCTGATTCTGATACATGGTATCGGTACTTGTCCATCCATTGACCAATTATTTGATCATATAAATGAAAAAAATGAACAAATACATTTTGATTAACAATTTTGAGCTAAATGAATAAATAAAATGACAGCCTCTTGACAATGTAAATGCTCCATTGACTGGAGCGAGTCGTTTGTCCATACCTTGTCATAACGGACGTCAGCGTTCAGTTATTACCGGGTTAGGTAAAGAGAATCTAACATCCTTATGGCACACCACTCAACTTGTGTCATTCCAACAGAGCGAAAGAATGAAGAGGGAGTCGAGCGAAGGTTATATATCTGACAAGTCTTCATCCAATGAGGCAGTGGACCAGCTCAGCCCCGAAGCCGCTGACAGAGCAGGTAGGCGGGACTAGAGCCGTAGATCAGTGATAACAACTCAGTTGGCTTCTAGAAGTTGTTATTATTATTGTACTGTGGTCCATTTTTAAGCCACTTCTAGCTTGCAGTCTGCTGAGTGATTTGCTCTTGTTGGCCCATTTTGTAGTTCCTTTTTTTTTTCTGGTTTAGGGACTTTTCTGTGGTTAAGTAAGACTTCCTTCCGTCCTCCTCTACTCTTTCTGTTTGAGTGTGTTCAAGTGTTCATTTTCAGTTCTTCTTTGGGGCTCTCTCGCAAACAGGGTTCAACTTTGTTCACCAACTTGAGGGTGTTGTTGAAAATAGATATACTGTACACACGTGCATTTATGGAGATGTATTATTTAGCTATGCATATATATCATAATCCAGAAGAGTGTGTGTGTGTGTATGTATGTATGTTTATATATCATGTTTTATAGTAATACCTAACTATACAGTATTTATAATTTATCTGTACCTTTGGCTAGAAATGAAAAAATAATAATACAGCATAAAAACACTGTTTCCCCATAGGAACACCAGGCATCACAGTTTTTCCGTTGTCGCAAGTTGGTTATATGTGCGAGGATCAATGGCCTGGCGTGCACGCATGAGGCGGCGACTGTATATTTCACTCGCCCGATGTGCATCGAGCTTTGACGCATCAACCTGAATGTTGCTTGGCTTTATTTAATAAACCATGTTTTTCTCCTCCTGGTGTCCCAGTCCTGGCTATGAGCGAAGCCCTGAGCAAGACTCATCACGACCCGGCGAGGGACTTTGTCTTAGACAAGCCACACTACCGCTTCACCAGACAGCCTGTCAAGTACCACCGCCATCACAACCCGAGAGGCCGAGCTTCCGACCAGAGCTGCGACGCCGGACGGCCCGCGGTGCCTTCTGGGGACCCTCCGGGAAGCGCAGACAGCAGTCACAGCTCCTCCCCCGAGCGAGACACGCACGGACGTCCCCGGAGTTTGGACGGCGTCGCGGAGGACGTTCCTCCTCTGAGCCCGCGGGATGTTGTGCAGTACATGCTCGGACTGGCGCCGGTGACCCGCGCCGCGGTCGACCTCAGCGTGAACGGCCCCGGTCCTGGCTATGACTTACAGAGGAAGGCGTTGTGTCACTCTCCGAGGGCCATTCCTGCAGAGCACCACTTCACCTCACCCGCGCAGAAAATTCTGTCGGGTCTGAAGCTGCGGCGCAGCCAATCAGGCAGGGAGGAACAACTTTTTGTGTGAGGAATAACTGGAGCACAAGCATCTGATATGGATTTAGTCACCATTGTTGACTTGAATGTTGCTACAAATGCACCTGCATCTTTTACATTGTCTTGTCACTGGGGTGGTACTGCTTTTGTCAGCTTCACACTCGACTAGTTAGTACAGTACCTTGAGGGATGGAAAAAAAAACTGAAGTAGGATACGGACATAAAAATAATTTGGCTGAATACGCCCCACCCCCGACTTCCCCACCTTCTTTCTGATTAAAGTCAACCAAGACTAGTGATCAAATGTGTTGAAAAGATTATCCTGAGTGACTATCCTGTGGTGTGTCGACTGAGTTTCCCTTCCTTCTGCTCGAAATCTATATATATATAATTTTTGAAACGGTAATGTAATATGCATATTTTAAAAAATTTGTGTTTATTTGAAAATATATGTATTTGGTGAGCCTCGCGTTGTTGGGACTTGGGAAGTAGTGTAAGAAAATGATTTAATTCTTGCACCTCTCCTGTTTCGACACAAGGGGGTGTCGTTACCTCGCCGCTCGACTAAAATGGCAAATAAAAGCGGGTCCTATGCGGATGGTCAGCGATGGGATTTTTGCTCGTTATCTGTTACTTTTGTTTTCATAGATTTTTGGGGGAGATTGATTGTTCAACAATTGTGTGCCTTGAATCTGTTGTTTTATTTTAGGGGGTAATATATTGCAAATTAAGGGCAAATAACGAGGTTTACAGCACTGAAAGAATTGAGATTCCCATCCCAAAGCCTTCAAACATTCTAAAGTGCTTTATCCATCGATTCCATGTCTCCCACCTTGCCTTCCCTCCCTCTCCTTGCAGTCCGTTCACATCCCTCCCTCTGTCTGCAGGCATGTTCACCCCCTTTTTCCCCTCCTCTACGCACAAACACACCAGAGGAGTCAGCTCGGCTGCTCGACAAGAGAAGGAGGAGGAGAGACAATACCCCGTCGGCAGCGTGAAGTGGAGCGTGGTGGTGTCGTCATGGATGTTTAGTTAGGCAAGACGCAGGAACGGCAACTGTGCAGGTGGAAAGCGGTCCGTGAACGCATCTGGAAGTTGCCATTGTATTTTTAATGTTGCCCACCGAGATACCTGGAGTGTGTTTCACCTCAAGGTAAGGCAGCATCCGTGCAACAGGGGCAGATTTTACTCTATTTTTTTTTTTTAACTTGAATCTACAACAACAAAAACAAAATTCGCTGCTAAAAACACGCGAGGCACTCAAATGTGTATTTTCGGTCATTTGTAATAGTTCCGAATGTTCTTTTCACTTTTATTTTATGCTCATATTTGTTGTCTTCCCGTCGATGTTTCTCTTCTAAATGAGTAGATGATGGTGTATGTTATTTTCATGAAAGCTGCAGGTTCTTTTTTTTCTCGTTTAGTGTCAACATGCAATTAACGGTGCATAACAAAACACTAATGTGCCCCTCGTGTATTTTTTTTTAGCCATCCCCCCTCCAGTTAGTCATAAAACCAAATCAGATTACGGTTGAATTTCCATAATTCATTTCTTTTATCATCGTTTATTGTTTCTTTAAATAATGCGGCAATTAAACGGGCAATCATCGACCGGTATCTAATAATGACGGTCTTGAAAGATTTATTTCATGTCAATAATGAGGCAAAACAATCAAAATGGATGTTGAGTTCAATTTGATTACACAGGCCGGTACATTTACCGTATTAACCCTAAGATTTCATTAAACTTTCGTGGTAAAATATTGTTGTATTGACGATAGATAATACGATTATGATTTAAATTCCCTTCAGGGATTTAAAATAATGAAAGAAAAATGATCCGCGGTATGCCACGAAAAATAATTATTGGTTAAAATGGTCGTCTTTTATTATAAACGCGTTTTGTGTGTGATTCTCAATAGTGCACAATTTAATTAGTTACATTACTGCTTGCACAAATTGAACTTCGTGCAATAAATCATCCATATATAGGCCTGATTATATCTGAATATTTATCATGATTATTTGGATGTTTTTGCACGTATAATACAAATGTCAAGTTTTGACGTTGTGTATTTTCATTTGATCCACGTAGGATCCAACTCAACATCGATGTTGCATCTCCATTTTTTTACTTTCAATAATGTCTGTTTGATGCTTAGTTGAGGGTTTTTGTGTGTGCATGTGTTTCTGTTTTGTGTACAGCGACCACACTGAGGCAAGGAGAGAAGGCATGAAAACGGAGGAGAGCCAACAGTCGTGTCTGCAGCAGCCTCCATCTTCAACACCTTTTGTTGGTGAGCGACTAACTGACGCCGACGAGCAACCCAAATAAAGACAATAAGAGTATCTGCAACTTGTCAACAAAATGAAATTAAAAAGAGGCCCATGAATACAAGCACAACGTTCACTTATAGCTTCACTGAATGGGCCTTTTTATTTAGATTAGTGCTTCCACAATACAAAAATACCACGTGGATATTCATACGCAATAATAATACACTTGAATATAATACCATATTGAACAATATTAAATAAATAGCAAACGCGTGGCATTTTTCCCCAAATAAGGCCTATTATAAGAAACGAACCCTCCCCCCCCCACAACAACACACACAAAAAACGAAAATAAATACATTTAATTTAAGATTTAAAAAACGTAATCATGTATTGTGAACTATTACTACATCGTAATCACACTGTTAAATTGTAATTTCAACCCATTGTCATGCATTATTGATGTGTGGAACAAAATAAATGCGCACTACTAAAACTTCCTCACTATTGACGACTGTTTTTAATATTTTTGTTTACCTTATTTAACCGTGAAAAGTAATATAATCACCATCAATAATAATAATGATGAGCAGTTGATTTATCCATCTCCTATTTTTACAATTACCGTTATGTGCTATAAAATGTATGCACGCTACTAGAAGTGTGACACAACTGGTTGTTTCCTATATACAATTTTTACCATCTTAGCCACTCGAGGAAATTGTTACATTTTAATTATCATCATAGGCGATATTATTTATGAGTTCAATAAAAGATAATGCAGATTACTAGAACTATAATAGAGCTGAAGATAGTTTCCAATATTTTCCATGTCGCATATTTTGTGCATCATAAATATTTGAAAAACTCTTTTCAGCGTGATGCAGTGCAAACTACACGGCGCCGTTCGAATGACGTACAAATTCGTCGCCACGTAGGGACGGGTGTCAGAAACCATTTGAGCCATTTTTTTGTAATACTGTAGAATTTTAAACTTATTACCAACCATCTTCATTTGATTGTTTACAGCCTAGAATAGTTTCCCCCAAAAATATTAACTAGAAATCTGACGTCGGTGCTGCGCTGAGTTGGCTGGTGATTGACGTTTCGCCAACGTCGTGGTGGTCGGAACGAAATTTGATCATTCTGGGAGCGGTTCATTGCTTACTGTCGTAAGTCGGGACTCTCGTCAGCCTTAGTGTCGTATTTAAAACATGTGGTAGGCTTTTGAATTCATGCTTGTAACATTTCTCGGTTCCGGGTGGGGCCTTGGTCCACAGACTACCCTGCTGGAGGCGGCGAAGTGTGCGCGGGCTGCTCGTCCCCGATCGCCGACCGCTTCCTGCTGCGTGTCAACGAGCGCTCGTGGCACGAGTCGTGCGTCAAGTGCACGGTGTGCATGAGCGCGCTCACGGGGACGTGCTACTGCCGGGACCGACTGCTCTACTGCAAGCCGGACTATGAAAAGTAAGAATCACGTCACTCAATCATCCACGCGCCGTCACACAGAGTGAAACTCGGAGTGGGCACTTAGTTGGTTTGTTGATTCACAATAGTGGGGCAGCGACGGGGGGTCGGGGGTGCTTTGGAAATCCACCTTCTCCTCTCCACTTAACCAGCACAACAAATTAGAGCTCGAGAGTTATTTGACTGGGGTGTCATTAACTGTGGATGCCTGGTTTGTTCGTACGCATGTGTGTTTATGTGTGTTTTTTAACTAGATGTGTAATAATTAAACGAATCAAATTATCAAATTAATCCATAATTATTTAGATACTTTTTTTTGGCATTGAAAATTGTCTAAACTCTCAGAATTTCAGCTTCTCAACAGTAAACATTCTCCAATTTCTGTGTGGTTATCGTTGTGTTGAAACAAAACAAAACTTTTTCTTTCTGCTTTTACTTTGGAAATCAAGTCTAAACATTTTTGCCTTTTTTTCTGACGTTACGGGCCAAACCACTAACTGATTTATAATTATAAATATATATGTTTGTGCATTTTCTTCATCATCAATATGAAATAACGTTCTGTTTTTGAATAAACTGATTAAGTAATGCGACCTATAACTTTTGCGACTTAATTGATGATTTATAAAAATCTTTTCGGGAGGGGAGGTGTGGCTGTCACTGTCTTCAGAATCTGCCAATCACATTCAAACTCATGTTAAATGGGAGTCCACCACATCTGCCACTAATTAAAATGCTTCAGATTGAAATACATTTCAGATGTTCTAGTAGGCTTTTCCTGACACTTTTTTTTTTTTTTTGCATTCCAGAAAGGTTTGGATTTGGAACTGTTCATAAATCCCTCCACCTTGACCAAGGCTGCAGTTTTAGCTGAACAAAAGCCACCCCATTCGAACAGCTGAACTTTGTATTGTATTACCATACTTTGTATTAAGTGTAGACTAGTTTGTTCATGCCACCGTATTCGTTTGGAAAGCACGGAGGAGATTTTCATAGATAAATCAACAACTAGTGTCATGCACAATGCAAATATCCAATTGTGATCAAATATTCTGCATGCAATGTTTCTCATTTCCCGGGGCTGCATATTCTGCTTTAGAGTGTGTGTGTGTGTGTGTGTGCGTGTGTGTGTGTGTGTGTGTGTGTGTGTGTCCATTCAGTGCAGTGCATCGCTGCTATCAATGTTTTGAAAAGTGTCAGACGGCATCCAGCAGCTCCCACTCTACCTGACATCTGGAGGAGCGAGCGAGGGCTAGATGAGGCATAGAGAAAAGAGGAACTGGCCGCTGATGAAAGTCCCATTGTATGACGTTTATCTTAGGGGGGTTTTGGGGGGGCGGAGGTGGGGGGTGGGAATGGTGCAGGCACGCGCTTATCAAAAATGACTTCTTTTTTTTTTTTAATTCCTGGGAGTGAAAAAGCATATTTGTTCCCCTCATGTAATGACTGTAGTCATCAACTGAGATTAATACCCGGAGGCTCATTTACGACATGCTTGATTCAGCCCCGCTGTATGCATTCCATATGGATTGCTGCCTTGTTTTGGGGGTTGTTTCTGTGCCAGACTTGGCACTCGGTGCAGCCTGTGACCTTCAGTGGATCAGCAACAATGTCTCCTTGTTTTCCTTGCATGCACTCTCACCACAGGCGCCTCCCCTGTATGTGTGCTTTACACATAGCGGCCGGGATATGGAGCATGTATTGGGAATAATCTCATCACGCTCGTATATAGTTGTGTTTACACTTTGGAAACAAGGCCGCCGTTAAAAATGACCAGAGGGTTAACAATGCAGCAATATATGTCTTATTGTGCTTGACAGTTGTCATCACTTCCTTGTCGGCAGTCATGTCATCACTTGTTCAATTTCAATCATCGGTCCTTGACTTTTCCGTACCTCCTGTTATGATCGAAATGTTAAGTCGGTGAAGCTGGCGCCAGGGGCTAATTTGTTAGTAAGTTCGCCTCACGGTACAGAGGTCCAGGGTTTGAATCCTGGCTGCGGCCTTCCTTTGTGGACTTTGCATGTTCTCCCCAGGTTTGCGTGGGTTTTCTCTGGGTACTCCGGTTTCCTCCCACATTCCATAAACATGCATAGTAAGTTAATTGGACACTCTATATTGTCCCGAAGTGTGATTGTGGCTGTGAATGGTTATCAACAGCGATTCCTTAAAAGATGGCTCAATTTGCTTGATTTTTTTGATACCGCAACTAAATATTGTGGCTACTGATTGTATTTTCCCATGTCGTTTGCCGAATAGCATTGTTGTCAGTCCTTTTTGAAAGTTTTTGGAAAATAAGAAGAAAGATAACTAATTCAACAAACAAAAACTAAAAAAAAAAAAACATGACCCGGATGATTGAGAATCTACTCGGATATGAAGAAAATTTTGAGCAAACACGTTGCTATTTTTTTATTGACCTTGTCGCGGTCAGTTAGGCAATTATTCTAATAGGCGAGCAATATATTTGCAGGTTCTCTGTTATCACGATACCAAAAGGACAATGAGTATAAGCAATCTCTTTGCGCTTTGGAATAACAGGAGGTGTTTATTCTTTTGTTTAATTTATTATGGAAATGAGGGGATTTAAAATGCATCACGCGTGATTTCATATGCCGCCCTGTTTGTGAGCAGATGTTTACATTGAAGCTTTCGCGCCTAAACTAGAGCCTTCCACCTATATATAGTGCATATGGTAGATTTTCAGAGCAACGGTCTTGCATGCGAACCAGCGACAAACTTTTATACAGAACTCATTTACTTTGTCATTTCTAAAGTTCATCAAACTTTAATGAAAGAAGAAGGATGCTGGAAATTTTAAGAGGAAGGAGAAACGTTTGGCACGAGTCCCTATACTGGAAATGTTGAATAAAATTTCAGTGGTGCCTTGAGAAATAGCACGCTGGAAGATCGGATCAAGAATTAAGTCTCCTGGTGCGTATGACTTGGCCAAAAAGGGGCAGTATAACACGGTCATGCAGACGTAAACAAAGAAGTGTTTCACAACAACTGCAACTGACAATTTCAGCTGACAAAGACGAGCCGATCTGATTGCAGTGTGCTCAAAAGTTCACATTTGCTGTGTTTTGTGTTAAAGTCAAAGACCCCGACGAGGCTATTGTGCAGTGCCTCTGTGTAAAAGAGGCGGGCTCGATCCCCAGCATCATAACAAAAGTGCTGTTTAAGTAAATGGGCCTCTTGACAGCCATTTTTTTTTTCCTCCAGTGGAGATCAGCGGCATGGTTCTTTGCCACGCTGCGAGGTTTAAGGCCGGCGTTTCCTGGTCAATGATGTTGAGCGCTGACAGAATGAGCCTGCAAACCCTCCTAGGAAGCTCCTTAACGGCAGCCACAGCTCTTTGGAAAAAAAAAACCCAGGTCGCCGGGGGTGGATACTCACCAAAGCTGGGCTTTAATAGCTCACCCGGTGTGGGGTGGAGGCTGCTCACGCTACATTTTAGCTTCATAAACTCACACGGAGGGAGATCCCACCGGCAGAGTAATGCAATCTCCCTCTTCTGACCACATAGCTGCACCTAAATCCACCTCAGATTTTTTTTAAATTCTTTTTGAGCCGTGCTTTGACTTAAGTGGAGTACACACGTACTGATAATCAGGATGGATGTGAGCAGGTTTCTGCTTTTAATCAAAAGCATCCAAGGAGAGATTATCAGTGGTGTTCGGTGTTCGGAATGATTACTCGCCCACCCCTGAATCAAAATTAGCAAGCGTCTAATTATCGTATGTCTTTTAAAGATGATCCTGAGTGATTATTCCACGGTGCGGCGTGTGTTAAGACTGATATTTTCACCCTTCTGATCTGAATCTGTGAAAAACAGATTATCAGATGTCTTTAAAAGATTTTCCTGTGGTGTGTTCAGTGTTTTTTGTTGTTGTTTGTGTGTGTGTGTGTGTGTGTTTTTTTACAATGGCTAATCCTCATGCGTGTGGCCACTGAGTTGGGTGGATTGCGAGATCCGTTCAAGAAAACGAACGAATGAACTAAAACGACACTTGAAAAAAAAATCATTTGTGATACAAAATCAAAACAAAAATGTTTAGGCATTGTGATGTCATTTTCAGTCGACAGCAAGTGGCAAAAATGGCCGCCCTCTGAGATGAATCTGCAATTTTAATCAGCATGCCGCGTTTAGATTAGTGGAGGGGCGGGGGGTGTATGGAATATATTGTACAGGCAATTTTGGACTTAATTTCCGCTTGAAGGTAGAAAAGCGCTAAACGAGTGAACCGATAGAAGCCGCCATCTTGCCTCCACGTAGCCCGCCGCGTCTCTCCTATCTGCCGCCTCATCCGTCACTGTCTGCTTTGCAATCATATTTCTCCATCCTAAACCTCATTTCCTTTTCAGTGAGATTGATCGCAGCTATGACACCAAACAGTTTATCTCTTGTTTTCTCTAAATGTCGCCGCCCCCTCCTCCTCATCCCTGTCTAACACTCGCGTGATTTAGGTAACCTGCAGGGAGTACAATAAGGCGCTGGGGTAGGGGAGGGGGGCTGGCAGGGGGCGGGCTCTGATTGAGAACAACGCTAATTAGCCACAATTCTTGTGGCTGTCTCAATGACGGGCTTGACACGAACTGTGGGGAAATACTATTAACGCGGCGGCATGTCAACAAGCTCTCGTTACCGTCAGCTAAACGGGCTCACTCGTGAAGATCACAAAGTTGTCAATGTGAATGCACAGACGTGATTTTCAGGGGAATCATGTGAATATATGTTATCTGAAGACTAAATTACAACAATTATTTCGTTCATATTGAATGATTGTTTCTCAGTCCTGTTAGGAGAGTAGACTTAGGAAAAGTTCAAAACAGTGAGGGGGTCGCGGGAGGAGTGGGTGGGAGGGGGGGGGTGTTCTGGGTTGGATCTTCTTGGCTGGCCACCAGTTCAGGGTGTACCCCACCATGACCCGAAGATAGCTGGGATCGGCTGCAGCACACTGGCAACCCGAGTGAGGCCAAGCGCTATCAAAAAAAAAAAAAAAAAAAGGGACGGTGGATAGAATTTCAACATGCTTGATCAGAGAAGTTGAGATCAAATGCGAGCAGTTATAAAGTACTGTGCAAAAGGCCGCCGTTGAAAATAGTTGCACAATTTGTACCCATTCTGTATTTACTGGGGATCAGAGCGTCGCGCGCAGGTAGTCTGCTAGCCTGTTCTAAAAGTAACTCCTTTGTGATGGGATGGTGTGATTCCTTCAAAAAAACATTATTTTTTTAAAAAGTGTTCTAGAAATCAAGCTGCGCAAGCTTTAATCGATCAGGCTGAAAAACAACAAAAAGAAGAAAATATCTCCATTGAAGTTGGGGGCGGCTGGATGGAACAGCGGGGGAATTTGCTTCTGCTTTGAAAATGTTGGTAGTTAAATTATGAGTGATATTATTTTCAAGCACGGCCATACTGATAACCCGGTAACCCACTTCTTGATACTTTAAACTCATCAGAATGGGTCGTTTCTAACCTCTTACTGGAGCCGAATCTTGACCTGGGTCAAATCATCAAGCCAATGCGCCGGGTATTAGTAACCCAGCATTTTGAACGCACTGCTGGGTTAACTCTTTCACCCAAATTGAGTTACTTTTAACCCAGCGGTTTTACGAGTGTATCAGACCTGTCATCGATGATGCGTGAAGTTGTGTCCTAAATATGGCAGAGACATGGCGGTGTCATGTTTTTACACTATTATCAAAGGCCAACTGTCACTTGATGGAGGAAGTGCGATGGAGAGGGTGAAAAAGACGAGGTGGATTTTTTTGGGGGGCCGGGGGGGAGCCAGCCACATGTGTGGGGTCGTGATATTGTCACCGTTTTTGCATATTATGAGACCCCATCATCTTTCACCCCAGCACCCCCTCTCACACACACACACAACAATTTTATAACAGACAGCTAATAAATGTTTCATGGCAGAACAAGCTGCTCGCCTTGCCTTTATTAAATCTGAGATAATAAAAGCAGAGAGGAAGAGGAGGAAGAGTGTGAGAGAGAATAGAGGAGCGGGGAAGGGGGGTGTTGCGGGGTAGGGAGAACGCCGTCGACACTTTCCACCGAATCGCTGCATCTCCTGTTTCTGGGGCAACGGGTCCCGCTGTCCCCCGTCACCGCCATCCCAGCACCCCGCTCCCCTGCCCCGCTGCTTCCCGCTCCGCCTGAGACAGACAGGAAATGAGAAGCGGGCAGACAGGATATTGCGTTCTGGTGGCCTGGGGATTAACTGTTTTATCTAAACTAACACACACACACACACACACACAGACACACACACACACATGTGAGCGAAGGTCCTCGCGCATTGCATTAATTTTTGGTAGCATCAGGTGAAAAATCAAACCTATCCTGAGAGAAATGACAACACAAGCTGGTTTTTAATCGTCCGCGCGTTGCAATGGAACAGCACGTTTTTACGTCCATGTGCTTCATACAACTTTGTGCAACACTAAACATATATACAGCTGGTGCTTTGAGATATGAGTGACTGCCCTGCCGGGCGGCGGCGAACGGAACTCACTCGGCAAAAAACAGCGGTTAGTGAAGAACTCGTAAAAAGAACCTTCAAGCTGCTAAGTGCCACTCTCGGTTGAGGTTTACTGTCAAACTAAACATCAAACTAATTACATGTTGTGCATTCGAAACATTTTCATTTCATTTTATTGTTTATTTGAAAAGGACAATGCATGCTGATAAATGCTGGATGCCCAATGCTAAAGAAAAAAAATGCTAAACACCATAGCTGGGCTAACAAATAGTATCTATGTTCCAGTGTTATGTTTTAAGCAACATTTATTTGAACACAAACGGGTGCATCGACACATGTAGACAGACAATATAACAATATTGAAATGCATATATTCTTTATCCTCCAGAAAAAGATATGAACACAGTTTAGTGAGTTACCTCCAAGAGTTACGGAACATTTCCTCGTTTGTGTCTGCGTGACTGTATTATACTGCCCCTTGGTGGCCTTTTCACACAAACCAGAAGGCGCTGCATTTAATTAATAACTCTATAAACAGTTTAATTCTTTATCTTATATTTAACTATGTTATTAATGTTTTTATAAAGTACCATATAATATTATGGTAATATTTTCCTCAAATTCAAAACATTCACACATTTTGGGGTGTTTTCTGGTGTGGATGTCACAGCTCATCTTACTTTTACATTGTCAATATAACCTAGCACAATAAAACCATTACATGGATCATTCGCAGAAGAAAATATTAATTTTCTTTTTTTTTTTTAGATTTCAAAAAATATATATGGATACTGTAATATCAAAAGGTAAATAAAAAAATGAAATGTAGTTTTTTTTTGTTTTTTTTTAAAGTTACTGGAGCCCAATCAACGTTTTCTAATCGTCTACAATACATTTCTGGGGTGGATTTAGATTTTACAAGTGTTGTGGGAGGTAATTTATCAGGGCAGTAAAGATTACGTATGTTTATTTTCTTAACTCATTTTGGAAACTTTCATTCAAGCAAGAGGACTCTTTACCATGTTAGTCTATCAGCGCCGGCCACGGTGCCCAAACAACAGCATCTGGCTTTGTTTTATGGATGTTTGTGCCCAGGTACCTTATCTGCTTTTCCACAAACTGAGCATTGGTGGTTACACGACTGTGTGTATATAGCCACGTCTATTTGTGCGAACGTGTGTGTGGGGTGTGCGTGCATTCACGTATGTGGCTCACTGTACTCCGTGTAATCATATACACGCGTGTGCGTCTGCAGTGTAAGTGAGTGAGTGAGAGATGGCAGGGGTAGCAAGTATCGTGGGGAATGCTGGGAGATTTTAATAACACAGAAGCAGTGCAGGGAGATTTAATAAACAGAGATGATGTGATTACTGAACCTTGGCTCTGAGCCATTTTGCTTCACAGAGCAATATCCGCCCAACGCGCGCGTATACACACACACACACACACACACACCTAAGAAAATGGATACTAAAGTGACTTAAAAGTACAACAGTTGCATATCGTTTGTCGTTTCCGTTTTCGCAACTCAAACGCAAGGCCGGTCAACTCTCATGTATTTCGAACTTGGTATTGTTCGCCAAATTACAAGCGTGCTTCTTGAAATATGGATCATAATTACAAAAGCCCACTCTGAGACATCAACATATTAATGAAATGATTGGACGGTGTGGAGGCGAGACATTGTCGGATTCATGGCACGTCTTTTGATTGTGTTATTATGATTGTCTAGTGTGAAATATAGCTAGAAGGGATGACGATGTGTCACCTATTTTTTTGTGCATCAGCCAGTGCGAAGGCCCACTTGGAATTGTGTTTGATATTCTTGTGACAAACGAATCACCCTTTTAGAGAGCTCAACATGCCCGCCTTTTTTTTTTTTTGGCAATTCAATACTTGTAAAAATGTACACGATAGGGACACACGCGTACCGGTATTGGCAAGTGTACATTTGTACTTCCTATACTATTCGATTCTGTCCTCCCTGAGCGTGCTGTGAACAGTTTGGCAGAGACCAAGTGACCAAGTGTGCTTGCTGGAGGCCGTTGAACACACCGCTTGATGTTTACTGTCAAGATAATCCCAAAATGAAGACAATTATTCATGTTGTGTATTTAATCAAAGACATACTTCATATTACAAAGACATAAAGTTTTGTCTACGCTTGCTTTATGCTAACGTGTCAAATCCATCAGAATTAGGCAATGTAGTTGATGTGAAATTAACAAGCTTTGGGGGGGGGGGGGGTTTGGCCTATACTAGCTAATCTGGGCGGGGCATGCTGTCAAAGTTTTAACACTCCTTTCAAGGATTTGTCATGCACGTTTTTTTCTCGTGCATAGCTTCAATTTTCCTGTTGTTTTCATCTAGTCTCGTAATAAGTGTACATGTTATTAGTCACGGCCTGTTAACCCCCTCCGCATGATCACGGAGTCCGTATCTTTTTGAAGCGCTTGTAAAGTCGACTGTTCTCCTCGGTCTTTCATGTTTCCCTCGTTTGACACGCTGCTTGTACAACGCGCTCACTATCAGAGGCGCAACAAACAAAGAAAGTTCATTTCAAGGCCTACTTCAAGTCTTTCATGTGAACTACATTGTCCTTGATCATTTCTGTCCCGTGTGATTAAACCTCACTTGTTTTTTTTTTTAAATTAAACAACTTGTGGACTACTTTTTTAAAAGCATCGAAGCAATCATCCATCCATTTTTTACCTTCATTTTCTGTTCATGGTCATGAGTGGGTGGGAATTATCAATTAAATCATTGATTTTGTGACCTCATTGGCGTTGGACTTTTTTTTTTTTGTACATTTTCCTGCTAAATTCCCTTCCAATACATTCAGGTATGCTGCTTAAAATCCCACGATGGCCCTGCATGAGGTTGCTCTTTAGCGGCTTGTTCCACCCCTGTCAGGGCCAGTGTGAATGATACTTCTATTAGGGGGGGCGAGGATTAGAATGATCTACTTACAGACCCCCCTCTGGGGCAGTTGCCCCGAGTTGCCTCCGTTTGCCGTGCTGAGTCAATTCGCAACACGCTGTGCGCGCCCCCCTATTTAGGGAATGCGGGGACTTAACACGGTTGGTCTCATGTCGAGCGATCGTCGTCGTTTTGAAGCGTTTTGTCCCACGGGTGAAGGCGAGCGTTGCGTGTGTTATTAAAGATCATCGGAGAGCAGCGGTGTGACGTAACAAAGCGCAAATACTCCATTACTTTACTTAAGTAGGTTTTTCAAGTATCTTTTTATGGTTTTTTACTTACACGTACTTTCGACGCTTGACGAAAATCTCATTATACGTCAGCATCAGAATCATCTTTCTTGACCAAGTATGTTAAAACAAACGCACAAAAAAAACATTTGTACCGTCGCTGGCACTTCAGTCATACCACAGAGATAAAAGCCACTATTTCCGAAACATATCGAACATTGAAGACATAATCACCAATGTTCAAAAGTTAGAAAGTCATGAAGCAATATAAGGTGTCGAGTAGTTCAGTAGTCCTGCTGAGCTACTGAGCGTTCCTGGTTTTAAAACTGCTAGCAAGATTTGAATGTAGCCTCGCTCCATTCATTTTCCGTCAAGCCATGCCCTCGCTAACGTGAAGAAGTCATTTTTAAATTGTTAATGGCATGCGATTACAACAGTGCATAGTCATGATAAATAGTCACAGTAAAAGAATATTCCGCGTCACCAAAAATAATAGCTCGAGCAATATTAAGCTAGCAATAGGACTGTAAACAGGCCGATGTTAGCCGTGCCCGCGATGTTGGTAGCATGACTTATTTGTTTGTAATGGAGTTTTACTATAACACAAAATGTTATTGGTTTGAAGTTCTGTTTTTGAATATTCTCAATCAATTTAAAACCAAAAAGGTGAGAAACATACCTGCTAATTCTGTGTCACTTCTGAATTCTCTCAGATGCCTGAGGACTCTTCACCTATGAAAGGTAGCCGATGTTAACTCTGGTTTTGTTTTTTCCCCATACATCATTTTTCTAATGTGCAACTGTCAGGTCATAATGACAGTTTTAACAAAAATGAACAAAACGTTTTTGTTTTTTTATTGCACACTTACCCTTCAGGTACAACATGTGAGTACTTTGGCCAACTCTACTATTTGCCACTGACTTGAAAACGCAGTCATTTTGGGGAATTTGGAGATGCTTTTTGGCAGATGGAATGAAAGAGATTAACCGTGGCAGCTGCGTTTGGGACGGAATGACAGATTAGGAGCTCTAATGTGCAGACCTGGCTCCAGATTTGCGCAGCAACACCTTCCTCGCACTCAGTCAGGGAGCAACAACACTTTTGTCTGTGCCTTCCTCCCCCTCGCGCACTCGTGCCAGTCCTCCCTTCCGCCTTATCCCAGTTTGTATCTAGTTCCTGCTTTTTGGCTCAAATTAGATTGCCGGCGCTGTTATCCTGCTGAAACCAAAAATCTTTGATTCCCGGTTGCAGGCCTTGTAAGTGGTATGTCGGCCCACATCAGAATAGGTATTGATACTCGAAGTGTGTTTGTGCGTGGCTCAGTGTGCATAAGTGAGTGGCGAGAGATTAACCCCATGCTATCCTCAATCCCTGGTTATGAGTTTACAGCGTCTGTCTGGCCATCTCCCTGTTTAAACAACAATCTAATTAATCCCGTCTTTATTAGTTTCGGTGAACTGGGGAAGGCAGGCTGGGAGGGCGAACTGGGAATGCTGGCAGAAAATACCAAGGTGGGGGAAGTTCGGGGGGGGGGGGGTGGAGGGAGAAAGGCGAGGCTGTAGGAAAGCAAGAGCGAGAGCGGGGATTTGAGAGGAATTTAATGGCAGGGGGAATGAGATGATGGTGAATGGGAACGAGTGTGTGAAGTGATGGTGAGGTCGGAAGGGAAGGGATGGTGAGACGAAAAGTCAGACGTAAAGGTTACCTTGATAATATTCAGAGATGGGCACTTGACCCTATTTTGCCGGTCCGTCCTCCGTCCTCCGTCCTCCATTCGTGACCCGGGTACCCTCCCGTCATCGTCCCTCAGTCCTTATTCATATAATAATCATCCTGCGTCCCCGTCCATCCTCGTCCTTTTAAAGCGCTTGCGTTCCAGTCCCCCCATGTGGTTGGAGATTGGCGGGCAACCAGTCTAGTTTAGTTAGTCAGTAGTTAGCTGTCAGCGATGATCAAAATGTCGTCCGCGAAAGAACCACAGCCCAAGTGCAGTTCAGTTGTCTTAAAATAGACATGTTTGATATCACTTTTTCAGACTGATACCATTATGAGTATTCATTCTTTGAGTACTCATACCGAGTATCAATACCAATACAACACAAAAAAAAGTGTGAAGAAAGACCTTTCTAACTTACGCAATATCAAATGTTTTGTTTTGGGGTTTTTTGCCTTTAGTATTGGTGGCTGGTTTCGGCAGCCTTCACAATTAACCAATACCTTAAAATAAGGCCGGTATCGGCCCATCCCGATATTCAACTTTTCTGTACAAATTTCCTATATTATTTATATGTTCATATTGCGCATAATGTTAGATAGAGTAACTTGCAATAATATTATTTTCACAAACACTTCGACTTACTACGCTACTGTATTTTAATCATGGGCACGATGGTGGTACTTGGAGTGCTCAGTATTTTTTAGGTAGTACTTGATGTACATAAATATACATAAATGAATATCCTTCATTATTAATAATGACATGTCATAAAAACATATGATTAAAGGTCATTTGAGCAAATTTCCGAGGAGTGTATTAAACTGGTAGCCCCTTTGCATTCATGAGTACCAAAGAAGTAGCTGTCAGTTCTAAAAATGTTGCTGACCCTGGCTGTGATAGGCTCAAATTCAACTGATGAGAAGAAAAAAAACGCAACAGAAAATGGATTGATGGATGGAGTAAAAAAAATAAGAAAAAAAAGTTAAAAGTGAAGGAAAATAGTCACCATATCTGTAAGCTTCTTGCTTAATTGACCTCTTCCCAACTTTGCGCCACACGAAACAGATCCCATTAAAAACCATTCATTTTATCTCACCATGAATTCCGAAAGTGAAAGCTGTTCAATCCAGGCTCACTACTGCCATCTACTCTCCAAAAAGGTGCAAGTCAAGCGCAGCATATGAAACAGTCTCTCCTTCAAACACTACAGTAATTCCTCGCATAGCAGCTGTTCACCTTGCTGCTCTGTGAATTGGGTAATGTTTATACGGCCTTTAATTAAGAGACGACGCTAATCTCTGGAATCGTTGAATGCGAGAGTAAATGTGTTGGGGGGCTCCTTGTCTACGCCTCCATCTTTAATTACCTCACCTCCTTTCAGCTCCTTGACCCTCATGATGGTCTACTTTACATCCAATATGTAGGCGTCCCTCACCGCGCGTGTGTGTGCGTCTGTGTGTGCGTCTGTGTGTGTGTGTTTGCAGGCTTTTTGTGAGGAAGTGCAGCGCCTGCCTGCAGGTGATCGGGCGCTCCGAGCTGATCATGCGCGTGCTGGGTCAGGTGTACCACCTGGGCTGCTTCAGCTGCTGCGAGTGCGAGCGCCGACTACAGCGGGGCGACGAATTTGTGCTGAAGGAAGGCCAGCTGCTGTGCCGCATGGACTACGAAAAGGAGAGGGAGATGCTCGCAGCCATCAGTCCCACGCCCACGGAATCGGGTACAAAAAATAAAAAAGGATTCCAAAGTTGTCATTATTAGGGTTGTGCATACAAGAAGACCAGAGTCAAGATTCTTACCCAGAGCTTCAAAACTGTGAGCCAGACAAGCTAGCCCTTCGCTCGGTTCACCATGATGCACCCCCAAGCGATAATATAATAATTTTCACGATGTAATGTTTCTCATGTCAAGTCAAATGTGTTGACGAGCAAAGGGAGAACTTTAACTGTATTTTGCAATGCATCCTGGGATATTTCTGTGGTGATATGGAGCAGGCCCTTTCCTATTGTTTGGATGGTTAAGATTAGTGGAGTACAATAGCAATGCACATTTTCACCCAGAGGTCGTTTTTGCCTTTTTCATTTATTTTGTAAAATCATCTTTGTTCAGTGAAAAGCGAAGACGAGGATGGCGGCGGGGTCTCAGGCGGGTGCAAAGGTGGCGACGAGAGCAAGGAGCACAAGCGCTCCAAGCGGCCGCGCACCATCTTAACCACGCAGCAACGCCGCGCGTTCAAAGCGTCCTTCGAGGTGTCAGCCAAGCCTTGCCGCAAGGTGAGAGGACACACTGAACATTTTCCGATGAGATACGAGTTATGGCTGGGACGATTTTTCCGTTTTTGAATTGAAGGTCAAAAATGTGTTTATTTAGGTTAAAACTCAGCGTGAAACAAAATTAATTATTACGCATTTTTTAGTTAACCAAACTGCATAAATTCGAAAAGTCTGCTAATTTAATAATAACAAATAAAACAAAACGCCATAGATGAGCTAACAAAACAAGCATCACTCTTGCGGTAGTTAAAAACGTTTCAGCAAGTCATGTAGACAGTACTCACGGGGATATATTCTTTATCTTCTGTGAAAAATTAAGAATATTCCTGAAGAAGAAAACGTTAAAAAACGCGCACATCAGATGGAGCGGCACAATGTCAATGAGCATTGCTGGACAAGCTGTTTAATTCTTTCCATTCTGTTGGGTTTTACGACATCTTTTAATAAAGTACAACACAGTAGAGTGCTGTTGTTTTTGTTTTTAAACATTACAAAAAATTTGTTGCCGTTTTTGAGAGCGCTCGAGCGGATTAACGGCATTTCAATTTATTTCAATGGGGAAAATGACTTTCGATACAATTTCTAAAATTCTCAAGTCGAGGCCTCACTGCAATTGTGTTTTATTTTTTTATTTTTTCCGTGGAATGAAACAAACCAAATGGAACTTCCAGGTGAGAGAGACGCTGGCTGCCGAGACAGGACTTACAGTGCGGGTTGTGCAAGTGTGGTTTCAAAACCAGAGGGCCAAGGTAACACTTTAGGTCTTACAT
The DNA here is from genome assembly GCF_054856545.1 of Hippocampus guttulatus. NCBI lineage: Eukaryota > Metazoa > Chordata > Actinopteri > Syngnathiformes > Syngnathidae > Hippocampus > Hippocampus guttulatus. The sequence goes on from NC_141276.1 coordinate 7,920,750, forward strand.
TTTGAAAAACAAAAAACAAACAAAAAAAACCCCTGATGTTTACCGTGAGCATTTTTTTCTGCTTCAGATGAAGAAGATTGCCCGGAGACAACAGCAACAGCAACAACAGCAGCAGGAACAGGAGCAGATGGGAGGGGCCAGGAGGGGCGCGAGTCGAGGGGGACGCCAAAGCAACGATGACAGTGAGGGTAAGCAATGAGCAAAAGTTTTGGGACAAATCTTGGACCATTCGATTCTTTGCTTCCAACTGTTGAAGAAGGTCAGTGTTTGACTTTTCTTCAATTTTAAATTCCGCCACACTCAAATATGCGAAAAGTATTTCTTTGTAGTTTTAGCTCATCAGTATGAGTAGCTTCTGGTGTGTCAAAATATTTGACCCAGCTCGTCGGGTATTTTCATCTCCACGCAGACGGCTCAAGCGGTCACGGCATGGACGGCATGCTGGGATACCCTTCTCTGCCTCGGCAGCAGCTGCTCACCCTGGACCCCAACATCTACGGCGGGGAACCCTTCCGACACGGGCTGACTCCGCCTCAGCTGCCCAGCGAGCAGCTTCACCCGTACGGTAAGCAACAAAGGCGACAGTTTCATCACGGATAAAGGCAGACTTTTCCATTCAGACTGCAATATTAGGCAATTTTGACTTAAGATTCCCTCTGTAGGGAGCTAAAAACACCCCAGGTGGGACTTGAACCCACAATCCCTGGCTTAGGAGGCCAGTGCCTTATCCATTAGGCCACTGAGGCTATACATTGAGAGGTGTCAATCACTCCAGCACACAGAAAGCCAACCCGCTTTTCACCGCGTGTAAAACTACTACACAACTACTAAAACTACTTCTCCTACTAGTTCTACTACGAACACAAATACATGTTTTATTCATGCTACTACTATTAGTATGACTATTTCCATGATACTGCCAATACCACTGGTAATATTTTCTATGATTGAGAGTGTCTTTCAATTGTCCTCAGCTAGGTATTCTAAAAACAGTCAAAAATAACCCAAATTAGCTCAAACAAGGGGACTGACTAAATTTTTGGGGCTCCTTAAATTTCAAAAATTTGGTCCAATGAGTAAACCACAAAATAACACATTTTGGGAGGTTGCTTTATACAAAACACATTCTTTTTTTTGGGGGGGGGGGGGGGGGTTCATCTGACCCCAAAAGTTGAATAACTCCAAAAGTTGGGTCGGCTTCCTTTTTCACCCGCAGCTCCTATCCTATATTTTGTTCTTCTACTTCTTCCTTTCATAACTTTGCTGCTGTGAATTGCGAATTTCTCCATTGTGAGACAAATAAAGGTTTTCTTTCTTTACCTTATATCTCAAGTTTTTGTAGCAAAAATGTGAAGGGGAAACACCCCCCCCCCCCGAAAGAAATGAATGTTTTATTAAATTTGACACAAATGTTCAATGTGCGAGGCCCTGGTTACACTGACATACATGGAAAAGGTTTTAAATATCTTGCCAACTTCCGTCCCAAATCTCACGTGTCCACGACTCAAACTATGACACAAAACGCCTTCTCCTTTCCAATCAACGGCATAATTTGTTAATGGCAACTCTGTACGATCCTCTTCACAGAATCCGAGACGGTGTTTCACGACCTGGACAGCGACGGCAGTTTGAGTCACCTCGGCGACTGCCTGCTCGCAGCCGGCGAAGGTGGCCTTCTGGCTGCGAGAGTGGGGAACCCCATCGACCGTCTCTACTCCATGCAAAACTCCTACTTTACCTCGTGACCCTTAGAAACCGTCGCCCCCCCCGCTCCCCCAAAACTCCCCGCTTCCTCTTCCAACGCTCACCTCAAGAGACGCAGCTAAAACGAAGGGGAGAAAAATAACACAACCAAACAAAGGTCGATCCACTCGATGGCCAATTATTTCCCCTCGTCCCTTCTCTGTCCATGATGAGAATCGCTTTTGAAACACTGGAAATGTGAAAGATGTGCAGAAGCACCTCTTTTGTGGTATTTATGTCATGTTGAATGAAACACAGCACTTTTGAACAAAAGACAAACAAAACACAACAAGCTAACCGAACTGTCTATCGTGGATATAAAGGTCGACAAAAAAAATGAGCCACACCCTAGTCGTAACGAGGGTGTGCACACTTGTGCAACCACGTTATATTGTATCTTGTTTATTTTTATTTCCGTGCTCAAAATGTTTTTGTTTTTTTTAAATTGAGTTGTGCACATTGGATGCCAAATTAATGGTGGAAAAGGTTTTGAAATGATTCATCCTGGTCGTTTTTCTTTTTGGTGGGGGCTCACAAAAACCTGGCATTTGAACAGGGATGTGTAGATTTTTTTATATCCATGGTACACCACATATGACATGGTACACTACATTTAAAAACCCACGGGAAAAATATCATGATTCGTAATGCAGCCGACAAAATACTGTAAAATAATTCGAGGGACAGTTTTGCGCTCAGGTTAGCGTGTGTATGTTTCACCTGAGACGAAACTCAGGATATTACGCTGGCTAGATTTCAAATGCAATTATTTATATCCGTGAAGCAGTGATGTTTTGAAGCAACCCGAAATATGAAACGAGCATTTCAAAAATGACAGTGGAACCTCCAAAAGAGGCACAATTTGAAATTCAAATACCCACCAAAAATTGTGGGCAAATGTGGAGGAAGTTTGACATGATATGACAAGCATGTGGAGTGGCGCTTCAGGGTGTTTGGAGCGCCTCGTTGTCAGCTGTGAGTTCCCCCCGCATGTCTTGCCGAGAAGATGAAACAGCTAGGAGGAGACTTTTTTTTTTTGTGGGCTTTGTACTGGCGTGGCCACTTTAGAGCGCCTTGTTGTAGCGACGTGGGAAAGCACCGCGATGAATCGTGCGATATGTTTCAGCCATCGGAGGGAATTTTTACAGCTCAAACATGTAGTTATGTGTACGCCGAAGAAAGCTGATTCATGAAGTAGCAAACCTCTTTACAGGACAAGTAGTGGTATTTGATTGCCAAACAAGCGGGGCGGGGTTTACGCGCATTTCAGTGGACACACCCACAACGTCTGAGAGAGATTTTTCACAATTTTGAAGCCTCATTTTATATACTTGGTGATTTTTTTTTTTCAACATTCCAATTTAGCTGGGTTGTTAACACTTATCGGCAGTGTGTGCAATTTACAAGACATCCTGTATTTCCACTTTATGACAACATCAATACCCCATTTCATAAACTAATTCAAATATTTAAATTTTAAGGCCTGGACTCAAATCAGTTTTTACAGACGTAATTATTAATTTTAGCAGAATCTATAAAGTGCTACTTAGTTGGTGACAATTTCACTGGTCTCCATGCCCTGGTTGTCAGGGTGAGTAGTTTTACTTTATTTTTGTTTTGTTTCCTTTTACTGTGAAGGGCATGTCTCTGTGTCCTTATCACAATTAGGAATTGTAAAATTGTATTTAGAATCAGTTCATTCCGTTTCTTTTATTTCCAGTCGGGAAATTTGTTCAGAAAAGCTAGTGTTCAACTTTGGAGGTTCCACTGTTTTGCTGTGGGGGGTTTTTTTTTTTTTTTGCATGATTGGCTTATTACAGAAAAATAACATTTTTTTTTCTTTGCATTGAGAGACCGCAACAGGGTTGTTTTTAATTAAGCCTTATTCGGAGACAGGGTCGACAAGAGACTTTTAACTTTTTATTTGATAATCTCATCATCAAGGAGTAAACAAGCACTAACAATGGCCATCTACTGCCCCCCTGACACTGGCTACAAAACTATGATCTCCAAAATGTAAATGTGTGACTGTGTTGATGTGTATATATATATTTGTAGTAGTTTCTTTCCATACATATTTATTTCTCTCATCAGAAATTAGATGAGTGGATATTTTGTACCTTCTTCTGTGATCAACAAAACGCAGCATGATTATTTGTCAGTGTAGGCCATCACGTGTAGCCTTAGACAAACAGTAAGGCAGCACCAGGCTCAGAAAGCAGTGCTATTTAAAAAGGGGAAAAATAATAATAAAATGAAAAAATAACTAAATAGGACTAGCGATGCTTTTAGCTGCTACAGCTCCTAAAAAGGTTCTTTCACATCAAGTTTGACACATGCGCATTTCTACGGTGATATTTTGTGGGGGTAACTTATTTGTGCCGTCTTAGCTGAGTTGCAATCTTTTTGTTCAGTGGCTACCAAGGTGACGTGCTTTGAATGTATAATGTTGCTGTATATTCAATACAGTCTTTAATTTCATCCAATAGCGTGCTTGCCTTGTTTCTTCTGTATTTTGATGATACCTGGATCACCTCCTGCGCTTTTTCTGCCACTACATTGCCATCATTCATGAAGAAAAGATTTGTTCTCTTTGGTGGTCACAGAGATCATAACTCAACAAACTCCCCTTTTTGAGTCGGCCTCCTGCTGCTCTTTTCTTCCCAGACTCCCTATTTCTTAGTCAGCGAGTTGTCAGATTTTGTGTGGGAGTGCAGCATTCTGGTTTAATATTTGACTCTGACTCAGCACGGTAGATGATGACGGCGGGCAGATATATGGAGCTGAAAACAAAAGAAGGAAACCTCCACTGGTTGAGTAAGACATACCTTAGTTTTAATGAAATACAGCGTAGACGTGTGTCACATTTATTTTTGTCTACGCAGCCTGGCAGTAGGTACAAGTCATGTCTGATTTGAAAGTAGGAAAACAATTACAGTCTCAAGTCGAAGAAAACAAAAGAATTTTTGCTTTTGGATAAGTGTTGAAATTGATGGTTGAATGTTACGACGGGACAGGTACTGGTTTTGTATCTGGGGGGGAAGAATACAAAAATATATTAATTAGTCATGCATCAATAGTCATTGGGTTATAGTAGTAGAGGGGTCTTCAGTTTACGACGGTATGTTTTGAGTTTGGGTGTTATGCCCAGACTCTAACCCAGAGCTGACATTGACTGCAACTGAGAGTAAGAGTAAATCAACAGCGCCTCTGCTTGTTGTAGCCAAGTAGTGCACTACACCATCATTCCCAACAAACTACATCTGTGAGTAAATTCAGACGACATCATCATTATTTGACTTTCCATACGTTTTGTGAAATATTTATTTAGTGGTGCTGTGAGACTAGTTAAAGTAAAAGGGGTCCCTTGGCTCAATAAAGGTTGGGAAACACTGCACTAAAACACACAGGTTGCATGTTACATAATTAGTTTTTTAAAGAGCATTGGCATTTCTCATCTAGAGGTGGGTAGTACATATTCTTCCAAAGGTAAGTGTATGGCAAAGTAATTTTTAATTTAACTTGAGTTGTATTATTCTTTATTAATAATAGTCCTTTTTTCTTGAGTACAGTTTTTGCTACTCTGCCCACTTTTAGCCCTTTCCTATCTTTCAACAGTTTGCCTTTACGGGTTTTTTACTTGCTTACCCACTCCACTGAGATCCACCGTCTCAGCACAGCCTAGAAAACGAGTGACGTGCGCTGAACAGGAGGCAGGCGTGCTCTGGTTTTCCCTCAGACACTTCTCGAACTCCATAAACTGCTTGGAACAGTCTTGTCTGATCTTCTGGATCACTGGGCTAGCATTACAGATGTATGACATAGGTAGGGTATGCGAAAAAACAAGTGTGCAATTTGGGGGTCATATGTGTTGAATACACATGCCTTACTGTGATGATGTGCATTGGGCAACCTTCATCTTCAGTTCATGACACTTCTCCTGCCAGATTGATGGGTTGGAGGCCACACATGACCCATAGGCATCCATTTCCTTATGGCAATACTTTGCCGTGATGTCCATAGCCGCTTGCCTGAATGGAAACACGTGCAGCACCGTCACATCATTGGAAATAATATAGCTTAAGTTAGTTGCAAAGGTTTTGCAACATAAAAACACACCTCAAGTAGGGCTATTACTCAACAGGCATGCAACATTAAAGTAAATGTTAGCTGTCTATATAGTTTACTATATCTCCACAATACAATTTGATGTACATAGAAGCAATACATATTCTTACATTTTGCTATTTTATGCTCGTTTGAAGCGATGACGCTGATCAGTCAAGGTTACACTTCTCCATGTGGCGCCATGAAAATGCCGTGAAGACACGCCTACTTAGGATCCCATTGGATGGAAACCAGATAGTATTCCCTGTGATTGGACAGAAACCCAGCAAGAACACATCATCTCAAATCCTACTGGTTGATTTTATGTCAGTCATGCAACTGACTACCCGAAGTTTAAAAACACAGAGCACTAATTTGATATTTGGCTCATAACCAAACATGTCGTTTTTCTCATGAAAATGGTTCATATTGTGCGAAGATGTTCATAGGTAAAGTGCGCCTGTATGAAAGGGCGGAACAGTTTGCTTCCCACGGTTTCCTCATCAAGGCATGCGTACGCATTTTACGGGCTGACGTATGCGGAAACGATCGTTGATGAAGAGGGACCATAGAGAGGATTTGGCCACTTGAAGGTAGCACTCAGGAACGTTTTGAATTTAATTGAATTGAATTGAATACAACTTTATTGTCAAATGCGCTGTACGTATGTGTAACATACAGCACAGATGAAATTTCTTCCCTCTCAGCATAAAACAAGAGGAACAGCTGCGGGTGTCCGCGCCGCGGCGTTTCGTGTGTAGAATCGCGTTTTGCCGGCATCATCGCGACGGGGCGGTGGTGGATAACAGAAAGGCCCAGGGGGTGAGCAGTGTACGATGAACAACGCCAAAAAAGAGGACGAAATGACCGCGGACGGCGTCAATGGATCGGGCGAGCTACGAACAGCCCCCTCGCTGAGCCACACGCAGCATGACAATAGCACCGGCGACGAGCTGGTCAGCTCAGTGACGCTCTACAGGCGAAGGCCGCGGCTCTTACACGGCACCGTCCTCCCGTTCCTGACGGTCCTCTACCCGGGCTGGTTGTACGTGTGGCTGGGGGTGTACGGTGCGTCGGAGTATCCAGAGGCAGGCCTTCTGGCTCTCGCTGCCATCGGGATCGCTCACGTCCTCACGGCGCTGTCCGGTTATTGGTCTGTGCACGCCCACTGTTGGCTTACTTGTTCCAAGGTAAACAGAAACAAAGTACATCACAAAAATGACGATATTCCATTAACATTTGCACTGTCAATTCCATGGGAATCAATGAGCCAGGTGACAGCAGAGGTTCCATTCTTTTTTGTTTTATTGTTTATTGAGCATATATAGTATACACAATAACGGGTTGACAAAAGTCAAACAACATTTATGTAAGGAAAATTAGAAAGTAGATAAAAGAAGAAAAAGAAGTTCTACTTCTGAACTGTTATTCTGTGTTCATGTCAAGTCAAGTCAACAGTATTTATAGAGCACTTTCAAACAGCCATCGCTGCATACAAAGTGCTGTACATGGAGCAATTTAACATGCACAATAAACAGTAAGACAAATCGGTAATAAAGGCGGTAGAAAGCACCAAACGGTAAAACCAAGAACAAATCTAAGTCATGCTGAGTCGAATGCCAAAGAATACAAGTGAGTTTTGAGGAGGGTTTTGAAGATGGGCAGCGAGGAGGCTTGCCGAATGTTCAGTGGGAGGTCATTCTAGAGAGAGGGACCAGCAACAGAAAAGGCTCGATCCCCTCTGAGCCTCAGTTTAGTTCTTGGTACTTCTAATAAAGTCTGGTCCACAGACCTGAGGCGCCGGGCAGGTGTGTAGGGGCGGATGAGCTCAGAGAGGTAAAAGTGGCGCGAGATTATTCAGAGATTTGAAAACAAATAAGAGGATCTTGAAAATAACTCTAAAATGAATGGGGAGCCAGTGAAGGGATGCCAGAGTAGGAGTTATGTGCTCCCTCTTACGAGTACCAGTCAAGAGGCGAGCAGCGGCATTCTGGACCAGCTGAATGTGCTCACACTGTATTCCTGGATAATTGTTTGTACCATTTCTACAGCTAAAATTGTGGAATTGTGATTGCATGAATTAAATTTCTATACTCAGTTGAGAAAAAAAATCTCCATATTACAAGTGATAGCTGCAGCTGTGTCAAAACCATGTTCTCAATGGGCCACACGGTTGTGTTTCCCCCAGAAGCTCGAAAAAAGGGGTATTCACCTGCATTATATTGATACGTATCCACAATTGGCCCTGCATTTCATATTTTACATGCAATTTTTTTTTATCTAAGACACTGAACAACAGGAGTCGCATTAATTAAGTGCTCTATGGAAAACAAAAAGAAAATAACATAATGACGTGATCACAAATATCTGCGTAAAATACATAGTACATTTTGTGTGAAGCTGATAGTAAATGGGAGCGGAGAGAGAGATTGAAGTCTCAACGACCAGATGTCAATGGTTGGAACTCTTAAAAATTGTAATCTCATGATCACACCGTGCGTGCTATCACTCACGTTTGTTCCAAGCAGAGTTTGAAAGTAAACAAGCAACGGAATTTTTCTAAAGGCTTATGGTATTTCCGCTTGGTGAGTAACACACACAGAAAGATTGATTCATTTCTCCTACCCTAGTTAGTCCTTATGCTCACTTTGCGTTACTACATTTTAGCACCTTTCCTTTTACAATTTTCTGTAAAAGGAACTGCACCACGGCACTGATATTCTTCATTCAATAAAAACACGGCCTTGATTTTGAAACATGTTTTCAAGGTACATACAAGTCTGAAATTGCAGATGGGATTGGATTTGATCTTGTTTGCTATCATTGCAATTACAAAGTACAATGTAAAATTTTAGGGTTTATTTTTTTGAGAAATCCAATGTCACATATTGAGTTCCGGATAATGTTTTTATGGTTGTGTGGATTTATCACCTGTTCACCAACAGGAACTGGACCCAAATAAGGCTACACTGGCAAAGGTTGTACCGACCCCCAATAACGGTTCTGCTGAGCTTGTGGCACTACAGAGGGACCAGGTGAGGTCGGACCTGGACTCCAGTTAGCTCCTAGTTTTCCTACTGCATTACATTTATAAACATATTTATTCTCCAGTGGAACTACACACTGAAATATTTTTTCCCCCTGACACAGGATGAAAATGGAGACGAGATTCTGTCATTTGAGTTTCAGAAAATCCGTTACACTTTTGACCACAAAGGAAAAAAATGCTTCTTTCCCATCGCATTCCCCATCAACCACCCGATGGGCTACTTCCAGTCGTGGCGTGGCTACCAGGAGGAAGCCGACCTCAAAGTGGCGGAGAAACGCTACGGCACCAATCATGCCGAAATGATCGTTCCCGATTTCTTGGAGCTATTTCGGGAGAGGGCTACTGCCCCCTTTTTTGTCTTCCAGGTTTGTCGGAATGTTTCTCCTTTTACGGCACTAATACATGAAATACATCTCCAGACTTGGTCAATGAGTGGAGCCCAAATTTAAAAGCAAACACTGTGAAGCGGCATTTAACTGTTATGCTGCACACAAGTGTGCCATACCCTTGACTAGGGTCTTTAATCATTTAAAATCAACTTACAAAGGTACTTTTTTATTTCTGTAGTTAGCTTTTAAATGCCTTAGATTTTTTGTTTGAAACATTCAATGCACGTTCCTTTTCTTTGAGCATAGCTATCTGTTTGTAAATGCTTGCAGGTGTTGTGCTTTTGGTTGTGTGAAGCACATGAAGTTGAAATGGGGCCATTGTAAATAAAATTGCCTTTCCGTTTAATAGGATATGCTGTTAATTGTTTGTGCTTTTCATACCTCAGGTGTTCTGTGTGGGCCTGTGGTGCTTAGACGAGTACTGGTACTACAGTGTGTTCACGCTTTTCATGCTGGTGGCGTTCGAAGCCTCCCTGGTCCAGCAGCAAATGAGGAATATGTCTGAAATCCGGCGCATGGGGAACAAGCCCTACATGATCCAGGTTGGCTTTCCATCCAAGCTACACAACCCTTTTGTCTGCAAAGCCGTTCAGTTTAACACGGGGTGCTTGTGGCAGGTTTATAGGAACCGTAAGTGGAGACCCATCTCGAGTGATGAGCTCGTTCCAGGTGACCTTGTCTCTATTGGTAAGTGTCAGACCAGATTTTCGCTGTCGGCACTTCTTTAAAAATGAAGGGACGTTTAGCGTGTATTGGTCTGGTCTCCAGGACGTTCCCCCCAGGACAACCTGGTACCGTGCGATGTGCTTCTACTGCGCGGTCGCTGCATCGTGGATGAGGCCATGCTGACTGGAGAGTCTGTGCCTCAAATGAAAGTAAGAATATGAGGGGGAAAAAAAACAGACATTTGAAAAATTGCTCACAGCCAGATCGTGACATGCCAGGTTTTCCTTCCAAACGATAGCCTCTCACACTTCCTTCCCCATTGCTGTCTTTGAAACGTCATCCAGAGTCTGCAGTAAAGCTAGAAGGCATGTTTATTTTTCCATGTAATGAGTTATTCATATGAATTTAATGTTCTCAATTTTGAACTGGATTTAATCTCTGTAAAATGTATTTTTGTTGTTATTTTTGGGTGTCTGGAACGGATGAATTGGATTTACATTGTTACCTATGGGAAATGTTGCTTCAGTTTTTGTATGATATGGTTTCAGTCTCACTTTGTGGAACAGATTAATCATGAAAAAACGAGCTTTTACTGTTTAGCAGAATTATCATAAAATTGATTAGGTTTATAAAATTTGAAACTTCATCTTTATTGGCCAAGTATGTAGAACACACAAGGAATTTGTCTCCTCCAGGCTTCTTCTTGTGTCATGTTTACTGCTTTGTTTTTGTTTTGTTGTAAAAAAAAAAAAATTGACAGAATTCATTATTCTGTTTTAAAATAATGAAAATGGAAAGGAAACTAATGTGGTTTACTGTCCAAATGATGGGAAAATATGATCCATTATCGTCAGGGTAGAACTGAATTTTGGCTACACAGAATTCAAATGTCTTGACTTGCTGAATTTAAAAAAAAAAAAGGTGTTTATTGTGTTGATATTCCAATAACTGCTGACATTTTGCGGCTTTGTTCAGGAGCCGGTGGAGGACTTGGACCCTGGTCAAATCCTCGACCTTCAAGCAGACTCTCGGCTCCACGTCATCTCTGGGGGCACCAAAGTGGTACAGCACAGCCCCCCTGTAAAGGCCAGCGCTGGACTCAAACGTAAGCTAATAAGTTTTGCACTGTTTGTAAATATAAGCGAAATCATTTTGGTGAGCTGTCACATCAAGTCAAAAGGTTTTGGTCAATGTGTAGTGCATTTGCTACAAGTCTTTTCCAGACGAGATGAAAACCTCAAAGTCATTATTTCCATGAGTGTGTCACCTCCCTTTATCTTTTCCTTTCCGATGTTTAGCTGTCGACAATGGCTGCATGGCCTACGTACTGCGAACTGGATTCTACACCTCTCAGGTGCATTTCTTCTTCATATGAGTGTCACTTACCGAGTCGGCGGTAAATGTCATCTGGAAACGCGTTTGCATGCAGGGCAAACTTCTGCGCACCATCCTCTTTGGTGTGAAGAGAGTCACGGCAAACAACCTGGAGACATTCATCTTCATCCTCTTCCTCCTGGTGTTCGCCATTGCAGCCGCTGCCTACGTGTGGGTGGAAGGTGAGCTTTGCACAATGGCGATTTATTCCGTTGGCATACATAGTGTCCAATTGTTAACCGTCCGACACTAGGGACCAAGGACCTCAGCAGGAACCGCTACAAGCTTTTCCTGGAGTGCACCTTAATCCTCACTTCGGTGGTTCCACCGGAACTCCCCATTGAGCTTTCTCTGGCTGTGAACACATCCCTCATCGCCCTGGCCAAACTTTGTAAGCATGATTGCGTTTACGGCCCCCTTAGCGCATTTGTCGCGGCTCATTCCCGTCCGTCCTTGCGTTTAGATGTATTCTGTACCGAGCCCTTCAGGATTCCGTTTGCCGGGAAAGTGGAGGTCTGCTGTTTTGACAAAACGGGAACACTGACTAGCGATAGTCTGGTGGTGCGAGGAGTAGCGGGCCTCAGGTAAAAGGCTCCTTAGTGATTGTACCTGTGTGAGGGAGCGGTGATTCTTTCCACGCCTGTATTATATTGTTTAATCCATCTCAACGGATTTGTATCTGACTAGGGAGGGGAAAGACGTGATGCCCGTATCGGATATCCCGGTGGAGACGCATCGGGTCGTGGCGACCTGCCACTCACTGGTCACTCTAGATGACGGACAATTGGTCGGAGATCCATTGGAGAAGGCCATGCTGACCGCTGCCGATTGGACCCTCACTAAAGGTAGAGTTTTCATAAGGAAATGTATACGAAAGGTCACGGATAAGACGTCTGATTTCAGATCGGAAGATTGAGGGTTTGAGTCCCTTCGTGGTTATGTTTCCTCTTGTGAATTCAAATAATGTAACAAAATTTGAAATTTGTGACAATTAAGGTGGACTTTTTCCCAATGCTAGTTGGCCAGTGAAACAAGCTTCTTAATCTTGCCTCTTCAACCAGATGAGAAGGTCTTCTCACGTAGCATCAAGACCCAGGGCCTCAAGATCCATCAGCGTTTCCACTTTGCCAGCGCTCTCAAGAGGATGTCAGTTCTGGCCTCCTACGAGAAGCTGGGATCCACAGAACTTTCCTACATCTCCACGGTTAAAGGCGCCCCGGAGACACTCAAAGCCATGGTTGTATATTTCGCTCTGTCTCAAATGTGTCATCTAATTGTTGAAAAGGGTTTGTTCGAATAACGTGGCTGTGCTTGTAGTTTTCAGAGCGTCCTGAGAGTTATGATGAAGTGCACAAGGAAATCTCCCGGGAAGGGGCGAGAGTGCTTGCTCTGGGTTACAAAGAGATGGGACATTTAAGTCATCAGCAGGTTTGTCCTGTCTGTTTTCCAAAAGTGCACTTTATATTTACTTTGAATTTATTTGGATCTTTGTGTTTTGGAGGTTCGGGAGATGAGCCGCAGTTCCCTGGAATGTGACTTGAACTTTGCCGGCTTCATGGTCGTGACCTGCCCCCTGAAGAGTGACAGCAAGGCGGTCATCAGAGAGATCCAGGAAGCATCTCATCACGTAACAAATGCAACGCAATGCGAAGGTCACGCAACGCCACGCTGCTTTTCTTCCAATTCCGATGATTCGTATTCTTGCTCTGTCAGGTGGTGATGATCACAGGGGACAACCCCTTAACGGCGTGCCATGTGGCCAAGGAACTCCACTTCCTCCAAAAGGAACGAACACTTATATTGCAATCATCTCACGGTAGGAAATTGGATGCGCTTACCAGCCACAACATTGTGTGGTACACTTGCACAATCAAAAAAACTCCCAACCATCAATGATTCCGGTTTTCAGTTCATACTGAGAGGTGTTTCTCATCTTTTGAAGTCAAGTTAAATTATACCGAGTATGTGGTAATACCTTATTCTGTTGCAATTTTGGTACTGATTAGTTGTATCCAATAACACTCGTATTTAACAATAGCCCGTCTGCAGTGTTTCACATGATGTGTTAGCATCATGCTAGCAGACGTTTGGATGCGTTTGCGTAAATATACAACGCGAAATTCTCTTTAGTTTGTGTTATATTTATGGAAACTTTCACTGAAATTCCCAACAAACAGCTTTGTGCAAGGACGCGAGACCTTTTGAGGAGCTTTTCACACTCTGCCAGAACTGCACTCCGAACGCTCAGGGAGGATAGAATAATATATAGTATGACATGATATGGTGCTGTGTGTTACCCAGGCGGGTGGCAGTGGGAGTCCATCGATGGCACTGTGCACGTACCCCTTTCGCCTCCCTCGGTCTCCTCCTTTGTGCACCAGTATGACCTGTGTGTAACCGGGGACGGGCTGGCCAGACTGTGCTGCGACCCCCGGCTGCTGCACGCCCTCTTACCTCACATACAAGTGTTTGCGCGAGTCAGTCCAAAACAGAAGGTAAGACCGAAGACACAAAATGAGGTTGGGATTCATAAGCGTTATGTAAGCTATCAATGATATCGACTTCTCGGAATAGAGTCCAGAGCAAGCAAAGTGGAATAGAATTCATTTAAGCGGGGAATTTGCATCTCTGCGTTGTTCCAGGAATTTGTCATCACCAGTCTGAAGGGGCTGGGTTATGTAACACTGATGTGCGGCGACGGTACAAATGACGTCGGCGCTCTCAAACATGCCCACATCGGTAAGCTTGTCCACAATATGTGACCCTTTTTTCTCTTCACCGTCACGAACGTTGGTTCTGATACGTTTACACAGGTGTCGCGCTATTAGCCAACGCCCCTGAGCGCATGCCAGAAAAAAAGAAACGAGGGAAAGAGAAGGAGGCGCCTGCCGTTGACTTTCGGCCTTCGCTACCTGTCAATGCCGGAGGCAAACTGAGTTCCAGAGGTGCCCGGCAGAGGATGATGGCCCAGAGAGAGGAACAACTCGCAGCACAAAAGGTGACCTTCAATTTCATTACCTTGTGGATCCTTTTTTTTTTTAATTGTTGTTGTTTTTGGGATAATAAAGCACAAATTTTTATTTATTTTTTAACAGGAAAGGATAAGTCAGGTCTTGCGGGAACTCGAAGACGATCAGGTGCAAATCGTCAAACTGGGTGACGCCTCCATCGCTGCCCCCTTCACCTCCAAACTGTCCTCCATTCAGTGCAGTGAGTGAACAAATGTCACATTGACAGTTGAGTCTGCTTGCGCACCTGAAATGGCTTCCTTTCTCCGTCTCCGTCCAGTCTGTCATGTCATCAAGCAAGGCCGCTGCACCCTGGTAACAACGCTACAGATGTTTAAGATCCTTGCTCTCAATGCCCTGGTGCTCGCCTACAGTCAGTCCGTGCTCTACCTGGAGGGGGTCAAGTTCAGCGATTTCCAGGCAACCCTGCAGGGTCTTTTGTTGGCTGGCTGCTTCCTCTTCATCTCTCGCTCAAAGGTGAGAATTTGTTTCCAGAAAATAGACCCCCCCCCCCCCCACCCCAATCAAATGTTTGTGATTCCTCTTCATCTCAGACTAACGCTGTGTTATCCCCGTCTCGTTGACTCAGCCGCTGAAAACGTTGTCCCGGGAGCGACCCTTACCGAACATCTTCAATCTTTATACCGTGTTGACGGTGCTGCTGCAGTTCGCAGTCCACTTCTGCAGTCTGGTCTTTCTTTACAAAGAGGCGCAGAGCAGAAGTCCGCCAAGGTAAAAAAAAAAAGGCGGGAACAGTGTGGCTTCTGCTTTTACCTCGGTATGCCGTCACATTTCTCCATGTTGTCTTTTACAGAGAAGATCAGTTTGTGGATCTGTACAAAGAGTTTGAACCCAGTCTAATCAACAGCACTGTTTATATCATGTCCATGGCTATGCAGATGGCCACGTTTGCCATTAACTACAAGGTATTTGCCTTAACACACCTACAGGGCTTCCTCCGTTTATGACAGTCGTGCCTTTTTTTTTTTACCATGTTGTAAGAATGGCATGGTGTCTTCAGTTGCTCCGTTATTGTCCTTTTTTTAAAAAAATATATTTTGGCTTCAAATTGTTTTTCATTGAAATATTTGCTGCACTTATGACTTATGTGTGACAAGAAGATTATGCTCCGTCATAAACCGAGGAACCGTATTCTTGTCTCTATGTACTTCATAGTATAACAACATAATGCTTCTTCATTCTCTCGCATAGGGTCACCCCTTCATGGAGTCTCTCAGTGAGAATAGACCACTACTTTGGAGCATCGCTTTGTCTGGCTTAGCAATTGTGGGACTTCTTTCTGGTTCTTCACCTGAGTTCAATGAACAGTTTGCCCTCGTTGATATTCCGACTGAGGTGGATTGACACATTCTTTTTCATGAGTTGTTTTAGTGTGCTTCTCTTGTAATAATGGTCTCCTGTATTTTCCCCATAGTTCAAAATGATCATCGCCCAGGTTCTGGTGGTGGACTTTTTCGCCGCCCTATTTGTGGACCGTGTACTGCAGTTCTTGCTTGGTAAAGGAACTCTGAGGGTGCCTTCTTGAACTCTTCCTGCCATCAGCACCCATGGTCCTTATGTACTCTAAAAGGGAGAGGAGACTTGGGAAAGGAAGATAAGAAAAGTGAGATCGTCATGGCGGGCAGCGCTGTACACTCCACTCCCTCAGTCTGGTCCTCCCCGTCCCATTCCCTAAATGTATTTTCATCGGTTACACTTTGTTCTTTTTCCTCTTTTATCCCCAAACTTCATCCGTTCCTCCCCACAGCCACACAAGGCCATGAAGAGCAGTATTGAGAGGAGTGCGAGACTGTGCCAGCAGAGTGATACACTCAGACACACAAGAGGGGCATTCTCCAAGAGAATTAACGAGCTGTTTTGATGACTCTCCTTGTTTTTGTAAAAAGTGAAAAGACATCTCTAACAGAATTATAAAAAGACTTCCAAACAATTAGGTCTGTCAAGTGTTTGTTTTTCTCAATCACAGATTTGTCTGGATAGCTCCGGGGACACATATTGGAGACAAAAATTACCATGGCATTTAGTTTTATCTATCTCTAAAGGAAGGTTATCGGTATTGATGTCCGTATAATAGCCAGGATTTTTTATTTTTGAACATTTTCCCAATGTCGATTGTTACGCAACTCAAAAAAAAAAAAAAGATGAAGCAGCTGAACTGAAAGTGCAAGGGAAAAACATTGATTTTTTTTATGTCCAATGTAACCAATACGAGGACTGCAAGTACAATATAATGTGGTCATTTTTCATAAAACAGAGCCAATAAGAACATTTTATGGACATCTTTTTTATTTACAGTACACCTTTTGCTTCCCTGTGAAAATAATTGAAAGATTATATTAGTAGTGCATTAAACAGCATTGTATATACAGTCTGTAAGGCATGAGATGGTACATAAATATGTCAAGGTGAGTGTCAATTTCTGTGGGTATTTACGGGCTAAGACTGGTAATGAGTAATGTCGGTAATGTACAGTGCAAATTGAACTGACCGAAAATCTTCAGTGTGACACTTCATATAATTGTTGAATTACAGTACAAATATTGTAAACAATGTTATTTACTTTTGGAGATTGTGTTTTTTATTATATTTTTTGCTTAAGTAAAACAATGTGTTGAGCGAGTTCCTCATTAAAACTACAGCTCCCATAGTGCAACGGTGAATAAAAAAGGCGGGGCTAGTTAGGCGCGCGATGTCAGGAGTTTGAAAGAAAAAATGGCGGAAGAATCCTCGTCCGCTGATCAACACTGGTTTGTTTGCTTTTGATTCCAGTTGTTATGAAACGTTCTGTTGTAGCTAAGTGAAATCCAGGCATTTTCAAAGCCTTTTTGACCTTGTCTGAGAGTCACTTTAATTTAAGTAGCCTGTTTCAGTGCTAAATGGGTTGGGCGTGCTAACTTGCACGACAAATTAAAATGTCGGCCAATGTCCATTTAACTGTTTCTAAAAATGCCGCTTGTCGTGAGGGTTCAAGTATTTCATATAATGTGCACTCATTAAAATGTTTTGCAGTTGCGGGCCTGTCGCCGCTGCGGAAGGCACGAGCGAGGTACGTATGTTTAATCGATTTGACATTTACGTCAGTTGCTGGAGCTCAGTGGTTCGTAACTTAGCATTATGACTGTTCGCATTTTCCCATTCAGTTGTTAAAAAGCAATAAAGAAAATGAATTGGTCAAAAGTAGGTTCGAGTGCACGTTTACGTGTTCACAGCACCTTCATAGCCCCTGATGAAAAAACCGAGGATGAACTTGTTCCATATTGAATATAGTAAAATTAAATCTCCCAATTGCACAAAATGCAAACAAAATATTTCAATTATATTGTCGTGAACGTGCAAGATCAATAAAGCATACTGGCAAATGTAACGAGAACATTTTCAACTTTCTGAATTGTGCTGACTTCACAAGTGGTGTTTATTATGTTAGGGTTTTTAAATGTAATTTGAGGTGGCGTTTGTGATCTGCACTGATATTCAAAGGAGTTTGATGTGAATCACTGCTTTAGATAACAGGCCAATAAACAGTATTTTCTGAATTCAGGTCAAGCAGTCACCCAAGCGCTGTTCATCCCCTGCTGCTCCAGGGGGCATCCCTTCACAAAAATCACCCCGCGTTGAAATCCTGTTACCCGGCACACAGAAGCTCAGTGCTGGAGAAGAACATCCGGACACAGACATGGTGGAAATAGCATCTGGAAGCACAGAGGAACCTAAATCCTGTCCGCCTGCAAGGTCCACTGCACGGAGAAAATCATGGAGAAGAGCCACCTTGACAAGGCGCTCCTTATCCGCACTTTCCAATCCGTATCAAAGTGAGTTTAACGCATTATTCATCAAAATGGCCATGTGAATATGTAGTACAGTAATTTTTTTTCTTCTAAATATAGCTTTGTGCAAGCCCATCAGCATGTCCTTATCACAACAAGAGAGGTTGAGCATATTGATGAAGGCTGCAATGAAGGTAAGGTCACAGGCAGAATGAAAATGCACTATAGTGTTCCCAAACAAAGTGACTTAATTTGAAATAGGGCTGAAACGTTGAATCAAATAAATCAATTCTAAGATGCAGTCAAAGCAAAATCTCTGTCCATGAAACTTTGCAGTGATCATAATTCCACACAGACTAATCAATTTCTAAAGGATGTAGAATTTTCTGGAACACCCTCTATTTTAAAAATATATCTCTTGTCTACAGCTGGCCACAGATAGACTTCACAATTCGCTCCAGTCAGTGCCAAATTCCTCCCCGGAGTCTTTTCAGAAACAAGGTGCACAAAATAGCTGATTCTCCACTTCTTACCTGAGGCTTTTGGAATTAATTTCCAAACCTTTTTGTTTTCTTCCTTTAGTGGAGAAGTTGAAGAAAAAGTGCAAATCCGTGACCAAGAGCATGAGCAGTGAAGAACAGAACCAAAGGTAAATCGGGTTATTCCCTGCATGTTTTTATTTAATTGATTTTTTTTTTTCTCACACAATTTGCTTTCAGGATTGGTGAGCATGGAGCACGGACAGCTATGGTGATCGAAAATACTATTAACAGGTTTGATGGTCTTAGATAAGACTATCGGGAATGAATTCACCACACTTAAAAGAAATTAAAATAATGACTTGTTGTTGTTTTAGGATCGAAGCTGAAAGTCAGTCATGGAGAGCACTTGCACTCAAACACCAGAGTAAGGCAGAAGAATTAGAAAGGTGAGCGTGTGAAATGAGCAACAATCACCTTTTTCATTTTATACTGATGGTTTGTTGTCCTTCTTGTCACAGGAAACTGGCTCAGGGCCAAAAGGAAGCCATCGCTTTAGACCCCACGTGTGTGGCCCAGTCCTCACAGTACCAGTTAATTCGGAGCAAACCTGACTACCGTGACCTCCTCCGTAGGCTACAGTCCACGCTGCGAACTACGGCAACCCTTGTGGTACATACACTGTGATTTTTTTCCCTCCTCCCACACACATTTCC
Source organism: Hippocampus guttulatus (assembly GCF_054856545.1). Taxonomy (NCBI): domain Eukaryota; kingdom Metazoa; phylum Chordata; class Actinopteri; order Syngnathiformes; family Syngnathidae; genus Hippocampus; species Hippocampus guttulatus. Next base: position 7,940,066 of record NC_141276.1, read on the forward strand.
AGCCTATTCTACTGTCCATACATGTTCATTAATTTAGTCTTTTATCGTGTCATTGTCGATTTTGTTTTTTAATGCACAGACGGACGCTCAGTGTCAACTCGCACGAGAGCTTCAGTCCGTCAAGGAGTTGTCACAGTTGGTGGTGAAAGAGACCAGTGGCCGTTTAGGTAATTATTATTCAGTATTTCTTGGTATTATACATTTTTGGGGGGGTCATCGTAATTAAACATATGGATCCGTTTTTGTTTTTTGTTTTCCTCCCAGCGGCTCAAGCAGGATTTCAGGATCTTTCTCCCAATGTCATTCAGGACCTTATCAGTGCTCCGTTTACATCCCCAAGCACGCAGTCACATTAAATAGACCATGTATGTGTATAAAAAAAAGTCTGTTTTTGATTCGCGTGTTTTATTTTGCTATATAATGCGGGAAAAATAACTACGCTTGTTCATGTAAAAAGTCTCGTGTTGATAATTGATGTAATTCATGCAAGCGTCCAGCTGGTGGCAGTGGCTGTCCTGCAAACATTTGTTTCAAGCTTGGGGCCTCTGTTCTGTCTTGACAAAATGCCTTCTCACCTCTTACAAAAAAAGAAAAAGAAGCCTCAAAGACATGACTGTCATGAAAGCACACACACATATTGGTTAAAAGAAAAAATACGTTTTCGGGTTTTATGATCCGGAGTCCACAAATATTCAGGTATGATTTTGTGTTAAGAATAGTTTCATGTCCAGAGATGTTCTTTTTTTTGTGTTTTGTTTTTTCATACTTGCACACATAAGGGTTGACACCGAGCATACAGTCGATGGTGTAAATTTTAAAACGAATACAGCACGTATACTAAGAAGTACCATGCTTCCCCAGCCTGTCTTATATTTCTATTTCTTGCCCGGGCTCTTCCTCGGGCCCGTTCGACTCTCCTTTATCTTTTGGTGCTGCATCTATTTCACTTCATCAGTGTCCCCTGACCATTCAAGAGAAAGCCCCTCCCCCCACAGTGACTCACCCCCATTCTCTTGCATTTGGCTGGGTCGCTGAGGCAGAACGAAGCTTTTGACATTGTACCAGTCAGTCAGAAGCTTTGTTTGCTATCACTCCGATCTGGGACTATTCACTAATTAATGTTCCTGCGTAATTTGTCATTTGTAGGGGGTGCAGCGCGAAGAAGAGGGAATGTCTCTTTTTCCCTCCTCTGTCGTGTGCGTGCGCTGGTGGTTATGATCTTGACTAGAGCGGGGGTGACATTTTCAGTGGGATGGTGTTCGAGGGGGCTGACGGGAGAAGAGGGACAGGCGAGGAGGAAAAAAAAAAGACGAGCAGGGTTGTGACCGTGAGAGTTGTGAGCGAGGGAGGATGGCGCACAGCAGGAGAGATCGATTCTTATTTAGATGAAAATGAGGCTCGATGCTCGTGGGGTGAGAGGAGGGCACCTTAAGCATCCAAATGAATAGGAAGTTTCACAGAAATGATCCTTTAAATGAATCGACAACAATTAAAAAAAGGGGGAAAAAAGTGCAAGGTCCACAAAGGCACTGTCGTCTCTTCACTTGCAAGGAAGCTTTTCTCCGGGCAGTCAAATGCAATTACTTTAGCATTAGATGGTAATCCTTACGGCTTGTCAATCAAAAGTGTGAGGGACAAAACACTCGAGCCAAACCTCAATGGCCCGTTTAGGAGTTAAGTGTTTGCTTTTGGAACTATTTGATAAAAGGTGAGACATGGCTCACCTTGTTGTTTGTAGACTCACAATGAAAGCAAGCAAGCTTTGTTATGGAGTCGAGTGTTTATTTTACAAGATTGTGGGTGTTACTGCGTGCAAACATTTTGCCAGAGGTAACAATGCAGGTATACGAAATTGGTTCCATTATAATTTTGTCTTGGAAAAAGTCCCAACACACCCCTGTTCAAATAATGTACCTTTTTTTTGTGCTGTAAAAATGAGACCAAAGTAAATGATTTCAAAACTTTTTTTCCCCTGTGTTAATGTGACCTATAACTCACTTGAAAATGTGGATGCACAAGTGTGCACACCCTCACATATTCAGCACATAACTGCCATTGGGTGATTTTGTTATATTCTGAAGCCAAGGTGAAATCTTTGTCCATGGTGGTAGCATGATCCTGCTTTGTATTTGTTTTTACCCTTTAGCTGGAACTGAAGCCGAAGTCAAGGTGGGTGGGGGGGGGGGGGGGGGATTATGAATTGGCAGTCTGTGTTAGCACAGAAAACCTTCGAGCTTCTGCTCGAAAGCAAAAGAAATGTCAGGAAAAGCCGATTAGCACAGCTGAACTTTATTCGGGGGTTCATAAAGAGGCACTTTAAATGTCGGCTGGTGTGTGCGAGCGTCCGTTTTAACATGAGTTTGAATGGGATTCTGAGCACAGCCACATTCAAAGTGAGTCGGCACGCATTGTAGTCGCTGATTTTTATTGCCCCGCTTGCAAAGATTCATAATTACACTGAGTAAAAAAAAAAATTCATTTATATCACAAAATGCTTATTCAAGAAACACATGACGCTTAACTCTCATCCTAAAGTAACCCACTACAGTCAAGTAATTCAGTGCTCTTTATCACAATCACAATCCAATCAATACTTGCAGCTCTGCTTAAGATAAGAAAGAAAACCTTTATTAGTCTCGCAATGGAGAAATTCCCAATTCACAGCAGCAAAATTATGAAAGGAAGAAGTAGAACAACAAAATATAGGAGCTGCTGGAAAGGCAGCCACTCACGCGGCGCCATTTTGAAGTCAAAATAACACAACTCAACACATAGGACACAGACAGTCGTGCAATCTTCACCAATTTTCTGCATACCTAGAGTAAAACCACCAGTGGCACATAGACACTTAGAATTACAAAATTCTTTTCAGTCTAATGACAAAGTTGAACATACACCCCTCAGATTTTAATAGTATAAAAAAAATACTGTAGAGACAAAAACAAATACTGTGACAGCAGACCTTGGTCGTGTTTCCAGTTGGACCACATCAGGAGCGATGTTACTCCTGCTATTAGTGTTTACTCTATTGCTTACGTACTTGCTGTCTCCAACTTGAGATTGATTAGCCCCAGATTGCTGTGGACTGATGTGTGGAGAGTCAGCATAAAGCGGCGCCAGTTTGGTCGCTACTACCTTATGCACACCCATCATCTCCTCATAGTACATCTGGGCCTGCTGCATCGGCCTTTCCTACGCATGCATCCAAGCAGCCATTCGTCTTGGAAGGCTGTCTCTCTCAACTGGGTGATAAACTGCAGCAGAATTGCCCAGTTTGCAAAAAAAAAAGACACACAAGGACACAAGTTTTTCAATCTGTGCTGTCATCATTTTCATAGTGAAAACTGATGCGATGTTTCGTTGGCTTGCCAGTGATACGATGATTCTCTTCTGTTGTGCTTTTCCGGTGCATTGTCTCTCGCGTGATGTAAATTTGACCACTTTGGCATTATCAGATGGGCTATTTTGTCTCCTCGCAGCTCACTGAACAGAAACAGAGGTTTATATTGATGCGCCTAATTAGCACCCTTCTTGATTGTCATCAGCACATCTTTTTGCATACATTACACACCACTTTAGTTCTACGTTTAAGCCATCACAGCATCAGCGGTTACACAAAGACTTGTGAGTCGTAGAAGTGATGTGTCTCATTTAGCAGGTAGTTTTTAGACCTCAGGATGTGATCACTGTATACGGTGGAATTTACAAAGTCTTAACACACGTCATGTATGATGTTGACATAATAAAACATTTAACTGGAGCCATGGCATTAAAGAAACTCTTTACCATGTGATATTGTGTGTCTACATGTGTTGCTGCACAGTTTGTGTTCAAATATCATTTGCTTGAAGGGTAATAGCACGACTAACATCAATGCTAACCGTTACTCCATGAATGCTGTTTTCCTTTATGTGTTAGCGGTAAGCTAGCTGAAGCATTCTCAAGGCAAAGTTATTTGGTTATTTTGAATGCACACCATGTAATCTCTTAGTTTGATGTTAAGTTTGACGGTAAACCTCTGGGAGTGGCAATAAACAATAGAATGCCTCTGCTCATAAGCTGCTTCTTGTCAAGTGATGTGAATTGAGTTCAATGCCACCTTGTGGCGCTCGCATCACAATGTGCCTGGCAAAAAAAACAAACGAACAAATAAAAAAACATTTGTAGGCCTACATTACACAAGCATGGTAGGCAACATGGCTATAAGGTTGTTCAAATATGACTTTCTATTTTAAATTGGGTGATGTAATCTTCCAAACTAAAGATGATGATGAGAACAACATGATTCAATACCTTTAATAAGCATAATGTAAATCGCCGAGGGAGGTGGAAACATAAAATCTTGACACGGATGCCACATTGGGTAGGCACTTAGAATAAAGAGACGGTAATAGCTGAATAGTAAAACTAGAAGTAAAACTTCTCACCCTTTGACGCCGCCTTGGGGAGAGTAATGGACAGTTGGCAAGCTCTCATTGTCATGCAAGTCAATGGCCATTATGCTTTCACCTACATGTTATTTATGTTAGCAACTGCTTTGAGAACCTCATTTGCATGTGTAATTGATATTTAATGAATTGCCATTGTTTTGAGCGGCTGGAACCATTTCCCATGTTGCAGTAAATTGCATTTCCTGTTCTATGTTTATTATCACACATTTCCCTTTGCCTTAACACCCAGTCAAAACAGCAAAAAAGTGCACATTATTTTGGCTATACAGTGCTGTCAAACTCTACCGATTGTTAAAGTGGCAACTAATGATTATTTTTATGCTAGATTAATCTGTAGATTATTTCTCTGGGAAATTTGGATGAAAATCTGTTCACTGCTAATATTGCCATTTTTAAACACATTTGCGTGATTTCTTTTTCACGAAACATGCTCGATGCGATAACAATTGCCCTCATTCATGATATTGCACGAAAGATGAACAAATATTGTCTGGACATGTTTGAAAAGACAAATACAGCCTCACTAAAAGTTGTAGCGTTGCATTGTTGCGCATATTACGGTCACTTTTTAGAATAAAACCGTTGACATCAAAGCACCCTAAAAGAGTTGAAACTTTCTTGGCACCAAAATGTGTGACCAGTGCAATCGATAAGGTGTCGATTCAATCGTTACATCTCCATAAAATACATTTATTATTGTAAAGCAACGAAACTACTATCCATGTTGTGATTTCGGCATGTCCTCACGGGGATCGTTCACACAAAGAATAAGAATCCTGTTTTTACATTCCGACGTACAAAAGCTGATTTCAGTGATGCAGCTCTTATATCGTTCTGCAAAATTTTCCAGCGTTTCCTTTATTGGGCTGGAGAGTGTTTAATGACTAACATATTGATGACGTCAGTGGCTAGCCATGCATAACGCCTGCCACGAGGGAGAAATGATTTTCACCTGGACAAATATTGAAGCAAACCCCCCACCCCTCCGAGGGTCCCGTCGCCAAAAAATGTTCCATGACCATATTCCACCTCCATGAAATTCGTAGGGTGGCAAGTTGTCGGGGAAGTGGACTTTTCGCCACCCGCTAGCAAGCAGTGTCGTGTGGGTTGCAAGTGAGTGTGGAAGAAGCCGAGCTCGCCCACAGCACCACCAGCGAGTACAGCACATCCCACATAGTCGCGCGACACTCAGCAACAACAATGGCCAAGCGTAGTCTGTGGCGGTAGGAGCTCTGTCTCGCTCTCTCGTCGGAGTCCTCCCTTCCCCGCTTTCACTCGATTTTTGGACTCGGCGGCGGCGAAAAATCCACCCGTAGAGACTGGCGCTGGTGTTTTATTTTTATTTTTTTTGTTTGATATCACTCATCCCACAATGTTCGAGGCGAGCCCACACGGACCGTGCGTGTGTGTCCCCGCTGCTGCTTCTTCTTCTCGGCCGCTGGGTTGCAGCTACTAACCTAGCTGCTTTTCACTCGGTGCTTAGCTAACGCTTTTAGCCCCCCCACACGCCCACCCCCGTCGTTTTTTTTTCAACAACACGCCAATGTTTTAGGGTATTTGCGTGAACCGCTTCATGACAACAACTGTTGCCAACTACCTACTATTCGTCAAAGAAGCGTGCGTGTATGTTTGTCGCGGAAACTAGTTTGCGGGCTAGCTAACAGGCTAGCTATTTGCGTGTGTGTGTGTGTGCGCGCGCGTGCGTGTGTGCGTGTATTCGCGTAAAGGAAGGAAAACGGCGAGTTTCCTTTTTAACAAAGTATGGATGACCAGACCAGGATGCTGACGGGTCTCACCGGACTTGGTGGACTACAGCCAGGCGACGTGGGCGACCCGGACTCTGTTCGGAAACAGCAGTCCCTCGGCCAGCCCCAACAAGACATCGGGGATATCCTACAGCAAATAATGGCCATCACCGACGAGAGCCTGGACGAAGCACAGGCCAGGTAAGAGCGGCCAAGAGCCATTTTCCATCGCGTTGCTACGCTGCTCTGGAGCTCGGACTTCGCAAACACGATTCTTTTAAAATAACAATTATTTGTAATAATCAACTTTATAATACATGATCTGCAACCACTTTGACGCTCGCGGTTTACGAGTGTTTATATAAAACTGGCAGTTCTTTGTTACATCAATTGTGCTCAGCTGCCTTTTGAGTTTGCAAACACATTTCGGGTGTCATAACCGGCGGACGTTGGCGGATTCTTTTGTTTTTAGTTGTGAAAGTTTGAGTTTTCACAGCGAGACAATGGTTGTTGCACTGCTAATTATCTCCCAACTACTTGGCTGCCACTTAAACTGCACTTGCATGGCTCATATAACTGCTTCATTACATCACAGCAGCAGTCATAGTTAACATTTTAGGACCTTTTATTAACCCTTGTATAAAACGATTTAAAAAAACAACAACATTCCTCCCACTTGGAGAGAGACATGTCAGGTACATATTGAGTTGTTGATGTAGTTTTTGTTCATATAAGGCAGTGAGTGCAGAATCCCCCCCCCCCTCCTCCGAAAGCTGCACCACGTTGCTGTTTATGCCTAATGAGATTTGTCTAATTGCATCCCAATGCGTCTGAATAGCGTTCTGCATCAATTGATAGTCGATGTCATTATCCGATGAAATGCAAATGAATGCAGGGATTACTCAATTGGCTCGCGCATCCAGTCAGAAGCTCCCAGTGATGACAGCAGCCATTCATTCATACGACTCCTCACTGAATGCTCATATCACAGAGGCATTCCGGTGTTTCCATTATTCCTCGCAAAGGTGGAAATATATGCGAGCAGCAAGCACTCATGCGCCATGTGGCCCAGGGAGCATAAGGTCAGCTTTTAGATAAAGCCCCGGTATCTCAACAATGGGAAGGCGTCCACTCGCAAGACCGTGGCCACAGTGTGATGTGTCATTAGCTAGTGATTTTCCACCCAACATTTGACCACCTGGTTCTCTTAATTAATTCACTCCCCTTTCACTCCCTCCCTCCCTGGTGTTCATCCTTTTCATTGTGTGCTGGGTGCAATCAATTCTCCTATAATGTGTACGCGAGTGCAGCTGTCCGCAAATCGAGTTTCTATTAATGAGGTGGTGTTGAGGGGGAGGGATGCTACTATATAGCCGAGCGTGCCCCCGTGATTGTTTGTTTTTGTTACCTTTTCTAACGTGCAAGTTTGTGTATACAATCTGGGCCTGTGCAGTTTATGTTGTTGTCACGCCCACAACCCCCCCCCCCCTTGTAAAATATGTTCACACCAGCGTGAATCGTCATCGACCAAATGATAGTGCTTTTCTCTTAAACAGGCACAAGTACAGTGTATGTAACAGGCTAAACAGGTTACAAATATACAGTACATGACTAAAGGTGTGGCTGCTTTTGGAGTACTATATGCGTCCCACTTCTAATAACGCCTATTGCTTTAATGTATGTCCACTTTGTGCCGTTCATGCACAAGAGGGGCACTTCTTTCTCACACACGCAGGCTCTAATGTGCAAACTATTTAATCAATAAAGGCAATTTCATTCCATTTGATAAAATATTCATCCATTGAACAGTGGGTGTTTGTTCTTAGCTGACAGACTGACTTGCCCGAGGTTGGAGACCCTTCATCTGCTTGCTAATTGGCCTTTTATTTATTTATTTATTTTAAAGTTCAGCTGGGGGAAAAAAAAAACAATCGCAACCAACCTGACAACTATGCACAACTTGCATTTACCTCCTATGTAGGGGTTATGTTGCAGAGTCTGCTTAAATGTGGCAACATAACTTTGCGACGCGATGGGAAAGTACTCATCAATGGGACAGATTATTTATTTTTTCTTGTCTGTGGGTTGTTACGGCTCTTCATTTACATAAAAAAAATCTGACACTGAAAAAGCAAACATAAAACCTTGATGTTGAAGTTTTGGAACGGGATAGCGCAGATGTTTCATTATAAACGATGGAACCTGTAGGGTGTCAAAACGGAGGGCATGCATGTTCAGTGTTCATGGAATGCGCAAATATGCCGCAGTCAAAACAGTCATTGCAATTGTGCTCGTGAGCTAATTTATTGTCACATTACTTATCAAAGTCTTGATTTTCACAGTGCACATAGCAGTGGTTGTCAAATTGCAGTACAAATTAAGCAAGCAAATCCATCCCTTTTTATCTTTCCACCATTTTGCCTTATACTGGCACTTGCTTTCGACTTCAAATGACATCAGAGTGCCCACGGGTGAGCTGTGACGTTCATGAGCGGAGCCAAGGCAAAATGGCAAATGGATAAAAAACGAGTGGATTTATCTGCTTAATTCATATTCCACAAACGCAACATTAATCAAAATGCCCTGTTTAGTCCCGTGGGGGCGCATAGAATATAATTCTGTGAAAAGTTTTATATTTATTTTGGCACAATTTTTAACTTTCAATGATTTTAATTGTATCATTATTCAAGTCAGTGTTTTATTTATATTTAGTTTGTTTATCCTATATAAGAACCACTGACGTAAAGTACATGCCAACAATGTTTATGACCAATAAGACGCAATGTTTGGGTCAGAATGGCCAACTCTTGCAGCAACATACATTTTTACAGGTTTAGATAACTTTATTATCAGTACATGAAACTCTAAAAGCAACAACAAAACAAACAAGACGATTTTAGTATATCTTTTTTGGGTCATTTTCCAGCTGTTTTTGAATAGCGTTTGGAAGAGAAAACGAAGGCACGGGATTGTGGAGCCCTGTCGCAGGTCGCTCGCTACAAATGGGTTTGGTCCTTTTCCAAAGGCCACACTGAAAACCGAATGGTCGTCATCGTCGTAATTCTTACTCCGGTCTCTGGTCAAGTTTGTGCCTCCCGCATCCACTCCTCAGTCATGATTTCCAAACAGAACATGTGACGAGGCTGACACGTGACCATGACACTCCTGTTGTGGAGGGTGTGTTGGGATGGGGAGCGGTCAGGGCAGCGCAAGAACTTTGGTGCCGTTTCACGCACACCCTGCCTGCCCTGCGCCCTCATCCTCTTCACCCACCCCACCCCCTCCTGTCGCCATATGTTTAGATGCTGGCCAGAAGATTCGCCGGCGCATTGGGGTGGATCAGACGACCCCACAGAGGGAGGGAGAGCAGGGGGGGGCACGGCAGGGGGTGGCCTGCCAGTCAACTTCCAGTACAGGTCAGTACAGGACCGCATGAGCACCTCCCTCTCCCCCTCCTGCTCATACCCTCCATTCTGATGGCAGCCCTCCCCCAACTCAAATCCAGCCGTGATACGTTTAATGCCACATCAAAAAAAACCCGCTACATCACTCTGTAGGGCTGCGATGATTAATCAAATAACTCAAATAAATCGATGACAAAAAAAAAATATGGAAGCAAGACGTCAGCTTGGAAATGCTCGCCACCGGCGGGGGGGGGCTAGCTTGGCGTGTTGGTGGCGAGCCAGGAGGAAGAGCACATTAAAGACAGAGAATGTCCAACGTTTGGAATCATTTCACACTAAAAGAAGATTAACTCATTCACTCCCAAAGACGTTTTTAAACATCTTTTCAGACTTGGTCCAGAATTGGCTGGTACTGATTAAGTGCAATGTTTACCAGAACAACACACCTATGACCGCCACCTGCAGTTTATTGCTATAAAGCTAATTTGATGTGGTCTACCATTGCTAGTTAAGATGTATTGTAATGCCCCCGCAAGCGGTGAAAATGGACACAGCCGGCGCACTTCCAATCGTCTTATTGAGCAAATGGTAAACAAACAGCACCCTGAGTCACCACCAGCCAACTGCAATTGCGACACCCACGTCACTCACCAGGCCAGGCCCTTTTCAAAGTTACGCACACTCAAAAGTCACAAAACGTGCGGATGGCGACCCCAAGTGGACAAAAAGCACCTGCATCTCGCCTGCACGTTATTGTGTTTAACTCATTCACTCCCAAAGACGTTTTTAAACGTCGTTTCAGACTTGGTCTAGAATCGGCTGGTACTGAATGAGTTAATAACGCAGTTAAATTTTTTTATCCGACGAATCGATGGGATGATTCACAGAATGTTGTTAAGGTTGCTTGTTGCTGGTATTAGAGAGTGGCTCTACCCAAGACAAATTCCTCGTGTGTTTTCAACATACGGGGTCAGTAAATATCATTCCGATGCTTCCAATTCTTGTAAATAAAATATATATTTGATAGTTGCAGCCCTATCACTCTGGATCACATTGAGGCAGCACTACAAGAAATAGAATTTAGGGCCGTCCACGCAGTCCCTGCTTGACTTACTCGGGGCGTTCACAACTGGAATTGTTGTTGTGGTCAGGTGTAGCCAAGTCATATTCATTTGTGGTTGTCTTTTAAATGTTATGTTTTGGTGGAAAATACCGTGTCATCTTTTTTCAGTCCATGCTCATCACATCCAAAGTTGTGTGCTGGCTTTTGTTTTGTTTCATCTGAACACCAAATGGGGGGTGGGGGGGGGGCGAAAGTTATTGCCTCTCCAACATGTTCATAATGCACCCGTTGTGATGTCATAATGGGCTCATGTTTGTTCTGTCACGGCCAGACAGTTGCCATTAATGTGAATGACACATCTCCCGCTACTTCAACAGTGATTGAATCTAATGAGATACACCGGGGTAGATTTAATGGATCCGACGCTCCAGTTGGAAGTCTTAATAATGTGGAATTAATTAGTTTTTTGGGTCTCATCAAAACTCGGCGCGAATTAACTCCCGATTCTGAATATTTGCCACGACTACTTTACAAGTCGGGCATGCAGACGACTCACGCCAACAGTTACAGAACACGCCAGCAACTCTGTAACTCATCAGCTATTAAAGCTCCCTGACTTGCCCAACACTGCTAATCACGGAAATGACATCATCCCCCCCCCCCCCCCCCCCCCACACATTGATGCATCAGATACATTTCTGATATCACACACAAAAGCAAATTCCCATTGAGAATGCTGTGAAGCAGCTCTGCTTGACACACTTTTGAAACACTTGCACGTACCTCGGGAGACTAGCGCACGTTTTAAGAAGAGGAAGACGTGGTACAAGTTGAGATGGGGGGCGTGGGGGTTCCTTTTTATTTTATTTTATTTTTTGTTACTCCTCGCTCTCTCCTCCACTTCTGATTCCCTCTTCTCTCTCATGCAGGAAGCATGCCCTCAACTGTCACCGAATGAAGCCAGCCCTGTTCAGTGTTCTGTGTGAGATCAAAGAGAAGACAGGTGAGTTTCGACTCTGCGCATTTTTTTTCCTTTTTATTCCGTCACTCCACAAAATTTGAAACCCCAGTTTGGAGGTGCACTGTCGCGCCTTCCTTCCAATAATGGCTTCACTGCATCCGAGCTACTTCCTTCCTGGCCTCGCCGAACTCGCAAATGATTGAGCGTCGATTGTATTTTGTTTGGTCTCTGCAGTGTCGATTCTCAGTAGGTTTAATAATAATAATAATAATAGATTTTATTTATAAGCGCCTTTCAAGACACCCAAGGACACTTTGGGTGAAATCATGTTCCCTGGGACACTAACAACTGTTCGTTACGTACTGCAATCACAACATCTACCATATCATCTTCAAATTAATTGCATGGAGGGAAAAAATAAGAAAACTACTCTTGTATAATCCGGACAGAATATTCACACAGCCGTTGACAGGAGGCAGATATGAAAAGACTCAGCGGGGGTTATTGCTTCATAGTTAGTCTCTTACGCCACCTCGACATGCTGTTCTCCGACGCACTCTTCGAACGTCCACACTCGCTGCAGTATCATGCAGTTATGCACCGGTAGTAAATTGCCTCCGCCTATCAATGCTTTACCCTCAGCCTAACCTAGCATGCGGTGCGACCGGACGAACGAAAAAATACGAAACCCTTTCTAATAACGTTGCCCGATCTCATCTAAACACGAGGTGATAGAAGGCTATGTTTGAAACACATGCGGTTATTTAGCCTTTGATCGCCGTCGCTCCGTTATTTTAAGGAAAAGCAGCTGGTTATCCCCATCTTGTTAGCTATTCCAGTCAGCTATCTGACACATTCGAGTGCGGTTCAAAGGACGAAGGCTTAGGATGGCTGGCAGATTGATGGTTATGGTAGTGTGAATGGGTGGGATTTTGAATCCCCCCCCCCCACCCCACCCTCGTATCCCCCTTCCTTGGTTTCTCTTTCCCCTGTGTACTTGCCTCTCACATGTGTATCTTCTGGAAAGAAAAGGAAAAAAAATCCTCTCTTGTTCAAATACAATTTGAAAATGCTGCACTGCTGCCTGCCGTGGGCCTCTGTCAATAATGTATTATTGCTCTCCAGTGATTGGAGAAACGTACAGGCTCGGCTTGAGTGACTGGGGCAGGGTATACCATCGTTTCCTAGGCAACCGCTGCTTTTATTTACCCTAATGCCATTCACTTTGATTTTCACATTTAGTCTCGCAGCCCACTAGAGAGAGAAGCTCTCTTCGTACTTCGTACTAGTAAGCCGAATGCAAGGGGGGGGGGGGGGGCACGGAGGTTAGTTCAAAGATAGCTCCATACTGGAGGTGAATATCCGAAGATGCAGAACTATTTGGCTTTGCCGGTTATCTGCTGGCCATCTGCCACGCAAGCGGCCTCCCCGCTGCACCGTTACCTGCTTTGGCATTTCTCTGCTCCCTCATAAGACCCCCTGCAGGCTCCATTATGTGCTGGCGGAATGGGAATTGACTCCTCTTCGGCACTGCTTTTGGAAGATCCAGTCAGTAACCCTCTTGTAGCTCCACACATTTTATGCAGTTCACCCCCCCCCCCCCCCCCCCACACACACACACTGAGGAGTGTGTATATGTCAGTGCATATACACACCCATTCTCTCTCCCCCTCCCTCTCTCTCTCTCTCTCTCTCTCGCTCGCTCGCTCCCTCTCACATACAGTACAAGCGCAGTGAAGGAGGATAAAAGCGAACTCGGTCTTTGGGTCTACTACTAATTCTGTGTTGTCCTCTCTGCCTCAGCCTCACTCCCTTTCTTGAAAGAGAAGACTCGCTTTGAACTCGGGGCTTTGATATGGAAATGTAATGGTGCTGTTGGGGGAGGAGGAGGGGGTGGTGGGGGGTGACGTGGGGGAGGGAGGGGGAGGTGAATTCCTCTGAGTGCTGCAGTTGGTTAGATTGTTTTCATTGTAAAGGAAATGTTCCTGCGCAAAATGCCAGTGCCCCCTTCTCGCTGCCTCACCCACCCGACCCACCAGATTCGACATCTGCATGAAATGTGATCCCGTTTAATAGTTCATTTCAAAAACACACTTTGAGGAAGAAAGTAAAAGACGGAACATGATCAGAGTGAGGAGTTTAGGGGCTTTGCTTCAACTCTTGTTCTCTTCTCCCTCGCTCTCATGGGTATTTACTGTAAAAATAGCTCGTGTGTAGTGCAATGGGACAGCGTCTACCAAAAATCTCCCACAAGCTACCGCGGTTACCCTCAGAAGTTTTTACATTTAGTTTAGGCATCGTTTTCGGCGTTATCCGTTTGCCTTTCATGTTCTCCCTTTTGCCGTGCACGTAAACAATGCGAGCTTGTCGCTGACTCTCGTCTGTCACAACCCCTCAAGTTCCTTTTATTTACGCGCGCGAACAATGCCAATTTATTTTCAGAGGTATTTTGAATAGGATTGGAATGGTTTTTACGAGGAATTGATGTGATACCGTCCGACGTTGTCCCTTGGAGACCACAAAGACAAGCGCACATTTGATATGTGGCAGCTCGCTCGGAAAGCTGTCCTCGTTTTACTTATACTTTATTCAACCGTTGTTTAGCTAGCTAAGGCAATTGAAAACAGATTCTCATTTGCAGTGCTGACCTTGGCAACAGGCAGCAAAACGAATGCCCCCCAACAAATTTAAATACATGGACGACAAACGATGGTGTGATACCGTTACTTAACATTTCATCATTGCACACGGTGAATAACAAGTTCCAAACAGGTGTGGTGATCATGTACAGTAGCCCCCTGTAAACTATGATATAACTATGAATTTTATTGGAATGAATGAGGTGATTTTAATATTGGCTGCAGAGAATTCCGGTCTTTTGGGCCATAGAATTGGAAGAATTGGATTGAAAAGTAACGCCGACTTTGGTCGCAAAGACTTTAACTCATTCACTCCCAAAGACGTTTTTAAACGTCTTTTCAGACTTGGTCCGGAATTGGCTGGTACTGAATGAGTTAATAAAAGTGCCCGGAACAGAGAGTGCGGGTGGCGGTACGTATGGTGACCAAAGGGCGAAGACGGGGCGGCTTCTTGCCAATGAGTGTTAAAACTAAAACGGTCTTTGTAGGAAATTGGCTGGCTCCATTTGAAATTTTTAATCTCAAGCATGAAGGCACACAGAAATGTGCGTACCTCCGTTACGCTGCCAGGTAGCGCCCGATACTTCTGACGCGGCGGTGATGTTCTGCAAACAATCTTTATCGAGCTAATATCGCCACACGCCTGCGACGACCCCGCTTTCAGATCGCAGTCGCAGATTATTCGCAGCACCCCTCCGTGGCACGCATCACAATACAGCAAGAGTTCAGGCCGCCAAATGGCCTCAATTACATGTTAATGGAATTGCAACATAGTTGAAGTTGTAAAAACACAAAACAGGCTGTTAATTAACCCGGTTGTTTATTCATGACCGCCGTAGTCATTAGTGGCTTGTTTTGACGAGTCTAACTTCTAAGGCGTTGACTCAAGTAAGTATAAATAAATAAATCAAGAAATAAACACTATGGTAGATATTTGTTGGCCCCCAAAAAACAAAAACAACAACCAAAGGTTAGCATGTAGTTTAAACATATTTTTAATTTTATTTTTGTTGTTTTTAGCCCCACCTGACTTAGACGTTGGTGCTATTAATTAAATTGAACTGCACACTCGAAGCTTTGTGCACCACGGGCCTCATTACAGCATCTTAATTATTACAAGTTTTAAAGAGCCCAATTTAGAAAAGCAATAACATTTTATTGTTGTTCCGAACCTATGGGCTGTCATTATTGTATTTTTATGAAGCTTTCTAGCAGCACTAACCCCCCCCCCCCCCCCCCCGATTCCACACATGGACAAATTCTCGGCTTTTGAAAGGATTTCCTGAAACCTCTCGATTTGTATTAATGCAATGCAGTGGAGCAGGATTATCTCATTGCTTTTTGAGGCATCTCACTTGTGATGCGTGGCGTCCTGTCACTCAGCCTGCCCCCCCCCCTTCTCTCTCGCCGAAGAGAGTGGAAAAAAGATTGTGTGTGGGGGGGTGCAGGAGTGATACAGGGAGATTGATGAGGCAGTAAGAGCAGGAGTAATTACTCGATGTCCATTTCCCAAGCCAGATTGGCAGACGGCTAATATCACACAGACCCCTGGCCCTGACAGACGCATCACCAACCCTTCCACCCCCCAAAACGCCACCCCCCCCAATTTCAACTGGTGAAGCAAGGCACCTCAACCTTCAGCCCAGGCCTAACGCTGTGTGGTCCGGCTGACTTTCCCCATGTGTCGTTATTCCTACAGGAACTGAGCTGGAGTTTTGGATGAAGACACCTCAGTGCAATATTTAGTTGCCCTTATATGATTTTTGTCCTGTTTCATCACGCCATTAAAAAAACTACATGACTGGCTTCTGCACACTCTGCAATTGACCCTTGCACATATAACCAATTTGCTGCAAGGGAAAAACTAAGACCCCCTGTGCGACCACAGTACGACAAATGTACATCCCACCCGCAATCTTTTTTTCCACAAACAACATGGCACCATTTTCAAGGAAGAAGCATGTTTCCTTAGCTGCTGTACATGCATTATAATCATAGAGAGAAAGGAATCATATGGGAATAAAAGCGAGAATGTGGATATTCAAGAGGCCGCTGGCTCCAATTCTTTGACTGAACTTGAGCATTTCCACAACAGAGACTCTCCACGCTGTACATATCGCTGGCATGGAACCAGAAAAGGTGTTTGTTCAGCTGATAACATTGCATCGGCAAAGAGCGTAAGATGATTTCAAATCTCAACAATAGTCAGTGATCTATTTAAAAAAAAAAAAACGGACCCACATGGCCACTGACCAATAGTGTTGATTGATGGAAAAACAGGGAATGAACCAAATTTGGACTCAAAGTATTAATCTGTTGTTTATTTGTGTACTCTAACGGTTTGGTACAGCCAGCGAGTTGGCTGCGGCCGCTTGGATGTTGCGTCCACGCAGACGTAATTTTTTGTTATGAAAACTCATGTGTTTCGGTGATACTCTCCACGCTTCGCTTTTTAATCTACAGTTTCTTATGATGCTATAAATATGTATTATTTAATTAAAAAAAAGAAAGAAAATAAATATATCCTATACAACACCTCTCACCAGCGATTCCGATATTTAAATTCACAGTCAAATAAGTGGCCAACGGCACGAACGAATGCGAGTTTGCCGGACCTCCCCCCACACTGCACAACAGTTCAGTCGGGTTCGGCGGGCCTCAAATTATTTAACCAATCTCAGGATAGAATCAATGTCAAGTTTGTCAACTGGAAGCACTTAATTAGCCCGTTCCATCCCCCTCACCTTACCGTGATATGTGATTAGCTACTCAAATAAATTTGTGTCCAGGTGCGTTACTTCTGAGTAAGTCTCAAGGCCAGGAAATCTTACGCGACTCTCCGTACTGACACACTCGGGCAACGTCGCCCTACGCAGGGAATTCCAACCTCTTCATCGCATCTGCTCTTATTCGCAGCATGTCCTGTTCCTCTCACACTGCTTTGAAAGGCTCGCTCCTTCAAAAGGTCTCTTGAGTCAAAAGACATGCGAACGCGTTGTCAACTGGATTGCAATACGTCGGGTGGCAGAAGGGGTGGGAGAATGTCAGATCCCAGCTCTTAATCCTGACTAATTAAGGATTAATTGTCATTGATGGGAGCCTTCCACTCCTCTTCTATTGTTCAGGTCGTTATCTCACACTGTTTTACACCGCGTCATAAATGCAGGGATTGGCAGTGATATAGTGGTTAGAGTCGGCGCTGTAAACCTACTTTGACACAAAGTTGACTTAGGTCTTCTGTTTAAAATAAATGGGGGGGGGGGGTCGATCACTTTAGCGCTCTGCTTGTTCACAGTTAACCAAACGAAGCAGGTTGATATTAACACCGATGTGTTAATTTTGTGGGGGTGTTTTTACACCTGCATTAATTCATTTAACGCCTTGGTGCCATTGTTTGTTTGTTTGTTTTTTTTCAACAATTCTGGGTCAAAGCCACTTAACTCATTCACTCCCAAAGACGTTTTTAAACGTCTTTTCAGACTTGGTCCAGAATTGGCTGGTACTGAACGAGTTCAAAACTACATTTGGTTTGGCTGAGATATGGTGTCTGTCTAAAAATATAACTAACGATATGCGCGCTAGTTTTCAAGCCATTTATTTTTCAACAGGTGAGCTTGCACTTAAATAACCTCTGGCAAAAAAAAAAAAAAAAACACGGGTGCACGGGTATTTTGACCAACCATAAACCCGATTAGCCCGGTGGCTTTTATTCCTCAGAGGTGCATCAACCAGTGTAGGCTAAACATGTCGCCTCAGCTCTGTGACACCATCTGACTGTGTCATAATGCTTGTTCACGTGTTATAAATGAGGAGCGCTCATCTGATCTATCGCTTAATTGCGGCATCATTTGCATAACAGTGCAAATTAACGACCTCTCAAATGAGCGTTCATTTTTCACAAAGTCTTTAGGAGCTCCTTAAGAGTCTGCGCTAATGAGCACAGGAGGCAGCTGGCCTGATGAGAGTCGACTGGGGGACGAGTTGAGCCGTGCCGTTGCCTCTTCGCTTTTTACGCCGCCGCCTTCTTCCTCATCCTCCTCTTCCTCTTGTGACATTTCACAAAGCCGTGCTTTTCATCTTTCCCCCCGCGCACAACGGCACCGGGCTTGATATTACACCGGAGACCAACTCTTGTGATCCTCATTCCTTTAGTGTTGATTAATCACATTTTGAAGCAACAGAAGCAAAATGGAGTGCGTTACTGAAGCCGCAACCGGAAGATGCGCCGTGGATTTCAGTCTCAACTCGTGTGCCGTCTACACAAGAGCGTCAGCGATGGGGAATTGATGTAGATCGAGGCAGACCACCGCAATGCAACACCGCGCAGACAATGTAGCTAAAAAATCTGCGCACCCATCTTCAAATGAGACCAAAAGAAACCCTTTCAAAACTTAGTCCAATATCAATGTGACATATAACCTTCACAACACATCTGAATTCAAAAATATATATTTTCAAGAGGGCACGTAAAAAGAATAAACAAATTAGGTGATTGCACAAGTGTGCACACCCTTTTATAGAAGTGTGGCTGGGTTTGTAATTAACCGATTACATTCAAGCTCAAGCTAAAATTGGAGTCGGCGCACACCCACGACCATTTAAAGTGCGTCTGCTTAACCCCGAACCCCAAATAAATTTCAGCTCTTCTATCAAGTATGCCTTCTGGTTTAGAGCTAACACAGATTGCTGTTTGGAACTGTTCATAATTCCTTCAGCCGTTCATACTGATGCGTTATTGTAGGATGATGATGAGCAATGTTGTATTTGTGCCAAAGATAACCGTTTGAATGATGGCCCAAAATTTCAACCTTGGTTTCATCGGACCTTAGCCCCCCCCCCCCCCCCCCCCCCCCCCACACACACACATTTGGGAGCTTGGTAACTGGGTCATAAGACAAGGTGGAAGGAATTATGAACTGTTCAAATTATTTGGGGACGATCTGAGAGGTGTGTACCGACTGATTTCAGATGAGTTTGATTGTGATTGGTTATCTCTGAACACAGCCACGTCCCGGTTATGAGGGTGTGTGCACTTGTGCAACCACATTATTTCAGTTGTTTATTGATACCTACCACCTCCAGAGATTTTTAAAACTTCTATTGAGCTGGTCACATGTCACATTATCGGCGGTAGTTTGGGAACGCAGAACATTCAGGAAATGTTTAAATGTTAGAATTAATTAATTGGTTTCATTCATTGTAGAAATCTCGGCAAATGTGTAGTCCTCTGACAGATTCTGTTTGAAAAATCTATATACATATTTTTTTAGTTTGGTTGCTTTGTAAAGCAGGCGCTGTGCTTATTGGGTGGATTAACGTCTTAAAATTAGATGGGGTTTTTTTCTGATGACAATAAAAGTAACTACTTCAGCCCTTACCATGCCGGCACTTCAAATAATTTGATGTCCTCTGACATCACATTTTCTATCATTTAATCGCAGAAACAGACATCATGAAGTTTTTATGGGGAAAATTCAGCAAATTAAATTTAAAGTGCTGTGTTTGTGATGACGATTTTTTTTTGTTTCTTTTATGGAGCCTAGCATTAAATTTTAATGACTACTAACTCTGTTTTCCGAGAAATTAATTTGTCATTTATGGACTCTGATGGCCTATCACCTAAGTTGCATGTTAGAATATAAACATTGTGATTTTTATTTACATTGCGCTCTTTGGTAGTTAATATTAAAATTGTATTCGACTCTCGCATTGTTTTGATCACATAAAATATGCATATTAATGATTGAGACGTAGCAAAGCCTCCCATTACCTGACAGCACTAATTGATCTATCCCTCATTAGTGTTAAGTGTGTGTGTGTTTGTGCTCGAGTGAGACAGTGTGTATGGCCGTTCAAAAAAAAAAAAAAAGAGGGGGCGGGGGCTCCGTGTCGTCATTGCTTTAGCGTCCAAATCTATCCCTTTTAGTTAATTAAGTGCTGATTAATGATGTGCTGGGGCTGAAGTGTCGCCCAAAGTGCGACTTGTCCAATTCCACACCGTAATCAGACCACGTTGTGTTTAATATCTGTATGTACAGGTATTTAAGTGTGTGCGTGTGCGTGTGCGTGTGCGTGTGCGTGTGCGTGTGCGTGTGCGTGTGCGTGTGCGTGTGCGTGTGTGTGTGTGTGTGTGTGTGTGTGTGTGTGTGTGTGTGTGTGTGTGTGTGTGTGTGTGTGTGTGTGTGTGTAAAATTGTAGCGTCGTGGAGGGCTGCGTGCAACAGGACTCTGGTGAGCTCCCCAAACAGATGCTGATTAGTGTGAGCTGCTTAAAGTAGCAATGAACATATGGATTGTGCTCATTAAGTTGACTGTACTCCTCCCCAAAAACACCTTATTTAATAAAAAAAAAAGGGGGGGTATGTAACATTGCTTTAATTAATGTTAACATTTACAGCATTTTCATTTACTTGGAGTCCTTTAAGATGATGTCTCATTTATAATACGGCCTCTTTAGTGTTGATGTCTAAGTCCTCGTCTCCAATGACCCTCTTTTTTTTTTTTACTTCCTTTCTACTAGCATGACAATAACCTGATTTAAAAAAATACACTATTATGAACAGCATATTTCTATAAGTAGCGCTTGTAACAGCCGGGTCTCCCATTTTCCTTGTAAGGTAAATTTGCACCCTCTTTTACTGTACACTTTTTTTTTTTTATGATTGTGGAAAGATCTCCGTGTCCCAGTTCTTTTTATCTGTGTAATGAAAGGATAACTGATGTATTCACACTCCCATCTTTTCTCCCTCTCTCTGGCATGCCTCGACTCTGGATTCTTTATATATATATTTTTTTGTAACCCCTCGGTGTCTCTTCCCCGTTTTGCGCAAACACACACACAGACGCACATCTTCTCCTGCGACTCCTTTTTGCAATTCTCCTTGGTTCTCCTTCCACCCTCCCCTCTCTCCTCACCTTTTTTTTCCCTCCCCTCCTCTTCCTCCCCTTCCCCTATCCTTCTCTCCCGCTCCCTTGCTCTCTCCCAGTGAAAGGCTGAGAATACCCAAGGGAGCTGATGCAATTAAAATGCTAATCCTGTCTGTCTACAGAGAGAGGGCGAGGGGGGGGGGGCTGACAGCATGAGGGATTGCGGCTCACATGGAGAACTCGACTGAAATGGAGAACAGAGGGGGGGGGGGGCGGTGGGGGTGCGCTGAAAGGGAGAAGGGGGGAGGGGATGTGTGTTGGTGGTGGGGAGACGGGAGTGAAAAAGGGGATGCTAGCGAGGGGAAAGACAGACAAGGATAAAGCTTGTGCTGTGAGCTGAGCAATGATATACTGACTGAGTTGAAGTCTTATCTGCGCCTCGGTGTGGACGGCATTACGGTTAATGTACATCACGCCACAGTATTGCTTCGGTTCTTCACCCCTTTACTTACAGCCAAGCTCCAAACGCCAACCCCCGATGTTGTGTCTGCACAGCTCAGCGGCTCGCGCGCTGGCTGGCTGGCTGGCAAAAGCCGGCGCCGAAATGAGAAAGATTATGTATGCAGCGAAAGCCCAGCTGGATACCCTGAATATTTCATAGTATATGCTGCTCGCTCCATCTCTCGGTGCCACCGCGAGGGTGGGAACATGTGCAAAGTACTGTCGGCTCTTCTCTCGGTCTTATCGGAGTAAGACGGAATTTAAGTAAGCGCCGCTTGTCATTAACTCAAACCGTCATGCCTGCGCTCTCAAGAGCCGGTTGAGCAAAACAGACCCCCCCCCCCCTCCCGCCCTCCCATTTGATGTCGTTTTTCACAGCATTTGAAAATGCAAGTCAAGCAACAACAAAACAAGCCAAAATGATGGAATCTCTTTTCTTGGAAATAAATGTCCCTTATTTCCACGGCCGTATGTACAATCCAAACTCACCCCAGCTTCTGCTGTAATAACCACTCGACCACTAGACTGTGCTTGAGTGCGATTGTGGGTAATCACGGCTTAATTGGAGTAATTAGGGAAATGCAGGGGGCATTAGGCTACAGCTGGGGGGGGGGCATAATGAGGGTGGGAGGGGGGCAAAGTGGTGAGAAGCTTTCGGTGTTCTACAGTTGCCCTCTACTGTACATCAGCTCTCTTTCTCCCTGAATGGGCAGTTAAAAAAAAAAAACAACCCCGCTGACACCCGTGATGGACATTCAACGCAGCCTGCGGCATTATGGCCTAATTTTTTTTGTCTGCGCACACAACTCGCCTCAAACAAAAAGGTGTCCATTTAAGCAGCAAGAATAGGTGCCCAAATGTTCCTTTTTTGGGTGTTGAATTAGCTTCACGTTTTCGGACTAAGTAGCGGAGAGCCTGCTGGTGAATGACTTGCGAGGGAGGAAAAAGTGGAGGGAAAATGATGGGCGAATCAGGGTCATTAGTTCAGGCGGCAGGGTCTGCTGCATTCCTGAGTCCTAAGATGGGGGAGCAGCAGAGCAGGAATGTGCCTTGGAAGGAGAAGAGACCTAAGCAGAGGCAAAGAAACAGGCAAGAAGGAACAAGAAAAAAAAGGAGGGGGGGTGGAGGCAGGGGAGGGAGGGAAGTTGGACGCTTTGCTACAAATGGTGGAACACTCATTTATCAAATGAAGGTTGGAGGGGGAAAAAACAACTCATCTGCTCGGTTTGTGGCATCTGGAATGTTTGAGGGAACTTTTCTTCTTTTGCACTTCACCACATGCGTTTTGTAGCTACTAACCTGTTGTTTGTTTTTTTTTTTGGTTTTTTTTTTTTGGGGGGGGATCGCTCTCCATGGCGAAACGTCCACACAGTGACTCACTGTTGTACAAAAGTCACACGAAGCAGAGACGCTTCCACCGATTGAGCCCGTGAACTCCCGTCACCTTTGACTAAACTAGCATAACCCGCGAGGACCGACCCAGTTTCCTGCGGGATTAATTCTGTCATCCATATTGTTGGCGTATGTTTAAAGCAAACATCCTGGAGTTAGTCTCCTGTTTACCAAATTGTCACATGGGGACTTCTGGCTTCATTTTTAGACAAGTCCATTGAAATTTTGTGAAACTGTCAAGCACTTGAAAAAAAATAGGAGTGTGCTTGATAAAGGTGAGGTCACTCCTAATATCATTGGGAGTTTCGTTTCACTCATTCACTCCCAAAGACGTTTTTAAACGTCTTTTCAGACTTGGTCTAGAATTGGCTGGTACTGAATGAGTTAATGACGGGACTTGCCTTAATTTCATAAAATAGTTCATTTTTTCCGCGACACATTATTAACCTGTAAGAGGCAATGTTGCCATGTTAATGCAACAGTCTTCACTTGCGGAGGCGCACTCTCTGTCTCCAAGAAGTGGACTCCTTCTCTTTACCTTTCCTGGAAAAGTGTGAAAAGAAAATGGAGTGAAACGTGTGAGGCGGCGACGTCAAAGAGAGTCGTCTGCGGCAGAAAGTTTCCACCAACGGTGTGTGTTATCTGGAGGTTTGTGTATGTGTGAAAGAGAGAGATGAGAGCGGGGCTGCGGGCTGACAGAGGTCCTGGTATAATACAGTGGTGGAGAGCAACGACTGATAACTATACTTATGGCCACTGGGGCTCATAGTGACAGCACATGCACTCCCATTACTGGTCCCATGCCTCATGCCCTTATCTCTGGCAGCCTGCCACCGAGGGACCACACTGCCCTCTGCTGTGCAACCCGAGCACAAGTTGGGGTTCAGTGGCAATTCGCTCGGCGACCACTAGAGGCGGGCGGAAGAACCCGGCAGGGTTTGACAGAGCTTGACCTCTCTGAATTTCAGGAGAGGTGGGTTTCTTTCCGACGCGCTCGTGGGAAGGAATAGCCGAGCTCAATGTTTGAGGCGGAATGTAAAACTTTTGAAGCGGCTCAACCGGCACCCGTAACTAAAATGTCCTCGGCTAACAACATTTCACCCCTTTCTATTTTTCTGTCCAGTTTTGAGTATACGAGGCGTGCAGGAGGAAGACCCCCCAGATCCGCAGATCATGCGTCTGGACAACATGCTACTGGCAGAAGGCGTGTCCGGGCCAGAGAAAGGCGGCGGGTCCGCCGCCGCGGCGGCCGCGGCGGCTGCGGCGGGCGGCTCGCCCACGGACAGCAGCATCGAACACTCTGACTACAGAGCCAAACTCGCCCAGATTCGCCAGATATACCACTCGGAGCTGGAGAAGTATGAACAGGTGTGATGCACGGGCTACTTGGAGATCATTTGAAAACCTCTCGGTCACGTTTAAGTCGCGTTTGCACCGAGCGGTGCCGCAATGTGTCGAGCGCCACCTTTCAGGGGCCCGACTGATGTGGTTGCGACCCAAAAATGGACAGTGGACGTCAAATAAGTTGGAGCCCATTCCAAACAGTATTACATTATTGTTAAATGAAGATGTATTGTGTGGAATTAGCCAAACACACAAGCATTCTTCCCAAGGCGATTTTTTTTCTTTTTTTCCGAAAATAAGAAACAACAGCAAATTCAACAAACGAGTCAAGAACAGTTACCTTGATTCTGCCTGTGTGGATTTCAGTGACCCGGATGACTGAGCATGCACACAGATGAATTCAAGTTCAAATTCAAGTTCAAGTCAACTTTATTGTCAAATGTGCTACATGTGCAAGATACAGCACAGATGAAATTTCATTCCTCTTAACCACAGGAGAGAGAGGAGCCACTGCGGGTGCCACCCTCAAAAGAACAGTTAACATAAAATGACAAAATAATACAACACAAGACACAAGACACAAAATATTTTTAGCAAGCACATTGGTATATTCTTTTTAATATATATTTTCTTAGAAGGTAAACATGACTCTAGACGGTTTTTGATGCTCGGCTAACATGTTAGAAAAGTCAGGATTTAACATGCAGAGTGATTCTATTCCATTTTATTTCAATGGTTAGAAGGAATTCCATCTCAGCTAAGTGATCCCGAAAACCGTTTTAGTTTAATTATTATGTTTTTTTAAACGACCTTTTTATATAATTGTCACATCCCAAAAAGGGCAATATGCTGTCGTCGTATTTGGCAAGCCCGCTTCACAGGTGAGCGGTCCTGGTTTTGCGTCGCAGCTCAAGTGTGCGGAATTTGCAAGCCCTTCCAACGCTTGTGCTCCCAATTTTTTTGAGTTACACGTCGTCTGTGAAAACTCCTCGTCATACTTCCTCATGACAAGCAGATTATCCGGTCAGAAAGAGTTAGCGAGCCGAGACGCTCTCTTCATATCAACCGACTCTTTCGTAGCACCTGACAGCTTCTCTCCTTTGTCTTTTTTTTTTTTTTTTTTTTATCACGAGAAGCTTTCAAGACTCGTCTTCTCTCGCTCTCTCCCTCCGCAGGCATGCAGCGAGTTCACCAACCATGTAATGAACCTGCTGAGAGAGCAGTCTCGAACACGGCCCATCTCGCCCAAGGAGATCGAGCGCATGGTGGCCATCATCCACCGCAAGTTCAGCTCCATCCAGATGCAGCTCAAGCAGAGCACCTGCGAGGCCGTCATGATCCTGCGCTCGCGCTTCCTTGACGCCAGGTCTGTGCGCGGGCGTTCGAAACGTGGCCCCCCGTGTCTTATTTGTGCGTGTCCGTCTGTCTGATTTGCCGGTCATACTCTCCAAGAACAAAAAAGTGGAGAATCCTTTTGCACGACGGCGCACATTCTGAGCATGTTGCCGATTGTTTCCTCTGTCCCGCATCAGACGCAAGAGGCGCAACTTCAACAAGCAAGCGACAGAGGTGCTCAACGAGTATTTCTACTCCCACTTGTCTAATCCTTACCCAAGTGAGGAGGCGAAGGAGGAGCTGGCCAAAAAGTGCGGGATCACAGTGTCTCAGGTAACAAAATTCTCACCCGTGTGTAATTTTTAAATTTTTAGTCCAGTCAAGATCCCAATATTTGGCCGAATAACATTCTAATTAGCGATTAATCAGCCTGTTAATTTGAGAAAATAAAAATGCCACTCATAAAATAACTTCTTTTTTGGAGGGGCCCTCAACGCATACAACTATAGACTGTTTTATATTATTTGCGCTTTTTTTGTGGGAAAATGCTTGAATTTCATCAAATTTTGTCTTGCATTGTAAATTGTTAATGTTGGCAAAATATAAAAATAAAAATCTGCAATATTTTTCAGATTATTTGCAATGTAGACCAAAGTTATTTTAGCTAATGAAAAAAACAAAAAATCCCCCCAACCCCCCCCCCCCCCCCAAAAAAAAACTGAACTTCAAACTTGGATGCAGAGCTGGATGAGGGATTTTCTCCTCATTAATTTTTTTTTTTTTAAACATTGGGGAAAAAATAAAAATCTGCAATATTTTTCAGATTATTTGCAATGTAGACCAAAATTATTATAGCTAATGAAAAAAACAGAAAATCCCCCCTCACCCCCCAAAAAAACAAACAAAAAAAACCCTGAGCTTCAAACTCAGATGCAGAGCGCTGGATGAGGGATTTTCTTCTCATTAAAAAAAAAAAAAAACTTGCACATTTTAACACCACCCCCCCCCCCCCCCCACCCCCACATTGGAACCATAAAAGATTTTTTGGGTTGTGTGTGCCTATATGCATGTGCCTTCAAGATGACGGGGTTTGGTTGGGTGACATTCGTGCGTCTGTGCCTCGTGGATTTCAAGCCTGCTTTTGTGTGGTTTGTCAGCTTAACACTCCGTCGCGCGTCCGTTCCGCAGGTCTCTAATTGGTTCGGCAACAAGAGAATACGTTACAAGAAGAACATCGGCAAGTTCCAGGAGGAAGCCAACCTCTACGCAGTCAAGACAGCAGTGGACGCCGCCAACGTGTCGGCGCAAGCCAGCCAGGCCAACTCACCGGCGACACCCAACTCAGGTAAGACACGTGACGTGGCGACGACGCGTCACTCCGGACGGCCTCCGGATCCGCTACGCCGTCACTCTGTTCGGGTTAGCGGTAGCTACTGACTTTTCTGCCACCTGGAAATAGTTTGTCACCTCTTCCTCACAAACATTTATCTCCGCCTCCGCTTCGAAAGCATCCCAAAATGCTGCGCGCTACTTTTTGACTGACGAAACCCGCACGCCGTGACGTGTCTTCATGTGTTGCCTGTGGGGTCATCGGGGTGCTGCGGTTTGTCTCACGCAGGCGACGGCTACGTTGGGCTGCGATTGCTCAACGGGGAGGGCATCGGCATGGCACCCTCTCTGCAGCCGCAGGTACGCACCGAGGACGGCTGCGCCCGCCGACCCTCGCTGCCAGGCTCCCGGCGGTAGCTTTCCTTTAGCGTAGCTTCCTTTTGGATCCCGACCCCTCTTCCCCTCCCGGTCCCTTCTCGCCCCAAGCAAGTCCTCGGCAAGGCGCACTGGGGAATTGTAGAATCATTGCAGTGTCCAATCCTTTAGTTGTGTGAGCGTGTCCTCCTCCTCCTCGGCGCCGAGCAATTGTCAGCTTTCACCCTCGGGTGCAGATCGACGATACACACTTCCCGCCTCCATTGATCCCCGCCACGCTCCTACAAACATTCCCCCCGCCACCCCCTCTGCTTGTTATGTCCAGATGCACTTGAACAGAAAAAGTATGCAAGCATAAAATACTGTCTCATCGGATCGTCATCGAAGTCACAACAATAGACGGATGCGCACTAATGCCATGCAAATAATTGTTTTGCGGCGTGTAGTGGATAAATGTCAGAAATATTTATTTTAAAATTGTTCCAGCTAAAATTACTGTTTTAGCAAAATACAAAGAAATAAATACATCGCAGACACAACATGTGGAGATGAGACGCAGCCTGGCAAGACATTTGCTCGGACCTGGCAAAAGGAAGAGTCCAACCTAGTGCACACAAAAGAAATTCCATCGGGATTTTCATCCTAATTGAGGTGTTGACATGGAGCCGTTTCATTGGTGATTCGGTTTTATTCCAATCGGAACGCAAGGCTCCATGTGAACTTGGCGACAGAGAGCCCAAAGCAGATGCATGAAAGAGCCGCGTGCGGCTCCCGAGCTGCTGGTTGCAGACCACTGAAATACGTGCTTCCCCAAGTTTTTTTTTGCAGTCATTTCATCTCTAGACAAAACAAAAATAAAAATTCTACAAAACATGGACATGCTACCAATGTAGCTTCTGCAATTTAGCGGCGATGCATGTATTTGTTCTGCCTGTCACTACACGTCACTGGCACGCATAGATGAGCGCAGGTACATTTGTTGCTCATAAAATTCTGACTAATTACCTGCAATTTCTGATTTTTTTCATCTGTTATGACTTCGATGACGCTCCGCTTTCATTTGATGACCCAATTTATGCAGGAATCCAGAGAAACGATTCTAATACTTTTCCCCCTGCAAGTGTCCATTCGCCAGCGCAAACAGAGCACAACCTGTCCCAGTGAGCTTTTTGGTTCCGTGCCGTCTCGCTGGCTCCATTCTTTTGGCATCTTTCCTTTTCCTCCGGGGAAAGGAAACGCAACGGTGCGTGTCACGTTAGCTGTGATTAGAATGAACCGGAACATTCCGTGGTCAACAAGACAGGCAGCGATGACTACACGATTGCGGAGACTCACTCGACGATGTTGTCGTCTGGTTGCGACGTTTGAAAGTAACGACTTTGTTGAGTTGCTGTGATTGACTGCTGGGTGTGTGTGTGTGTGTGTTAACAGGTGGATACCCTGCACCGTGCTACACACCTGACGGGCGGCTATGAGGAGCTGTCAGGTAGTGGCCTCTACACCCCTCATCGCCTGGATGTGAGTAAATCTTTCGAATACATCATCACTGCCGGTTGCCCTCCTTTTTCAGTTCATATCAAGGAGCCACACTTTTTTTTTTTTCCCCCTTCCACCATTTGAAGCAGTGCCCAGCAGTTTGGAAAACAATGATCAACATTCTGCCAGTTTTCCGACGGATGTTACAGACCCAGGCGCCGAGTCATTAAATCTCGTATCCAGCGTGGCGAAACCGAATCAATCTCCCAGCCGCACGAGCTTAGCCATGACATCACGTTTTATGTTTTAGGCGCCGTCGTGTTACGTGCCAAGGCGCATACGTATGTCGTTAGGCATGGCTGGATGGCTAACATCGATCGGCGTACGTTTGCGGGATGACGGGACGCGCATCGGACAAACGCATGAAATCAAATTAAAACCGGCGGAGAAAACGAGTACCTGTTGCCTGCGGTATTTTTTTGTCTTTTCGAAAAGCGTCTCTCTGCGAGGCGGGCCAACTTCCATCTTGTAAAAGTGTTTCATTGACCTTCTTTTTCCACACACTTTACTGACAAACAGACAGTTGTTCTCAAAGTGTCGATGGCAGGGGAATTTCCACAAAATTTGATATGACTATTCATCGTTCTCCGTTGTTTTGCGTGACTCGGGAGCGATGATGTTTCTAGTGAAGAAACCATCCAAGTATTTGGGCTTCCTTCTATTCGGGGTCCTCGCAGAAGCGGGGCAAGCTTACCGGTACTCTGCCGCTGGCCCTCCATCAGCATTATGTACACGTTGCGTCATTTAATTGAAAAGCCTTTTTTTTTTTAAATAATTTTATTTGGCGAGCATTTTTGTGTTAATACTGTAACCAATCGTTATGCATAACAGGCCACGAAGAAAATTGGGGGCTTATTTGCATAGCGGACAAATGGGCCGGCCCTTTGCCGGAATTGGCAATTATAGAAAATATACATTACGCCAATCCCCATTTCAACTCGTCATCGGTTGGCGGATGGTTTCAATGTCATTGTCTTTGTCTCATATTGTAGTGTGTGTTGTATTTGTGGGGTCTTTTTTTTTTTTTTTTAACCCTTTCACGCACACTGTAACATCATAACATGAGCTCATATCGGCCAATTTATCGGCTGGCTCCTTCTCGCAAATCAAGACAGCGCCATACTTGAACCCCATTTTTTTTGTTGTTGTTGTTCCAGGCTAACAGCTGGCAGGACCCCACCAACCCCCCCTCTGTCACCTCCCCTCCCGGAGCTCCCAGCAGCGTCCACTCAGACACCTCCAACTGATCCGGGTGGCTTCCGCCTTCGGCCATTTCCACTTTTAGGGTTGCGGGGGGGGGGGGGGGGGGCGGAGGGGCTGGGGCGGCGCCTTCTCTCACTCACCCCCATCTTGGACTCAACGGGATCATGTCATGAACACAACACACTGTGCTGGAACACAGGACAGCAGCGCAACTCTGGACTTTCCTACCACACCCGTGTCATAATGTTCACACATACATGTGTATATGCTCATTATCTTCCCCCCCCCCACACACACACACACACACACACACACACACACACACACACACACACACACACACGCTCGCGCTCTTCACCTGCGGCTTCGTTCAATTGGTCGCCCTCCCCAGCAGGCTCTTACCAAAGCGTCGCCGCCCGGCTCGTCATCGGCATCACCGCGTTGCACTGTTAGCATCCTTGTTATGAGCGTGGATAGCCGTGGGTAACCGGTTCGCAGACCAAGAAGAAGAGTGGATGGAACTAATCGCCCCTTTTTTTTTTCTTTTTTTTTTGGTCATTAGGTTTGCCTCCTTTTTTTTCTGTCTGATTGTAGACCATTTTGTGTGCGCGTGGTTTTGTTTTTTGGGTAAGAATGCACCAGCCGCCACCAAAAATCCCCACACGCTGCCAATAGCTCATCGGAGAGAGCGAGGGAGGGAAGAGGCTGGTGATGGCGAGGGCGTCCATCCGGAATCTCGCAACTCTCGTCTTCCATGCATGTTAGGGCTCGTTTTAGCCGCATGTTCTCATCTTCATTCAGCCCCGCCCACTCTCACTTTTTACCTTGGTTTTTAATTAAGAAAAACGAAGAGAAAGAATTAAAAGGGTAGAACTATTACAGTCAGACCAAAAAAACAAAAAACAAAAACGAGATGAGCGTTATGTGGCGCTGGGATAGTTGTGTGCGTCGTCATTGCGATATGCACAAAGACCACCTGTTGTACCAAAACCAAAAATACCCCTGTCAGTAATCATGATATGATGATGCCACCGTTGAAATCTGTCTTGTTTTTTTTGTTTCTTTGTAGGGGAAGGGGGGCAATTTTATTTTCAATCTTTACAAAAATGAACTTCCTATGTTGTTGTTTTTTCCTCTTCCGGCCAATCAGATGAGAGCTCCACTGTCTCTCTCGACATTGTTACCAAAAAAATAAATAAAATAAAGCCACTTTTTAGCCATTTTTTTAAAAACACAAGTTTTAATGGTAAATTTAGAATCGTCTTGTTCTGAAGACAGAAATGTCCTAAAAGAGAAAACAAAAACACCATAAATGTCCAGTGTAATATCCCGACATGTAATTACTTTTGTTACTTTCTAATACACTAAAATGTCATCAAGCCTCCCTCCCTCCCCGCTGCCTGCCCCGGCCCCCTTCCCTCTCTTTTTTCTACCTGTGTAATGGATGTCACTGTACAGTTTGTGTAATATTTCACTGTTGCTTTTATAATCTCCGCTCGGTTTCAGATGCAAATTTTTATTTGGCCTTTGTACACCCCTCCCCCCCCCCCCCCACACATACACACAAATCTCCACCACAAGCCCCCCCTCACACACACACGATTTACTATATAACTCTGTATCAACTTTATTTTTTATTATGATTGTTATTCTTTAGGCTTTTTGTTACATGACGTACATGATGGAAATGTGGGGTTGACTGCTCGGGACGTTTGCTGCTGTGGAAAATGATGGTTCCCATGAAGCTTCCATGAAAGTGATGGGGGGGGAGCCTCCACAGTATCAAATGCCCCCTCCTCTCCAAAAAGCCCTTTTGATTATTATCCTTTTTTTATGTTCTCTTAGTATATTTGTATCGCCGCTCTTTCCCTTGTATTTACCCCTCTCTCTACCTCTGTCTTTCCATCTTTGTTGTATATATATAACCCCCCCAATGCCTCCAAACCCACCGCTGTTTTCAGACCCACACGTCTGTCTGAACTCCTTTTATACCTCAACTTTAGAATTGTTCTAGAAAGAAAGAGTTAAAAACAAAGGAAGAATGACAAATTGTAGTGTTCTTATTAGAAACTTAATAAAAAAAATAGTGTGATTTTTCCCCCCCTCTCTTTTCTTCTTCAGTATTTGATTTCAAATTTTAGGAGTGTTTCATTTTACAAGTTGTCACAAACTGCTCTTGTGATAGTCAAATGTAATAAAAAGGAGAGATTGCACCATCTTCTGAATCATGTCAGTCTTATGACACGAAACGTCTTCTGCTTTATGGATGAAGAAAAAAAAAAGTCAAACACCTTCAAAAATGAAACTGGTCAACAGCAAATTGACAGATCCTTTATGCGGCCATAAATATATTTTTGACGCTGATTTAAAAATGTCGATACTTTTTTTTTCTACTGCATTTTTGGGTATTTTTTTTTTTTTTTAGCTTGACCTATAAAATCTTGCACATTGCGGGTTTTTTTTCCATGCATTGTAATTTATAGCTATGTCTTTACAGAGGAAAAAAAATCCACCTGCTGATGAAGCTACCCCTAAAAGGTCATAGACCAAAGATTGAAATTTTTCTTGTTTTGACGTGCTCTATAAATAGAGGTAATTTACTACTGTAACGTCACTTCCGGTAAACATCCGGGTGGCGAGAGTACTCTGTATTCTTGATACTGTACTTGTATTTTCAACAGCTGACAAGGTAAAGCTCTATCCCGTATTTCTGCGATAGCATAACATTTAAGTGGAAATTAACTTCATGTTAAAATGCTCTTCTCCAAGGAACATTAGCACAGTAGTTTTCCATCTGTGTTGCATTCAACGTCTTCTAACGCTTGAATATTCACAGTTTTAAAAGGGCACCTGAACGCCTCAAACGAACTCAACGTTCCAGATGGTCGTCCCGACACAACAACAGTAAGCTAATTTATGATCATAAATGTGGTATTTCGATGCTCATAACCGCCAAAACTACGTTAAAATAACTTTTACCTCGTTTTCTTGTTGTGTGCGGACACGGAATACGTAATAATATTGAAGACTACAAATGTGTTATTTGAACGAGAAGCTTATGTACGGAACAATACCTTTGGATAATAAAGCTCGTTTATGTTATCGATAGTATTCTGTCCTTTTATGATATGCGTTGATTAAATGTGATAAATTACCATCTTACAGTGTGAAAAATAAATTAATGGAAAACCTTTTTTCCATGGTGTGCAATCGGAACACCTGCGAGTACTCGAGTAATAATTAGCTGCAAAATTTATTGTGGATTGAAATACTTAATAGAAAATGTGGCGGAATAAATAACAATCTGTCTTGAATGCAAAACAAAGACAATGGTTTTATATTATGCACTTAAATGACATGTTTATTCCCAACACAAATTATACGAAGATGAAACGTGTGACACCACCAGTTGTACTTTGGCTTCCTCTAGTGTTAAAGGAAAGAATTACTGTCAAAGAAAGTACCTGCATCTAATCTGTTGCAATTCATCTG
Source organism: Hippocampus guttulatus (assembly GCF_054856545.1). Lineage (NCBI taxonomy): Eukaryota > Metazoa > Chordata > Actinopteri > Syngnathiformes > Syngnathidae > Hippocampus > Hippocampus guttulatus. Next base: position 7,973,702 of record NC_141276.1, read on the forward strand.
GAACATCTGCCTTTAGGTACAATTTTAACTTTTGTGTAAACTACAATTTAAGTGAAGAATAACTCAATTGCCGTTTTATTTTCCTGTATTGAAGTATAAGCTGTACTGGTTCATCAAGGACAAATACAAGATGGATTTTTTTTTTTTATTGTATTCTATAAAAGAGATGAGTTTACTCAATGATCAGAAGAGACTGACTCAAGAGATCTCGATAGACCACTCACATAATAGCAAAACAATAAATTGAGGACATTGTTTGTGAAGAACCCACCCCTCCAAAAAAAAAAAAGCTGAACGTATGTAACAAAATAAAATACCTGAATAAAGCAAACTCTTGGGCTGAGTCAGCACATTCTCCATAGAACACATGGCACGACAGTTATTGTGTGAAAAGGAGAGCGAGCGAATAAGAAAAGCCAAGGAGTTCAGTTGTTTGTCCTTTCAAAGCCAGATGTGATATATTCTTCCACGGTGGACTTCATGGGAAATAAAAAAAGGTGACTTAAGCAAAAAAAAAAAAAAGTTCTCCCGAAGTACTCTTTTACTTTTTATTCTCTTCAATAGAAAAAAATCAACACAATCGCGCAGCCATTCGAATGTACATAAACACACACAAGCAGGATCCTAAGCCAAATGTGTCGTGGCTGAGACTAAAACGAGAGCGCTTGTTTTGAAGTCCAGCTAAAACCACATTTAAAATCCCCAATGTTGGGTCAAATATAAAACATTGTTTTATTCTGTTTTTGTCTTCCTTTTATACACAAACTCATTCATAAACAAACAAAAATAATGACATTCCCGTTGACCCCTTCCGTTCAGAATATTACACTCTAGCTCCACCCCCACTGAGTGTAACATTAGCCAAAAGGAGAATTGCAATACAATAATAATAATAATAATAATAATAATACAGGCACTGGAGAAAAACAAACACCAGGAGAGACATCGTCTCAAAGAAGTCACATCCACTAACAAGAACTAAATATGAACTCCTATTAGTCTTCTTTTTTTTTTTTAACCTTGTAAAATGGAGGATGTGTCAGACTGAATCCAATAGTGGGACTGCCGATATGGAGTACAAGGATAGCGGTGCGAGTTTTTTGCTCTGTAGTGAAATCATCATAATAGTAATAATAATAACACCACCATTTAATCACTGAAGCTCCGCAACATTAACCTCTGCGTCCTGCCAGGGATTTCAAAATACGACTTCAATCGTCTGATATTTAAATACTTGCTGGAGCCGTGATAATGCATATATATATGTTTTTTATTTTTAGTAGCTACCTTATGACAAGGTGAGGACAGAGCATTAAAAGGTTGTTTGGCATAGAGATATATGTGTGTTTGTGTATGCACGTTTGTGTGGAGTGTGTCGGTAAAGAAAGGTCGAAATAAAAGCTCCTAAATAAAAGAGTTATTGTGGGATAAGAAAATACTTCTTTACAGTAGATACTAAGAGGATGACTGCTCCTACATGACGTAGTTTGTATTAAATGTCATTTTTCAAAGCGCGCGCGCGTGTGTGTGTGTGTGTGTGCAGGCCACTGAACCTCATGGTCTAAAAGAGAGATGTGTAAGGCAAAGTGTACCTTCTCTATTGAGAAATAATAATGATTTACAGTGTGGAATCCCCCCTCCCCCTCCACCCCCCAAAGACCATGTCTTGCATTCACATATAACAAACAATTTAAAAAAAAAAAAGAGCAAGTCTTGTTCTCTTCACTTCCAGAAACAAGCGCGCTCCAGTCTTGTGTCAGTAAATAATCAGAGCTTTTGAGTTCAAATTATTGTTGGTGTGACGCCGCCCTCCACATCCTGCTAGAAGGCGGAGACGAAAAGGCAAAGAGTGCCGGCGTGGCGTCCGGTTGGTGACGATAATGTGGCCTTCGCTTTGTCGTCCCTCTTAAAAAGTCGCTTTTTCACTCTTTTTGTGTTGGGGAGGGGAGCTTTTTTTTATTTTTTATTTTTTTTTTGCAGCTAGTTTCTTCCACTATTTGTCTTTGTTGCCTCCTCAGAAGATGTTCTCCTCAAAGATCGCCATTAAGTCACTTTGGAAATTCATATCAATCGTTGCTGCCATCTGAAGAGACAAAAAGAAAAAAAATAATTGATTCTGTGGCTAAAAATCTGGATGTCATAATCGTGAAATTATTTTAACACTGCAAGGAAATGTTATGAGAATAAAGAGAGAGAGAAAAAAATCTAGTTGCGCTAAGAGACTTGTCCTAAAACTACGAGACCAATTTAGTCACATAACAAGATTCAAGTCTGACAATTTAAAAAAAGTTGCTAACTTAGAATAATAAAGTAACTTTATGACAAGAAAAAAAAAGTTTCAATCATAAAGTCGTAATATAAGAAAAAGTAGAAGTCAAAAGTTTATTTCTGACATTTTGAGAAAACTGACATAAAAACCATAAGTTGTAATATCATGAGAAAATGGTTGTAACATTTCGGGCGATAAGTAAGTTATGAGAAAAAGAGTTGTAATGTCATAAGAATAAAGTTGTAAATGTAGAAAAGACGTCTTGCATGTAAATGCTAAACACAGAAGATTTTTTTTGGGGGGGGGGGGGGATAAGTTCCCCAAAATGAAGAAAAAAAACGCCAAGACAATGTTTCCTTACCACTTCTCGCCGCCTCCTCTCTTGCTCTCTGCGGCGCGCCAACTCCCTCTGCTGGTCGAGCGGGCTGTGTACGGCGGCGGGCTGAGGCGGCGTGGGGGGCTGCGGGGGCGGCGGCTGCTGCTGCTGCTGCTGCTGGGGCTGCTGCGGGGGCGTTTGGATCACAGCTGGCTGAGGCTCGGGCTGCTGTGGGGGCACTTGCATGTGCTGCTGCTGCTGCTCCAGACGCCGGCGCGGTTCCTCGTGCACCCTCCTGCTTGTCTCCAGCACGTCGTCGTCATCCCGACCTCTGCAACATTTCCCCCGTCACAATTCAGTCTTAGACAAATGTAGTACTTATGATACATAAAATTTAAATTCAATGTCAAGATCATTTTGAACAAAGACCTTTCTGTCCGTTTGTGGCACATGATGATTTACTAATGTGTCAAACGCCCGCAGTGTGGCGCTAATAGCAAGCAAGATTTATTCAATGTTAGATTTTTTTTATTATTATTATTATTTTTAATATGCCTCGAGTATCCGTGACTGGTTACGGCATGCTTCACGAGTACCCAATACTTAAAAAAATTTATAAAATAGTCCCGATACTGATACCTGGCATCGGTACTCTCCCATCCCTGGGGTTGACAGGTTTATATGCGTTTAAAGTATGTCCAAGGAGTAAACTATATTTTAAAATTTAAAAATAAATAAAAAAGACTGAATATAGTGCATTTTGACTTATCACTGTCATCGTGTCTTTAAAAAAAATATTTTGGATAATCGTCTTTTAACCCTTTCAGGGACAGCGGTCACTATCAGGTTATCATTATTGGTGCATGAAAGGGTTAAACGCATAGCCTACAAAGGCAGTACAGTCCGCATCTGTTTCAAATGGTTACCTTAAAAAAAAAAATTCAACAGTCCATTTTCCATATTTTTATGAATATTAAAAATATAAATTGAAAATAATTACATTTGTATTACAGGCTCATCCATTAAAAATGTACTAATTTGAAAGCTCAAAGTTAGGCAAAAACAACCTTGAATCCCCAGAATACGTGGTTGATAGTTCAATTGGCCACAAGAGGGTGCTCATATCTTTGTCTCTCAAGTGAAGCCAGAATGACCATGAGGTCTTTTTTTGGAGTCGTCTTTGGGTTTTTTTTTTAACCCCTCTTCGGATAAAAGCTATACCCGATTGTTTAATGTCTCTAAAGGAGACTGTTCCTTCCTAACAGAAAATGGTCAGAGCGATCCTAAACGCTTTCCAAAGACTTCATGCGCTTGTCCTATGGGTACTTGCCGCAGTTTATCCTGCTCTCTGCGCATGCGGTCTTTTTCCGCCTGCTCCGCTTGCGCCTTCAAGGCCTTCTCCCGCTCCTCCTTCTCGCGGGCCGCCCGGCGAAACTGCTCGAAGCTGTCGCTCGAGGACTTGACGGCGGACATTGGCGTCGACGTGGACTTCTGGGCCAGGCTGGCCCACGAGCCCATGTTCTTCAGTTTCACATCCTGACGGAAGAAGGCAAAGATTTTGTTTCGACCATTTCAGAAGGTTTGCAGGGTTGGATTGAAAAGGTAGTTTGTTTTCAAGGGTGGGCGGAAATTAAAAATAGGTGACGGTAAGCGATGGGTTTGGTACCTTTTTGGGCGCAGTGGGTGCCTTGGACTCTTGCTTGAACTTCTCCTTGTCTGGCGCGGGGGGCGGCGGCGGCGGTCCGCTCGGCTCAGAGGAGCGGATGACGGGCCGAGAGCTGTCCATGGACTTCACATCTGAGCAACATGAGCAGGCCCTCACTCAATAAATGGCCGTCGTTTTGAAGGAAAGGAGGGGGTGTGGGAGAGGGGGCGGGGTTTACAAGTCTTACTCTGTTGGCCGAGGCCTTGCTGAGTGGGCTTGCTGTCGGGATGCTTGTGATGCTCGGGCCTGATGGCGGGGTTGAAAGGCTCTCCTCTCATCACCGGTGAGGGGGGAAGTTTGTCCTCTTTGAGCACTCCTTGATTGCCGGGGACCCTTTGCTGCATGACAAGCACAACAGCCATTGTCACCATTTGACCCGAAGTTTCACCCTTTTCGGGGACAGCGGTCACTACAGTGGACAGCTCGCCATGTTATCAGGTTGACAGGGTGCATGAAAAGGTTAAACAAGCGGGGCAGAGTAGTCGTCGCGGAAAAACGGTGCTCAAGTAAGAGGACTTTTATTTTTGAAGAGGACTCAAGTAAACTTAAAAGTCGTCCACCAAACAACTCTAAAGTAGATAAAAACAAAAAGTCTTTTTTTTTTGCGTCAGCCTAAACTATAAAAACGAAATATTGTGTACACTCAATCTGATATTTTGTATTGTAATAGATTCATTTATTGTCCATTTAAAAAAAAAAATTCACTGGTGGTGGACCCTATTGAGGGTACAAAAAAAAATTCTTAAAAATGTTCAGCCCTATCTTTTCACCTTTCACCTAGGTATATTCAATTCCATTCTACATGACAGAATTTGTCATCGTCACAATCCATGCTCACCTTTTTGGGCTGCATATTGTGAGGCGGAGACTGGTGAGACACGGGAGGGTACTGAGGAAGTTGCGGGGAATGCATCATGAGAGGGGATGGGTTATCCCTCATGTGACCTGTCCACAAAAAAAAAAAAAAAGGTAAACACCTCAAAACGGTGTGTTGACATTGGCTTGCTTGCCGCCTCCGCACTCACCTGCGATGAAAAGGTCAGGCTTGGGCGGCGGCCGCGGGGACAACTGCTCCGGGGGCTGGATGATCTGCTGTGCTTTGTTGCTGGGCATGGCCACCTTGTGTGAAGGCCCCTGAGACTGACCGATGAGCGTGGCAACCTGCTGGTAACTCAGCTGCTGCTGAGCTTGCTGCTGAGCCTGCGGCTGACTGTGCGGCAGGTGGCGGCTCTGGTGGAGGGACATCTGTTGGGACGGGGCTTGATGTGGCGGGGCTACCGGAGCCTGCGCCTGAAGCGGAAGCTGGGCCGTGGGCAGCGTGGCTTGGGAGGAGAGTTGAGGTTGGCTCTGGACAGACTGCAGCAGAGATGACTGTCCCGCTTGCTGCTGCTGACGAGATTGCGCCTGCAGCGACTGCATGGACTGCTGGGGCTGACGGCCTTGTTGGAACTGTTGCAGGTACAGTTGCACTTGGTTAAGGGGCGTGGAGGAGGACTCTTCGTCGTCCTCCAGCAGAATCTGGGGAGGCTGGGAAGACAGCAAGCCCTGAGGCGTGAGTGTCGGCGGGGAGAGGGGCCTCTGGTGCATGGGCTGAGGGGGATGAAGGATCTGCGGGGGCAGCTGATGCGGCGGAGGTGCTGACTGGGGCAGGAGAGGCGGATGTTGCTGCAATGTGGGCTGCTGCTGCTGCTGCAAAGTTGGCTGCTGCTGCTGCTGCAACGCTGGCTGCTGCTGAGGAGGCGCGGGCTGGTGCTGGGAAAGTTTGGGATGAAGAGGCGCCGCCTTGTGACTCGGTCGAGATGGCTGCTGAGGCATGGAACTGTGCAAGGCTACACGACAAGAAACAAAAGAGACTGTCAATATGCAGGGAGGTTTTCCCCAAAGAATTTCTGAAGGTGCCCTTTGTCTCATGTGGTCTTATGAGCTGTATAATGTCAAACCCCGTGCAGTTACAAGAAATATTAGTCTACTATTTGTTACATTTTAGCCATTCAAGAAGGGGGGTCGGGGGTAGTGACTGGTATCCGTAACTAGTATCGACAGTCTTTGAAACGATTCGAAATATTCAAATAGGGACAGCATCGCGTCGATACCGATACCTGGTATCAGTACTCGCCCATCCCCATCATATAATATAGTTTGATATATATTTATTTTTAACTCATTCACTCCCAAAGACGTTTTTAAACGTCTTTTCAGACTTGGTGTAGAATTGGCTGGTACTGAATGAGTTAAACAAAAGCCTACCTGGAGAGGGGAGGATTGGATGTTGGGTGAGGAAGGGGTGCGTCTCGGGGGACACCGGCCCGGCGGTGTTAGCGCTGAGCTGAGGCGGCGCGGGGGACGAGGCGTTTCCCGTATGGTGGGAAAGATGCATGAGGGGCTGGCTGAATGACGGCAAGGACTCAAAGCTGTTCTCCAGCATCTGGGAAGACTCCAGGGCAGTTACGGGAGGAGGCGTATACTCCACGGGAGGGGCCTGATGCTGCTTCATCTGAGGCTGAAACGCCGCCGCTTGCAGATGAAGCGCAGGCTGAGTGGGGACGGTCTGTAGATGTGAATGCGTCTTCTTCCCCTCCTTCACAGATTGAGCCTTCTTCTTTTGCGGTTTGACCATCCCTGAAAAACGAATGAGGACATTCTGTTCAAGTTTGGTTGACCAAAAGGAATTTGGCCAACCTTAGAGGGAGACGAACCCGGAGCCTCGGTTTCACTCTCGGAACTGGAGCCGCTGCTGTCGGAAGAAGATCCGGTCTTTTTGGTGGAAGCCATGGCCTCCAGAGACTTCTCAGCTGCAAAACAATCGGGTGTCAATCTCCACATCAAAACGCCGCCCTGTGATGCAATGCGAAAAAACAAAAAACAAAAGCGGACCTCCACCCTTCTTTTTCTTGCGAAGGCACGTGGACACGTAGCGCTCCAGCTCTCGCAGAGTGGAAGGCTTGAGCGTTTCAAAGTCAATCTCAATCTCGTCGGGGTTGGAGTTCTTGAGCGAGGGCTCTCGCGACTGGATGATGTGGACCACGCGGCCCAGTTTGTCACCGGGAAGCTTATTGATGTCCAGGCTTAGTTGTCTCTTCTCCTCGTACGTCATGGGCTTGCACTTTTCCGACAAAGCCGAAGAACCCGCCAGGTCTTCTTCCAGGCAGAGAACGGGCGGGAGGTTGGGGGGCTGGTTGTTTTTCGTGGCCTCTTTTTTGCTAAACATACAACAAAGAGACGTCAGCCGACGAAGAGAACGGCCCTAAAGAAGTGAGAACTCTGAAGAAAAGACCCCACCTGGATTTCTTCTTGGGTAGCTCTTTGTTGTTATTTGTACTGTTCTTGGTCCTTTTCGACAGCTGGGAAACAGGTGCGGCATCCTGGATCTCGTCAACCAGGCTGGGGATGCCAACTTTCTTCTTGTGTTTGTCTTTCTTCTTCTCCTTCTTTTCCTTCTCTTTTCTCTTTGGTTTGCAGGCTTGAGGCTGGGAAAGGGCAGCCAGCTGCTCGTGGACAGCCTTCAGCTGCAGCGAGAAAAGGAACCACCTTCTTACCGCCAACGGACGACGATAGAATGTTCACAGAAAAGCCAAAGTTGACTCATTTCACACCGACCTGTTCCTGGAGCTCGGCCAGCCGCTGAGCTCGCTCCTCCTCCGAGTCGTCGGTTGAAGACTCGGACTCGGAGGAGGAGTCGCTGGAACTGTCGGAAGAGGAGGCGACGCGGCCCATCGGAGGCTGGGGTTTCACCGGGGCAGGGTGGTGGAGCGGGGGAGCTGGGACGGAGGCGAGGGGCTTGGACTCTGGTTCGTCTGGCATCTTGGCAAAGCGCATCTCAAACACATCCTATAAAACGTTGAGAAAACAAACGGGTATAAAACAGTCGACTTCTCACAGGAGTGCTTAAAAATGTTTTTTGAAATCAATCGCAGGGGATTTAAGCCGTTACTCAAAAAACTGTGCTGTTAAACCAGTCGCAGTCAAAAGTTGTAACGGGTAATTTAAAAAAAATAAAATAGCATTCATATAAAAATTGAGCTACACTGCACCATGGGGCACCAACTACCATGAGAAAGAGCCACGTGCAAAGAATGTAAAACAAAGTAGCGTTTAGAACCATCCCAAATAGCCGCCGAAGAAATAATTCAATTGAAACTGGTTCCAAGAAATATTTAACTCATTCACTCCCAAAGACGTATTTAGATGTCTTTTCCGACGCCACGCATTTAATCCCAGCTCCTCGTTTTATATTGACTGTGGGTCTGAAAGGGTCTTAAAAAGTTTGGGAGTCACTTTGGGAGTGAATGAGTTTTAATAACACGGACACACCTTTCACAAAAAAAGTTTACCTGCAACTTGCGTGCCATCGCCACCACCTCGTGGTCAGGCGGATTATATTTATAGCAGTTGGAAAACATTAACCGGACATCGGCAGCAAATTCCTGGGGATCCCGGTATTGTCTGTTCTCCAGCTTGGCCTATGCATGACAAAAACGACAACAACAACAACAAAAATCAAGGAAATGAATGACTTTGATTGTCGCATTGCAGCGCTATGCACACCTTAATGGTGCTTAGGTCCATGGGATGTTTGATGATGTCGTGATAATCGTGCAGCCCGAGCGCAGCCACATCGACGGGTTTGTAGAAGGGCCAGGCATACATCGCGTGTTTTTTGGACAGCATTTCTCTGACCAGACTCAAACAGTAGCCCAGTTGGTCTTGCGGGACGGGGCTGTGGCTACTACTGGGCCCGCTCATGCCCGTTCCCATCACCACTTGATGCTGCGAGTCCGGCGCTTCTTTCTTGACCATTTTGGCGGGGCGGCTGCTCTCCCGCCGGGGCAGCGTCTTCCCCGACTTGGATTCGGCTGGGGAGGACTCGCTGAGCTGGTCGTTGGCTGTGGGTGTTGTAGTGTCCGCTTTTCTTTTCTGGCTCTTTCTTTGCTGGGGAAAACAACAATAAAAGGAGGACAGAGAATAAACGACAACCATACAGTGTTTCCCCCGACTCGAACACCTGTCACCTTACCGGCCACATGTCATTTTTTTATTTTACTGTAGCATAATGAAAACACAATTGACTGCAAAGCAGTAAAAAGTCAATATGTGCATAAAATAATGAACATCTAAGCAGTCTGATCACAATTTGAGATATCCACACACGTTTTCGTCCTCCTGCTAGGAGGCAGTGTTGCCGTCCGTCTCTGTTAACAACTCATTCACTCCCAAAGACGTTTTTAAACGTTTTTTCAGACTTGGTCTAGAATTGGCTGGTACTGAATGAGTTTCAAACGGCGTAGTCATGTCCCTTTTTTTTCTCTCACCTTTATCTGATCTTTCATTATATGATAGTTGATCATTAAGTGTTCATAATCTGCTCCATGTTTAGTATTTTACCATCTAATAATCTTAGATGCGTTATGAGTTCAAATATGTTCGAAATTTGTCCAGACCCTGCGGTGTGGGCGAACCTCTGCTCTTATTTATTTTGTTCATTTCCACCTCGCTGTTGCAAGACATTTGATGTCGGCGAGATGAAGCCATTGAATGAAGTTAATGATTTCCACTCCACGTCGAATCGCCCACTCACTTTGGTCATGGTGATCGGGTTTTGCAGCATGGGGGCGGTGCTCTGGATGGATGCCGGCGGGAGGGAGGTCTGAACGGGGGGAGGCACGGAGGTCATCATGGGAACTTGAAGAGTGCAATCCAATTGGCCCAAAGAGTAGGGCGCTCCTCGCTGCGCCGCGTGGCCCGGTAACGTCGGGGGAACGTGGGACGGGAGGGCCTGCATTAAAGGCTGAGGAGGTAGTGAAGGAGGGCCCTGTGCCGGTCCTCTGGTCTGAGGTGCTGTCGAGAGGCTTGACAGACCTCGCGTTTGAGGGGTTGTGGAGGAAGGGTCGATGATGGCCCCCGGTTTCAAGCTGAGACCTGGACGACGGAGAGAGAAAAGAGTTCACGCCAAAACAAAAGCGAAACGACAACACGCGATCGTGAGATGGACTTGAAAGAAACATTACCGGCGTCTCTGCGACCTCGGCCCCGGCCCTTCCCTGTCATGACCGCAATCTCAATTTCTTCCTGAGGCATGTCGGCGACCTTTTGGAGGAAAGCCTTCTCTAGCGCCTTAGCCATTAAGACTATGTCATCCGAAGGCTGCGGTGACAGACAATCATGGAACAAATTTGAAGTCGCGTCAGCATCTCCACTTGTATTGGATTCTTCACCTAATTGTCAATAGCGCCACTGCAGTACCTTATTGTACATGTAGCAGTTGGTAAACATCTTGTTGAAGTCTTGGATACATTCTTGGGCATTCCAGTAGTAGCTGTTTTCAAGCCTTTTCTTGATTGTTCCCATGTCCATGGGGTTTTTAATTATTGTGTAGTAGTCCTGCACAACGGATCGGTACAATCAAATTGTGCAGAAGTCGAGGAGAGAAACCTCACAGTGGACGTTCCTCTGTCAACTATGTCACCCAGGATGAGCAGAAGCAGATGACACACGCGTGCCTTATGACATCATCGCTGCGGAAAAGTCATCAAAAGGTGTTTCGAGCATGGCTGAAGTGATGACTTAAGTCGGTCAAAGTTGAAACATTTTCCATCTAGAGGAAGGCAAACGAGTGTCGAATAATCCCCCCCGCTATTGGCCAGGGAACAGGCCGTTAATTGTTGTGGCGACACCGGCCTTACATGAACCCGAAAACGGCTTAAAGACGCTTAGGTTTGCAAAAAAAAAAAAAAAACGGCACCGGAAATGTGCACATGTACACAGCCATTGGGCGAAGATCCTCTGACTTTTCATAGTTCATTTGTATTCTACGGCATTTGACACGGCGCGACTCAGACTTGGTCTTAGTCTTGCTGTTTGGTGCTTTCTACCGTCATTGTTGTTAACTTGTTGTTTTATTGTTGTATATATATTTGCTCCATATCAAGTGTCAAGTACAACTTTATTGTCAAATGTGCTGTATGCGTAACATACAGCACAGATGAAATTTCCTCCCTCTTAAACAGACAACAGACAACAAGAGGAGCCGCTGCGGGTGCCCGCCAGCACTTTGTATACAGCGATGGTTGTTTTAAAGTGCTCTATAAATACAGTTGAGTTGAGTAACTTCCAATAACAACACAAGGTTGTCTCGCAATACTTCACTCACTCACTTTGACATACTTCCTTGACACCAATTACGGTACGACTCTCCTATTTAGACAGGGATTTGGCAGCGTATTGTGTCATCTTTTGGGCTTTTCCGAAGGAGCGCAAAAGAGAAAAGGACATGACTTACAGGAAGATTGAGTTTGATTGAATCCACCGGTGAATGGAAGGGCCAGGCAAACTGGTGTTTCCACAGGGACTTCACCACCACCTTGAGCAGGTACTGCAGCTGGTTGGTCTGGCGCTTGGGCCTGTCAAGGTTGATGTATTCCGGGGGTGGGGGGTTGCCAACTGTCTGGGGCTGCCCTTGGCTGCCGCCGCCGCTGCTGCTGCTACTGCTGCCGCCCGACATCTGCGCAGCGTCCAGGCCGTCCCCCATCCTGACTGGGTTGGGCATGGGCATGGGCATGGGCCCGGGCCCCGCTGCAGGGGCTGGAGCGAGGGCAGGGGGAGCGCTGTTGGCAGTGCACCAGTTCAATCTTGGCCCCGGCACAGACTCCACTGACAGAGCACCGCTGATCCCATTGCACTCCTCGCTGGACTCTCTGGGGGGTGGAGGAAACACACCAGATGTTCATGTTTGACACCGAGCGGCATTTTCAGTTTGATGTTAACCTTTAGCGCAGTCTGCAACAAATGTAATCCAGCGGCCTCAAGTAGAGAAGAGCCTTTATAAGAACTTTGTCACTGGATAAAGCGAGCACAACAGTCGCTCCCTGTTTTTTTTTTTTTTTTAATAACTGTCGCATACCAGACCATGATTATAGAATTGTGACACATAATACAATGCATGTACGCAGTCATTATGGACCAAGCCTTGGGGAAGCTTAATAGAAGTCAAAAGTTAAATCATCAAGCAAAGTCAATTGCGCAACGCCAGAGCGGTGAACAGTGACGTACGACAATAGAGCCACCGACGTTACCGCGGAACACGTCGTCACGACGAAGGCTTTAAGCTTCGTCGTTTGGCTGTGTTGTCTGTTCCGAAATCCCATTCTTGATGTCGTCACTTGAAAGGGAACAGGGAAGGAGTTTGTGCAACACATCACCGTCGCTAATTGGCCTCCTCGGGGCCTTCAAACAAACGCACGCAGTCGAGAATCTGACTAAACTTGAGGTCACCACGTGACGGCAACATGAAATGGCGTCTGCACGTCTCAACAGGTTTTCGGCTCCAAAAGCGGCTTTCGCAATTTTTTTTAATGCCGTATCGACAATCTCGGCAAACATATTCTAAGTCCGCTTGAGAGACAATGATATATATTATATGTCTTTCGATAGAAAAAAAAAGTTAGTAATGCATGATTGTAGACAAAAAAATAAAATAAAAAGTGGCTCGCCGGACCTGTTCGGCTTAGATTTTTGTTTCTTATTTCATGGCTCAAGTGACGCCAAACCCATATCAGCATAAAGCCAACTAAGGTCACGTGCACCACGTCGTACGCACATCAGAGACTAACCAAACCACATACCTGAGGTAAATCAAAACTTCCGCAAATGCCCAGAGGTGAAAAACCCATTGAACAGGGAGAAAAGAGGCTGACGGCAGCAAGTAGAGTAATGCGGAGCTCACATGCAATTCAAAGGTCACTGCGGGTCAAACATAACACGAGGTAATGTGTTTGTAGTTGTCACCTTGGTTTCGGTCGTAATGAGCCTGCTCGAACGTAAAATGTAATGTCAGTGATATATATTCAATCGTCATTGGGGAGCTAAAGGGAGTAAGTAAGTGTAGTTTCATTGGACAGGAGCAAAGTGGCTACATTCGAGTGATAGCCACCTATCAAGGGCGGGAAACCTTACGTAAGCAGAGAACGAGCGAACAAAGGTGGCGCGAGTGTGCAAAGAACAGCTGTAGGGCAGAGGGCAGAGGGCAAGGTGAGCAATGCGCTTCATCGTATTTAGATTACAACGCCGGTCGTCCCGCAGGGCGTTCTCTTGTCGTCTTGGAAAATGTGTCTCATGTTCCCTTTGGGACAGCAGACCCTTCACGATGGTGGAAAACGTGTTACAGTGGTTGTGATACAACCTCCACGAGGACAAAGCAAAAAAGAAAATAAAAATACAAAAAATGAAGCCACGACAATTTATCCCGACACCAGTCGCCATGTGTGCCAAACTCTTATCATCCGAATAAATATTGCCAGATGATACTCAGCCGCTCATTAACAGCAACAGGCGGGCCTCGCTTGCCGCAACAGTCTTTCACAAAGCGGGTTAAAAAAAAAAAAAGAATGAAAAAGAAAGTGTAATCCAACTTGCGGAGCGCATTCATCTGCAATAAATGTGCGAGCACCAATTTACACCTCCTGCAAGGTTACCGGCATCTGTTGCCGGCACAGATCCAGACAAGCTCAGCTCAAAACAAAAATGGCTGACAGTTTTTCCACATTGGCACCCTTCACTGGTACGCTTCTATTTATATGAATGGGATCGGATAGTATGGGTGGTGTGTGGCGCAACTTAATACGAAGCTCAGGTTCCACTCGTCAAGTCTGTGACGCGCATATTTGTGTTACTTATGCCCAACATAACTGATAACACAAGTTATGGAAATACAGCGGCGGCGTGCTTCATCAAAGAGTCTCCGATCGCTCAGCAGCTGCGCCCAAAAAGGCCGGCAACGACCAGTGGCGGGAATACCCGTAGCCGAGCGCAGACTGCATCTGTGCGCCATTGTGGGAATGAGTCACTCAAACAAAATGTTCCTGCCCCCCCACCAACGTTTTTGAGTATTCACGATCGTTTTAGTTTGAAATTGCAGCGATCTCTATTTCAAGTTTGGATGAACTTTGAAAATAGTTTGTATGACTGAAAGCGCGTTGACAAATAAATGTGGGCGTCGCCCCGTATATTTAATTTATTAGCGTTTGGAATGACTCGTGTGAAAAAAAAGAAGAAAAAAAAGCGGTTGGCAGATCCACAGCTAGAGCGTGAGTTTTAATTTGCTCTCCAGCCTGTTAGTTTGCCATAAAAAACACACCGATAGGGAGGGAATCCAAACAGGAAATGCTGGCTGGCTTTTTATTGGCAATTACCTTCCCGTATAATTTAAACAAAATAGACTGTAAACGGTGATTAGTAAGACAAACTGACAAACTTCCACCAGGCAGTAAAGTCGCCTCTGGACAACATGAACGCACTTGAGGCCGTTTTGCTTACATTATGTCAAGAAACCCCAAACGTTGATCTACGGACAAATAGTTCTTGGCCAAGTCGTCACACTCGCGGCCACGTCCAAGTGTCGAATTGGAAGTCAAACATGCCTGACATATTTGGAATTGGAAAATGTCGTTCCAAGAAAAAAAAAAAAAGCAGGCGATAAAGACGTGGCGTCTACATCGTTGATACGAAAACAAATGATGCGGATTTTTTAATGACCTAACTGGTGGCCCAAGATGAATCTTTGGTAACTATTTTAATAACCCTTTCATGCCCCCTGTAACCTGATAACACGGTGAGCCGTCCACTGTCATAACCGCTGTCCACGAAAGGGTTAATGCAGTTAAAGTGCAGTGACATCATAGACTCATCAGTTCGATATGCTCTGCTAATACGCCTTAACTCATTCAGTACCAGCCATTTCTGGGCCAAGTCTGAAAAGACGTTTAAAAACGTCTTTGGGAGTGAATGAGTTTTTCAGTTTTACAATACATTTTGACGCTGTGTGCGTGTGTGTGTGTGTGTGCGCGTGTGTGTAAGCGATCCTGCCCAGGCTGACGACCAACCCTCGCCCGTGAGGTTATTGATCCAATCACTTACATGCACACACTCACGGTTGTAAAAGTATCCGGGGTTCAAAGTTCATCTTACAGAAGTCAAAAGGATAAAAAAAAAACCTAAAGATCCATGTATCCGTGTTTCCGTATCACTTCCACATCCACAGGTGAGCCAGCCGGAGTCTATTCCAGCTGATTTTGGGCAAAAGGTTGAAAAAAATGTCAAATAGCCAGCACCAGCAGAGGGAAAAATATTCCGACGCACCGGTTTCATTCAAAATAACCGGCGTGGATTCATTTTGGTTTTGCCGTACCGCAGGTTCCATGTGACGGTATTGCACCATTTCGCCAATATGATGCGCGAGTAAAAACTCGTCTCGGTGAGCCGACGGGTCGGAGCAAGAACAGCGTTGGCATGTGAGACGAATCAAGTGTGCGCAAGCGCTTCAAGTGAGGGCAATGAAAAGCTCAGCTTCCTGCTGCTCGCATGTCCTACATTGCCCCCTTAAAAAACTCTGGAAGACCAGTTGACCTTTGACCTGGACATACATCACCGCAGACTGCTGTGGAATGTTGAAAAGAGCGGAAGGGGCTTTAGTTCCTGGGGTGAATGGGGGTGGTGTGGACATTTCACACCAGGAAATGTCCTCTTGTGTTTGGGGCTCGCGGCAACTGTAAAGGGAAGGACATCACAGCAAGATGTCACCGACATCTCCCATGAAAGTCTCGATGAATCATTCATGGAGGGGAGAGGGTGGTGGGGGGGGCGGGGGGGAGTTGGGTCAAGCTCAGGTAAAGATGTCGGAGAGCAGTTTCCCTCTTCCAAGTATCCGAATCGCGCTCGGGCGAAAAGTAGAAATGGTTAAATAATTAATCGCGCCCAAGTGAGACGCACCCGTTTGTTCCAGCTGATTCACAAAAGCCATTTTCCACTTTGCGACGATTGACGTCAAAGCATGAGCACAGAAGCCTCGCCGACCCGATTTATTGATGTACGCCGATAAAGAGAATGATTATTGATCTCGGTGACACATCAGGCCTTTGAATGCTTGCATGTGACTCGGGTGTCGTGCTAACCAAACATCAGGAAGTATGACATTGCCCAGTAGAGCTGGAATTTTATACCCCCCACCGTGTTTCTGTTCTGTATAAATCACTGGTCCGGAACGGGTGGTGGGAACAAAGTTGACGTGGATTTATTTGGGCCTTCTGGGGTTTGTATCGGAGTCGTAACGGAGGTAGATGACAGGAGCCGACGCTGAATTCCGCCCTGTTCTGTTCAAAGTGTTTATCACGGCCTACGAGTGCTTCAACATGTCACGCATCAGCAATTATCCGAGGATAAACCGGATAACTGCAGTTGTTTGTTTACATTCAAACTCAAGCTTGTAGGAGTGATGTCAATGCACGTCATGGGAAGATTACAGTATCTCGGGCCACTTTGTAACATCTTTGCTTGTTGTTTAAGTGCTCTTGAAATCAACTCGGGTTCTTTATGGCTCCAAAGCGGCAATTTTGGCATGATCCCCCCCCCGGGCAAAAGAGGCAAATGGGCGGGGCTTCTCAATCATTCCTTAAATAGGTCAATGAGAGGAATACAGGTGGGGTCATTATGAGGATTGGATTAGCGGAGATGTGTGATTAATCACCGGAATGTCGATCAAGCGGCTGCGGCGATGCAATCAGCGCCGGCGTCTGTGACCGTCTCGCTTGACGACCGACTTCAAATCATAAGAAATGATGCAAAAAAAATCGCGGTGTGACCACCATTTGCATTTGGAAGGATTGAGACCACCAATGCCGCTATCATTCCTTCCTCTTTTTTTTTTTAGCAATGTAACATTTGCTCCTATTCCTATTTTTTGTATTGCAAATGACAGCCATCTCTTTGTACCACAAAAACAAGTTTCCTCAACAAACAGCTACGATCAATCAAAGATCAAGAAGCTTTTATTTCCCCCCCCAAAAAGCTCTAAACGCTTCGGCGCGCTAGAAGACCACAACTGGATGATGTCCAATAATCCAAAATAAAGAGTTCTATTCTAAGCGTCCCCATGAGTCAGTGCATTAAATGACTCAAACAGGCTAACCGTGACTCAAATAAGATACCGAAAGAAAACGAAGACTCTTTCACGCTTCAACTTCCAGCTGGCCGCGATATACAAGCCAAAGTTCCATGAATCACACACACACAACCCCCTTCTTCCTCCGTCGGCCCCCTTCCCCCATACCCCCCCCCCCCCTCCTCTCTCTCACCAGGAGGCTGGTTCATGGCTTCTGGCAAAAAAAAAAGAAATGTGGACAACAATACTGTCCTCAACATGAGACTGCAACAAACAACTAGGGAAGGAGGGGAAGAAAAGTGCCGTCTATGTCGATACACACGATTAATGGCTCGCCACATGACAGTCCCAAGAGCCATGACTCCAGGCTGTTCCGAATGTTGCCTTGTCCTCAGCATATCAACACGCATTGCGCAGAACTGATTTATTATTATTATGATTATTAGTTTCATTTGTTCACCCCAAAAATAATATTTAAAAAAAAAAAGGTAGTGTGGTTAAAAATAAATAACTTCTTTGGGGAAAAAGTTTTGCGCTAAACAAAAATTACCTTTTCACAGACACCGAATGTGCAATCTTTTCCAGGAGGGCATCCAGTTTTTGGAAATCCAGCAAATCGTTGGACTTGGCATGCATCTTGTAATCCATTTACAAAGACTCCGACGGCACGGAAAGAAGCCACAATCCCGAAAGAAAGGTAAGAAAAAAAACAATTGGGAAAGTTGGGGTTTTTTTTTTTTTGTTTCCCCTTTCCTGTCATCCAGAACACCCAGATTTAAGCCCGGGGCTCTGGTGCGTATCCGAAAATCCCGCAAAACATGATGAGTAAACCCATTGCGTAGTCCGAGTGGAGTTTTGGGTGGAGAGGCGGGGGTCTGTTCCGGGAAAAAAAAAAAAAGGCTGGGAGACGGGAAGAGCTGGTTCGGGAGCGGAGGAGAGGCCACGGAAGCCAGCGGCCGGCAGGCAGGCTGTGCTAGCTATGTGAACCGGTCTTCTCTCTACCCCATCCCCCTCTCAGTAGTACAACGGCCCAGTTGCCAAAGGCTCTCCGCTCCATTGTGTCCTCTTCGGGGGCCTCCCCAACTTCAATGAAAAAAGCAGCAGTGAGCGTGGAGGCACGCAAGGCGCCGGGCCTTGCGGGGACCCCGGAGAGACTCCGGGAAGGAGGACTTTTATTCCCCCTCGCGTGCTCTCTCTCTCTCCCTCTCTCGCACGCAGGCAGACCAGCGTGCAGTTTCTCAACAGGAAAAAATGGCTCTGCTGCTTCCTCATTCACCAGAGCCTCGGCCCACACACGCACACACACACCCCTCCCTTCCTCTGGCTGCCATACATGCTTGTTCATTCCACCCCTCCCCTGTCTCCCCATCAATAGCTTGAGGTTCTTGCTCGCTCGCTCCCCTCTCTCTCTCTCTCTCCCCTACTCCTACACCTTCAACACCCCACCCCTTCCTGCCTTTGCTGCTGTCTGCTTCATCAAGCCCCCCCAACCCGCTTCTAGGGGTGATTCTTTTCTCCCCAAACCACTTAAAGGAGACACATACCCACACTTCAGCCACATGAAGCAACGTGGATGGAAATATCAAAGTCAAAGCCAACCCGCCCCCGCCCCCTATTTTTGACAGATGCACGCACGTGACAAGTCAGGTATTCAAACACAACCGCAATTAGGATCAGAACAGAGAGGGAGGCGTAAACGACAACGGAATGAAACGAATTCCGTGTGAAAAGAGAGAACGAGAGCAGCAATTGAAGAAATTGATGCGTTTGTGCAGTTTACCCACACTGGAGTGGAGACGAGAAATGCAGACGTTGGGAAAATATTCGGACCCGACTGATCTGGAATGTTTGAGGCCGATGCCAATTTTGGGCAGAAAAAAAAATACAGATTACAGATGAATCGGCCGATTAATTAAAATATATCATGCATAAAATATTCCTCCCATGCATTTCAATGGGTGTCAACTATCTGCGGATTTTTACCTCTTGTCGGGCAGTTTTTTTTGTTTTTTTAGCTAACCGTTGACACATTTCATGAAGGTTATTGTGAAAGTCTACTTTGAATAATTAATCAAACTAGCGTTACTTGTATACCACTGCTGTCAATGGTTAGAGTACAGAAAAGGTCAAAACAATCATCAAACATCGGCCATTTGGCCAATTGTTTCGGCCACTGTTTGAAGGTCCACAATCGGCCAATTATTTTGTACTCAGGCCGAGAGCGCTAACGTGAATCTCAACGCGACGAACCGGCGCCGGCGGAATACTTTTGACAGAATGCGACTTCTCGTTTTGTGGTGCAACTGACACACACACACAACATTGGGTGTGGAACATCTGCGGGTATCAAGCTGACGTCATTCTTATTTGTATACAACAACACCAGCGCTGAATGTCATTAAATGGCGTTCGCGATTCGGACAGATATTCATAAAGTGCAACAAAAACCTATTCAGTGACAAGTCATTGTGTTGTGAAACCATTTTAAAAAGCGTTTGTTGGATTCAACTGGCGCTTTAAGAGGGGCGGGGCTCACACTGACAGGTGACCGTTCGCGCGACGTATAAAAAGCAGCATTGCATTTCGTTTCGTTAGTGAATACACTCGCTTCGTCGTCGGCAGTGCACAATGGTAAGCAATGTGTGTGTCCGCTTTCCTTTACCAGATATGTAAAGTTACCTTTTAGACTCGATCATGATCGGTTGCTTTGTTTGTCTGCTTTGCATTGTGTCCGTTGTGCTTTATGTTCGCCGCATCGCTATGCAATCACAGTCAGTTACCGTTCGCAATGGGCAATTTAAACAGCGTGGGCTAAAGTGTTGCTAGAACAGTGGTGTCTTTATTTAGCTCATTTTTTGCTCGTTTTGCATAGTTGTCATGTTTGTCCGGCTGCACTTTGATGTTTAAACAAAGTCAATTGCGGAGCAGCTGGGGTTAATCATGCCGGCGTTCCGCTTCCGGGTTGGACCTTTGGGACTTGTAGTTCTTTTTGTTCGATTCGACTTGATATGTTTGTGTTGTATGGTTTCTTACGTTTAAAATAATGATGACGATAATGACGCATAGTGAAATCATGGTTGATTAAATTATTTATTAAACGTATTGTTAAATAAAGGTAGTAGTGTCAATTATATACATATTTACATTGTGATGCAGAAAGCTAGATGTATTCATTTTTTTACTGCGTTTGTGTGCTTTAGGTTATGACCTGCTTCTGATAGTACTTCTGTTACAACTACTACTACTTGTGCTCCAATAAATGATCAAAAAAGTACAGAACGAGTGATCCTTCCATGCTGACAGACGATCCATATTCAGAGGGCCGTGAAAAACAGAATTAACTGAACAGCGTTACTGACTGCAGGTAAACGTCGTCAGTGACTTTCCTGAAACTGATACCCACTCAATATATCCCGTTTGGAATCGTCGTCACTAGGCAGAGACTCCGGCCACATTGTCTACTGAGAGAGGTTAATGATCGCAATCCGCAATGTCTGACATTCCCAACGAAACATTGGCGTTAGCTCGTCCTAGCAAGAGGCTCGACACCGAGAGTGTTTACTTGACAGAGCACGTGCTATGTCGTACGCACGACTGCCAGAGACAATACAGCAGCTGCCACAGTGACAAAGCTCCAGCCTATTGCTATGCGGGGGAAGCCCGAAACTGACGGCCGTGTAACAGGAAAGGAGGGTGGGGTTGAATTGCATTTTCAAGAAATGCTACGAGAGGAGAAGGGGTTTCATGTGGACCAAATGGGGGGGGGGGGGGGGGGGGGTAGCTAAGCGGCAGATGAAACACAGTGCTGGATGATGAGAATGAGCCAGGAAGCGTGAGAGCGTCTGCCATTAATCATACGAGTATTGTGGAAGTCAAACCTATTGGGGACTCTTGCTTTAAAAAAAGAGAAAATTTGGTCTTGCCTATACCAGACACGTGAAACGAGGAGGTATGACTTGTGGTAGCTGGTCAGGAACGGGTGGAGTTTGTTGCGTCATTCATATTCCACAAACGCAAGATTAATCTGAATACTTTTGTTTCGACTACTGGGGCTTCATCGAACATATTACTGTTAATTTTTGTTTTGGACTTAACTACCCCTTTAAAGAAGAAAACACATTTTTTCGGTACATTTTAACTAATGCAATAATATCAATATCACAATATTTAACACCTATATCGCATGTTTTTCCGCAATACGCCCTCACGTAAAGCCTGGACTGGATTTGGTTGGTCGGCTCATTTGTTCCCAGACCGAACTGTCTGTTTCATCTAGAGGTCACTCATAACTAGGCCAAAAATGTTTCCATGGCAACTGGAGAGTAGAACCGAAAACGGCATCATAACAGAGAGGTGGTGGTGAGGGGGCATGAGGCTAAGAAAAGCGCATTCTTGAGCACACAAAACAATTTAAACCAAAGGCATCCTTTGAAAACTGCTCATAAATGCTGTTTGGAAAATCTTTTCCAGGTATCTCACCAAACTAAACATCCATCTATCCATTTTCCGAACCGCTTGATCCTCACTAGGGTCGCGGGGGGTGCTGGAGCCTATCCCAGCCGTCTTCGGGCAGCAGGCGGGGGACACCCTGAATCAGTTGCCAGCCAATCGCAGGGCACACAGAGACGAACAACCATCCACGCCCACACTCACACCTAGGGACAATTTAGAGCGTCCAATCAACCTGCCATGCATGTTTTTGGAATGGAGAAAACCCACGCAGGCCCGGGGAGAACATGCAAACTCCACACAGGGAGGCCGGAGCTGGAATCGAACCCGGTACCTCTGCACTGTGAAGCCGACGTGCTAACCACTGGACTACCGGGCCGCCCAAACTAAACAATCAAGTCAATTAATGGCAACCTGTCATTTCCAGGCATTCAATTCCTTGTTTGGCATCATGAAAATCATTTTCATTCGTCCTTAAACCGTATGCTGTTCCCCTGAATTACAACGATTCATTGTTATTTGTTTGTCGCGGGTAAACAAGGTGCCAACGTCCGTCCATTTTCAAAAGCGCTTGTCCTCAATTGGGTCACGGGTGAGCTGGAGTCTATCTCAGCTGACTTTGAGCATGAGTCAGGGTGCAACCTGGACTGGTTGGCAGCTGATCACAGGGCTTGTTTGGACAAGCAATGAGTAACACTCACATACACGTCTAGGGACATTTTAGAGTCTTTTAAGCTGGCCGTCCATTTTGCTGTGACAACAGAACATTATAGTCCAGTGATGGCAGCAGGCGTTTCAGTCCAAACTCCCACGTCAATTGACCAATTTGGAAGACGAGATGTCTAAAACACATGGTTTAGTGATGAGTCCAAGTCAAGCTTTAAAAGTTAACGCCGGGCAGAAATGTCGACTAATTGGTTTAACCTCTACATACAGTCAGCGCCATAAATAATAAGACATGGACACAATTCTCCTCTTTTTGGATACAAACACCACCATGACGGATTTAAAATGAAACAAACCAGATGTGTTTTCAATACAGATCTCAGCTTTAAGGGCATTTACACCGAAACATGTGAACGGTCGTCCGTGAAGGAATTACAACAGTTTGTATTAGTGCGTCACACTTTCATTCATCGCGATGCTCTGCCAAGAAGTCTACTTCATTTGTTGCTTGTTTTTGGGGGAATTTTCCTTTCAGTTTAGTCATCAACAAGTGAAATGCATGATCAGTCAGATTTATGTCAGTTGGCTAACATTGCTACTGCACAATAAATAATACAGTTGCGTTGAATTCTTTGCCTTGAATAACTCTGGTTTACTTTTGCAGTGTGGTTCAGGTCTATGTGAATATGCACTTAAGCATTTGGCTTAATATCAGCCAATAAACACTGAAACATTTCACAATTTATCCTGTTTTTGTCAGCAGTCATACAAACGACAAATGCAAGGGAATCGGTTGCATTGTCAGCAATACATGCCAACCTGGCCATGGCACAGTTGAGCAGTCAGTTATAAACCATATATAAACTGTTATAATTCTTACACCGTAAATACCCTCAAATTAAAGCCAAGAGTATTCAGTTCAAGAACATCTTGTGCGTTTGTTCATTTCAAATCCATTGTGGTGTGGTGTTTACATCCAAAATGATGAGAATTGTGAAGCGCCCTAATATTTACGAACTTGCCTGTACCATCACATTTGCAATTTTTGCGTGTCGTGCTATTACACCAACGGTCGAACGTGACAAACTCCTGTACGTGCGTGTAAATCAGAATCGCTGTTTCTAAGAATAGAGCACCGACAGTCTGCCATGTAACGGGCCTGGGCACCGGAGACCTGCTCGCACACATAACACAAGTAGCCTCAAAAGCGATTGGCGTCGTCCATTATGTTTTGCCCAACGCATAAAGTGCAAAAGTCATGACTGGAAGGGATTCAATCTGTGGGTATCGGATGAGTAGCTGGCATAGTCGGGCAGCCTGGACCCTAAACATTAGCCCATGGGGTTATGGATTAGAAGCAGTTTCGTAACGGACGTCCGAACAACACCAAGTGAAACCAGGCTTGCTAACCGCGCACAAAGGCGCGACGATCCACAATCCCGACCGTTGCACAGATGACATTGAGACCCCCCCGATTGTCGTCATTTTCCTCACTGGCTCTGTTCAGAGCAAACAGCCTCAGTGCGAGTGTGCGCCATCATCCCCGTGACTGCGTCGCCGTCTCCCAAAACACAAGACAGTCGACGAGCCAAGTAGCCCGAGGCGCCGAGATCGGTGTTCGAAACGGCGTTTGGGGGGCTACGGGTGGTCCAATGGGGGCTAACGGTGTTTAATAAGTGTATGGGTTATCAGACGGACACATCAGTCAAGTGCGATTATTGTGTCTTTTTGTAGACAAGTGCCAGCTAGCGTTTGGCTAATAAGCTAGCCTTAGCCAGCCAGAGCAGGCCCGCCGTGCAAGTCAACGCTCGCAACGGGCGCCGGCTATCAACGTCCCCCCTCCCAGTTTAAGGCTTTTTGCACCGCCGTCGCCGTGTTTCACAATGCTCACTGGCACAGATGACGGACACGACACGATCGAGAGAATTCGAGGTGGAAACAATGGCGATTACCTGGTTTTATCAGGTTGCCAGGGCGCGCGGGTTCTTTCTCTCCGAGGATCATGAACACCTCTCCTTGTCGATGACGTCACGCGTAGGTCTTTTCGTCGGGGACGTAATGAGCGTGCCAGTCGACTGCAAGTTGAACGGGGGTCACGTTTGACGTGCAAGCGAAACGAAATCAAGGACAGATATTTTGGCAAACTGATCGGTTGCGGGCATTTATTGGAAATGTTCTCCATGGGAAACATTGTATGTGTAAATTTAATAAACAAATGGATTAATCTGAAATTAGTGAAGCAGGCAGCCACCATGCAGAAAAAAATGCAGAATTTCTGTAATCATCTCGTTTATATCTGATCACAACATTACCTTTTCTGTTTTTTAAATTGTACATACATGACGGGAATATATGTCAGCAATCCAATACCAGTAATCATTTAATTATTCCTGTGCCATTCTGATGTCTCATTAGATAAAATAAAGCCTGTTGGCCAATACTGATCAATATTGACACAAAACCTCCATATACCTGTACAAAATATATCAGTTTTTTTTGTGTTGTTTTTAAGAACCATTCACAATAAACAGGGTTTACCTCAAACATCTGGTTTGCAGCGTCCTTTAGTGGACATAAACGTATCTACACGTTTTATTGGTAAACGCTTTGTTAGGGGTAGAAAAATAAATAGTAAATTTCTGAATACACATACAAAACACCATAAAATATCAGTCGTGAATTATAATGTAAGAACGGAGAAATGTACGGTTAAAACCGTGTTTTATTTTTTACGGTCCCATAACTTGTACGCAGCCGCATCACATGTCTCGTGATTGGTCCTTCAGAATATCCCGGAAAAAGACGAAGTTAAAGCTCAACGAGTTTAAATAAAGTACATTACGGTAAGACGTCATCAACGTGCTGCGCTGGCCACCTTCAAAATAAAAGTCATTTTGACAGACACCAGTGCGTTGGATTTAAAGTTGCTGTAATCTTTCTCTTGTCTGGTTACCTGACTCCACACTGTCTCGGGAGTGCGGTTGGCCTCCAGGTAGTGTTCCCATTTTTAACAATGACAATAAATTTGCTACATATTAAACGTAGCTCGTGGAGGCGTTTTACCGTAATACATACTATGAATAACCCTTGCGGCGGCTAGCTTGACTTTGGTATCGAGTCTCGCCTGACTCCAGTGGTAAACAGCGTGAAGGCCTTTGGCTGCAGCTCGAAATCCGATAACGCTTTAGCAGTCTTGTGGTGAAATTTCACTTCAAAATGGGCGTAAAAATAGAAATGTTCAAAGTAAGTCAACCTATTTTTTGTGCGTGGGGGATGTTAAACACTTAACTGAGTAACGACTTAAAACGGCGAAGATTTAGGTGTTTCGGTTCTAGTCGTTGGCAAGTATACTGACATGCTTGTCTTTATTGTTGCTGTCGTGGAACAGATGATGTTGTATTTGTCCTTCCCCGTTTCCATGTTCTGGATATCGAATCAAGCAGAATATTTTGAGGAATACATCGTAAAGAGGAAGGTTTGTATCCCGATAGTATGAACAGTAAGTTAATACACAATGCAGTTACCCGTTTTGTAAAACTAATTGCACTTTCTCTTTTCTACTCTGAAATATTTTATGGAACTCAGAGGGAGATCTTCCCCGCAGACGAGGAACTTCATGTAAGTGTCTGTTACATCTTAAACTGTATGTATGTACTGTACGTTTTGTCATTTACCAACACCTTTAAATGATTTTGAAAGCAAGGGCATGAGCCCCATCTCTATCCCATTCACTCGGACATGAATGGGGAGTTTTAAAGTGAGAA
The DNA here is from genome assembly GCF_054856545.1 of Hippocampus guttulatus. Taxonomy (NCBI): domain Eukaryota; kingdom Metazoa; phylum Chordata; class Actinopteri; order Syngnathiformes; family Syngnathidae; genus Hippocampus; species Hippocampus guttulatus. Next base: position 7,999,799 of record NC_141276.1, read on the forward strand.
ATGTGGAATTGCGGGAAAACTGAAGTTGGAGTGATCTCAATCTGTTGAATTCAAAAATTAAATAAAGGTAGAATGTGATGTGTGAATGTTTTTAGTATTAGGATGGTAGCCAGGACAACCATCATTTTGAAATGTGCACCCTTTTATAGCAGCAATTAAGAATGAAAGTTTATTCCCATTTTTTAAATTATTATTTTTGATGCTCTTTGGGTTTAGAACACCCACAGAGGTTCTTGCACGACTCAACTAATATTTCTTTTGTCATGTTAACTTGCAGAGGAAAGAGTTGGAAGACTTCAAGGAGAGAATGCGCGCACGAAAAGAGCAGCGGCGACTGAAACAAATCTCGATGGAGTCAGACAACTAAAAATATTTTCTTGAAATATATTTAAACCAAAATTGGTGGCCATGTATCATATAAGGCAACATTGAATGGAGCAGGGCGATTTGAATATCATACTTTTCCCACTGAACTTTGACAGCACGTACTTGCAGTGTAATTATTATTATTCTCATTTTTTGTGATTCAATGATTATATATGCTGCTGGACTTATGTTTGGTGTTGTTATTGTATCCATACATTGCATCATATCATACTTTATGTGACAAAAGTGGCTTGGTAATGTTCTTGCGGTGTCAGCTCTGATTTGGACACAGATTCTCATGATTTTGTATGATCTAAAATTTTGAACCATCCTTTTATACCACTTGTCCACATTAGAGTTCAGGGGGAGTTTACCTATATAGATCATTTTGGATGAAAATTTCAGGTACAGTATACCCTGGATTGGTTGCCAGTTATTCTCGGGGCACATTCAGAAAAACAACCGTTCACAGCTATAGACAATTTAGAGTCTTGAATTCATTAATCCATGTTTTTCTGAATGAAAACCAGTGGAAGAATAAAGGACATATTTCCAAAAAAGGAAGAAAAAAAGCAGCGTTGTAAGAATGCCACCCTTTTCCCTGTGCTGAAACAAAGCCTCATAAATCCACATTTATCCAGTCATTAGCAAGGTTCTTATGTTTAATGACACTAACAAAAAAAAACGATAATTGAAAAAAACATTTGTTAACGAAATAAAATAAAAACGAAAATGTTTAAAAAAAAATAAAACTAACGTAAAGTAACTATAATTGGAGCAAATGTCCTTTGTTTTCGTTTTTGTCAATTAATGTCATTCATGAGCTTTTGGGTTTGAAATTAACTGAATAAAAAAATTAAAACGGAATAAAAAAATAACTATAATGAAACATTAAATTTTTACTACCTTGGCCATTAGGTAAACATTAGCAAAGGTGATAAAACTTCAGTCGTGTTATGCCGTCAGTAGGCTGTAGGGGTCACTGTTTCCTAGGAAATGTTTATGACGAGCAGGTAGGAAGAATTTAATAACAAGGAAGTGACCAACTGTGACAGAAATTACCCTGTGGCTGTCAAGATGGCACCGATTGGGCTAAAAACAATTGTAGGAGAAAGTAAGTGGCACACATTCCGTGTTGAACTATTTTAATGCTTTCTTTACTACTGGAATTTGTATACATTGACAAAGTTAAGCGTTAGACGCTGTGATGAATCGGTCATGTGAACGTGACGCTAGAGAACGAAGTTTGTTCCTCGAAAGATGTTTCTGGGCTGAAATCTCAATAAAATGCCGAATTAGGAAAATGTCAGCCGAGCGACGTAATTAGCAGTGAGCGAAAATATTGATTCTGTGAAATATCGTTATGGCAACTTCATTTTAAGTCTAAGTACGTCCAGATGAATGGCAGGTAAAGGCTAATGTCGGCTAGTTTACGTAATGCGGAAGTTCGTCAAGTTCTCCTTAATAGTCGAAGTAAACTCACTTTGAACAAATATCACGATTTTCATACGTTAAAACAATTCACTTGTAGCTTTAATTGGTTCATTTTATTCCACTCATTAAAAAAACGCATTTTCATTCATCGTTGATGTTTAAAACATCAACGTATTGTTATTGATATGACGATGAACGTTTATTAAATAGCAAATATGATATGTGCACTTGAGGGTATCAACTAACCCAGTCTATTAAAAATAATTATTGAAAATTTTGGAGAAACACAAATGGTCCATACTTTAGTTTTCAAGATTAAAATCAGCATTCAAAATACTAATTGTAATTATTCATAACCTTTCGGTGTGTACTTGATGTTAAAGCCGCTGGGTTTTGAAGAGCAGGTTGCACCACATTAATTTTTACCCACAGCATGATCAGACAATAAAGTCTTGTACAATCTGTTGGGGTAGTTTTTTTTTTGTTGCTGTTCTTACTATTTACACCCTAACTTTAAGTCACCTCTGCAGTTGCTTATTATGAAAAAGCATTTCCAACTACTATTCTGTTGAACCCTCTTCTAGAATGACTTGGCAAAGCACCAGGAAGTTGGTCACATCTGAAGTTCTGCATTTGTGTTATATCTGTACTTGTCTCAATAGAAATCCTAAATGGTGTCATCAAGAGTGTACGGAAAGATGGCGAGTGGAAGGTAAATATTGTCGAAACATAACAACAACCCTCTCAGTCTGATTTGCATTTATTATCATCATACAATTGTTCTTTTTTTTTTTGTAATGGCTTCAGGTTCTTATTGTGGACCACATGAGCATGCGGATTCTGTCGTCTTGTTGCAAGATGTCGGACATCCTAGCTGAAGGGGTCACTAGTAAGTGTACCATTTGCAATGCTGCCTGTGTGTCCTGCTGAGGGCGATGCAAGAAGCATTTATATGACCATCCTTGTCATAATTCCTGCCCTCTGGATCAATTAATGCTTGCTCAAATTGATGTCATCCCTGATGGTCTCCTTGTGTTGATCTTTTTATGTCCGACTTTTGAGGTGTCTTGTGCTTTCAGTTGTGGAGGACCTCAATAAAAGCAGGGAGCCCATCTCTTGTCTGGAGGCCATATATTTGATCTCACCAGTGGAAAAGGTCCGGTTACACACTAAATTTAAAATACCTGGATCAGGCATTGTAATTGAATCATTAATGGTGAAGAATGCGGTCAATTTCTGTAATTTGTTTAAGCAATAATAAATCAGCGTTTATTCCTTAATAGTCTTGGTAGCTATACAGGTACCGTAATGTAAGTTGTTGTCCTGCTGATTTAATAAAACGATAACAAGCACTTCAACTTGCAGTCAGTCCGGGCTCTCATCAACGACTTCAAGGACAGCGCCTTTACTTACAAAGCAGCCCACATCTTCTTCACAGACAGTAAGACATTGCGTTGTTCTGTTGTAAAACAACAAAAATGCTCACATAAGTCATTTGATAGTTTGGATTTATTTCTACGCCCTCAGCTTGCCCTGATAATCTTTTCAATGAAATTGCAAGATCAAGAGTCTCCAAGGCCGCCAAGACGTTGAAAGAGATTAACGTCGCTTTCCTACCGTATGAGTCTCAGGTAGGATTTTTATTCACCCCCAACAAAAAGCCTACGACAACAACTGAACTTTATTATAAATAAATAATAATGACATAATGTTATTTTTACTTTGCCTCTTGAAAATATTTTTTTTCAATTTGTGGGTTGTTATTCATCTTAGTGTCACCTTATATCACAGCAGTCTTTGATCCAGTCTGTGTGACTGCGCAACTGGTCCTATTGAAGTGCCCCCCCCCCCCCTCCCTGTCTTCGCCTTAGGTGTTCTCCCTGGACCACCCAACCTCCTTCCACTCTTTCTACAGCCCCAAGTCCAATCAGGACACAAGAAACAAAATGATAGAGAGTCTCGCCGAGCAAATTGCCACTTTATGCGACACGCTCAAAGAGTACCCTGCCATCCGATTCCGCAAGTATGACCCTTGCCTTGTAACTAACCTCCTACATGAGCTGAACATTTTTTTTCTGCTAATTCATTTCTACTCATGTCCCCGTAGCGGCTCGGACAGGAACGCCAAATTGGCCGAAGAGGTCTACCAGCACCTAAATGCCCACAAAGCGGACAACCCAAGCATGGGAGAGGTTCTAGTGCATTACTACTATTCCTCCTCTTTGACATGTTATATAAAAGTGAATTATTAGTCTCCTTTTATTCCACTATCATCTTTTTCCATACAAGAGTATAAAAACATCCATTGGGATTGTGCAGCTTTTCACCTCTACAGGTTGTGGGTGTTTTTTTTTTCCCCCTTCACTCTGCTGCTCTGCCCTTTTTTTCTTCTTTTTCTTAGCTCACCTTTCCTTACTCCGGGATCACTCTTATCAGGCATGTATTATTTATCTGTGTTTATTTGTTTGGTGCTGCCTTGCGAATCTTCTCTATGTTGCATGAGAGGAAAAGAATACAGGTGTTCCTCTTATGATGGGCGAAAATTTGTGTGTAATGATAACAATGCAAACATGTCCATCGACGAGCTCACCAATAGCATCGGATTTGTGGCGTTGTAACCCCTAAAGCAACGTACATTTGAACACAAATGGTATAGCAACACAGGTAGATAGATAACACAACTATAAGGTGTCCTTACACCGCCTTGCATTTATTACCGTTTATAACCTCCAAAAATTATAATCTCCTAAACCGAAGAGTTTCTGTATTCCAAAATACTGCATCATTGTGACAATTTAACCACCGCACACATGGAAGTGCAACAAATATGGATTCCGTGGTGGAATAAAAATAAATATTCACACTCGTGTTTGGTTAATATATAACATTTCTGTATTGATTGCAGGGGGTAAACAAGGGGCGTTCGCAACTCATCATCGTCGATCGTGGGTTCGATCCCATCTCACCTCTCCTGCACGAGCTGACCTTCCAGGCTATGGCCTATGATTTGCTGGATATCCAAAAGGACATATACGCGTGAGTACACGTTCACTGGGGAAATGTTTGTTTTGTTTCGTTATTCCTGCATATTGTCTTATGTGTAAGTTGTTCTTGTTTAGTTATCAGACTACTGGCATTGGGAATTCCAAAGAGAGGGAAGTATTGCTGGATGAAGACGATGAGCTCTGGGTTCAACTCCGACATCTGCACATCGCCGATGTCTCAACGTGAGGATGGCAGGATTTGAGATACGCACACGGTCCCTGTAAAATGACTTCCTAAAATGTTCTTATTTTGCCGCTGTAGGAAAGTGACGGAACTGCTGACCACCTTTTGTGAAAGCAAGAGGATGTGCACCGACAACGTGAGTGTGACTGTCTTGGCCACTTTGGTGTCATTTCAGACAAATATGTTTTGTTTGTTTTTATTGTGCCTTTGTTTGTTACATGCTAGGCCAACATCAAAGATCTGTCTCAGATGTTAAAGAAGATGCCACAGTATCAGAAGGAGTTGAGTATGGTGAGTGACTTTGGATTTTTTTATTTTATTTTTTTAATACATGTAATACATGCAACAAAATTATTTAATGTATCATAATAACATAACGTCACATATATTAGCCCTCCCCACTTCACGTGATTGTTCTCCGAGCCTTACAATTGTTTTGTTTTGTTTTTTTGGGAGGGACGTGGGGGGGGGGGAGAATGTCCTCATTTGTTTGTTACTGCTGCATTGTTATTGACGCTCCTGTGTTTTTTTTTTTTTTGTTGTTGTTTTTTTTGACAGTACTCCACTCACTTGCACTTGGCTGAAGCTTGTATGAAGAAGTTCAAGACATCCCTTCATAAGCTCTGCGAAGTGGAACAGGTCAGTGTTGGCGCATTTTGACGCAGTCTGGTTGCAAACAGCGTGAGAGGTGCCACAATTACCGGTAATTGATTCTTAAATCGACAGCTAGTTTGATAATTGATCCATTTTTTAGAGTCCCACGTTTCATTTAAAAATGTTCAAATCCTTGGAATTTCACTCTCAACAGTAAATAGTCTCTGATTTCAATGTGGAAAACGGTAATCATAATGTTGGTCTATTTTTGTACATGTTATTAGACCAACCCAACAACATAATCATATTCTATTTATGTTGGCCCACGTTCTGTTTGAAATAATATTCTGTTTTTAAAAAATGGAGATTAAAAAAAAAGAATAAAAAGAAATCACTTTTGTCAATTAATCGAAAGAATAATTGACAGATTAATTGATCATTAAAATTATCGCTAGTTGCAGCCAGAAGTTTTTTATTTTATTTTTATTATTTTAACCATATGGTCACATTGCGCCGGTCATCTTTTGCCACATCCGGTCACAGAGTACATTTGCCCATCTGTACTTGACATTATAAATAGTAGTAGGATAATGGACTCTTTATCCCCCTCGACACATGAAAGAAGCCTTATATTCATTCCCACCCGAAATATTAAACTTCTCGGCACTTGTCTGCCCATTTATGTGTTGTGAAAACAAAGCCTTGATATTTACATGAGCAGAAGGGCTCAGCAAGGATGCGTTAGGGTAAGTCCGTTACGCGCAACGTCCGGCGGGGGGATTTGCCATTCCGCTCGGCACACCGGGTGACCTCCATTTATTTATAGCGCCGCCGGGGTGTATGTTCAAATGCCACTGCACGGTTTGTGGTGTTTAATGGAAAATAGCTGTCATAATATTGTAAAAGGAGCTTGAGGCCAGACGTCAGCACCCGCAAGCTCTAATGTCATGACTAAGTGTTAGGACGCTTAATAACATTTAATGACTTGGTGATGTAAAAATCCTTCCAAGCACATATCTGTGTCCTGGATTTATCATGGATGGGCTATCAGCGTTGCTCGGACCCGAGACCTGATTTTATGTCTGCACAGGAAATAACCGAATCGTGTCCTTTTTGCGAGCTAAGTTTTCTGATTGATGCATCGATGGGTTATGAGCTTGTTTGGATGCCACCACCTCTTCAATCCCACAAGATTGTTTTGGCTTTTAAAAAGGGCGGGCAGATCCGAACGGCAAACGCTTTAGGCACCATTCCTAAAAGTGTTCTGCATTGTTTAGCCGAGCAAGTATATCCATTACCGCTCCCAGGGAGTTGAGGTTTTCACTGCTGGGTGGACTGTGAATGGTATGCGTGAAAGACTTTACCAATTTCCACAAAACTCTGAGGGGCCAAGGACGAGTCCATAATTATCCCCCTGGACCCTCTTGAAAATGAGACACTGAATCACATGACTTGACTTTGAATTTAATCACATTTTCCGTAAATGAGTCTTAAGAGTGCCTCGTTGTCGGCCACGGGTACACACAAGTCGCGCAGAGAAAGGTGAAACGTTATTTGTTTTGTTAATGTCCGATCAGAGAGACAGCATGTGGCTGCTCGTTTTTGCATCATGGAAAAGCCATGCGATGACCTCGTGTGATATGTTGTAGCCACCGAAGACCTTTGAGCACATATCTTGTCGAAAAGGTCATGTCACTTTCCCTTTCTCTCGTCACAGGACTTGGTGATGGGCGCAAATGCCGAGGGGGAGCCTCTGAAAGACGCCATGAAGAGCATCGTGCCTGTGCTACTCGATAATGAAATTTCAGCATACAACAAGATTCGCATCATCCTGCTCTTCATATTCCACAAGAAAAAAGGTGCAGTTTTGATCCCCTTTACCAATTCCTTGCGTGAATTAAAAAAAAAAAAATTATCACAGTTTGGCTGATTTTGTGATTGCTTGCAGGCATTGGCGAGGAGAACCTTGACAAACTCATTCAGCATGCCAATGTGGCGGCCGACAGAAACATCATCACCAACTTCCAAAACCTGGGCTGTAACATCATTGCTGGGGTATTTTTTTATCTTGAGAGTGGAAACTTACAGGGCGAATCCAATCTTATCTATTCTTCTTTCATGCCTGTCCGTCCCTTATTTGGGTCTGTAGCAGAGCTGGAGCCTCTCAGCTGACTTTGGGCTAGAAACAGGGTACACTTCGGATTGGTTGCCAGTCCTTCACAGAGCACAGATTGACAAACAAGCATTCACACTCACAATCAACATTTGAAATGTGGAGGAGAGAAAATATAGGAGGGCCTGATTTGAGAGCGAAATGACCTATCAAGCAAGTTTCTTCTCCGTATGTCAGCGTTCACGACGCCTAAACTAAAAAGTGCGATTTGTTTCCGAATTTGTTTTAGGGAGCCAATGCCGGGACAACTCTTCCTGATCGCAAACAGCGTGCTGACAGCACGTACCAGCTCTCCAGATGGACGCCCATTCTCAAGGACATCATGGAGGTGTGAGAGGTTTTAGCACAAATGTTGCGATTTTTGTCAATAATCGACAAAGCGCGAGGTCTCAATGGAGTCCATTTCCCTCCAGAACGCCATCGAAGACAAGCTGGACAAGCGTCACTGGCCCTTCATATCAGACCCCGCCCCCATCAGTACCACTCACACGGCAGTCAGGTAGGTCCTGTCGTTGAGATTCAAATTGCGAGCGAGACAAGCGAACCACTTAACCACTATGCTGCTTTTATCATTTTCCATTTGGCTATTTTTAGACCATTCATAGAAAACAAAACTAAACCAAAAAAAAGCTGTCGTTTGTGTTTAAAGAAACTAAAGGAGGGGTCATAGACAGATTATTTTTGTCAGATAAAAGCTTTGATCCCAGTAAGTAAGTCCTAGTGGAGCTCTTTTGGGTAAAAAAAAAAAAGGGTCGAGTGAGTAGAAGGTTTAAAAGGTGAAAATAAGCCAGTTTTGCGTCAAATGCTCTAATCTTGCGGAGAATTCCCATCTCGGTGGTGTTTTTGCAAATCAGACGGGCTCGGCTCATAATCTGCGTCATGCACAAAGCTTGTGTCCTTAGTGTTCCGCAAAGTGCTGTAAATAAATCGGAGTCGTCATTAAAACGACTGTTCATGATTTATGGAACACTTCCAACATGATTTGTCCCCTTCCATATCTTCAGCGCTCGTTTGGGCCAGTGGCACAACAACAGACCTCCGACAGAGTATCACACCGGACCCAGACTCATTATTTTTGTCATCGGCGGGCTGACCCTCTCAGAGATACGTTCGGCCTATGAAGTCACCCGAGCTTATGCCGGGAAATGGGAAGTGCTGATTGGTAAGCGTTTGTTTTATTTACAGCTGACCATCCAAAGTCAAATCTCCCGTTCGTTGGAGGAAAAACAAAATTGACTGAAAAGTCAAACAAAACCCATCGTCACGCATCGCAGAAGATTTAGTGACAATTCAACTATCTGAATTAACGACGTACATCCCAGACCAGAATATATAATGCTCTGCTGCGGAATTTTTTCCTCCACGTCAAACTGGTGAAGTGGTATTGGCATGTAGTATCGGTGCATTTTTACATTACTGTACAGTATCGGGACTGTTTTCAGTATACTCAGTGATGCTAGCGTAGCACCAGTATGTGATGGGCATGGGTGGCCATGGCACTCATCTTATGCCTCTTGAGACTCCGCCACAATTGTTTTTTTTAAACTGTATATACTTTAACTGTATAAGGAACACATTTACAATTAATCTAAATGCAAATTCTAAAAGAATCTCTCTTTAGTATCATGTGAGTCCTCTAGTCAATTTCAACCAAAATCTACTCACTTACAGTATATCCACTGAAGGGGGGGGTCTGATTTTATTTTCATTAAAAAAAAAAAATCAAAAAAAAGCAGGTAAAAACTACAGAAAGTGTTTTCCACAAAAAAATGGGAGTTGCTCCCTAGCCCAAAAAAATGTAAAAAATATGGAAAATTATCAGCAAATAGGTGCTACTATACTGTTGTTAAACTTTTATGATGGCAACTTGCCCCCAAACTGGTTTGAGTTGACTTTGTAGGTTGTGCACTCCTTTGCTCATTCTAAGGAGCATTAGCTTAGCATTGTAAATGACTTTTTTTTTTTTTTCATTTGGTGTTTGACAGGCTCTTCTCACATTCTCACCCCAACGGGCTTCCTCAATGACCTCAAGATTCTCGACCAGGTTCCTAATCCATCTTGCGAAGACAACGCGGATCCCAACAGTGGACGGGCACAATGAAGGAAGAGCCTTTCTTTTGATCGGCTCCAGGTTATACGCACGTCCCAACACGGCAATAATTCAAGTGAAATATGAAGATCTTTTTTTTTTTTTCCGTGTTCAAGGATTGTTCATATAGTTTGCTCTGCAATTCGTTCTGTGTTGATATAAAAGTATTTTAATGACTACTAGCCTCATCAACCCGTGAATGACATCACTGTATGACCCTTTTGAAGGTACCTTAAATTAAATGCCCCCCTTTACCCACTTTGTCCTGGTAAATCCAATGGCAACTGCTGTCTTTGATACTCTTGCGCACGACTTCATTATAAATGCTGGAATGTGGTGTTTCTTTGAAGAAGTAATAAAAGAAGCAATATTCACTTTACAGCTGCTGTGATTGTCATTAGCTTGCCACTTTGGATGACCACGTAGAGATGTCGTAATTGCGAGTGAGGGAGAGGAATCACACCTCAGGGAGGGGACGTGAGTGGTGGGGCGGGGGGTGGGGGGGGGGTGATAGATATATATCATCTCCGCTCCATCCTGGGGATTATGTTTTTATCTTGGATTACAGATGGCAATATTAAGAACAGGACACGGGCCTTTGCTCCTAATGGCGTTGTGTTAATGCTCAGCACTTCACTCCATTTAAAAGCCTTCCGTCCGCGCCGCGTCGGGTGCACAATCAGATCGGCCCCCACCCGGTCGTGACGTATCGGACGAGTCATAACAGATTTCCTTTCATCACTGATTTAACGTTCGATGTGGTTTTCTGTGCAGAAGAGGAGCGCCATGCTGTGACGGTGAGGAAAAACTTTCATTCTTACAAATATGGATGCTGTAATAATGTCTGAAAACGTGGAATTCGGAAAACCTGCACCATCCAATAGCATTCATTCAAAAAAAGAATAAATAAAATAAAAAAAATTAAAACTGTTTTTATTAGGTATGTTTGCATGAGCTAAGAGGTTACAAAGCAAAAACCAAAAAAAAAAGTCAACATTTACAATAGTCTTTTTATCGTACGTTTTAATGTATTGTGTTGTAACTGCACAAGGAAGCAGGTACTATGTGATTTATTTATGTATTTTCTTTAAGATTCCACAGGAAGACCAGAGCAGATTCCGGACATCCTGAGTTCATTGCAGCAAGCGCAAATGGAAGAAAAGCACGGGTCAAACCACAGCTCCGCTTACACGCAACGACGACCTTTTGCTGAGCAGCAGGTGTTAATAGCAGCAGCGAAGTATCAGGTACTTCAAAATTTGAGTTTTGGTGTGAAGTCAACATTCCTCTCAAGATGCCCCCCTCCCTTCTTCTCAGGAGACGAGAGGTTTTCAACATCACGGCTCGGCGCCTCAGATTTCAGTCACACAAAGCACTCCGGAGATGAACAGGAGGCTCCACTTGTTGCCGGGTAACCAGTTGGCGATTCCCATCAAGCGAGGCGACGTCGGTTCCATCGAGGTCGTGGGGCCGCCTGGTATATTCGAGCGAGACTTTTTTTCATGTAGTAATTGCGTCGTTTTGGCGATTGACAGGCGGTGTCGCCCGAGGAACAGCAGAAGTTGATGAATCTTATCCTTCACGGTCAGAGTGGACGCATGGAGGACCAGTGCTGCTCCCTGGATCCCAGCCGCAGTGCCCCCTGTACTCCAAAACTCTCTGACAGGGAACCTCGAACTGATTTGTCCAATCAAGGTGAATGGCTACAATTACACTGGTCAACAGCGAATTTGAATCAGAAGGATTTATGTATTTTTGTATACATATTGTGTATAAAAAATTTGACTTGAGTGACTTCATTATTCATTATTTTAATTTGATGAGTATCCAGTTATACATACGGATATTTTTTAAATATTCTTTACATTAAAAAATATTGTTCTCATCATTTAAATTCATTTTTTATATTGTCATGATTGTGTCATAAAATTGTGCGAATTATTCATATATATATATATATATATATATATATATAATTTTAAATATATATACCGGTATACTTTTATTTTCTTCCCCAGATTCTGATGCATTCTTCAACTTGTTGGCCTACACTCAGAGTCAACGGCTTGACGATCAACGAGTATCCCTTCGTTCATTACCCGGTTTAGACAAAAAGGAGCCGCAATCATCATCATCATCCGGCGCAGATTCAAGCTACTTATGCGACATGGTCTCCAAAGTTCAGGTTATTATATCCCATATTGATCAACATCTTGCATCAAAACCAATATCTAGAAAACAGAATTTCCATGTTAACTATTAGCTCTTTAATATTAAAGATGAAGTAATAGTATGATCCATGTTCAGGGAAGCAGAATGGAAGACCAAAGGTGCTCCCTAACTCTAATTCAGCCAATGGAGCCAGCACGAAAAGACAACGACGTTTCTGGCATTGCACGCTCGGCCTCCTTCAGCCCCGGTTCGAACGTAGAACATCCCAAGAGCCAATCTAAGACGTCTCCCAAAAAGGTAAACCAGTGAATAGAAGTGATACTATGCATTTAATGGCATACTGTAAACGCATCATCATCAAAGGCGGCAATCGTAGCGTATTTTCCGCACTATGAGGATCATCTTCAATGAAGGGCGTATTTTGAAACCGTTTTCATATATAGGCTGCACGGCATTATAAGGCGCTTAGAACAGAAGCTATAATAGTTTGCTGCAGTCGCACTGTGCATCCACTAGAGGGGGCTAAAGAGAATACAATACATATTCAATACAGCTTTATTTATATAACACTTTCACAACCGATGCAGCTTTAACAAAGTGCTTTACAGAACATTTAAAATACTACGTCCAGGAAATCTGAATATTGAGTCACCTATAAGGCGCATCGGATTATGAATTGGCTTTTGAGAAAATGGAATGCTTTTAGGTGCGCCTCATAGTGCGGAAAATACGGTACTTATATTCTGTACTTGAGTAGAAGTGAAGATATCGCTGTTTTTGTATTTTTAAAGTAGTAACTGGCCTTACTCAAACTCGGCAGGTAAAAGTAAACGGTGTAGCACTCTCTACCATGCAGGCGGTGAGTCCATCTGAGCAGAAGCAACTTCTCACCTTAATGTCTCACGCCCAGCGAGGGCGCATGGAGGAGCAGCGATGTGTCCTCACCGTGAGCCCCCAGACTTCCCCCAAACGCAAGCTTGCTCAGAGCGCCGCAGGTTCGAGGCTTATTTACGTTTTCTGTGTCTTCTATACAAATAAATTTGACTCAAACCAAAATGAAAGGTATTACTCTTGATGCAAAGTGAAGTGATGTCTACTGTGAATTCATCATGACAGCGATTCAACCCCTGAATTTTAGTGCTACTTTTGGGCTCAGAGAGACGACAAAGTCAACGTCATTTATTGAAAGTTGTCCTTGTGTACGGGCAGGCCCGGATTCTGACAAGTTCTTCAACATGCTGGCCAAATCACAAGGCAAACGTCTGGATGACCAGCGAGTGTGTCTTCCATCGTTACCCGGGATCCAAAATGGAGGCTCCACCCACAAAGACTCGAGCTATTTGTGTTACATGGTTTCAAAAGTCCAGGTGGGTGGACATCTCAGCTAAACTCAACCCAGTGGTTTTAGAGCGGTCTTCAGTATCCACATCAATCCCATTTTCCAACAACAGGGTTCCAGGCTTGATGACCAGAGATGCTCTGCGCCTCATATCCTCCAGAATTTGGGCACCCTGACCCCCCAAGGCAAAGATTTGCCCGCTTCAGAGCCATCTGACAAAGCGCCAAGGAGGTCCGGCTCCCTAAACCGTAATAGAGATGACGCTCAACAGCAGGTGAGGCTCCCTGAGAGAGTGGGAGAAAGAGCGAGATCCCCAAGAAGATAATGTTTGCATGTTATTATCTTCTTTTTTTAATTTGAAAAAAAAAAGAAATACAAACTACAAAAAAAAACCTGCTGAGAATTTGACAACACACCTTAAGCAACGACATTTGAACACAAAATTTGCAGCAACTATCGTACAAACAATACAGTGTATCTCAAGGGATATATAATTTATCCCCCCCCCCCCCAAAAAAAAAACTTGCTGCAGTTTGAGTCACTTATTTGTTAGTCTTCTTTGTGTATTATGAATATCTGTATTATACCGCCACCCAGTGGCCAAGGAGCGCATTGTCAACGGTCACTGAACTTTTAACGCATGACAAAATGATTTGTTTGTGGGAATGGAATGGATTGATGAAATTTCTATTCATTTCAATTTTCATTCATTTGTGATTGTAGCACGACGGTATAGCAATGAGCTGGATCATCCATGTACTCGTTACCATGTCAGTGTTCTACCCCCCCCCCCCCCCCCCAGCTATCTCTAGCTAAGCAGCAACAATTCCTAAAAATGATGACCCATGCTCAGAGAGGACGTATGGACGAGCAGCGTTGCACTTTACCTCAAAGCAAGAGCACGCCCGCCACGCCCACACGCAGCCCAAATAAAGCCCCTGCTGGTAACCAAAGTAAATCGCCACATGGGGGTCGCCAAGTATGTTTGTCTTGCTCTGAGATGGGAATCTTCCATGCAGGTCCAGACATGGACGCGTTCTTCCACATGGTGGCCTGTAGTCAGGCGTGCAGGCTGGACGACCAAAGGGTCGCTCTGCCCTCCCTGCCCGGCATTAACGCGACCACGGAGGGAAAACACCACGGGAGTCATGCGAAAGCTGCAACTCCAGTATGTGCCTTTATACCAGTTGACACTGTAAATTATTATTATTATTTTGTTGATGATATTGGAATGTATTATTTTGGTTATCCTATTTATCCGTGGTAGACAAGTGCCTAATCGACCTTGCGCGGTTCACCTCCCCATGCCAGGTTAGCGCACCACAAATCAGCGCGGCTGAAAGTGCACCGTCCAAAAGACACGAGGTCAACGCGTGTGCCTCTCAGGCTCAGACGACGACTGCACCATCGGGCTGCAGCCTGCCAAAGTCTGCATCTCTCAACTGCGAGACAGAACACCTGAGGACACTTGATTCCACAGCTCAGGTAAGCCAAAATATTATTCGTTGATAATGTGTCACAAATAAAACACGATGTGGGGACATACCAAGCGCATCAATCTGGGGGGGGAAAAAAAAAGTGAAATTACCATGTTTGGACTTTTTTTCTCATTCAGTGTCTTGTGATAATTTATCTTCTCTTTTCAGATGACTATAAAGGTGTCGATGAGCTACACACCAGAGATGGTAAGTTTGTCTTGATATGAAATTGAGGTTTGAAATTCATTTCCTCACCATTTTGTGGTTTTTCTTTGATAACCTACGAAAGGGACATAAGAATTTTAACCAGCCTTTCCCAGAGGTCTTCCTCACTCTCGGCGCTCCAGGAGAAAATCTCATGATCCCCCTGAGCCCAAGACCCGGAAGACCCGTGTCCTTGAACCTGAATCTCATCCCCAAGGAAGACGTTAAGTTGACGCAATGCTCGTCGAGCCGCACGAGCCCCAGGAAGCCTCGCTCGAGGCCTGGCTCTCCAGAACGAGGGGAGTCCGCGACCAGCCTGCACGAAGACTGCTTCTCTGTGATTGAGAAGGTTCACATGTCACACCGGAAAATGGGAGCGACTCAAGGGGGACAGAAACACAAAGGGAATCCAGTGAGAGGGAGGGGCATTGGAAAAAGACGTGTGAAGAAAGATTGGAAGGATGGTGGTTATAAACACTAAACATTATGCTTCAGGTAAGTAGTTTGTTTTGTGTGTTTGATCCTATACGGCCATCCTTTTCTATCGTGCTCGAATGAGCTCGACTCCCAGTAGATTGTGAGCGAGAGGCATGATACAACATTCACATGGACAATTTTGTTTTCAATGAACCTACGAACATTTATATTTTTAGAATGTGGGAGGAAGCTCAAGGAACATACAAACTTGAGATTGCAACCCAGAACCTCTCAACTCCAAAGTAGACTTGCTGCCCATTTTGTGTTGTAGTTCTATATACTGTACTTTCTACTCCTTTGAATTAGAAATGACCACGTCTTTTTTTTCTTTTTTTTGCATTATTCTGTATGTTTCACTGTCAAATACAAATAAAGGACACTACCGGAAATGTACACTTGTGGGCAATTGTTGTATTAAATGAATTTATGACCATTTATGGTAGAGGGCGTTGATGTTACAGAACTTGCGAAGTGAATTCAATGATTTGTTGTTCAACACGTTCCAAGATAACTGCTCAAAGCACACTGACTGACAACGATTTAGTACTGAATTGTGGCGATATAGCATTAAAATCCCCCTTCCAACTATACAACTTAAACACATTCATTTGCATCAGTTCATTCAGCACAATTGGTATTTATGAGTTATTTCGTTCTTTTTTTAATGAGCCCTTTCCTGCCACGACAATGTGCAGTTAGCTAGCGAGCTAGCCAGCTATGTCCGCACTAAAAATGTTTCTTCCTTGGAGAACAGCTTCCTGCCATTACTTAAATTCTCAGCCCGAGTAAAAGGGCACGCCGGGGGGATATATTTCAGCCAGTGGGGGCTTTCAGTGGCTATATTTTCGCAGCTCCAACATGTAGGGATGTGTAAGCATGAGAAAGACGCTGGACAAAGTAGTTTTGTACATAACATTTTTTTTAATGGTTTGAATTTGGCAGAGTTCTGATATGTGTCATGTTTGGAAGAAATACTTAATTTTATTTTGAAGGGACTTGGAGGATACCTGTTTTGTAAGTTTAGTTTCAGGGGCAACTCATTGTGAGGGGCAACCCAGCTGAGTCTATCATATGAATGTATTAATGTATACTGTATACACAAATAAAATACATTTTGACGTATTGATTTTTGAACGTGATCGTTCAGTAAGACCATTAAAAAATGGGGTATGAAACTACTTTTCATTGAGAAAACCACAAACTTTTTTTCCAAAGCATTTATTACTTTCATTGAATTTAGAGACAACGGGGTCCATATTGTATGGAACCCTCCACAATTATATCACCGGTTGTTATTCAGTAGCGTCACTTCCCTGAAAAAGAAGAGTGTCAAATTTTATGAGTCGTCCTTGAGAGATTGTATATTTGCTGCTTAAAATCAATATGTTACCTTTCCAGCATCACGACTCTTGGCCCTCAGCTTGTTGACCTGGGACTCTGCGATGTCAGCACGCTCTTGAGCCTCTTCGAGCTCATGCTGGACCTTCCTGAGCCTGGACATGTGAGTGTTGGCCTGCTCCTCCTGCAAGAGAAAATTGACGTTTCCGTTTTATGAATCAATGCTAATTTTTTTTTGTCAAATTGTAATGCTGTGGACTTACAGCCTCCTCGGCTTGTCTTTTGTAAGCCTTGACTTTCATTTGCAGTTTATCCACCAGATCCTGAAGCCTCGTCCCGTTCTTCTTGTCCTCCTCAGTCTGCACAGGTAAACGTGTGACGTTGTCACTGCTGTTCCAAGATGGAAAGCTGTGAGTTGTGGTGAAGTGGAACACACCTGGTAGGTCAGTTCCTTCACTCTCCTCTCATATTTGCGGACACCTTTAACAGCATCAGTTCCGCGTCTCTGCTCAGTCTCGACTTCGGTTTCCAGTTCACGGACCTGAAAAAAATGCACACAAATTTTATAACATAGTAGAAATATTGGGATAGATTCTTCTTGCACAGACACACTGGCAGTTGTTCAGAAATTCTGCAGACTCTAAAGTTCCACCTGGGAATTGATTTTAAGGTTTTGTTGCTTACGCATAAAATGTTAGCTTAGCGTCTTCCTAATTTGCGGATTTCGTGGTACCTTACGGCCACAACATGCTGGTGTTTTGGTGACTCTGGAAGCTAAAAAGTGAGCAGGTTCTAGAACATTCTCCATCCAGGCTCCAGTACTGTGGAATTCTTTACGTATGCAAATTAGAGCAGCTACCTCTGTAATGTTGAAATCTCAATTTAGAACTTGTTGGTTCACTTTTGTATTTGGTAAAACCACATGGAATGCAACTAATGACTTGCTCTGCCTCACGAACTGAGATCTGTATTTTGGCCTGTTTTACTGCCGCCTCTCCTCTTGTGACCTATGGACCTGTGAGGCCCTTTGAAAATCTTTTGTGTCTAAGGGCTGTATGAATAAACATGACTAAACAATAAAATTAGATGAATTCTCTTGTATGGCCTCTGTATGTGCGGTCCATACCCTCGACTCGAGTTTCTGGAGCTGCTTTTTGCCACCCTTCATGGCGAGGTTCTCAGCCTCATCCAGACGGTGCTGCAGGTCCTTGACAGTGACCTCCAGGTTCTTCTTCATCCTTTCCAGGTGAGCGCTGGTGTCCTGTTCCTTCTTCAGCTCCTCAGCCATCATGGCAGCCTTAGGTGTTGAGATGTTACACAAATTATTTGCAATTTCTTACCAATCATTGCATCGTCTCTGGGTTTGTGAGTAGACTCACATCAGTGATAGCCTTTTTGGCCTTCTCCTCAGCATTTCTTGATTCCTGAACGGCATCGTCCACTTCACTTTGAATCTGGACGAGATCGGACTCCAGCTTCTTCTTGGTGTTCAGTAGACTGGTGTTCTAAAATTTTGAAAGAAAGTTATTTTGAGACACATGATGGCGGAAGTCATCTCGACGTCAGCTAACGGAAACCACACCTGAGAGTGAAGCAGCCCGACACGCTCGCTAGCATCGACCAGCTCCTGCTCGGCCACTTTGCGTCCCCTCTCTGTCTGTTCAAGAGCGGCTCTCAGCTCCTCGATTTCAGCCACCATCAGGCCATTTCTACGTTCTACCATGGCAACCTGTTCCTTCATGTCTTCCTGGCCTCTGACAGCATCGTCAAGGTGCAATTGGGCATCCTGACAAAAACCAAATCATCAGTTGTATGTTCATTAGCATTTTTTGAAGCAGAGACGAGAAGCTCACCTTAAGTTGTCCCTGGATATTCCTCAGTTGTTTCTGGGCTTCAGCAGCCTGCCTGTTGGCGTGGCTCAGCTGAACCTCCATCTCATTCAGGTCCCCCTCCATCTTCTTCTTGATTCTCAGGGCGTCATTCCTGCTCCTGACCTCAGCATCAAGAGTGCTCTGCATAGAGTCATTCACTCTCTGGCTGTTCCTCTTGATCTGCTCCATCTCTTCGTCCTTCTCGGCCAGCTTCCTGTCAACCTCACCCTTGATCTGGTTGAGCTCCAGTTGCACGCGGAGAATCTTGGACTCTTCGTGCTCCAGTGTGCCCTGTGCGCAAGAAATGTGACCTCAGTAACGTTGAATACAGAAAGGCATTGTTTTGTCACGTCAGCAACACAATTTTAAACTTAGCACAGAGTATCACGTTGATTAGAATTCATGCTACTATCATGTGATACCTCTGCCTCTTCAAGAGCGGTCTGAATCTCAGCTTTTTCACTTTCGACCGTCTTTTTCGCTTTTTCCAGCTCATAGATGCTTTTTCCGGTCTCCCCAATCTGTTCAGTTAGATCCGAGATCTCCTCTGCAGTTCAAAAACATTTTGATTATGATTACAATTATCAACGATATTTTTCGAAATAACCATTGTGGTCATTTCTCCTGGATGTAGACTGCAAAGTGACGCACGCTGCAGGTTCTTGTTCTCCCTCTTCAAGGTCTCCAGCTGGTCTAGAGCCTCCTCATACGAGTTCTTCATCTTGAACAGTTCAGTACTGAGAGAACGGGCCTCCTTCTGGGATCCTTCCAGCTCCGCCTGGCCCTCCTCGAACTTCTGCTTCCATTCTGCCAGGACCTGAAAGGTTTTAGACGTTTAGAAATGAAGTACGATGCAGGACTGTATTTCACTCAGGTCATTCAATTCAGTTGCTAGCTCACCTTATCAAAGTTCCTCTGCTTCTTGTCCAAGTTAGCAGCCAGGGCATTCGCTCTCTCCACATCGATCATGAGGTCCTCCACCTCCCCTTGCAGCCTCTGCTTGGTCTTTTCCAAAGAGGCACACTTGGAGTTCACAGCTTCAATGGACTCCTCGGCTTCCTGGAGACGCTGGGCAAGCTTCTTCCTGTAATGGGCAATATTTTTTGGGGTTGTCATTTATGTGTAGACAATTGTACACACTTAAGACGTATAAATAGAATTCCGAGAGGTGTCCAAATGATTTACTTGGCCTCCTCCAGCTCCTCGGTGCGCTGGATAGCATCGGTCTCATATTTTGATCTCCACTGCGCCACCTCACTGTTGGCCTTGGACATTCCTCTCTGCAGCTCCGCTTTGGCCTCCTGTTCCTCCTCAAACTGCTCTCTGAGCAGATCGCAGTCGTGGCGGGCAGACTGGACGGCATGGGCCAGGGCGTTCTTGGCCTATAAAGTCAAAACAAGAAGGACAGCAGAAATGGCAGATGAATACTGGATAGAAGGATGGTTCTAAATATTCGGTCTTCTACCTTCACTTCCTCCTCAATGTGTCTCTTCAGCTCTTCAATCTGCTGAGTGTAAGCCTGCTTGCCCCTGGTCAGCTGGGAAATGAGAGCTTCCTTCTCTTCAAGTTGACGAGCGAACTCACCTGAGCAACAATATATGCGTGATTGATTCCGCGACGACCACTTGGTGTGGGAAATCAAACTGAATGTGTGTCGGCTGACTCACCGTTCTCTGTTTGCAGTCTTGCCTTCAGTCCGCTCAAGTCATTCAGCTGCCGTACATTCTCGTCATTTTTGGACTTAATTTCACTTAACTGGTCTTCAAGAGTTCTGCACATTTTCTCCAAGTTGCCCTGCAAAGACGAGTTCATTTCAAATCATCTTCCAATGACGAGGTCATGTTTTTGATTTGTTTTCCATGATGTTTGGATCCAGAGTACGATGGGAGTTTTCACAAAGGCTGATACAAACCTTTGCTTTAGCAACAGCCTCCATGTTGCTGGAGAGGTCGTCAATCTCCATCTTGTACTCGCTCTTCTCCTTCTCCAGCTTCTGCTTGACACGCTGGAGGTTGTCGATCTGCTCGCCCAGCTCTGCGACGCTGTCGGCCTGCTTCTTGCGCAGAGCGGCAGCCGTGGCCTCGTGCTGCAGGGTGGACTCTTCCAGATCACGACGCAGCTTCTGGAACTCAGCCTCTCGCTTCTTGTTCATCTCAATCTGCGCGGCCGTGGCTCCGCCGGCTTCCTCCAGCCTCTCGCTGATCTCCTCCAGTTCCCTGGAGAGGTCAGCCCGCTGCTTCTCCACCCTGGCTCGGGCAGCCCTCTCAGCCTCAATCTCCTCTTCCAGCTCCTCAATACGAGCCTAGGTTTGAGGATCGTATGGACAATTAAGAGTATTACCTGAAACACAATGAGGTCTTCATATCAACTCGAATAAAATCTCCGATTTACCTGGAGCTCCTTAATCTTCTTCTGGAGCTGAGCACCGAGAGACTGTTCGTCTTCAATCTTGCTGAGCAGCTGGCTGGTCTCAAAGTCTTTCCTTTGAGTGGAAAGGAAAAATATAAGCTCCATTGTATTGGTGTTTGCAGCAGGGAGGAGATTTATACATCCACATACTGCATATTTATAGATAGATATTTTCTCTTACTTTTTGATTTTCTCTTCAGATTGTTGTTTATCATTCTCCAGGTCCATGATGGATTCCTGGGCCAGTTTCAGATCACCCTCGAGCTTCCTCTTGGCCCTCTCGAGATCCATGCGGAGCTTCTTCTCTTGCTCCAGTGAGCCCTCAAGCTGTTACATGACAGTTTTGTAGGAATGACATTTGAACGATATTCTGCCTGATTTCACCTAAGTCCTTCAAGTCATCAGAATGGTGTTCTTACGTCATCCACTTGCTGTTCCAGCTTTGTCTTGGCCTTGGTCAGAGTGTTGACTTTGTCTTCCTCTGCCTGAAGATCGTCCAGTGTTTGCTGGTGGGCCTCCTGAAGGGCTTTCTTCTCTTTTGTTAACTTGGCAATCGACTCATCTTGAGATGCCATCTCCTCCGTCAGGTTTTTCACCTAAAATATTCAGGCAATATGTCATTTCCATTTTTTTCTGCCCGTGAGAATCGAAATCGAGTCCAAGTCAAAATGAGGTTCACCTTGTTTTCAGTGGCATGTTTCTCCTTCTCCACTTTAGCCAAGGTGAGTTCCAAATCATCAATATCTTTCTTCAGCTCTGAGCATTCGTCCTCCAGCTTCCTTTTCTTCGACGTCAGCTCAGCGTTGATTTCTTCTTCATCTTCCAGTCTCTCGGTCGTCTCTTTGAGCTTGGCCTCAAGCTGGATCTTGCTCTTAATGAGCCCCTCACACCTTTCCTCGGCATCTGAGAGGTTCTCACTTTCCTATTATTAAAAATGAATCTTGTTAGTATGAACTAAAAAACGTTTTTTTGGCACAAGAAGAAGTGATGTTTCAGCTCTGCGAGTGATCTGGTAACGTGTCTCAGAGATCACTCACAGATGCCACTTGCAGTTGCAGGTCATTCTTCTCCTGTAAGAGAGAAACCATTTTCTCCTCCAGTTCTTTCTTTTTGGCCAGAGCAGTCGCCAGATCAGCTTGCATTTTGCCATAATTCTCCTTCATCTGCGCCAGCTCTTTCTCAGTCTCAGCACTCTTGAGGAGTGGCTTGATCTTGAAGTAAAGATGCATCCAGGGCCAGTTTTTCACATTCATGAATGAGCGCACGTTGTACTGGATGGTGAAGATTGCTTCTCTGTGAAACACAGCATGAACGAATTTTGATTCGCCGTGTGTTGTGCTTGGCGCCATGTGTGTTTTTTCCAGCGAAAATGTATTTCTACCTCCTCTCCATCATCTTCACAAACTCTTTCCTCATGAGGTATCCTCGGCAGAGAGCCTGAGTCATGGTCACCAATGCAGCCAGTTTCTCATCTCGCATCTCCTCCAGGGTACCCAACAGACCGGCTTTGAAGAACACCTGTGCGGGATTAAATAATAGTTGTAAATTGCCAATCTACGCACAAGCTATCCTCAAACAAAATGGAGCTATTCGTGACACACCTTAGTGTGTCCAAATCTGTACTGAGTGTGATCTACGTCAATGGAGCCCAGCAGTTTCTCCGCAGCCTTCTTGTTGTCAATGAACTGACCCTCGGGGATGACACTGGCGTTCAGTACTTTGTATCTGCAAGAGAATGTGAAACCTGTTTCGTTTACCGAATCGTAGGTCATCTAAAAAACAACTTGCGTTGATTTTTTTGCAGCGACCTTTGCTTGAAATCACCGTAGAGGATTCTGCTGGGGAAACCCTTCCTGCAGATTCTGATGCCCTCCAGCACACCGTTGCACCTCAGCTGGTGGATGACCAAGAAGTTCTCCATAAGACCTGAACATTGTTCAAAATATTTCATTGGAGACTCAAATGAGTGTTGAGAGTTAAAAAGCCCAAAAGTAGGACAACATCAAACCTGGGGTCTTAGTTTCATTGGGAATCAGGCAGCGCACAAAGTGAGGATGAGTGCTCCTTAAGTTGGTCATCAGTTTGCCCAAGTTCTCCTAAGAGGTGAAATATCATCATTGTAACAACCATCAACTAGTCGATATCACTTTAATTCAGACCGATGCCAGGATGAGTCTTCACTCTTGAGTTTCACAGATACTAACATTTTGTACTGATACCACTGGTCCAATTTCAATGAATGCAATGGCCGATAATTGTCTTTCTGACACACATGATGATTCACTGATGTGTCAAATGGTCGCAATGTTGCACCGACTACTGGCAAGGAAGATTTATTCATTGGCAGAGATTGGGGGGGGGGGGGGGGCTTCAGTATCTGTGGCTGGTATCGGCACCCTTCATGAGTACCCAATACCTTGAATAAGGCCTGCATCAACCCAATACCTGGTCATACCTGGTATTGGTATTCGTCCACCTCTGTGAAATATTCACATATATGATTGATGACTTTACCCTGAACAGAGCCGAGACAGTCTGGAAGGAACCACCCTTCTTTTTTCCACCTCCCTTCTTGCCACCACCGCCGGACTCTGTTTTACAAATGACATTATCATTATCTGCAAACCCAAACAACATTTCCAATACTTCCAGTATGAGCTTCATACCTTCACCAGAAGCATGGGCAGCATACAACATGCACAGCAGTTTGTTTGAGGACTTCTGGTAGAGTTGCACAACGGAGTCATTCAGTGGGTCCTTGTTCTTGTCCAACCAGCCAGTGATATTGTAGTCCACTGTACCGGCATAGTGGACCAATGAGAAGTGAGCCTCGGCCTTGCCCTTTGCCGGTTTTGGCTTCTCAAAGGCCTTGGTCTTGCCAAGATGCTGATCGTACAGCTTGTTCTTGAAAGAGGAGTCCGTGGCCTTGGGGAACATGCACTCCTCTTCAAGGATGGAAAAGATGCCCATTGGCTATTGGGGGAAATAGCGTCGGTCATTTCGGAAGGAGCTCTGAGATTCATCATCATTTTCTCAGATAGCGGCAAGCACATTTTACTCACCTTCTCAATAAGCTCAATGCAAGCAGCCAAGTCCATGCCGAAGTCAATAAAGTCCCAATCAATGCCTTCTTTCTTGTATTCTTCTTGCTCCAGGACAAACATGTGGTGGTTGAAAAACTGTTGCAGTTTCTCATTGGTGAAGTTGATGCACAGTTGCTCCAAGCTGTTGTACTACAGGATGCAGCCATACAGTCCATGATAATTCATTCATTGATGTCAAGTGTACGGATCGTAAATTGCCTGAAATGTTGTCATGTCACTTACATCGAAGATCTCAAACCCAGCGATATCCAGCACCCCGATGAAGAACTGTCTTGGCTGCCTGGTGTCCAACATCTCATTGATGCGGATGACCATCCACAAGAACATTTTCTCATAGACGGACTTGCACAAAGCCGAGACGGAGTTGTTGACCTAGAAAAAGTTTCGTGTCGTTTTAAATCTTAACATTATTTTAGAGAAAAAAAAAACAGCAATACCAATCGTGGGTATAAGTTGTTTACCTGTGGGACGGTCTGACCTTTGGTGACAAATTCATTCCCAACTTTGACTCGAGGGTAGCACAGAGCTTTCAGCATGTCAGCTGAGTTCAGGCCCAAGAGGTAAGCGATTTTATCAGCCTCTGGAGAAAAGACAAAAGAGTTTCACCTTGTGAGGTTTTTGTATTGTGTGCGTGGAGACATCACAGCATTTGTGTGGTTTACCCTCAGTGCCATCGGGTTCCGCCTGCTCCTCACGCTGCTTCTGCTTGAATTTCATGTTCCCATGTTGCATCACGGCACCAGTCAGCTTGAAGATGCTAACCTTTTCCTCGGCGGTGAAGCCCAGGATGTCAATAGCAGTCTGCATTCATACAGAAAACATTGACATCATCATCACGCCAACGCTTTTTGAAGCGAGGTTTTTCTTTGTCGCGATTATGCGAATCGTCATATCTGACTCACATCTGTTGCGATGAACTCCTCAACGTCATTGATGCTCTTGACGGTGATTTCACCGTGGCTGATCATTGGGTAGTCGTACGGGTTGGTGGTGATCAGAAGAGCCTCTGGAATAAAGTTGAAGGGACAAATCAGTTTTCTATTTTACAGATTTTTGGGGGGGGACATTTGATGTCACGTGACATACCGAGCAATTCGGGCTTGTGTCCGGTCATCAGCTGATAGAAGATATGATAGCTCCTCTCCGCAGACAACTGGAAGGTGACACGGGACTTCTCCAGCAGATCTTATCATTTGTTCAGACAAACGGGAATTGACATGGAGCCGACTTTGCTTTTGTGCCGCGCATGCGGTGACTGAAAACTCACAAGTTTCAATATCAGCTGAGGCCAGTTTGCCGGTCGAGCCAAAGTGGATTCTGATGAATTTACCCTGAATGGATGATCGGGCACGTGTCAGCTTGGCTTGTTCACAGTAAATATGCGGGTGTTGAAGTCAAGCGACTTACGAAACGAGAGGAGTTGTCATTCCTCACAGTCTTGGCATTACCGTACGCCTCCAGCAGAGGGTTGGCTGCAATGATTTGATCTTCCAGGGAACCCTACAAGGGCAGAACGATGCCGTCAGCAGATTTTTAGCCGACTGACGAATGAGGCTCCACCAAGAGAAGGCCACGTGTTCTTTCTTTTGGGAGGGTTTTTTTTCAACATTCATTTCTCATATAGTCCCACCTTCAATGCCAAAATTCAAACATATGCCGGAAGTGGGTATTTGCCAAGGTCTATATGGATTGGGCTGATGCTCTTTTGAATGTCATTCTAGTTTTACCTGCATCTTCCCGGATGTCTCAACTTTTTTGCCTCCAGCAACTGCAATTGTTGCAAAGTACTGGATGACACGCTTGGTGTTGACAGTCTTTCCGGCACCGGATTCTCCACTTTGGGACAACATGAACAATATTAATAGCTCGTGTTGTGTTCAGTACTTTATGAAATATCATGTTGGTTTTTTTTTTGTCCAGATGCGTTGAAACTCACGTGATAAGGACAGACTGGTTCTCGCGATCTATGATTGAAAGTAAAAATAAATAAGTCGCATTGATCGAAAGTTGATCAAAAATGCGATTTTATAAAAGTTTATTGTGATGTTTACCAGTGAGCATGAACTGATAGGCGTTGTCAGAGATGGAGAAGATGTGGGGCGGGGCCTCAATCCTCTTCTTGCCTCTGTAGGCCACAACCACCGTTTGGTCGTACACGGGAAGCCACTTGTAGGGGTTCACCACGACGCAGAACAGGCCGGAGTAGGTCTGGGAAGAGATTGCATCGCTCTAGTAAAGCTCCCCACTTGTGACGAATCCATGACTTGGGTTCAAACCGGACTCACGTAGATCATCCAGGATGCAAAACGCTCTTTGAGGTTATACAACACAGCAGGCTCGTTGAGGTGGGTCATCATGGCCATGTCCTCAATTTTATCGAACTTGGGAGGGTTCATTGGATGGATGTCATCTTCTTTGACGGTGACTGTCTGCAGGGCAAATCAAGTTTGTTTTTGTTTCTTTCAGAGGATTTGCTAACACATCGAATTAATGCTCCTCGGCTACAGTATGTCACACTATGATCATTCTGAGCTATTTTGTGAGCGAAGGTCTCGTAGGTTTAACCCTTTCGCGCACTTATAATGATAACCTGTAACCTGATAAGATGATAAACTATCTACTATAGTAACCGCTGTCCCCGAAAGGGTTAATTTGGAACCTAAATTGCACTTACCTTTTTTGAAATTAATGTCTCCACAGTGGCTTTGCCCCCCTCCCTTTTGATGAGTTTGCCCCTGAGGTAGATCTCCTCGGGATCGGTGACAAAGTAGGCTGTTTTGGCATCAAAGGGAGCAGTCTGAGCCGCAATCCGCTCCTTCTCTGGCTTGCGCAGGTACATGGCCGCCACGCCATACTGCTCCATTTCCGCGTCGGTGCTCATGGTGGCACTTTAATGGAGACTGCGACAAGGCACGGTTCAGATATTCTATCTTTCACATTTGTCTTTTTTTTTTTTTTTGCAAATCGCCAACAGAGATCGTAATTACCTCTTATGGTCCCAACAGAAGATGAAAATCGGATTTGGTCTTATGATCCTAGGAATAAGGGAGATGAAAGATGAGTCAAGGTTTGCATATTTATTTGAAAATATGACCACCAAAAAAAGAAGAAAAAAAAACATCGATGCCATTTCTTACTAACCTGTGTTGGAAGCCTACCGGTTATTGTCCGAGTCCTGGGCGCTGTCTTTTATAGAGGAGGCCAGTCTCCTTGGTAGGTGTGCCCTGCTCGATTTGGTCATGTATTCTTGTCATGTTGTCGCTAATCCTGTGACATTGACATTTAACGTGATTGTGTTGCCTTGTGCCTAGTTTTATGGTTGTCGTGTATTCTATCCCCACCCGACCCCCCTTTGCCGAAGCTAAAGGTAATAATAATAAAATTGAGAAATTATTCAGTTGAACAATTACAAGACACCAGCAGTGCGATATAGTTAGAATCCAGTTGTGTTATTGTTGAAATTGAATTGCTAAAATGTTTAGATATTATATTTATCACACTGATATAATAATAATAATAATGCATTTTATTTAAAAGCACCTTTCATGCCACCCAAGGGCACTGTACAGACAGTGTTGATACACTTAAAAATGAATCTAAACTAAAAAAAAAAAAAAAAGAAAGATGACGATAATGGGATTCGGCGCCGCATATTTGAGGTTGCTTGGGATCTACGATGCGCAAATGTTGTTTCCGACTCAATTATCAGCGACATGTGATCATCTTGACATGGTGCACCGTGCCAGGCGCTGGCTTGGTTGTAGAGAAGCACGCAAATGTCATTGGTATACAGTTGCAGAAAAGTTAGGCTGAGCGCCATGCCAGAAAACTTGAGGAGGGATTACATATCCTCTTGGAATGCGGTGGATGAACAGTTGTCATCGAGACTCAGATAAGACTCCGAATTAGTCCCGTGCAATAAACAAGATGGTAGAGATGCCATGATCAATAAAAGCACAAGGCAAGACCAATGTCAATTTCCAAGAATGGCGTTGACAAAACGCCTATTCCATTTTAGCACATTTCATTCTTAACTCATTCAGCACCAGCCAATTCTGGACCAAGTCTGAAAAGACGTTTAAAAACGTCTTTGGGAGTGAATGAGTTAATGTGATGAATCTGTTTTATTTCCAAATATGGTTTGTTGAGTCAAGCTTTGCTGCTGCCTTTTAAATTTAAGGGAGATGACCTTGAAGCAAAGCAAAGTGCTAGACACACATGGTATTTCAAACAAGGTCAAATGTTTTCCCAGATGGCCTAAATAGAATTGATTCTGACATCTACTCGAGTTGAGTTAAAGTTCACCATCTGTCATTTTATTGGGCTTTTTTTATTTATTTATTTTTTAGCTGTACCTGTTGCACTGGTTTTGCTTTCGGTTCTATTTTCGGAAAAGCAAAGGTCTACAGGTGGTGTCGTAAATAGGTGGCAGTTCCCTGGCGCCGAGATGCATCATGCGGCGAGTTGTTTGACACCTTGCGGCTTGTCGTTCATCTCCAATAAAGTTGTGGTTTGTTAATGTAGCGCATGACGACTTCTTGGGTCACCTTGACTTCAGCTGCGAAGACGCGGTGCCATTGTTCGGAGCGGTGTTGCAGCTCAGATCAGACTGGCATCGTGGTGGCGTCACTATTGAACTCGAACCTCTTGAATTTGTCAAGTTAAATATAGCGTGAGTGTAATGGACCTAAAGTAGAGAAATTCTTGCCAGCTTTTCATGTCTCCTGTGTGGAGTCCGATTCTTACGATGGGCTTTGTCGGAAACTAGCAATAGCGTCATAATTTCACATTACCTGATCGTCTGAGCATTTATGTAAAAATATTTCTCCCCATAGCACGTTCTTGTGGCTCTAGATCCTTTTAAAGTGCCCGCCCCCTGCCGATCAACTCCCCCCCGACATCAAGCCCTTGAACTGAAATAAAACACCTCCAAAATGTTTTGAGACAAGGAGTCTGACACACTTTAAAAGAACTCTCTCAGACGTCCTTTCGACTTTCACCTCTTTATTTGAGAGAGTGCTTTTAAAAGGCCAAATCAGTTTTCTAGAATGGACGAGAGAAGGTTCTCTGCCATCAGCAAGACAGTGATTTATCGCATGGCAGCTCAGCGGGGTCACTTGCAGTCCATGTGAGCGTCCTCGCAAGCAAAAGTGAAAGATAATTCCACATGAAAAGAAATATATTATTTGTTTTCATGTGGAATTATCTTTAGTTATTAGTTATTATCTTTAGTTATTAGTTAACTGCAAACTGCACTATTTTGAGGAAATGCACGTGACCTATCAAGCAGATACAAAAGCTTTTGTGTTTCAAATATGGTCTGATTGAGGATGTTAGGTAATGATCCTGTGAACTGGTTAAGGGATTTCTGTTAATTTATGCTGTCATCACTGGGCTAGTTTGAGCTTGCAAAGCAAACAAGTGGTACGAGAGAGGGAGCGTACTTAACATTTCTGCAACAGTCCAGAGCTTATAATAGGCTTATTGTCATTCCACAAGTATCGTTTACACAGCAGTGATAAAATGATGTACGTACTGTGAGACTAAACTTGTCAGCGGCATTGAATCTTCAACTGCAATGTTGAAAAGCAAGCAGTCGAAGAGTTATTTTGAGAAATAATGAAGCTATGCTGTTTTATTCATCCTTGAAGATGTTTTTTGACCAATTTTGATCGGCCATTTTGAAACTGTCACTTGGATTGTGGCGATGCGCAGGATGAACACGTGAGGTTCATCCTTTGAATAGACAAAAGGGCAAAGACAATTTTAAATGTTTACACTGCCGCCAAGACTTTTTTTTTGTGTGTGGCACGCTGAGTTTACAGTGTACAACTTGAGATATAAAAAAAAAAAGTTAACTATATTTTAACGAATGTATGACGTGTTCTGTTGTATGATAACTTGATGTTAAATGTTGACTATATTTAGTTTTTGGAAAGAGTTGAAGTCATTAAATGTATTGACTTCTACTAATTCCTCCACTAGATGGTGCAAATACACCGTTTTACACTCTTACCGTAATTTTTAATTTAATTCATTTATTTTTAATGACATAATCCAGTAGGTGTTCAGTAGAATACTTTGCGGCCGTAGGTGTGTCTAAAGTAGATGTTCAATAGTTTTAGGGACACTTCATCTACACGTTTAACAAAGGCATGGTTAAAGAGGAGCTGAAGAGAACTTTTTTTTGTGGTGCGTGTAATTTATTTTGCGTGTGCATTTTTTAGATGTGGCAGCTTTCTGAAATAGAAAGGCGTTTTCAACGGCCTGGCTCGGTGCCATCAAGTATACATTGAATACAGATTTCATATTCAACAAATCGTAAGGGGCTAGATGTCGTTTAAGTTTAAATTTCTATCACAGTTTCTTACTTTAGTGCGCAGCAGACACGAACCAAGTGATGAATTCAGCTTCAGCTGTTCTTGTTTTACTCAGCAGGTCACCACTTTATTTACATGACTGCTTGCCTCCGGAGGTGAAAGTGCATTCTAACAAGGTGCAATATGGAGTGTTCAGTTGACTGTGAGAGTCGTGGCATAGCTGTAGGATAAGTTTACAAGTTTAACGTTTGCATCAGATTGCATGACTGGTATTAGTCAGCAAAAGTTCAGAGAGACTTGTCGGTTGTCACAGTCAGGCTTACACCTGATCTGTTTTTAGTTTAGTCTTGTTTTTCAGGTTCTCACTCGGGCAACCCTAATTAGCGTGACCAAAATAAATGGCATTGGGTTCTTGACACTTTGCTTGAAATACAAGTGATAGGGGAAAGGCATCTTTAACTAGGTCTGACAGGAAATATTCACATATGGGTTTTTACTTTGCCGTGTACATTGTAATTTTTCTTTGACTACATGTCGTATTACTTTGCAAATGGAAATTAAGTGATGCAAGGTCAGGAGTTGAGTAATCTCATTTCCTGCTGCAATATTTTACTGGTTTATCGCAAACCACCTTTTCCTTTTGCTTTGACAAATTCACAAACCAGATGTGATAAAACGTACCCAGTGTAGCTTCAAAAGCTACTATTTCATTTAACAAGAACTTCAGATTGATGAATACAATAGAAGAAACTTTATTGAGGAAAATACATTTTAACAGCTACTTCATATTATATGAGCTCTGTTGAATGTTGTCCACAGGGAGTCCCTTATTGAGCGGCATCAGACTAGGAAAAAAAAAACACACACACACACACAAGAACAAAATTAACTTTCTATTCAGTTGATCTCGTACTCCATCATGTTGCCAGTGCCCAACTTAAGTCTTAGAAATTAAGGTCTGGTAAACTCTGGTGAGCATTGTCATGATTTTTCAGTTACCTTTCCAACATCACGGCTCTTGGCCCTCAGCTTGTTGACCTGGGACTCTGCGATGTCAGCACGCTCCTGAGCTTCCTCCAGCTCATGCTGGACCTTCCTGAGCCTGGACATGTGAGTGTTGGCCTGCTCCTCCTGTGGAAAATTTAGAGTTAGAACAGAGATTATGGAAAAAAAACCCGAATAACTTTAGCCAATATGAAAATACATTTCTTAAAGTACTGTACTCACAGCCTCCTCATACTGCCTCTTGTAAGCCTTCACTTTGAGCTGCAATTTGTCCACCAGATCCTGGAGTCTGGTCATGTTCTTCTTGTCCTCCTCAGTCTATGTCGAGAAAAATATGTAGGTATTGAAATGTGGATTTGCAAACTTTACAGGAAGACACAGAGATTTCAGTGAAATGGAACTCACCTGGTAGGACAGCTCCTTCACTCTCCTCTCATATTTGCGGACGCCTTTAATAGCGTCAGCTCCGCGTCTCTGCTCGGCATCAACTTCGGATTCAAGTTCACGCACCTGAAGAGGAAATCCCCCAAAAAATGATCTCAGGTGTACACTGTGGGATACTCAGAAAGAAATATATACAGTACGATATACGATGACATACCCTCGACTCGAGTTTCTGGAGCTGCTTCTTGCCACCCTTCATGGCGAGGTTCTCAGCCTCATCCAGACGGTGCTGCAGGTCCTTGACAGTGACCTCCAGGTTCTTCTTCATCCTTTCCAGGTGAGCGCTGGTGTCCTGCTCCTTCTTCAGCTCCTCGGCCATCATAGCAGCCTGAGGTCAAGGGTATTGTAATCGATATTTCAAAATCTTGATTGGGCTGTCTGTGGTGTCAGGAAATTGCGTGTGTTACGACTCACATCAGTGATAGCCTTTTTGGCCTTCTCCTCAGCATTCCGTGCTTCCTGAACGGCATCGTCGACTTCGCTTTGAACCTGGACAAAGTCCGCCTCCAGCTTTTTCTTGGTGTTCATAAGGCTGGTGTTCTGCATGGTAAGGGTAAGGAATTGAATTTGGTTTGTATCCCCTGTTTAAGAAACAGATTTTGGTTTGAATTACTGAGCATGAACCTGAGAGTGAAGCAATCCGACACGCTCGCTGGCATCAACCAGCTCCTGCTCGGCCACTTTGCGTCCTCTTTCAGTCTGCTCCAAAGCGGCTCTCAGCTCCTCAATTTCAGCCACCATCAGGCCATTTCTACGTTCTACCATGGCAACCTGTTCCTTCATGTCTTCCTGGCCTCGAATAGCCTCATCAAGGTGCAATTGGGCATCCTGAAAGAAAAAAAAAATCAGTTCTATGGTCATGAGCATTTCGGAAGCAGAGACGGGAAGCTAACCTTGAGTTGTCCCTGGACATTCCTCAGTTGTTTCTGGGCTTCAGAAGCCTGCCTGTTGGCGTGGCTCAGCTGAATCTCCATCTCATTCAGGTCCCCCTCCATCTTCTTCTTGATTCTCAGGACGTCATTCCTGCTCCTGACCTCAGCATCAAGAGTGCTCTGCATGGCGTCAATCACTCTCTGGCTGTTCCTCTTGATCTGCTCCATCTCCTCGTCCTTCTCGGCCAGCTTCCTGTCAACCTCACCCTTGATCTGGTTGAGCTCTAGCTGAATACGAAGAATCTTGGCTTCCCCATGCTCCAGTGTGCCCTGTGGCAAAAGTTGAAATCGTAGCTTTGGTTCGCCAAGTTCGATCTTAACCAATTGAAATCCAGACATTTGAAAGATTAAAACATTGTTTGCTGAACCTCTGCTTCCTCCAGAGCTGTCTGTATTTCAGACTTTTCACTCTCCACAGTCTTCTTGGCCTTTTCCAGCTCATGGATGCTCTTTCCACTCTCACCAATCTGTTCAGTCAAGTCAGAGATTTCCTCTATGAAAGAAGAAACACAGAATATTAAAACACATTCTTAAGACAAGGGCAATAGAATTATAGAATATGTTGAAAGATCTACCTTGATTTACGTTTCGACTGGACTGGACCAGTCTGAATGTTATCAAAGTACAGTACTGGATATGATTGTGTTGATGATATGTTACTGATTGTCACAATGCCACTTGGGTATGGACCGGAGAGAAATTTATTTTGGTTGCATATCTTCACTAAAATTCAGTGAGTCACTCACGCTGCAGGTTCTTGTTCTCCCTCTTCAAGGTCTCCAGCTGGTCTAGAGCTTCCTCATACGAGTTCTTCATCTTGAACAGCTCAGTGCCGAGAGAACGGGCCTCCTTCTGGGATCCTTCCAGCTCCGCCTGGCCCTCCTCGAACTTCTGCTTCCATTCTGCCAGGACCTGAAAAGTTTTAGACGTTTAGAAATGAAGTACGATGCAGGACTGTATTTCACTCAGGTCATTCAATTCAGTTGCTAGCTCACCTTATCAAAGTTCCTCTGCTTCTTGTCCAAGTTAGCAGCCAGGGCATTCGCTCTCTCCACATCGATCATGAGGTCCTCCACCTCCCCTTGCAGCCTCTGCTTGGTCTTTTCCAAAGAGGCACACTTGGAGTTCACAGCTTCAATGGACTCCTCGGCTTCCTGGAGACGCTGGGCAAGCTTCTTCCTGTAATGGGCAATATTTTTTGGGGTTGTCATTTATGTGTAGACAATTGTACGCACTTAAGACGTATAAATAGAATTCCGAGAGGTGTCCAAATGATTTACTTGGCCTCCTCCAGCTCCTCGGTGCGCTGGATAGCATCGGTCTCATATTTTGATCTCCACTGCGCCACCTCACTGTTGGCCTTGGACATTCCTCTCTGCAGCTCCGCTTTGGCCTCCTGTTCCTCCTCAAACTGCTCTCTGAGCAGATCGCAGTCGTGGCGGGCAGACTGGACGGCATGGGCCAGGGCGTTCTTGGCCTGGTAAGCCCATCAAAATTGAATTGAATTTATTGTTTCACTTACAAAAAAAAAGTATTGCGATGCAAGAGGAGGATGGCATCTTGTGAGTCAAAAGAACTCTGTTGATTCCATACCTTTACTTCTTCCTCGTTCATCCTCTTGAGCTCGTCCATTTGCTGAGTAAAAGCCTGCTTGCCCCTGGTCAACTGAGAAACAAGGGCATCCTTTTCCTCAAGCTGACGAGCAAACTCACCTGAATGACAAATGATGATCGTTATTTGAAAATTGACATTGCACATTTCATCGGTTTTACCACACCTGGCTTACCGTTCTCGGTTTGGAGTCTTGCCCTCTGAACGCCGATATCATTCAACTGACGGATGTTCTCATCATGTTTACTTTTGAGCTCTCCATACTGGTCTTCAAGCGTTCTGCAGATTTTTTCCAAGTTGCTCTGTCATCAAGGAAAACGGATTGTCCACTTTTAGTACGTGATCGTTCAGATCCAAATAATTTCCTTTCATAAATTATTCTTGCCTTTGATTTAGCAACAGCCTCCATGTTGCTGGAGATGTCGTCAATCTCCATCTTGTACTCGCTCTTCTCCTTCTCCAGCTTCTGCTTGACACGCTGGAGGTTGTCGATCTGCTCGCCCAGCTCTGCGACGCTGTCGGCCTGCTTCTTGCGCAGAGCGGCAGCCGTGGCCTCGTGCTGCAGGGTGGACTCTTCCAGATCACGACGCAGCTTCTGGAACTCAGCCTCTCGCTTCTTGTTCATCTCAATCTGCGCGGCCGTGGCTCCGCCGGCTTCCTCCAGCCTCTCGCTGATCTCCTCCAGTTCCCTGGAGAGGTCAGCCCGCTGCTTCTCCACCTTGGCTCGGGCAGCCCTCTCAGCCTCAATCTCCTCTTCCAGCTCCTCAATACGAGCCTACGTTTGAGGATCGTATGGACAATTAAGAGTATCACTTGAAACACAATGAGATCTTCATATCAACTCGAATAAGATCTCCAATTTACCTGGAGCTCCTTAATCTTCTTCTGGAGTTGAACACCGAGAGACTGTTCGTCCTCAATCTTGGTGAGCAGCTGGCTGGTCTCAAAGTCTTTCCTTTGAGTGGGAAGGAAAAATACATGCTCCATTGTATTGGTGTTTGCGGCGGGACGCAGCAAGAATATCTTAAATTTGTTTCTGTCTCTTACTTCTTGAGTTTTTCCTCTGATTGTTGTCTACCATTCTCCAGGTCCATTATGGATTCCTGGGCTAGTTTCAGATCACCCTCAAGCTTCCTCTTGGCTCTCTCAAGATCCATGCGGAGCTTTTTCTCTTGCTCCAGTGAGCCTTCAAGCTGTTACATGACAGTTTTTTTTAAGGTAAATGAGACATGATCTTTAAACGCTATTCGCCCTGATTTCACCTAAGTCCTAAAAGTCATCAGAATGGTGTTCTTACGTCATCCACTTGCTGTTCCAGCTTCGTCTTGGCCTTGGTCAGAGTGTTAGCTTTGTCTTCCTCTGCCTGAAGATCGTCCAGTGTTTGCTGGTGGGCCTCCTGAAGGGCTTTCTTCTCTTTTGTTAACTTGGCAATCGACTCATCTTGGGATGCCATCTCCTCCGTCAGGTTTTTCACCTAAAATATTCAGGCAATATGTCATTTCCATTTTTTCTGCCCGTGAGAATTGAAATCGAGTCCAAGTCAAAATGAGGTTAACCTTGTTTTCAGTGGCGTGTTTCTCCTTCTCCACTTTAGCCAAGGTGAGTTCCAAATCATCAATATCTTTCTTCAGCTCTGAGCATTCGTCCTCCAGCTTCCTTTTCTTCGCCGTCAGCTCAGCGTTGATTTCCTCTTCATCTTCCAGTCTCTCGGTCGTCTCTTTGAGCTTGGCCTCAAGCTGGATCTTGCTCTTAATGAGCCCCTCACACCTTTCCTCAGCATCTGAGAGGTTATCGCTTTCCTACATATCGACCAAAAAAACATTCACTTATTCATCCGAATAAATCTACATTTTATATTGATCCAGGTAGTTAGTTAGTTTGAGCTGCATTTAGAGCAGACCTTTGCGAATCATGCCTTGTATTAAACTTTCTATTTACCGCTGCTACTTGCAGTTGCAGGTCATTCTTCTCCTGCAGCAAGGAAACCATTTTCTCTTCCAGCTCCTTCTTTTTGGCCAGAGCAGTACCCAGGTCTGTTTGCATCTTTTCATAATTCTCCTTCATCTGCTGGAGCTCTTTCTCAGTCTCAGCACTCTTCAGGAGTGGCTTGATCTTGAAATACAGCTTCAGCCATGGCCAGTTTTTCACGTTCATGAAGGAACGGAGGTTGTACTGGATGCTGAAGATTGATTCTCTGGGGGGGGGGGGGGTACACATGCACTTGATTGCAGTATGCCTTCTTTGGGGACTGTTAAATACGCAGCTTCGACATACCTCCTCTCCATCATCTTGACAAACTCTTTCCTCATCACATATCCTCTGCAGAGAGCCTGAGTCATGGTCACCAATGCAGCCAGTTTCTCATCTCTCATCTCCTCCAGTGCACCCAGCAGACCGGCTTTGAAGAACACCTAGGTCACCAATTGAAGTAAACGAGTCATTACCAAATATGTATCCGACAGAATACATGAATGTCATCTCTATTTTGGACTCCATGAATGCACCTTTGTGTGTCCAAATCTGTATTGAGTGTGATCCACGTCAATGGAGCTCAGCAGTTTCTCCGAAGCCTTCTTGTTGTCAATGAACTGACCGTCGGGGATGACGCTGGCATTCAGTACTTTGTATCTGCAAAAAACAAGGCTGGATGGTTAACTACTGCAAATTTTATTCAGTTCACTTGAACCCTTTCATGCACCCTGTAACCTGATAACATGGTAAGCTGTCCACTGGAGTAACCGCTGTCCCTGAAAGGGTTCCTTCGTGAAGACATTTCAACAAAATTATAGCTACCTTTGCTTGAAATCACCGTAGAGGATTCTGCTGGGGAAACCCTTCCTGCAGATTCTGATGCCCTCCAGCACACCATTGCACCTCAGCTGGTGGATGACCAAGAAGTTCTCCATAAGACCTGAATGCAAAAGACGTTTTGTTTTTACTGACTGCAGTTCAGGAAAATAACTTAAAACGTCTTACCCGGGGTTTTCGATTCGTTGGGAATCAGGCAACGCACAAAGTGAGGGTGGGTGCTCCTCAAGTTGGTCATCAGCTTGGCCAAGTTTTCCTTTGGATCAGCAAAAAGAATTCCTGGTCAGTCACTTTCCAACATGACCAAAGTTTGACTTTTTAAAAAAAACTCTTTCAGAAAACATACTCTGAAAAGAGCAGACACTGTCTGGAAGGAACCACCCTTCTTCTTTCCACCACCCTTCTTTGCGCCAGATTCTGTGTATCAAAACAAGTGTGATTAGAAAAGGTCCATCTCTCAAATGAATCTTCTAATTTTACCTTCAGCTGAAGCATGAGCCGCATACAACATAGCCAGCAGTTTGTTTGCTGCCTTCTGGTAGAGTTGGACAACGGAGTCGTTCAGTGGGTCCTTGTTCTTGTCCAACCAGCCATTGATATTGTAGTCCACTGTACCGGCATAGTGGACCAGCGAGAAGTGGGCCTCGGCCTTGCCCTTGGCCGGCTTTGGCTTCTCAAAGGCTTTGGTCTTGCCAAGATGCTGATCGTGCAGCTTGTTCTTGAACGTTGTGTCAGAGGCCTTGGGGAACATGCACTCTTCTTCAAGGATGGAGAAGATCCCCATTGGCTGAACCAATACAAACCAGTTCAGGATTACTTCGATACTTACAAATCAAGACATGTCACCAAATTGAATCCTGTCTGATTTCCAGTGTGTGTCTCACCTTCTCAATAAGCTCAATGCAAGCAGCCAAGTCCATGCCGAAGTCAATGAATTCCCATTCAATGCCTTCTTTCTTGTATTCCTCTTGCTCCAGGACAAACATGTGTTGGTTGAAAAACTGTTGCAGTTTCTCATTGGTGAAGTTGATGCACAGTTGCTCCAAGCTGTTGAACTGCAGTATCCCGTTGAATCAGTTCAATGATCTGATCTTTTTAAACCTAAAATATGTGATGAGTGAGACTTACATCGAAGATCTCAAACCCAGCGATATCCAACACCCCGATGAAGTACTGTCTCGGCTGCTTTGTGTCCAACATCTCATTGATGCGGATGACCATCCACAAGAACATTTTCTCATAGACGGATTTGCACAAAGCTGAGACAGCGTTGTTGACCTGATGAGGAGATGTTCGGGTGGTCATTGGTTTAAAAAAAAAAGTTTCCTTCAATGTGGAAATACTACAGTTTCAATTAGATTTTTCTTACCTGTGGGACAGTCTGACCTTTGGTCACCATCTCGTTACCAACTTTGACTCTGGGGTAGCACAATGCTTTCAGCATATCAGCTGAGTTCAGGCCCATAAGATAAGCAATCTTGTCAGCCACTAATAAAAGATACGATTGAGCAGTGAGCTTAGACACGAATGTGAGTTGATCTTCCACCCTCGATACAGTCGCTGTTATACCCAAGACTTACCCTCAGTGCCATCGGGCTCAGCCTGCTCCTCACGCTGCTTCTGCTTGAACTTCATGTTTCCATGATGCATCACGGCACCAGTCAGCTTGTAGATGCCTAGTTTCTCTTCTGCGCTGAATCCCAGGATGTCAATAGCTGTCTGTCATGTACATTAGCCATTGTTATTTTGGATCATAATCATTCTTTCCCGTTCTAATGATACAGCAAACCTCAATAGTCGTATTCAGA
The DNA here is from genome assembly GCF_054856545.1 of Hippocampus guttulatus. NCBI lineage: Eukaryota > Metazoa > Chordata > Actinopteri > Syngnathiformes > Syngnathidae > Hippocampus > Hippocampus guttulatus. The sequence goes on from NC_141276.1 coordinate 8,039,003, forward strand.
ATTGCATCCTTACGTCTGTTGCGGTGAACTCCTCGACGTCGTTGATGCTCTTGACGGTGATTTCACCCTGGCTGATCATTGGGTAGTCGTATGGGTTGGTGGTGATCAGAAGAGCCTCTACCAAGGTTAAAAACAAAAAGCACAAGTTAATATTTCAGTAACTTCAAGTGGGCCATTTTCTGGGGATATTATCAGCCTTTTTTTTTCTTGGCGCAATCCTAATTTACCCAGTAGCTCAGGTTTATGTCCAGTCATCAACTGATAAAAGATATGGTAGCTCCTCTCAGCTGACAACTGGAAAGTGACACGGGACTTCTCCAGGAGATCTAAGAGTCATAATTAAATGGGGCTCAGTGTAGCAATGTCACATTTTCTATGATTGTTATTGTCCGACCAAACATTAGTCTTGAGTGTATTTTTACTTGTACTTGCAACAAGTTTCAACTCACACGTTTCGATATCAGCTGAGGACAGTTTTCCACTGGAGCCAAAGTGGATCCTGATGAATTTACCCTAAAAAACATGTATGTGTATATAGATTAATTTAACTACAACAAAAAAAACAGAAGCTTTTTGATTCAATAAAATTACATTGAGGGATTAAAACAAAGCAAAACATGATTTCATTTACTTACAAAACGAGAGGAGTTGTCATTCCTCACAGTTTTGGCATTACCGTACGCCTCCAGCAGAGGGTTGGCCGCAACAATTTGGTCTTCAAGAGAGCCCTGCAAAAAAATGCATTTAAATACTGTAGTGTGATGATTGTTCTCCCCCAATTCTGTTAATACGTACAGTAAAGTACAGCAGGTAAGCAATTTACCTGCATTTTGCCTGCTGTTTGTTGTTCAGACTTCTTGGAACCAATAGCTGCAATTGTTGCAAAGTATTGGATGACACGCTTGGTGTTGACAGTCTTTCCCGCGCCGGATTCTCCGCTGCGTAACAAACCAAATTAAGTATTAGGCTTTATTTCCTCTCAATAAAAAAAAAAAAAAAAAAAAAAAGAGAATCCGATATTATTCGCTATACTCACGTAATCAGGACAGACTGGTTCTCACGATCTGAGAGCATCATTGACACAATTTCACTCAACATCTTTGCATTGTTGTCAACACCTCAAGTCACCTGGCTTTTCTTACCCGTGTGCATGAACTGATAGGCGTTGTCGGAGATGGAGAAGATGTGGGGCGGAGCCTCAATCCTCTTTTTACCCCTGTAGGCCGAGACACACGTAGCGTCGTACACCGGAAGCCACTTGTAGGGATTCACGACAACGCAGAACAACCCAGAGTAGGTCTGCAAAATCCGAAATGAGAAGTGAGCGGCGTAAATGCATAATGTGATAAAAAAAAAAGATAGCTAATAAGTCGAAACTCACATAGATCATCCATGATGCATAACGCTCTTTGAGGTTATACAATACACAAGGTTCATTGAGGTGGGTCATCATGGCCATGTCCTCAATTTTATCGAACTTTGGGGGGTTTCTGGGGTGGATGTCGTCCTCTTTCACAGTTACGGTCTGAATAATGAGACAGGATTTTTGTCTTCATTCACTGGAGGATTATTGAGAGTAAGACTGAAAGCACTCAAAGTTTAGTTCAAATTCATTCAGTCCCAAAGACGTTTTTAAACGTCTTTTCAGACTTGGTCTAGAAATGGCTGGTACTGAATGAGTTAAGCCAGGTCAATAACTCACTACCTCAAAACGGTCTTACATTAATGAGAAGTGGAAAGTTGTTGGAGTACGACAATCAGTTGCCTACCTTTCCACCATCAATTTCAACTGTGGCTTTTCCACCCTCCTTCTTTGTGAGTTTACCCTTGAGATACATCTCAGCCGGATCAACCACAAAGTAGGCGGTTTTGGCATCAAAGGGAGCTGCCTGAGCCTCGATCCGCTCCTTCTCTGGCTTTCGGAGGTAAATGGCTGCAGCGCCGTACTGCTCCATCTCTGCATCGGTGCTCATGGTGGCACTTTAATGGAGACTGCTAAAGTATTCAAATGGCGGTGATTGTTTGGTTATGGCTCCGGCCACAAACAACATGAATGAATTGAGTGTTAGTAAGCTCTTTTACCTCTTTGCTCTTCAAAATAATGAATCAAGGTTACTGTGTCCAATAGAGTCTCGCGATGCTGTAAAAAAAAAAAAACCCAAAACAAAACAAACACATTTAGTGCAAACACTTTCAAACATTTTATACATTCAGTCCAGAATTTAACAACAAATAAGAGAACCATTGAGAGTGAGGTCGTCAATAATTTTGGGATTTATATGATTATTATTTAACCTGGAGGTATGGATCTAAAATGACCTCCACTCAGTTGTCACTAAATCAACTCATCAGTCAAGAGAAAAGAACCCCACGCCCACACACTCACCTGTGTTGGAAGCCTATCAGTTCATACAGTAGTGCAGGGCTGCCTTTTTTATAGAGGCTCGGAGCGCCTGGTCAGCAGGAGACCCTCGCTCAAATTTGGTCATGGCCCCTTTTTGTCCTGATGCCTATTTAGTGGCAGGGTGGGGGGACATTTGTTCTTAGAATTTGAAAAATGTGGGATGAAGTTACACCATCTGCTTGAACGGATCGATCCCGTGGGAAATTCCAATCCCGCACGCTGTGTTGTGCAATCATACATTTAAATAAATTTAATTGGGAAAAATATATATTTATATGTGTGTAGTTAAAAAAGACCTACCTGAGGTAAATATTAAGGGAGACTTGTGATGGTATTTATACAGCTAATTTCCACACAGGATGGTGAAATGAACACTGAAAATGATGATAAAAGGAATATACGCTACACAGAAAAATGTAATTGATACCTTATGTATGTAAAATAATTTTATGAGAATGAATAAAGCAGTTATTGAGGGAAAAATATGCTGCAACTGTGGATGTCGGATCACCGTTGCCACCAAGTGCAAGCACGAAAGCGATATCACTGCTCGTTCATGAAATAGCCAGAATATTGTTTGTGTACGCTTCCAATAAATGTCGTTCCTGATTTAAAAGGACATTGCAACATGTCATTAACATCAAGCGTCTTTAATCCCGAATAGCTTGAAGGAGAGGATGGCTTGACGGCTGGAAGACTCATCTGAATTCCACTGGTGTTCAGTTGCAGGACACTTGCATGTTTGAAATCTTTGTCGTGAAAGAAAGACGCTCACCACCCTGCCTTGAGTTCATTAGCCTCTCGAAGAAAAAAAACTATTTTCTGCCTCTGACTGAAATGTATATGCGACACTTAAGTCACGAATTGTGGCTTAATTGGAAATCTATTCTTAACCAACACATTTTTGTTGTCTCTTCAAGATGGTATGACCCCGCAAATTAGGTATAAAGTGGAGGATAATTAGTTGTAATTCTCCATCATGACAACATACCGCCATGCTTCATGTTTAATTTGGAAACACAGCCAGACGTGGGCGGTCTTCAATACCTGTCTGCCGTGCATCTCATATTCCTGTAATAGAATTAAAGATGTGGTCCTGCCCATAACGTGTTTCAGTTGTCAGCGATGCTTGTCCCTAAATGGATAAGCAAACACTTGCCAACTCATTTGAGATCAGGCCCGAAATAAATTCCACACGAGCCAATTGAACTTAATCCACTTGCTGCATATGATACGGCAAGTCGCTGACATCTGTTAATGCTCCATGATGCATGTGCCCCCTGCAGACTTTCACTGTATGTTTGTTGCTAGCTCAACGGGGGTGAAACCTCCCTCTCGCCACGACTTATTCTCTTTTTTTATTTTTATTTTTTTGAGTCGCAGATGTTACGATAAGATCAAAGCTACCAGAAAACAAATACAAAGATTCAGGACAGCGATAATAAATACATTCTTTATTGATGAGCCCGTTATCGTATGCATCATATTTTACTAATACTGTTCAAAGGCATTTTCGCGGTACTCTTACTCAGCAGAGTCACTCTGGGGGAAAAAAACGAGTACAGTATTACTGTTATTTTATGTTCAATCTCCTTGAAAGCGCTTTGTTACAGCGACGGCTGTTGTGAAAGATGTTTTGTACAATATATTGCCTGATGCGAAACGACAACAATGCGTAGACGTCACTTTTTGTCTGATTGCAGTTGCCCAAACGTTACCTTTCCAAAATCAGCTTGTTGACCTGGGACTCGGCGATGTAGGCACGCTCCTGAGCCTCCTCCATCTCACACTGGACCTTTCTGAACCTTGACATGTGAGTTTTGGCCTGCTCCTCCTGTGGTTTAAAATGGACAAGTGTCACATATTTACAGTCCGGTTATGTCCTGAAGTCAGCCCGGGGGTGGGATGATGAACATTCATATTATTTGACTTACAGCTTCCTCAGTTTGTCTTTTGTAAGCCTTGACTTTCAGTTGCAGTTTATCCACCAGATCCTGAAGCCTCGTCCCGTTCTTCTTGTCCTCCTCAGTCCGTACATAAAATATTGCATAATCAGCAATGGAAGACAGTTTGGCGTTTTTATCGAGTAGTTATACCTGGTAAGTCAGCTCCTTGACTTTCCTCTCGTATTTGCGGACTCCTTTGATAGACTTGGCTCCACATCTCTGTTCGGCATTGACCTCTGATTCGAGCTCACGCACCAACATGATGTATCGGTACAGCACGTTTTCAATTTGAAACTGCAATGTATGTCCAGAAGTGGATACATGCAGGCTACAGATCATACCCGAGCCTCCAGTTTCTGGAGTTGCTTCTTGCCACCCTTCATGGCGAGGCTTTCGGCCTCATCCAGGCGATGCTGCAGGTCCTTGACAGTGACCTCTAGGTTCTTCTTCATCCTCTCCAGGTGAGCGCTGGCGTCTTGCTCCTTCTTCAGCTCCTCGGACATCATGGCAGCCTGAAGTTTTAGGTGAGTAAAACGAAACTATATGGCGGCAACAAAATCACGGTGGTACCACACCGCAGAATGAAATGCGATTTTTGTAATGTCCTTTTTTCAGCCTCGGGCATGCGATTAATTGCATGAAATAGAATTTTGTACATCAATCGTAAATGTTTCTGACCTATCTGGGTCAGCAATGTTTTGACTGAAATGTGACGACAAAGCCATTGTGACAGAGATCCTTCTCATAATGCTTTTGTGATTGAATGTCTAACCCATGTTTTAAATGTGGATATTATGTTTATAGTGGTGCCTCAAAAACACACTACGACAAAAAAAAAAATGGCTAGAAATTACTGTCACTGACACTCACATCGGTGATAGCCTTTTTGGCCTTCCCCTCAGCATTCCGTGCTTCCTGAACGGCATCTTCAACTTCACCTTGAACCTTGACAAAGTCCGCCTCCAGCTTCTTCTTGGTGTTGAGGAGGCTGGTGTTCTGAACGTGAAAAACAATCATGTCTCAGATCTCCTTTGTCCCCTTAAGCATCTATCTCTGTGCTTGTTTAAGAGACACGTGCTCGTATGGATCACTGAGTAGGAACCTGAGAGTGAAGCAAAACTAGTCCATCTTTTTAGTCCGTCTGGATTTTTTTCTGTTGGGAAATTGTGATTATGAATGGATGGTTACAATGCTTAGGAATGGTGATTTTTTTTTTTACACCAATGTGCAAGCCTCAAATGCCATTAGAAGAGTTAAACATTGCAAAAAGTGCAGCTACACTTTTGCCATATCAGGATTAATGTCTTTTAAAGAACGCCTGCAAGCTTTAAGCATAGAGTTAGGTGTTAGGCATACACCTATGTAATGATTTTCTCAATGAGAGTCCGTCTTATATAGTTGTTTCCTCAATGAACTCTACGTAGTTCATGACTGAGTGAAATATAATGGGAGAGGTGGCGCTATACCTTTTCATTTAATTACATTTTAATATTTACCATAAATTATGAAAGTGTCTGATTTGGAGGTAACGTGTTACGACAGAAGGGAAGACTTTACGGCTGTTCCCAATTCATTGGCTTACAGGGACACACGTGACCAGAAGTTTGTCAGTGTGTCACTGTCTGAAAAAGCTCTCATTTTACACGCTTGGGAGCGACGGCTAGCTAACGATAGCAAAAGCCAACAAAACGAATTTACATTCATCAGCCATTTACCGTGGTTGAAATGCCGTCGGTAAATGGAAAACAGGATGTTATCTTTGTAAGTTTTATTTCAGTTAAACTGTTTATCTAAATATACTAAAAATTCGCGGGTTGCTAAGAGCTAACGCTAACGCTTGCTGGAATGCTACGCTTGCTTTGCATATGCGACGCTGGTGTTATCTTGTTGTTTATTGAGGAAAGTGTTGGGTGATCTTAGTTTGACCCTCGAATATATTTGGTTATGTTATGTATAATTTTGCTAATGGAAACATTTTACGGACGAATGTATGAAAATAGTCGTGGTCGTACAGTTCCTGAAATTTGTCTAACTTGCTAAGTGTGATTTGATTTTCCGCTTTATTAGGAGGACGATGATCTGCCGTATGAGGAGGAGATTATCAGAAATCCATATTCAGTTAAGTGCTGGATGCGTTACATCGAGTTTAAACAGAATGCGTCCAAACCCGTCCTCAACATGATCTATGAACGAGCTCTGAAAGAGCTACCTGGAAGGTATGCACTCTTCAGAGTTGCACACAATATTGTTTGTACTTACACACACGCACGCAATATGTTTAAGTCAAAAAGCAAAGGATGTGGGGTGCGAATGATTTTTTTAAACTATGCTTTCCCACAGTTATAAATTATGGTACAATTACCTGAGGGAGAGGAGGAAACAAGTCAAAGGGAAATGTATAAACGAACCAGTGTATGAAGAAATCAACAACTGCCATGAAAGAGCGCTGGTGTTCATGCACAAGGTCATAACTATGTTAACAAGCCAAATATTTGATTGAAATAATTTATATGTAACAAGAAATTATTGACTGAAATTGCGCTTCCATCTGCTGCGACTCCAGATGCCCAGGATATGGACCGACTATTGCCAGTTCCTAGTGTTGCAATGTAAGATCACAAGGAGTCGGCGATCATTTGACCGTGCGCTTCGAGCTCTTCCTGTTACTCAGCATCCACGCATCTGGCCTCTCTATCTTCGCTTTGTCCGATGCTTGCCCCTGCCTGAGACGGCCATACGAGTCTACCGCAGATACCTCAAGGTACTGACAAGCAAGAGTTGGCAATACCTGCCACATATATTTTTTTAAAATGTCAAACTGTGTATGTGCAGCTTTCTCCAGAGAATGCAGAAGATTATATTGAGTACTTAAAGTCTGTTGGCCGCTTGGATGAAGCTGCTGTACGTCTCGCGGCTGTTGTCAATGATGAAAGCTTTGTGTCCAAAGAAGGCAAATCTAACTACCAGGTAAGTTTGTCAACATTCCCTGGAAATGTCCACATACTGTATATATTTTACCCTAACATGACAAATTTGTAATTATAATATATCTTTCTTGATACAGTTGTGGCACGAGCTATGTGACCTGATTTCGCAGAACCCCGACAAGGTGACTTCTCTAAATGTTGGTGCTATCATTCGGGGTGGGCTCACTCGCTTTACGGACCAGCTTGGCAAGCTGTGGTGCTCTTTGGCTGATTATTACATCAGGAGTGGCGTCTTTGAAAAGGTTTGTAAACAAATGACTGTCCAAAGCACACAACTCTGGATATTCTAAACCACATTTCTTCAAATAATGGCCTCTGCTTTAATCGATGCTTCCTTGAATTAGTAAATGCATTGCTGTATAAACACCATACCCCAACAGATGACTAGTACTCGCTGCAGATTATTAAGTGTATGAGGAAATACAATAAATCATTTTTTTGTGTCTTATAGGCCCGTGATGTGTATGAGGAGGCCATTCTTACCGTGGTGACCGTCAGGGATTTCACCCAAGTCTTTGACAGTTACGCTCAGTTTGAAGAAAGCATGATCGCAGCCAAGATGGAAACCACCTCCGAGATGGGCCAGGACGAAGAGGGTTCGTGTGGCCTCATCGAAAGCCCTTAACATCCAGTGTTTACTCTATCACACATGTTTATTCACTTTGTCCTTCACTCCCCAAGACGACATCGACTTGGAGCTTCGACTCGCCCGCTTTGAGGAGCTGATAACACGGCGACCTCTTCTTCTGAACAGTGTGCTGTTGCGACAGAACCCCCACAATGTCCATGAGTGGCACAAACGTGTCAAACTGTACGAGGGTATTCCACGGCAGGTGAGTTTTTGGCTGTTCGCTCTTACTGAACCCGAGGTACAGTTCTTGACTTACGAGTGTCTCAACGTACACATTTCTTCAGATACAAACTGTTGCTCAGTCGAGCTAAACTCAATGGTGCGCTTTAAATTGTTTACTGAATGGGACAAGCAGCCGTATAAACAAATCCAAAATGAAAACACTTGCAAGGGTCATGTAGCAGATGACAACATGCAGACTAACCATTTGGTAAACCAAACCCGACTGACCCCACACCCCCTTAAAGGCATGTCAACACACAAATAGAGTTCACCCTAGCTATTCTCGAGTGATAGGGACCGAACCCTACCGTCAATAGCAACAACCTGCATCACACTACTGTAGCACTATATGACGAGTATCTTATCTATATTCCGTCCACTCTCCAGATCATCAACACATACACGGAGGCGGTGCAGACTGTTGATCCCATAAAAGCCACCGGGAAGCCTCACACGCTCTGGGTCACCTTTGCTAAATTCTATGAAGACAACGAGCAGCTGGATGATGTAGGTACAAACAGCCTGAAGGATACTCGATGGACGATCTGTAGGGGAAATACTTTAAATGCTTTGTATCATTTAGGCCAGGACCATCTTTGAGAAGGCCACCAAAGTGAACTACAAGCAGGTGGACGACCTGGCCACAGTTTGGTGCGAATATGGAGAGATGGAACTCCGACACGAAAACTATGAGCAGGCACTGAGGATACTGAGGGTGAGCCATGAATTTTTATTCTAGGTAACATTAGTCTTTTTTTTTTTTTGTGTGTGGAACATATCTACTTTTCCGTTGTAGAAATCCCTGCTGTATTGAGAAAATCAGTGGTGGAAAGCAATTGTTTTTATATGTGTATAATGTTTACGACGTCAGTATAACTCAACCACTTAGCGTTCTTATATCCCATCCATTTGATGACTTTAGAAAGCCACAGCCATCCCATCCAAGAAGGCTGAGTACTTCGATGCCTCCGAGCCAGTCCAAAACAGAGTCTACAAGTCTTTGAAGGTCTGGTCCATGTTGGCAGACTTGGAAGAGAGTCTAGGCACATTCCAGGTGAGTATCTATATCTATTTCGTAAATTTTTTTTTGGAGGGGGCGGGGGTTGCTAATGCATCCAATAAATATCCTCGCTATCTTTGTTTGTGTGAACTGTAAACATGTTGCTTTGTTCTAATCTCCCTCCAGTCTACAAAAGCAGTGTATGACCGCATTATTGACCTGCGCATCGCCACGCCGCAGATCATCATCAACTACGCCATGTTCCTCGAAGAGCACCAATACTTTGAAGAGAGCTTCAAAGTAATAACCCGGCAATGTATATGTTGTATCCATGTATAGCCCATTGATCTCTGTTGAATGCATTGCCTTTTGTCTCCAGGCGTATGAGCGTGGCATCGCCCTCTTCAAGTGGCCAAATGTTTATGACATCTGGAACACTTACCTCACCAAGTTCATTGACCGATACGCAGGCAAAAAGCTGGAGAGAGCCAGAGATCTCTTCGAACAAGCTCTCGATGGCTGCCCCGCCAAATTCGCCAAGAGTGAGTAGCTTTTGGAAAATCATCACTTTTCGCTCACATTTTTCGCTCTAATATCATACGCGTCCTGCACGGCGTTCCAGCCATCTACCTGCTGTACGCCAAGCTGGAGGAGGAGTACGGACTGGCACGTCACGCCATGGCTGTTTACGAAAGAGCGACGCAGGCGGTAGAAAATGAGGAGCGACACCAGATGTTCAATATCTACATCAAGAGAGCGGCCGAAATATATGGCGTCACGTACACCAGGGCCATTTACCAGAAGGCTATCGAGGTACATTCAGCTGTCGTTCCGACTCGCCAGCTATCTTTAAATGCTAGCGATGCACCGATACCACCCTTTTCACACCGAGTGCAAGTACTTATATTTTACTTCTCGTTAATACAGATTACCGATTCATCATAATGCCTCTATATCTTGCAATTGTGAGGAAAATGTTTCATTTTTAACATCAACAAACGTTTTATTTTAAATGTAGCCTGTGACACAAGTGATTTCAGTTGATTTCAGAAATGACTCCCTCCCCCTAATTCTCCTCCCCCATTCCTTATTTCTTCAGGTACTCCCTGATGAGCATTCCAGGGACATATGCTTGCGATTTGCAGACATGGAGAGCAAACTGGGTGAAATTGATCGGGCCAGAGCCATCTATTCCTACTGCTCTCAGATCTGCGACCCCAGGGTAAGAGCAGCCTCCAACTGACGAGTGACCCTTTTCCACCAATGATTTTCACATGTATTATAATTTGTTTTCCCCCCTCAGGTCACAGCTGTGTTCTGGCAGACGTGGAAAGAATTTGAGATCCGCCACGGAAACGAGGACACCATTAGAGAGATGCTGCGAATCAAGCGCAGTGTCCAGGCCACGTACAACACTCAGGTCAACTTCATGTCATCTCAGATGCTGAAGGCCACAACGAGCTCCACAGGCACCGGTAAGATGACTGCCTCTGGTCCTTTGGCTGAGACAAGAATTTAGTAACTGGGCATTAATTGCAAACACTTTTTTGCACGTGTGTCCAGTGTCAGATCTTGCCCCAGGCCAGTTGGGAATTGACGACATGAAAATGTTGGAGCAGAAAGCGCAGCAGCTTGCAGCAGAGGCAGAGCAGGATAAGCCCAAGCCAAAAGAAAAGATTCTCTTTATTAGGTCAGTCATTTTTTTCAATGTCTATATTATCCAAATGTTGATATATTTTAAAGTATATACAGAATAAACGTATTTTCTGCATTTGCAGGAGTGACACATCCCGCACTGAGTTAGCCGAGCTGGCCAAACAAGCCAATCCTGATGAGATTAATATTGATGACGAGGATGAGGACGATGGGCAAGGCCCGGAGGGTGAGTGACATGACTGGCTTCAAATGTTTTTTTGTTTTTTTTATTTGGGGGGGGGGTGACTTTTTGTCATCCAAGGCAGCATGTTTATTGTTAACCCCCTGTTGTCTCCCTACTTACAGAAGTGCAGCTGGAACAGAAGAGTGTTCCCACTGCTGTCTACGGAGGCCTGAAAGATGATTGAGAAAACCTTCTCAAGAAGACTTAGTGACTTTTGTAACATTGTAGTCATCGTTCTTAAATCATAAAATATACATTTGAGAATTTGAGTACATTTCTTGCATTCACTCCTGAGACGTGTGATGACAGCATGGCTTCGTCCCTCCACATTTTTGCCTGGAGAAAGTAACATGCACTTTTTTGTCATGACCACACTGGGTCAGGCTTTCTCAAGTATGTGGTAGAGCAATTGGGGAGGTGAATAGTTCGCTTTTGGATTAATGGAATTCTGTCCTACAATATTTTGTTTAAAAAGTCTGTCCTTCATAGAATGAATGAAGTTTGTACTTATATTTTTACATAATGTCCTGAAGAGTTAAATCAATAAAGATTGGTAAGACTAGGCATTTCATTTTCACAATACAGTATTTATGTCACGAAATTAACTTTTACATTGTGCTGGTTTTCAATGCTAAAGTATCTAACGACCCATTCTAATATTCCCTTGAGTTTATTATATAATTATCAAATTCCTTTGGTGAACAATCTATGTGGGATGGACTTGGTCCTTTTCCGAAGGTACCAACAAATGGAGAAATATTTTCATAATTAGATTAACATTGCTGAAAGGTAATCCTCTTAGAAAGTTAGCGCAATTGGATGCAAGCCTAGCAACATCATGTGATGGGGCACCCTTGGCGTTTGCTTTCCTGTGGTGATAGTGCTACTGGAAACAAGGCTTCAGAACATTACTTAACAATGTATTTGGACTGTCCAAAATTAGAGGTTCTCAAAATGGATTCCGAGAAACTTTGGACAATAAATGTTCTTATTTTAAAAAAGTGAAACTCCACACGGTGTGCCAATTGAAGAAAAAGAACAACAAAAATGACTCATTCCTGCCTTTGTTTGGGGACAATTAAAAGCACGGATATGACAAATATTAACCAAAAAATTAGTCTTATTTTTCGAGAATAAAACGCGTATATTTCCCAAAGCAATATTTCTACTACTGAAACTACAGCACCTGTAAATCAGCGTCGACGTTCCCAACAAGAAAATCCCGCCTCTCGTTGTCGCGATCTCCATTCCTATTGGTCCCTCGGTTGAGTGACGTCGCCGGCGTTTACCTGGTAATCCGTCATCGGCGGCGGGGCTCTGCGATGTACCTCTACCAACACAGACGAAGAGCTATGCGGTCGAACAAGGAGACAAACTGGGGGCCTTGTTCGCTTTAACTTCTCCTTGGTCCAACGCTTTGGCCGGGAGGAGCGTTCCGCGAAGGATTTGAGCAATTTTCACCGCGACAAGGAGGACTTCAGCGGGCTTGGAAGCAGCTCCGGGCTGGATATTTGCCCGACTTAATTCCTCAGCTACATCCGTATTCCCAGCCGTCAGTGAGGACTGGAGTGACAATGCTTGTTTAGAGCTTTTTGTACACGCTTTTAGGGGCCTTTTTCGCTAGTACCGCATTGTATTTTTTAAATTAACAACCCCGCCATGGTGGACTCCCTGAGGAAGACTTTTGTCGTCCCCGATATCAAACCATTGGATTTATACGACTCCACTAAAGCGAAAATATGCTCAAGTGTCGCCTGGTTGTTGGCGAAGTCCTACGGCAGTGCAGGTAGGTTACAGGCCCCGGGACGATGCATGTAGCTTGAACGCCCTTACGATCACGCTGCGTGTTTTTAATGTGGTTTTCTAGCGTGCTGAGAAACGTTTTAACATCTCACTCAGCGATTTTAGAGCACAAAGAGGCGTACACGAAAGGGGGGAAAGCACGCTCCTCAGTGCGTATTGGTGGGACTGACAATTTGTTCTCTTTCAAATTGCTGCTCACTTTTTTTGAGGGCGAAGGTGTCTTTGTTTCAGCAACAGGCCACCCTTTAACCCTTCTGCGGCTGTCAACCCACCCCAGGCATTCTTTTATGTAGTGTGAAATCTTTTTGACATGCCACATTGGGCGTGGATAACGTGCTGCCTCTCAGGAATGACAGGCCCTTATAACACTTGACTCTTGCAGTTCATCATCAAAATAATTAGCAGGGGAAGGTATGTCCTGTATAATTGCATGACCTCAGGGTTTCACTATAAACGCCCTCCTGTGAAAATTTGTCTTTTACGGTTACTGAACTGTAAACCTTTAGTTCAATGCTATGGAATGTCTGAAACTGCTTCACATAATCATACAACAAGGCCGAACAATCAGAAATATAAATCGGCAACTATTTTTACGCATTTCTATGTACTTGCACAACATTAAGGAAAATGTGGGTTGACAGGCCCTGTAGCACATGAACTCTTGCGGTTCATCATCAAAACAATCGTTGCAGTGGCTCAGCAAGGGAACACAGTCATTGTTAAGATGGCCTAAACTTAGGGTTTCACTTAAAAAAATACTACGTTAGGTAACCTGGTATGCTGTATTTTACCCTTTCCTAACTGTAAATTCATTGCTATGGAAAGTAATAAACTGGACAATATCTGAAAATGAAGCTCAACAATCTTAACTGGATCAGCACTAACTTGTACATCTCTATGTATACCAAATTAGGAAAAAAAATGTTGCAGAATGCAAACAACAGTGGAAAAAATAATCCTGTTCCCTGCCTTTATTCCTAAAATGCATAAAAACACCATTACAGTACTAGCTCCTTGGGCCACACCACACATCTTTGTAAAGTTCCAGCTAGAACGCTGGGATATTTTTCACTTAATTCAGATTTACTAACAACGACTTGAGGTGGTGTGAGTATTGTAGAATGTTCTGTACAAAACATGGCTTGCTTACACAATTCCAGGGTCCGGATCTCCCGGCAGTAGCTACTGTGTTTGCCTTGACCAGCCCCTCCATTCTTCCCCCACCCCCTTCCTAGCCACGCCCTGTGGGGGCAAAGTCACTTCCCGGTCCTCCAGAGTGCAGGGTTAAAGGACTGGCTCCTATCGTAGTTTTTCTGTCTTGAGTCAACCACTGCTGCTCCGATGACAACATCAAGTCTATTCTGAGTGAGGATAACACAAAGGCATGCTGAGAAGAGGCCCGAGGTGTCTGGTGCTTTGCTTGACCAAATCCTAATTAAAGTGTGATAATACCGTCACCCACAGATCCTTGTTGGACTTCACAGCACTCAGACTGGGTGTTCCCTGCAGACGCTGTTTGATCCACCCACTTGTGTTATAGATCCACCACCATAATAATCTCATAATTGCAATCTGTGTCTTTTAACAAACTGTCTTCTTGCCGGGTAGTACATCTTTAAATAGCGCATTTTATTTCATTTAAATTTGATGAGAGTCGTATTGTAATGGCGCCACAAGCAGTCATGGACAGATACAGACATCCATGCATTTTCATTCACTTCATTGAACAAACAATAGCAAAATAATAATGCACTAAACATTCATACACAATGTCTCAAGGTCAGCCAGCCCCAAATCTTTGCTCTCAACACCCAGTTCTACTTTTGTTCACTGACGCCCACGTCACTCACCAGACAAGGCCCTGCCTTTCAAAGCAATGCCTGCTCAAAGTCACAGATCGTACAGCAGCGAATGAAAAAAATTGTTCAAATTTGAGTTCAAATTTGTTCACCTGTGTCACCGTTATCTAAAAATATCTAAAAACAATAAATATTGTGTGGAGTTTTCCATGTTTTCTCCGTGCTGCGATTGGTTTAACGAAGTGTCCTGTTAGTTTTCAACAGTCCATGCATTGGTTTGTCTGCTCAGAAACCAGGCAATGTCTTATTATCCTGACAGAGCTATGTTTTGCATCAAGGTGAAGGCCGTTGTGATTGTGCGCGAATAGGGAATTTTGGATCTAACCTTGATGCCTGCTGACAAGTCATGTGACAGATAAGTGACTCAGGACGACTTACGGGTTTACACTGGAGCAAGACCAGAAACTCTTGATTCGCCTGTTCTAGCCAACGTGTGCCTAACCTTTAAGTTGACACGTTTATCAAGAAGACTTGGGTGGCTTATTATTATTAGTGATTCATGCTTAAGGGGGAAGTACTGTAGCTTGTTTTATTCTGATTTCCAACCAGTTCCTCCTTATGGTAAATACTTGGAATTAGACGTTTTATAGATCGGAATTGGATCATCACTTTTTTTTAAAATCCATACTCGGTGCTCGGTTGTCATGTCTTATTTTGTGGATCGATCAGTGACATCATTGATCATATCCGGAAAATAAGACATTGCAGCAAACGCAATCATGATCAATCCGGGGAAGTTTTGCGCTAACATTTTCCCTTGCGAATAGCGGGAGTCAATCGTACGTACAGTCAATAGATTGGATAGACCGATCGATCTTCTGATCAGATCAGTGATCGGTTATTGTTAGCTTTAAACTCAGTGATCGTCTCCAAAATCCTGATTGCCGAATGCCTACTGCGAATGGACATTTGCAACTGTCATTGAAATGTAAAAACAAGTTAATCACTGAATGTTAAATCTGCATTCAAAAAATAATCATCCTCATCTTTTGTATTGTATTGATAGATTATCACTGGGTACACTATCAGAACCTGAGAATGTTCAATTATGTACCAGTACTCGCCATTCGCTTACATAGAAGATAAGTAGTGTGTATGCCTTGGAGGGAAGTCTGTTATCACTTAACAAGTGTTGTGTAAATTTAACTTGTTCTGTTAAAAATTGATCTTAACATTTTGTCACATCTGTTATCGTGTCATTGTTTTATTTTTTAATTAAACCTGCAATATGACTTCAGCTCATCCTCGCTATCAAAGTGCTTCTACTCTTCTCAGAACGATTACTCATCCCCTCAAGAGCAGTCGCCATGGTGAGTCGACGGGGGGACACGGATGTAAGCAGGATGCTACCTTGTTACTCTTGTTTACCCTCTCACCCTTTAGCATACTGTACTTGGCCCTGCAGCCACTGTGTACAGTGCGTCTCATGCTAATGCGGTCCATCATTGATCTGTTTAAGAAGCGCTACACAACAAACCGAAGCCTTTTTATATGCTGCCGTGTAACCCGAAGACGCTCCTGTTGGTGAGCATAATGGATACAAAAGCAAATCCATCATCTCGCATATATTCTGTCGCACTGTCTGTGGGCCCGCCTCTTGGGCAAGTGTAATGCAACCTCATGCTGTTGTCTTCACTACAGGACGACGCCCTCCTTGTGCCTTGCGGCCTTTAATATAATTTAAGACTCCTCCGTTTCCCCGGTTGCATTCGCTTGTGCTCATCTGTTGCTGTTTTTTGCTCTCTCTGTCAATGCTAGTAATCAATGGAATATTTGAGAGGACAATCAATTCTCAAGATTTGTTAGCGGCAAACCTACTTTGATTGCAAAGGAGAGAAGATACTCAAATTGATTGCCTGTATGCGTGTACCCCTCTTTAGGGCATTATTTTCATCAGCATTCCCCTCCGGATGTCAGATGTGGGTCAAAGTGCCACAGTGGGAAATGGAGAACGACTAAACAGGATGCATTTGAAGCAAAATAGAGGAGTGAAATAAAACACGGACGCGGCCAAATGAGGAGTTCGTCACCAAGTGGGAATGTGTGTGCTGATGCTTCATTTGGACCTTTGCATGAATTTGGGATGGAAAGTAAAATGGATGGAAACATTCTTTTTTCTGCCAAATGATGTCGTTTGAGGGATTGTTTCAGCTGCATTTTGTTAAAGCCAGGTTCATTAATATTATTGTCAGAACTACACTACTCACATGGTCCTTGGTATGAAGTACCAGCACACCTTTTAATCATTCATTCATTGATGTTCACATTGATCCCTTTTGGGCATTTTGGGCAATTGTATGCTTCCAACCTTGTGGGAGTAGTTTTTTTTTTTTTTTTTTGGAAGGCCACAACATAACGGACTCCATATTTTGTCCATTTTCACTTCCACTTCAGTGTCATGGTTAGCTGTCCCAATTCTTTTGTATAAGCTGACGCGACAGCGCCAAGCTGGTGCCGACTCTACGGAGCCGCGGCGGTTCAAGTTGTTTCTGCCGTCGCCTGCGTGTCCCGTTTGCATGTGTCGAACTGCACCGAGACGAGAGCGCTGGTATCTGTGACAAAGGGAGCCGGCAGGCAAGCTCAATCGCTCAATATCGAGCACGCAACGGCACATGGCCTCTATCATCACGCGACGCATTGGCGGTCAGGTTTGATACAGTGGATGCTGGATTTTTAAATAGCTTTGTCGATTGTTTTTTGAAAAGCCAGCAGCATAAGCGGCAGTGGTTGTCATGTCGGGACACAGTGTCTAATGTCATCTATGGAGCTCTTCTTTCACCAGCCTAATACGTGGTTGCATTTGCATCCTACTTTGCCTTCTGGGCAAGTTTTTTTTTTTTTTTTTTTTTTTTTGTCCGGTGTTGCTCAGCGTTTCCAGAGGTAATGTGGACACTGCAGTTTGGAGCACAACACACCGAGCCATGTGACTCCCAACTTGTCTATTCAAAATGCGAATGACATGCAGAGAGGCTCTGCATGGCCGCTGTTTCAACGGCGGAACGGGGTGTTTTGTTGTCGCGAAACCATGCGGATCGCTTGCGTGACTTACGATTACATGACATTATACAGCAACGAGTCTCGTTTGTTTACACACTTAGGTGTAATCTAGAGGACCCAGACACACTTTCAGTTCACCCGTGACCTCATATGTGGGTTGCTGCCGAGACACCGCGGAGGCAAAAGTATTGAGACACCAACAGAAGGTGAAGATGGAAGCATCTGGAGTCATTTTTTTAGCTCTAGCTTCCACGTCTGCCTCTCAAATTCGATTCCATCCACACTAAGGCATGACTTTTGGACCCTGAGAAGTGTGGAAAGAATTTTCCCAAATGTGTTGTGAATATTTTTGATTCAGGTGGAAATAAAGGGGTGTAGCCAAATAATCATTCGAGAGGTCTATTTAGTATATTCCAGCTTTCATTCCCAAAACCCTTTGAATGGATGAGGTATTGTATACCCCTGTATGTTTTTGGATCTTGGTTCACTTGAGTTTGCTTCTGGTTTAGCCTACATGTGGAGGAACCAGTTTTAAATAGGGTGTGTCACGTGTGCATGTGTTTTCAGTAATCTGTTTGCAGGAAAACCAGTCGGAGCTGATATAACATGAAGGTATTGTCAGCGAGCCTGTCAATTTATGACGATGTACTCTAAGGCAACAGACCGTGTTAGTTTTCTCCTCCACGTGTGATAGTTTACAAAATCCTGCACATTTTGAATTAGTTCGTAGCCTGCTGCCAGTTTGACATGTCCGATTTAGAGTTAATCTTCTGAAATTTTAGGTCTGAGCGAAGAAATGAGTCAGAAACAATCTTGTAAAGCGTGATACACACATCCTGAGAATCTTGCCAAATGTGAGTCTTTTCCACATTTTATTTATGAGCTGAGTCAGCAGTTAGCCAAGCTTCTTGCATTTCTTCTACTCCTACTACTACTGTTCTTATTTCAATTTCCTGGCAGTCTGCATGCCCTGTGGCACCATGTTGCCATGGGCAAGGAGATTCAAAATTGTCGGTGGTGATATTGTCAGGTTTTGTTTTGGTCATCTTGAGCACACCACACACACACTATAAGAGCAGTACGCACACACTGTGAGTAATTCCTAGCTCGTCTCATCCGACCTTGATACTTGCACTGCTCACCCAACAATTTGAGCTTGGCAGTCATGTAAATCCCCTGGACCCACTAGGGCGTATGTTTTGATCACATCCCTGGACTACACTGTACGTCTCCTCTAGCTTGTTTATGCACTGTTTAACCAAATGTTCTTGTCTCCCGGTAGAAAATGTCCCGGCCGAGCTGCGAGACCCCTTCTACCGTGACCAGTATGAGCAAGAACACCTTAAACCTCCCGTCTCCCGCCTCCTGCAGTCCTCGGAGCTTTATTGCCGCACCTACAGCCTCTTGATGTTCGGCACTGGCCGCACTGACCCACAGCCCAAAGACAACATCGCTCTGCTGCAGCTGCTCGCCAACCGAAGCCTGGTCTCCAAAGAGCCTGACTTAGCAGTGACTGATGCAGACCTGCAACATAAACCCATCAAAATGGTAACATTTATTTAATGATTATGATGCAAAGAGTCATATTTTTGAAACAACTCACTTTAGGTTATATACTGTAGGTGTGTCACAGGTGAAGAGAAAGGGTCTTAGGATAGAGCCCTGTGAGACACCTTGTGCTCATTTTTGTCTATTAGACTGAAACGCACTTGGAAAGGCTTATTTTACGGTTTGCAGTATGCCGGGCTTTTGTGATAATGCTCTAATTTCAAATCAAATGAAATTTGATCCCATGTAACGTAATTAGGTTAACAAAATTTGGCATGAAGAACTATAATCCCCACTGTACTTCTCAAAAATGTAGATCAGTATTTTTATCTTTATTTTGTTTTTCTTATTTTCTTATTCTATTTCTGTTTCACAAGTCCTGAGATTTATTGGGCTGATCTGGGACCCGTGGTACCGAATTTCGTTGCACATCGGATTTACATGGGAGTTGATATGACTAGAAAATTATTTTCATGTTTTTGGGGCATACAATATATTTCAAATTTTGCATAAGGAAACAACCCAGCAAAATTAATCCAAATCAACAAAATAAAATAAATATTTGAATCCTTGAATTAGAGTGGTCGTAAGTACATACTGCTCAGGCTTCTGTATCAGGCTGTCCGCCTGACTACCCACTGGTCCTACTGGTTGCGTGGGCTGTAGAATTTGGGTCTTGTTTATGCTTTGATTCGCGGGATTAAAGGACCTCCAGAAAGACCCCCTGCTCATTCATCCGTGCTCCCTCCCCCTCCGCATTTACAGCACCCTCCCCATACTCATTCTACTTATCTGAGAGGATGAGTGGATCCAGCTGCCAGCACGACCACAGCCACAAGCTTCTTTCACCCAGAGTAAAAACCAGTCCGCCACCATCATGCCACCGAGCTTGTTTAACCAGAACGTATCAGCGTATGCGTTCCTACTTGATACATAGGCATAGTGTTCTCGCTTGTGCAAGAGGGGTCAGGGTTTGTATTCCAGGGTGTGTGGAAGGCACTACAAAGGATGCTTGGATCAATACAATAGCCTAACAGTTCTGATGAAACTCAGGATCGTGTGTCGCAAGAACACCCTGGGCTGGGCATTGTAAGTCAAGTCAAGAGAAACGGTTTTCGTCTCGTCCCCCTCCTTCATGTTATTTATTTATTTTTATGACATTGTACCTCTCTCTGTCCCTCACTCCCGCTCGCTCACACGGCTGTGAAAACCAGCATCTTGAAGATCAGCCAACAATTAAGTTGTCTGAAAGGGGCTGAGTGTTTTCGTGGTAATTTGGTCTCATGTAACGTCTCAACAACGTTCTTCCTCAGTGGGAACCTGTTTTTAAGATATCAGTGGTAAGCAAACGTTTAGGCTGAAGGCTCAAATTAGCTTTTTAAAATTGACAGATGAGCCTGTCTAACGGGCCAAGGAAACAGCTTTTTTTTAAAATGAGATCAATATTTAAAAAAAAATAGACTAATAAATCCATTTGAATTAAGCAATTTGGCTGAATTGTGACAAATGCTGGTCATAGAACCGCGGTCACATAGCATTATTTATGATTTATTTTCTTGTTTCACTGTGCGTTGTTTGAAACTTTGATATGGTGGAAAATGTTTCACATTTTTCCTTTTTCGCAGTGCTCATTGAAATCAGATTTTCAAAGAGCCAGGAATTAGGGCACAGCATAATACTTTGGAAGCTAATCCTGATCCAACATTTCGCAGTAAATCATACGCTGCTAGGGCACAAGCACCATGGATTGATATCATAAGGATCAAGTGAAAGACAAATGTCGCTGCGTGCTTTATTGTTGCAGACTTATAGTAACCTTTTGGGAAAGCAAAATTAGCTGAATGTTTGGCTCAACAGTGTTATAGGAGGAGGTGATTTTTATGCATGGTGTTGCTATAATAATTACGTTGTGTTGCTTGCATGCCTCCGATCCAAATCCTGACCACGAAACGCTATTTATTTTTATTTTGCTGCTACTGTCCATGCTGCATCATCCCTGCAGCTGCTCCCGCGTCCGTCCTACTCCTTAGCCAGTCTGCCTCTCGTTGGCAGCCGCGGAAAGTGGGTCACGGTTGCAGCCGCAGTGAAGGATGCAGCTTCAGCGGTGGTCTTGCCCGATAAACGGCTTTGGAGCAGCGTCAATCAGTCGTAGATGAAAGCTTTGCATCAAGTGTGTCACACAATCTGATGAGAAGGCCGTTTTCTGTGTGAGGCGGTGCACTTCTGCAAAGCACAAAGAAACGCTGGCTGGAAACCTCTTTGCCACTGTCAGTTAAGACTTATCTTGGTCAGATCCATGGGAAACAAATTTTTAGACTGCACCAGCAGCATCATTAACAATCTCCACATATCTGCTGTTTATAAAGCGATAGGCCGCACGATATGTATATCAGAGTGGGACAAAAGACAAATCGTCACGGCTCATTGAAACCACACAAATAGTTTTTTTTTTGTTTTTTGTTTTTAACATTACGTGACAGCTTTCAACCGAATAATTGTTTAACTGAACAGTGAAATCACTAACTATTTTGGCGGAAACTAAATGCAGGCTCGCATGTAATTATTTGAAATGCTCATGTGTGTTTCTCTGAAGATATATCCTTAAAGCCGGTGTGGAATCAACAAAGTTTTAGTTTGTTTCAACTTGTTTCCTTAATTTTATTTTATTTAGCTACCTACCACATCCATTGCTGCCAAAGTGGAATTGCATAGATTTTGATAATATACTGCATAAAAGTTCCACCAAAACAACAGTGTCAACACTATCAGCGCATTCCTCCTGAAAGGGAAGTTATTTTTGTGTGTGTTTCACTTGCACTGTCCTGCCCCTTTTTGGTGAAGGCCTGGTCTCTGTAGCTCCTCAGATTGAGGGTAAAGATATGTGAAGATTAGAGATAATCTGCCAGGCAGACTGAACGCCCTGACCCGTGATTGGATGGCACAGCAGACCAACCCTCACGGGGTCCACACACCAACATCAAACGGATCTGGTTCATTTTAATTTACAGTGAAAAGAGCGGTGTGCAGTGTTTTATTTTATTGGCTATTTAAACACACTGCAGTGTTGGCAGGGATGAGAATCACTGTAATTGATTATTCAGTCAATCACGTTTGATCTTATTTTTCCTCCATGTTGGTTATAGACCATTTGGGCAACTCTATTTAAATTCCTAACTTTAGACCAGTCAAGTCCAGGCGACTTCAGATGGAATCGCTGAAAATGTTGATTCAGGGGTGGGAAAATGGACAGGTGGGCCAACTCGTTTGTACATGAAGAAAAAGAATTAAAATGTGTTAAAATGTGTATGTAAAATAGTTTATTTTGAGAATTAAACAATTCACTCCTATATTTTCATGTATTCATAATTTAATGAGTAATTAATCACCCAATTTATAGTAAATTTTAAAAATTCCATGTGTACACTTGTTTATTTTATTTACAATAAATTAACAAATAATTGAATAAAGAAAATAATGGTCAATATACGAATACATTTTTTTGCTTACTCAATAAACTAAAATTGATAACATGTTTAATATGTATTCATGCAGTTGTTTGACAGTTTTTTTTTGTTTACAGTAAGTGACCAATAATTATATATTTTTTAATGGTTGATTTTACTAATATTTTGGTTTTTGATTGCGCCGAGTAAAATTAACCAAGTATTTTATGTAAAGTATAAAGTCAAATTGTCTATTAGAAATAGCTTTAAATATGTGTGAAGAAAAATGATTTAACAATTAAAAAAAGTTGAATCTATATTTAAAATAGTTTATTTTACTATCTAAAATTGCACAACAAATATTCCAGAACCCTTAATAATAATGCAAACACGTGTTTGGCCAGATTAAAGACCACCATGTGTGGCCCGCGGGTTGTACTTTGCCCCCCCCCCCCCCATCTGTCCCAATACTTGTGCTAATCATTCATTGCGAAAACTGCACACAAAGGTTAAATAACATACTGTACATGTGCGCTCCCATGCACAATCCCCCATTAGGCCCCCCAGACCGGCTTGATCCGTGTTTGCTTCTCCCTCACTGGGCACTAGCGGGGGTTGCGCGGCGTTGGGGGATGTCTCGTTAAGTCATATTTCAGACAGAATCAGGGCGTGCCCTCGTCATAATCTTGTTTAATGAGCCAAAACGAATGACCTGCTGTTATTTGTTTGCTTCTATTGCTGCAACAGTTTGACATGCGTATTTTTGCCAATTGCTCCATTGAGGTTAATGGGGCGAGCACAAATGTCACATGGGTCACCAAGGAACTGATACTTGACAGACAGGAGCGTGGAGATTATTTGCTTGGAGGAGCCAAGGCTCGTGTTGAGATGCATTGTGGGTCAGCTGGCTGGTTGTCATGGTGATCTGGCAGCCTCTGCCTCATACATTCTAGAGTGGCTCCTCGCTCGCCTCTCATTAGGGAGGCTGGACCGGCCCACTCAGAACTCGGGGGGGGGGGGGGGGCATAGTTCTGAGTGGGCCGATTCTACCAACAAACAGCCCCCATGTCCTCCCCCCACACTTTCATTTTGCACTGTTGTTCGTGAAGCACTCCTGTGATTGATTTTCGTCTCTTCACTCTTGCCAGTCTGTCTTGTTTATTTCTGCTCTCATCTCCCGTTGCTACATCTGCTGGGTGTGGACGAACAAAGCGTGTTATGATATGTTTGTTTATTCATTTATCTATTACCAGGTAGTCTAAAATGATGACAATATACGTTGTAATCGTGCAAATAGCTTCTTATAATTTTTTTTCTTGTACTATGACAGCATTTTTCTCTCACTACTCTTGTGATCATCTTTTTCTCTTTTTTTTTCTTCCTTGCAGCGTTCCAAATTTTCCCACTGTAATTTTTATGTTTTCGCTGGAATACTAAATGGATAAAATCCTATTTGCCCCCCCAAAAAAAAAAAAAAATATATATATATATATATATATATATATATATATAATATCCATCCATCCATCCATTTTCCGAACCGCTTGATCCTCACTAGGGTCGCGGGGGGTGCTGGAGCCTATCCCAGCCATCTCCGGGCAGTAGGCGGGGGACACCCTGAATCAGTTGCCAGCCAATCGCAGGGCACACAGAGACGAACAACCATCCACGCCCACACTCACACCTAGGGACAATTTAGAACGTCCAATCAGCCTGACATGCATGTTTTTGGAATGTGGGAGGAAACCGGAGCATATATAATATTAATTAATTAAATATTTTTAGTAAAAGTGATTATCATAACCGTGGCTAGGTTGAATCGTGATCTGCTCAGAGGATTATGCAGTCTTTCATCAGCATCCCCTCTCCATTTGTCCTATTTTTTGCTGCTGCAGCGCATCATTTCCGCAGTTGCGAGAAAAGCTCCCCGCAGATGTGGAAGAGGCATTCCTGCCCTTGGCCACCAAGTCAGGAAGGGCCAGTGCATCCACACAGCGTTACCTAAAACTGTCAGACAAGCGCTTGCTGGCATGTGACCAGCAAAGGTCAGCATTTTGGCGGACGAGGTTCATGCATGCATGCATGCATGCACGCACGCAGCTGGACCGCCACCATCCCTCGCTGTCCTTTCCCCATCCCATGTAGGAATGTCTCGTCTGTAAAGTGGAATTAATGCCGTGTTGAAGGGAACTGGCACAGAGTTGCACAGATTAGGCTCAGGACTGAAGAATGGACCCATGACCAGAATATGCTGTTTGTGGCAATTAATTAGAAAGCTGATGTTGTCGTTCAGGTGAGGCGGGTCTTGTTGGGCTGTTGAAAAGAATGAAACTCTTTGCCTTTACATTTTTCATGGCAAAGAGTTTCCTCTTTTCCCACCAGTTTGAGTTTTGATTTCAAAGATGCAGCGTGTAGAATTTAATGCAATCCAGTTGTGAAGTAAAAGAATGCAACGACCTACACATGCTGCAGCCATCATGTTGAGGAACTTTGCTCGCTAAATTTGTCTCCTTCGGTTATCTGTAGGGGAGGCGTGCCATATGTAATATAATTAGCGACTACTTCACCTACAATAAGAAAATGTACATTGGTGTGATAGGAGATATATATAATGTACACACACTCACATACATGTGTTTGCATAGTATGGAAATTAATAGTGGCGTTTTGAAATAATGAACAGTGGAAAAAAAATCATTTTTCCCCCGTCTTTTAAAAATGGCCACATTGTTATTGTCTCACAGCTATCAGAAAATTTTTGGCGCTATGGAAGAACACCTGAAAATCTGAAATGTCAGAGTCTGTTGACAGCAAATATAGCATAGCTGATGGCGCACAAGAAGCACAAACACTTCATGAGCTAAAAGGTTTTTAGTGTTGAAACATTCAATCTGAGCTGTCTTTTAATGTGCTCTGGTCATTCCACGGGTATGAGAAAATGCATTCAGTCCTAGAGTAAGACAAACTATGTAGAGTCTGTGACGTAACTATAAATACAAACAATGCTTGATGAGTCATGTTTTGCGCTACAAAAGAGAAAGCCGGAAGCAGCTGAGGAATGAGTGTCAAACCCAGCCCCCCGGCGCGCACACACACACACACACACACAAGCATATGTGTAACCATATTGCTGATCCGCTTCCAATGTAATGATTTAACGATAGAACACATACAAGTCCAAAGTTCACCCGCTTCAACTGACGTGTTTGCTTCTTTAGGACCTTGACAGTGTTTCTGCTGACTCACATGTCGCTTTTAGTGACGCCTGCAGGATGCTCTGTGTAAATTAATACAGTATGAACAATGTTTATGGGCTTTTGTTTTGTACTGCATAGCTAGCCACTGTTGAATTATTATTAAGTGTCTATGACCCTGTTCTTTCCCACCCCTTGCAGAGTGCTCACTTGGCCGTGATAGATGCCCTGATGGCCGTGGGAGCCTCGGAGACAGTGACGACGGTGAAGACAGGCGCTTCTCAAGCGCTCCTGGGTGGGACTTCGAGCTGGGAAGATGCTGTACTGCACTGGGTAAACACGGTGAGTCAGTGACTTTTGGCTACACTTACAGTATTTTTTTCCCCCCCAATAAAATGAGTCAAACTGATGTTTTGATATAGCTCTCATGTATTGTAACAAGCAAAGACCTCAAATGTACTTGTCAGTGCTGTTGGACACTATTAGAGAATAACACATTTCTGTAGTATCAGGGTAGAGTCAAGCAAAGTAAAGTTTTTATATTTTTACCCGTGAAGACATGTATGTTAGGTTCATTTAAAACTCTAAATTGTCCCTAGGTGTGATTCTAAGTGTGAAAAGTTGTCCATTTGTACCCAGTGATTGGTCGGCGACCTAGTCTGTACTCCTCAAGTCAGCTGCGTTAGCCTCCAGCTCACCTGTTACTTGATCAGCACCATCAAAAACGGATACTTGTTGTTTTGATGCACACCTTCAGCTCAACCAAAAGCTGAGGGAACTAACGGAAGGAGCCCAAAGTGAACAAACATTCCAGGCCATCACTGAGAGTGAGCCCCAACCTCTTCAACCTGCTGTGAGTATTCCATGACAGCATCTTTCGTCCTCTGGCGTCACATCCAAACACGCTTGTAAATCTGTTTCTGGTTTTGCTACATTTGTAAGGTGACAATCTTTTATTATTTTGCACCAGCACATTGATATGCCGTTACAAAATAAATCTGAGAGAAAAGAAGCACCACGACCCTTTGTTGTTGTATGACTGCTACTTCCTTTACTGTCAGCCTTTAAATCTCTCTTTGTGCCCCTGTCCTCCATTTCTCCTTTTTCTCCTCTCTGTCGCCTTCCTGTCCTGTCCTTAAATGCCTCCTTGACAGTGTCCTACACGCTGGTACTGGAAACTAGTTCCTGTAAGTTCCCTTTCTTTCCTCTGTTCCTTTTCCCCTCTACCTCCATCCCTCCAGTGTCCTCATCAAATGTCCGACAGGTTAGGTTGCTCTTTTTTTTTTTTTTTATCTTGATCTTTTGCTACATTTAATTTGAGTTCTGCAAGTACACACTTGATTAACCTGCAAGTGGGTGCATGATGGCCAAGTGCATGCACGGCATGTCTGCACATGTTTGAATGCTAATAGCAGCGGTGGTTTGTTTAACATTTAGGAATTTGTGCTCACTCCCTTAACGTTTTGCTTTCGTCCCAACTTTACTTTGTCCTACTTTTCCCCCCTACAGAAAACGGGACAAGACATTTATTCAGATATAATACAGTATTCTCATTTCTGTTGAATTTTACCTTTTGATGAGCTGCAAGCTACAATCATCAAAAATCGAAAAACATTAAGTTTTACTCCGTGCGTTGCGAGTCTATATGATGCACAAGTCTTTCTTTTTTTTCAACTAAACTACAAAATAAATTCATCACAATATTTGTATGTATTTAAACAAAGATCATGTCACGCTGTGATGTGTTATTTTAGTTTAGCCACAGCATTTTTCAGCATGCCATGTCACTAACCAGTTGACTCATTGCTTTTTTTTTTTTTTTTTTGGTCCCTTTCAGCTTCGCTACAGAAAGGATAAAGTTCAGTCCAAACAGACACCCATTTTCCCGGTGGTGAATGAAGTCCGAGACCTGTCTAATGGCTGTGCTATCGCTGCTGTCCTGCATTACTACTGCCCCGGCCTGCTACGACTTGAAGGTACCAAAACCAGACAGCCTATTCGCACCTGATCTGTGCAGGGTGTTTTCATCATTTTAATTTATTTTCTTTTCTTCTCCGTATAGATGTTTGCATGAAGGAGACCATGTCGGCCACCGACAGCTTGTACAACCTGCAGTTCATCCGTGAGTTCTGTGACAGCTGCCTGAAGAGCTGCTGCCACTTGGCCCTGGAGGATTTGCTGTATTCGCCAGAAGCGTTTCGGGTACTGACATTCATCCTCTTGACGGTTCATCGCATGAAAAAATATTACGTGCCTAATTTTTTTTTCTCCCCCCTGTCTATTTTTGTGTGATTTATTCAGGTCAACATTCTGAGCTTTCTAGCAGAGCTGCTCCACTGGTTTGAAGTACAAAGGCCAGACTTTGTTCAACCAGTGGACAGATTAGGTAGGTGTCAATCTTTTACTGATAATTTAGGAATATTTTGTCATTCCGGAAGTTCTCACTTGACAATGGTACCACCGTGATGAATGAATCAATTCGTTTCTGCAGGGGCGTAAGAATACCTTCATGTTTTTTGTTTTTTTTTGTGTGTTTATGAGCTAAATGTGTTTTTCAAACAAACATTTCCTGTAGCTCTGACTTTATTATTGCGCTAGCATAGGTTAGTGATGGATTGTGGCCCAATGTGACTTCCGTACCGAGTCGGGTTGCACGCACTGCCATCGTAGAAACAGAAGTCCATTATGAACTGAGGACCACGTCGTTGATTTTTGCCATTAAATCTGCCGTTTGTGTTCTTTTGCATTAGATGGCTGCGCACCATCGACGCCACGGGGTGTGAGCAACAATGGGTGAGTTACCTCATGAATACAAACTGAATTCTACATGTCCATTTTATGAAGCTATTTTAAGGAACTGACTTTTTTTCTGCTTTACAGCACTTCTCCTTCTATCTTAAAGAAGCCCTTTCTCCCAATTTCCTCCCCTGCATCAGGTGAGATTGTGGCACGGATGTAAAATTTGAAATAAAATACTTGAATTTACGTGGTTTGAAAAGAGCTTGAATTATGAACAAAGCCAATGAATTACTTCAATATGTCCACATTTGAAACATGTTTCAAGCGCTCGTGTTTGCTCGCGGCATTATATGATTTGTTTTGACATGATTAATTGAAATCATACCTTTTACTGGCCATCGCCAGTCCCAATGCTGGATAAATATAGGTGAGTTGCATCAGGAAGGGTATTTGCTGTGGCGACCTTGATGGGACAAGCCGAACAACTACTCTGTGTCTTTTGCAGAATTATCTCAAAAGTGCTTTCATTTCACTTCGGAAACGGTCTACAAATTCTGCATGTTGCCTTCTCATGTGTGCTGTTTCAGTGTGCATCCCTGTTTTCGTGCATGCCTTTACTTTGTGTGTGTGCGTGCGTGTGTGTGTGTGCGTGCGTGTATTCCACTTTACGTAGGGTGTTTGAATCAGTCTACCTCAATGTCTCATTTAGAAGGAGTTGGAAAGACGCGGAGCAAGAAAAGGTGCGTATTCACAACTAAGTCAACACGGTGCGTTTTAATTGTACCTACACTCACTTTCTTTTCTGCCTAGCCGCCCCCTGTCAGCGGTATCCTTCAGCATTCCTTTCGGCTTGGACAGCGACGTGGACATTGTGATGGGCGACCCTGTGATAACGCGATCCGCGAGCTCGGACCAGCTTCATCCAACGAGCCCAAATGTGACTCGGTCACCCTTCACACCTCCCGTGCACCTGAGCAAACCGACCGCTTCAAATGGCGTCCACAGAGCTTCCTGGTCCACCCAGAGTCCCGATCAACCAATATCTGCGGAGAATGGCATCGGCGCGACTGAACCGGGAGAGCTGCCGACCATCGAAGAGGCCCTTCAGATCATTCATAATGAGAAAAAGATGGAACCTCGCTTACATCCCGACGGCGCTCCAGACGGTTTCTACCTCCACTCTCCGGACAACACCGCCAGTGTCGGACATCACAGAAAGTCTACGCCCGTCAGTTGCTCTGCGCCGACGCACTCGGGAATGATGCATCGGCCTGCGAGGGAGTCCAAAGAGCCCCCTCGAACCAGAAATACTTCTGAATGTTCACGTGATGACGACTCGGTCTTAAGAGACGGCAGCGTGGACTCGGATGCGTCGGAGGACACACCGCGGGCTCAGTCCGTGCCAGGCACACCTGGAGCCGGCTCCCAGTCGGATAGACACGGTAGTAAGGAGGGATTGGACAGTGGCGTGAAGATGACCAGCTTTGCGGAACGCAAAAAGAAGCAAAGCGGAGACTCTCGCAAAACCAGTGAGCCGACTGTTCCCCATGCGACCACGTGGGATGTAAAATTTGAAGACAGCCCCGGTAAGAGCCCTCAGCTCACTAACGAAATGTCAGAGCTCGGGGTTCGTCTGGAGGAAAAGCGGCGGGCTATTGAGGCCCAGAAGAAGCGCATCGAGGCCATCTTTGCCAAGCATCGGCAAAAACTGGGCAAGAGTGCCTTTCTACAGCTGAAGAAAGAGGAGCGCGTGGAAGATGGCGAGGCGAAAGGAGGCCAGGTCAGCACTTCCTCCACCGAGGAAGACCTCGCTCGGTTGACGCTTGAGGAACGACTGGCAAGCGTGGAGAATGAAGAGCAGCCCGTGTCAGTGGAGCGTGAAAGTCACGTCAAAGGGGGACACGGGCTCACCAAAGAGAAGGCGACGAGTACGCCTGGTGAAAAAGCAGCAGCGCCACTCGGGGAATATAACAACGCTGTATCCAAGCTGACCGCAGCTCTCACGTCGCTTCAAAGTGACATGCAACGGCTCACCGAGCAGCAGAACCAACTCGTTCAGAAGAAAGCTGCCGGCAACAAATCCTGGGTTACCAGCCCCAAGACCTCCACCCAGTCCCCCTCCTCTGCACGCCTCTCACAGGAATCCACCCGGGACTTCAATTCAGCCTCCCCGTCGCCATCCCGCAAGCTCACAAACCACATTAACCCTCCAAAGTCTCCTCAAGTGGCCCATCGTAGAACTCAGTCCGTGCCACCTAAGAGCCCCAAACACGGTCGCCCCTCAGAGGGACGACTCCCGGCTCTATCGAGGGTCATTAATACACCGCAAAGTGTCGACCGCATTCCGCACCTTCGTCGCGTGAACCCCTCGCAATATCAAATCCAGACTTCCGCCACGTTCTCCATCGGGGACTCTGCAAGCTTTGACGAACTGCGCTCTTTGGCAACCACGCCCGTTTCCACAGCGACGCTCACCCCCGGGTCGACGCCCACCCCGACTCCGCGTCTCCCCGCGGAGGACGCTCTGTCCGAAGCAGGTTCCAATGACTATGAAAGTATATTCAGCTCGGACATGGACCCGAGAGCCTCTCACACAAACAGGAAGGAGGGAGCGGCGGGAGGGGGCTCCAGCTCCGGTGCCCCGTCGGAGTGTTCCTTTGAAAGTGACGCCCCGCCCGCGGTCGTGGACTCCAAACGGAGTAGCCTCATCGAGATCTCTCTGTCTTCCCTGCAAGGAGATGATGCAGAGGAGGAAGACCAAGTGCCCGATCCTTTCGCCGACTCGCCAGAGGCGAAAGCAGGGGTCGGCTTCTTCTTCAAGGTTGGAGACTGAAAGCTGCTTTGCGTGAGCTTAATTACTTGCTCCTGTTTTAAAACGGGTCCTTCTTATTAGGATGAAAAGGAGCGAACTGAGGATGAGATGGCGCAGAGGAGAGCTGCCTTGCTGGAGAAACAGCAGAAGAGAAAAGAGGAGATGAAGAGACGCAAGCAGGAGCAGGAAAAAGAATCCAAGTGAGACTTGATTGCCATACGCTACACAAAATAAAGGCTTTCTGTGTGTTAAAAAGTCTTAAAAGGCATTGACTCCATGAATCTACAAACAAGGCCTTAAAGCAACCTTTTTGTATTTTTTTTACATCTAGAAAATTTTAACTTTCGCTCTTTTAAAAGAATGGGCAAGCAGCATGGTGAACTGGTACTTAGAATTTGTCTCCTCCTTCTGTATGGACTTTGCATGTTCTTCCCATGCTTGCGTGTCTTTTCTCTGATTAATCTGGCTTCCTTCCACATTCCCAAAACATGTTTGGATCTATGAGTTAATTTTCCTGAATGAAAATATGACTGAATTTTCAACATGGTTAAAAAAATGTCCCATTATTTTCTGTCCTTACCTCAGCAAGCCCCAGTGGATGGTCATCAAAGGTTGGGGCAATAAGGGCGAGGACAAGCCTCAGACCCCCGGGACTCCTCCGACATCGCATACACCTTCAGCTGAGGGAACCCCGCAGCGCAGGGGAGAATTCACGCGGCAGGAATATGAGCGCAGACAGCAGCTGAAGATCATGGAGGACCTAGACAAGGTGCTCAGGCAGAAGCCCACCACGGTGCGCGGTGTGAAGAAGCAGAGACCCAAGACCGTGTTCAGGGACGACTCGGCCCTCGCACATAGCCCAGTCAAGGGTCTCCTGGGTAACTAGTAATTATTTCATCATATTATTCCCATGTAGCTATTTTTCGAATCTGCTTTTTGTCTTTGTAGGAAGCAGGCTGAACAAAGTGTACTCCCACTCGACCATGAACTTGTCCTCCATGGCGAATGACTCTGGAGGCTTGAGTGTCCGGAGATCTACGAGGTAGCACTTAACCACATGATTCCAAAGGGCCTGACCGATATGGATTTATTATTTTTTTCTTGTGGGGTGGATGTTTGAATGGCATAATCTTTGTCTTGCGTTGTCATGTGTTAATGTGGGTGTGGGGAGCGGGGAGAAAAAAAATGGCCGATTTTGAAAGAGCTAATATCGGCTATAAAATCGGGTATCTGATTCATCACCAATTGAAAATCGCTTTCTGCACTAAGCTTCTCCTTTCCTCTCGCCAGTCGTTCCCATTCTCCCTCCCGGCTCATGTCGCCAAGACGAATGAGTGCTCACAACGGTGACAGGGAATGGGAGAACGGCTCCACGGTCTCCTCCACTGCCTCCATCCCAGAGTACACAGGTAGGACGCATGGTCCGAAATGTCTGTCCGCCTATCCACCCATTTTCTACAGCACTTGAGCTGGAGCTCATCTCAGCTGAATATGGTTGCGAGTTGGAGTACACCCCTGAGTGATCATCAGCCAATCGTAGGGCACATTAAGACAAGCCACCATTCGCACTTGTATTCACACCTCTGGACAATTTCGTCTTCTGACATGTTTTTCAAATGCGACAGGAAGCCAGATAACTCATGCAAGCATAGGGAGCGATGCATACTCCAAACTTAAAGGAACTGTGATCCAGTGTTTTATGATGGTTTTGTACAGTATACATTCTAGTTATATTTTCAGTCAGGTCAGATATGTATTTTTTTTTTCTTTTCAGGACCAAAGCTATATAAGGAGCCAAGCTTCAAGTCCAACAAGTTCATCATCCATAATGCTATCTCCCGCTGCTGTCTGGCCGGCAAGGTCAACGAACCCCAGAAAAACAAGATTGTAGAGGTGAGCCATCTGTTGATTGTGTCAGAGTCCAAAATTGAGGTTCATCGTAATATGTGTTCTACATTTGTTCCCTTTCTCCCTTTGCAGGAAATGGAGAAGAGCACGGCCAACCATTTCCTCATCCTCTTCAGGGACTCCAGTTGCCAGTTCAGGGCCGTGTACACCATGAACCCTGAAACAGAAGAGATGTCACGGCTCACCGGCATCGGGCCGCGCGTCATCACGCTAGACATGGTGGAGTCCATCTACAAGTACAGCTCCGACCGCAAGCAGTTCACCGCCATCCCGTCCAAGACCATGTCCATGAGCGTGGATGCCATCACCATCCCCGGACACTTCTGGCAAAAGCGCCCAGGAACTCCCAAGAAGCTCAGCACCCCAAAATGAACATACTATTGCTATTCAGGTTTTCTATTCTGGCCAGTCTGGGGAACTACTTCTTGCTTATTTTTTAGAGATTAGTAGCAGACAAATGGAGTGACTGAGGACCATGAGAACAATCAACACTATGTGCCAAGAAAATGGATGAATCCTATTGATTGCTTCCCCGCTCAGAGCTCCCGGATTGATGATTGTATGCGGGGAGAAACCCCCCCCCCCCCCAGAATTTTCTTGACTTGGGCCATTCCGTGGCTTTCCTCGCCTCCTTTATCTATTTTGCCTTTCCCTGGCCCAAGACTCAGATGAGACAACTTCACTGCCTTGCCTTCGTGCGACAGTATTTAGGGCCGGAGATGTTCCCACGCCTCTCCTTCCGGCTTCCCCCCTTTTTTTTTTTTTTTGCTGCCTTTTCTTGTCCTCTCTAGGCCTCAATCACTACAGATATGACTGAAGCAGGAGGTCACATCTGGAAAAGACGGCTCTCTTATGAATGTGGGGCATGCGCAACCATGGAAGTGGTGTGCGTTTGATTCCGCCGCCTGTGCACTCGACTCGTTCTGCTGTAAGACATCTGGATGTTAATTTTTTACTCATTTTTGCTGGATGACTTTTCCTCGATTGACACGTGGTGCGCTTATCCGGAGAAACACAACTGGAAAGAAAACAATGCAGGAGGGCTAGTGTTTGTACTCTGCTAACCAATGCTGATTTGACACATAATGAATGCTGATCACTTTTCTTTTCAAGGATAATTTGCTTCAAAATAAAAGCTGCATATTTCCCTTTTGTAAGATCGGAATAAGCTAGTCTGCTGCTTTAGTGTTGGTTATTTGTGTGGTTGGGATCAAATGTGTGTGAGAGAGAAAGTTTTTGTTGCTGGGGAGATTGTGAATTTCCATCAATTTATTCCCTTCTTGTTTGTCCAGGCTTCTAGATGAAGGATTATTCTGGACTGTAGCAGCCCTAAATCTATGCTACTCAGTCTATTTAGACTCCTTCATGTAAAACTTGGGCAATGTAAAATGGCCAAACTTTTTACGATAAGAATTGTAGTTGCCAGTGATGGAGTTGCCATGGTAAATTTACCCCCATTATACCCGCCTCTTAAAAATCACTGGCTGCCTCCAACGTGTGTTATTATGAATGACATTTGAATACTGATGTGAAGACGGGAAAATTAAAAAAAAAAGTGTGCACATGGACAATGGATGTGTGTATTTATTTGTTTATCAAGAGTAGTATGTGGTAACTTTATTTTGATTCTGTGCAATCCTCCCTCCCTAAAATCCTTGGCACCTTGTGGGGTTGGGGGGGTCTATTTATTTAGTGTGCTCAAGATTGGATGTTTAATTTCAGGTTCTACTAATGTACTTTTGTCGGTTCGGGTAGTGTTTCTTCCCCCCACACCCCCTCTCCTTAAAGTGTCATGACACGCGTTTTTGTTTTTCCGTCATAAAATCTGTGCCAGTACGTGTGCTTATTTCATTCATCGACTGTCCTTGGCATCTAGACCAGAATAAAAATCATTTTAAAAATCATTGTCACCTTTTGTTGTTTCATCAGCATGTTGGCGTTTTATTTATTTTACATCACAGCAGCAGGTTGAGGTGGTTACCGTGTAAACAAAGTGTGTGTGGGTGTGTGTTGGTGGTGGTGGTGGTGGGGGTCCCGTCATGTGAAGTTGGCACGATTTAAAAACTTGATGTTGATCTCAGCTGTGTTTGGTGTGCAGCATCTCAGTGAGGAGAGAGTTACAGGGCAAATCTCCCAGCAGGTGGCGCAGGTACAAATACTCTTCCACCTGCAGGCTGATGCTGCGCACTTCGGGCAGCCGCAGAAGCAACTGTCCAAATTTGTCTGAGTGTCCAGGGTGAGTCCGCTGGGTGTGTTCCATCAGCGCCCGGTTCACCCTTTCCTGCGTGTGCTCCACCTGCTGCCGACTCTGCAGGGACTTCACATCTACACCAAACAAACACACATTAGATTCACTCGGAAATACCCCACACATTATACAGTATTTACTTTTATTGCAGTTGGAAGTGCTTTCGTACCCCCCCGCGACTCCACCACCACAGTTTTACGCTATTGGGAAGGGAACCGGAAGTACGTTATTGGGCTGGTACGCGTAGTAATTAACTTCCGCTCAACAGGTATGTGTGTCACCTCTTTATTTTTTTAAATTTATTGTACATTTGCAAACATAAAACCACGTAACATTTTGTGATTCAGTAACTCATGTTACCAACATATATATATATTGATTTGTTTAGAGTGCTAATGCTAGCTTGCTAGCGCTGCTAAATCTGGACATTCGAAGTTGTTGCTGCTGCAATAGTTGACGGTACATTTGGAAGCCGGGTAACGGCGTTTGAGTGAATTCACATGTTTACAATATTATAATGTACGCAAAGGGCTACTCTAATAACATCTTTTCTCGATTAGAATGCTTAATCTTTTTCCAGATTAGAATGCTGAACCGCAAACATGCAACGAGGGCTGTGGGGTGTACGGGTTGAGTGTGTTTGGAAGTGCGGTAAAAAGTATAGCTTTTGTCCAGGTAATATTTTTTCAGAAAGAAACACAAAGGCCAGATTGTGGACAACAAATGCACTCAAAGTGTTCGCTCTGAAAAATCTCAGTCAGCAACCAATTTAATGTCAGCACTGATACTGGCTTCAGCCTCTATGGGGACATCTACCTGTATGTGGTATGCTGTGATGTATTAACCAGTGGTATTGTTCTAAATTTAAATACATGTTCAGTAGTTGTGTTCTTCTCTTAAAAAATAAGAAGCTCACCGGGGTTAAAAAGCACCAGATATTTGAGACAGACAAACTCGTGCCTGTCAAAGTGGAGTGCCTTCAGTTTGGACACCAAATCCTGTGTCCTGGTGACCAAACTGATGAGCGTGGTTCCTGCCTGAGAGATGATTGTTGACATCTCAATCTGGAGAGGAGGAGAATGTTAGATGTGTTACATTTGGGATAGTCACCTGTTGTTTAACTGCAGGTGGCACACATTACCTGCTGTCCCATGACCAGATATATGCAACCTTCTTTTCCATAGATGACCTGTCTGCAGAGATGGTCCAAAACCAGCAGCTCACTCCAGCAACTCTGCAGGAGAATCATCTGGTCCTCCACCTTTGAGGTAGAAAAATGTGAATGTCCATGTAATGATGAGATTTGCATTTCTTATTGCGTAAACACAACTCATTACAATAGAAACGCGAACAAACATTTCCGCTCAGGTGATAATGTACTTTTGGCGCGATATGCTCTTCTCCAAAAAAAATTTATTAATACAGTGTATATATATACAGGTATATATAATTATCTGTGGGGACCAGCGGCTTGAACGCTTATCAACCATGACGATTGATGCTATCTGTCATCCCATTAATGTTGTTTTCCATATGTGTTAGCAAGGACATTCTAAAGGCAAAATTATTTGGTTGTTTTGGATATAGTACACAATGCAGAGCTCCCAACTACCTGTTACACGTAGCACGGTAAAAACAATTGCAATCATCTGCTTTTTATGTGAAAAACAATGATCAACATTTTGGCCTGTTTTCTGACATGTTACAAACAAGCAAAAAAACTAAACAAAAAAAATGGACGACGAAAAACTCAACAATGGGCCACTCTTACCCAAAGGTACTGCTGTATTTTGTAGCAAACGTCAAAATTAGTACCACACACCTCAGTGTAAGATGTCATTTCTCCCAGCCAATAAACAGAAATAATGAAAATATTTATTTAAAAAAGTACCACAGCGAATGAAACCAAGCCCTGCGCAAGTAATTGATACCTAATGCAAAGGGTTTGTAATTTCCTACCTATGCCACAAGATGGAGGCGAAGCACTTTTTTTTTACATTGCTTTGCTTAACAAAATGAATCTCCTCCCCTTAGTTCAACATAGTTGTCTGGCATCAGTGTTCTATTTTCTTTTGATGAATTTATGATCAGTAAGGCTGTTCACCTTGAGCTCCTTGAAGAGCGCACTGTTCCTGGCCCACTCCACCAAGCCAAACAGAGTTTGGTCCGCCATTTTCCACATGATACCGAACGTGTTGAGGCAGTCGTGCTTGCCCCGGTTGGCCTGCTCCCTCTGCAGACTTGCCACCACCTTGGCGCACAGCTGACTCTCGTCCTGCTCCCCTTCCAGAAGCTGAGCAAGAAAGGCGGAGTGGGCGCTGCAGGCGGCCGGGGAGCCGACCAGGCCTGGGGGCTGCAGTGGCGGCGGGGTGGGCGGGACGCTTGAGCACGGAGATGTCGAGGGGGTTTGTAACATGTATGTGCTGCTTGGGGTCCTGTGCATGGAGTAGTGTGAAGGAGCCGGGCTGTAGTTCAGAGGTGTTTGCAGTTCGTCCGGGAGGTAACCGGGGAACGTCTGGTCATGCGTTCCGGCGTAGGAAAGAGGCAGAGGAGGCACTACCCTATCGTTGCTCATAGTGCAGTCTAAAGGCAAGGGGGTCATTCCGGAGGGATACATGTGCGATTGATGGAAAGCATCCGGAGACATGGGAGCACTCGTGTGGTTACACGTGAGTGAACAGTCGTTCGCGGCTGCAGGCCAGAGTGTTTGCATTGTTTCCATTTTGATCCTATAGGGGGCGGCGTTGGTCTGGGGGTGCACTTTTTGTTCTTTCATCTGCCTGTAGAAAGGCCCAAACTTGTTCCTGCCGCCTCGCATGCGGTTCGCTCTCACTGCTGTTCCACAGAGTATGAAAAACACACGAGTGCATACATTTAAAGACATTCTAAAGTTGCGCTAAACAAATCATCAAATTCAAAATCGACATTGCAATGCTGTGAAATTTACAAATTGAAAGGGCTGCAATTTGAAAAACAAACAAATAACTGCTTCATTTCTATCTGTCAGTATGGTTTTTTTAAAATTATAAACATATATTTGAAGTAGTAGTTATTAGCATTTATACAGTTCCTAGATACATAAGTGCCCTTGACTCATGCATGAAAAGTTGAAGTGATAAAGCCACCAAATTGTTCATTACTGTTGTACTCTGATTTATGATTTACCGACTGTTTACATTGCACCTGTTTGACAGAATTTTGTGACATTGTCATATTAAACACAAGACTCCAAGTCAAAGTGTTGACAATTGTATCTAATATTAATTCATGATTCATCTGCCTTTATTCTAGACCCAAACATTTATATTCTGAGGCTGCTTCAGGTTCTATTCCATGTCAATTTGGGCTTTGTCATACTACACCTGCAAGTAATGATAATTTTCGTAATAAATTAAACTACTGGTAGTCTTTTTTTTTTTTTTTTTGCATAAAATAAGGACAATAGAAATCCGAGAATATTTACTGTTGAGAAGTGATGATCGATTAGTTGTTGAATAATGGATTCATTGTGACACCTCCAGTGCTAAGCAATTTTTATGCTTGCATAAGACATGTGTGGAGTGTCGTGTTGGTCATCTCAAGTAAACTATGGATTATTTGATGATTTTTTTTTCTTCCTCATTGTGTAAGGTCTCTCACATTTAAAAAAATCTGTGAGATGTTAGAAATCAAAGTGTTTATTCCGCTGAGATGCTCTCACCCCTTTAAAAAAAAAATCCTTTTTTTTTGGAGCACAGTTTATCTCCGCGCTATAAAGTCGTCTTATGTAAACTGGGTCATTACAAGCAGTGCTCGCGTTGCTTTTTATGACCTCTTAGATACAGCGGTGAGAACATGCGTGTCAGTGGAGCAAAATTGCTGCCGCTCAGGAACAAAGGGCAGGGACTCAAGACGTACCTTCTTTCTTCATCCCCACCGCCAGACACTTCTGGAAGCGACAGAACGGGCAGCGCTTCCTCTGGGAGACGTTCATTGGGCAGCTTTGTCCCTCTGTGCAAGTGTAGTGTTTGTTGTTCTGCACGGAGCGTTTGAAAAAACCCTGCAAATATGTCACAGGTCAGGGCTTGTGACTTTTGGCTTCACGTTGCTGTCGTTCGCTTTACCTTACAGCTCTCACAGGTGAGCAGGCCGTAGTGGTACCCCGATATTTTATCTCCGCACACGGGACAGCCCTCGCCGGACTCGGGCCTTGTGCCCGCGTCCCTCCGTAGCTCCTGAGCTGAGCAAGCACAGTGAAAACACAACTAAGTCCAAAGATACACGCTAGAGCTGCCAACATTTGCTTGCACATCACAGGCTGAGATAAATTGTGAACTCATGAGGTTCCAAGCTACTGATAACACGTGCTTTCTAATTTATTTATTTATTTTTTTACATTTCCTAATCTTTATTAGAAAAGGCATAGGTTTTACAGTAGAAATATTTCACGGCACACCACCAAACAAAAATGTCACCCATAGTATTTACCGTGAACCCTTGCTAAGCATTGTTTGGTATTCGTGAATTTGCATATTCGCATTGGCCATTATGTGAGTCACCTGCCACCAGACAGTGATCATATCTCAAGTTTGCACCTGAAGGTCAAAGCGGATAATTGTCGGATTGAAGGCTCGTATCTTGAAAAACTTGTAAGTCAGGTTAATTGTATCTCAAGGCACCACTGTAAAGGAATATGGTTTTAATTGCTTGATTCATTGTGCTATCAATGAAACTTTCCACTTTGGAGAATCACAAATGCGAATGGCCATTATAGCGTTGGTAACACAATTTAGCGCAGTGTCAAATGTACCGCTGCGGTACAAGTGTTTGACAATAAGAGCAATTTCAACTTCAAGACAGTGGTGTACTATAGTCATTCATCATTCATCTGCCTTTATTGCTCTGCCGTTAAGAGAATGGTCCCCCCAATATAAAATACTACCAAGTGTCACCATTCAGTTTGATATGCGTCATCAACAGATACGATACTTGCATAATTCACATCGGGACTCTGGGGTAATGAGTGGAACCATTTTGGCACTGTCCTTTTATCAGGCACAATGGAAGGTGCTCCAATACATCATTAATGACAGTCATATTCTGATCAACTAATAGTTTTTGTTTTGCAGCAATGTAAGATTGCATGAAAAGCTGCTTTCATACACGCACCCACACACACACACACACTGTGGGATTGGGCTGGTGTGCCCAATGAAATGTTCCCTGCTGCGTTCCCACCTTCTACTCACATGTTGATGCTCCTTCTGAAGTGAAGATGTCCTCATGGTAGTTGTCCGTTCGGGTTCCAGAGGCCTGCTGTTGTTGCTGCTCTTGGAATTGATCAGGAAGGTCCATACTGTCTACAGGTGCAACAGGTCCACGGTCAGGTCATGTCTTCATAGTCTCAGATACAAGGAGAGCGGGTGCACATAGCAGGAAGGACGCCATGCAGCCCCGAGCGCTCCCGGTGCACTGACAATCGTTGAAGACCACATGCGGACTTTGATCGTGAGTCGTAAAAAATAAATAAATAAAAAAAACCTCTCCTGACTGGCACTCCTAGCCTACGTCCACTAGAGAGTCAGTCACATAGCCACCTGCTGGAATGTTACTGTAGTCAATGAGCCATCCTTCTTGAGCTGGAGGCCTGATAAGATAACACTCAATATTGCACTGCTGCGAATTGTGGCCATTCATAGATTTCATATCTTCATTTTGTGCCTTTGTATTGTGTATTGTTTATAGTCTCCAAGGAAGTGTGTTACAAAACACCACCTCTAGCCAAGATCTCTTTGAAGGAAATGATACGAAAATCTTCCCCTATTAAAATGAACAGAAATGCCTGTAATCCGTCCTTTAAAAAAAAAAATCACTCTTTAATATTAGACTTTATAAAATACTACAACGTAATAATAGATTGTCATTATTTAACGCTACAACCCAGTTCAGTGTGCTCCTCCATATATTACGCCCGCCTTGCCACCAGAATAGATGCTATGAGATTACATAAAATAGATTTAAATTCTGCGACTACCCTGTAAGTTTCTGGAATACAGTATTCATCATTTTTCATAGAGGATAAAGAATACATGCCTGTGAGTATTTTTATATTATCTGTCTACAGGTTTTGTTCAAATATCCATTGTTTAAAGGGTTGTAAAATCGTAACTCTGCTAACAATGCTAACCGTTAGCGTCACAGTGGTATTTTGTATCATGTTATATTTAATGGGAGCTTTAATGGGAGCCTTGAGTAATATTTATTAAGCTAAGCTTGAATTGGATACACCACACTTAGCATTGTTACACACAGAGTATAAAAAGGGTCTAATTGTATATAAATATTTGCACTGAAAAAAGAGGACACCCCTCTCGATCAAATTCAGCAAAAGCCCGATTTTCATGAATCAAACACCGGTTCAGAGGTGATGTTCTAGCGACATCTGGTGGCTAAAAACACACCAGACACTTTTAATAAGTACACCTGTGCAGTACCAATTAGTAAAGGCTCTTTTAAAAAATATCTTCTTGAATTCTGTCTTTATTTACTGGTATTTATTTTATTTTAATATGTCTCATTGCAAAACAGTAAAAATCTGCATGGCAGGAAACGACTACCACAAATAAACATTTTGTTTACTTAATACGACCCTCGTGAGGATAAAGCGGACAATGGATGGCTAATATTTTATACTGCATATTAATATTCCCCCAAATAACAACAAAATAATAATTAATATTTTACAGTTATAATTTTGTATTTATCAATCGCTATTCACATACACATATGTTTATCTACACCGCTCTACATCACAATAATAAAACATAATTATAAACAATGTCTGTGGAAACATGAGCATTACTTTCCTTAATTAGCTAATCTCATTAGATTTGGTGTACATTTCACAATGATGAGAATCAACTTCAAATGAGTAGCTTTATTGATATTATGACATTTATTGATTAAAAAAAAAAAGAGTTTTATTTATTTATTTTTTCCATAATTTCAAATGCAGACCCAATCACTCATATATGCTGATGGGTGTCTCAAAGTGACAACATGCGACGGATGATGACAAAGCCTCAGTCCATTTCCTCACTGCTCGAACACACTGGGTTGCCCTCAGCGATCACCCACACCTCGTTGTGCCTATTCCACCACAGTGTCATGGGGCTGCAGCACACACACACACACACACACACACACACACACACACACACACACACACACACATAGACGTTCATCAAAAGTATAGACATAGGTTTTATTCCAAAGAAGTAGAAACAGTTGTGAAAAAGAAACACAACTGAATGGTACTTAAGCAGTGATTATTTTGCATACCACTAGAGGGAGTATACTTTCAGGATCTGCAATATACATTTAAATGTGTATCGACCTCAATTGAGGAAATTTACCTGTTATATCCAACGCCAAAATGGCAGTCGCCTTTGAAGCTAGCGCCATCCTTCATCAGGTCATACATCAGGGCTTCTTTGTGATGACAGTCAGTCCACGAGGTCATCCACCCGCCATAGCTCCGCACGTACACATTAAAGGCTGGCGTATCACTTATGAACACCTGCAGGCCAGTGTCAGTTAAGCAGGGTACGTATCGACAATCGGACAATGGCTATCATTTTTCCTCCCTTGCGATCAAGTCAACAAAGGCCCGATTTTTAGATTTCTGTAAATGATTATCATGAATTATTATGCTGTGGTGTGGGGTTTCTTAAGAGATATTTAATCAAAGGCAGCAACGGCCTGATTTTCAGATGTCTAACATCTTACCTTGGGTGATTTTCCTGTGGTATTGGGTGTGGTACCCACCCAAAAAATCAGCAAAACCCAATCAGCCCAATTATCGGATGTTTCTGAAAAATGATCCTGAGTGATTATCCTATGGTGTGTGGTTTGTTAAGAGTAAATTTTCATCTCTGATCTGCTCGGGGAAACAGTCAGGGCCAATAATCGCAAATTTGGTACCCGTTCGATATTTTTGGCAGGTTTACATCCGATATTTAGTTGACATATAAGCTAGCAGTTAGCTTCGCTTTGTCCCTTTCTTCTGCTACGACGACTCTTCCTCCTCCTGTTTTCCTCTTTGTATTTTCAAGCAGCCTGGATGTGCTTTGGCACCGTTCTGCCTCGAGTCAGGTCAGTCTTGGTATTACACCAGATATGGTTTCGGGTATGACGTGCTGTGTTCGTCACCACAAATATTATGAGTAGTGAGAACATGCAGAGAGATTTTTATTTTTTTATTTTTAATGGCGTTTGGACTCTCTCATGTCTAAAAATGGTGCTTGATTTCATCCGATAGCGACATGTTACCTGATTGTCCGTAGGCATTGGAGGATT
Organism: Hippocampus guttulatus; assembly: GCF_054856545.1. Classification (NCBI taxonomy): domain Eukaryota; kingdom Metazoa; phylum Chordata; class Actinopteri; order Syngnathiformes; family Syngnathidae; genus Hippocampus; species Hippocampus guttulatus. Next base: position 8,082,960 of record NC_141276.1, read on the forward strand.
GGCCTGGTGCTCCTTGGGCAACAAGAAGCTCATTGTGTATTGTTTAGTTTCCCAAAACCACTTCTTTTCTTCATCTATCTTTATCACAACAGGAGCCGTCATTTCAATCTTTTGTCCTGGAGCATCGAGCACACAAGAGAGCATTGAAAGCACCCGCACAACATTAGGTATTTCAGTGGATAGAAAATACCTGTTCATATACCAGGTTCTGTTACATAGTAAAGAGTGAGATTAAGATCAATCATTTCTAATCCTTTCCCACCATTATAATGACTTATATAACCTGTACAATTTTTAAAAAAAAGTACTTTTTTTTTGATAGGGCAAGTCAGAATAAACGTGCCATATGGTTGCAACATGCACGCACCATTCTTATTTTCACCACTGATGTATTCAAACAGCCGCATAAATGCGTTCATACAGGCAAAGTCCATGGACAATGACCCCTCTGTGGTTGTCACCCACTTGGCAGCTTCATAGTGGCGCACCTAGAGAGAGAGAGAGAGAGAGAGAGAGAAAGACACGGTCGTCATCCCACAACTGTGCCATCACTCTGCCTTTGTTTTTAGCTGTTAACATGTTATTCACTCACCTCATACTTGTTAGTCTCGCAGATGACCTTATACAGCAGACATTGACTTGTCTCGGTGTAGATTGGGAGCTCAGAGCAGTTCCTGTGGCAACAATGCACCAGTGTTTTGTGTTTCTGTCTTTGGTTTTGAGAGCTTTTCGCGCATTAAAGACAAACCTTGAGGGCCTGAGATTATTGTCACGAAAAGGAAACGCACCAAAGGCCCCAAATGTAAAATTTTGTGTCATATTTCTGATCGCCTTCAAACTCGATGAACTTGTATAATCTGCTACGGTTTTGGTTTGCGATTGATTTTGATACAGTGGCGCCTTGAGAGAGAGATGAGCTGAGGTTTTCAAGGTACAAGCCGTTATTTGGATGATTTTTTTGGACTGACTTGACCGCAAAGAAATTGTGATGCAAACACTGTATGGTAGCAGTGAACTTAATTATTTACTGATACTGTATTTAATGCAAACTTCTAACTGGAAAACCCATAGATGGGCTAACAAATAGCATAGCATAGCATAGCAATAGCTTCACATTGTCATTATTTACTGTATATCATTCCTGTATGGTTTTATAAATTACCATATTTTAGAGGGATATTTTGCTCATTACAAAATACTTACATACCGTGCATACATTTTTGTTAGCATTTGGGGGGAAGCTGGAACAGATTCATGGCATTTCCAGTATTTTCAATGGAGAAAGATGATTTGACATGCACTTGTCTTGAGTTATGAGTGTGTTCACTGAATGAGTGAAACTCATATCTCAAGGCACGATTGTAGTATTGTCGCTCCCTTTGCGGATATAGACAAACCTTTGTCAGTATCGTCTTTTTTATCGACACAATGACAAAATGTCTTGAAAATGTTCTTACCCGATTCTGGCCTCAGCTGTGAGGGCGAGCAGGCAGCCAACAAGTGCTGCAAGCAGAAACCTGGAATAAAACAAACAAACAAATCAACCAAAAAGTATTTAACTCAGCTTTAACTAAATTATCTGTTCCTCCAGTAAAATATAGACGTGCTTACTCGTGCTACATGACGTGCAGTTCGCCCATGACAAGAAGAATGCGTTGAATACTTACATGGTGGAAGATTGTTTGGTGCAGTGGTGCAAAGCAACAATCTAAGAGGAGTTATAAAAGGAAAAGTGGCCACACCCTGAAAATCCCAACAATACAAGAAGAAAAAAAAAAGCAACACACACTGCATACTGGACACAACACGTGACTATTGTACTTGGACACCATTCTATTAATTGTCTGTCTTTTGTAGTGAGATTACTTGCGCGCCGCTTGACTGGTTACGCGGTAACGTGTTAGGCACAACATAAGAGTATATCAACATTTTTGTTTGTAATATAGGAGCACTGGCTTTCACCTGGAATTATTCGGGTTAGAGTAGTATACGTTCTCAGTAATTGTTTCAGTTGCGGGTATGATTTATTATTCTTGAGATTAAGAGTGAAGATTAGGTAAAGTAAAACAGCATCGGATGAGATGAGATAAGACAAGGTAAGAAAGTCAGGATGACATGACAAGATTAGATTGTGATAAAATATGACTAGATTGGACAGGACACACAAGGTAAGATCACACAAAGCATGGCAAGACTGGACATGACTGAATATTAAGCCAATGTAAGAAAAATTGTGTTAATTATGATTACAAAAAAAATAAAAATACAATTACAATGGACAGCATAAATTGCACTTTGCGTTGAAACATTATGACTGCCTTAAAGCTTCTCAAACTGGTCCTGAACTGCAGTCAGGGACAGAAAACCCTCTTTGCCCCGGTGTCATTTTGCAACGCTGCTCCGATGACAATTGGCGAGCCACGCAGTGCAAGAGAAAGCTATGCTTACAGACCGCAAAGCCTGTCATAAAATCTTGGTGGCCTCACTTCTGTCCAAATGAATTCCTGAAATAAAATTGTCCAAAAACTGTCGTGCCTTTTGGGACACCCCGTATATTCAAGTCATACAACTAATTGACTCAGTTTGCAGGTGCCAGAAAGACATCTTTTCCCAAATGATCAGTTTGTGGCCAACAATGGCGTGTCAAGTATGACCCGCGTAATGACTGTGTGGAGGACAAGTGCTTTTGTCTGCATTGTTCACAGTGATACCTTCTTTTTTGTATAATCACAACATCAACGAGACCCACCCATTGGTTCCCACACTGGAACTTGATATTCTGTCACAATTGTTATCATGTTACCCACTTTTGTCCCAAAACCTTCCATTATGATCTTTAGCTCAGTGTATACAGAACATTCGACCCCCCCCCCCCAGAACATTAGACCCCTCCTTCTAGCCGTTCACAAAGAATCACTTCCAAAAAGGCCTTCTTTGGCACGGCATTTGACTTTGTCCCATGCCCCCCCCCCCACACACACACACCTCAGTGTTTTTTAATGTTAATACAAGTTATGAGGTATATAATTGCGGTGTGTTTTAAACTCCCCTTGACCTTGCAATAGTTCATGTTACATACTTTTTCAATATAGCATGTCTGATAGCCATGGGCCTTTGGAATCATTGACATTGTTCCCCTCTAGTGGTCACAGTTGGAAACGTCAACACAAAATATGAGCCGTCTCCATTTGTGTTTTCATCTTTTATTTGAAACAAAGTAAACAAACAAACAAAAAACACAGACTTATTTTTTGTTGTTGTTATTTAACATTAAAACCCGTAAAGGGCTTACAGCACCGGGTATTCCCACCAAGTGCTGAAAGCTGTTTGTCTTTTATTCTTATGTCACACCAGAGGGCGCTGTTTCAACACCATTGACCGCAAAAAGTCATCAATAGAGCAAACGTATTCAGAAAGTGCAACTACAATTTTATATTTAGTCATTTATTTTTCTTTTCAGTGTAGTCCTAATACGACTTTGTACATTTACGTTACGTTTATTTACCCTTTTTGTAAAAAAAAGAAAAAACAGTTGTGATGAAGTAAGTCACTTATAAAAAAACAAAGTGCCAGAACTCTTATTGTCGTAGTTTCAATCAGAAGTTCCCACACAAACACTGCAGCTTTCAGCATCTGACTTTTCCTTTGACCTTTTTTTTCTTCATAAAATGACGCTCTAAAAAGGCTCATGCAAATTTATTCTCAGTCACATTTTTATTATTATTTAATCCTATTTAAATTTCAGTATGGGCCTAATACTCATTTAAACTCTAGTGCGGAACCAGGAAGACATTCGCTGCATTTATCTATTAGTTATTTGCCTTTCAGCTAAATACAACAACTGCTTCAAGGACCAATCAACAGGTAACTGTGTTAAAGGAGACATATTATTCATTTTTATTTCACAATTTAAAGAAGCTCTCGGGTGTCTTTAAAACATCTCTGACATTATTCAGTCAAAATGCACAAAGGATAAAGAATTACAGCACACTTAACATCAACTTGTCACACTCTGGTTGAAATCACTTGGTTGCTGAAGGGCGGTTATAATCTGAGCTAACACTGCATCTCGGCTTATCTCTTGACATTGCAGTACGGCTGTTGCTTGAAAACGAGCAATCTTTCGTCAACCCGGTGACTAAGTCATGGGTAGAGAAAGTTGGTGAATGGCACACCCCAGGACACATTTTCATAAATACGCAGGAAAAAAGATTTACTTTCCAGAAGGCCAACTATTTGTTTACAAGCCATGACAAAGTCAATTCTTCATAATATGTCCCCTTTAAATGAAAATGAAAATGAATGCCATCTATGGGTTACATTCAATCAGTCGGTTTCTTGCCTATTATTATATTTTTGACATAAATGCACAACTTTTAGCCTCATCATGTGACAACACCGTAACGCGAAATACTGCCAACTAAACTTGTTTACTGAATTTTATATACCCGAGAGACAGCACATGCAGGTCGCTGCTCGCTGTAACTAAACGGACATCCTGAAAACTAACTATGAGTGCTGCCTGAGTCGAGCACAAAGGAAAAAGCCCTTAGCAACACGGACTACTGTAATCGTATAAAGTTGACAAGCGTGGTGTGTACACTCGTGTATTTTGGTGTATGAAAGGAGGGGCTGCTTTTTTATTTTTTATTTTTTTTGAGGTGCTATTTTCAAAGGACGGAGCCAACGTGCGATGCTGCAGAAAGACCCCGAACGGGACGGAGGCGCTAGTGGAGGGCTGCAGAAGTTAAGGACAGGATATACAGTATTTATGTATGGTGCTGGGCGGCTAAGACATATCCACTTCCCTTTCGATGCCGACATATTTGAGGGCGTCCGCTTGGCTGTATCTGCGGGAGGAAGCGAAAAGCCGCGGTTGGGATGCAAAAATTGAGACAAACTGTCAGTTTACAACAAATTCAATGCTTTTGGACACCTTTTTAATTCCACTTGGACCCAATTAAAGAACTCTCACCCATTCAAAGCCACCTCTCCACATGAGAAGCAAGTGGCCTCACCTGTAGTCGAAGAAAAGCTCTTCCCCTTGCATGATGGACCGCTTGGCGAAGATCCCGATGCGGTGGTCTCCGTTCACCATCACCACTGTAAACACCACGTCAGACCTTAAAACACTACTTTAATCTACTTTTGACGTCTTATCTTTCTAAAATGGATCTAAAAAGTCTACACACCTCTGTTCACGCGCAAGATTCATGTAATAACAAGTGACAGTATTACCTTTGGCGTAGCAGTTTGGATTGACCGAGTGATTGGCAAAGCGGATTTTGTTCCCTTTCCTTGTGGCATCAACGACAAAGTCTGCAGAGAGGAAGGCGTTAGAATGACGTCAACGGGGCAACTTGACGCCGCAAAAGCCCGACTGAATACTTGCCATTGTTCAGGTTGAAAAGGAAGCTGGACATGTATTTGTCGTAGATTCTGCCGCGTCGGTCCGCCTCCTCCTGTGAGATGAGCTGCAAAATGGAAAATGCGATTGTTAAACCTGACTGGAATGCCAGTTAGAAATATCACACTTGCGAGTGCCAGACAAACACACGAACAAAACAAAGCCACATTAAGCACTATCAATTCTGATGCTAAACCTGATGTTTTTTTGTTTTTTTTTTAAAATCGCCTCAAGCGAAGCCCCACAAAGTTATTCATCTGTGGGGGTCGCTTCATTTATGGTCTAAGTGTATTATTTGATTGAAAATACTGACATTTAACCCAGTAAAACAAACATTCTACTAATTCGAACTAAATCTTCCCATCGTCCACATGTGAAATAAAACCACACAGAAGACCTTTATGTGTCACTTTGAAACTTTCAATGTGGCACATTTTTTTCCATTTCACACCGTACTACATAGAAATGAAGAGCTGACGAACTCTCTTGAGTAGCGTCTCTAGAAGGCAGCATGAAACTTCCAACTTCCCAATTTTCTGCCATGCAGCCTCACGGGGAAGCTTACAAATTACCTCTCCGCAATACTCTGAGATGAACTCGTTCTTCTGCACAGGCTCTTTGATGAAGGTGCCCCATCCGGCGACATCCGATGGAGCCAACAGGAGGTGCTGTCAAAGAGTTATTAACACCGTCAGAAACAGGCATAACGCCATTACAAATATACCCCGAAAGATCCGCTTTTTTATTGATTGTGTAGAGGAGACCTTATATTGGGTTTATTGCATCTGGCTGGTTTTACACAGCATGGTTCCAGTGACACAATTTGGATTTTTTTATGTGCAACATTAATGTGCCGATATAAACCGTCAATGTGACCTTGTCGTCACTGAACTACATCGATTGCTAATGTATAAACACTCATCTGCCCCAACAAGACAAAGAAACCATATCACAGGTAGATGCAGAAACAAGGAAAGCACGTTTTTTTTTCTTCTGAAAAGATAAATTTTCATCCACACCAGTGACTTTCATACTTATAATTTCTGCTTTAGTCAGTTTCTTCTATAAATACCAATAGCAACCAGAAAAATGTGCTATTTGATTTTTGGCAAAATAATATACTGTATTTACAAATATCACCAGTGAAACAATTTTACATTGAACAAACTCCACAAACGATTTGCATAATATTTAATAATAGTCGTAGTATTTAGTAGTGTTTGTGTGTCATCATCATCTACTTTTAAATTTAAATAATCTCCGTTGGTTTTTCTCTCTTTTGTCACATTCTTTGTAGATTTAAGATGACAAATACTTTGATTAATCATAAGGTCCTTGTAAAGGTTGCATTTCCAGAGGTCTGCCATGTTCACAAGCATCAAGCATTGTTTTGATACGTGATGTAATACAAGAGATTCAAGGCTGCCCTCTGCTGGCCATAGTTAGTATAGTTTCATTTGTTTTTCTTTTTGTTGTATAACTTTTTCGGGATCAAAGCAGACTTTGAAAAAAAAATTAGTTGACGCTAAATTATGTCAAAGGCATACGTTTGCGCCCAAAGATCATAGAAAATTTTTGTTCATAATTTTGTCCAGTATAGTTAAAATCCAGTGAGCAAAAGCATCCTTCGTGCCGTCCGTACCTTTTTGAGGCCCCTCTGGATGCTGCAGTTTTTGCACGACACCACTTTGCTGTCCCAATGCTCGGCGGCGCCACAAGTCATGCACAGGTCCGGATCGCACTCCCTCACGGCCAAGTAGCAGGGACACTGCTTAGTGTTGCACTGGGTCTTACACCTGCAGCCCGGGAAGCGGTTCTGGCCTGCAATGCAGAACTGAGAGTGAGTGAGGAAGACCTCTAGTGGCAGATATGCCCAATGACAAGTTGGCAGAAGCGTAACGTTACAACAGCCTGTGGGTGGGAATGACCGAAAATGTCTGCCCGCCAGTCTCGGCCTGCGGGGAAAAGAAAAACGTCTGCTGTTTCACCATTCGGAGCTGGATTTAAATGTTCCATCTGCGACATTGTTTAGCCTTAGCTGTCAGAATCGTGCTGACGTTGGAGCTGATGTTGTAAATCAGGCACGGCGCCCGTCACGTCTCTTTGATTCCCGTCCAGGCCCTTTCGAGCGCACACATTTGCAACTTCCTGTTTGGCCCGAGTACCCGTCTGCTACGGGAAAAAGGCGGTGTGAGGGTCCGGAGAGGAGGGAAGGCTTGCGGTAGACTGACTGAATCACAACACATGCACGCAAAATCAGCTCTTCTGCACTGTTTGTCCACACTCACCTTCTTGTTGCTGTGCTGTCGCTTTAATGTGGAATAGGGAGGAATGCGGGCAGCAGTTCAATGTGGCTTTTTTTTTTTGTGCTGCAGAAGAAGCTAATTTATTCTTATGAATGCAGCTGTGTGTGAGCTGGAGGGCACTCTCTTTTCTGAATGCACTTTTACAATTGTGAAATCAAAAGGCATGCAAATATGAGATCATGTTTAAGAAAAATCTGAGGGGAAAAAAAAGTTGTAACATCACAAGTCAATGAAAAAAAAATCCTTTAAAAAAATGAAACAGTTTTAATCAGCAGCCCCTGACTTTCTAGTTTCTGTATTTTTATGGTCTAAACATTTCGGGTTTATTCTAGCAGTGAAATTCTTTGGGAAGACCTTCTACAGGTTTTTGGAAACCTTTATGACGTGAACTTTGAGCCACACTGAAAAGGAAAAAAAGACAAGTAAAATTATATGAAGTAAAAAAAAAAAGTGAGAAAATAATTGAAAAAAAAATATTTAAAAAAATATATTTTAAAAATAGTTTAAACGTGTGATTTTTTTTTTTGTGCGGGATTTGTTTAAGTGTTGTCTTTGTTAAAATTGAATTTAGACAGAAAATTAATGTCAAAACAAATTAAGAGAAAACAGAAGTCATTTTCAACAAGAGAATGTCAACATTCCGTTATTGGTGCGCGCCTGTCAATACCACCTGCTCATTCTCACACTAAACTCTTTCAAAGCATGAATCTTGTATTGTGTGCATGGGAACCAAAAAAATAAGCAGCCCCCCCCCCCCCCCCCCAAAAAAAAGTAAAAGCGGTAACATTAAGAACTCACACTCATCCTCACACTGGCAAAACTTCTCGCAGAAATTCTGTGTGATGACACACGGGCAGGTGCTGTCGCAGGGGTGATCTGGGTGGTCACATGGCTGGTAGTTGTACACCTGATTGGATGAGTTATCTGGAATTGAAAGTGCAGATGCCGTCAGAAGAGCCTTCGTAAAAGAAGTGAATATAAATAGCCATGTCGTCATGTGTCAAACCTACCTTTCTTGAGCTGAATCTTTGCCCATAACCTGTTTTATAAAAAAAAAAAACACAAGATGAAGGTACTTAAAAGCATTAAGAGTGTTGAGAAGCAAACAAAACCAAACTTAGTATTCTATTGAGATGAGCAGACTTATTTTTAGCTCGCTGCCATTGTTTTGCCAGCTATATTTGGAGGATTCTAATCATAATTGGCACAATCATTTCTTGCGGATTTGGAATGAGGTGCAGAACAAACATAGTACATCAATGAAATACTACATTATATTATATATTATACAGTATTATATTATAAATGAGCAGCGCAGTGATCCAGTGGTTAGCGCGGGTTTTCTGCGGGTACTCCAGTTTCCTCCCACATTCCAAAAACATGCATGGCAGGCTGATTGAACACTCTAAATTGTCCGTAAGTGTGCGTGAATGGTTGTTCATCTCTGTGTGCCCTGCGAGTGGCTGGCAACCGGTTCAGGGTGTTCCCCGCCTACTGCCCAAAGACAGCTGGGATAGGCTCCAAGCATGCCCCGCGACCCTTGTGAGGATATAGCGGATCCGAAAATGGATGGATGGATGGATATATTATAACTGTGTTGATTTTTGTGTGTGGTGGTGGTGGTGGGGGGGGGGGCACCAGATGAGTTCTTGCACTGAAGCGAAAATCAGCTGGAAGGGTCACCTTGACCTTATTAACTAAGTGCAACTCCACCTTGATTCGTCGCCGTTTGGCTAAATGTTGCAGTGGCGCCCGAAAAGCCAGACGGAATGATGACACCAGTGAGTGCAAAAATCCCCTCCCCCGTAAAGTTTGACTTGCATAATTCAGTGCGTTATTCAGAGCTAATCGATCCTGTCAGCGATGAATCACAAATGAGAGCTGCAGCTTGCCTGTGCTTCCTTTTCTTCTTCTGTGGCAAGATGCCTCCGTCCTCCAGAGGGACGCGGTGGATGAGCGCTTCCTTCACTGCAAACGCGTACACCTGGGAAACATCAAAACCGACACAAGATGTGCAAACGCTGGCGTCCGAGCTGTTCAATGTTCAATCAGTGCAGTCGCAGCCGTTATGCAACAATCCGGGAAGTCCGCTGCCGACTGGCTTTTCGGCCCACGTTTGGCCTCCGCTTGGGGACACGCGCTTGGTTGTTACCGAGTAACAGGAAGAATGTTCTACGCCGCCGTTTGCGACCTTTCCGTCATGTAACCACGACTAAGTCACGTCTCCACTTGGGTCGCTGACTAAGTGCTCGCTCATTGCCTTGGCAACAACTAGCGGAGCCATACTGTCAAAGCTTGCACTGCAACAGTCCCCTTAGCCCTCTCCACACTTAACTTTGAAAACTCAACAAGGTGTGCAATACGGTCTTCTGGTCTTTATGATGGGAGGATTTTTTTATTTCCCACCCGTGCGCTTTGAAGACATTTGAAGTAATAAAAGCACTTCAGCTTCTCAAAACACACGTTTTGAGCACGATGTAAATGTGGTGGAAGTTCATGAGAACCGATGAAATAACAAACAACATTCCCGTAAAAACGAAAAAAAAAACAACTAACTGAAATGTGTTTGCGAACAAAATAATTGACACTAGAGTTTACGTCTGGAAAACAAAACTGTGATCACAGAGAAAATATCCTCAGTTTTCGTCTTTTGTCAATTAATTTCATACAGGAACTTGTAGCATTGAGTTTAAACGTATTTATTTTGGTGTTAATGTACGGCTGTGCGGAAGAAGTTAATAGTAATCTCACTTAGTTATTGTGACCTTTTAGTTTTTTATCTTGCACTCCATATATTAAAAAAACAACTAAAAAAAGTCAACTACAAAAAAGCAATAAAAAATGAACAAAAACTTTTTTTTTAAATGGATTAGAAATATATGACCTTCAGAAACCAATGAAATAAAAACTATCAGAACAAGACAAGTACGTGATTTAAAACTAACAGAGACTCTGCTCTGAACTTGAATTTGCACTCAATCTGAATGTTAAGTAATTGCGCAAATATTAGTATCAAAATTGCTTCGCTTGACCAGGATATTCATTCGCCTCCGCACAAAGTCGTAAAATGTCGTATGTCGGAACCATCATCAACAGACGACCCCCGGCATTGTCTTCCAGACGGTAACAAAGTGTCCAGTGACTTAAGTTACAGTTAACCCAGCTTAGTGCCCAGCGTTTCACCTCCTTGCAGTTTTTGGTGCCGATGAGGCGTGCGATGGAGCAGAAGTTGTTGAAGTAGGTGCCGTGCAGCACACGGAAGAGCGACTCCTCCGCGCCGCTCCACTCCGCCGCGCAGCTCGCCGGCTGCTCCGCTTCGTCGTCGACCGGACGCAGCTTGGTCGGGGTCTGGCAGCGCGAATTCCCGTCTGTAATACACGCGCGCACACACACGCGTCACGATCACAGAAGAACAAAAGCAGCAATCCTTTATAACTAATGCAAAGCAGAGATTCAACGTCCAGAAAAAAAATAATTAAAAATACATATTTTTTTTAAGTCTGCGTTTCACTACAGCAAGTGGCTGTAGTGTCAATCAATTTCTACCGCTTGTCCTCAACTACAGACATTAATGTGTTGTAGCCTATCCTAGCTGACTTTGAGAGAGGCATGGTACACCCTGGACTGGTCGCTATCCAATCTCAGGGCACAAATAGACCAACATCCCATCCAAGCATCCATTTTGAACAGAGTTTATCCTGAACAGGGTCGTGGGGGGGTTGCTGAAGCCTATCCCAGCTGACTTCGGGCGGAAGGCAAACTATACCCTGAACTGGTCGCAGGGCACATATAGAGACAAACCAATCACACCCACATCCACACCGTCACTGAGTGGGAACCGATCGAACGCCACCTGCACACAAGTCAGGCGAGTGTACCACTACACCATCAGTGACTTAGAGACAAAAAAAAACATTCACACTCACTGTGGACAGTTTATAGTGTAAGTGAAGCATGTTTAATGCACATCTCACACAGAGATTTGAACCCAGATCTCGCGACCGTGAGGCAGACATGCCAGCCACTACAACCGTGGCAAATGCATCTGAACAATTTGCTAAAATGTTATTCCAAGTGCATCCTTTCATAAGGACTCATTTGTAACAATCGAATGGTATGTAACCTTGCCACACATCTGTACTGATGTCGGCTGGACGCCTTCACTCAACTGGAGAAACGACGAGGAATCTAGTTGACGTGGATAGCTGCATCAGCATTAAACCAGCAGTGGAAATGATCCATGTGGAACATACCGAAGGGGGGCTAAAGATCTTGTTTTCTCGAGCTGGTTCCCAAGCGTCATCTAATTATTCTAGAGGTCGAATCACGCAGCGATTAAATGAATGACTTTCAGAGCGGAGGCCACTACTTGATGACGTACAGTACAAAGTCCACACAAAGGTAGCGCAAATGTGCCAAACTGCTGCTTTTGTACGAGTTCTTTAAGTCGCACACACACCGACGCACGCGCGACCATTGACTTTGGTTCGAAAAATCATCATAGCCGATGTTCACGCACTCGCACCTCGAGGCTGCTGCGTGTTACTTGGCAACAAGCTGAATGCAACATAGCCGGAGCCGCGTGCACTGTCGCCGAGTATCTTTATGAAATCTGCTGGCCAATCTGTTTCTTTTCAACACACACGCTCACCCAAAATGTGTTAGCGTCTGCTGCGGCGCACGTGACTTCCAGAATGTGAGGCCTCCGGTGAGGAGAGCTTGATGAAGGTGGGGGTGACTTATTTGCCTCCCACCGTTCTCCGCATGAAGATGTCAATAGGAATGAAAGCGGACGAGTGGAAGGAAGTGTTTACGTTGGGGCCGAGGCTTGCCAAACTCTTGATTTTGCTTGGCGAGAGCACGAAGGACGATCTGACTCGGAGGCTGTCATCCGCTGCCAAATGTCACTCTTCGAAAAAGAGCTGCAGTCGGCCCGGGAGGGAGGAAGAGGGGGAGGGAGGAGGGGAGCTTTTGGGTGGGTTGGTGGGAGGTGAGGGGGTTATGGTAAATGATGCTCCTCTCAGAGTCATGCGCTGACTCACACGGCTATTAAAATAACTGGGTCTGCACCTGGCAAACAGCCTCGAGTGGACTGACAGGACAAAAAGGATGACCTAGAGTAACCTCACCCGGGGGGTTGCATCGTTTTTTGTTTTTTTTAAAATCAGCAGGATTCTTGCTCTGACGGCGCAACTATTCTTGACTGAATTAGATTTGAATTTCACATACCTATGCGGTTCTCGCTTGACGTGCATACGGCAAAGGGGGGTTGATGATGACCCAATTAAATCTGCCCGGGCTCTCTGAAATATTACTCAGAATCAAAACGCTTCAAAACAATCGGGTTCTCGCGTTTCGCATCGATACCTGAGGAGGATGTCGTTTCATGGTCGCTTTCTCCCTCTTTGCTCTCCTCGGCAAACCCCGACGGTCCCGGGCAACTTGCGCTGGCGGGACGCTGCTGCAGCTGGTGCCTGCGCCTCTTGCGAAACCTCTGCGAGCGCAACATGTTCTGATCCACAAACTCTTTCGCCCCTTTCTTCACCCAGAGTGGAGAAACGCGGACAAGGAAGAGAATTTGGCGATATGGCGTCGCAAGGGAGAAAAAAACCCAAATTGCAAACAAACAACGGGCACCTGCAACAAGAAACAGTCGGCGCCGCACGGATCCGTCTCCATTCGGATCTCTTTGCTCTTCCTCTTGTACACGTTGGGTGTTGCGTGGAAAGCTGGATAAACAAGCGCACTTTTAGCACATTCAGACTATTAATAGTGAAGAAACGTGAAAATCGCAAGAATAAACACTTAAAACTGAATAATGCTAGCAAATTATAACCATTATCCATTTATCTATCTATATCTCTCTATCTATATAGAGATATACATATATACTGTATATTTTTTGATAGCTAGCTTTTGATAGCATAATACTATATATACAGTATATATATATGTTGACCTGACCACTCTTAAAACTGCAGGGTCAAAAGTACCTCAAGTTGGGTGGAATAGCTAACCCAGCATTGACTGGGCCCAAAAGGAGCCCAGCCGATGCTGGGCTATTTTTTTTTAATAGCTTACGGTGGAGGAAGCAGTCGTATTTGAAGCATCGCCGGCAGAAAAGCGTATGGAAGGAGTGCAACGACTGCTCTCGCTGCACTGACTTTGCGAAGGGTCCGTCCAGGTTGGGGGTGCAAAGTGGGGGCAACTTGACCAGGCTGGGGGGTTCCAGGAGGTCCTTGTACCTAAACACCCCGCCACCCCAACAAAAAAAAAGAAAAAATAGGTGAGAGGAGGGAGAACCTTTCGAGTCCATTTCAGCCTCTTTGTTTTGTCGTCAAGCTCTTTCAGATTGCTACAAATGCTCTTTTGAGGACCCCGATGCGGGTGGGGGCATCATGATTACCTCCCTTCCCCAAATGTTTGCCTCTTCACGGCGAACGCTAAGCAACGGCCCTATTCAGTATGGCGTCACCAAGATGGCTCTTTATTTCCCCACTTACTTTTCCTTCAGCTCCTCCGTGGTGCCCTTGTATGGGAACATGGAGGCGATGGCGGTGAAGATCTTGTCGTTGGGGATCTTCTTGCTGCTGGACGGGTCCCGCACTGTGTGGAACAGACGCCACACAGTAGACGACTTGTCAAGTGATTCGGGCATTTTTTTTAAACTTGTTTTCAAATCAGTGAATAATCTTTTTTTTTTTTTTCCTTAGTCGTGATTTCATTATCAATCAAAAAGAATCCCCTCAAGATCCATCAAATTCGTTCTACTTTGTACGACGGTTCTTTTTAGGTTTCGTACTTTCAGCCGTGTCAGAATCTGTCAATAGAACGGAAATTTTCTTGAAACAGAAACCAAGCAAGGGGACACGTTGTCCGCATGTAAACAACACCGGTCCAGTGGTGGCGCTGACAGTGGCATGGTGACCGGACAAACAGTTGCGGCCTTGTTGTGCCACTCTCTCTCTCTCTCTCTCTCTCTCTCTCTCTCGTGTGCTCACACGGGCGGGACAAAGTCTCATGTGACTCACAACGTGCCCTCACCCTCTACAGTGCTCCTCCTCTTCCTGCGGCCGAACGGCGCTTTGGTCTCCTCAGCGCCCTCGGTCGAGCTTCGTCTGATCGCTCGCTCGGCTTCCTTCTTTTCGGTCGGCGCCGCTGTCGCTGCTTCCTCCTCTTCCTCGTCCTCGTGGTCAGAGTACTGGTTCAAGGCCTCCACCAGCTCCTTAAAGATTTCGTCGCTGATGAAGCCTCCCTCTGGAAGGCGACGTCGCAATGAGCGGAGCAGATGTGAAGCAATGGTGGCTTTAAAATATAATAATAATAAAATCAACGCACCTCTGTCGCCATGGACGCCGTCGTAGTTGTCAATCAATTCCTCCAGGAAGGCCTCATCCTGCTCCAATACCTCGTCGCCCATGTAGGGAATGTTGTGTAGGAATGTCTCATCCTCCACCTATCACAAATCAAACTTTAATAAGAAGTATCCATTTCATATAAAAGGGATGGAACTATTTTTAGGAGGAGGCATCACATGACACACTTCAGAAAATATAAAAGGCTCCGCAAATGAGGTACATCTGCTCAACCGAGTCATAACGCAATGGCAGAACTGAAACGGTTTTGATGGCCTGTATCTTTTGACGATAGGCGGCACTCGAGGCCACCGGTGTGCCTAATGTTTTGGCCCAGCGAGTGGGGCCGTGTTTGTGTGTTGTCGTTCACCATGAAGTTGTGCTGCAAAGGCGACCAGGAGTACATGAAGGGGATTCCCGTCACTGTCGACAAAGGCCGCATGGCCACGGCCTGAACTTTGAACCCTGGGAAGCCGGACTCCACGGTGCACATCTAGAAGAGAAAGGTTGTGTATTTTCAAATGGACAAATACTTACCAACCCGTCTTCAAGTTTTACATCTTTTCTTACCTTCTTAGTCGCCGCAGGGCCGTCTGAGCTCGACAACGGCACCGACTGGATCCTCAGATTGGACCATTCCCCATTCAGGATGCTGGTCTGCTTCTCAATCTTGACCCGGTTGGACACAAACACGGCCTGGAGACACAAGGCGGAGCCAAAAGCGACATTAAAAACACGTGGGGCGCAGGAAGGAATGTCGCTTTTTAACAAGCGGGACACTGACCCACCTTGACCTCCTCTGCTTTCTTAAGGCGCTTCAGCTGGCGAAGGCGCATGTACTCGGACCTGACCCGCCGACGCCACTCCAGTAGGCTGTGGGCGGGGCCGAGGTATAACGGCGGCTGAGGTTTCGGGGCGGGTGGGGCAACGACGGCCGGGGCTGAAGCTTCAGCGGTGCTTACCTCCATTACTCTTGAATTAAAAGAAAAGAGACGTGCCTTTCTGAATGAACAGTTGTCATAATTCTAGGCACTCCTTAACATTTTTCTCCATGTTGTCATGTATGGTTTTGTGTATGTAAAATCTTGTTTTTATATTCATCAATATTTTTTTCAATGGGATGGTGTGGAATATGGACTAAAATTAAGTTGTTTTTTTTCCAGAACTGTGATGTCTTCGAGATCCTGCAGAAAGCGGCATGGCATCACTTCTGATTTGAGATCAGCATACAGGTATCGCTTTTGAGCTAGTTTTCTCCACTTTTAGCGGTGTTAGAAACCGGTGTTTTTGGTGAAGCCAACCCATGTTCGCCTGCCGTTTACTAAAGAATGGAAAAAGCTAGAAGGAAAACTTACGTTTAGTATGCTTGGTGCTTCTATCTTTCACAATATTCTGTGAGTCTTGACAAACATGTAAAAATACTGTAAAATGGCTGGCAATATGGGAAAATTTGAAACATCTGGCAGGGAATCAGTTAATACCTGTCAGGCACACTACTACTAACGACAACATTGTTACATCGATCACTGAACTGACAGCGTTCGTCGAAAGACAAAATGATTGCAATCTCAACACCAACTGTACTTTAATGTCATCGGGAAACAGCGGCCCCTTGTGATGGCAAAACAAACGCGTCACTGGGGTAAAATAAGCCTCCTTGGCCATTTAAAGGGGTGCGAACGGTTTAAAAGTCTCTTCGTCGTCGTCTGCTCTCTCACCAAATAGCGCGCCAGGGCGGGCAAACGTTGGCTCGTTGCGCGTACGGCCTGAACACGGGACTGACACGCACGGTGGTCGCGAGTGGGCGTGCCTCGGTCAGGAGAAAAGTGCGTTGCGCTGCGTGCGTTGCTTGTCTTTTTTTATGAGCCTTGCCTCTAAAGTTGCGTGCGCGCAGAAGATGCGTGAAAACGAGCTGCGCAACATCCAACAACTGCGTCACACACACACACGCGCGCGTGGACTCCCCCCAGCCACCGCTCACCAACATATCATCCACCACCATCGTACCAGTCGACACATACCTTCAAATCCACGCGTGTTCGTCAAGTGTGGAAGCTCGAGGGATGATCCCGCGTGGATTGGGAGCGCCCGGGTCCCTGTTTATGGTCGTGACGCAGATTCGGTGTCTGCATGACGACGGCTGGATGTCCGAGCAGTTCCTCGGCGGCGGCTCTGCGGGGCCATGCTGCTGCTGCTGTGGGCTAACCTTGTTGTCGTGGGGTTGGGGGGGGTGTGGAGTTGGGGAATAGGGGGAGGTGGGCGTCCACGGAGCTGCGCACTTGGCAGAGCGGCAGCGGCGTCAGTAGCAGCAGCAGCAGCCGTGACGTATCCTTGGGTCAGGGGAGGAGGATTTATGTCTAAATTGTTTTGCGTCGTCTGGGAAAGGGAGGAAGTGCCGTGCTGAGGCAGCCAGTTTCCCCATCTAAATAACGTCAACTACAAGTCGTAGATAGCCATTCGGCAGAAAATAAATAATCACATTTCAAAGTCACAAACGCATATTCCTTGCTATGAAGCGGGCTATAAAGACTAACTTAATGTGTGATTCCAAGTAATCGATCAGAAAAGTTGGAAGCGATCCAGAAGCTGGTTTTCGCAGTCGTCAAAACACTCCAATTGTCATTCTGCGCTCTTCCTGTAGAGAGCGAGCGAGACAATTTCCCCAGTGGAGTCAATGAGGAAGATCCTCTTCAGCCAATGGTGCCTTCAGGGACATCACGTAGAATCTCAAAACCAATTCAATGTCTAAATTGCCTTTTTGATGTTGTGTTACATCCACAAATCCAGGCTCGTGGAATGTACCACCATTGCGGGTAAACGCCAAACGCTTTCGTCCATAACAGACTAAATATGAAATACCGAAAACATTCAAACAAAATCCTACCTGTCTTCAATACTATAAATGCCGTGACACAAAAAATACTTTAAGAACAACCAACATGAGTATTTACATAAATGCCTACACTAAACACCCCTCTAACTATGCCCACATGAGGTTGCCCTCGTGCAATTTATAAAATGTAACCGTAGTGTGTGGGGTTTCTTTTGCCCAAAACCAAACACATGAGAGGAGGGTTATTTAAAACATCTGTATTCGTCATAGTCAGCTAAATATTTGTGTCGTCACCAGTGTCGGCACTTCATTCACTGACTCAGTAATGCTTAAAAAAACACGTTGTATTTTGACTCCAAAAGCATATTTTGTCAACAAAGCATGAACGCTACATTTTGCCTCCTTCAATATTTTTTATGCATCAAACATGTCATCTTTTAAAATTGAATTATTTCAAAATTCAAAAACGATATGATTCGTGGGTATGGCAATTCAGCATCACTTGTTAATCTATCATATCAGTTTATAGCAATAAACGTTCATTGGTACTTTGCATGAAAGCCCGAATGTCAATTTAGTTCTAGTCTTGGATGTCACACAAGAGGGCGCCGTTGAACCTCATTTAAATGCTCCAGTGTGCCAACCATGCCCGTCCATCTACAACGGGTCCATTGTCACACTAAGCTACCGTAACACTTGCCTGTTGTGGTTCGGCCGTTCATGCATCCCTGCTTACTACCAATTACACAGTGGGAAATTGAAGTTGGCATGTACGTTGTGTTGATAGTGAACTGTCAAACAAAAGTAAACACCCACAGGGAGATAGGCTGTCAAGCATTGAGGCTTTATCAAGAGGAAGTTTTGATTGTGCTTAATGTCAACTGCGCATGTTGCTGTTGGCACCTGCTGTTGGGAATCTAAAACATGTTTGTGCAACGGCCAAGAGAGACGGCGAGCATGTGGAGAATAATGTACATTTGAAAGATGGCAGGCTAAAGTGATGCACGTTGAATGCATCAGTCATGATTCTTCCCTACTTTAGGGGAAATCTGTCTCCTTTCATGCAACACGATGCGGGCTATACAGGTGCTCGTCAAAAAATTTGATCATCATGAAAAAGTTGATTTATTTCAGAAATACTATTCAAAAAGTGAAACTTTGTTTAATGCATACATTCATTCCACACAGACTGAAAACAAACAACAACAAAAAAATCACTGTCTCAGAAAATTTGAACATTTTCAAAATTGTATGCGAGACATGGGTTTCAGGGTTTCGCATTCCTTGCGTCAAGCCACTCTTGAACAACAAACAGCGTCAGTTGGTTATGGATTAAATTCACAACAAAGGCAAGATACCACACTGGATTTGTATCCATGATATACAAAAAAAAAAGATTGTGTTCCATTTTTGAGGTTCCACTGTACTCCGAAAAAAAACAAAAACTGTCAGAGCCGTTGTTATGACACGGTCAGACCAAGTGATGGAGCGGCTCTCTCTCCCTGCTCGTTGAACTGGAGGGGGCGGGATGGGAACTAGGGATGGCGCTTCATCAGTAGCAGCGTCTACCTTATCACAGCCGCTCTGTCCTTTTCGGCAGGAAAAACGCCCATCCTAGGAAACGTGGGCTTCCTGTTGTTTTATGGAGAACTTCCTGTTAAAGAAAAAAGGGGGGAAAAAGTTGGGATATGTAACCCCCACTGGGAGAAGGACAGAGCACTGTTGGGCAACATGACATGCAGCAGGTTTCACCTCGTCTTTGCAATCTGCTTTCTTCTATACGGTAAGTGAAGCTTTCTCTACATGCCTTGTTTTATATACAGTAAGCCTTGAAGTGCTCACCTCTGAGTAGCAATTCCCAGGAGCATTCCTGTCCTGATTTTAAATGCCCCTTTTCATTGAATATGCATGTATGTATTTCTAATTTTTTTTTTCATTGGTGTCATGTGAGGTAAGTGTTGTTTATAAGGATGGGTTGGTTGTGAAATCCTGATACAGATGTTTAAAATAACAATTTTGCGTCACAGTCACTGATGTTTTTTGTTCCCCCCCACCTTTTGAAAGCACAGTAAAGCAGATATAGTTCCATTTATTTCCTTATCGGGCTATTTATTTCTTCCTTTCAAACAGCCTCGCATACACCAGTGAGTTGCCTGGTGGATGAAAAGCTGTCTGTGCCGTCAGCCACCACACTCGGTAAGAACATTGTCATTGTTAATCACGAGAATAAGAACATCCCAAAAGCCTATAGCATCGCTCTCCAAAAGAAAAGCAGGGTATTTTCTTATAAATTGTCAAAAGTATTTTGGAACATGTTTTTTGTGTAACCGCACTCACCAATCAGTCATTTGAACAAACAGTCCTTGGCAGAAGAAAATAGACCTAGCACACATACGTAGTACGCAAGATGCATTTTTAAAAAATGTTGCTGACATATTTTCTTTACAGTGTATCAACCGACAGAGAGGATGAACGCCGTCGCAAGTAAGTGTCTTGTTTAATTCAAAATTGCATAACAACACCCACTCCCACACACTTCATAACATGTTGGGTGTTTTGATTGACTGTGTGTGTCTACTCCGGTGGGGAATATTTGGCATCATATTCCTAAACTCAAAAGAGCTGAGCGATCTGGGAGATGATGATCTCCGCCAAGATCTGTGTGCGTGTGTGAGTGTGTGCGTGTGTATGTTCACTCCAGTCCAACACAAACTCACGGTGAGGTCTGATCAGCCCAAGCCTCGGTGAAAGGTTAACCGAAACCATGTCCCACCTAGTGAAACTTCCTGATTTCTTTGTTGTTGTTTTTTTTTCTATCATTGGGCCCCCCCATTGGCGACTGACGCAGTGTTGTGAAACCGGTGCGTGTTTGCAAGTGAGCGAGTGCCCCTTCGCTGTTCCTCATCATATGACCACCACCCTGCCAACTCCCCCAAGTTGTAGCTCCTCCTCTGCAGAAAAGGAGAAAAGACACTTCCTGATGTCATTATTAAATGAAAAAGCGCCTTGGCTAGCAGATGTCAAGAGAGGCCCTCTGACCTGATTCGGTGACATGTAACGTAACATGAAAAGTCTAGGCCTGCTTTGTTATCACAGCCGTCATTTTGACAAAGAGTCCGGGTGGCCAGAAAATACCAAACCAAGAAGCCTTTGTTGCGGTGTAGTGCTCTGGTCAAGGAAGTAGTTAATACAGGAATATATCTTCTACAGGAGTGTAGCACGTGGGTCAAGTAAAAAATAAATATTTTTTAAAGTTGCAGATACAGGAATTTACTTAACTCCTTCACCGCCATAGACGAGTATACATTTACATATTTTTTTTCAATGGGGAAGGGTGGTGGAATTTACTGTTCCATTGTAAATTTCAAGCTTGGAAACAACTTTACTGATGCAGACCCACCAGTATATGGCAGTGATGCATCCTATTTGTGAGGTCACGAGAAGCGAAAGCTGCATTCTGTCGAATCTACCTTCGTTCTGATGACAAAATAATGGAAAAGACAGAATCCCTTTTTTTCCAGATGAAAGGAGAGTGTCTATTATCTCATTTGGTCTTTTCTTTGGAAATAAAATCATTGGACACAACATCCTTTGGGTTTTGGAAAAAGTCCAAATGCTCTGAAATGGCTGGCAATGAATGTGCGGGTACTGGAATTTACTTTTAATAGATGGGTGGTGCATAAGTCTTGGAAGAAAATTTTACATTTTGCTGAGGATCTGGAGCAAGGCAGTGCACACCTCTCGGAAGAACCCGGTGCTGGTTCGCAGGCCATTCAGCAACTTGTGATCGGAGCAGCGCAATGAATACTGTAGTCTACAAACACAGTTCGTCTGGCAATGTAATGAAGAAGAGACTGAAGAAATTGACGGAACGGGTCAAGCAAGGATCTGGATCAACTTTACTTTTGAACTTTAGATTTGCTTTGGCGTCCTCCATGGACCAGAACTTAGCCCATGAGCGAAAGACCTAACTGTTAACGTTGGTCTCACAGCTTTTTGCAGAAGATTGGATTGGAGTGGATTGAGAACAGTCATTAGCCGGTTATCATACTCCAGCAAAAGCCTAGAAGCAGCTCAAACTCGTCTGCTTGACTCGCACATGTTAGTTTGTCTTTTATTTGGCTCCATTGAAGCCAAATATCAATCTGTGCTGCTTGAACAGTCGTTATTCCCATCTAGACTCTGAGAAGCTCAAAATGTTTGCTTATGTTTCCTATTTGGCAGAGCTGCCCCCCCCCCCCCCCCCAAAAAGGCAAATAAATCACATGCTGTGAGGCTGGCCAGGCCTTCCACTGTGAGAAACTGAGACTAAAAAGCAGAACAAGAGTTTGGGAGTAAAGGGTTTTCAGATGTGAGTCCAGCCCAGTTCGCTTTGGGTGTGCGCTCTTCATTTTTATTTGGGGGAGAATGGAGAGGACAAACTCTGTTGCCTCCACCCCCTCCAGAAGGCAGGACTGTCCCGGGGAAGCGCCAGTCGGAGACGGGAAGAGCTGCCGGCGAGGCGCAGGGGCCGTGGGGCTGATCTGACGGGAACATCTGGCGAGGCGGGCAGGGTAGCTCTCCGTCGGACATCTGGTGGTGAGGGTTTTTACTCCGCGTCGCTCTCATCCTGACGCCGCTTCCTGTTATGCCTCGCTGTGCCTCAACGTCTTCGTGCAGGGCCATCCGTGCGGGAGGAGTCAACCTGATTCATTTATTCTGACATGAAGGGAGCGCTTGGGTTGATTGTGGTGTTCGTCTCCTTTCTCTCTGGTGAGTGTGTGTGTGTGTGGGGGTGGGGGGTGCGTGCGCTCACTTCCCTTTTTCCAGATGCAGTTATCTCCCTTGTAGAACACATGAAGCTGAATTCATGGACATGTTGCATGCATGGCGATCAAATTTCTAATCTCAACTGTCTCCCTTCCAGATGCCACCTTTGGAGACACCCCCTCACCAAGCGGTATGTGGAACAATCTTACACATCATTTCATTACACCTGCACAATCTAATAACAGCCCATTCAAATTACAACAAGGGTTAAGAACCGAGTACGAGTGGAGACGCACAATATCAAGCACCAATAAAAGACTCTTAAAAGTGATCCGATATGATGACACCAACACTACTTTCCCAGCTTGGCATATTTCTTTTGATCAAGGTATTGGAGCATTGTTAGCTGTATGACGCTAAATACTGAGGACAGCACTACTGCGATCATGCCAGTAGCTTTAACAACACAGTGGTAGATTAAGCCCCTTACTTTTTAAAAGTTTCAAGCTTTTTATTTTTATTGACAATAATTTTGTTCTGTACTGGGCATTTTTAGGTTATGAAATATATAAAACAATACATTTGTACTCTAATGGGGTTTTTTTTTCGGCCATGACAAAAGTACTTTTAAGTTACAGTAGGCTCTAATAGATGACCCCTTTTTCCCCATTCGTCTGTTGAATGCGACATCAATTACTACTTTCTTACTAGCCAGGGCTTTGACGCCATTTTGTGGCATCATGGAGCATGTGCGAAAGACAACAAAAAACGATTGTAGGCCTGTTTTTCAGCAAACGGCGGAGTATAAGTTCCAAAAAAAAAAAGTGAATAGGTAATACGTGAATAAACTTGTCTATTAAATGGTACCGGTGTACCTAATATAATGTGCACGATTTGATTGTTCATTTCCAACCTCTTCCCTGCAGACTGTGGAACAAGCAATGTCAGTTGTATGAACTTCCACTCTTTCTGCCATGCTCTCTACCCGGGAGCCACGATGGACTGCCTGTTCGAGCTCCTGAGCCACATGTGCCTGTGCAACTTCAACGTGGCCATGGCGGCCATGAACGCCACTGACTGGTGCGCTTGGGGCAACGTCAGCGGGTAAGCAGACATTGACCGCCCGAGTGTTATTCAACCCTTTCCGGGATGGCGGTTACTACAGCGGACGGCTTATCAGGTTCTCAGGTTATCATAGCGGTACTTTGGTGTACGAGTTTAATTGGTTCCCTGATCAAGTTTGCGACTCTTGTGTGTGAATTAAATTTTACCCGTTGAAATTCATTTCAACGCCAAAAGTCAACTTGAAAACGCCGCCATTTTTTTGTGATGTCCTTTTAATAGCTGTATCGTTGTATTGCCTCTCGATAGGTTGTACAGCAACTTGAGCCTCTGCACGGAGAACATCTCCGACTGCCTGGGCATCCCTTGGCCCAACCCTCTAGTGGAGCAGACGTTTGTGGACATCCACCACAGGTTTTTCAAGGACTGCCCCATGGAGGAGCTCAGCGACCCGCCGCCGCCCATCATCTTTGCCTTGGTGATCACGCCCATCCTCCTGATCCCCGTCATGGTTAGTCTGGTGGTCCTCAAGACCAAGAACGGCGACGGGAGCTCCTGATCTCCTCACTGTGAGCGAGGGCCAAAGATTGGGGTTTTATTTTTTTTAGAGACGAGCCGCGATCGTGAGAACGTCACGGGAGATTTCCAAGACCACGGGTGCATTTCAACTCAAAACTACTTGGGACTTTTGCTCCTTGTAGCGTTATTCAAGGAACAAAAAGATTTGTTGTTATTTCCATAAGCAGTTGAGTCCATTTATCACACGAAGGACAATTTGCCAGTTCTTCCTTTATTTTTGTATCCACAACTTTGTTTATTATTTTTTTTCTTCCCGTTCCTCCTCAACTTATTTGGCTATATCTCTCGACATTTACTCTTAACTGCTGCTTTCAATTCACCGAGATGTTTTGTCTTTTTGAGAAATTCTCAACAGAGCTTGCTTCACTCGCCATCCGTTGGTCAACATCAAAACATCAAATGAGTAGCAAATGTTCCAATCTTGATGATCAAGGACTTATTTTGGGGTCGTCGGGGGGAGGGGGGGGGTGTAGATACATTCTAACCCAGAACTTGATTTTAGACAATGTTTGTCTGAAGATTCCCAGTTCTAGGTCTAGTTTCCTGTGGACCATCGAGTCTTGCCGTATTTCTTCTGCATTGGAAGGAATCCAGTAGAAGCATTCCACCTTTGTGTAGGATTCTTTATCTCTGTTTAGCTTCACCCAGATTTGTTTGGTTTATCCTTGATCAAACTTGCGGCGACGCTTTTTCATCTCAGATTGCCGTTGTCACTTCCCTCGTTTTTGGTGTTAAAGACAAAGTGCTTCATAGAGCTCATCATCATCATCATCATCTCACATGATGTAGTGGAAACAGTCAGGGAGGTGCCAAAGCTCCTAAACCTGGCTTCCAAATTTTAGACCATGACCAAGCCCTCACTTGTATCTAAAGCCGCATTTCAGCCAAGCGATCGAATCCAGTTTGACTCGGCTTGGTGGGGGTAAATCCTTATATGGCTTCTGTTTGCGGGGGTAGCGATGTAGCTACTAGCTTCAAAAAGATCAGGTGATGGTGTCTTTTTCGACAGCTCTTTATTACAAAAAAAGGGGGAAAAAGCAGATTTACGAGCAGAGACTATTCTCTGTCCTCCAATCAGTGGACTGTGCCGTGTCCAGCCCCGCCCCTTTTGGTACTCTCTCACAGTTTACCGGTATTTTTATTTTTTGTAGCCCCTATGGCAAGGTTGCCAAAAGTGACACACTAAGGCACGTTTCACAAACAAATCGTAACAAAAGTCAACGGAACGGCCCTACTCGATGGAAATTGAATTTATCTTTTTTTAATGACAAGACCTTAGAGAAGTGGTCGCGCTTAATGGGAACCAAATGACGACAAACACCTATTTTATGACATGTGTACTTATGACAAAAAGCTCCGGAGCTTGCTGGAGAGACCTCCGTTTTGGTGACATCGGGAGTCCAAGTGTTGGGCGTCTCAGGTAGCGCTCCATTAGAATGAGTAAAACGCGCTCGGGTTGGGCAGGATGGGATGGCAGAGGTGATGGAACACAATTGTTGGGAGAAGCCTCCTTTCCTGCCATTGTCTTCTTTTAGAACACAATCCTCATCCTCTTCTGGAGATCTGATTCATATTCGCCTTAATTTTCAGCGACAGGAAGCAAAAGACATGAATAATGTTTCGCCTTGTTTGAGTGACGAGAAAAAAAAGCTCTTTTGAGTGCTTTCAGATCCAGTTTGTATTTATGTGGTATTTCTTTGTATTTTCTGGACTTCCTGTCGCAACTGAGAGGAAACTACAATGGACTGTATTACAATTAAAAAAGCATTTTATACTGTACGTTAAGATCTAAGCTTGCTTTTCTGACCTGATATCTGAAAGATAATCAAACCATTAACCCTTTCATGCACTCTGTAACATGATAACACGATAAGCTGTCCACTGTGGTAACCGCTGTCCCTCAAAGGGTTAAAAAGTAATCAATAAAAAAAAATGCTAAAAATGGAATTGGAAACAAGATAGAAATGGCCTTATAATTATGCTTATTCAAATAAATCGTTTAACAGGTACCATGTTATGATTTAATGATACAAATTTTCCAATGCTAAAATAATGATGGGGGATGACAAAAAAGAAGTAAGGAAATACAGCTTAATAATGAAAGATCAAATCATGCAAAAATAATGGAACAGAAATAACACCGCTAGTTGTGGTAAAATAATGCAAAAAAAAAAGTTATTTATGTGCTCCCTGAATAAAATGAAGATAGAAATAATGCTAAACATTGAATTGGATCTAAAACAAACATTTATAAATGTCATTACAATACTGGTAATAATCATAAATAAAATGCTAAGATGCTGTGATCGAACCCGATGAACTCTACTTAGCAACAAGTAGCTGGCCAGTCATAATCTGTCGCTGAAGTTGTTGATTCTGTCCGCTACCTCACAGAATTATTGTGGAATTGTGTGCTTTTTAAGGCGTGTGATATAAATCGTTGCCTTTAATAAATTACTAAATATTGAAAAAATGCTTAAAGAGCGTTAGTGACTGTTCTATTAAAACACCACTGACACCACTGATCACGCCCTCACTTGGCACAACAGTGTAGGGAGGGCCCAGTTCATATCGTGTGTGTGTGTGTGTGTGTGTGTGTGTGTGTGTGTGTGTTTGTGAGAGAGAGAGAGAGAAAGAAAAAGTATGAAGCAACCTCCTTCCTCTCTGGATGTGTGGGGTCATCCTGGTCTCCACCCCTTCCAAAAGAAAGCACCACCCACTGCGTTGATGATCCCACAGTTCCCACTCGTCTTTTACTGCCTCTGACGTCACTGTGGCGCAAGTGTTAACACGGCATTCATCATCGCTTGCCTCCCATTACAACACTTGGTTTCACTCAACGATTGTGAAGTCCAGGAGTATGTCCATGCTGTCACTTGGTTGGAAGACTAAAAGTGAGCAGACATCGCCCACTAGTGGTAGGAAATGAATTAGGGGAGGGGGGCAAACAAATTGTGACAATGCAATCAAACACAGAGACTACATTGAAATATAAAAAGCATAGTGGAAATTCCCATTTGAGATGACTCACTGGAAGTCATAGTGAGTTCAAATATTTTGAGCATCATTATTCATCATGCACGGTGTTTAACCGGTTAGCACGCCGGCTTCGCAGTGCAGAGGTTCAGGGTTCGATTCCGGCTGCGTGCGGCCTTCCTGTGTGGAGTTTGCACGTTCTCCCCGTGCCTGCGTGGGTTTTCTCCGGGTACTCCGGTTTCCTCCCACCTTACACAAACATGCGTGGCTGGTCAATGGAACACTCTAAATTATCCCTAGGTGTGAGTGTGAGCGCGGATGGTTGTTCGTCTATGTGTGGCAACCAGTTCAGGGTGTACCCCGCCTGCTGCCCGAAGACAGCTGGAATAGAGTCCAGCACTATTTTGTCCATTTACTGTAAGTCAAAATAGTTCTTGCCTCCTTGATCTTCTGCATCAAAGAGAGGCTGACCACAGCTTCCTTAGCCATTGGAAAAAGCAACAAAGTCGTTGTCCATATGTCTGTCCCATCACCATTGTCCCTCCAGTGTGTTTTGGATGAACTGAAGTGGCGATTAGGTTTTGCACAACATGGCAAGAGCACAGCTGCAGCTCCACTTGTGAAGGAGAGTGGGGTCTTGGCTCAGGGGGCCTCTTTGGGGGTGTCCAGAGTGTGTATGATGGAGCAAAAGATCTGGCAGCATGAATGGTGAAAGGGCAAAGCACCAAAGGGCAACCGTCTAAAACAATGCACCTCATAATGATCAAATAATTGTAAAAAGAACAAATAATGCTAAAATGAAACAATACATCTAGTTCAGCATCGAAGTGAAATGGAAAAGGGTAAAAATGGCTAAAAAGAAAGGTGAAAAAATACTGTATATGAAACTTGAACATTAAAATAAATAGAAATTATGCTTAAAATCAAGAAAAAAATGTGTTAAATGCATGCTAACATTTGTCCTGTTTTGTCAAGTGATATATAAATGTAATACATTTTCTTATCATTTTAAAAATGGACGTAGAAATGTTAAAGAATGGTAAAGTAAAAACGTAGACAATATTGTGAAAAATAAAGATAATGCCAAAAAACTAACTTGCAAAACCTGTTCAAAAATGTCTTTCCAAAATGTAAATATAAGAGAAATACTAAGATACGGTTAAAATATCTCTTAGAGTAAAAGCATGGGGATTATTTTTAGCCACTGTTTTTAACTTCTAATATTATCCTAAAATACACGACATGAAAAATAATGGTGCAAAATAATAATTATCTACACATTGATAAATATAAACATCTCATTCTACGAACTCATTTCCTCTGTAAAACCGTGAAATATAAAGAGCTATCAAATTTATTTGAATATCTATTTTTTTTGCAGTTTTGCTGCATTAGTATAAACACTGCGACCACTAGATGGCAGTCTTTGAAAGCTTTTCAGTTCCGAGTAGCCCCAATAGCTGCGTATGCTACTTTCATTCCCAAGTCGATTTACTCTTCCAATTTAATATTTGAGTCCAATATAAGTACAGTGACATTAAACAATCCCACATTCACGTGGGCTGTACTTAAAAAAACGATAATAGGCGGTTATCAGTAAGATTATAGCAGGTGGCATCTTCCCCACAATAGTTTCCTCTTATTTGCCTGGTGGCGGGTTCCACTGGAGGCTTGAGGTGCTTATTTACTCGGATGAGCTGACAATTATATCAGGAAAAGACGTGCTAGCGTGTTAAAATCCCGCATGCTTCCACCTCTAATACCACACATGAGGGGTGGATTTTCACACATATGGAACGTATAAGCAAAACGAAGCGGCCGCTTAAGACACTCTGCGGTTGAAATATCACCAACGCTGAGCTTAATGCTGAGAATAAGAAGTAAATAAATGAGCGTCTAAATCTCTTAACTGTTATCTTATACGCTATGTAGGCGACCAATATAAAGACAGTGTGCACATATTTGATGTAACTTCCCATCTGTGTGAGAGTAAGTGCATGTGTCAGCTGCCCCCACGCACATACACACACACACACACACACACACACACACACACACACACACACACACACACACACACACACACACACACACACACACACACACACACACGCTCACACTTTCAAGTACATATGAAGGGTTTCTTGTGGTGAGAAAGAACGGAAATATAAGAAAAGCTGGTTGTCTTGAGGTCGATCGTCTCTGGATAACTTGTTACGTCATCCACTCAATTTATCATCTTCAACAATATATATACAGTATATATATATATATATATATATATATATATATATATATATATATATATATATATAAAAAATTAAATAAAATTCCTCGTCCTCTACCAGAGGCCAGGAAGCTTGAGGGTTCTGCGCAGTATCCTTGCTGTTCCCAGCACTGCACATTTCTGGACTGAGATGTCCAATGTTGTTCCCGGGATCTGTTGCAACCACTCATCTAGTTTGGGGGTCACTGCCCCGAGTGCTCCGACCACCACAGGCACGACTGTCACCTTTACCTTCCAGGCTCTCTCCATCTCCTCTCTGAGCCCTTGGTATTTCTCGAGTTTCTCGTGTTCCTTCTTTCTGATGTTCCCATCACTTGGGACCGCTGCATCCACTACAACGGCTTTCCTCTGCCCTTTATCTATGATCACGATATCTGGTTGGTTCGCCTTACCATCTTGTCAGTCTGGATCTGGAAGTCCCACAGGATCTTCGCCCTGTCATTCTCCACCACCTTCGGAGGTGTTTCCCATTTCGACCTTGGGGTTTTCAGTCCATACTCCGCACAGATGTTTCGGTAGACTATGCCAGCCACCTGGTTATGGCGTTCCATGTAGGCTTTCCCTGCCAGCATCTTACACCCTGCAGTTATGTGTTGGATCGTCTCAGGTGCCTCTTTGCACAACCTACACCTTGGGTCTTGTCTGGTGTGGTATATCTGGGCCTCAATGGCTCTGGTGCTCAGGGCCTGCTCCTGAGCAGCCATGATGAGTGCCTCTGTGCTGTCCTTCAGGCCAGCCCTCTCTAGCCACTGATAGGACTTCTTGAGATCGGCCACTTCAGTTATGGTCCGGTGGTACATCCCGTGTAGGGGCTTGTCCTCCCATGATGGTCCCTCTTCCAGCGCCTCATCTTCTGTTTCCCATTGTCTGAGACATTCTCTGAGTACGTCATCCGTTGGAGCCTTCTCCTTGATGTATTCATGGAGCTTGGATGTTTCATCCTGGACAGTGGCTCTCACACTCACTAGTCCCCGGCCTCCTTCCTTTCGGCTTGCGTACATTCTCAGGGTGCTGGATTTGGGATGGAACCCTCCGTGCATGGTTAGGAGCTTTCGGGTCTTAACGCCCGTGGTCTGAATCTCTTCCTTTGGCCACCTTATTATTCTTGCCGGGTATCTGATCACTGGCAGGGCATAGCTGTTTATTGCCCGGGTCTTATCCTTGCCATTGAGCTGGCTTCTTAGGACTTGCCTCACTCGCTGGAGGTATTTGGCCGTAGCCGCTTTCCTTGTTGCCAGTTCGAGGTTGCCATTGGCTTGTGGTATACCGAGGTACTTGTAGCTGTCCTCAATGTCTGCTATTGTTCCTTCAGGGAGTGAGACCCCTTCAGTGCGGACTACCTTTCGTCTCTTAGTCACATCCGACTACATTTCTCAAGCCCGAATGACATCCCGATGTCGCTGCTGTAGATCCTGGTTGTGTGGATCAGGGAGTCTATGTCCCTTTCACTCTTAGCATACAGCTTTATGTCATCCATGTAGAGGAGGTGACTGATCATAGCTCCATTTCTAAGGCGGTATCCATAGCCTGTCTTGGTGATTACTTGGCTTAGGGGGTTCAGTCCTATGCAGAACAGCAGTGGGGAGAGTGCATCACCTTGGTATATGCCACATTTGATGGACACTTGGGTAAGTGGCTTGCCATTGGCTTCAAGTGTGGTTTTCCACATCCTCATCGAGTTCGCAACGAAGGCTCTTAGGGTCCTGTTCACCTTATACAACTCCAAGCATTCAGTGATCCATGTATGTGGCATCGAGTCATAGGCTTTCTTGTAATCAATCCAGGCTGTGCACAGGTTGGTATGTCGGGACCTGCAGTCTTGTGCGACTGTTCTGTCAACCAGGAGCTGATGGTTGGCTCCTCTGGTATCTCTACCAATGCCCTTCTGTGCTTCGCTCATGTATTGATCCATGTGTCCACTTATCTTAGCCGCAATGATGCCTGACATGAGCTTCCATGTTGTGGAGAGACAGGTTATTGGCCGATAGTTGGATGGGACTGCACCCTTTGAGGGATCCTTCATGATCAGGATCGTTCGCCCTTCGGTTAGCCATCCTGGGTGAGTCCCATCCCTCAGCAGCTGGTTCATTTGTGCTGCTAGGCGCTCATGGAGTGCTGTGAGTTTCTTTAGCCAGTAGGTGTGGACCATGTCCGGGCCTGGTGCTGTCCAGTTCTTCATATCTGAGACTCTTTCCTGTATGTCTGCCACTGTTATGGTAACTGGGTTCTGTTCAGGGAGGTTGCTGTGCTCCTCTCTCAGGGTCACCAGCCATTGTGCACTGCTGTTATGTGCAACCTCCTTCTCCCATATGCCTTTCCAGTACCTTTCAGTTTCCAGTCTTGGTGGGTCAGCTCTGTTGTTAGGACCCTGCCACTGAACGTACACTTTCGCAGGTTGTGTTGCGAACAGCCTGTTTATTCGTCTGGCTTCATTCTCTTTCGTGTACCGCTTTAGGCTGCTGGACAAGGCTTGGAGCCTTTGTTTGGCAGTTTCGAGTGCTTCAGGTATGGTCATCTGGATGTACCTCTCGGGTATCGGCCTTTTCATCACACCTCTCTGGGCCTCAGTCAATTGACTCACATCTTTCTGAGCTGCCTTGATCTTAGCCTCCAACCGTCTTTTCCATGGTGGGTAACGTATCTCATGGCTTCCATGGTTGCTCTTATAGCCAAGCATCTCAAGGATCACTGATGCTGAAGCGTATATCAGCTCATTGGTTTCCGTGATCGTTACGGTAGGGATCGCCCTCAGTGCTGCATTCACACTTTCCATGAGACTTTCAGGTGGTACTTCACATAGCCGTTGTAATCGGTTTCTAGGTTGCCCAGCTTTCATTCTCGCCATGATCTTAGCTTCCAGGTCAGTTACTGCCTCGCTCAGCATTTCATTCATTGGGGCTGGCCTCCCAATCTCATCATCTGCATTCATTGGGGCTTGCCTCCCAATCTCTGGTATGACCTCCTCCTCTGATCTGGCAGCCTGGGGCCCTTCACCATGGAACCTGCGTTGTACCTCATCAATCTCAAGTTGTGATATATATATATATATATATACTGTATATATATAATATTTTTTTAAGGAAATCAATGAAGACCAAAGCGTTTTGGAGTATACATTTTCTGCCAACTAGAACGAAACAGTCCGTAGTAGCTTCTTTTCGAGCAAACAAGACCATTTTGCAAGTGCGTTAAGTGCAAAAGGGGCTTATGTCATCGTGTCCTTCCATGGCAGTGTGATGCACCGAACGAGAACGTATAATCAATAAAAAGATGACTGTGCCGGTCGCGTAAATCATACATCACGTCGATGCGAGGTTAGCTGCTAGTACATAACGCAGTCTTGACAAATTTGCCAGAAGTGGATTTTCACAATTGAAGCGTTGGTAAGTGGACCAAACCTCTAAAAAAAACACCAAATAAATTCTACATATTAGGCATAGGATTTGTGTGTGGTTTAGTGGTGAAATGACATTAGGGTTTATTTTAGTTTTGATGAGGGTTAGAGAATGTTGTGTGCTGCATCAATAATTGTATTTATTTTTTTCCTGTTTTTAATAAATGCATTTTTTTGTCTTTGTACAAAAGAAAAAGAAAAAGAAAAATCATCTATTCATTTCTCACTGATTAAGGGTTCAGTGAATGTGCACATGAACTGGATGGGTTCGGTACCGCTAACAAGGTTAAGAACCACTGAGCTATAGTTTGCGTTTTTAGCTGGAAAAAAAAAACGACCATGTATAGTAAGGCCTTTTTAGACGCCAAAACTGATGGATTAGCAGTTTTGAAATTCGTCAAATCAATTTATCATAGTTTATTCAATTATTGTTTGAGTGGGTGTTAACAGGGTAACAAAATTATTGCAAAATCTCAACAATATTTAATACACGTGACAATTTGACATTTTGGTACAGATTTTTAGCAAGTATCATGGAAGTTGACACACATGATTTGCTTTCACAGGCCACATAAAATGAAGTGGCGGGCCGGCTCTGGCCCCCGGGCCTTGAGTTTGACAACAGTGATGCATAGTAAGGCGTTTTTACCCGAATAAAGCGATCATGTATAGTAAGGCATTTTTAGCCCGAAAAAACCCCGACCATGTTTAGTAAGGTGATTTTAGCCCGTTTTTAGCCGAAAAAAAAAAAACGATCATGTAAAGGAAGGGATTTTTAACTCGAAAACCCCCCGACCATGTCTAGTAAGGCATTTTAGCCGGTTTTTAGCCCCAAAAAAATGACCATGTATCGTAAGGCATTTTTAGCCGAAAAAATCCGACTATATATCTGGTAACGCGTTTTAAGCCCGTTTTTAGCCGAAAAAAAACAACAGTGTATATAGTAAGGCGTTTTGTTCCAAAAAAAACGACCATGTATATATCGTAAGCCGTTTTTCGACGAAAAAAAACAACCATGTATAGTAATAGGTTTTTAGTGCCCCCCAACAACCCGACCATGTTTAGCGAGGCGTTTTTAGCTTGTTTTTAGCCGAAAAAACCCGACCATGTATATATAGTAAGCCGTTTTTCGACGAAAGAAAAACGACCATGTATAGTAATAGGTTTTTAGTGCCCCCCAAAAACCCGACCATGTTTAGCGAGGCGTTTTTAGCCTGTTTTAAGCCGAAAAAAAAACGACCATGTATATGTAGTAAGCCGTTTTTCGACGAAAAAAAACGACCATGTATAGTAGTGCGTTTTTAGTCGAAAAAAAAGACCATGTACAGAAAGGCGTTTTTAGCCGAAAAAAAAGACCATGTATAGTCAGGTGTTTTTAGCTGAAAAAACCTCCGACCATATATATATATAGTAAGGCATTTTTAGCCGAAAAAAAACGACCATGTATAGTAAGGCGTTTTTTGACGAAAAAAACGACCATGTATAGTAAGGCGTTTTTTTGACGAAAAAAACGACCATGTATAGTAAGACGTTTTTTGACGAAAAAAACGACCATGTATAGTAAGGCGTTTTTTGACGAAAAAACCCCCGACCATGTCAAGTAAGGCTTTTTTTGACGAAAAAAACGACCATGTATAGTATGGCGTTTTTCACCGAAAAAAACACCATGTATAGCAAGGCTTTTTTTGACGAAAGAAATGACCATGTATAGTAAGGCCTTTTTAACTCAAAAAAACCACCATGTATAGTAAGGTGTTTTAAGGCGAAAAAAACCAACCATGTAAGTAAGGCGTTTTTAGCTGAAAAAAACAACCATGTATAGTAAGGCGTTTTTAGCCGAAAAAAAACGACCATGTATAGTAAGGCGTTTTTAACTCGAAAAAATGACCATGTATAGTAAGCCGTTTTTAGCCCAAAAAAACGACCATGTATAGTAAGGCGTTTTTAGCCGAAAAAAACGACATAGTATAGTAAGGCGTTTTTAGCCCGAAAAAAACGACATAGTATAGTAAGACGTTTTTAGCCCGAAAAAAATAGTATAGTAAGGCGTTTTTCGCCCGAAAAAAACGACATAGTATAGTAAGGCGTTTTTAGCCGAAAAAAAACGACATAGTATAGTAAGGCGTTTTTAGCTGAAAAAAACGACATAGTATAGTAAGGCGTTCTTAGCCGAAAAAAACGACATAGTGTAGTAAGGCGTTTTTAGCCTAAAAAACGACATAGTATAGTAAGGCGTTTTTAGCCCGAAAAAAACGACATAGTATAGTAAGGCGTTTTTAGCCCGAAAAAAAACGACATAGTATAGTAAGGCGTTTTTAGCCCAAAAAGAAAATAGTATAGTAAGGCGTTTTTCGCCCGAAAAAAATGACATAGTATAGTAAGGCGTTTTTAGCCGAAAAAAACGACATAGTATAGTAAGGCGTTCTTAGCCGAAAAAAACGACATAGTGTAGTAAGGCCTTTTTAGCCCGAAAAAAACGACATAGTACAGTAAGGCGTTTTTAAGCCGAAAAAACCAACATTGTATAGTAAGGATTTTTTAGGCCGAAAAAAACGACATAGTATAGTAAGGCGTTTTCAAGCCGAAAAAAAACAACATTGTATAGTAAGGCGTTTTTAGGCCGAAAAAAACGACATAGTATAGTAAGGCGTTTTTAGCCCGAAAAAAAACGGTCAGTTGAACCGGGGTTGCCTGGACCGAACACCTGCATGTGTACCCCTACACTGCCAGTGACTGTGACTTGACCTGAACGATAGGTGTATTTGGCATGCACTATGGAGGGTAACCAGTTAAAAAGAAAATGTGTTTGGTGTTGTATTTTCACACATCACCAAGCGGGGTTCAAACCGGGGTTGTCTGGACCAAACACCTGCATGTTTACCCCTACACTGCCAGTGACTGTGACTTGACCTGAATGATAGGTGTATTTGGCATGCACTATGGAGGGTTGCCAGTTAAAAAGAAAAAGTGTTTGGTGTTGTATTTTCACACATCACCAAGCAGGATTCGAACCGGGGTTGTCGGGACCGAACACCTGCATGTGTACCCCTACACCACCAGTGACTGTGACTTGCCCTGCACTATTGGCGTATTTGGCATTCACTAGGGAGAGTTTACAGAAAAAAAAAAAAGCAAAGTGTTTGGTGTATTTTATTTTCACATGTGACTGAGCGGGGTTTGAACCCAGGGAGCCTGGACCGAAAGCCGGCACGTGTGCCTCTACACTATGACATATTGTTGTTTTTTTTTGAGCTAAAAACACCTTACTATATATACTATGTCGTTGTTTTGGGCTAAAAACGCCTTACTATACTATGTCATTTTTTTCAGGCTAAAAACGCCTTACTATACTATGTCGTTTTTTTCTGCTAAAAACGCCTTACTCTACTATGGCGTTTTTTTCGGGCTAAAAACGCCTAAAAACGCCTTTTTTCGGCGTTTTTAGCCCGAAAAAAAAAACCGACATAGCATAGTAAGGCGTTTTTAGCCCGAAAAAAAAAACAGTATAGTAAGGCGTTTTTAGCCGAAAAAAACGACATAGTATAGTAAGGCGTTTTTAGCCGAAAAAAATACATAGTATAGTAAGGCGTTTTTAGCCCGAAAAAAACGACATAGTATAGTAAGGCGTTTTTAGCCTGAAAAAAACAACATAGTATAGTAAGGCGTTTTTAGCCGAAAAAAACCGACAGTGTAGTAAGGCGTTTTTAGCCCGAAAAAAACGACATAGTATAGTAAGGCGTTTTTAGCCCAAAAAAACAACATAGTATAGTAAAGCGTTTTTACCCCGAAAAAAACGACAGTATAGTAAGGCGTTTTTAGCCGAAAAAAACGACATAGTATAGTATGGCGTTTTTAGCCCGAAAAAAACGACATAGTATAGTAAGGTGTTTTTAGCCGAAAAAAACGACATAGTATAGTAAGGCGTTTTTAGCCCGAAAAAAACAACATAGTATAGTAAGGCGTTTTTAGCCGAAAAAAAACGACAGTGTAGTAAGGCGTTTTTAGCCCGAAAAAAACGACATAGTATAGTAAGGCGTTTTTAGCCCAAAAAAACGACAGTATAGTAAGGCGTTTTTAGACGAAAAAACGACATAGTATAGTAAGGCGTTTTTAGCCCGAAAAAAACGACATAGTATATTAAGGCGTTTTTAGCCGAAAAAAACAACATAGTATAGTAAGGCGTTTTTAGACGAAAAAATGACATAGTATATATAGTAAGGCGTTTTTAGACGAAAAAAACGACCATGTATATAGTAAGGCCTTTTTAGCCTGAAACCCCCCCGAAAAAAACGACATAGTATAGTAAGGCGTTTTTAGCCCAAAAAAAAGACATAGTATAGTAAGGCGTTTTTAGGCCGAAAAAAACGACATAGTATATATAGTAAGGCGTTTTTAGGCCGAAAAAAAACGACATAGTATAGTAAGGCGTTTTTAAGCCAAAAAAAACGATAGTATAGTAAGGCGTTTTTAGGCCGAAAAAAACGACAGTATAGTAAGACGTTTTTAGCCCGAAAAAAACGACATAGTATAGTAAGGCGTTTTTAGCCCGAAAAAAACGACATAGTATAGTAAGGCGTTTTTAAGCCAAAAAAAACGATAGTATAGTAAGGCGTTTTTAGGCCGAAAAAAACGACAGTATAGTAAGGCGTTTTTAGCCCGAAAAAAACGACATAGTATAGTAAGGCGTTTTTAGCCCGAAAAAAACGACATAGTATTGTAAGGCGTTTTTAGCTAAAAAAAACATTGTATAGTAAGGCGTTTTTAGCCAAAAAAAAAACATGTATAGTAAGGCTTTTTTAGTCGAAAAAAAAGGACCATGTAAAGTAAGGCGTTTTTCGCCGAAAAAAACGACCATGTATAGTTAGGCGTTTTTAGCCGAAAAAAACGATCATTTATAGCAAGGCGTTTTTAGCTGAAAAAACCTCCGACCATGTATAGTAAGGCGTTTTTAGCCGAAAAAAAACGACCATGTATAGTAAGGCGTTTTGAGCCGAAAAAAACGACCATGTATAGTAAGGCGTTTTTAGCCGAAAAAAACCGACCATGTATTGTAAGGCCTTTTTAGCCGAAAAAAAAACGACTACGAAAACGCCTTACTATGCATGGTCATTTTTTTCCGGCTAAAAACGCCTGACTATACATGGTCGTTTTTTTCGACTAAAAACGCCTTACTATATACATGGCTGTTTTTTTCGGCTAAAAACACCTTACTATACATGGTCATTTTTTTCGGTTAAAAACGCCCTTCTATACATGGCCGTTTTTTTCGACTAAAAACGCCTTACTTTACTTGGTCGTTTTTTTCGGCTAAAAACGCCTTACTATACATGGTCGTTTTTTTTCGGTTAAAAACGCCTTACTGTACATGGTCGTTTTTTTCAGCTAAAAACGCCTTACTATACATGTTTTTTTTTTTCGGCTCAAAACGCCTGACGATACATGGTCGGTCTTTCCGGCTAAAAATTGGTGTTTTTTCCTGCTAAAAACGCCTTACTTTACATGGTAGTTTTTTTCGGCTAAAAACGCCTTACTATACATGGTCTTTTTTTGGGCTAAAAACGCCTTACGATACATGGTCGTTTTTTTCGGCTAAAAACGCCTTACTATACATGGTCGGTTTTTTGGGCTAAAAACAGTCGTTTTTTCGGCTAAAAACGCCTTACTTTTCATTGTCGTTTTTTCTTTCAGCTAAAAAAGACCTGACTATACATGGTCGTTTTTTTTCGACTAAAAACGCCTTACTTTACTTGCTCGTTTTTTTCGGCTAAAAACGCCTTACTATACATGGTCGTTTTTTTCGGTTAAAAACGCCTTACTGTACATGGTCGTTTTTTTCGGCTAAAAACGCCTTACTATACATGTTTTTTTTTTTTCGGCTCAAAACGCCTGACGATACATGGTCGGTCTTTTCGGCTAAAAATTGGTGTTTTTTCCTGCTAAAAACGCCTTACCATGCATGGTCGTTTTTTTCGGCTAAAAACGCCTTACTTTACATGGTAGTTTTTTTCGGCTAAAAACGCCTTACTATACATGGTCGTTTTTTTGGGCTAAAATGCCTTACGATACATGGTCGTTTTTTTCGGCTAAAAACGCCTTACTATACATGGTCGGTTTTTTGGGCTAAAAACAGTCGTTTTTCCGGCTAAAAACGTCTTACTATGCAGGGTTTTTTTTTGGGCTAAACAAGTCTCATTATAAATGGTCGTTTTTTTCGGCTAAAAACGCCTGACTTTTCATTGTCGTTTTTTCTTTCAGCTAAAAACGCCTTACTATACATGGTCGGTTTTTTTGGCTAAAAGCCCCTTTCTATGCATGGTTGTTTCTTTCGACTAAAAAAAAAAAAAAAGACCATGTATAGTAAGGCGTTTTTAGCTGAAATAAATGACCATGTATAGTAAGGCGTTTTTAGTCGAAAAAAACCGACCATGTATAGTGAGGGGTTTCGTCGAAAAAAACGACCATGTATAGTAAGGCGTTTTTAGCCGGAAAAAACGACCATTTTTAGCCGAAAATACCGACCATGTATAATAAGGCGTTTTTAGCTGAAAAAAAAACGACCATGCATAGTAAGGCGTTTTTAGCCCCAAAAAACGACCATGTGTAATAAGGCGTTTTTACCCGAAAAAAACTACCATGTATAGTAAGGCGTTTTTAGACGAAAAAAACGACCATGCATAGTAAGCCGTTTTTAGCCCAAAAAAAACCAATCGTTTTTTTAGCCGAAGAAAACGACCATGTATAGTAAGGCGTTTTTAGCCCCAAAAAACGACCATGTATAGTAAGGCATTTTTATTTGAAAAAAACGACCATATATAGTCATGAGTTTTTAGCCCAAAAAAAACACCATGTATAGTCAGGCATTTTAAGTCGAAAAAAACGACCATGTATCGCAAGGCGTTTTTAGTCGAAAAAAACAACAACCTTATTTAGCCGAAAAAAAATGACCATGTATAGTAAGACGTTTTTAGCTGAAAAAAACGACCGTTTTTAGCTGAAAAAAAAACCTAGCATGTATATAGTAAGGCGTTTTTAGCCGAAAAAACCCCGACCATGATTAGTAAGGCTTTTTTAGCCCGAAAAAAACGACCATGTATAGTAAGCAGTTTTTAGTCGAAAAAAACGACCATGTATCGTAAGGCGTTTTTAGTCGATAAAAAAAACGACCTTATCTAGCCGAAAAAAGCGACCATGTATAATAAGGCTTTTTTAGCCCGAAAAAAACGACCATGTCTTGTATGGTTTTTTTTTTGCCGAAAAACATGACCATATATAGTCTGCTGCTTTGTGCTCGTCAGTGTGTTTTGTATTAATGTTTCCCTGTTTGCAAAGTCCCCCCCCATCCCCCACCCCCTAGGGCCTAGAGAGGCCCAGTATGGGGTTGTTTCCCCCACCCCCTCCTCCTCCTCTCTTATGGTTTTCTTTTCATCGCAAAAATGGGTGGTACAATGACAACTGAAGCTTCTCTGATTCTGGATCAAAACGATTCTCCCAAACTTGGGGAAAAACTAGCCCAATCTCCTCATATTTCTTTGCCATTTGGTTAGGAAAACAACCCAGCATTTTTTATTTTTTTTCTGCGCATTGCTTAACTCGCTGTCGCCGAATATTCATCAGCGCATCCTGGTTTGCATGTTTTGTGCGGGTATGAGGGACATGTCGGCTGTTGCATTGCGTGTGTGAGCTGGAAGAACAAGCTCACTTCAAAGTGTTCTTGCCGGTAATGCCGCAAAAACACACATGTTCGCCGCCATCAAAAAGGCCATTTTGCATACATGAATTTTAATCTTTTTTTTTTTTTCCGCAAACAGTCAATCAACAGACAAACCGCTTAAACGAAAAAAAGAAAAAGATATTTTGCTCATGCGGGTAGAGTGTCAAGGTAAATACGCACACCAGCTTTTATTCGGCAATCTGCCCTCGTCTTGCTGGTGAGTCGTTCTTTCATTTCCGTTTCTAAAGATGTCGTCGTTGAAACGCGGCGCTATTGAACAAGGCGTCAGCTTTTGAAAAAGGGAGGCGGGATTGCCACCTGGATGTGCAAACGCATTCAACTGTGATCTTAAGAAGGTTTATTGAAGGGGGAACAAGGCCGCGGTACAGGCACACGTCAGACACAATACACGGGGTTCAAGAAGAAAGCGTGAAGACGGCGCCCGCCTCAATCACTTGCTAGCCCAGCTATCCGAACAGCTTATCCCACAGCTCCACCTTCATGATGGCTTTGCCCAGCGGGCCCATGGTGGCTTTGACATCCAGGTAGTTGCCCACGTAGTTGATCCCCGTGCCCGTGGCGTGCTCGCGCACAAAGCCGTGCTCCAGCTGCTTCTTCTCGTTGTACATCTCCTTGAACAGGTCCTTGTTGCACTCGCGGCCCTTCTTGTAGATGCCCACGGCGTACCAGTTCTTGTACAGGTTGTAGTCCCACGGCACGGAGAACATGATGGCCAGCGTCTCGATGTAATCTTTCTGAGACCTCTCGAAAAGGTCGTAGGTGAAGACGCCCACGCTGCCCGTGGCCTTGCTGCTGCTCTTGGTGAAGGTGCACACCTCCGTCTTCATGGGGCGCACCGTGGGCTGAGGCGGGTTGTACACCTCGCCGTTCTCCAGGTGCACCCTGTCAAGGGGCCGTCCATTAATCGATTAATTGATCCTTTAGATATCAGTTGATTTTGTATGTGTGTGTGTGTGTGTGTGTTAGGGGGTGCGGGGGGGGGGGGGGGTCCGGAGCGGCTTTGGTAAAATGCAGTGCACTACTTGATTACAACCAGCAGAGGCACTGTTGACTCGCCCTCAACTAGCCTGCGGGGCTAAAGATGGCTTTATCCTCTGCCTCTTGAAATGAATGGAATTCATAAGAATTTCAATCAGATCTCATTTTGCGTCTCAAATAAATCGATGTGAAATACAAATAATACAAATGTACATCATTGAAAGCAGGTTTCTTCTTAAAACTGATTTTAAAAAAATATTCTGCAATAACAAACAAAAATAATTGAAATGCCAAGACACTTAAAATCGTGATTGCAATGTTCTCTGCAATCTACGGTGAACGGAAATAATAAGAATTCAAATCCAATCATTTAACGCAGATTCCTTAATATTCGTTGTGTTCTGAGATGTATTTCTTAATGCAGTTGTGCCTTGAGATACGAGTGACCAGACTTTCTAGTTTTTCGAGTGGTAAGCAAGCCACTGGTTGGCTGATTTCTGAGCGTCAGCACGGAATAACTTCAACTTAAATCTCAAGGCACCACCATATCGATATTTTGATTTTTTTTTTTAAAATACCGAAATGACGAAAAGCGGTTATCGTAAAGATACATGTAAATGTATATAACTACAAATAATCCAAAAATATAATCAATATAGAACACATTCGGAAAAAATATTTGCCATTTTGTCGATTGCCAGTACACGTTACTAATTAATGACCTTTGCAAAGGCCAAAATGAGAGTTTTGACGTTGCATCTCAGTATGTGGTGCCTAATGGCACTTCCAGTCCTTACTTGGGGTTAATGAGGCAGTAGTTGTTGGTCAAATTAGTGATCTCGATGGTCACGCTCCTCCTGCTCGTCACGTCGGCGGCCACGGCTTCGGCGGATTCCGTCATGTCGACTGTGACAGCGAGTCGGGAAGAGAAAAGAAAAGAAAATGGGAGATTGAATTGAACGCTCCGCTGTCTCCTTCACCCCAATCATCCGAAATGAATCCAACGAAAAACATCATCCTGACCTCTCCTCTGCCTACATTGCTCTGCTTGGCATTCCACTGACCTTCCGAGGCCACAGGTAGAGCAGCTGCGCTTATAAATGATGGATTCGAGCCCGGGTAATGAGATGTGTGAAGTGCAGCTTTGAGAACCGCTTTGGTCTGACTGTCAGCAGCCTAATTAGTGAGCGTACCTTTTCAATTACAGCCAATCATGTCAGGCGAGGCCAAAAAAACATTTTTTTTTAAATGTTGGCCATACAAATGCACCCGAAACGCTTCAACAGGCTTGCATCTTAACTTTCATGAACGTAGGCCAATAAGTATCCGTAAAATCTCTCAAAGACAAAGCGTCTTACCTGCTTCAACGACCTGTAGGCGCTCTCAAGTTCCAAAGTGTGGGGGGGGGGGGGGGGGGAAGGAGGAAAAGTAGCAGAGGAGGATTTTTTTTCTTTCCTTTTTTTTTTTAGTTAGGACAACACCCTTTTCATGAAGAACGTTTCCACCCTTTCAACGGTGCGTCAGTCTTCAGTCAGTCAGTCATCCAGATCCCCCCCTTCCACACCCCCCGGCCCCTTTAACCATGGAAAGACAGCAAATACATTTGCACCTGAGCCACACCCAAGTCTGCGGCGCGTATTTACTGTGAGCAAATAGGAACGAAATCCACCCGACCTGCAGGCTTATTGTGTCCTGAATTGGTGCTTGAGTTGTCATTGTGCAAGAGAAGCAACCGGGGGCAAGTCGGGACCCATGTCTGGGGGCGGGGCTTTGGTGCTGGAATTCTGTTGGGGCTACATAACAAAGACTTGCTTGTAAATCATCGAGATCTGTCATTCCCAACCACTGTGGCGTGTCCTGCAAGAAAAAGATCCATTTATCACTTACCGACTACATCCTGAGCCGTACGCTTACAACGTTCGGGTCTGGTCTGGTCAATGGGTTGGCGGCTCCGGTCCCCACGGAAATTAGGCTCCCTTTGTAGAACT
Organism: Hippocampus guttulatus; assembly: GCF_054856545.1. Taxonomy (NCBI): domain Eukaryota; kingdom Metazoa; phylum Chordata; class Actinopteri; order Syngnathiformes; family Syngnathidae; genus Hippocampus; species Hippocampus guttulatus. The sequence goes on from NC_141276.1 coordinate 8,126,606, forward strand.
GTTTAATTCTTGACGTTAAGACTTATTTCTACATTCTCAAATTTGGTTCGACCACAAACGATATTCAGCTAGTCTTTTGTCCTGTCTCACACCTGAATTTTGGCCTGTTTTACTGCCACGTCTCCTCTATTTTTGTATGGTGGTATGGCGGAGATTTTGTCAAATATGTGCCTTAGCTCAATAAAGGGTGGGGAGAAACAGAGAAACACTGACCTGGAGCAGTGGTCCTCAAGTGATGTCAACCTACTAAAATAAAAAAGATTATTTTTTTTTTTTTTGGTGAAATGAATTAAAATAAACACAAGAATGTTTAAAAAAAAACTAAAGATAACTAACTGAAAAAGTATAACCATAATTAAAGCAAAAATTTGGTTTGCTTTCTTTGTTGTCATTTCATAGATGCGCTTTCAACTTTGATTTTTAATGTATTTATTTCAGTGTTACTTAAAGAAAGAATATTGAAAATGGGATGATGGGTTACAGAGAATTTTTTTTTTGTGTGTCAGAAAAACTTGGCCTTTTTTGGGGAAAAAAAATGTACTTGTATGTGAGAATCTGGTCAAAGAACGCCCTTCAAATTACACAAACGCTAGTTTGACATTTACATTCACCCTTGTTGGAATGGAAAATTGTCACAAAAGCATACGAGCCTCGCATTCCACATACAGATTGGGACTTGCTTGGGGCTCCCTTCCCCAACCTGCCAAGAACAACAACGGCAACGATGGATTTCTCCATGTGATGTTTAACAGCAAGCAACTGTTTGGCCACAGGCTTGCTTCCAGCGGACACTCCCAGTTTGAAGTTCATTTGAAAAGTGATCATAAAACCAAGAGAATCACATAGTGGGCATTAAACCAAAACGCATTCGTTTCGACTTAGCGAAATCCGCTCGCTTAATGCTAACACACGTTTCAAAGCAGGGTTTTCAACTAGGATTAGGGTTTCAAGGTAGGATTTTGAGCGAGGGTTAGGGTTTCAAATTTGGGTTTTAAATTAGAGCTCGGGTTTCTAATTAGGGTTTTGAACTAGGGTTAGGGTTTCAAAGGAGGGTTTTGAACTAGGGTAGGTGTTTCAAATGACGCTTTTGAAGAAGGGTAAGGATTTCAAATTAGGATTTCAAACACGGTTTCGTGCCTTAAATGAGGGGTTTCAACTTGGATTACGATTCCAATTTTGGGTTTTAAATTAGGCTTTCAAGGTAGGGGAACTGGTTTCAAATCAGGGTTTCAACCTAGGGTTAGGGATTCAAAATAGGGTGTCAAATTAGTGTTCGGGTTGCAAATTGGGGTTTTAAATTGAGGTTAATGTTTCAAATTAGAGTTTCACATTTGGGTTCTACATTGGGGTTAGTTTGTCAAACTAGGGTTTCAAAATAGGATTCAGGTTTCACTTTGGGGTTTAAAACTACGGTTTAGTGTCTTGATTTAGGAATTTCCACTCGGGTTAGGATTTCAAATTAGGGTTTTAAATTGGATTGAAGGTCTTAAACTAGGATATCAAACTCGGATGCTGGTTTCAAATTAAGGTTTTAAATGAGACTGAACAACCGTATCCACAGCCACCCAAATCCAATCTTAGTTGCCACTCACTGGAGTGAAATAATGAGCCATAATGAAACCAGCAACAAACAAACAATTAGACGTGAGTGCTTTATTATATCAATCAAATAACATTGAAGGCACAATACGAAGTAGCGAGCCAGCATGCTGGCCATGCACACTTTCATTTTTTGCACTTTTTGGACACTTTTCAGACCCTGGCTGGCAAGTCAAATAATTTGGTGGTCCGACAACTCAGTATTTGTAATTGATCTAAAATGGTAGTCCGTGTTTTACCGCGTTTTAAAATCCCAACCAATCGAAGGCCAAACCCATTTTGACGTCTGAAGCAAGTGAAAAGCTAACTAGCGAGTCAACTGATCATAAAACTCCACTTTCACGATGGCCTTGCCCACAGTGGACATGGTGGCCCTCACATCCACCTGGCTGTTGCCGTACACCAGCCCGGAGCCGCTGGCGTCGGCCCGCTTGAAGCCGCTCACATCTTTGCCGTCGTACATTTGCTCGTACAGCGCCTTGTCGCATGCGCGCACCGCCTGCAATATGCCCACCGCCAGCCGGTTCTTGTACAAGTTGTGGTCGTAGGGCACCGAGAACATGACGGCCATGCGGTGCGAGCACACGCGGCTCTGCATGTGGAAGAGGTCGTAGGTCAGCAGGCCCACGGCGCCGGTGGCCGTGTGGTCGTCTTTGGTGAAGGAGCACAGCTCGGTGTGCATGCTGCGGATGGTGGGCTGGGGCGGGTGGTGGCAGAAGCCGCTCGACATGTACACCCTGCCGCGCACAAACGACAAGGCAGCCTTTTAACAACAACGGCAAGTTTGCATTTGAACGTCGTCAGGCAGTTCCAACGTTGACAACTCCACCGCAAGGACACGGAATGGTGGCAGGAGTCCAAGTTAAGCCAATCAGTCGATTTTTGAATGATACATGAGAAAACTTTGCACTTGAAATCAAATTCTGAGCTATCTTAAAAAAAATGTAAAATTGCATTGCTTACTTACCTTGGTCTCGTGCTGGGGGAAAAAGTGACGGTGTGATTGCCGTGGATGCCCGACGAGACGTTTCAATTTTCAAAGCGTTTGTCACGGCAGTTCACCGAGCAAGGTTTGGATTAAGTATTATTTAGCTGTGCGTGACAAATGGCAATTTGGACTTTCTACGGCTTATGACGTGACTACAACTACGGTGGCCTGAAAGGGTCAAAATGCCTCAACACTTACCGACCGGCGGGCCCAGGAAGCACTAGACGGTAACCATTACAAAATATCGGACCATTGCCGGGGCAGAGGGCTTTGCTGCATTATACGGCATACAAAGGACGGTAACACGATTGACATGACACAGTGTAACACAATGCACTCTCAGCATGTTTAGTGGGAAGGTTTAGTGTGTGTGTGTGCGTGTGTGTGTGTGTGTGTGTGTGTGTGACAGAGCTGCCTGATGCTGATCGATGGCGTGCACACATCGAAGCAACACTGAGTGTACCTGCCTGCGATGTGCAATGAGGCAGTGTGCGTGTGTCGCTGCATGATGGATAGGTGCATCCTGCAGAGTGATGTCACTGTCTCACACACACACACACACACACACACACACACACACACACACACACACACACACACACACACACACACACACACACACACACACACTTCTCTCTTTCTGTAAATGTGTGTGAGTGAGTGTATGTGTATATATGTGTATACTGTATATTATATATATAGCTGAACATACTTTCCATATGTACTTTTAGCATACTGTAAAAATATTTTTTTACATAAATACAAAATTCAAAATTGGAGGCAGTGAGGTGATTTAAAAAAATAAATTATGATAAACAGATCATCGATAATATGCCCATAAATTATAATCGTCACAGTTCATAAAAAGGTCGGGAAATTTGAAGCTTGAGAGGCATAAAAATCGGGGGAAAAAAATTATAATAGTAAACTGAATGAGGAAATGAGGAAAGCATGAATAAATACTAAAGTAAAGAATCATAAAATAAAACATATGCATCACCTCTACAATGTACGGTATGTACATAATATGGACAGAAGTATTGGGACACAGAGCCATCCCCAAGTTTTGATGGGCTATTTTTTCCCAGTTTCAAAGTTCCACCAAATTGTCCCCATTAAATTGCCCAAAGCCGGCAGAGCGGTTCATTGCAACTCACTTGGGGTTGGTGAGGCAGTAGAGGGAGCTCACGTTGGTGATTTCGAACGAGCAGTTCGTGTCGGTGCTCAGGGTGGCTGACAGGGCCTCTGCCGTCTGCATGGTGGCTGCAAGACATTGACTCACTATGTCATCCCATGTTCGACATAACCCAAAATTCGAAACAGTGCGTAAAATCAGCAAATGACAACAAAGCGAGCAAATTTTTTTGTGATGTGAAAATCCTCTCTACCTGTTTTGGGGTGAATCAGCCGGCTTGTGTGAGGCGGGGCAGCGTCTTCTTGTGTTTTCCCCCGACCTGAGCAAGAACGACGAAGAGGAGCAGGAGGAGGTGGGGAGTCGACTTTCCTGACACAAGTGCAGGCGTGTTCACTGTGCTAAGTGGAACAACAAAAAGGTCCATTTCAGCCACACCCTTAAGAGTTGTAGAAGAAACGTACTGAATTAAATATGAATGATGGAGTAGTAATTTTGCATATAACAAATGATAGTAAATAACTACTGTTAAAAAAATAATAACTGAAATAACATGTGCGTACAATTGCAACCAGAATTGATGTTTTTCCCCTCTGGTCAGGTCACAAGTTTGCCCGGTCACTTGTTGCTAGGCAGAATTTGTCAGGGCACCATCTCGTGCCCCTTGTCAAGTAGGGATGAAACGATCATGGCAATATTGACATCACACGTTATTCAAATTACCGTGATATCATCGTTGTCATGTCAAGCACCGCATCTGTTCAATAAGAAGGCTTGTATGTTTACGTTGCCACTTGTTGCTAGGCAGAATTCCTGGGCAAAGTCGGTTTTGGCTCAAATCCTGATGAGGGGAAAAAAGTCAATTACAAGACATAATAATGACGGATCCATTTGGTCGATACACGATATGATAGGAAAATGACAAAAACAGTTTGTAATTTGTTTTGCCCAATACAATCAAATATAAACCAACATTTGCGATGCGACTCTTTCTATTTCCCATTCTATCCCACCTAATAAACATGACATGGGACTTCTTTCCATGTGATCCTCCAGGGTGTTTTTTTAAGCAAATGTTTGACTATTTAAATTGATTAGCATGCTCTTCATCTAAATGGGAAAAGTCGCAGACGTCTCTCTGGCAGGTTCCGGATTGTGACTAGCAACCAGCGCCATTATTGCACAACGTGGGGTTTGCAGGTGAGAGTTCGCTTGGGAATGCCCATCCCACATTTCACTGCTCCTTTAGAATATGCTTGGCTAGCTGCATGCTTCGCCTGGAGGGACCACACACACACACACACACACACACAAGGGTGTACTGTACTTGGGTATAAGATGAGAGCTATTATGTTTTCCCCCCCACACACACTTTGAGATGTGCTTCACTTGTACATGTGACGTGGCGCCAGCTGTTGGGAAGCCTTCATCTTCGATGCTTCAAGTCAGCAGATGGTCATAAAAGACTGCAAAAAGAAGAAAAAAAAATAGACATGCATATTATTTTTTAAAAAAATACTACATTTGCATGAGACAAACTTTGTATGTGTATTTAAAGCATTCCATGTGATGCTTAGCCAGTTAGCTTGGCAGAAAATGGCATTCATCCTTTTATGCACCCTGTAAGATGATAACATGATAAGCGGTCCACTGTAGTACCCGCTGTCCCTGAAAGGGTTAATCGTGAGGCGAAGTAGCCTCGCCTTCATTATATCCCGCGACAACATTCATCATATGGTGAAACGAAATGGGAGCAAAGGGGTGAGGCCACATTCATCCGGAAAACAAAAGCAAAAGAAGCCGAAAGAGTGCTTTTTGTGTTAGCTTGTGCTTTTATTTATTTATTTTTAATTTTTATTTTTTTTACAATTTAAGCCAAAGAAAAGTCGCTGGAGCTGGAATTTTAGCAGGAATAAAATTGTAAGGATGTGACAAAAAAGACATGTAAATGGTTTTCATTTTAGAAAAAAAATAAAGTTGAAATGCAAAACTAAAAGCATCGTTTTACACGGGAAGTAGAGCTCGTTTCATGGGAATGAAATCAGAATCATGAGTCAATGACATTTGTGAGGTCACTTGTTGCTAGGCAAATTTCATTTGGCAGGGTGACACAAAAAGGACAAAATCTTAACAATCTGTAGATACGATTCATGCATTCATCATTTTCAATTACCGCAATGGCGGGATCACGGATCACCCACCCCCCCCTTTCCTTTTTAAAACAAGCAAAGCTGTTGGCTTTTCTCTCTTTTTTCTTTTAATCCAAACGATGTGGTGAAGCTGCATGCGTGCTGCTGAATTCAAAATGGAGATTAAGAGAAACCATTCAAATAACAAGCAGGTATTATTAATTAAGGATTATCAGTGAGTCAAGGTGATCAAATATTCCTGTGAAGGATAAAAAAAAAGATTGTATAAATCTAAATGTTTTTTTTGGGGGGGGGGGTTGTATTATATATTTAAATGGTTATCTAACCTAAAATAGGTGTAAAGTAGAACCTGGGCAAGGTTAGAATACACTTGTCTGACTGTGAGCAGAACGATATGGTGCTACCTAGTGGACAGGTGTTGCATAGGCTCCTTTTTCTATCTTAAATTTTTTTGTATTATTAAATTTTTTTTTAAAAGTTACTGTACACAACATTTTTACAAAGAGCAACTCCAATTAAAAAGTAATTGTTGTGATTTAAATGTTGATTTTTCTATTGCTTTCTACTTCGATCAATCTTATTATCATTATTATTATTTTTAATTGAAATTATTTAATTGAGGTCTGCGGCATTTTATGTCAGCAAGCTTTTTTACTTTGGATTAAAATCCTCTTCTTAGGTGGTTTATTAAGCGGCAGGGACACGATTTGCCAAAGAAATGTTTCGAATATTTTGGTCACCAACCACATGAAAAGGGACGATGCATGTGATTGAAGTGTACCTAATGATGTGCCCCATCCAGTTGCTGTGCTTGCTAGAATGCCCCCCCCCCCACACACACACGCACAACAAAGGAGGTATAAGTATGGGGTGGGGGGGGGGCTTCATGCAAACTTCACAGTGATTAATCTGGGATGATGGTTTGCCAGGAGACGAGCGTATTGATTGATTGCTGTAGGGGGGCCGGGGGGGCGCAAGGTTCTCCACGTTTACTTGGTGATGAATAGGCTGTCAGGGCCAGCAAGCGCCAAATATGGCCTTGTAAATGAATGTTTAAACGATTATGGTTTAAGTGTAAATATTACATCCATTAGTGGGGGTACGACGGGGGGGGGGGGGGATTACATTGAAATGAAAAGGAGATGGGGGGGAGGGGTTCGGATCAAGGAGGGGAGAGGAGGAACCTGTGAAAATATCCCCTGAAAGTGCATCCCGACACGTGGCTTTAAATCTGCATGTGCAATGTTTAGTCAAAGTCCTTGACACTAATCGGACTGCGTGGTGTGTTTGTGCGCTTTGAAGAGGGCATGGGCTGAAGAAGGCGAGAGGGCTGGCAGGGGTAGCGGGGGGCGGGGGGGGGGGGGCTTTAAATTGACAGAGCATGCCGGTGCATCCGCCCGCTCAAATTAGCGGCATCTAAAATACACGCGGGGTGACGCACCAGAGGTGAGAGCGGGAATAAAAGGCACGCCTGGGAGATGATTTGAACGGATTAATACCCGCCGTCATCCTCCGCCTGAGCCAAATCAATATTGTGCAATGCACGAATGAATTTGTGTGACCAAAAAAAACAAAACAAAAAAAAAAAGGAGAAGAAGAAGACAATGTCAAGTCAAAACAAGCCAAATTGTCTCACGCCTTGCAATTAGCAAGCGCCACTCTTTCTCTGCCGTTCCTCCATCTGTGAAAACTGCGTGTGTCTAAAATAGCGCTTGGGCCAATTTTTTTTGAAGCCGATGTGTTTGATGGCTGAATTATGCAAACGTATGCACCACACATACATATTTTCAGTGGATGGGTGATTTAAAAAAAAAAAAAGGGAATAGAATTTAATCTCAACGTAAAGATTAGGATTAGAAAAAGGAGCTACGTTTTTTTGCTACGAACATTTTTGTTCAGTCTGTCATTCAATGGCTATATTTCAGCTATTTTTTAGGGGGGTGGGGCATGCATCAGATTTTTTGATGCAATGTGAACATTTTTTTCCTTTTTTTCAAATTTGACCCTGGCCTCTTTTGTATGTGGATAAAAATTGGATAGATATGGTATATACTGGCATTATCAAGCATCAGTGGTCAGTATCGGCGAGTACTCAAATAAGTCGTGGTACTCACACTCGATCTCAAAAAGTGGTATGCTCCCCTCAGGTGGATGCAAGGGACCATGAGCCCCCCCCCACTCCACCCTTTTGCACACCATTGTTAAGAAGTAACTCTAAAAGTAGAGTTTTACAACACAATGTGTCCACTTTCTTCGTTGAGTGTGATCAAGTGTGATCAACAAAACCAGAAGAAGTTTGAAGCCTCGAGATATGCAAATGTATGCGCTATACATTCACATTTCCATTATTCAAGTCAGCCCCCCCCCCCCCCCCCCCCACCTTGTCTTTCCTGTGAGCGACAAGCCGACCGGGCAGCCTGCGTGCGACCCTCGCCTCAGCACTTTATTAGAACGGGAGACCGCATTGATTTCTGATTATTGGTGCGCGCCGATACACAAAAAAGGCTCTTTACCCATCTGAAAAAAGACAGCGGAGAAAAGGAGCGTCTCGACCAAACAATCTGCTTCCCTCCTTGCATCTTTTTTTGCTAATTAACTGGCGTGAACATGCGATGCACTCTTATGGCTGCAAGATACAATTCTGTCAGAAAGAAAAAAAAAAACCACTTTGTGTGTGTGTGTGTGTGTGTGTTTCCAGCTATGGTTTATAGCATGTCTGCATGCAAATGTGGGGATGATTTGCATATCCCCTGACACACAAACACGGCCCTCATCCTTGCATTCATGCAAGGATAAACACCGGGATTCGCCCGAGGGGGATCAATTGTGTCTGCTGCATGCGCCATATGCACAGATCTGCACAGTAATGTATTCGTGCACTCTGGGGATGAAGTGCTGCCTCCACGAAGGAAAATGCAATCTATGTTTTTAATTACCCCCCCCCCCCCCCCTGACCTTTTTTTTTACTTTGCATGCAGATGAGCACGAGCCGCCTGGCTCCGCCCCTGGTCGCCATGGTGTGGATTGTGACATCATACTTTACTTTTCCTACTCTATTCTTGTTTGTCCCCCCCCAAGGCCAGCCCAGCTCCACCCTACGGCCCGTGCTACTTTCTCAGAAACATAATCGCATTGATCGCAAAACCGTCGGGGACCGCCGGTTTGTAAACGGACGAGTGCTCAATCAAGGGCCTCCTCTGGAGAGTAGATGGAGGCATGCTCAGAGGGGTGAGACAGGTGGGGGGGCCTGGGGGAGGTAGGAGGGGGGTCATCGTCTCTGTGAGTCTTGCCGTCATTTATCAGTTTTATTGCTTTCTTGTCTTGTTGCTGGCCGTCATCACCCCCCCCCCCCCTCCCAACCCCCACTCCTACGACACACACATGTGCACGACCTCAAGCTGGGCCCATCAAAGTCAGTTAGCCGGGCCGGCGCAATTAAACGAGCGCCGCCCAGGGTGAGGCGATGCAATGTGTGACATTTTTGCCACTGACTGTTGATGAATCCGGAGCGACGGGCTGGACGGACGCGCGGTGGCACGGTCATGGATTTACACTGCCCGCCCCCACCCTAAGATGTAATGTAACTTCGCTTGACTTGCCGGTGATCTCTACGGTCTTATTTTTAGTCGAGCCTGGGCGCGCGCGGTAAATACCCTCCAAGCCCTCGAACCCCCCCCCCCCCCCCTCCCCAAAACATTGCCTTTATCACCACTTGACAGCACCCGCTGCAATGGATGGCTGCTCTTAAGTGTTTCCATGGTTATTTTCTTCCTCTTTTTCACCTTTGATAAAGTCAATCTGTTTGCTTTGCTGCCTTCCCGCCAAGCTCATTTGTCATCCGCAGAATAACATCCTGCTTTCCTATCCCTTTTTTTTCTCGACTGATGTTAGATGGACTCAAAGTACAAAACCGCCCCTCTCCGGTCTCTTACATGGTTGTTTTTAATACAGGTGGAAGATTCCCCCGCCCCCCAATAAAGTGTTCCGGCTACTCCATCTCAATTCAATCACGAAGTGATGAGCTCAGCTGGTTGTGTGCTTTCATCCCTGTTCTGGCGACAAAAGTCAGTGACATTTGGGAAGGTGTCCCTTCGCAAGGCAAATTGACTTTTTAATAGCTTGTAAACAAACACTCGGATGTCTGGAGGGCTGGCGCACCCGTCAAGTATGTCGTTAGAAAATCTTTCGTGATCTGCCGATTTGCAAAAATCTGTCTGTGAATGAGCCGTTCCGAAATGGGACGCGTTGTGATGTAACAGTTGGGCTAATTAACATCATACGAACTGGGAGAAAATGCGTCATCGTCAAGCGACTGCCAGGATATCCCGTCAAACCCAAAAGGTTTTGGTATCTGTGTTTGGAAACTTTTGGTATATGTGTTTGGAAATGTGTTCGCTGCATGCGCCACCTGCACAGATCCACACACAAATTGACAAGGTGGAATTCGGCGGCTTGGTGATGAATTGCTACGGCCATGAGCGAAAATGCCGTTGATGGTTTTTTTTTTTTACTGTGTCTCTGGGGGCTTTCTTTTAATTTGCAATCCGGGCAGCTGGTAGTAGCAGATGACCTCCTTGTCATAGCACCCTAGCTCCGCCCCGGTCGTCATGCTAGATAAGATATCCCAGTGTGGGACAAATAAAGGATATCTTATCTTATCTTATCTTATGGTAACCATGACCAGGTAAAATAATGCTTCAGTTGTTATTAGACTGACTTTAAAGTGCTATTTTTTACTTTTCCTCCAAAATTCTGTTGAAGCCAACCACCCTGGCGTAAAGGTACAACTTATATAAAGAGGATGATGAAAATACAAATAAATGATAAAAACAGAAAAAAATCATCCTCCAAATAAACAAGATCAAATAGTGTACAAAAATCCAACAAATAAATTAAAAAAACCACACAAAAGTGTCCAAAACGACGACAAATAAACAATAATATAGTCAGTAAAAATTCAAATCAAACAAATACATAAAAATTAACACTGACGGCCGACTGCATTAAGGGACAATTTTGAGTGTTCTGTTAACATGCCATGTATGTTTTGGGAATGTGGGAGGAAACCAAAGTACCCGGAAAAAACCCACGCAGACACGGGGAGAACATGCAAAATCCATACATGGAGGCCGGAGCCGCCAGAATCGAACTCCGCACCGTGAGACCGACGTGCTAACCAGTCAGCCCACCGTGCTGCCCGCATTAAAACAAATTCCAAAAATTGATCAGAATCTAAAATCAATGTCTTTCCCACGCAATCGGAACATAGCAAGGCCTCATCCCCCCAACATACATCAACAATCTTGAAGTGTGATTTTGATTAATTGGTCAGCAAAAGTGCTGGCTGGGAGCATTGATCCAAACGCCAACAGCCGCACAATCAGGGACACTCGTGTGCCGTATCGATCAGCGTTGCATCGAAAGCAACACAGATCTGAAGGTCAAAGACACAATCTCGCCACTCATCTGCAAAACTAACGCTTCTGTTCGGAGGTCAACCGCGACGCCTTCAATTCAGCCCGAGCCGATCAGACAATATTCGGCTCACCTTATACATGGGAAATTAGATTCAGTCCAAAAATGGTATCCGATAAAAGCTTTATAGCGATACTGACCCATCCCTAATATTTTGACTAATGAGCATAAACGGGCGCGGAGCTGTTGGGGGGGGGGGGGGGGGGCATGGATAGTCGTCCACAGAGACTATGGTGCTGATTTTAAAACTCCAGATGGTACATTTGAATTGATACCCTCTGAAAGGTTATCACTCAATGGGGCGTTAAAAAAATAAAAAAAATAAAAAACGCCCGCTAATTAATTCCACTCCCCCTCCCCTCTGCAAAAAAAAAAAAAAAAAAGGCTATAATGCACTTATTTAAAAAGCAGCAGGCGGCAAGCGCGTTGGCGAAGATTGATGATGGCGAGGTCGAGCGGCGCGTTGGCCCCGATGTCCCTGACACGTCATAATGCAAGTTTAGAGCCAATGATGCTAATAATACATCTTGGTGACACGTTGTGATTACCGCTGCAATATGTCACGGCGGCGTCGATGTGCTTACTGGGCCGATTTGACGATCTAAAAAGGCCTTTGGCTCGTTCCAATTGAAAAGTTTCATTTGGAAAAGGACTTCGAGGAATGCCTGAGTGTCACTTTTTGCAGCGGGCGGGCCAACTGACCGCGGCTTAGTATGACAAAGTGAAATTTGGTTCACAACGGGAACAAATGGAAATAAAAGATTTTGAGGAGCAGTCAATAAATCAGACCGAATGACAAGCAACACGTGTTTGAAACATGGGGGAAGGCAGCTGACTGGCTGGAAAACACATCCTGAGTCTCATCTTTCACTTGGTATCGTCATCTATTTGACCTCAGGTTTACTTGTACCTGAAAATTTATGACATTTAAAAAAAATTAAATAGTGCAGCAAATAAATACATTTCCAATTAAAAGTTAGAATTATATTCAAAAGAAAATCTAAAAAAAAAAGTTTAAAAAAATATCAGAAATCAAAACTGAAAAACAAAAAAAAAGGACACAAAAGAATACAAAATAGAATTTAAAAACCAAAAATCAACATAAGAAAATTGAGTAGAAAAAAAAGCAAATCACAAACCAAAAATCTCATCAAAATTAGAGGGCAAAATAAAACAACAAAATTTAAACATCGAAATCAAAAATAATCAAATATACGAGTGGAATTTTTTTTAAATTAAATGGAAAAATCGTAAATGAAAAAATTTCAATATGTCATGACTATTTTTAAATGCATGATATATATTAGCCTCTTCTATTATTGGAGGCAGAAAAAAACACATTTATGATCTGCAATTGATTTGAGTCAGCCAATGATTATGGCATTTTTATTTTGCTATGTATTACTGTGGATCAGCTGGACTGACACTAGTTTCTGAAAAAAATTCCAACTCAAGTGTCCTTCCAAACGGTTGCATTTGAAAACACTGGAGGAATGCAATGTCGAAAAAAAACAACCATCTCTAAATATCAAGGGTAAAATGTTAAACCTTTAGTCGGCACGAGACAAAAGAAGCACTTTCACAATAACGAGAAAGGGAATTGAATAAAACACACAGATAGCAAAATCTCAGAGTCGCCACTTTTACAGCGGCCAATTTTACATCAGTTCCAAGTTCTTTATCAACACCCTTTGCATGCGCCGATCTCCAGTGAGTCCATTATGCTTTCGTCAACGTTGGCCGCGTGTGTCTCTCCTATGCTAAATTGAAATGGAATGAAAGGAACCACTTTCATTGGCCGGGGAATCAACTTAGCCTTGTTCAGTCCCACGACGACGCAAACACCCCATTTCGGACTGCGCCCGTCTATGAAAATGCCAAAAAGCAAGAAACCCTTAACCCATTCGCACTTTGCGCTCTACTTGCGCTGGGCACAAAATTGTGGCCCTTCATCTTTAAACAGGCCTGATAAAGACTCATAAACTCAAGTTGGGTCCGTGAAGATAAACTGCTCCCAATTCAGCAATCTTTGGCCCCTAGTCATCACTTGTGATTGTTTGGCAGAGCCAAAGTGTCCAATAAAGAAGTGGACCAGATACCTCAAAAAAAATAAAATAAAATAACGCCGCCTGTGTAGAAGTCCCCTGAATAAACTCACACTCTTCCTTTCGATTCACTTAAGTGTGTAATATCTGCTACATGTCCCTTTAGGCTTTCGCTCCTCTCATGCTGAAGCCTTTCCCGAATTTTTTTTCTTCACTTCTCAATTCACAGAGAGAGCAAAAGAGAGAGAGAGAGAGAGAGAGAGAGAGAGAACGTATGTGAGCGCGTTCGCGCAAATGACCCCGCAAGTCACGCACTGCGGGCCAGTTCTCCTCCAGTCAGAACCTGGCACATCATCACGCGCTGATCCATCCAGCGAGAGATGCGGGGATGCTATGGCACCTGCACAGATGGCAGACCTCAAAATAGTGGTGTGTTCCGCAACATGGGGCGAGGGGAGCGAGTGCGAGAAAGAGAAAAGGCAACGAGCACGTGCACGCATATTGTGAGAAGGGCACGCCACAGAAACCATGAATATAAAATGGAGTCTACCGTGGAAATTAGCGAATCGAAATGCAATTTATTTATTCTTCGGTCTTCTTCATAATGATTTAGTTCATTAGTCCGGGCTTGAGATTTCGCTGCGTTCATCACGGACAACACAAATCTAAATTTAAAGTTAAATCTAAATCTAAATCCAACCCACAACACAATGTGCTTTATAATTAGCCCCGCAGACAATTGTATGTGCTCTAAAAAGTTGAGCCCATACATTTCGATTTGAAAACCGGTCTCCAGTCAACGACGGGGCATAACGAGACGAACAAGCATTCACACTCCAACTCACACTTATAATATCACCCAGCCTGTTTTCGATGTCTCCCACCTCCAATCACATTTAATTCAAACAATTAATTTATCAGCAAGATTTTCAGATAACAATTCTGATCATGTGATGTGTTATTCGGGCGACATCTAAAACAGGGGCCCATCAGGCACCACGGTTGGAATATAACTCATTTTCAATCACTTTGTTACATCTCAGCTTTTATATACTCAGTCGTGAACAGCAACCCCCCAATAAAAATAAATGTGTGTATATTAAATTATATATATGTTTTTTTAAACACTTTCTGTGCACGTGTCCTTGTTAAATGTGCCAATATGCTGCACAGCTGTGATACTCTAATGCACAGGTGTCAAACTCAAGGCCTGGGGGCCAGATCTGGCCCGCCACATCATTTGATGTGGCCCGCGAAAGCAAATCAAACGTGTTGATTTCTATGATGCTTACTAAAATTTTCACCAAAATTTTAAATTCTCATATGTAATATACAAGAGAGCTATTGTAAGTTTTCTTGTTACCAAAACCCTCATTACAGTAACTTAAACTACAGCTGAATAAACCATTATTCTTGACTTCCTTATATGGTTTCCACAGTCGTAATGGCCCTCCAAGGGAACCGGGAACTATAATGTGGCCCGTGGCACAAAATGAGTTTGACACCCCTGCTCTAATATTTCTCACAGGAAGTGCTACCCCAAAGTATTTGCTGTGTATTTAATGTTATATTTCCCTTCTACTTCAAGAAGAACGTTATGCATGGATTTGAAATATCATTTGGATACTTCCCACAAGCCCACACTGACAAATGAATTCGAGAAGTCGTCCTTAATGGCATTCGTTACAAATGACAGTCTGACTCAGACAAGACGTCGGCCATTTTGTTTTGAGGCAGCCTGTTGTAAACTGACTTGGCAATATGGTGCTGATCCAAATTGATTTTGGGGGGGGGGGGGGGGGGATTACTGGCACAGGTGTAAGTTTAACATAATTCTTGTAAGTTTGAAAATCCGAAAAAATTCCTGAAAAGCTTGCTTGATAGAGTGTTTGGGAGATGTCGACATAGGCGGAGAAGAGACCGATAGATGAAATGACACCATCATGTCCGTTACAATTGAGAGAGCAGCTATCCCCGCTAAGACATCCCAAGTGTACCGCTGGACTAAAACGACCAGTAGTATGAAAGTTTTCTCCCCCCCTACGCTGTTATTGCTCCCGCATCTCTCCTTGACAGCACTGTGATTCATTTCCTTCCCGCTTGAAAGGCGGGAAATGAATAGAAAGCGGGAGGTTTCGTCAGATACTAAACGATTGAAAAAGGGCGGCTCAGGAGAGTCGGTCCAGCTGAGAAAAGGTGCATTGTCTCTCATGTTCGCATGTTACAGCTACTGCATGAAGTTAAAGGTGTGCCATGTTCCAAATGTTCATGCCAGATGAGGAATTACTATTAGTAGTAAAGTGACATATATTAGTGTTTTTTTTTTAATGAATGATAGAAACAAAAAAAAAAATGGATTCAGTTCAAATGACGCCTTGTCAGATGTTAATGCAGGCCATTTTCATGGCAGTAGCTTAGTTAGTAGTAGCATATCAAAAACAAAGCGTCAAGTTGTGATTTGGAGTCTACCATCAAACTAAACATAAAACAAATTAAACCCCCACTTGAATTTAAAACCACCACAACTCTTTGAATGTCTGTTAGCCTGATATGAACACACACTGAAAAAGGCCATCGATGGGCTAGTGAATAGCAACAAATGTAGTTTATCGCAACGGATATTTACACTCAAAATGTAGAAGCATAAGGAGGCAGACAATATAATTATATTCAAAGACAGCTTTGTTATTAAAGCTCTTCTTAGTTTCTGTTCCTATGAATGTGTTTTATTGCCCCCTCAAACACCAGGAGGAAAACAAGGGCTGGAACAATTTCAAATGAATACCTGTGTGCCAGTGTCAATCAAATGTGAAGATCGTATTTTTTGTCGAGGCAGAATGACTGAAAGGACGCCCGACTCACTGGAATCAACATGAATTTTACGTGACTTAAATGTCTCCATACATTTTCATTAGGTTGCGCATCGGGCACACAAGTAGCGTGATTGTAATAGGTCAAGACAAGCGTGGTCCCACCTGGGGTGGGGGGGGTCTATAATAATGACGTCATGCTCGGTTGGTTTGATCGCAACCCATGAGGTCGTTAGATACGCTCCAGACGGAGGGGGGCTCGTGTTTAGTTTTTGTATGCTGCTGGTCTTGGTGCCAGAGGTTACGCTAACACCGCCATCGACTCAAACCTTTTTTTTTTTAATGTAACTATTTTTTTAAGATTGTGATTTTTTTTACTAAAATGAATATTGAATGAAAAATCCTTTTTTAATTGAAAAAATATCCAACTATTTTTGAAAAAAATCGTTATTTTTCAAAAATTTAAGATTTTCTTTTCTGTACAATTTATTTTCAATTTACAGTATTTGATCAAGAAATGGATTCATTTCGTTTCAATTTTTTTTTTTTGGATGAGTATGAAGCTTTTATCTTGAAAAATAAAAACATCACTCTGATAAATTTTTTTTACACTGAATTTGGTCATTAAAAAAAAACGCTTAAAAAAAGATTTTTACTTGATGGTTACAGTTGGCCCTTGCTCGAATTTGTGCTTCCACTTAATCCGCAGTGACACATGGGGAGGGAGCAAGTGAGCGCCGAGTCACGAGCGCCACGAAATCAGACGACTCTCCAGGAGCGCGGGCGTCCATGTTTGTGACGCCGGGGGATTACATGTGAGCCCGCCTTGAGCCAGCCTGCTGCCTGCTCGACTTTGGCCCCGACGCTCGATTGGTGGCGTGGTGCTGAATTAAACATTTGCACGCGTGCCATCCCCAATCTGTGCCCCCTCAAACCTTCCAAGAGTATGCAATCGGTCTCACAACGCTCTCACACACACACACCCACACCCCCCCACACACACACACACACGCACACACACACACACACACACACACGCGCGGCCAAATCTGGGATTAATGTGTGTGGACAAAGTAGCCCGCGAATTATGACGGCAGGAATCAAATTTTCCCGAGAACTTTCCTGAAAACCGAATGAATCATGGTGACCTCGTGAGAGCTGAGATCTGACTCACAGGCGGTGGAGTCAAGCTCCGCCTCCCCGCTGGTGAGCCATATGGGTGAGGGAAACTTTTTTCATGGGCGTCAATGTTTGGCAGCGAGCGGCAACCTGGTCCCTCTGCTGGTTTCTCATTATCGAGGAATAAATAGAACAAGACAACACAAGAGTGGCCCTGTTGTGTCGTTGTCGTCCTGACTTCTGGGCTGGGCAGATGGTACCGAATCGTAAAAGCCGACATATGAAACGTTTGGGCTGCAGCACTGAACGCAAAATTTTAAAAATTGAGCGGAATGAAGCTGCAATAGATAGAAACGAATACAGTGAAACTCCTCGACAACGAAATCATGTTTGCAGCAAGAAATCTTTCACAATAGGGGATTTTTCACTGTAGCAAATTTGATCTCAGATGTAAACACATACACACAAACGTATGTGTACTCTTTATTTTTATTGCAATAGTGCATAAGTATGAGCATACGCTTATTTGACACTTCATATAGTCAGTGTAGAAAGAAAAAAAGGGAAAGAAATTGCGAAATTTACGATCAGCATTCACTTTCACTTACATCAATTGTCTTTTATTTTGCTTCCTCCGTCTTTCCTTTTGATCACTTTTACCCTCTCTTCCAGCATCAGAGCTCTTATTGTCTTAGCTGCTTGACAGCCAAAGGTCCATTTTGTAGCCATTTTAGCAATGCAACGTTCTTGCTGCATCTGAAACGAACAGTAACAAATACTTCCTGGACTACTGCGCATGTGTAAACCAGTGTGGCGGTTGCTATTGCCATTTCCGAACAAAGCAGTAGAGGTCGCTGTTGGATTAGACTTCGTTGTAGTGAATCTCGTCGTGAGGCAAGAGCAGAGAAAAAGATTTCGTATAAGGCAACAGGATTTTTTTCGTTGTATGGGGGGCAGGAGAGTGGGAATGGTGTTAATACATGAAGATTTTTCACACTAGGGGGTATTTTCGCCCATGTAGGTTTTGTTGTAGTTTCACTGTATTGACAAAATGTTGCTCTATCAATACTTCCCGCTAACAGAAAACAGTTGATGTTCTGCTATTTCACTTCACAAAATCATGTGCAGCGTTTGCCATCTGTGTGGCATCTGCAGTCGCCCACGCTACATGGAGAAAGAGATGTCAGGCCTCCTCAGAAAGGTGGTGGTCCACTGGCAAGGAGAGTGTGTGTGTTGGGGGGGGGCAGGGTTGCTCAAACAGAGAGGCTGCCTGCAAATATAGCACGCTGCCTCACAAGCTTCCCTTTCCATTAAATAGCCACGCACTTGCTAGCGCCTGGCTTTATTGCGCTGCTGCTTCGAGAGCGTGAGCCCAGGAGACTCTTCACCATTATTAGCAGCCTGCAGTACATAATCCCACCGCAGATCCTTGTCCATCTTCGGATTGGAGGAGGTGCGGTGGTCCCGCTCAGAACGGGCATGCAAAGAATCCGAAAGAGAGGCAAGGGGTGCATTATACGGCATCGCCTCAATGACAGACGCCAGATGGTGGTGGCCCCATAGCCGCCGCGTCCCGCCGTGTCGCGCGGGCCCGGAAGCCGTGCCAGTTGCCCTCCTCTGGCATTCCTTTTGGAGGGGCGATGAAGATATCTCCCCAAAGCCTCGGCCTCGTTTCGCTTCTGATACTCTCAGGTGCTTCCAGAGACCAGCCGGGAAGTCAAAACAACCCCTGCATCTTTCCCTCCTTTATCTCGCAACCTCATATGAATAAATGCCCGTTTGATTCAACATGTATAAGGTGACGAAGGGCGTCTATGTGAGCGCAGCAAACCACCGATTCGTTGTTATTCATAGAAACGATGCAAGCGTGCAGAAAAAGAACACTGAGAGCAAAAACTAAAATCAATTGATGTAAACACACTTCCTGGATATGTCAGAATTTTCTCCTTGACATTCAATTCAATTCAATTCAGAAACGATGCATAGTCCATGATGTGCATTTTGGTCAAGACCCTCACCAAAATTCCACAAGTTCGTACTTACGTACGGTTTTAGTTCACTTTTAACTCATTCACTCCCAAAGACGTTTTTAAACGTCTTTTCAGACGTGGTCCAGAATTGGCTGGTACCGAATGAGTTTTAATAGTGCCTGTGATAGTCTCTCATAAAATATAATGTTGCTAAGTCCAACTGGCTATTGGGGCCGAATTGTCCAAAGATTTAGGCCTGCTGTTAAGATCATTTTTGGGGCTCATACCTGCTTTGAAATCTGTAAAATTCCATTAGAATAAGGACACCTGCAAAACGTGGTGAGTTCCTCATCATGAACAAAATGACGATCTATGTGGCCTCCCGATAACGTATGCGGGGTGTTCTGTTGTGCAATATAACGGTTATCCTTCTCTAAAAAGTACAACAGTGCAGAGAATGTGGTTCTAAAAAAGATTTAAGAGGCTGGATTAAAATTTGAAGTCATGTTCACCTCCTCACTAATGGCCTCCCCCGTGGGTGTTTCTAACCGGAGCGACCCAAGGGTGCAGGGAGGGTGTAACGAGGTGTCACATCGTGCTGCCACCGCATGGCCCGGCATGCTAATACCCCCCCACCCCACCCCCACTATGCATTCATATCCTGTGAGTGACTGAAACAATAACGAGCCGGGACAACGCGCATGTAGCGCTGCCGGAGCTCCTAATTGTAGCTGATGGGATGGGCGTCGTCAACGTGCGGCTGACTAAGCACACGGCGAAATAAAAAAAATGGGAAAGGAGGGAATATTTCAAATTGTGAATAGAATTCACATTGAAAACGAAGCGGCCCCTGTTAGCACGGCGGTTCTCGTCGGTGTCGCGAGATGACATCAATCTGCGGCGGGGCAAATGGCGCCGGGCATTTTTGTGTTGTTGCTGCGGCGTATAGGCAGCTATGTAAATAAAAACAGAAATAACAGACGCAGTGGGAGCTCATCAAAAGAGAGGCCAACAGATCTCAATCACTCCCTGCTGGCTTGTTGTGGATCAGGCCATGAATCTCAACCTCTCTACGATATTGGAGGGGAAAAATAAGCTGCTATCAAAGCGCGTTCGTTTTATTGGTATTTTTCTCTTATTCTTCACGGTCGTCTCAGTTGCGGCACTAAGGTGTAAACATTGTCCACTTTACCAAGGCAAAGGAATGGTATGACTTACTGGCAAATTTACATTTTGAAAAACTGGGTTTGAGAACTGAAAACCGACAGGCCCCTGTGAATTCACCAGTTGTAGTTTTATCACTGCCGCAGCAGATAACTTAACTTCAAATTAACACCAATTATTTGTATTTATTTTAAATAATCCACTGGAGCGGAGGCAATAACACGTATATGTGCCTTGTATTCCTTAATTCTGGAATCATCTCCTTAGCATGTGTGCCGCTTCTTCTCGTCCTTTCAATGCTATGCAGGGCCGCAGCGTCCTCTGACGCACATTGCCAAAGAAAGTGTAAGTAACACACACAAAAAAAATAAATAAATGAATACATTTGACGTGGGTTGGAACAATATTATGTAATATGTTAGCGTCTCTCCCTGTCCTTTTTCTGCTAGGTGGGGCAGCAGCGTCCGCCGCCCCAATGCTGCCAAGAAAATGGCGTCGAAAGCACAATCAGTGAATTTCAACTTTTTTCTAACCAGGTTTAAGGCTGTAAATCATAATCCCGCTGAGAATTTTTCATGACTAACACAGTCGTAGTTTTAGCAGTGCTCACCATGTCCTTGTAGATCGCACTGGGGTTCGCCCGATTGTTTTATTTTAAGTTAATACAAAAAAAAAAAAAAGTATTTCAAATGCAGTCAGCTACAGTTGCTACATCTATGTATAAACCTGCCTTGGATTTTTTAAGTAATTTTTAATAATTTACCTAGTGCTACTGATGCTTTATTTATTTTTTATTTTTGGTAAACCAACCTTGAAGGGCACAGGTCGTCTTGCCCCGAGAATTCTGCCTAGCAACAATGCAAGTGACAATACAGAACAAATGATGTGCCTTTGACAGAAGTGCAGCTGCTAACGTTTAGCAATCCTAACACAGACATATTATTACTCCCCAATGAAAAAGTATGTTCTGCAAAATTTGATATTTAAGACAGAGTTGTGATTCATTTGCGAAATAAATATACATCATTCGTCCTTTTTATTTTTGGGCCTGATTTTCTGTCAAACTTTGTGTTGACTATGTTCCGGCTGACTCCCTCTGTCCTTTCTCTGCTGTGTGTTCCTCTGACTGTTTGACTTTATTAGAAACAAATGATGTTGACTTACCGAAATAAATGAGTTGAAGAAGCTGTACAGTTGCCATGTTCTTCAAACAGACGAGCCGTCGGGATCGCCGCCATGCCGTAATTAGACACACACTGCTCGTCACGGGCTCATCTGCCGGCGCCCTGTGTGTCAGAGGATGATGATACCATCTTAATATCCTTCAGAGAAATGCCTCATTATCATCGTTAGCGAGCGGCAAGTTATTATCATTGTCATCAGCCTATGAGAAGCGAGAGGAACGAGTCTCAGAACAACAAAATGACACGGCTCGAGCAACGTTTCACTGTGACACAAACATTTCGGCGCGGTCGCTGTGTGATTAGGGGCTGCCGACGGCACAAAATAAAAGTGTGTCAAGCCGTCAAGCCTTCGCGCTTGCCTGACAGATCTCACTCCCTTTTTTTTTTCACCGTCACATAGAAACCTGTAATCTTGCCAGCATGGGGGGGATGGGGGCTTGTGTGCTCAACATCCACTGGAAATCAAAGTCTTCAGGCCCAAAGGCCAAAGTGTAAGCTTCTTTTTGACACCCTCATACAATTTTTAAAATTTCTTTTCTTCCTATAAACGTAATATCTAAATATTTGGGAGATAATTCAATGTAAAGATACAGTCACGCCACAAAAATTTAACAGAAAATTGTTTCATAAAGCTAAGGCCAGGCAGGTTGATTTATCTTATTTCACATACAAGATAACTCAAATGTTCAAAACAAACACAAAGTTACTATACAACACAAAAACAAGTTTACTCCATTTATAAACCATTCAAGACCTCGCACACAAATTGCAGTCACAATATTGAGGAGGATCGGAATTTCGATCATTCAGCCTACTAATTACAAAACCCTTTTTTGTACAAAAATCCAACTAAAATTCTCGAGAGAAAAGGCTGCTCTTGCAGCAGGACCTCGTCCCCTCACGTGATCCCCCATTGCACTCTGAAGCGCCCCGCTGCTGACTGCTGAAACATTTGCAATTCAAATGAAGTCAGGTTGGGGGGGGCTGAAGTTCAGGGTTTCGTACCCCGATCCAAACTCTGACCTTTTACCACCCTTTCCCTGGCATCCCCGGCGTGCTCCGCGACAATTTCAATATCAGCGCCGCTCTGGGGAATTGAACTGAATTTCAAGATAACGCTGAAAAACGGTGGCGGCCATCTTTTGAATAAAGAGTGGTGGTACTACGCGAGCGCAGGTACGCGCAGCAGCCGCGAAAGGTTAATGAATGCTCGGCGAACGCCACATAGCCCCCGGCCCACTTTGGCCCATCGTGTATTCAGCTTCCATTCCGCTTTGGCCCCCGCTCATGATCTACTGTACTCTCCAGACGGTTTATTAATATTTCATAACGATCCCCTCTGCACCTTCCTGCTGCAGGTCTAAACTTTTTAGTCTAACTTAAACAGCGATGGCGATTGGGTGCGCTAACATCACGCAAAGGGCTTTTTATTTTTTTATTTTTTAAAGTGGCAGGAATGAGGTGAGGAGTCTCTGGCATGTCAAGGTGAGAGAAATCTAGAACCGTCATCTTGAGGTGACTTTTATGGCCAATTAAAGGAGAAAGTGGAGGAAATAACCTGAGCTTTCAAAGTGACCACTTGCAGGTTCGGTGCTTGTGACGGACACGTAAATGGCTATCTTATGGGCGAAATGATGGCCAGGTGCAGGCTACCCAACATTTATTAAGCTAAGGCACATATTTTACTTCAGAAAAAAAAAAAATCTCAAACCTAACTACAATATATATCGTATTGGCCGAATATAAGACGGTGTTTTTTGCATTGAAATAAGACTGAAAAAGTGGGGGTCGTCTTATATTCAGGGTTTGCACATTATACCCATTCACGACGCTAGACGGCGCCAGATATCATTGAAGCGAATGCTGAACTTGACTCTCCAGGCCAAAGTGAACCCGTCACGAAGAATAAAAATAAAAATAGCGGTAGCACGAAGAAGAAAAATAAAAAGAAAGAAAAGAGAAGAAAATAATAGAAGAGATAACAGAAAATGGAGAAACGTAGCGCCAATCTGGAGAAAAGTGGGCCGAAGATCGGCCAGGTTAACCGGCAGCTGAGGTGAAGTTATGATGTAATTTACATTTAAAAAATCAGAAGCCATTCATTTACGAATGTGATTGCACTTTAGTTTACATATTTAAATGATCAGATATTAAGATTTGAATGAGGCAAAATAACATGCTTTTTCTCTCCAATATATTGTTATAATCATTTGTTTCAGACGTACTGTAATTATTTTCTGTATAAAAATTAATTTGTTGTTCAAGAAGTCATTTTTCAAACTAGAGTCTTGAAAAAGAGGGGGTCGTCTCATAATCAGGGCTGTCTTATATTCGGGCCAATACGGTAAATAGATCAATCAATAGATAGAGAGTGGTACTTTGACTAAGGGTTCTTATCGTGGCCAGTGCAAATCTGGCATGAGACGCCGACTAACTCAGTGCAGGGACAGGTTGGACTAAATTTGGTATTTGCCTGTGTAGTGTGATGCATTTTTCATAATGGGGCATTTTGAACCGCAAACACATCGCCATGGGCAGATATCATGCTGGCTGGGGAGATCACAGATGAGTGAAGTGGGCACTTGAAGAACGCCTTCAACCAGCATCGTACGTGACCGTGTGTGGATTTGGTGGAGGTAATAATTTAACTAATTAGGCAAGCGTTCCAACACGGCTTACTGAAACTAAATACGCTCTCTCTCCTTCTCCGGTGAATATCAATTGGCCAATAATTTCCCAGCACATCCTCTCTCTACTCGCAGCACTTTTGTCACATCTCTTAGCGATTAAATGGGTCGATTTGGTCTCTCTGTGGGTGATTAATCCCACAGGGTTAGAGAGATTAGGAGAAAAAGAGAGTGGCTGCGCAGAGAGAGGGAGGCATTCTTAATGGATTCACACACAAAGCCTCCCATTCATGAGGCTAATGAGATTGGATTACAGGAGATGAAGAGAAAAACACACAAACGGGGGGTGGTGGTGGGTGGGGGGGGGGGGTTCAGACAAAAAGGAAGGTTTAAAATGAGATGTGACCCCCTCACACGATCCCACCTCTGAGAGTTTGCGCTCACACTGTGTGCAAGGTGTCACGCTGCTGAGCCTGGGTGGGCCGCATCTCTTCGAGTGAATGGAGAACGTTCCTATCTCAGGGCCACAGGTGGATGTTACGTCGCGGTGGGACTGCCTGTGAGTCTCGTGCAACCTCGTTTTTTTTATGCTCACTTGAGGATGTGGAAACAGTGAACCCAGTCTACTTGAAGGAAGAAGTTTACCCTGGGGTTAGTTTAGGGGTGTGATGTACCTTTGTATCGTTGTTTTAAGATTCGGTCTCGAACACAATAGAAAACATTAATAATAACATTTAAAGGAAAAGCTCAAATAATACAAACTATCAGCAGTAAATTCTCCAATAATCAAAATATTGTCACACATCTGTAAATTTTCTACATCAGACCCCCCCCAGAAAAAAGAAGTTGGTGTAGCCATCTGTTTGTTTGTAACAGGCTACTTCCTAGCACAGGGAAGATGTGACAATTGGATATTTTTGACTTAAGGGTGGTCAATGAATGTCAACTGTCAAATCTAATTGCTAATTTGGCACCTTGAACCAAAACGTCTGCAAAATGTAAATGTATATTCCTGCTACCAGGTTTACGAACTAACTCATACACCAACGAACCAACTCACCCACCAACCTCACGGTTTGGTCAGTTACACAACATTGGTGCTTTGGATCCTGAAAATACGCCGAAAGTATTTGAAAGCCTATGAGTACAAAAAGACATTGCCACCTACTGGCATGGCATGCACATTACAACCAGAATGAACACTGAAATAACTGTTTTTAAAACGCAAAAGAAAACAATGTATGTATCCCAAATGCCATTTGTAGCCAACTAGCCTTTGTCAAATTCTGTCGCAGAGAAAGTATGTATTCGTGTGTGCAGTGTTCCAATATCTGACCACATTTCTCTCCTGAAAAACTACACTTGGTCGGACGGAAATGATAGACACATTCCTGTTGACAGTAGGCCATGAAATATATTCATACTATAGACACAGACAGAGTGTCATTAATAGATGTGTGTGTGTGTGTGTGTGTGTGTGTTTGTGTGTGCACGAGAGCGATCACAGATCTGATTTATTTCGTGGCATGGCGTGCGTGTCGAACACGCCGCTGCATGGGAAGTGACAGGCGTGAGGGCGGGGATTACACGGGGTTGCAAACACGGCACCCGAGGTGCTGTGGCTCATCACAATGCAAACAAGTCGCACACGCTGACCTCAACCTCAGCTTGTCTGCTCCCGTCTGGGCAGGAAGTGTGCAGAAAATCACGACGAAGGCCACCTCAAGGAGTTACAATCGACTTGTTGGAAATTGCACATCTATCTACAAATGAAAACTATTACAGATGGAACAAATGGTTTCTCGGTTTATCATGTATCATTCGGAACCCTGGCGTCCCACAGGATAGTGTTCTCAGTCCATTTAGGTTGTCTATAGTATAATACTGCACACATATTCACTGATCAAACTCCATGATCAGATTTTTTGATGAAAACAGAATTTTTAATCATCAAAAATAAAAACATCACGGTGACAGAATAAAGACAACCAACACACACCTGATGGTGGACTTGATCCTCAGATTCCAGGCGGTCTGCATTTCTGAGGACCTCTCCTGGACTCTCCACACCACCCAATTGCTTGTCTTCTCTTTCTGATGAGAGTGGAAACAAGAATTAGTATATCTGGATTAACCACAGGAGATTCTTTGGTAAGCAAACAAAGGTTACCTTAGTGCATAGGTGTCAAACTCAGGTCCTGGAGGGCCGCTGTCCTGCAGGTTTTCCAAGTCTCCCTGTTGCAACACACCTGATTCAAATGATCAGATCATCAGCATGCTCTGCGGAAGCCTGCCATTGAACCTGTTCATTTGAATCAGGTGTGTTGCAACAGGGAGACTTGGAAAACATGCAGGACAGCGGCCCTCCAGGACCTGAGTTTGACACCTATGCCTTAGTGTGTCACATTTTGACGTCACACAGAATTATGAGTGCTAATTATGGGGCGGCGCATGGGAGCTTTGTGTGGTCAAAATGCACAGTTACACATCAGCACAAAAACAAAGCAAAAAACCAAAAACAACCCCCCCCCCAAAAAACATTTCTTAAACGGCACACACTTTTTGTAGCGTGCTCCCTCGTCTCAAGGCAGCGAGGCGCAAGTTTTCCCGCAACGGAGAAGCCATTAGTCAGAATGCTGGTGATTTATGGGATGTCTCCTTGCAGAATTTAAATGAAGTGCCATGCTGTTCTCACGGAGGGCGGGCGGGAGTTTACCGCTGCTCTTTTGGGGGATGGGGGGGGGGGTACAGTGGGAGGGCGCTCCACCTCTCGCCTTCGTCGGGGGACGTGCTTTTGGCCTCAGTCACACTGTCAGGTGGTCCAAGAGGATGCTCATCGGGAGGAAAGGAAGCGGGACAAGGTCAGCGGTTACTGTGCAGTTTCCACAGATGTGCACGCACAAGCGCACTCACACACACACACACACACACACACACACACACACACACACACACACACACACACACACACAGGCATACTGTATGGTTCACAAATGAAAAACAAACACGATTTCAGCGTAAATGCTGCACTTCCCATAATTGTTTTCAAGCATTAATAATAAATTTCCCATACAAAAAGACTATTATTCCCCAATTCTCCTCCGCACGATTAATGACTCTTACATTAATGATGTTGTTGCACTCACTGTAGTCTCTCATCCCAAAAGACTGTTTGATATATAATGAAGCGCTAGGACGGCCCGCGGCGTGTCTGTCAGATCTCCCGTTGTCAATTCCTGCTGCAGTTGAAGGGGCAAATGGCAAAAGGCTGGCCCCTCACAATTGTAACTTTACACGGTAAAACCAGTAGCATGTTGTTTTTGCTTGCCGTCTTAGTTTCAGCCGTCGTAGTCTTTCAGATGAAAATGCTTATAGTCGCATTTTCGTCACATCTTACGGAAGCGTAGAACTGCCAATGTGGAGTGAACATTTTTTTAAGTGAGCTATGTAATTCGAACATATTGAGAAAGTCATTCAAACATATCGGTATAACATTGGATAAATGCTAAAAACATAGCATTTCCCCCCATAATTCCTTTTTTTTTGCGCATAATGCCACACAAATTGTGTGTGGAAGGGGGTCGGTCCACAGACAAAAATTGTTCCACACAAACACACATACAAGCTAATGAATTGATGTTAGCACAACAAAGCTAACTTCAGCCCAAAGCTAGCTAGGAGCTCGTTTCCAGTAGGAGCTCGGTGGAAAACTTTAAGCGTATTCTGAAATTTATCATAAGCCGATTGTCAAGCAACATTATTTGTACAGTATAGGACTGGTTGTCACTTCCCTTCGGGTGAACATAAGTGCGGTGACCATGCATTTTGAATGTCTGACTGATCACACCGGTGTTGTACTCAAGACGTACTACAGACCGAACTGCACAATTCTGTTTACGGGTTCACGGGAACTGATTCGGTTCAGTGTTTAACCACGAAGAGCTGGGACATTTTGCAAAACCTTGTTGCCACTTGGCATGAAAAGCGACCATTATTATAATTAGTACCTCATGTGTTTTGTGACTCTCAACATCAACAAAGCTGCTAGGTGATGCATTCATCACCTTTGCCTCATTCACAGTTGACAAATGACAACAGTCCTCAGTGTGAAAGCACTTGTGGGAAAAACTGAAATATCTGAAACATTTTTCACAACAATAAAGCAGCCATTTGGAACCTCCACGGAGTGCATACTGTTTCCAACCTACTTACGTTTTTTTGTTTGTTTGTTTTTTACCTTACAAGTTTTACAAGCACAAAGAGCAGACAAGCTACGGTTACATGTATGTCACTCTTCATGTTAAACTATGGAGAAGACGTCTGTTCCACACAAATTGCTTGGGTTGCAAAGTATTCCTTTGTGGTTTGTGTTTGCTGGCAGTGACACACGGAGTTGGGGGCCGGTGGGGGGAGGCATGTCATTTGCCAAACTCCAGCTGAGCTTGTGACAGGATGCCGCGCGAAGGGAATCGAGCGCGGACCTCCTTGGGTCACTCGGCAAGAACGGAATGAAAGAGCGGAACTAAAGTGTCACTTCACGAGGCTCTCGGTGGTGTAAAAATATCACTGTAACACACTTTTTTGGGGGGTTTTCTTTACCATGTCATGGTTTCCATGGGAACACAACATTAAGCATCTCATTAATCCTCGTTTCGTATTTTGATGGTATTTATTTTCCCGTTTCAAGCTTATTTTGCCAAGAAAATGTCCAATGATGGATTAGTGACTCCCAAATGTGACAGTTTTAGACTAAAAACTGTACGAAGGGAATCTCAATTGATTAAGATTACTGTAGAAACAAACGGGAGTGTGAATTCAATATGTGATATATTATATGGATTTATCTGTACAGTAAATGCAAATATGTACTGTGCAGTATATTTTTCGGAGTTCTGAATTTCGATTATTTACGTGTTTAGTGTTTGTTTTCTTCCATCAAGTGATGAAAATATTTTAAAAAGTGTGTATTAATGACACTCAAGCCCGAACTCATATTTGTAACGTTAACATTCCACCCATCCATTTTCTTTTGTGTTTGCCCTTACTTGGATCACAGCTGAGCTATCGCAGCTGACCTTGGCGTTCTACACCCTGGTTGTCAGCTCATCAACTGCGTCATATAAAAACAATTCACACTCAAATTCACACCAAGGAACAATTTCAAGTCGTCAATGAACCGTGCATGTTTTTGGGAAGCGTGGAGCAAATTGGAGCAACTGAAGAAAAAAAAAATCACTTAAGTATCAGGAGAACACGTAAACTCCACACAGGAGGTTTGGAGACTCGAACCACAGGGGCACTGCTCCCAAAACCTATAGCGATTAATGAAAAACTAATGAACGGAAAGCATCGATGTTGTCGTGCCAGTAAAGGAATGAACAATGGAGCCACAAAACCCCGAGAGCCATAAAAACCCAACAGCCTCAAAATGAGTTAAATCCAGTGAGTTCAAGTGCAAAGTAGTAAAGTAGGCTACGTTGGGTGCAAAAGAGAATTCATACATACATTACCGCGCTAATAAGAGAGCGCTGATAATTGTGTTGTGAGGCGTACGAACAATAACTGCTGCAAATCATGAATCACATGCAAGCAGAAGTGTGACCTTTCCTCACGGCGGGGCAGGAAAATGGAGAGGGAGCGCGAGTTAAGGAAGAGAGAGGAGCCATGTGGAGCATTTAGCGAGGAGATGAGTTTGGGGCTCCGGCTGTGACCGACGCTGTAGAGCTGGCCCAGGTAGAAAGGTCACGCCGTCATTTGGACGGCGGCGAGGGGAGAAGAATCGAGAGAGCGGGCAAGCCAAAAGACGCCGCCGGCGAGGCAGATGGCGATGATGCGCGCATGAATGACGCGTGGATGCTCGATGCGCCGCATTTATGGCGATACCTGGATCAGCGACTTCCTGCCGCTCAGTTGAGGGGAAAAGACGACATGAAGGCGAACCTCGGCACAAAGTCACTTTACACGAGACTAAGTCATAAATATTACAAGAGTTTGTACTTGAAGCGTACTGCGCTAATCAGCTTACATCGCAATGACACGACACGATGACACGCACATGAGGCCAAAGGAAATGATAGAGGCCTTCTGGACAACTTGGCTGATATTTGGCATTTTCAACAACAACCTCCATCCTTTTGTTAGCTAATA
Organism: Hippocampus guttulatus; assembly: GCF_054856545.1. NCBI lineage: Eukaryota > Metazoa > Chordata > Actinopteri > Syngnathiformes > Syngnathidae > Hippocampus > Hippocampus guttulatus. Next base: position 8,157,016 of record NC_141276.1, read on the forward strand.
CCCAAAAAGTGGTAACAGCATGACCAAGCTTGTGTTAGCTATGCTAATTAGCCGGTTAGCTCGTTATTTGGCTTGGTCGCAAGTTGGTAGCGCTAATTTCACCGATTGTAGACATGTCAACTCTCGTAGCAGGTTGCAAATGTTTGTTTCAACACAGCGTTATAGTAAAATATGAACGCTACCTTGCATTAGTCAAAACAGTGACGTTTGCCGCTCTTGGAAACGTAATATCCTTCCTCTACGAAGCCAAGAAACCTTCATTGACTGTGAGTCCTGTCACTTTGCCTGCACTGACACCTAAAAAAAGCTCATACTGTTGATGCAAAGTTTTAACCGTTTTCAAATGCTGACTTTTTAAAACTATGATACACCTTGAAACCAACAACCGGCCAATGTCTAATTTCAACTAACTTGCAATAAATGTAATTGTTGCTGCTCCATGTATTCAAGCAGCCGTTCTTTGTCTATGCTAATTTTTGTTCGCATTCCGTGTTAGCATTAAGCTAGTGGACTTTAGTTACGGAAAGTCATACATTTTGAGGTTGAAATATCCAACTCTCTTTTGTTTAATATGTCGTTCTTTTAGCCAAAACAGCTTGAAGCAAGCACGCGTGCCTATTACATGGAGAAGTGCGCCAGAGAGCGCAAGAACACTCTCATCGTGCACTGGTTTTGTGCGACTTCACACACAAACACACACTCACTCAGACTGGGGGTACTCGTGGGCAGCAAAGTGCCATCTCTCCAGCAGCCACTTCCATTGAACATGGTAAAACCCCAGCTGTTTTTGAAACTACCATTCCTCCGCCAGGTCCTAAAGCTTACACTTCCTCTGGGTAGTTGACTGAAGCCTCGAGGCAAGTAGCACAAGTAATGGCCAACATAAGAACACAAAAAGCACCAGGAGGGCAGCAGAACCAAATAAACACACTGACAATGTTATCTCCCTGGCAGCTGCCTGCAGTGGTGGAAAGCATTCAAGGGCTGTCAGGTGAACAAAGTTCTTTCCCTTCATCTAAATTGAACTGTAAATTGCATCTTTGGTGGAATGACCGAGTTGGGGATGGATGTCTTTATGTCTCCTTTGACAAAACTGCAACACGGTCACATGGAAATGTGTAAACAAGGGAAATGTCACGCGGAATGGACACGTGGATACAGACTACACAGCTTCGGGGCCCATTTGCGTATGAGTGCGCGTGTGTGTGTGTGTGTGTGTGTATAGAAGTCATGTCCTTCACTGTTTCGGCCCCCCTTTTACCTGGATGTTGTGTGTATTATAGTGCAAGTCAGCAAAAATCACTAAGGCAGAACCAGCATGTTAATTTACTCAGCAGGCAAAGAGAACATGCAATACTGTGCAAAAGTATTGGGACACTTTTACCCTAATGACCTTTTTGAAAGAAAAAAACCCCAATAACAATGGTGGCATGAACTGTGAGTTTAATGCTTTCAGGGACAGTGGTAACTACAGTGGACAGTTTATCATGTTACCAGGTTACAGGGTGCATGAAAGGGTTGAAGGAGGCAAAAATATACATTTTGTCATATATAGTATGTTTTATCTTTATGACCTGATGGAATATTTTTCAAATGTTTCTTGGGAAAATCACCCATCTCTGGCACCATCGTGCGCCGCTAATATAATTAGCAAATATTATTTCTTACGTTAAAGCTATTTGCGAATGTGTGGCGAGCATCTTTGCAACTTTGAATGAATGAAGACATTCTTTGTGTGATATTGAATTGGTTTGATGGACTGAAATATTGGTAAGTGATAAATACGCAAAGAACTCAGTAATCAGGAAGGGGGCAAATACTATTCCACAGAACTGTAGTTGATTGGATGTTCCAAAAATACAACATCAAACGATAACATTTCATTTTTGGCAATACTTTATCGTGAAGAAGTCATGCGTAACTATCTCGGCATGGCACCGTTTAACGCGCCTTTGTGAGCTGGGGGTGTTTCTTTTGGCCAGAGATGTGAGGGGTTGTAGTGAGGCTACCTTAAAATTTTGCTAGCAGTTTCAAGTCGACATACTCCAACTTTAGCCGACTCAATTTGACCATCAAAGCAATTTTCCTCATTGAAATGAATTGAAATGCTGCTAATTTGTTTCAACCAAGAAAAAATAAATATACTGTATATTTTTTTTGCTACATGTTTTTAATTAAGTAAAAAATAGCAATGTGTTGTAAAAATATTGGTTTATTCAGAGTAATTACGAGGAACATCTCACAGCTCATGTTTTGGATCTCAGGGGGACGTCATAACACACGGTAAACAATCACAGTTCCAAATGCTCGCTTTGTCGATTTTTCTCCTCGTCCACAAATGCATCTTCGAGCTCATCTCTTCTGTTTTGACTTCCTGTGCGGTGCCCACTTTTTGTGTTGCACCCTCTGCATCCCTCGCCACTTGTGCCCTCCCTCCCCACAGGTCTCCGCAGCAAAATGTTCTCGTGAAAGGAGCTCTTTGATAGGAAGCGGCCACGAGCGACACAAGGGAAGCAATCAGAGTGTGGATGACTGTGCTCGCTTGTGATGTTGTTTTGCTTCTTTGACCCGCAAAATTCTCTCTCTGGAAAAAAAAAAAAGAAGAATCCTTGAAGACTCTTCCACAGGTTTTGTGCGTTTTTGTCCCCCGTGCACCTTCTGAAACGCATTTGTTCTGCCTTTGCCTGCCTCTTTTGTAACCACAAAGAACAACAGCACGCTGGGCTTTGAAAGTCTTCTGGATGACTGACGTAGTGATTTCCTGCTTTTTTATTTTTTTTGGTTTTGTTTTATTTTTATTTTCTTCCTCTCATGCGCTCTCGTTGCTTGATTTTTCATCACGGTCTGATTGACTGCAGTGTCTTCATGGCGCACAAAGAAAAAAAAATGGACTCGTTTTTTTTTTTTTCGTTTCAGCCTTCCTTTAGATCAAGCACAATGCCGCTGAACACACAGGAGGAATACATTTTGAAACATTTGGGATTTATTTGCTCTACCCTCAACTTTGTAAATAGTCCACTTTGCATCACAAATAGATTTCAGCATTTTTCAGTGAATCTTTAGCATTATTTGACGTCTAATCTTCAGCATATTTTGGCTTTTTTAACTGATATGCCGTTCATTTTTATTTTATTTTTTTACATTTCAGCAAGAACCTTGACACTATGCAATTGGTGCTTGGCAACAGTAGCTATTTGTGACTCCCATCAGCATTTTTTTTTGGGGGGGGGGCTGTGTTAAGCTCATCATATGAACAGTCATTGAAGGGAAAGAGCAAAAAGAATCGTGTCTGGCATAATTATCACACTGCCAGATTTTTGCAGCATTTTTTCAACCCACACCGTTGCCACCGAGCAGTCGTTGTCAAAATCATAGTGGCATGGCTGGGAAATATTCCTAAAACGCCAGCGGTGCTCAACGAACGGGCCAAGACTGGAACTCGTCATTGCGTCACAATTGCCAGGTGCTGCTGTGAGCTACGAACCAAAAAACCAAAAAATAAAAAAAATCGACGACTAAAATGTGCTTCTATGAAATAAATGATGCTAAAGGTCTTGTTTTTCCTCTGCCTTGTCTTTGAGCTCCTCTTCTTCCTGCTCATCTTTGTGTTTGTCCTCTTCCCTCCCAGGCATCCCTTTGCTTGTGAGATTGCAGTTTGGGGCGCAGCCGATGTGACTGGCAAGTCCAGGCAGAAGGTAGCTGGAGCAAACAACCCCCCCCCCCACCCCCCCAACCCCACTGCAGCCCACACCCTCCTTGAACAAACCATAAAACCAATTTAAGGCCTGTGTGCTTCCTCATGTAGGTAAACTCTTGTTATGAGGACTAAAACAAAAAGATAAATATGCATTGCAGGCACACCTGCCATGTGAGGGGTATTTCGAAGAGGGCGTTGGGGTGCGTTATTTGCTCGCTAATAAATTAGACGAGGACCGCCGGCGTGTGCACCACTTTGAAAGTTTGGTCACGACGAAGAGAACGAGTCGTACGAAGACAACTTCATCCGCGGATCCGTCTCAAGCTGTCGTAAGGGTTCAGTCCAGCAATCCGGCGCCAGCCAGGAAAAGTCCATTGTGATATTTCGGGAGGAAAAGACAAGAAGAGCACGTATGTTTTGTCCAATTTGTGACCACACGGAAGCCGAGGCCAGAAAATGTAAAAATGCGCTGACGTCAGCGTTAGAAATGCCAATTATGATGCGCAAAGCCTTGGAACACACCCCTTGAATCGATTAATTAATCAATGAAAGCTTGGACTCAAGTCCTTGTCCAGTTTGAATAATTGTATGCTTCCAACTTTGTCAGAAGAGTTGGCAGAAGGGCCTTTTTCACTTCCCAGTGCACAAAAGCCAGTTCCATAAACACATTGGATGAGTTTGAGGAGGAAGAACATGCCCATGAAACCACCATCGGCTTGAATTTGAACCAGAAAATAGATGGTGAAATAGTCATGTTGTGTCCTACCGCAGCGAAAAAATTAAAATTGAAACCGATTTGTTCAGTATAACACTTGGAATAAGCTCCATTTGTACCAGCCGAAAGATTTTGTGTCGTGTTGTGATACGAGTGACCCGGTAGCAGTTTGGCACAGTGAGCAAAGCTTCAAAACAGATGCCTGGAGCTGTTTACTACCACTGACGTTTACGTTAAACTAAACATAACACACAGCGAATTACACGACGTATACTCAAAACAACCGCATGACTTTGCCACCCTTTGCATAAATCCGCGAGCTCAATGCTAACGTGTCATGGGAAATGCCAGACTGCTACGATGCCTTAAGGAGAACATTACTGCAGATAACTTGCAGTACCGTATTTTCCGGACTGTAAGTCGCAGGTTTTTTTTCATCGTTTGGCTGGGGGATGCGACTTATACTCCGGAGCGATTTATGGGTGAAATTCTTAACACGTTATTATATCATCCATCCATCCATTTTCCGAACCGCTTGATCCTCACTAGGGTCGCGGGGGGTGCTGGAGCCTATCCCAGCCATCTTCGGGCAGTAGGCGGGGGACACCCTGAATCAGTTGCCAGCCAATCGCAGGGCACACAGAGACGAACAACCATCCACGCCCACACTCACACCTAGGGACAATTTAGAGCGTCCAATCAGCCTGCTATGCATGTTTTTGGAATGTGGGAGGAAACCGGAGCACCCGGAGAAAACCCACGCAGGCCCGGGGAGAACATGCAAACTCCACACAGGGAGGCCGGAGCTGGAATCGAACCCGGTACCTCCACACTGTGAAGCCGACGTGCTAACCACTGGACTACCGGGCCGCCCGTTATTATATCATTTCACATGTTATTTTCACATTTAACCACAAGAGGCCGCTTTAGACCTGTGTTGATAAAACCACGATGAGTCTGACGTAAGCGACGTAGAAGAGGAAGCGCTGCATCTTCTACCTCCGGAGTTGGTGGGCTTGCTTTAAAGTGACACAGAGGATGAAGATTCCATTGGATTTTGTGATTTTGGGGTGACATTGATGGTTTGGTAAACTTGTTAGCATGTTCTTTCTGCGATAGTTATCTGAATAACTCTTAATATGTTACTTGAACATACCAGGCACGTTCTCAGTTCGTTGTTTATGCGTCATGTAATGTTCGCATATCGTACACTTATTCAGCGTGGTGTTTTCTATTTTATTTTTATTTTAAATTTCCTTTCAAGATTGGATTTGATCAAATTTCACCCAAAAATGCGATTTATACTCCAGTGCGACTTACATATGTTTTTTTCCTTCTTAATTATGCATTTTTTTTGGCTGGTGCAATTTATAATCCGGAGCGACGTATAATCTGAAAAAAACGGTAATTTACCCTCCTCGGTTTGTCTACTCGACTGTATTACGATGCCGCAAAACTAAATCGCAAATCATGTCACTACAATGTAGCTCCGGGTGGGTCTTTGATCGGGATCAGATCGCACAGATTTTATGATCGAGAATCATAGCGCTTTGTTTGAAACCTAGCTAGCAAATCCGTTTTTAGCATGTTGCTATTGTGCATTTGTCTAATTCCCAATAGCGTCGACATGTAAACACAACACAAGTGAGCCCATCTGCAAATTTTGCTACTCTCTCACTTCACCGTTCGTCACTCCCGGGGGGATGAAAATGTCATCAAAATGATGTTGCTGCTGCATATGGATTTTTTTTTTACCCCTGACCAGCAGCCTTAATTTGATATAAACCTGAAAATCTATACCATAAACGCCAATAAGAGGAGGTGTCAGCCCGTTCAGGCGAAGGGATAACTTTAGCACAACATCAGTTGGCGGTCCCAAAAGAGCTACCCTTAAAAAAAATTTTTAAAAAAAGAAAAAAAAGCTATGTATGATGGGAAGTTTATTACCTTTAACGCGGAATTATTCTCTCTCTCTTGCTCTTTCAATCCCTCGGCTTCTTTGTCTCTCCCCTCAGCGTGGAATTCTTGAAAAAAACAGAGTACGGACACCCAGTGTATATCATCTTTTCGACATCCCGTTGACATTTCTCAAAAAGTGACGCATTTGAATCAAACGCTGTCATTAGGCCAGTCCCTGACCCCTAAACTTTCAACCCAAACTCCCAAGTTCCAATCCCAACATCCTTCTTGGCTCATCCTCAATGGGTAAACCCCCAACATGTTAGTTTGCTATCCACTTCTGACGCTGCTTCACATTCAACGACGACGACAAGCCGCGTGTGGGGCCCTTTGTAGCTGCCTGCAGCTCGAGTTATTATTATTATTATTTGCCAAGTGCAAATGCGCATGCATACGAGTGCATGCATCCCTCGAAATTCTCCTCGCGTGGCGCTGTCTTTATTTTTAGAGGCTGGGAGGGGGGTTGGGGGAGGGGCTGATGAGATGATAAAGCAACAAAAGTGAGAAACGGCAATTAAAAAGAAAAAAAAGAGCAAGGGCGAGCGAGGTGAGACTTGAACAAGGAAGAAGGGGGAAGTGAGTGATGAGAAACAGAGGAAGGGGGGGGGGGGATGGAGCCGTTCTTGTCTCTCACTCGGTGGTGGAGTGGAGGGGAGGGCTGGGGAGGGTCCCCCACTGCTCGCGCCTTATAAGAATCCGGCTCCAAAAACTCACCACACACACACGCAAACACACACGCAACACACATACATCTGGCGGTCGCAACACTCACTCACTCTCTCTCTCCCTTCTTCCCTCCCTCCATCCCTGCAGACTCCCTCTCGCATCCTTCTGTCTTGCGCTCACAAGTCAGAGAGTGTTTAGGAAGTGCGCGCCGACTGTCTGGCTCAGTGCGCGCCGGCTCCCTCCAAGTGGTTTGTGCGTGCGCCGCCACGGACCGAGCGCAGCCGGGAGCTCCGTACCAAGTGTATGTGGGTCTCTGCGTCGCGCGCCCGCCGCTCCACCCATCGCGCCCCTCCTCAGGATCCGCGGGTCCTCTTCCTCGGCGACAGGCTCCCCACACCCAACGGTCACCATTTCCGCCCCCGGGAGACCCACGCTGGCCGCTCAGCCCCTTCCCCGACTCAGCATCGGGAGGAAGACCCTGGTGGCGGCCGCCGTGGGGGTTATGCTGGTCCTGGTCCTGGTGGTACTCATCCCCGTGCTGGTCAGCTCCGTGGGTACGGACCCCAGCCACTATGAGATGCTGGGCACCTGTCGGATGGTGTGCGACCCCTACCTGAACAAGGGAACCCCCAGTAGCAGCACCAGCTCGACGGGCTTGCAAGCGGAGGCGGAGGCGCTGAGCGACCCCGGCAACGTCCTGCCGCCCTCCACGCTCCTGCAGGGCCCACAAGGGAAGCCCGGCAGGCCGGGAAAGCCGGGGCCGCCGGGCCCGCCGGGTGAACCGGGGCCGCCCGGACCGGCGGGGCCTCCGGGAGACAGTCGGGACCAGGGAAGGACTGGGATTTTGGGTCTGGGGGGCAACGGAGCTATCAGCACGGCCACCTACAGCACGGTACCTCGGGTGGCCTTCTACGCCGGCCTCAAGAACCCGCACGAGGGCTACGAGATCCTCAAGTTTGACGACGTGGTCACCAACCTGGGCAACAACTATGACGGCATCGCCGGCAAGTTTGTGTGCAGCATTCCGGGCACGTACTTCTTCATCTATCACGTGCTGATGAGAGGCGGCGACGGCACCAGCATGTGGGCCGACCTCTGCAAGAACGGACAGGTCGGTGCTCGGAAACCTTTGACCAACTCGGTTCGTCTTTGCCTCTACATGCTCGCCGTCTAAAGCTCCCTTCCAGTCACTTACTTGCACGATCTGACGAGACGCAACACAATAGCTGTCCTGTCGGTATCTCTTCCTTTTACAAATATGAATTGTACGAATTATCTTGTGGGGGGGTTTTTCCCCCGAATATTTTACAGACCGTACTCAGGGTTACTTAGACACCCTTACAACCAAAGTCATGACCATACCATTTTGACATGATCATATATCCAGGTATGTATGTAGTTTGCAATACGTTGTCTGTTTTTAACCATCATTTCTTGTGTGCGTATGTGAAAATATGGATCGAAAGGAGTAACAGCAAAGTCCGTTTTTTCTCCCCAAAATGATGCCGTTTGCACAAAGTTCCCACCAAAATACAACGACCTATATAATATTTTTAAAAAGTTATCTTTGTTGAGGCAGAATGTTTGCACTGCGTTGGATGTCATTACATGGGGGGCAGGTGTACCTAATAAAACGTCCCGTGAGCGTATAATTGCCGCGGTCGCGTGCAGAGCGCACATCTGTGGAACGCAGCTCGCCTGGAGATAAAAATGTGTTGACTGGTTGCAAACTGCGTCCCCCCTCCGACCGCCCCGTCCGCATATGATGCGTCCTGACATTGCCAAACAACCCCCCCCCCCCCCACCCCACCGCCACCTCAACCCCCGCCCCACTGTAGAGTCTGTCCACACCTTTCTTCTCTTCCTTGTGATTTTATTTATTTGGATCTCCACTCGGAGTTTATTTTGTGCTTCAGAAAAATTCAAATCAACGCCTCGGAAACAACAACGCAAATGCAACCCGATGCGTTGATTTGATCAGTCCACGCGCACGGGGAGAAGACCGGAGGTGCGTCGAAAGTTCTTATGTCGCGTAAACGCCATCCGCCGTCCGCGTGCGCCATTCTGGGGCTTCTATGCATCACTTTAACGAGGCACTAATTTCATTTGAGGGGTCCTCTCGGGTCACTAATGTGCGTGTTTGCCGCGCAGTTCGCACTCTGTCAAGGCTCCTGTCATAAAATGTGGCTGTGCGCATTTCACAAAAAAAAAAAAAAGGGTGGACGTGACACTGAGTGCACTGGAAATAAATCTGCAAAAACAGCCACTGTTATACACAAACAGGACAAATAAATGTACACAAAACTTTTTTTCCCCCTCCCGGTGGATCCGAAATAAGCTAATTTCCACACGGCTCGGCTTTGAGCGTATATCTGAAATTTATTTTCAACGCTTCATAAGGTACTTATGGACTATTTAATAAGCTCCAGTAAAAGGTGTGTTTAAAAGAATTTTGCTTTTAAATAGATGATAATATTCACTTTTGATTTATATTGACACACACATTCAACAATAAGCACATGTAACACATTAAAATGTAGCACACGTGTTATTTTTGCAGTTTCAGTTTAAATTGGGCCTCTCGTCAAGCTAAACCAGGCATCCAAAATCATCCAAACAGCTGTCAAAGCTGATGACCACCGTTCAACGAACACGGTGTCAGTCAAAACTGAGCAGGATTGTCTTTGCGTTCCTTGTATCGGATCTCATTTGACCTTGCAGGTGTACCTAATAAAGTGGCACAGGCTCAGCGCCGCAGTATCACATCATCATTGTGCGAATCGCGTCGATATGATATAATTTCCAGTAAATCGCTGAAGTCTACTGTATATCCTGCAGCCAAAGACAAACATTTTCTCTTTTGTTTCAGTAATTGGCAAAACTACTAAATCACTGCGCTGTGCAATCTGCACTTTCGAAGTAACTTTGTCCAAGTTGCATATGCAAATGAGTCATGACAACTTGCTCAACAGAGTTAAAACAAAGCAGGAGGCTGCCGGGGTCTCGGGATGACGCCTCTGTGCACAAATTGGAACTGAATTAACGAGCGCCATCGACTCTACGGTGCCAACACGCTCAGCCACCCCCCCCCCCCCCAAACCCCCTCCCCACGCACTCATCAAGGCAACCCCGGTAAAGGTTAACTCCTTCACCCTCGTCAAGTTCACAACACGGCGGCCTCGGCAGTGTAACGTCTCAATCCACAGTGAATTTTTTTTTTTTTTACGGCTGGGGCGTGAAGATCCTGATATCTAATCGGAGAGGAAGAACATATGTTGGCATTAAGACACCTTCTGTTGCCGCGTTATTGCGCTCCCCAAGGCAGGCCGGGGGGTGGGTGGGGGGGGGGCTGCAAAGGCACTTCAGTTACACAGACACACGTTGCATGTCTCTCTAGAGGACCATGCAATGGCAATAAAGTAGAAAATGTTCGTCTTTGTCTGTCCTTTCGCGCTTAACTACGGTGGGGGCAGCGTAATGTAGACATGGAGAAACACAACGGACTCAGTAAGCTAGTATCGTCATTTTTTTTTTTTGCAAAGGATAAATAATATATGCCTGCGAAGAATGTTTATATTGTTTGTCTACATGCGTTGCTACACCATTTGTGCTCAAATATCCACATCACTACTACCACTGCCATTCATCAGCCTGACTACGGAAGTCGAAAGAGTGTGACATCACATGCCTAAAATGCAATCCATGCCTTGCTTGGGGGACCTAATTTCTGGGTAGCGCAATCAAGTACGCTACACTTGCCTCTCCTCTGGCATGTTTGTAAGAGATGGACCAATATCAAAGTGTCACACAAAATATATGAAGTAAAATATTTGAAGATAGTTGCAAAGTCTGAGAAATAAACAGTACTATACTCATTTGTGGAGATACTGCATTAAACTATTTTTCAACATCTGATTTTCCGATTTTTGAGGGGGAGTGGCTAAATCAATGCCGATTGACAGACTTGGACGTCCAGCATTCGTCAACTCTATCTTGCTATTGAAGAACTTGAGCTGCACAGGCAGGGGACATTATTCCCCAAACAATGAGCGTACATGTGCTTGTGCGTTTATTTCATGATTGGAGTCCAATTGTGGAGAGGAAGACTGTAGTTGTGGATCTCTAAAATGTTTTCTTTGACTTGGCAAAAGTGAATTCCAGATTTGAACTTCAGAACACACAAAACAGTGTTCACAATAGCAAAATCCATCAAAAAGCCCATCAAAATCCACATCGACCAAGCGAGTCACTTTGGGAAAACAACATAAGCATTTTTTTATCGAGTGGTAGAAGCTGGTCTTCGGTTGTGATATGACGGTGGCCTCTCAAGAGGCTTTCGGGTCGAACATCTGGTGCTGACTGGTTGAAAATGTTGGGCCACATGAGCTCATGGAGCACTGGGTGTCCAGGTGGAGCGCGCGCAGTGGCACCAGAGCCTTCCTCAGCTCATTAAGGCAGCAGAAAGCCGCACTGTGCACTGGGACAAGAAGAGGGAGCGCACAGACGATACAGTTCCACTATTTTATCATCTTTGGACTGCAGCGGAGTGGCGAGGTTGGCATGCCCTGCAGTGCTGTTTCACCCCAGCAAAGTGCTGCGCCCACACCTTTCCCAGACGTGTCAAACATCGACACAACATTCAAAAGCTTACTTTCAGCCATCTGAGAAAACGGCGGCATTGTCCCCGTCACTTTTCTCTCCAGCTTCCTGGGAGATAAACAAACCTATTTTCAGCACAGCCAATTTCTTCCCCTCCTCTTCCGCCTCGCCATCTTTCGATTCCTCCGGCGCCCGTTCTTTGACTCCGAACCTTCCGAGGAATCCTAAATCGATGCTCTGCTTTGATTTGGGGGGGAGTCTGGAAGGGTGCGAGTCGGAGTGACGGAGACGACTAAAGCGAAAAAAAAAAAATTTAAAACGAGAACAAGATGAGGCATGGCGCTTTTGTGTCACCCAGTCAACTTAATTGTAATTAAAAGGCATGCGAGCAAGATCCAGGATGTGTTTGCACTTCCTCTCTCCACCCCAACCCCCTTCTTAATATTGTTATTAATCCACAAAAACACTTTCAGACTTAATTAAAAGCAACGACTGGGGCGTCTGCCCCTCCAGAGGGCCGTAGTGAATAATCACTGTCTCCTCCTTTAATAAGCTTCAACGTCCTTCGTGCACATGACGCTTCCCTCGCAATTATCGCCGCAGTCCCCCTCTTGCGTTTGCGCGTTGCCCCCCTGCACTCGCACACACTCCAACTGCGCGCTGTCCTCCATCTCTCCTTTACACGAGCTCAACTCTTAGAGTGCTTTCCACTCCACCAAAAAAAAAAACTACACTGACAAATGATATCATCATGATGCATCCTGCTACGTCTGATTTTTTATTTATTTTTTATTTTTTTTTAAGCGTGGCACAAATGAGCTACTGCACGGTGCCTTCGGGGGTTCCTCTTTTCTCCCCCTTTGTTGTGCGTTCAGGTGAAAACAAGACATTGAAATGTGAAACCCAGCCCAGGCGCTGAATGTGGGAGCCATCTGGATGCAGGTTGCTGACATATGTTTTCGTGCCAGATGACAAAAAGAGAAATTTGAAAGCACGCTCGGAGCTTTTTTTTTTCTATTTTGGCCATAGTCGCGCGCGGGTCCCATTAAGTCTTGATTGATTTTAGCATTCCGGAAATGTTTGGAGCTGCTATTCTTGGTGGCAATGAGCACTGAAAGGCCTCTGTGTGTGTGTGGCCGGTGCAACAGAAAGGCGTTGTTTGGAATGGACAGACTGGGCTTGAGAGAGAGAGAGCGAGAGAGTGAGAGAGAGACTCATTTTCAGTATTGATCCCCTTTGTTTCTGTCTGCGAGATAGTGTGTTCACGTTTACTTTTTCCCAACATTTTTGGCCACATGTGACGCAACCGCACCGCCACTTCCTCTAGTGTCGCGCGGTGCACGGAGGCGGGGGCGGAACCTCTGGCCTCGATCCGCTCCGTAATTGGACGCCGGTGCTGACACTCAGGCCGAGTGGGACGTGAGCGCTCGGGACCTAATTAGCGACGAGAGGTGTTAAATGAAGATTGTCGGGAAATACGGCACGGAGCGGGAATGCCAGGATGACACCGTTGTCGTCGTGTATATCAGTGAGGATTTGATCAAAGCCTCCAAGCTCACATTGTCAATCATTTTTACATCTATCGGAGCCACTCAGATACTGAAGCAACCACAATCTCTAATTGGACTTCGTTAAATGTCACCACCTGCGGATGCCTGGCGAATTGCATTTTAGAATTAGCTACTTTTTAAAAATGTAAAAAAAATACACATTCGGTCATTCCACATTCCTCTGAATCAAGCAGTAGGTCATGCAACAAATAGAAAAGTGAAATACAGGATCTCCAATCATTCGTTTTCTAAACTGCGGGAGCCGGGCCCAGTTGACCACCACACTAAACCCTAGTAACTCGGCAACTGAACTAACAATGCTTGTATCCACCATATCTACCATCAATGACAATGAAATATGTGATTATTATTATTATGATTTCTATCGTTGTTGTATCAGCAATGTTGCTAACAACCACATCTGTTCAAGGCTCTGCACTTGGTTTGCACGGCGCAATGACGACGGTGGCACGGCACAAACTTGTCCATATTCGACACTGGTTGCCAAGCGACCAAACAGGAAGTAGCCAGGAGCCATTTCTCGTTGGTTTGGATGGAAAGCAAGCCTCAGCTCAGCAATGTGGATTTGACCCGGGAACAACTCAAAAGTTTATGTCAGCTTGTAATAAGAAGAAGGCGAGAGAGAGAGGGAAAAAAAAGCTACAGTTCCATGAAGGCCGCATCAAGATGTACTTGAAACTGAGCACACAGCATTTTGGCTCCCTGTTAGAGAGAATATGCCAAAGCCTTACGAGTTAAAATATGTTAAAAACTGTTAGATTGGTCACCCACAAATACAAATATTAAATAATACCTTTATACTTATTTAATTTTCACCTCTATGCCGTTTTCGTTGCAGGAAACTGCCAAAGTTTCTTGCTGTTGTCACTCTGAAATTACGTCGCCAACATCTCTCTTATTGGATTACTTAGGACTTACTACTTATTGGATTTCTGCACCTGAACTGAACATTTTTCAATTTGGGCACAGCGGCAGTCACCCACCTTGGGTGCTGTAGGCCTCTGCGGAATGGTGCGGTGCCATTGCACAGTGGCAGCGCATGCATAATGAACATATGGAAGAGAAAAATACACACACACACACACACACACAGGATATATATATATATATATATATATTTATTTATTTTTTAGGGGTGCTACTAAGATTGACTAAGTCAGCAAAGTCGTCAACAATTAATGTAATAGTTGATGAGTCATTTATTGATGTATTTATTTGACACTGTTTTTCTTTTGAAATTGTCTTGTTTCTCACTGTCTATATGCCTTGTCTGTGAAGCACATGCGCAGTTAGTGGTAATCCGGGTCATCTGGGATCCAAACAGAAGCATTGTGGTTAATGCAGTGTCATGGCTAACCTGTGTTAGCAACAGAGTCTGAAAGTTGGGGTGTATTTTCACCCAAAATACTTAATACGGTGTAAACTTCCCTTTCATGGCAGAATGGCGATGAAAAACTAGCGTCTAAAAGGCAAACATGTTGTGGCAGATGCCTGATTTTATTTCTGACATAGGGACAGTCATGTTTGGAAGCTAGCTAGCATTAGCACGCACAGGTTCCCATGTGCGTTTGATGTAATGCGATGCCCTGTTTGGTATGCTGACATATTTTAGCGTCTACTATGTATTACGAAGGCATGAGTCATCAAACTCACGTTTATGAACAAGCAAAACACCGTTTTTCTATCCCACGGCGCACGCGCTCCCTCATGTCTCTCGCCATTCCCAGTCACTCGTAACCACGCACAGAGTGTTCCGTTTATGACTCGGATATAGCAGCGTTCAAAGTAATGGAACATGACATACTTTGCCACAAGCTCCCAGCGGCAACACCTCCCAACAAAACACATAACCTAGCTCGTTACAATATACCAATTTATAGTGCTACTAATCTTAAAGAGTGCCCAAGAATATGTTTACAAGTTTTCCTTTTTTGTATTTATAGTTTCGTAGCATTAGTGCAACTCTGCATAGTGTCTAGTTTTTGGGTCCATCATTGATAAACCTGCCAGGAATGCTGGTACAAGCTGCGAGGTTTAATCAAAGTGGAATGTACTATGATCATAATTGTGTTTATTATTAATTCACACGTGCCTGAAAGAATCTAAGCTGTAAGCTAATGCTGGTTATATGAAAGCAGCTGCTTTCTGGTGCGATCTGCCGTGATTTACATACCATCTAATTACTATGCATAAATCGAGCATTGCCTTCATTATATATTATATTAGATATTTCTCGCCAGTAAAAGACGATCCGAGAGGTATCTCGAGATATTTTAAATGATTCAATTTGATGCCTTTGGATGTTTTAAATCCAAACAGGTTTTCTGATTCAAAGCATTTTAAAAATATAATACTGTATATATACATCATTCTTCCTTTTTTTGGAGGAATTCTCAATTGACCGTCCACTTCACCTACCGCATGTATGCCGAAATAAGGGATACGTCATTCCGACCGAATCATGTAAGATTTCCGAATTGCCTCCCATTGTAGACTATGAGAATATAGAAAAATAAATCTATTGGTATGTGTGCATTAAGAGCAAAAGCTAAAACAGGACAGTCTCCCGTGGCTTTGTGAGTCAAGGATGCGACTGTGTTGACTCACAAGGCTCCTTCATTATAATGAGGGCCATATGGGAGATAGACAAGTGCCCCCCGGCCCATCTTATGCAAACATCCCTCTCGCCATCGCTCCCCACGCCCCTGACATTTAGCCGCCCTCCCCCGAATTCAGTCGTCAGCGATAGCCACAATTATCCTCTCCTTCCTCGACGGGGAGGCAGTGAGTCGGTGGCGTCACATGACTCATAGTCTGCACATTCTGCCTTCTCGGTTCTCTTATTTCTGTGGTGCACCCAAAAATGTGCATGTTGAATATTGTTTTGCAGAACATTTTGAACTGCTTTAACTTTTATAAGCGTTAAAGTGCATAACAGAGACATTCCGTCACTACAGTGGCACCTCTGCTTATGAAATTAATTGGTTATGGAAGACATTTCTGAACTCGAAAATTTTGTAAGTAGAGACGCATATTCCATGTAAATGGCCTAATTCGTTCCAAGCCCCCCCCAAAATTCTGACATAAATGTTTCCTAAAGCATAAAAATGCATCAAAATATGTAACGAATACATGTTACAATTAGATGATTGCACAATAAAGAGTTGTGCATAATGTAATGTCCTGATCATTTTTTGCCCTCTATAGTCCATGTTCTCTCTCAGAAGTGGTTTTTGCCTGGCATTTTGTAAAGAACTGATCCAAGGACATTTGCTTTTGTCGGCTTTTAACAATCGTTCGAAAATGTACAAGGCAAACATCAGCATAGAGAGCGATCGCCCGATTGGTGAACACTTTTTCTGGGTGATTCACATTTTACGTAAAACTATCGGAACACCTCATGGCCCGAGGGGCGAATGACGAGGACGCTGCACAGACACATATCTATCGATGTATCTAGCTACACACATAGACACAATTGGTAGAAGTCCCTCTTAGCCAATGGGATGCCAGGATGATGCTCTGTAATAGCCAATGGCAGAGCAGCTAGAAGTATGTTGCGTTCAGGAAAGTCGGAGCTGCGAGTAGCAAGCCATACTGTCTTTTGACCTTTCGTATCTTGAAATTTCTTTCGTAACAAGAGGCAATATCTTCCTGCTGAGACGTTTCGTAACTTGAACATTTGCTATGAAGAGACGTTCCTAAGTAGAGGTGCCACTGTACATTCTGTATTCTTACACAGGAAGTGCGGCGCTTGCAGGGTTAATGGCAAGCTTGCTTAAAGAAGAAGTCACCTGAGTGAACAAAAGGTCGACTTTTACTTCTTTTTCGACTCCACTGAGAGCCACCGTTGCGTATTGGGGGTGGGCAGTCGAGGCGGACAGCGCGGCTCGTTAATTAAGTGATGAGCCTGTCAGATAGTGAAGGGCGGGGTTCGGACCAGAGGGTAGGGTCAAATTTGCAGCCTCTCCTCCTTCCCGCCCCTGACGAGGCTCTCCCGACGCCTCTTTTGCTGCCTCGCGCTTCTAACGAACTGGCTTGGCACCGCACCGCGCTCGCGCTCGCCTCAGGTAAACATCGGCGTGGCTCCTGCAGTCGTCTTTCAAAAGGAGACGAGACAGCTGGTGAAATTAATTCTTCTTCTACTCCGCCGGTGACAGATGGCAAATCTCCCATTAACGGGTTTCCTCCCCCCCTGTCATGTTTTCAATCAGGCCTCTTCTGACGAATAAAACCGACACGAGGGTCCCGTGTTGTCAGGATTCCACCGGCGTGCCCGGCGGCATTAGTCGCTTTCACGCTTGAAACGTTCGGGGAAAGGTTTCCTACGGGAACGCACGGATCGATGTTCTCGGA
Source organism: Hippocampus guttulatus (assembly GCF_054856545.1). Lineage (NCBI taxonomy): Eukaryota > Metazoa > Chordata > Actinopteri > Syngnathiformes > Syngnathidae > Hippocampus > Hippocampus guttulatus. The sequence goes on from NC_141276.1 coordinate 8,174,579, forward strand.
ATTGGCTGCCTCGAGACGTACAACAATTTGACGCAAAATGCCCACGCGGCTTGTTATGAACACAACAATGTAAAAAGACATTTCTTCCGTGGACCAAAAATCATTGCAGGAATTCAATATTTGAGCCGGATTAAGAATTCTACCTTTACCGAGATAAATCAAAAACCGCTACCAACGCCGAGCACCCATCCGTTTTCACTCGCACTTTTCCTTATAGATTTGGGAGCGCGGAGTACAACCAATAAGCAGGTTGCCGCCTATTATGTAACCAATTACACTCATACGGTACGTCGAGGTACCGCTGAATGCAAAAGGTCAGCAAAATATGAGCGTCCCGACTCATGTATCGGATCTCATTAGATGGTCCTGTGAGGGTCGAACTGCTTAATGGGCCAAGTTACAACAGCTCTCGTGGGTCGAACTCGATTAATAATTGAAAATTAACAGTAAAAATGGCGGTTAGCGTAAACAATCGCCCATCTGAGCTTTGACGTACACGTCTGTACTTAATAAGATTTATTGGGTCATTTACTTACTCATGGAATGAGCATTACATCATTGTAAGAGCGGATCGTGTGACTGTTTTTTAAATTGTCATCATTTTGTTGGCGATGAGTGTGAACTAGAACGTACACAGACTCTTCGGCACTGTGTGTGCATGTGTGTGGGGGGGGGGGGGGGGTGCTGTAAGCAGCCATTAAGCATGCAGCTGACGACCGGAACGTTCAAACACAATTAGGCGGCGGCGCACTTTGATTTAAGGAGGACCAATAGAGTCATCGAGCCAAAATGAAGCTCGACATCAAGTCAACAAAGCGCCGTCAGAAACGCCGGGGGGGGGGGGGGGGGCGGGGGTAGGGCGTCCTTGTCACGCCGACAAAACCTCTCGTAAGATCAGACCCGACCCTGCCCCCGGGAGACGTTCCAGCCCCCACCTGGATCCACAGAACTCAAACTTTTAGGATTTCCATCAATGTTTTGTTCGAAAACAGTTCAGAAAAAGTATTTCACTGAGAAGTGTACAGTACAGCAGCATGGCCCATACCCCCTATCCCCCCCCCCCCCCCCCCCACACACACACAAACATGGTCATTATTGATAACTGCCTTTCATTGTCATACACTGAAAGAAATGCGCGCTGAACTCTCGCCGCCATGCATTATCTATTAAGGCCGAGCGCAGAGTGAATATTCAATCAAAGCCATCACGTTGACGGATGGAAGCGCGCCGGCGAGGACAACAACACGGGCTGACACGTCATTTGCCAGCCTTGCGGCCTCACGCTCTGTTTGCCTTGTCAAAGTTGCTCGCCGCACGCGTCGCCAAGGTCACGCGCCGCCGCTCTGCCTCGCTTCGTCCCGCTCGCAACGCCGCGGCCCCTTAACAAGGCGCCTTCCTGATCATTATTCCCGGGCACAAGTTTTGGCCATTGAGGCGAGATAAAAAGCTGTAGAGCAGAGAGACGAAACTAAATATACATAAGAGTGTGTCACCAGGGGAAACTGCAAGCAGCTGTGGCGCCACTGGGGAGGCCCTTTTGGACTTCCGTTTGTGAGGGGGGGGGGGGGGGCCTCAACATGTGGCGAAAATGTATACACTTAAAACTGCCGGGTTAAACGTAATCCAAATTGAGCGAAAGGATTTGATCCAGCACCGACTTGACTTGCAGTAGGGGACCATGGACCGACCGCCACGCCGTAAAAGGCTTTTATTTTGAAGTTTGCCCTTGGAGCCAATTGTCAAAGCTAACTCGACTTCGACTGGAGCAAAGTTAAGCTGAATGAGGTGCATTAAGCTTAATACGGAAATACGCTTTGATAGAGTTGAATCTGGTGCGCACATGAATGTTTTCAATATTTTTGCGTACCGGCGCGCCACTTATGCGCACCCCTGGTTATGACCAATATTTTCACAAATCTAGCCAATTAATTAGTCTGCCCCTGCTTGGAAGTACAGCGTGGCTATCGTAGAAGGACGCATGGAAGGGTCTAGAAAAGAATCCGTGTTCTATATTGCACATGAACTCCGATCACGGAACCAGATCCAATCAGAAGCGTGGTACCCTCGATAGATGAGCAAAATGAAGATCATAATTGAAGACCGATACTGCCAAAATCTGCATATGTGTGTGTGTGATCACCCGCAGAGCAAATGTTTTGATAAAGACTCATTAAAATCTTAACTGACAAATCCTCCTGAGCCGTCGCGGCAGCACCTCGATAATAAGACGCTGTTGACTTTGGGTGGGGGGGCATGGCGCCTTATTATTAATACGCGCCGGACGCAGACGTTGCCCAGATCACAACAGCGGGGGCTGCTGTTTGCGCAATGATATGAGCTGCGCTCGATTTAATCAGACGAGTAAACAGTCAAAAGAAAAGTACAATCATTCGTATTGACAGCGTTGGCTGCCTTGAAGTTTCGGGGTGGTCGATTTTGTTGCTTCGCGTTCGGAGCCAAAATTTGAGGTATCATTTTTGTGAGATTTGATTTGATGGATCATTTTGAGAGTTTTACACAATGTAAGGGAACATTGTGTGCGTTTCACGCAATTTTATCAATGATTTAATGAGTTTTAAAAGACATGGATAACTTGAGTTTAAGAGGCTCTGATTATTATTCTAAGTGAGTTTTTAAGACATTTTTTCTGGGAAATTTTGAGAATCTTCCATAATTGGATTGACAAATTTGTGAATTTATTACAATTTGATTGGTAAATTTGTAAGATTGAGGCAATTTGAATCATGAGTTAATGCGGTGGATATAATTTTTTTGTTTTGAGTTTTGGCCAATTTCATGGATAATTGTGTGCATTTTAGATGATTCAATTGAGGATTTCTTAAGTTGCAGAGAATTTGACTTTTGATTTTTTTTTTGTGAGTGTGGGATTGATATTTTATTGAGTTCCAGAAAAGTCGAGGAAACATTTTGTGAATTTTATTTGATTAATTAAAAAAAAGTTTTTTAGTTTAAAAGAATTTGACAATTTTTGAGACTGTTTAAGAACTTTTCGTCAACATTTTTCAGACTTTTAGACAACCAAATGTAGAATTTGGGGAATTTCTGGAATTTTTGTTTGTTTTAGGTGGGTGGATTGACAATTCTGTGTGTTTTAGTAAATTGGATCAACATTGAAGCGTAGACAATTTGATGATTATTCTGTTTTCGTTAATTTCATTTTTAATTTCAGACAATGTCATTGACAAGTTCATGAGTTTTAGACGGTGTGAATAGTAATTTTGCATATTTTGTTGCCTTTAATTGATCATTTTATGCATCTGAGATAATTCGATCTATAATTTTATGATCTTTAGATGATGGGATTGATAACTTGGTGGGCGCTTGTAATTGTTGCTTCATTTCATCCACAATTGTTGTTTTCCTCGCGATGATAAACTGGCATGAAAGCACAATTTGAAATAAGAAAGTTGCGTTTCACGATGCAGTCGAGAGTCAAGCCGAAGCTTTTATCATTTGTGCATTTCGCATCCTTTCGCACTCACCCCCTCATGATCTCCTAGCCCCCCCCCCCCCCCCCCCCCGACTACCTGCTTTTGCCAGCACTTGCTCCCAAAACGGAGATGTCACCTGAACACGTAAATGCTTTTTAGCGGAGTGCTGCCAGAAATTTTTGGTGTTGGATTTCGTGACTCAGTCAGACCCTCGAGTGTTACACCCCTCTCATTTTGGATTTTCTCCCTTTTTAAGATCACGTGACTCAAAACTGAGGGATGAGACTCAAAGAGCATATTTCAAACATATCCAAAGGTCGAGCGGATCATGTGAAATATCTCCATTTTGCACAATGCCGTCCCTTACGTCGGTCAATAGGGCCGTCTCCTCGAGAGCGAGTAATTATAAGCAATCCTCGGTGCCATTTGACAACAGCTCGAAACGCTGTGATTTAAAGTCACGCCGCCGCTGCCGCAACGGCGTCTTAGGAGAGCCGATAATGAGCCACCAGGAAATACGACGGATGCAAGAAAGCGATTGATTTTGATTCGACCTGGCTTGCCCGACGAAGTCACTAATGGGCCGATTTAACTGGCGCTGACTTTCAGGAATGTACAGTGCGCTTGCTTTTATTCGTCCCCCCCACCCCCTGCCCCCTCCCACAAGAGAAAAAAAAAGATCTTTTGGTTCAATTGTATTCCTCTTAACTCACTTGATGCACTTCTCCTTGTTAGGAGGTCACTAATAATTGCATCGAGCCAAAGACTGAAAAACTATAAACAACTTCTAAACGCCAAAGGTGTTGAAGTTTGACTTCAAATCTCATTTCAGCAAAGATGCATCTTGAGGAACTAACTACATTTATGTTGGAAAAACCTCAGCATAAAGTTGGCAACATGATTTAAAAAAACTTTTTGGGGCTAGACCAAATTATTAGGAGTAAATATGAATGTGTAAAGGAATCAAGTTACATTTTGGGGGTGTTTTCACTTCACCGATGAACAAAACAATTTCCGTAGCAGGCAGTTTATGACTTTCGACACTTTTTAGTGTTCGTTCGTGCAAAACCGTTAGCCGTCACGGTTATTGCAGCTCCTGTTTGAACAATTACTGCCCCTGTTTTGCTAGTGCAGATGTTGTTTCAGCACACTTGGCAATGCAACTGCGCTTTCTTGTCCAGCGTTTTTTTTGTTGTTTTTTTTGTTAAGGTTCCGGGACATTAAGGTTATTTCCAAACAAGATCCAATTGTCACATTGCCAACTTGAGCAGACGTGTCGACAATGCCGTATTCCCGTTTCGGTTTCCTAATGAAGGCAACAGACGACAGCCTACGAAACCTCCACAGGGGGCTCGGGAATGAGCTGAGCTGCTTCCCTCCTTCACCTTGACACGGTTGTAAAGATGAAGGCATGTCCAAATGGATATGGAAGCTGGCTGAGATAGCGGAGGAGACAAAGGCAAGAGGTAAAGCGCAACGAGTGAAAATTACACGTCACCACGTTAGAACCACACATGGTTATTTGGTCCCCAACTCAAAAATCTGCCGTGCTCATCGAGCCGACGGTGCCTGAGTGAAGGACATGAACTTTGCGGCAGAGTGCCGGCAAAGTGGATGCTCTCCCTCATTGAAGTGGGAGCAAGAGTTTTTATGAGAGTCTTGAGATCAAACTCTTCAAAGACTAGAGCCAAGAGACAGAGAAGGCAAGCTTCTGGTTCTGGCCGAGGAGGCTTGACAAGGTTTGAGGTACAAATACAAGCTGATGGTTAGCTTGATTTTCGCCACAAATATTCCAACCATGCCCCCAGACGAAAACAAAAATAGAAATTATTCATTGACACTATAAATAAATCGACTGACAATTTCCTCAACAAATAAAAGCCGAACTGAAAAACCGCAGTGACGGAATCCAATCAGAAGACGTAATCATACACGAGTAGGAGAAAAAAAACCATTCAGAGAACGATGCTCAGTTGTTTGCCATGTCCTTATCTCGGAATAGGATCTCCGACTGTATTTTATTATTTGTATTTGTATTCGTTTTGTTCCATGTACACGTTCAAATGTCACTCACTGCTGCACCACTACGACCATAGACTGAATGAATAGTGACAGTCATTTTTTTTGGGGGGGGGGGGGTGACCTGCTTGTCATCATTGTTAACTCATTCAGTACCAGCCAATTCTAGACCAAGTCTGAAAAGACGTTTAAAAACGTCTTTGGGAGTGAATGAGTTAATGGCTGTAGAGTTCCTAATTGTGATCTTGCAAAGTAGTTGTACTAATTTTACTTCACTGAGAAAAGTAACATTAGCTTAAAAGTACCGTTAGCTTAAAAGTACCGTTAGCTTAATCACGAATCACTGCCATTCGTCACTGTCCATCAAATATACAGACAGCCAAGTAAACTTGCTTGCATTTTCCGGCTGACACATTCAACGCAGTCAGAAATTACCATCTCAACACCGTGTCTTCCTCTTGCTTTCATCGCAGGTTCGCGCCAGTGCCATCGCCCAAGACGCGGACCAGAACTACGACTATGCCTCTAACAGCGTCATCCTCCACCTGGACGCCGGGGACGAGGTCTACATCAAGCTGGACGGTGGCAAAGCGCACGGCGGCAACAACAACAAGTATAGCACCTTCTCGGGCTTCATCCTCTACGCGGACTGAGCGCACGTCACGGAGAAAAAGACAGTCCAGCTCGACTTAAGGAAAGAGTTGTGGGGTGGAGAGAATGTGTGTTCAAGGCCTTCTAGTCCAACCCCCCCCCCCCCCCCCCCCTATCTCCCCACACCCTCTTCTTTCCATCATCATGAACATCCATCTGAGCGCTGCAACCGAGGCCTGGACACACTGGCAAAGGGGCGAGAGGTGCTGGGAGGGGGGGGGGGGGGGGTGTAGCTTCAGCGCCAATGTGTCGGAAGCTCCTCGCTAACGGGCGTCTGGTTCGATCGTTTTCCTCCATCCCTCTTTCTCCCCCCACATCGCACAATGCAGACTGTCGCACCTCTTCTCTCCACAGCCGACTCGATTGAAATCCGTAGTGTTGTTGCGTGCAATTTAAACCTTAGATTGGTGTGGTTTTTTTATTTGATGCATAATAATCCACACCGATTGACAGAAAGTGAAAAAAAAAATAAAGATAATATCCTCGTCCCTTGTGAAGATAACCCCAAGAGATGTTGTTATGGAAGTGGCAGGTGACTCTGTGTTCATACGATAACATTCAGCACCGTAACTCCCAACTGTATGGAAAACTACTCATATATAGACCGCACCCCTTTTCGTACACACGCGAGGCGACGTCCTGCTGCTGCTGCTATCGCTATCGGGGTTCATCAAAGTGTCTTCTAGTACGTCCTAGTTTTGCTTAGATCCTCTCTGCACAAGCGAAGAAAAAGCAGATTCGTAGCTCAAGAGCAAACGCGAAGGAGAAGGAGCGTCTCGGTCATCGCTGATTGTTCACCATTCATTAGCCGCACCAGTCGCAGACAGACACGCGTGTTAATATTTACTCAACACGGCAGGCCGACCGCTCGCCCCAGGACGATCAGACTGCACGTGTGACTGTGTGTGTGTGTGTGTGTGTGTGACTGTGTGTGCGTGTGTGACTGTGTGTATATGTGTGTGTGGTGTGCACGCACACCCATCAGACGTGCGTGCATGCCAGCATGTGGTGCGTCATAGCTCCATGCTCCTCTCCGCGGTCGTCCTCTGTGCTACAGCCAATGATATTTTATTTAGCAAGCCCATGATGAGATTGTGCAACAGAGAAAGGAGAAAAAAAAAAGCTTGTAAATGAATTATATGACATGTTTGTCTATCTTTTGGAATTGTTGAATACATTGAAATAATAAATGGGATTTTTTTTTTTTTTGGAGCGGATGGTCTCTGGGGAAGTTCTTGTATACCAAATAGGTGATAGAATCGGTGGAAGAGGCGTTCTTAAACTTTGGGGACTCCCACAGGGGAGACTTTTTTCGGAATGCGAACACCAATTAAACACATAAATGTCATTGAAAAAATAAAAAATAAAAAATAACTTTTATTTTGAAGAAGAAAAAAAAAGCTGGAATATGACAAAAACCAATTCAGATTTCTTACGAGAAACAAAGCGTCGACTTGTCAAGAACAGATGTCAGGATTAAAAGTGACCTTTAAAAAGACAACATTTCCTTGTAACATTTTGCCTTTTCATTTTGGAAAAAAAATAGTACTGTAGTCTTGTTCTAAAAGAATAGAAATTCGATTCATAATTAGCATTTTGTTGTGCATAAAAAACGACATTATTCATGCAGGACATTAGTCACAACAGATACCTGAAACTAAAATTATGAACATTTCATGAAAATAAAATAAATAATGGGTGTATTAAAAAAACATTTTATTATCATAAAATTGATTGAAATGACGACTGTATAATTATACCAAAAATGCCCTTCGTCTTTGTCAATTTTTTTCCATACAGAAGCTTTCAGCTTAATTTTTAAAAGGTATTTACTGTCACACAGTCGTTCGGGTAATATAGTTCCGTTTATGACGACACTTTGTAACCCTTTTTCCATTTTGCACTCAACAAATACTCCATTTATGGATATAAATAAATAAATAAATGATACACCTAATATTAAAACTAACAGAAGCTAAACTAGAATTAAGCTTTTTGAAAAAAAAGAAGCAAAAACGAATGAAAGGCAACAATCCTGCTCTGAAAACTACTTTAAATTAACTGAATTAAAAAAACAATCAAAAAAGTCCAAATTTTAAAAAAAACTAGATCAAAACGCCGCCATGTTGGGAATTTCTCCATTGTCAGACAAATAAACGTTTTCTTATCTTATCTGATCTTATGAGAGCTTTAATTGGCTCAACGCAAAGGAAGGAACGGGTTACAGGTTCATTATGTGCCACCCCACTCCCCCGCCACATATGTAGACATACAACTTAAAAATAACATAACATTATCATTCATCACCATTCATTTGATTTTCTTTTTTTTAACGATTCCCCAAGCTCAGGTTCTCGGCCGCCGGGGATCTTTTTTGGGAGCGGAAAGAATACCTCTCGAAATAAAGTGCTGTTTAAAATAACACCGGGTCTTGTTTGTGCGAGGGATCGTATCAGCGAGCACTTCCCAAAATGTCAACACCTTAAACACAGGCACAGGGCGACAGGTATCGAGGGAAACGCGGCGCTTGTTGATTCCCCCCCAAGCTTGAAAGGTGTGCTCGCAGATAGATGCCCTCCAAGTTTAGCAGCTCTCGCTGGCGGGCCCTCAAGGAAACGCGGGGCTATTGCTCACTCGACAATCGCAGGTTCTCATCAAGACCGACGCGATGCACCGAGAGAGAGGTGAGATTGAGCCAGATAGAAGAAGATTGCAATCCAGTCTGACAAAGACAGATGGAGAGAGGAGACAAAGCCACAAAGGGGAGTAATGGAGACGGATAGGTGGCATATAGTGATATAAGGAAGACGGACCGGTGCCCATTTGGGCTGGAGCGGGAGGTAAGGGGCGGGGGGGCGGGATTGTTGCCATTCCCTCGCTGGATGAGGCGGCGCAAGGCGTCAAGAGAGATTAGCTGGCGTGAAGCTGGAGCAGCTTGGATTGGACAAGTGTCAAGGACTGGACATTCTTCAGGACTGCCAGGAATGGTATGTGACACGGCTCGGCAATATTCGGCTCTTAAGGGAAGCGAGTCAGTCGACTGGCTGTATCATTTCATCCACTTCTCTGCACGTCTCGATCCCTTGTGCACTAATTGTGTAGACGGTGGCACACCAGAAACATCGCCTGCCCGCGGAGTGCACCAAAAATACCCTCCAAAGTTACTTGAGGTGAGGCGGCGGCTGCATGCAAAGGCCAACATGGTAATAAGGCACTACCTTCAAAACACTTTGTGTCTTGAAAAAGCTTGGAAACAAAGGAAACACCGTCCATTCGATAGTCATGCATACACATGAGTGACTGAGGTTCGTTTTTGCGGAGCTTAAAGTAAATATGTCTCTGAGTGGAGTTTTGTTGTCCGACTATATGTGTTGCAGCACCGTTTATGTTCAAATCTCCACATTATAATAATACCACGTAGATGCTATTCATTGGCGAGTCTATGGTGTTGGCCATTGTGTTAGCATTAAGCTAACGAACAGAAAGATAAAGTTTTGTATCTCAAGGCATCACTGTATTCAAAAGGGAGTTACTAAGGAAAATGCATTTTGTAATTGCTCATAACAAATAGAAGATTCTTCAAGTGCTAAATTAACTAGGCTTGGCAAAAATTAGCCACTCCCAAGCCACAACGCTTTTATGACAAAGCCAAACATGAAGACATAATTGGGATCATTGGGGCATTTGTTCACAGATAGGTCCATGAAGACAACTGGTCCATTTTTGCAGTGCATGAACTGTTTTGCAATTCAGGAGTGGTTCCCAGCGCTGGGCTTTAGCACAAAAAGGTAGCAAAGACGATGAGTTCATGACGCACACAATAGCAGCCAAGCAGAAGGAAGCGGATGAGTCACAATGTGCCAATAATAAAGTGGAAGTCTGGGGTTTGTGGACAAATGAGGTAAATGCAATTAAGACTCCAACACTTGTTTTGTTTTTTTCTTCCAACCAAGTGCAACGACACCTGTGATCACCGCGTGGCAAAATTAACTCGGTACAGCTGCTCTGCGGGGAAATAAAATAGATAATCAAGCCCAGGGGATGGATATCGTGTTGTTTTTAAATATACACATTTAAAGACTTTTAAATGTTCGCTTTTGACTTGTAAAGGATAGCATCCTCTTCTTTATGTGCTAGGGTCTTTTTTTATCCTGGATTTAAATTATCCTCAGAAGAGGATAGTTCGAGCGTGGGTTTTTTTTCCCTCTCCCTACCTTGTGGTTTCCTTTCTGAACTCTGACTGTAAATTTCCCCATTGCGGGACAAATAAAGGATATCTTAAACAAAGAATAATATTTTTGCTTCTGCATATTGTTCCTTTCGGGAAGTTAATGGGATTTTGTTAAGTTAAGTGTCTATAATTAGCTGAAACAAGACTGGGCAAATCTGTTCGCTAAAGTTATTGAAAAAAAACATTCACTCTTAATTTTAGCTGCTGTGGTATGAATACCATAAAGCTTGAAGTCGACCGCAATGTCTCCCTTTTGAATTTATTCAAACCGAATTTGCCCTGTGATAAGACAGTCAACGGAACTTGCCAGTTCCAAGAGTTGGGCCTTCATAAAACGGTGTGTCATAGAATGGCAATGTTAGCATTTTAAAGTAGTTAGTGATCATGACTGGGGGAAAAAAGAAGTAACTCTCATTTGTAGTAAACCTTCAAAACTACTTAAATGTTTTGTAAGTAGTAGTAGTAGTAGTAGGTCAATTCCACGTCACCCTTCGCATTTCCAAGACAAATGAATACAAACAAAATAAAAATTGAAATGGTAGGGAAACAATCCATTTGTTTGGATTGCTGCTCTATTTTCATACCAAATTTTTCTTGACATGTGGATTGTTATCCAAGTTTTAATGTACCCCCAAAACAAAAAGGAAAACTCCATTATGTCCTGGGGCTGCTTTGCTACATCCGGCACAGGGCGAACCTCGTATCTATGCATGTTGTCACAAAATCCAAGAGGAACACAAAAGGTCCAAATATCATTCCGCCACTTTGTAGGAGGGTCATAGCACAGCACAAGCGATCACGCAGACACTTGTTCCAAATTTTCGACTCTACTTGTGTCTGACTTTATCAAAATGGCGCCAAATTTATAAACTGTGGACACAGAGTGTTTCTCACCTCCCACTTCCTGTCCTCTACCCTCGCACAAAACCAAACCAACCACCACCACCACCACTACCGTCGCTGCCGCCACGCGATTCTCACATGATGCGGCGCCACATCTCTGGAGAAGAAAACTGTAAGGCAAGATAAAAACACTCCAAACAAACATTTGCTGTGCCTTTTCTCCTTCAGCAGACTGAGTACATTAGTGACCTTTTTTCTTGTTTTTGTGCGTGTGTCCCCACGGAAAGAAGCTTCTAACTGGGCTAAAAGGTTGACACGTTTAACAAATATCAAACCCTTTGCGCACGCGAAAGTCGGCATGATCACCTACAAGGCTCAAAATCAGCGATTCTACGTAGCAGTTTCTGAGTCAAAATTCGCATGTTGCGCCTCATTAAAAACACACCGAAAAGCAAAAGTGAGAATCACGTATTTGCAAGTTTTTCTGCTGACAAAACCACAGAGACTGTCCCAAATGGCTTTGATCCACACATCTTACCATATTGTAATGCGCATGTCACCTACACATGGGTACTACTTGGACCACACCAGATAGCTATCAATGAGTTTTGGCTAGCTACTAGCGCGGCTAAACGCACGGCGGAGTTGCTCCTAAATCAGTTAATATCACCTCCATGGTGACGAATAAGCTACACTTCTTACACGTATCGTTCTCAGGCAGGGATGACGAGGAGTAATCAACAGAAAACGGAGATGTTAGGCTAACCTCGCTCTCATAATGACAATACAATAGATCTTTCTTTTTTTTAATCAATTTAGCTTTGCTAAACGACCATTAAACCCCGAAATACAAAATCCGAACCAAAATGTAGATTTGTGTCTGAAATCGCCCCACTGAAATTGTTTCCACAAGAAAATTGTTTGCTGCTATTCACAATGTGAATTTAATAGATTATAACATTCTGATAATATGAAAAAAGAAACTCGAAAATTGTTCATTCGTTCTATTTGTCCTATTTTCGTTGTTTAATAAAACTCTCGCTTCAGATCACTGCAAAAAAAATGTAATTGCTCCTCACAATCAGAAAGTTGCTCCTCAAGTGTCCTCAATTCAACCGCTCCTCAAAGAAAAAGTTCTTTTTAGCCATGACCTACGTAGCCACTGCAGGCTAATATGCAAATGTCGTGCGGGAGGCGGTGGAAGGGCAACTGAATGTACAACAGTCCATGTCGATACTGTACCTGTCGGCTATAAGGCCAAACTTGGCCAGATGTCCTCTTTTATGGATGTTAATACGGAAATAAATTACTTGATAAACATGAACAAAAAATGGCTAATATTGCTGTGCTGAACATCAGAATTCCATTTATTCACGATCTTTATTTCCGCTCGGCTTAAGGGTTGTTGAGTACATCTCCAACTTGCAAGCAATGGAGGTCATTTGCCGTCTTCATCTGCAAATTGACCTCCTCGGTGAGAGCCGTGGGAGGTATCGAGCTCGAGTTGTCTAACTGAATGCAGCCAAGCGTATGCAATACGAATAGATAAAATCAAGATCGGGCAAGAAGGACCGGCAGTGCTGAACCTGCTCAGGACAGCAAAATCATTTGATGTGTTCATCAACAGGAGGGTGAACGAAATCTAAATACACATTTTCACACTAAAATGAGCAGCCTGCGTGCGTCACATAAGAACTCTCTAAATTTATCTCACTCGCTCCCGCTGCTCGACGATGGTGTTGCGCGTCATTACTGCCTTGCCTCACCTGCTCCGGGCAGGAGAGCGCCACCACGGGAGGTGTGTGGAGGAGGCTCCAATAAGGGCGCAACAGGCATTGATGACGAACGCATGGAGACACGTGTGTCACCATGGAGAATCGAGGAAGATCAGATGAAATAGTCCCACAATGATGCCCACAGGGGATTTTATAGCAGCACAGGTATGATTGTTTAAAAAAATGAAAGTAAACAAATTTCACTTCACTCCCACCGCCCCACCTGACTCATCTGCCTTTTTCTCTGTAACATGCGTGCACTCATGGCTGACAACAAGGCGCTTTAAAGCGGAGGGGGGGTTACTAATCGGCTCCATTCTAGCCACACCGCAAAAAAATCCAACAAAAAAAACCCCCAAAAAAATCAGCAAAGCTGAAATGGTGAAAAACGGTTTGTGTAGGTATATATATATATACACACACACACAAAATTCTGTAGGACTTAGTTTTTATTCTTTGCACGTTGTAAGAAAGTATCTTCAAAAACAAACAATGTATTTAGAAACAAATCTCTAAATTCACTTAAATGGTCTTTAAGAGTTAATGATGAGAATCACTTTCTCTTGATTGAGCCATTTAACTTTTTTATTAGTATATTGTTTATGCGGCACAAGGGGCGAGTAGTTAGCACGCCCCCGTCTCAGTTCTAAGACTCATGGTTCAAACCTCTGTGTGGAATGTGTGTTCACCCCATTTTTGTTTGTTTTTGGTCTCTCTGATGTTTTTTCTGAGCTGCATTGAGAAAAAAAAATCCAAATGCACAGAGCTGTGCAGATTTATTTAAACACACATACGACACACACGTGCTTGCACGGCCCATATGCTGTCGTGTCAGACAGGAACATTCACGTGACCTCTGGCGATGTGCCAGTGCAAGAAGACAACTTCATTATTCTTTTCTCGTGCCATATGTTCCCATGGCCTGTCACACCATTTGCGCGTGCACAAACACACACTTCAGATACTCCCATTAGGCTCTTTACACAGAGATTGACTACTGTCATCATTAAAACGTGTCTATCGTATCGTATGGCTTGTTGAAACATTGCACGCTTAATAAAGTAGGAGCATGATGGATCCCACCAGGAAAATCTTCCTCTGGATTAAAGGGGGGGGGGGGGGGGTGTGAAGGTTTTTTTTTTCTTAATTAAAAAAAAAAAAAATAATAACCACCATGTCTGAAGAACAACAACCTATCTTGAGAGAGACGGTAATCAATCATTTGAAAATGAGGAAACTTGGTATTTCAGAAGTGTGTATCCAACTTGTAGCCTTTTGCATTCATCAAGTAGCCCTTAGTTTCAAAAAAGTTTGGGACCCTTGATATCAGTGTTCTATCTAGCAGGGACATTCAGCTTTTTGACCGCCATCAACTGTGTTTTGTTTGTTTAAAAAAAAAAAACTATGACCAGCAGATGGGAGCACTGGGTCTCTTGGATGAGATCAGTGTGTATCAAAACAATGCTTGACGTGAACACGAACACGGCAGATTTCTGGAAATTCAACCGTTACAAGCCGCTTGTGATTGCTCAAAGTGTTTGTCATATTAAATCCAAACAAAAAAAGTGTCACAAAAGAGAGAAAAAAATGATAGAGATTTAAATTTAGTAGTAGAAGTTAGACGTAATGTATACTGTACAGACATAATACATGCATCCATGGCATGATGCACAGGCACACACGCACACACACTACGAAAACTACTACCATGAAACACCGTGCACATAGTTTGTAAAGATTGTCAAATATAAAATTTTTATACTGGTGATTCATTGTAAATACATTATACAACACGTCTGGCATCGAAAGAGTTAAAAGTAAACCGTTATCAGATGTGAACATATTCCATAAACAAAACTGTGGTTTTACAATTCAGTTCCAATCCCTTTATCATGATCAGACAAGGAACCAAATCATAGAAAAAGTCACGATAAAGACGTTGGCACGTCCTCCAGTTTGATTGATGAGGGTTGAAAAAGTCCAAGCATTTGACTTGAACTTGATGAACTTGAGTCTTAGCCTCAACATGGTCACAAAAAGTCAAGTAGACAAGGTAAAGAAAAAAAAAAAACAATTAGCCAGGGTGAAGTGTACAAAGTGAAATCATTAACCTGCTGACAGGCTGAGAAGAAGAAGAGGAAGTGCTGAGCGTGTGAAGGTGAAGCCAAGCGAAAAGGTAAAAGAAGGCATGAGAGGGACAGGAAGAAAAAAAAAAACATCGATAAGACAACCCAACATGAGCTTCTCGTGCTAATGCTCATCTAACCACAAATCATTGAGAGGACACTTGGAGGAGTTTTTGTCTTGAACACACACACACACGCACATACACACACACACACACACACACACACATGAGCGACTGGTTCCATGGAGACGTTCAGTGAGCCATCTGCCAAATTAGGCCATGAGCCCACAACTTCACTATTCAATTTTCAGTACGCGGCTGCGGGCCCAAACACACACACATACACAAATTTTTACGCATTACGCACTCAATGTGGCATGATTATTGTTTTGACTTATTCATTTCCAAAGTTAAACTCTTAATGCTTCCATAATGGATAACTCCCCAGCACGTCCCACTGTACTTATGTAGCTGCCAAGCTGATGCCGCGAGAGAACGCATGACGGCTCTACATGCATACGCATCACAACATACACTCGCTTCCTTATGCTTGTGTTCCATTGTGAACAAAATAAAAAAAAGATAAACAAGGTGGCGCCAGGAGAGGCGCCGGGGCCAAAGTGACACCCGGCGTCAGCTCGGCCCCCTTTCCAAAATGTCAGAGGCGAACACAGCGGGGAGGGCGAGAGGTGATAAACGCCGTCGGCTGAAAATGTCACCATGTCACGTGGTTGCCATGGCGCTCAGCAAAGTTTGGCAATGGGGTGAGCGCCGCCGCCGCCTCAGCCAAAAGGCCAAATGATTTGCTGAAGCTGATTGAGCCTGAGAGTTGCATTGGAAATAATTTAGGGTAAGTAGAGCGCTATAAAGCAACCTGTAAGATGTGTCTTGGGCAAAACCGTCATAAAAACGTTTTATGATATTGTTACTTAATGATCCACAAACATGCAAAGGAAGTAATTTTAAAAAAAGACACATAGTTGAATGCTTGGTGAAGATTTTTTTTTCCTCAACTAGTCTCAGCTCATCAGTACGGCACTAATATTAGTCGCTCAAGGCAGAGAATAAAACATTTATGATTGAATACTGTTATATTGTCTGTCTATACCCATTGCTTATTGAGTTAACGCACCGCAACAAAGATGCTATATAGCATTAGCATGATGTGGTCGTTCAAAACACAACATGGTGCAATTCTCATTCAAAGACTCTTTTCATGAAGAATTCTTGATAACTTGCCAAACTAATAAACTTGGCATTCGCCTGCACAGAGCAGGACCATCTTCTAAAAATGGGCTCATATCAATAAGACATAAATAATAATAATAATAATCCTTCGGCAATGTTGACAAAAGCATGACATCAATATTCTGTCTATTGATAAGACCGAAGGAGCCAAATTAAACTGAAAAAAAAAAATAAACGCAATGGTATGGTATTTGTAAAGGGAGCCCCCCCTGGTCACTAGCGCATCTCCATGTTGACTCATTATGGGAAAATGATGAGGAAGCCAACGCAGTGGAAGGGATTTGTTGTCTTTGTTCTGTCCCAGAATGCTCACAGGCAGAACAAACACTTAAAGCTCTGCCTAATATGGGTCAGGGCATCTGCACTAAATCCCCTAAAGCATTCTGCCGCACGTCTTTGTACACCACCGGCGCAATACAATCACCTGCCCAAATGCGAAAAGGTCGAGTGTCGACTTTGACAAAGGCCAAAGTCACTTTTCACTCTCTTCCAATTTCCAATTCGGTCTTCCTCTTTCCACTCAGAGCGATCCGTTCCATCGCCTCGCCAAGTATTACCTTGAAGTCTCACTCTAGGGCCCCGTGTTTTATTTATTTATTTATTTATTTATTTTAACCATATCATTGATTATTAGGCTGTGCGATACTGAATTGTATGCTTGGAAGTTAGTAGATGGTCACAGAGCAAATGTATTAGATAACCTTGAAAATCATTTCAGCAGCAATGGTGGTTACAGGGAAGCAAAAAAATGAACCGAGAAATAGCAAGCAAGGACGCTAAAACATTTTAGGATTCGGGAAGAAAAGAAGTTGGCAGGAAAGTGACAAATGTTGAGTTGGATTAGCAGTTTTTGAGTTCTCCTGAGAACACAGTGGCGATAAATAATCTGCCAAAGATACGAAAATTAATCAGTAGCGACAAATATGTAATTAATTTAGTCGCTTTAAGACTCTGGAGTCCGTTATTATGAAGATGTTTTTTTTTTTAGTCAAAAAAAACCTACAACTTAAGTTTTTGGGGGGGGGGCAAAAACACCCCTACAATTTAAATAATTTGTACCTGTATGTCATTTAAAAAAATTGTTCGGCTTGAAGATGATTTAACTGAGCGGAAAAAAAAAGGTTCTGACAAGAACCCAGCAGGATTTTGTGGAAACCAAACTCCAAGTGACATCTTTTTTTTTCATGTTTTAAAGAGCCCCGGTGCATTTACAACTTTGCATGTGACCAAAATTTGTGTCAAAAGTCGCAGAAAAACCAATCATCATGAGCGTCAACATTTCCTTCTAGAGTCGTTATTCCCGACGGGGCAGGAGGGGCGCAATCTCACAATTCATTGGATGTCTACATGATCTGTACCATCAACGAGCCGATACATCTTCATGCTAAATGAATTTGTCCGAAAGCATGGGTTGCCACGAGGGGGCTGAGAGCAAAACATCGGCTCTGCGCAGATGCACAGCGCCGCATTACTTCCAGTCTATAAAGCGCGTTGACCAAAGGAGACTGAAACAGGTGTTGGCATGAAAAGTCTCCCGGGGGGGATGAACGTCCGGTGTACCTGCAGCTTCTCCACTGCCACTTCCAACTCCCCCCCCCCCCCCTCCCTTCCGCCTTTTACCAGCCAGTAGTTGTGTCCAGGCCACTGAATTTTCCTCATGGGATTGGAGAGGGGGGTGAGGGGGGGGGGGGCAGGGTGGGGGAGGATGGAGGAGGATCTCTTCCCTCCGTCTGTCTCCCTCGGGCTGTTGCGGCGTCATGGGGGAACAGCGAAACCAAGAGTGAGCCTTCCACAGCAAATTATGTACATTTAAATGAAGCGTTTCCTTGAGTCTGCTCGGCTCAGCGCAGAGAGAAGAGTTCAGACGGAACGGAGCTGGAACAGGAGGTTAAGAGGCTGCGTGTGTGTGTGTATGTGAGGAACACACTGAGTAGGAGTGTAAAACTTGAGTGGACCCCAGGCCCTCGCTTAGCCTTAATAGCTGGCTGTCCACCTCCTCCTGCTGCATTCGAGCTCCATTTCCACTCCTGTAAGATGCTGATGGTGGAATCGTTCTCTTTTTTTTTTTGTATCCGAGTCTTCATCAAATGCATCGACCGCAAGCAGGCGGCGGACTGCACAACAGCGGGCGGGAGTTTCAGCATCTGAAGACCGGGGACTACGTTGACATGCGCACGTTGCAGTCGTTCGCCACCGGATCGCGTTTTGGTTAACATGAATTCAGAGGTTTTTGTTTGGGAGTGCTGAAAACGTGTGCAAAAAAGCGAGAACGATGTGGTGCTGAATTGCGAAGATCATAGAGCTCTATTTGATCGGTATATATAAAAGAGGGAGGTCTGCGCTGCTGTGGGAGGTTCACACGGGACTAGCAGCCCAAACATAAAAGTATGTGTAAGAATAAAAAAAGACGCTCGACTAAGTAGCATACCCTTTGCCAGGTCATAGTACTGATATTTGATTGACAGTCGACACTCCCGAACTGTTTGAGAGTGGAGACACGGTCTTGATTAACACACATTTCAAGCCTCATTTTATATTCTTGGCAAATTTTTTAATCAGTCAGAACACGACTTTGTGACCTTTGTGTTTTTTGTATTTTCTTGCACTTGGCAAATTCTCCCTATATCAACAAAAAACTAAAACTAATACCTGTCATCTCTGTTTTGTTTTGTTTTTAGCTCCAGCTGGAGTGGAGGGCGTTTCCCTCCAGCAGGCCCACCTGTTCCGCCTTTACCAATCGAGCTACTTTATCTTACCTTTTGCAAGTGCTTTTTGTTTATGCCTCATTTTTCCTGGCTCCTTGTGACCGGCGATTTCTATTTGTACTTTGTCGGTGCGCTTTTCTGGAAAAAAAAATTTTTTTTCACTGTTCGTCTGAACCTGCAGTTCTGGGATCTCAAACATCACAATACTAAAAAATAATTGTAAATGAACAAATCTGCCATCCAAACTATTGCAAAATTCAGAAGTAAATAAAAATTAACTACAATGAAATGACTGAGATTAATGCCCTCACATGTGGGAAAGGAAATCCATAGTCACCAGCACCCTTTTCAGCCGGTTATTACGCAATGAGCACATCCACGCAGAAGCCGTTGGCGGCCACAGCTGTCACCCGAACCCTCACTCACACACAGACTTTTCCAATGTCACACGTGCGGCCAACAGCCCTGCCTCTTAAAGGCACGTACACAGACACGACAATACATACAATTCTATACATCTCACACTTGCATTCTGTCTTCAAATGCCTTTTACAATGTGTTAAAATGTGTTTCAAGTGTGTGGAAGGTGTCAAACTAAAAAATATATATATATATTCAAATGGTCTTTCTATATCGCAAATTTTATCTTCCGCAGTTGGCCTGCAGGTTCTTTGGGCTTGCTTTTTTTTGTTTGTTTTTTTTTTGGTCGTGATTGCAGTAACTATTTGCCAAGTTAAGGGGTTAAATATAATTCCTCACAAAAATTTATTTAAAAAAAAAATGCTCAGAAGATATAAAGTTACTTGCAAAGTAATTTGCATGTATGTAAACGTCCGCAGGATAGGAACAAGTTTGAACAAACACCTGTGGCTTTGCGTGGGCCATGCACAATGCATCATGGGTCCTGTTACATTATTTACCTAGAGAACCCATCTTGGGCGTCCGCTCGCCATTCATCATCCAGGAGAAAATCCCCGCCAAAGCTGATGAATAAGTAAGCCAGTTCCTGCAACGCTGCCACACACCTTCCTGTCCTTTTCACTGCAAGAGAGACCAAAGAGCAGTCAGGAGATGCGATCGCTGTGACGACTGCACATAAATCAGAGTAAGAACATCCCCCCTGCCCATCCAACCTTCTTTTGGTTGCTGCGTGCAAAGTGTGGGTGCAAGTTGTTGAAGGTGTGATAAGAAACGCTGAGAAATGAGATGTGCCCCATGAGAGATTACATCGCTTTTGTATGTGTGGTTTTTCTTTTCTCACACATTCCTTCACACAAAAGCCTCCATCATCAATAATAAAGCCAATAAGCTGAATTCGGTGAAAAGGTGATCAGTTCATCCTTACTCAATTGTGGCAGTGATTCCCAATCACGGGGGTGTCGCAGGAAATTAACCAATTTCATTAAATTGGTTCACATCCAATTTATCTTTGTTCATCTATCCATGCCAGTGACGTCTAGTGAACAATTAAGCGCCCTTCCATTTCACGTGCGGTCCATAATTGACCTGTGAATTCCCTTTTTGTGACATTTTGGTTGGTGGCGTGGCATGAGATTCTTCGTACGTCGATTATGTGCCTTGGCTCGAAAAAGGTTGGGGGAAAACATCGATCCCCGGTGTTGCTTGTGAGGTGTAAAGATTCTCTTTTGCGTGAGGGCTGGGTTGTTGGGGGGGTGATGTGAGAACAGGCCTGTCTTTGCCTTTTGCTCCTTAAAATAGAGCCAACTAATTAAACACACCATCGGCAGGTGCCGTTTGACTTCCTGAACCGATGCTCACCGGTGTCCTTGTCTTGCTGCTTCTCTGAATTAATACAATACATGTGAAAAGTAATCCATGCTGCCTTTAAAAGTTGTTCATGCTCGTTCAAAATTTGCTTTCCATAACATTTCAAGGAAACATAATCAGGAAAAGGGCGGCCCGGTAGTCCAGTGGTTAGCGCGTCGGCTTCACAGTGCAGAGGTACCGGGTTCGATTCCAGCTCCGGCCTCCCTGTGTGGAGTTTGCATGTTCTCCCCGGGCCTGCGTGGGTTTTCTCCGGGTGCTCCGGTTTCCTCCCACATTCCAAAAACATGCATGGCAGGCTGATTGGACGCTCAAAATTGTCCCTAGGTGTGAGTGTGGGTGTGGATGGTTGTTTGTCTCTGTGTGCCCTGCGATTGGCTGGCAACTGATTCAGGGTGTCCCCCGCCTACTGCCCGGAGACAGCTGGGATAGGCTCCAGCACCCCCCGCGACCCTAGTGAGGATCAAGCGGTTCGGAAAATGGATGGATGGATAATCAGGAAAACGGAGGCAGATTTGTTCATGTGTGTGTGTGCTATATATATATATATATATATATATATATATATATATATATATATACAGTATATATTTATATTTATATATATATAAACGTCATTTAAAAAAATATCAAATTAAAAGCTTTTTTGCTGCAAGGCAAGAGTGGACGAACTCAAAACGAAAAATATATTGATATTCACCAAATAAAACAAAAAGGGTAATAAACGAGATAGGTGGTGTCAAAAATACAAAATGAACAGAAGTCCGAAAAGAAAAATCGCGAACTGACAGCAGCAATGATCCGACAAAAACTGACTGGAAGCGGAGAACTCGATACAAGCAAACTGGCAAGACAATGAGGAACACCCGGACAAGGCACGAGCGGTTGGAGCAAGCTGATTGGTTAACGCAAGGAACCGGGCCGATGAGAACAGCTGGGCACAAGACTTAACGAGCAAGACGTGAAAAAGGCGCACGAGGAAAGAAGACATCACATAAAACAAAACTAAATGTAATCTAAACAACCACCCAAAAAAACAAAAACAAAAAAAACCCGGTGATGACGAGTACATTTTTAAGGCGCATTTTTATTTTATTTTAACCAAATCATCATGAGCATTTTGGGCCAAATGTCTGAAAAGGATCACCCAAATTCCCGCAACGGATGTTAGTGCTCGAGTTCGGATTGCGATTGACTGAAGCATCTTCAGTGTGGCGCTACACAAGCTTAACTTTGTGTACGATTTCTTTTGTCAAATCATGTGGGAACGCCAAGTGAAGGGTGGGTGGGAGGGGGGGGGGCGGGCGGAGAGGGTCGCAAATTTACTATGTGACGTATTCCCAGTAGGATTGTTAGCAACTTTTTGGCGCATTAATACCAACAAGATTCCAAGCCACGGAAGTAGCCACAGATAAAATATTTGCTGTGGCCGGCAGGAGACAAATCTATGCTTTGCTTTCAGGAAAATAGTGTCTATGCGGCATTATCTTCTGTACGCAGAGACCAGAGTCTCCCAGGGACCAATTGAGAAAACGCCTTCCTTCCCGGGGCTGTGTGTGCTAATTACAAGGGTCAGAAAGATTGATGGCTACAACAGGGAAGGTCATCAGATGACCTTCCGACGAGTCCGACGCCCTTTCAACCTCGCTGCATTTTCCCATCGAGTGCTCTTGGATGAGCCACCGCTGACGAGGAAAATCAAATCCATGATCTGCCAGAGGGGCTGACGCGGGCGGGCGGGATTCTGGAGGGGGGGGGGGGGTATGCTCCAGGTAGCCCTGGGCGAATTGTACACTAAGGTCAGGTGAAGGGTGCCCTCTCACTATATATGTTGACTCATGAGATAACATCCCCCGCCCCCCCCCCCCCCCCCGATGACCATTCCTCCTTGTTTTGCTTCTTCCCAGGTCAGTAAAGAAGCACGAACGACATGTGAGGGGGGGGCCCCCCCACCCAAGTGTCGTCCCTGCTCCCCCCCGCCCAAGTGTCGTCCCTGCTCTCCCTCATGAGACAGCTCAATTAAAGCCCCACACATTGATTCTGACATTCAGCCAGGGGGGAATTTCCTCGCGGGATGTCGTACTTCTCAAAGGGGGAGCAACGCAGAGTTCTAAACGCGCTCAACAAAGCGGGAAGCGTATGTGAGCTCATCGACAGGCTTTAACTCTGCGTGATGTAAAAGAACGACGGCGGCCTGGGGGGGGGAGCAAACGGCTCAAGACATTCGGGGGCATTGTTCAAACACAGGCCGTTGTTGCGATCATTTCTCAGGACAGACTGAGAAATAGCAGAGGTGCTTTTTTTTTTTTTTTTTTTGTCATTTCGTTCCACGAGTGAGAAAGGGGAGGTTGGATTGAGCGCTTTGCCGGGAGCGCAAAAGCTAAAATGATACTGCTGCACGACGGTGCAGCAGTATCATTTGTTTACACTTACGGAGGAAGATGTGCACAGGAATGGCCTCTGGGGTTGGGTGGCAAGGTACTTCATCAACGGTAAAGATAGAAACTTGCTCGAGTCCCATTATAATATCTGAATTCTTCCTCTTATTTATTTTTGAATTTTTTTTTGTGATGATGCAATCAAACGCAGAATCAAATTGAGTCTTGTACTTCTCTTTCTCCGAGCCGAATCAGTTGGCGGGTGAAGTTAACCCATTTAATCCCACCGGTCACATTTGTAAAAAGGACAACAATTTACAGGGCTCGAAACATTTTTTTTATTACTGATTACTTAAAAGTGTTACCAATGACACCTGATTTTGACTTTTAAATGTCTGTGGAAAATTTGGGATTAAACGGGTTAAAGGTCGGTCAAAACTCCAAGCGTACAAGAATGGCCTTATTGGCCACAAGAAAGTAGAAAAAGTAGAATAAACATTCACAAAAAAAAAAAATGCAGCAAAACTGACAAAACATCTTTTCTCTCTCTCACTCTCTCTCTCTGGGCTTTCCAAAAGGAATGTATATTTTCCTGGTGCAGCCATAGTTAAATGCACATCTCAAATGTGCTGAGTCGAATAAGCACTCATGCCACCAAAGCACCCAAATTCTTCTACGTTGGGAAAGTAGGGACTCATGTGGAACCTCCACGTTCATCACCGGGCCCCATTTTAGCCACGTCAACCCCCAATTTGTAAAAACTGACACTGTCCACAATGGAGTCCCACAGGGTAATCGGGCTTATTTCTTATGGATTTTGAAATAAGTCTCTGAATTCACTTTATAGGTCCTTTAATCATTATCTGGACGATCTAACATAAAAAACTGACGGTTGATTTGAAAATCAACCCGATGACAGAATCTGTGGGGGGGGGGGGCAAGAGATTGGATCCCTGCATGAACGAAGCCTAACCTTCCCTCTGAAGAATGTGACAACTTCTGTCTCGCAGTCAAAACGCATTTCCTATTTTTTTCCATCACTGGGTGGGGAAATAAACGTGGCTCAGCAAAATAAAACAAAACGAAACCAAAAAAACAGTGTGCGCTCATCTTCTCTCTCCAATTACACTGTGAAATTTTCCTCAGCCGAGTTATGCAAATTGCTCTCCGCCGAGGAGCTCCGTTTGCCCACACACAGACATGCGCATCCCGTCGATGTACAGTCACTCGTGCGTGACGTATAAATGGGACTGGGTATATTCATCATCCATCAAAGAGCACGTATTAAAGCAATAACACGCCGCGTGACCTCTCGCGCCCGACGAATAAGCCAATTAGTCTTCAAATGAGACGGCGCAGAGTTTTTCGTTTTGTATCGTTTGGTCGAAATCAGGTTGGTGGGGTAGGCGCTTTCAACAAATTGGAAGCGTTGAACAAGACTTGCTCCCAGCACACACCTAACTCATAAATATTCTTGACAGTTTCGCAGTCATTTATTATTTTTTTGAATTGGTGCAATTTTAGTCATTTGTTCCCTGTAAAAAACAATTAAATCATTTTCACTTGTGGCAGCAGCACTTCTTACATTACGCTGTGTGTGTGGCACATAGACGTGATACCATACTGTAAAAAACACAACTTGGGTTTTTTTGGGCTTAAAATAGTAATTGAAATGTTAAAAAAATATATATATATGTACATTCTGGAAATTTTTGGCAACAGTGTGAGTGTAAAAAAGCAAGCAAAGTATTCCCTTTATATCTTTAAATTGGCGTTGCATAAAAGAGGCAATTGTTCTTTGTTGCGAAATGCAGGAAAGCCATTTTTCACAATTGCAAAAGGTCAAACATTTAGTTGAACAGCCCAACTTAAAATGTGATGTTGAAGTCTGTTGCCTTCAATTGCCTTTAAAAAAAAAAAAGTGCGCGTTTCACTTCATCAGGAAATACATCCACAGAACGTCGCGATCACCCCTCACCGCTGCGAACGAGCATGTGCAACACACCGCCGACCTGCCCCCCCCCACCCCACATGACCCAGAGGGCCTCTGGGTAACCTCGACCCACGCCGCCTCTCCGTGGGCACATCGCCGACTGTTGTGACAGCGCCGCCACCGCTGAAGCATCTATTTCGGAAGCGGACCTTGATCTTTTGCGACTTCACGGTGATCAGGTGTGGCCCCGCGTGGACCCCTCGACCCCAAGTGTCAGCGTCGAGGGGGTGTGGGAGGAGCCGAGGTGAAGCGCAAAGTTCGTCTGATCATCCGTCTTTGTGAGATTCAAGAGCGCGACACCTTACTTTGCAATGGTCTGTTAATGATGCTATATATCATTGTTTCCCCCATTTTTCCACGTTGCACCTCAAGGTCCAGTAATAAGCCAAAAAGCTGGTCGACTTGAGGCTCTCTCACATGTTTATAATTGTCTACATTGATAATTTTATCCATCCATCCATTATCCGATCCGCTTATCCTCACAGGGGTTGCGGGGGTTCTGGAGCCTATCCCAGCTGTCTTCGGGCAGTAGGCGGGGGACACCCTGAACCGATTGCCAGCCAATTGCAGGGCACACATAGACATACAAACGTTTTTGCCCACACTCACACCTAGGGACAATTTAGAGTGTTTAATCGGCGTGCCATGCATGTTTTTGGAATGTGGGAGAAAACTGGAGTACCTGGAGAAAACCCACGCAGGCCCAAGGAGAACATGCAAACTCCACACAGGGAGGCTGGAGCTGGAATTGAACCTCTGCACTGTGAGGTCGACGCGCTAACCACTGGATCACTGGGCCGCTCTTGATAATCTTAACCATGAAAAAAAACTGTCACGTCGCACCACCAACTATTAGGGATGTTTGATACGACTTTTTTTTCAGACCGATACTAGCGCTCAGTATTCACAGATACCAAGTACTTTAGATATATAACATTTTATTGAACACATTATGGCGACAAGCACTCACTCAATGTCAGATTTCGTTTTGCTTTATGTATCGTGGCTGGTATCGGCAAACTACACGAGTACTCGATACCTTAAATTAAGGACTGAGCCCGTTATGAAAACTGGCATCGGTACTCGTTCATGCTGACAAATTTTGATTGATCGCAAAACAGTTTCAAACTCACCTTACATTACGGAAATAAATGGTTCACAGATGGTTAGATTTTTTTAAAATTGCAAGTGTACATGCGGCGAAGTCTCTCAGTAACTTCAGCTAACTTAGTATTCTCCCCAACAGACATGTTTTGGAACAATCTTAGATGAGTTTACCCAATTTCATATCAAATGATGTTGAATAAGAGGATGTTAATATATGAATGATGTAGAAGAGACACGGATGAATTAAAAGACATTCTGTGACCCCATATAAACTAAGCTGAAAACCATTTTGGGTCGGAAAGATTTATTTTGGACGCCAAAAAAGGTGAGTCACTTGTCAGAAGAAGAATAAATACAGGCCTTCACTGTAGTTTGTTTACAACCCACTTCAGATTTTTTTAGGGCCATAAAGCACCTAAATTGATAACTTTGCATTCAAGTACCTTCCACTCCAAAAGGAAATGAAGACATTCTCATAAAAAGATTTATCTTGTGCTAGTGTCAATAAAAAACATTCTAGATTAAAACTTTCCGTGATTATACTTGAACTGTCTAACATTTAATAACAACTTTATCATTACGTCTGCTCTGTGATGTGATACAATTGTGCACCACAGGGGGCAACAGTGAGTCACTGCAAAGGCAAAATCCGGAAATAGGATTTTTGTGCAAAGACCCCAAGATTTTATTTGAAAGTCTTCACCCTGCCCAAGCATCAACACTACTGTTCTCCTTTTCGATGAGTTTTATGTCATGGTACACAGGAGACACACACACACACACACACACACACACAAAAGCACACACACTCTGCAACTTGCACATCCCCCCCCCCCCACAACAGACCCCCGCCGAAAGTTTGGCAACGGGCCCTCGAGTGACAAGGTGACACTGTCTCTTTTTTTTCTCCAAGTGCTGCAATCAAACACTGAGCTTTCTTAGGCGGCATGCACGAGCTGCCGACTGGCAGGAGGATGGGCCAAACGAGCGCCAACGTCGGACATAAATCATTCGCGTGTCGACAAGCGCTGACAAATGTTGATTGCTTCCCGCTTATCCTCAAACACCTCGTTTCATTGTCCGTGTCGGAGCTATAAACAGAGAGTGGCGTCAAAGTGTATGGAGACTTATGGGTATTGGGTTATGTATAAATGCAGCCAGGAAGCGCCGACGGGTGTTTTGCAATAAGATTTTAGCAGGCAATGTGTTGTTTGTGTATTGACCTTTTCAAAAGTGCCACAATACACTACCTAGGGATGAGCGAGTACCAGTTCCAGGTATTGGTTATCATAGAGGTTGCCAAGACCAGCCATTGATACATAAGGCAAAAAATATATATCTGACATCAAGTAAGTCCTCCACGGCAGCAGTTTGACACAACGAGGAATCATCATTCATGTTTTTTTTTGTATTCATGTTGCCTTATCATTCATATATATGAAATTCATTCATGGTAATGGTATATATCCCAGCATGAACACTGCTACATGTTATTTATTCACTGGGAAGAACGACTAATATTACTTACGCACTGATAAGCCGAGAGAGGAGCTGAGAGAAAGAATTTATTTTCTTTATACCATGTCATGAAGTTATCAGTCTGGAAAAGAAAAGGAGTCTATGAACGGAAGGATTACAGTGGATCCCTGCATTTACCTATTAGTGCACACACACACACGCACACACACTGTCGGGCCATCTACGTGGCTACCTATAATGACTCACACTAATGTAGCCACAGAGGCATCACTGCGTCCATGAATTGTTTCCAGCTTGACCTCTCACTGAACTCCAATTGGCCTTTTCTCAGCCAGTGCAATTTTTATTGCATGACCACATGGTGAATGAAGAATGATCCAAACCTGTCGCTTTGAGACCATCAATCACTCAAGTGATATATTGGCGCCTCGCTTGTGTCGGAATGTATACATATTGCAGCGTCAATGAAGACACGCATTGAATGACATTACAAGAAAATGTATTGCTGCATATATGATTTACATTCTACACAACGAGGAATCATCATTCATGTTTTTTTTGTATTCATGTTGCCTTATCATTCATATATATGAAATTCATTCATGGTAATGGTATATATCCCAGCATGAACACTGCTACATGTAGATATGCAGTACCCGGATCCCTGCAACCTTTAATCTTAATGTAGAGAAATAACAGCAATATACTGCAACAATATGGACTTCATATCATCCAAACCATGCGTCCTTATGAAAATTGAGTCGAAAACTGTACAAAAAGTCAAGTCTATTCATCCCACTCAATAGACACGCGCTGCAAATGCTTTGCGATGTTTTCAAAGAGGTGAGGGTGAGAGGCTGAGCACACGAGTAATAAAAATAATATTCATATTGCAAGTAATTGAAGTTTCTTTTGTATCACCCTCAAAAGATGTCCATCCAATGCTTCCAAGTCTTCAATCTTCTATGGTGGTAATCCTCATGCGGGTGAACATAAATCCGGTAAGCCACAGTAATGTTTGTCATTCTTCGCGGAGGATAAAATCTATGCGCCTGTATTTATATACAACCTTTTGCAGTTGAGCTACCTCTCGGGTACTTTAACTCAAGTTGTAACTCAAGACTGGCTGTGCATCGATTCACATCTCTTACTTAAAACATAGCCTGTAGAATTTTTAAAGGCTTCCTGAAAAAAAAAATGTTGCTAATATACAGGAGAGCACATTGCTTCAGCTCAATGCATTCAAATCAGCGATGAAGTTATCCAACAAAATCTCTCTACGGAGGAGGGCATGTCTAACTGTGCGGTATTTATTAGGCTAAATACCATGTTAAGCGGTCGCCTGACTCTAAATGTCAGCCCTACAGTTCACGCAACAATCTGTGCCTGTGTTTATAATGGGAGAGATTCCACGACACACAAGACAGGTGGCAGAACTAATGGACAGCTATACACCATTTGGATCTTTTACCTCGTGAATCTGCTGCAAGATACAGTCTTTTAGATACACTCATTGTCCTTACACACAGCTCATCATGAGTGTGCCTGTGTGTGTGAGTGTGCGTTTGTGTGTATGTGTGTGTGTGTGTTCCTCAAAAGCTCAAACTGAGCCAACCACTTAATTCCCAGTCAGACACATACAGCAACAAAGGGTCAAAGCCTTTCAGAAGCTCAGATTCTGTAGCTCCACACACCGCAGTTATGCAGTGCATAGCGATTCAAAGCCGTGGGAGGCCGACAAGTACACGCGCGCACACACACACACGCACACGCACACGCACACGCACACGCACACACACACACGAGGATTAATTTAAATATAAAAAGCCAGCCACGAGCCTGCTGTAAAAGCTTTTACATTAACGTGGTCTATATCCGCGCAGGGGCAGGCAAGACTCAGTGTTGGTATTTTCACATGTTCAAACGGGCCCAGCATGGCACATTTAAAAAAGGGTGTTTTGCACCGCTGTGGGTGTGAACACAACTGACTTTGATTTTGTTTTACATTATATCCCATGTAGAAAAACTGTGAAGAGTAAACCGGCGTATTACAATAGGTTGCGTTAAATGTTAGATGTCAAAATTTTGCTTTTTCAAGTGCACTGAAATTAGCCATACAGTACTATGGCTAATTTGCAATACAAATACATGGAAAGCTTTCAGTAACTTCCTTGACCAAAAAATTGAAAAAAACCCCAAAAAACTGTCCAAGTCCACATATTTTTAAATCTTTAGACAGATCATCAAGACAAGTTTTAATTCAACATACTGAAAGGCGAAGCTGGTAAAGAGCAAGAGCGTTGTTTAGATGCCAGAAATCAAGATGTGATTTAGTATTAAAGCATTTTCCCTCAATATTTGTTGTCTGGTTGTAAGCCCATACGGACTATTTTGTTGAACTAATTATCATGTACAAATGTCTACTAAATTCCAACAATAATATAAATACTGGGCAGAAAGTATCAAGCTTTTCATGTTGAAAGCACACATCATATATCGAAGAGAAAGGAGACGGAGCGGCATCGTCTCAGTGCGCTCCACAAAAAAATAAAGTGCAGATGGAAATTTTCTTTACAATTAATATCCGTTCCCAAAGGCTTCCTGTCAAAAAGGACACATGCTTTTGTGTGGGCATGTTAACGCGCACACAAAGAAAATGTGCACAGGCAGTGGGAGGGTGCTGTAACAGTTTGCCAACAGGGGATATTCACACCCGGGTGCATCTGGAAGGGTGCTATCTCACGCCTTGTCCCAGCCGAAGACGCTGCATGGTCGTGTTCGTCATTAGCCATTCACACAAAGCAGCTTCTCAGCGTGCGAGGCGCTTGGTTGCCGCCGCCGCCGCCGTCCCCACTTCCCGCCTCCGTGGAAAGCGGCGCATCGTGACACAGCGTGCTAACACGTGGCTCAGTTGTCGCGAGAAGCAGGTGCTGATTACAGAGTATGCTTACCAACCGCGCCCCGCCGTGTCACACTCAGGTGCGTGATGATCTCGACAGGCGTACGAAGTCATAGCGTGCGCGGGCCACCCAACCGCGGCGACAGAAGAAGGTAAGTGCTAAGGCAGAGAAGAGTTATCCAAATACCGATTTATCCGCCTCTGGGCAAAAATAGAGGAAGGTTTTGGTAGTTTTTAGTCTGTTTGGGTCAGTCGTACTGCACACTAAATGACGTAATATGGGAGGAGCTCTTCTGGCATCAATGAACTAGCTGGTTATCTTCTAATGAGACTTAACTGCAAATCATGGCTGTCGATAGTTGTGATTGCATTGCCGGGAAAACAAAGTGTAAACTGGGTTCTCGATCGCGTCCATCAAAATCCAAAGGCCACGTATACATTTGCATCGGCCGTAAGAAATGAAGCCGTCGTAACTAGAGGACATCGCATGGAAAAACGAACTTGAATCGCTTGCATACGAATGGCCGCACGGCAAAATGACAAAGCGTAACTTGGTGATCAAGTGAAAGTACAACTGATGCTTTTAGTGTCTTTATGGGGGCTCAGGTGCACTTTGCACACACTTTAGGGTTGGGGATTGAGCAAAAGTGGCCACTAGCCACCCCTTAGCGCTGCCCCTGTTCATCAAGAGACAGGGCAGCGCTCTCAGAACCGACTGATTTCAAGAAAGCGGCTGTGAAGCGCAAACTGGAATATTTTGACCAAAGCACATCAGTGACATATTATTAAGACCCCCTGGGAACTGATTTAAATTGAGCAAAGGTTGCATACCGTGTATGTTTTAAGAGCAGGCTTCCGCATTGATTTCATGCCCAAGTATGAAAAGCACCTTTGTCGCTAAGGGCCAAGGTACAGGCAGCCTCGTTGCGAGTGGCCCCAGTTGGGTTTTTGCTCAGCTTCACTGCACATTCAGCAGCCGGGAGCCGGGGTCATTGTTGCAGTGCAGTCAGTCGTGGCTGCAAGTGCCTCGCTCCGCAGAGGGGGCCAGATGAAGCTATCCATGGCAAGCCTGTCACTGAGGAAGAACACGGGTGGGCGGCCATTGTCCTTAAGGAGGGCAGCACCTGCAGCTTTGAAGAGTCTCAGCCGCCGCGGACTGAGAGGGAGGAGACGAGTCCACCATGGAGGTGAGTTACAAAGTGACACTCCGGATAAAGGGAGGAAAGATTTTGTTATGCCTCTGTTGTGATGACATTGCATAATAGCTGCTGTAACAGGCTGTTGTGTATGTCCTGAAACACACTCAAAAAAAAAGTCTTCCAAACTATTAACCCTTTCATGCAAGCTGATAAGATAAGCTCTCCACTGTAGTAACCGCTGTCCCTGAAAGGGTTAATAGCACCCCCCCCCCCCCCTGCAAGCCCCCTCCCCCCCGACCCTCCCCTTCTGCTTTTCTTCTCCTTTTAAACAAGGTGAGCTGGTTCCAGATGACATGACATGAGGCCTGAATAAGTTATCTACTTTTGGAGCCGAATGCCAATCTCAAATGTAGTCTGAATTGAAGAAGGGTTGGGGGTTTAACCCTTTCAGGGACAGCGGTTACTGCAGTGGACAGCTTATCATGTTACCAGGTTACAGGGGGCATGAAAGGGTTAAAAAGGGTGAGAGTTTCAAATTACTGATTCAAACCAGGGTTTGTGTTTCAAGTCATGGTTGGAATTTCAAAGTAACCTTTCAAGCCAGGGTGGGGGGGTTTCAGTCTATATAAAGGTTTTAAATGATGGTGGGGCGGCCCGGTGGTCCAGTGGTTAGCGTGTCAACCTCACAATGCAGAGGTCGTGGATTCAATTCCAGCTCTGGCCTCCCTGTGTGGAGTTTGCATGTTCTCTGCGTGGGTTTTCTCCGGGTACTCTGGTTTCCTCCCACATTCCAAAGACATGCATGGCAGGCTGATTGAACACTCGAAATTGTCCCTCGGTGTGAGTGTGAGCGCGGATGGATGTTCGTCTGTGTGTGCCCTGCGATTGGCTGATTCAGGGGGTCCCCTACCGACTGCCCCGAAGACAACTGGGATTGGCTCCACAACACCTCCCCGCACGACCCTTGTGAGGATAAGCGAATCGGAAAATGGATGGATGCTCTCAAGCCTCTGGCATTGTTGGAGGTTCATGGTCGTTATTCACAAGAGGGGGATTTATGCGGCCCGACTCCCGGCGGCGGGCCAGAGAGCGAGGGGGGTCCATTTTCATTTAATCAGTCAGCTTTTTGGTTCAGTTGGCTCGGTGCGCTCCACAAACAAAACCAAATGGCACTTGCACTTCACAGGTGGAGGCAGAAATGAGACTAGGAACATATAGCAACGCAGTTTGGGAAATCACAGTTTCAATAAGCCGTCCAAACAATAAAAGTGATGAAATGAAAACCCGTCAGAGTGGGAAGTTCCCTCCAAACGGGTCGTTTCGTTCAAGCCAGCTCGCAACTTGTGTGGCAGACACAACAGGAACGGACGTGACAGGCAGAAGGAGCTGCTCTTCGGTACGCGGAATGAAGATCTCAAATTCGACTACTTTCTCCATGTCTATTTCAAGTAGTCGCCATGGTCGATAACGGAGCCGCGACAGATCCGTGAATGACTAGGTTTTTGAGTCACAATGAAGACAAACTGCCTCTTTCAAAAATCAATACTGTCTGAAAATGTCCACAACTGATAAAAATGTCATCGTAGGTCCGCTCAGAATAGCCATGGCAGAACACAACACACAAACCTCACAACAACATATTAAAACACTTTGGTGGATGCCGCCTTCACACCTTCATTTTAATTGGGGGGGGGGGGGGGGATCAAGGCCTCTCACGTGAAAAGCGGTCTGACATTTTGGCCAGATTACTGTCTCACTTGAAGGCTTTCCCATTAGCTAAAGCATGTCTATCCAATCGCTTCACATTCTCTCTGTCACTTCGAGATGCCTCTGCATGTCAGGAATGCCCTTTTACCAGTAAACTGCACTGCGTACTCAAATAGGAATTTGAAGCGAGGCATTATATGCATGTTAAATGAGCACAATAAACACCTGAAGTGTTCTTTTATGTCGGTCTATGCAAAAGTTATGGTCTGCTAATCTGTCCTGTACCCTCATCTAGTTCATCTTCGAAACTGAACCCTTGTTTCATTTTTCTGATCTGTCCTGTACCTTTATTCACTTTCTTCAATTCAGCTCCCATCTTTCAAGCCCATCTTGTCCTGTAATGTTCATTTAATGTGTTCTGCACCATTGTTTGATCCCCCCCACCTTAATGGCGTTTTTTTTGCACACCCTTCCAGTAACCTGGTTTTGTCTTTGCAATGTGTAACCTTGTTCAGTTCATCTTCCAGTACCCTTGTTAACTTCTTCAACGACATCCTATTCCTTTGTTCAGTTTGACTATCAACCTGTCCTGTACCTTTCTTCCAAACTAT
Organism: Hippocampus guttulatus; assembly: GCF_054856545.1. NCBI lineage: Eukaryota > Metazoa > Chordata > Actinopteri > Syngnathiformes > Syngnathidae > Hippocampus > Hippocampus guttulatus. Next base: position 8,208,729 of record NC_141276.1, read on the forward strand.
TCTGTCCCTCATTTGGGTTTTCAAGCATGTCCTGTGCCTTTGTTCAGTTCCTTTACCTATCAAGTACCCTTTTAAAGATACACAATCTACTCTTTTTCCAACTATCCTGTTCCCTTTTCAGATTGCCAAGCATCGCTTTCTGATGTGCATATATCAACCATACTAAACTCTAATGTGGTTAGTCAAACCGATTCTGTGCCCTTATTTAATTCTCGCAGTCCCGTCTTGTATGTACCATTGTTAAAATTGGCAAACTAAACAAGTACAGGTAACTTGGTTTAATTCTTCTCATCAGTCCTATACCCTGTACCCTGACTAAGTTGTTGCAACCCTCCTGATCCTCCTCATCAAGTCAACTTCTAACTCTTCCTGTAGCCTTGTTCACTTTGTCTTCAAATTGGCTTTCTCAGTTTGCTGCTCTGCAGAGATCTGGGAGTCTTGTAGCAGTCGTGCTTTCCCCTCAGGCAAGCCAACCAGCAGGAGCAATTTCTTCATCAACGAGTCATGCTCAATTGGTCGGAAAAGTTGCTGACTTTTTTTACGGTGTACATTCAACAAGGTTTATCAGGCCATTCGAAAGTAATTTGATGGAACCGCAACACACTGTGAGAACGTTGTCACGTTTCAAAGTCTCTGAAGTTATCCAACGGCGCATATAACATAGATACTGAGCCAGGACAAAGAAGAGGAGCGAGGTCATGCAGGCTCAATAAACGCATGACAACAACAACAACCACAAACGTACAGCGCAACACGAAGAAATCTATTGGGAGTTCAGATAATAGACACAGTGGCTGGGAGGACCTTGAATCCATGATCCAAGCTCATTTGTCTCTTTTACGAGCCTGAATTGAATTAAAAGGGGCGAACGTAGTTTAGTCACACGGGTTCCGGTCACCCCGCCACCTCCACAACAATACAATTCAACATAATATATTTCAATAAAGGCTCAATAAATCCAACCGCCACAGTCATTGTGTCAACCGTCTGTTGTCTGAAACAACCTGACTTGACACCTTGAACGGAGGCAGGCTGATGGATGAGGCCGACGAAGGCCGAGGCCCGTCAGGACGGTTGACTGACACTTCCTGACCTCTCCGAGACTTCCTCTAGTTTTATACTTCAAGCGTGTTCCGATAAAATGTAGGCAATGTACCGCAGGACCCAAGCACGTAGATTTACCTCATTGTGACATGTTGAAGCATAATCCATTGCGCTTGGTTGAAGAGCTGCATATCTCAAACTATCATTTTATTTATGATCTATTGGGATAGGCCCCAACTCACCCACTACCCTAATAAGGATACGTGCTTTACAACAGCGGTCCCCAACCTTTTTTGCCCCACGGACCGGTTTCATGTCAAACAATATTTTCAGGGACAGGCCTTTTAGGTGTGGTGGATAAATACAACAAAATAATATCATATGACCCCCATGAAAGCTGTGGTATTTTCTAAACAGAATAATAAACAAGAATCATAACATGAGGAACGTCCTACCTGGCCGCAAGACTCTCTGGTCGCTATTGTAACGTTTAAACGTGCCTTCAAAATAAGATACACCAAGATACACAAATACAAAATGCATGAAAAATACGACTCATCATCGTCGCGTATTACGCAGAGTGGGCTTGGTGCATGGCAATCTCGCGTTGAGATAAATCCGTATTTTAAGTAGGACTCGTCTTTTAAATGTAGCTTTCTTTTTCTTGAAAGTCATAGGCTACTCTTCTGTCTCCGAGCTGGACCTTTTCCCCTTCCCAAAGACGTTTGTTTTTTTTTGTTTGGTTTTTTTTACTCATTTTGCTAGCTCCTGGGTTTCATTTTAGCGGTAACCTATCACACGACCGAGAAGCGCACCTTGACCTGCGTCAAGAGTGACATACTGTAGACGGATGTAAAAGAGAATCCGGTAATTTTTTAAAAATAAAACAGATTCCGAAATGAATGAAACGGAAGTTATTTATTCTTTCTGTGCGGCCTGGTACCAAATGAGCCACGGACCAGTACTGGTCCGCGGCCCCAGGGGTTGGGGACCAATGCTCTAGAAAATGGATAGACGGATGGCTCTCCAATGACAGAATCCCTGAACTAGTTCAAATGAATAGCTCCAAATAAACGTCAGACAGAACATTTCCTTGGCATTATGCGCTGACCCGTGGAGGGGTCCGACATTAGCTCATAATGTAGCGTTCGGCTCCTTTTCGTTGGGGTAGGATAGTGAACATCACATTGCTTTTAAGGAGTTAAAACCCTCCGATGGTCAGAAAAAAGGTCTAGCCTCTTTAAAACGTCGAAGCAAAGGGGAGGGGAAAAGGGAGAGCAAGGCAGAAATACTCTAAAGTGAAAACCATTTGGAATGCTTTCATTTGGAGGCGCAGAGTGTGCCGCGCTAATGAGTTCGGCGCGGGTGTGAAAACGCGAGTGCTTTTTTTTTTCTTTTCACCGCGGCGCAGAAAAGGACAGGAGCAGGACCTGGCGTCTGTTGAACGTGCCTGCGGATCCAAGCTGCGCCTCGTGTCATTAGCCCGCCAATTAGGAACTCGTCTGGTAAGAGACAGCGAGCGCGCACGCTACCTCAACCGGCTCGTCCTCTACCCTCGAAGAGTGGCAGACTGCCACAATTACTACCAGTGGCAAATTGGAAGTTGTGGCAAAGGAGGGATTTGTGAGAGCACACGTTCCCCTCCAGCCAGTAACCTCTTTTCCCTCCTGACAGGAGGCCAAGACGAGACGCCGCACACAACACACGGACGTGCCTGACCTCGGCTTTTTAGCTCACGCACTAAAAAACTTTGAACGTCCAAACAGCTTTAGAATCGGAAAAGGAAATGATGGAGAGAGGGTTGAGAGACTCATAAAATATTAGATGCAGTATTGTTTAGGACACAGCCAATGTCTAAAGCAGGGGTGTAAAACATAAGGCCCGAGGGCCGGAACCGGCCCCCAAGGAGGTTTGAACAGGCCTGCAGGATCATCAAAAGTGACAAAAATGAAATAATTTATTTGTAATGAGTATCAAAAATCTATTTCAGGACAAATGAGGCCATCTCTGGTTCAAATTTGCTGCTGACCCGTCTGATGCTTGACTATCTATCCCTCCATCTTTTTTAACCCACATTTTATGTTCAGTGTCACGGGCGACCGGGAGCCGATCCCAGACAGCTTTGGGGGCGAAAGACAGACAACCACGAGGGGGTCGCCCGTCAAACTCAGTATACACCATTCAGCGGCACTCACTAAATTTCGGTAAAAATGTGAGTCCGTTGACAACGTGAAGAAGCAGAAAATTAACAAAGTACAGAAAAATAAAGCTGAAACTAAACTTCAGAAGTTCTATTTGGTTATAGGGATTAGAAGAAATATATGCCTATTATGGGATGTTTGATTTGAATGGGTTTTTTTTTATATTCATAAAAGAAAATGTGTACAGTGCGCATAGGTGTTGAGACTGTGACTAAGCGTTAAATGCTAAGCAAATGTTTCAGCTCGATCTCCAAGGCAACAGTGCTTCTACCGTCTGCTGCCGACGACAACAACACAGAGGACGGAAATAGTGCTAAAAAAAAAAAGTGTCTCGCTGATCTTTCATCGCGACGCGACCGTTAGGATGCAGCACGTTGTTATTGAACGGAGTGGGCGAAATGATGGATAACCGCGGCATTTGCTCAGGGGCCAATAAACCGAAGACAAGCACAGTCAAACTAAACACTGACAGCGCTGTAAATAACAAATGTGTGTAGGTGGGTCCCGACAGTAAACGCATAACAAGCGTCGATTTGACCCAAGAGGAACGTACCCCTCAAATGCCTCCCGGGGGGGGGGGGGGTTATGAGGGCCCTCAAGTGACCTCTGAACAGAAGTAAAAACAGCAAAAAATGAGAAAAAAAAAGTGCCCAAAAAACTTCTTGGTGGATAGTGGTTGGGAGTGGGGGGGGGGGGGGGGGGTGATGGCGTCAGTCGACCCTTTAATTGGATGCGAGTGACATTTGCAGAGCAGCGTGTTGTAGCGCCAGTGCCAGCACGGAGGCTGCCGCGCAGACGCGCCGCCGACTCAGGAGACAACGTGTTCCTCCTCGGTACACAGTCACACTCGAGTACACACAAACATGCACGCACACACACACACACACACGCACATAAACAAGTTTTATTTAATGGGCAACTTGTGGATCCAAATCAACACGTGCGTACGCCTCCCGAATCGCGGCGACGTTCTCGGCTGTGACGCCGCTGTGACAAAAGCTAATGACTCAATTAAAATGAGTGATCGATGATCACAGAGAGGCCTAAAAAAAGTTGCTTTTTGAAGACAAAATGACAAAATTTTGCAGAAACTCCACAGTTGAACATTATTGACTAGAACACTTTTTAGCCATAGGAAATCATATGAATGAATTTGTTCTAGGTTCAAGTTGTGACAGACATCATAACCTTTACTCGGTGGGCTTGTTTTTCAAGGGCACATTTTATGGAAAATTGACTTTTTAATTGCTTGTATGCAAATCGCTGAGTCTATGGAGTGCTTCCCCTCTCATCAAGTAGCCTATGAAATTAAAGTAAATATTTCGTCCTCTGCCCATTTCTGAAAATATGTCTGTGAGCGAGCCCGACTCACACACTTTTGGCCAAATTTACGCACACACGCACACACACACACACACACACACACACACACACACACGCACACACACACGCACACGCACGCACACACACGCACACACACGCACACACACGCACACACACGCACACTGCAAACATTTGAAAAAGTGTTTTTTTTTTAGATCACCTGCCACTCAATTATTAAGAGATATATCATGCCTATTTGACATGGTTATGGTTATTGTCGTCAAGCAACGGTGTGCCTGCATATGACGTGTGTGTGCAGCTAAGGCTGCATGATTAGATCAAGTCTGCAGAGCAGCTGCAAGCGCCACGGCGCTACGCTCGGATCTAATAAAGCCCAGCGCAGAAGCTCGGTCCGTTTTCTCCTGGCATGCAGTGCAGCAGGGTGTGTATGATAGCTTCTGTACCAGAAGCCAAATGTTTACGTGCTGTGATTCCCTCATCACCTGAGGAGCCCTTCCGGGCATGGGTAAAGTGTGAGGACACAAAAGACAACTGGCCACATTTTGGGCCAAGTAATGAATTAGCAAGTTAAGTTAGGTCATGGTCCATCTTTTTTTTTTAATTTAATTTATGTTTTTGGGGGGAGCGAAACATGTGTGAGCGCTAAAGTCCATCAGCAAGTCACTCAACAAGTAGTTTTTTTGGTCAATATAATTAGTCTATATTCTACCAAAAAGTGACTTCAAGATCTTAATAGCCACTCTCATTTGATTGATTACTGTCAAATTAAACCTAAAACTGAGGAAAATACCCATCGTGGATTTAAAATAACCACATAGCCTCCAATAATTCATGCTAATATACAAAGGGAAATTCCAAATGCATGCTAACAATTAGCTTATTATGTGGCACTGCTGTTACCCTTTTAGCAAAAAATATCGCGACACAAACAATACAACAATACAAATAACATGATATAACAATACAAAGAACAACTAATATTACTACCGCACTGAGAAGACGAAAGGATGATTTTTCTAGAGGCTTTCTATTGGTTAGCAGTGTTGGCTGATGGGCGAATTAGTGCCCCCCCTACAGTTATTTGTATGTATGTTTTTTTCAGTGAAAACGAAACAACAGTTTCAATTCTAACTTGTGTCTTCTTTCTGCAAAACGCTTTGTCCAGCTTTTTCCTGCCTCGGAGCTCTCAAGGACGCTTTGACATAGCGAATAGAGATATCACCATTGTCCTCGTTGTATCCTCCCTCCTCCCTCTCTTCCCATTCTTTGTTGTTTTCCACTACTGATTATCAATACAACACCTCCAATCCACCTCCCGCCCGTCTCCTCCTCGGAACTACTTGCTTTTGACGGTCATGACTGACCAATTGGCCGGCAATCAGTCCAAGGTGTATGCCGCCTCTTGCCCTAAGTCAGCTAGGACAGGCTTGATCTCACCCAAGGGCCTGATGAGGACAAGCGCTATCCAAAATGGATTGACAGCTTTGCTAGCATTGAGCGAGGCGGACAACGCTGACCGAGAGCATTTTTCCTCATCCACAGACGGACCAGACAGGAGGGCTCCTGACATTTTCTCAAGGCTGAGCTGATCCCGAAAATTCACACGCCAGGGCGGCTCGTCATACGTCACAGGACTGTTTTTCAGTAAGACGCATCAAAGATAGATTATCGGGAACAGATATCAACATTGAAAAGTTGGAGTGAACAAGTCACAAATGTTATGTGTATGCTAACTGCTTACGTTATGTTTATGTGAAGAAACCTGCCTTACAGCTGAAAACTAGCATGCATGCTAAGTCCGGAGCATTTACACTGTTTATTCTTGTGTTGATTAATGCGCACTGTCCCAATGAAATAAATTAAGAATAGGCTGAAACACAATATATATATATATAAACAGTCAAAATAATTCTTACACCAAAAGGCTGACAGAAATGTCGGTCACATTTCATGCACTGTACTCGCTAATCTGGGTACTCGTAGCACACCAAATGGATGCCTCAAGAGGTGAAAAGAATTCCCCCGTGCCCTTTTTTTTTTCTCTCTCTTTCTTTTTAAAATAGAGCCCAGGATGCTGTTTATAGCTAATGGCAGGACATGAGTTGATAAGGGACGGGGAGAGATAGCCTCAGTAGCTCATCAGTATGGAAGATGTAAGGGTTGGTCTGCACAGAGCGAAAAGTGCGTCCTCCCCACAAGGCACTGTGACATGGACAACTGCTGAAGGGCTGTCCCCAACAATCATGTCTTCTTAAAGAAGGCCCAGGCCAGGGAAGTGAACAAACAAAAAGGGCAAGCGCCTAAAAATAATTATCAAGCCTGTAGAGATCCTCCGCGCCCTCCACCCGGACCAGTGTAGTAGCCATGAGTGACCATCATCGAGACGTCAGAAAGAACTGGAATAAATATACCGGTGGGCTGATTTTTGAAATGAAATAGACACCATGTTTCTCTGCAGCCACGGGCTGCTCCCAGGGAGCATTGTTTTCGAGCCCTAACAACCAGAGGGAAGGAAAACTTGGGAAGTGGGAGGGGGAAAAAAAAATAAGTCGTCTATTTCCTGTGACAGAATCTATATACCCGCCGCTCACCCGCGGTAGACACACGTATCCCCTTCAATAACCTCCCGTCTCGTGTTTGCCAATGGACACTTATCATCGATGCACACAACATCTTTTCCTGCATCCCCATCGATCCCCTTATTGAAACAAGCCTCATTTGCAGTCTCCTCCATGACATTTTCTTCGCCTCTCCTGTCTCTTTCTTTTCCAAATTCTTGACAGGCTGTGCAGATTTTGGCAGTTTGCTGTTCTCTCCCTAATCCTTCGCCAGGCTTGCCTCCTTCACAAATATACAAGGATTTGAGGGGGGGAAAGCGCAGTCAGGCGTCACGCGGCTGCAGACACAACGCCGGCGTGTGATGTGCAGTTTTCAAACTGTTGGTTTAAAAACAAAGTCACAAAGTTCACACTCCTTAATTAAGAACGACGCAGGGAGGAAGGGGAGAGTAACTTCGAGTAGGTCGAGTACAGGTAGAGGCAAGGGAGAAATGCAGGAAGGTAGACTAGTGCAGGGTAGCTAGGTAGCTAGGTAGGTAGATGATCTCTTTATGTTTGTAAATTGATTTTTGTGAATAGTTAGGTAAGTTATTGAAGGTTAGGTAGGAATGTACGCAAGTACATTAGTGTCGGGTAGGTAGTGTCAGTAGGTAGCTAGCTTGTCACGTTGCGAGATGGTGGTGGACCCCAAAAAGCAGGCAAAAGGGAAGAGCAGGGTGTACTTGACAAATTGTATTACAAAAACACAGAAAAGTCAAAAACAAAGTCCTAAGAACAAAACGAATCCAAAGTAACAAACAAAAACCATGGCAGAAGCTAAAAACTCTCAAGAACAGAAACATGACCGAAACAAACCTGACAGCAACAAACAAGCAAACAATGACCCGACACCGAGTGGTCGTGCCAGGAGTCCTTTTAAAGCAATAATTGCATAACAACCAACAGGTGTGCAGCTGCAGGGAGAGCCCTACAGTGCCACCTGTTGGTCACAAACAGAATCATGACATAGCTAGGTATAAAATTATTTTTATATTATTAAATTATCTACTGACCTTTGTAAATGGCATGTAGGTAGGGAGAGTATTTAAGTACCTTTGTAAAGACACCAGTAAAGTTTGTTGGTTGGTTATTGGAAAGTAGGTAGGTACAGAGGGGAAAAAAATTGATTCCATTTTATTTTCTCATGTGGCTGCACACAATAGAATCATCAATTAGACGTATTTTAAGTCGATCTATAGCAGACATTTAAAAAAAAAAAAGGATCTGGATCCAGATGATTTCATTTCGTGCAACCATTTGACATTTTTTTTCGGTGTAGGTAGGTATGAATATTATCAATCAATTTTGTAAATAGATTAGTGTAGGTAGGCATGTACGGAGATCGGTTATTAACCCTGTCGAGGAAAACGATTACTGCAGTGGACAGCTTATCATGTTATCAGGTTACAGGGTGCGTGAAAGGGTTAAAAGGGTAGGTAAGAAGCCAGTTGGTCGGGCGGATGATAGATAGGCAGGCAGGCTTAGTCGATTATTGTAGGGTGGGTAGGGGGAGGTCAAGGTTGAAAGGTGGGGCAGGTACCAACAACTTTACAACAGGGGTTGAGAACAGTCAGAGGTAGATTCTTTCGTGCCTCAAAGAACTTCGTTCCCCAAAGGATTGCCAAGATGTAAATTGAGGATTAGAATTTCAGTGCATGGACACCAACAGTACGGCCTTCTCGCCCACGGCGAATGTCTTAAGTTTCGAGGCGACGTCGCATAGCACTTGATCAAGCCGGAGAGCTCCAAACTGCAGCGAGGCAAAGAAATAGTCAGCATCCCGGGCGTTGAGATTCCGTCTCGCGGTGCAAAAGGATGCGCGCTGGAATCCCGTGGCGAGTTCACAGCGGCGTGCGCTCATCTGCAAGCTGACACACATCGCGCTACATCCATTGCGATGCGTCCTACGGGGAAACGGCAGCAAAGCCCACTGCCTTTTTTTTTGTCGGTGCACCATCGCAATTAAAATCGTAGACTTTTGAACAAAACCGTCCCCGCCTTGACTTTACCGCATCCTGAATATGTATCTATTGTCGGAAAATGTGGCGGAAAACAACAGACAAGCATGAGGCGGGGGGGGGGGGGGGGTGATGTGCGAGATCAATTGTACAAACTTGTACACGAGCGGGCTCCTCTGGCCTCGCTACCGATCAATAAGGTGCCGCCGCATGCTGTGCGCTTGCATGCGCACATGTTATTTAGACAGGAAGGGGAGCCGCGGAACGCAACACTGATGGCGGAGGGGGGGGGGGGGGGGGGGGGTGAGAACAAAAGAAAATAGAAGGCGTAAGAGAAGCAGCGGTAAAACGATAAGAATGCCCTTAGATCAGATATTCTTAAATGTCACCGAGCGGAGGTCTCTTGATAGCGCTGAGTGGAATCTCAAAAGGACTGCAGGAACCGCTCACGCTGCATTCAGTACGAGACACTGCGGGGTATTATTCCTTAAATATGCCACAAAAGAGACGGTTGGTTTGTGTCAGCCCCAGTTCCCACAAGCCTTTGAGCGTGTAAACCCCACTTTCCCATTTCAGTCGAATGTGTAACCCCGGTTGACCTCATGGGCGAAGCAAACGGCTCGTATCTTGAGAATTCCGAAGTCAAGGTTATCGTATGTCACGGCACGATGCGTAACCCACAAAGCAGTTGCGGCGTGTGTCGCTTCCATATCGTAGTCTTCACAGGCCACCAGTCGTTTCTGTCATGGTCATAGAAGATGCAAACCACCATTTGCGCCGCTGTCTTTAAATACCGAGCAACCAACTTCCAGTTTTGCGGACCTAACTTCCAGTTTCAATCATGGCCTTTGTACGAGTGAGCAACAGTTTTCATTCAGACCTCAACATGTGCAACACCCTCGCCAATTCCTGTCCAATGTTCTCCAATATTGAGTTTCTTTTGTTAACAAAAATACAAAACAAAAAACGTGGAAGCTTGCATGCGCCTACAGAGCCGTGAACTGCATTAACTTTTGACAAGAGTCGCCCTGAACGCGTCATAGCGTAAAAGGAGAAGATGCAACGTTAAAGCGCAACAGTCAAAGGGGCTACGGATGCATCAGAACTTCACAATCCCTTTTGTTGTAAATGGTGACATCATATACAGTGAGAGAAAGCATGCATTGCATAACACTTTAGATTTCTACCGCCTGCCCTCAAGAAGGAAGCGGACTGATCAAGGCTGAGTGTCTCTTTTATTACGGCCTCTCATACTGGGTCTTAGGAGGAGATTTCGGCTTCACGCCTGCCTGCCGCGGTCTCGCTAAATCGGCTTTCTGCGGCCATGGCAGTCATTAGCCTTTGGGGCAATAATCCCTGACTTTTCTAACTCAAATGGAGGCAGGAAGGGTTAGCAGCAGCAGTTGCCTCCGTGACCGCTTCGGTCACCATGGGCAAAAGCACGGGCCGTCCAAAAACAAAAAGCAAAACCTCGAGAACTAATTTGTGCTTGCACTGTTTAACGTACCATCCATCCGTTAAGATGATATGAATCCAACCCACCTAATACAGTGAAACTCCTCTACAACGGAACCTACATGGGCGAAAATACGCCCTAGTGTGAAAAAATCTCCATGCATTAACACCATTCCCACTTTCCTGCCCCCCATACAACGAAAAAAAACCCTGTTGCGTTATACGAAATCTTTTTCTCTGCTCTTGCCTCGCGACAAGATTCACTACAACGAAGTCTAATCCAACAGCGACCTCTACTGCTTCGTTCGGAAACGGCAACAGCAACCGCCACACTGGTTTACACATGCGCAGTAGTCCAGAAAGTATTTGTTATTGTTCGTTTCAGACGCAGCAAGAATGTTGCGTTGCTAAAATTGCTACAAAACGGACCTTTGGATGTCAAGCAACTAAGACAAGAAGAGCTCTGACCAGCAAGAGAGGGTAAAAGTGATCAAAATGAAAGACGGAGGAAGCAAAATAAAAGACATGATCCAAGAAATTGATGTAAGTGAAAGTGAATGCTGATTGTAAATTTCGCAATTTCTTTCCCTTTTTTTCTTTCCACACTGACTATATAAAGTGTATGCTCATACTTATGCACTATTGGAATAAAAATAAAGAGTACACATATGTTTGTGTGTGCGTGTACAAATACATTTGTGTGTGTGTGTGTTTACATCTGAGATCAAATTTGCTACAGTGAAAAAACCCCTGTTGTGAAAAATTTCTTGCTGCAAACATGATTTCCTTGTAGAGGAGTTTCACTGTATGAGCAAAAATGCAAGATAAAGGGCAGCCATCTTTCGTTCATAAGACGCATCAGGATGCTGAGGGAGTAAATAATTAACATCAACCGCTGATCTGAGCGACAGTATCTTATCCGATGCATACGCCGCATGTGCTTGCGATTTTTATTGCCGCAGGAAACGTCCATCATGACAATGGCGGCTCCACACAAGGGAGTTCTCAAAGGTCCGGCTTTTCTCGACTTGGTCTATCCAAAGCCAATTGTTTTCACTGGAGACGAGTCGGAGCAGAAAGGGAGCCATATGTCCTCTCGCTTCATGCCGCCGCGCTGTTTCGCAGCGCGGTGAGTGCATCTGTCTTGCCAGCAGGAACCCATATTTACAAGGGATAAGTTAAAGCGGCAGCGGATGTGCGTTCGCAGACGAGTCGGAGAGAGACACACACTGAGGCAGGACACAGTAACAACTGAATTCAATGTTTTGATCACGTGCTCAACCGGCAAGAGCCGAGGCCCAACAATCCAAAACAGGTTATTGTCAAACGTGCGGATTAAAGCGAATCATTCAGTGCTGGTCTATTCTGCTCCCATTCGGTTTTCAAGGTAAAGGCAAGGCAGATTGCAAAGCTTGATTTGTCTCCATCAACTGGAGCGGATGGGCTACTATCCCATTAGATAATCTTTCAAAAATAGTCTACCAGGAATAAAAACAAAGATGATATTTTCTGATCATCCTACCAGCAATAAATAAATAAATAAATAAATAAAGCATTCACTTTTGCAGTGGTGTTCCATTCTCGATTGTGCCTTCAAGTATTAGCACGCTGTTGGCGAATTGCACACAGTAAACAAAACGGGGCCACAAACGTGTCGAGGCAAGTGCCCCCTAGTGAGAGTGTTTGTGCGCTGTTTTGATTTGTCTGTAGAATAATTTGATATACGACGGTGCCACTTTCATAACAGCTCGCGCCGCGTTTGGGATAGTCGGGCTGATGGATGGCTGTGATATGCGGCCCAGTCGTATATTTCTCCGCGGACTGTCTCGGCGGAAAGCAGTCGACGAGACAACACAAGGACGCGGAAGAAGGCGACGGGAGGGCGGGCGGGGAGGGTGGGGGCAGGGGGGGTGTTGGCTCAGAAGACTCCGGTTCTGCGCTAGCTTTGGGGTCCTTGCAAAGTTCAACGTTACACATAATATGAAGTCTTCTTCATGGTCTTCCGTCTCGAAAGAATCATTGCGTCAACTGTGGAAGGTCACTCGAGTCACCAACAGGACATTGTCACACTGGCATAAAAGCTAAATCGGTGGCAAAAAATAAAAACGGTGTGGGCCATTCGGAAAGTCACTGTGCACTGTACATTTGATCCGTCCCGTATTTGTCTGCCTGACCGGAATGAAGAGGTCGTGATCTGCGGGTTCTTCTTCAATGGTTAACAGGGTACACTGACAAACGATTGCAAGTGACACAAGCGAAAGACATTCATTTCTATTGCTTGGAGGTGTTCTGGCTGATCCTGCATCAATAAAAGACCAGGGGGGGGGGGGGGGGGTCCAGACTCTTAAATTAGCATGACTGGTACAGTTGCTGGTAGCTTGCTCTTACTTCTGGAACCAAACAAGACATGTCAGTGTCGCACAAAAGAACGAGCACCGCGCACTGGAGCTCAGTCCTCACTCCCTCACCCCAGTGGCTTTCGACTGCACAAACCGAACGTTGACCACTCGTAATCAATCCCGTACCGACCGAGGGGGCTTGTGATTAATCAATCAGTTAAATAGCCACACAAAGCCACATCAGAGGAATCGATTAATCCCCCCACCCCGTTGGCGCCTGATCCCTTCGGCGCTCCTGGGAGAAAACCGGAGCTCGGCTGGGATGTGTTTCCGATGTGCACGAGAAGCTCTCAGCTCACCGCCGCCTGAATATTCATGATGAGGAGCCTGCTACGATGGAGGTGTTCAGTTATTCATTATGCTTCTGCAAAAAGAAACACACCCACTGCGATGGAATATTAATAGTTGCCATTAATAAAATATCCCTCTTACCCCCACTGGATTAAGTCGACTTTCTTGCCCATTACGCTAATAAAGGCATGTGACAATCTGACCGGAAACGAAAAAGGTCGGAACGCTGGGGTTTTGCATTTGTCCATAAAACAAAAACAAAAACAAAGAAATGACGAAAACTGTGCTTCATTTGATGGGAACATTGAAAAGTAGTGGAATAGGTGGAACGAAATGGCGTAGGACAACTCTAAGTGTGTACTCAGGAAGGCTGAATGTTTAATTTAGAGCCGTCTGAAAGTATGCTGACATTTCGCCTATTGTTAGCCAAGAGGAGTACACGGGACACCATCTGCCGGAAAGAACGGAAATGCGCGTCCAGGCTGTAAAAAATTTAGCCGTCTTCCTTGCATCGAGACGGTTGACGTGGAACGCAAGCTCAGTCCAGTAGATGACCCCCCCCCCCCCCCCCCCCCCCGGCCGTGTTGGCCACTGTATGCTCGCCTTCAATTTTGCTCGGAGGATGTTGTTGCAATGCCATCATCTTCGTGATCAAGCGAGAGCAAGAGAGTTGATGGAAAAAAAAGCCATCTCGCCTTCGTCTTTACTTTTTCCTGAACTCAACCATATCTGTAGCCTCCGCATTAATATGCAACAGCCAGCTAACAAGGCAAAGTATTTTTCAACCACAGAGGACCGGGTCTGTTTTCTATTCTGCACTCTAGCTTGGCTTTCAAATCTATTTAACGCTACCGTTGAAAGAACCCGACCGTGTTTACTAAAATTGGACACATGAATGAACATGGCACGTCACTATTATGGACTTTGTAGCTCCTCTTTAGTTTTCAAGCTACAGTGTTGGCGGACGTTGACTGAATACGGACAAAAATGATGATTTGATCGTTTTGATCACCTGAGCTGAAACTTCAAATAAAAAACAAAACAAAAAAAAACAGTCGTCTAAATGATGGCCATATGCTATACCTGTGGTGTGATAATTTGGTAATTTCAGAAACGAGTCCAAGTAATTTGAATACCATGATTAAAAATAAAAAAAAAATGCTTGTGGATTTTTTTTCTCTGCCTCCAGTACCCGTTTACAGTACAGTCATACCTCGGTTTTCGACCATTATCCGTTCCAGAAGGCTGTTCGAAAATCGATTTGCTCGAAAACCGAAACCAGGCTATTTAAAAAAAAAATCTTTATTGAACACGTCTGCTCACAATGGAACGCTACACGAGGAAGCGTCACTTCACTTGCAGACATTTTAGCCCTCCTAATACTGTTTTTTTCTCATCACTGTAATGTTATGACTACAATTTCAAAGTCTGAAGAAATAAAAAGTCAAATAAGATTTCGAATCTGTCTTTTTAGCCCTGGGTTGAATGTGCCCCCCCATCAAAACCCCTGGCCCCAGCCCGGCCCCCTCAGTGAAATTGATCCAGAACCGCCCCTGCTTGTCAACTGCAAGGAGGCCACTTTAGGTTTGAATTGCCAACACAACGCCACCCTGAAATCGTGTTCAATCGCTAATTAAGAATTTATGAAGAAGCCAAGAAAAAAAATAAATAAATTACGCTAACAGTGTGGAAGGCAGCGCCTGTTCCCAAATTTAGCAGCTGGCAGCTAGCCGCTAAGCGAGTGGCCCACATAGGTTGGCGGGAGCCGTCGGACTTCTTTTCAAAGGCAGTTTAAGGTGCTAAATAAATATATAAAGGAATGAAAATGACTGACAGCCCGACGCAGTTGCGGCTCCCACTGAATCTTTTTTTCCCAACGCAGGCCTACTTAACAGCCGTTTTAGCTGGCAAAAATCACAACTGTGGATCTGATGTCAGTTTTTCTTATCGCCCAAAATCTCACTTCCTAAGAGAAAAGACAGTACGGTTTGATGGTATGCACAGTTTGAATTTGGGGGGAGCAATTGATCGTTCATTATGATGTGAAATGTGTTATTTTCTCTTTTGTATTCATTCATTGTTTATCTAACCAATCAAAAAATACATAGTTTGAAATTTTATTGAAAGACTCGATTTGATCGAATTAGTTTATAGCCAACTGATGCGCTGCTAAAGAGGGTTATCCAATATTTTTAAAATATTGGATAAACATTATCGGTAAAATGCTGTGTCAGCAATATCTGAGGTCAACGGTCATATTGGTACATGTGTTTTCTTTGACACTGTTTTATCTGACAGTTTTCAAATGGAATAAATACAAACAAATCGACTGGGACATGCGGCAGTGGCGACAGCGGCCGCCTGGGGCGGCGCAAAGGAGGCCAGTCGGAAGTAAGAAGGAGAGGAGAAAAAAAGCCAGAGAAGAAGGTCAAGTACCTGCCACTTCTGTCAAACACATCTTGGGGCAGCTGAGCTACGTCCTGCGGGGTGGCGGACCGCTTTCGAGGCCTTTTCATCTCAACAGAGGTGATGGCTGATGAGGGCTCTTTTTTTTCCCCCGCTCATAAAAGCGTACCTCTGCTACGCCCACCATCATGGTGACTTTGGGACACATATTCGGTCTCTAAAAGGGCAAAATATATTTTTAATGTGGGCATGGTGGCTCGTGTGGTCTCCCCCCCCGACTCACCACGAAGGAACCTGCATTTTAGGTTGATTAAAGCTTTACTGAAAACTCCAAACCCAACTATGTACTTTACATGAGTTGCTCCATGTTTTGACTTCACTTCAGTGGCAAAAAGTCTCATCCAACATACCGCAGGATTATTGGCCAGGAATATATTTTAGTGACAACGGTTCATCACAGATTTGCCGACTTCTATCAGAAGGGATAAAAACGCTCAAATTTTGGCACGATTATCGGTATGTGTGTAGCCTGCTTTCTGCTGCTTCTCAAACTCTGATGCAAGTCTTTCATTCTGCCTGTGCACAAGCTCGACTATCAGCTGGCTCACAGGCCCCACCTGGGGGTAGTGTGACCGCGCTTGACACAAAATCGCATCCCTGGATCAGAAACAGACAGAGAGGAGACTCCCTGACAGAGGAAGATGGGAACACAATGAACCCCAGCTCCAATGTAACCGAGTGACAGATTTTCACCCCACCGCGCCGAGCCAACTGGCTCCCCGAAATAGGATCCGTCGATTTCCGCCCCGAGCCCACGGGATCGTGAAGCAGAAGCCGGTGAAACTTTGCTCAGGGCGAGGGATGAGCTTCCGGCGGGTTTGCGCTGGGGCCACGTGTCATCGGAGTGGAGTTTCACAGCCCGTCGTTCTTAGAGGTAGCTCCAGATTTTGATCCCGGAGCCCCGCCCTTTTCGCCTCCCAAGATGATGTCAGAGGACATATGGTTGGAGCCAGCAGCACCTGGCAGCCCCTTCAAACCAGCATGCAGATTGAAATTGTTAGCAACAGAGGCTGGGATTGAGAAGAAAAGCCAGGGATATCTCCAAAGGATGGTGAGGACTTCACAGGCTTGCTGCCACTGAGGCAATATAAGGTGCAAGCAACAGCAGCTTGTATTATTTTTAGGCGACTTTCAAAATAAATTGCAGGCAGCAGGTAGCCATCGTTATATCCTACTGCCCTGACGCCGAACCGACTGCCTGAGCGTCACACCTCAACCCTGTGTCAAAGAGAACAAAGAGCTTCAAGATAGAAACACCCCCTCGGGAAAAATGCTCAGGAGGCACAAATGCTCTATGCTTCAAATTCATCACTGGAAAATCCTTTTTGGATCAGAGGTCAAGCGTCTTAAACAAGAAGAATCCAAATATCTCCATTTGACCCTCGTGAATTACCATGATGTGGAGGACAGGAGGGTTTAAGCAGAGACTCAAACCACCAACCTTGAAACTTTGAGTCAGACGATGTTTTCCCATTAGCAAGCTGTCCAATTCGACGAATTATTTGTTGGAAAATTCAACAAAATTAGCCCCAATTAGAACCAGGTTTGGCATACGACAAAAACTGGAAGCTCGCTAGTGCCCAACGAGCTAGCTGGCTAGCTAGCTAGCTAGATAGATAGACACACAGACACACACACACACACGCACGCACTTGTATATATCCCACACATTTTTAGCGCCATTGCCCTAGAGAATATTTGCAAAATTGCCCCCCCCCCAAAAAAAAATCCCATAGATCACCCCTGGAAAAGTTTACACAACTTTTCCAACTCTGGAATATCGATAAATGATTTCACGATAAGTAACACTGAGACCCGATGCGCAATATGACTGCCATCTTAGTAAATGTTGACAGTGCACAGGCCTGCGTGGATGCCATCTGTCTTCTATAAAAACCCACCACGTCTCTGACGTACTTTTTACTCAAAGTTGTGATCCGTTGCTTCATCCTCAACGCTTAAACAAGACGGCTGCTATTATTTCCCGCCGCCGCCTGCTCAGCCTCGCTAACTGCGATGCTTCTCGACCACGACGGATCAATAGACACAAAGCTTCGGTACAATTCACTCCACTCCACTGGTGCTGCACTAAGTGGCCTTTATTAGAAGGGTCTCCATCATTATGTTTCAATTCAGCCTCCTTCCAGTCTAACATGGTCAGGGTGTCAATACGCCGTAAAGCATGATGCATATAAAACCTTGGTGGGGGGGCAGCGGGGGCACAGCGGCAAGGGAGTCGGGAGGGGGACGGGGTGATCAATATACATGCTCATAAATGCGCAGACAATATCCCCTCTTCTGCCATGCATCATCAGCATCATAGCCTGCTGTTTAAAATAGATTACAGTGTGTACCTGTCACAAGTGATGGATCGGGGTGGAATGGATCCATATTTGCACCGGGCGTTCAGTAATGAGCTGGGAGTGCGAGAAGAAATAGATAAACAGTAAGCCTGACAGCCAAGGCCATTTGCGAGACGCTCCTAAGGTGGATCGCGCGGAGGAAGAGCGCAAACGGTCTTCGAGGGGAACCCATATTACTCTTGAGTGGAACTATTTATGTTTGGACTTGTAGGGCTACCCGAAAAATAAACGAAATCATGAAAAAGAATCAAATTAACTTTTTGAACGAAAGCGATTAGCTTTGTAGTCACAAAGTGCAGTTGTGATACGAATAATTTTAGAAGTCGACAGGGCTCAATTCAAAATAAAAGCTAAACATGAGGGGGGAAAAAACACAACAGGTCAAAATATTTGGAAAATAAGAATTCAATCCAAAGGTTGCAAGAACCTTGAGAAATAGCTCAGATTTTATAACCACGTCATTATATAACCGGCGAAATTTTAGAAGAATACAGTTTTAACTCATTCACTCCCAAAGACGTTTTTTAACGTCTTTTCAGACTTGGTCCAGAATTGGCTGGTACTGAATGTGTTTTAATATTTCTTTTAAACCACAACTGCAGCTGTATCAGTACCGTACATAAAACCTAAAAGACAAATACGGCAATTAATGGGGGAAAAAAATACAATGAGTGTGTTTTTGCTGTGTACGTACACTCATAATTTCTACCATTGTCATGATTCCCCTCTCCCCAGCCCCCCCCCCCCCAATCATTGATAAGTGCAAATACATTGAAATGCTTCTCCCTAATTGCATCCCTCAGGTTCCTTCTGTACTGACCGTAAGCTTTTTTGATCCTTTGTGGCATTTTGGATCCCTGAGCCACATTTGTGAATGTATTTCTAAACAGTCTGGAACTTTTAAAAAAAAATAAAAAATAAAAAAACTAGGGAGCAGCTCTTCTGCATCCCCTCATTCCGGTGCCGCAAAATGCTTCACTTGTCACCGCGGAGCTCCTTTAATAAAAGCTGCAAAGAAAAAAAATCTGGCTTTGAGTGGCAGAGTGTGACTGTTTAAAACCATTGGGATTCCGGTGTAATCCTACGGAAGGAGCGAGCATAACCCGATTTTAAAGTTGCCGTTGTCACTCCGCGTCGGCGAGGAGGAAACAAAGAGGGGAGAGAGGGGCTGAGTTGTGGGAAGCCATGCGAGCCATTGCACGAGAAGAACCGACACGAGGGCTTTCCAGGTTCTTTCTGCTTTGAAACACTGCCGCTGGATGAAACGAGACATGATGTTTCGAGCCATGGACTTTTTAAACCGCAACAAAATGTGTGTTGCGTCTTCTGAGGAGGTGTGACGCTTTGATGTGCCTTTCGGGATGCTGTCAAAAAGTTGAAACGGGAAGTAAACAGTCAGCACAAGTTGCAGGACCATTCATTAGTTTCATGTCTAAACGGGACGCGGAAGATGTTGAAACACGAGGTGAACAGTTACGGCAGATTTTTGAGGACCACTGATTAGTTTCCTACCTAAACAGGATGCGGTAGACAGGACTGATCCCCTGCCCCAACAGGATGCAGTAGACACTGAAAAAGCGAGTAAACGGGAAGCACAATGTGGACCACTGACTAGTTTTCTGCCTCAACGGGATGCGGTAGATGCTCAAACAGCAACAGAATTGCGCAAAGTCGCAGGACCACTGACTAGTTTCCCGCCGAAACGGTACGCAGTAGATGTTGAAACAGGAAGTGAACAATAAAAGCAAAAGTTTCAGGACCATCAATGAGCAATTGACTAGTTTCCTGCCTCAGTGGAAGGTGGTAGCCTTAACTAGTGTACAAGATGGCCCAGGTTGCAGAAGCATTTGACAAATTTCCCGCCTAAAGGGGATGCAGTCGTCATTGCATTGTGCCAAAATGGAAAGAGCCCCAAAGGAAAACAGTGACAGCAGAGTCTCAGGATCATTGAGCAGTTTCCTAACTAAGCGGAATACTTGACTAGTTTGCTGCCTCAACAGGATGCAAATGTCAAAATATTCCAAAAAGGGAGAGAGAGAGAGAGAGAGAGAGAGAGAGAGAGAGAGAGAGAGAGAGAGAGAGAGAGAGAGAGAGAGAGAGAGAGAGAGAGAGAGACCAGTGTGTTTTTAGCCTTAAGACCTTTCAAAATAGAGCAAAATATGGGTTACATTTTTTATGAGGAACTCCCAGGGGTGACACTCAGCTATATCTAAACAAAATTGGGATTTTGAAGTGCATCAATTCAATGTTATTTCTTTTTGAACGAATAAAACGGAAGCGCCAACTTTCCTTCTAACTTTCCCCTTTTTGTCTTGCATCTCCTCGCTAGCCGACAGCGGCGGCATCTCTGCCGCTTCCACTGGAGACCTCTCGCCTGCTCACCGGATCCGAGTTGCCATGGAAAAGCCCCGAAATTGGGGCAAATAACATTCAGCGGTTGGGAGTGGGAGGCAGTCTGGAGGGAGGCGGCGAGCTTCTAGGGCTCGTCCTGTCAAACCATCAAGATCTTTCTTGACTGAAAAGGCGCGGCACTTCACTGCAAAAGAAGAAATACAGGGGAGGAGGAAACTAATCTGCCGGAGCCGAGATTTAAAAGTCACGTGTTTTACCATAAAATATGACCAAGACGGTGACTCGCTGATACATAATCAGAGAAAAATCGGCACGTCCTCCAGTGCGACAATCAACTGTCTATAATCGAGGTGTTAATTACCTCGGGAGCGCCGTTTGGATGATTAATGTTGGTCGGCGCTTGTGAGATTGAGGCTGGCTGGCACCGAAAAGCTGATGTATTAACGCGACAAATCAAAGTGCAATCGTTACAATCACAAGTGGCGACACTCTCCGACGAGTGATTGATGAAACAAAAAAAAGATGATACAAGGGCCAAGAAATGATGGCAAGGATGATCTTTCAAGCAACGGACCACCTTGTGCGAAGAATTGGACGGTGAGGCTCAAAGTAATGGTCATCACGAGGCCGCTCAAGTTAGGTACAACTGTGGCAGGAGCTGCTGAAAACTCTTGGTTTCCCAGTGTTTAAATATAATATTATTGCTACATATAATATAGGTTTATTACAA
Source organism: Hippocampus guttulatus (assembly GCF_054856545.1). Classification (NCBI taxonomy): domain Eukaryota; kingdom Metazoa; phylum Chordata; class Actinopteri; order Syngnathiformes; family Syngnathidae; genus Hippocampus; species Hippocampus guttulatus. Next base: position 8,229,929 of record NC_141276.1, read on the forward strand.
ATCTAATATTGTCATGAAACATTTGAAGGAAAATCCATTTACCGTATTTTCCGCACTATAAGGCGCATCTAAAAGCATTCAATTTTCTCAAAAGACAAGAGTGCGCCTTAAAAATCTGATGCGCCTTATATATATGGATCAATATTCTGATATCATGGACGTAGCATTTTAAATGATCTGTCAAGCGCTTGGTTCCAGCTGCAGCAGTTGTGAAGGCTCTATATAAATAAAGCTGTATTGTATTGTATTGGATTGCCTTTAGCGTAGCTCCCTCTAGTGGATGCATAGTGCAAGCGCAGCCGCTATTGCCGTTTCTATTCTATGCGCCTTATAATGCTTTGCGCCCTATATATGAAAACTGTTTTAAAAATAGGCCATTCATTGAAGGTGCGCCTTATAGTCCGAAGTGCGGAATGCGGAAAATACAGTAGTCCTTCATTTTCAAGTGTTTAAAAAAAACAAATAAAAAGCAGGTTTCAGGTGAAATGCAGGATGATGCTTCCGTTTCGGAATTGTGGAACACACAGCTACCATTTGCGAGCAGGGTACAAATATTGTTTTTGTATTTATGGACTAGAAGTGTTTTCCATACAAATAAATGTTGTAAACCCCTGCATTTTTGTCGTCCATTTGCCTATTTACTGATTTTTTTCGGCGGAACATAACCTTCATTATTTTGGGAAGGACTCACCTCAGTTGGGTGGTGGTGTGCTAATACTTTGGTACCATCTCGTGGCATCTTGGTATCAGCGAAGCATGGTGAGTTGAGGAGTTTCATTCAGACATAATTAGTCCTTTGCTGCCACCTCGTGGCATTATTATGCAATTAGAAACATTTTTAAGGGATGTCAATTAAAGCTTGGACTCACACGCCCAAATAAAAATTCACGTTCACTATTTGTCATGAGATTAGCCATCAAATGAGCTAATCAATGTGGATGGGTTACTCAATGTACTTTGACGGTGAACCTTATTAGTTAAAAGTAACTTATTTTAATTTCTACGATAGTTGGCCAGCAGAACAAAGATTTTTTTTCCTTTGGCCCCATTTTAAATCCATACACTCTGCTACTGGCCTGATCTTAGCTAACGCTTAAGCTAGTTCGTCTCTCCAGCGTACAAATTTAAAAGCTCTCTTTCATTTGTTGCTAGCACAGCATTAGCTGCGGCCAAATATTCTCGTTCCGAATCATACCATCATGTGAGCATTTAAATTTTGCGGTTCCATCGCTTTTGAAGGTCACCGGCGGCCCACCCGCAAGTAAGAAGGCGCGCCATATGAAATATGTAAAGAGACGGCGATGAATAAGTCAATAGCTAAAAAAAAAAAAGTTTGAAGCTTCGCGACACACCAGCGGGGACATGGCGCTGACAGTTACACCTCACATTTACAGACGCTTTTGAAATGGAACTGTCAGCAAAGACCTCCGCTGAGGTTCTGGAGTCAAAACCACCTGTCTGGAATTCAACTTTATTTTACCCTATACGAGATTTTACCCTAACAAGCTGAGCAATTCGTAAGATTTTTATTTTACTTTGTTCAAAGTGTGGTCATCGTTCTCTTTGGAAGTGTCACAAGCCCGGATGTATTTCCGGCCTGTCGTCCCTCAGCCAGACAACTTGAAAGTCTTGATCTCTATGATTACATCATGCCTCCCCCCGCCCCCAACCACCAGTGTTCCGTCGCCTGTCTATTTGAACCCGAGACGCAGCTGCTGCTTAAATCCCCTCGGCTTGGAAGCGTCAGGGCGTCGGGCCAGCGCTGAAAAACGCTGCATGTGATCTGACAGTGGCTTCGACAAAGAGCTTCCAAAATATTTGGGATTTTTATCACTGAGAATTAACTATTCTAAAACAAACAAAAAAAAAACCTGGGGTGTCAAAATATCTCTGCAGCGAGATCAGAATCAGAATCTGATGATCCATCCGGGATCATCATTCATAGTCACCGAAAAACCTTCCATGTTATGCTCCATCATTTTTAAATGAATTTATTGATCGTGAAGAATTTGGTCGGCTGCGTGGAATCGCTTGTTGATCAATCGTGTTTTAAAGCAATCAATGCCAAAATGGAGTGCGCTACTGAACGATGATCACCCTCGACTCGTTTGAAGTTTGAAGGAGACAAACATGATGTCAGCCATGTGAAGTTAAATTTTTTTCGCGCAAATGGCAGTCTGGTAAAAAAACGTATTTAATTAAGGACAATCTTCCAGCAACCCAAAACTAACTGAAAAATAGAGAACAATAAGGAATTCATTGAAGAATTAATAATGAAACGTGCCAGAATTTGAAATGAATTACTGTGACGATCATTAAGTAGGGTTGCAAGACAGTATTAAGGTTTCAAATTAGGTTTTCAAGCCTAAATTAGGAGTCAAAATAGGGTTTCAAGACTGGTTTTAGGGTTTCAAATTACAGTTTTGAGCCTCTGTTAGGGTTTCAGGTAGGGGTTCAAGCCTTGGTTAATGCTTTTAAAGTAAGGTTCAAAGACTGGATTAAGGTATCAAACGAGATGGAGTTTCAAATGAGAGTTGGTGTTTTAAGCCTGGGTTTCAAATCAGTGATAGATTTGAAGACAGGCTTATGAATTTACATTGGGTCAAAAGCCAGGGGCTCAGTTTCAATTCTGGTTTCAGATCAGGTTTAGAGATTTTCGCCAAGGCCTGGGTTTCAAGTTAGGGCTTCAAATTAGGGTGTTTGAGCAATTTATAGACCAGTAGTAGAGTTTTACAGTCTGTTCTAAAGCACTGACAGTAGTAGTGGACTTTCAGTGGGAACTCTGAGAAAGGAGAAAAAACTTGGAAGAGCGAGCGTGACCACAAGATGAAAGCTGAGCGGTACGTTTGTGTCCGGCGGGCTCGACGTGGCGCTCTGCACAATGGCGGCCAGGCGACAACCACAGCAAGGCGGCCAAATCCCGACGGAGCGGGGCAGCGCGCTCCTGCCCCGCGGGGACGCCGCCATCTCATACTTTTGCACGATGCTCTCGTGTGTCCACGTTATCTCTTCGTTACACGCGTGCGCGCTTTCACGTACGTGAGCATGTTGGCGAATGTGACGAGCGAGCGTGTGAAGATTGCCATGTCAAAGCTGCAGGCTGCCCGTGACATAATCGATAACAACATCACTCTCGGTGATAGAACCTTGGCATGTTGTTATTATTACATGACAATGACGAAGGGGGCATACATTAATCAGTGCTCCGTTTGCTGTGTTTTTGTTTTTCTTTTACAGCCGACAGATCTCGACGCATCGGCATTCGGCTGAGATGCGACCGTCAACTTGGTAGCAGTCCAAATGTTCCGTTATCAAGGACGCCAAATGAGCAAAATGCCCAGCCGGAGAATGGGTTTTATATTTTGTAGATGGAAAAAGCTCAAATGCACCTGGGTCCAAAAGGTTTTCTTTGAAAGAAGTTAAGAAATAGAACTCGAGTGGCTCAGCCCGCAACAAGGCCAACCTTTTTATTTATTTATTTATTTATTTATTCGGCTCAATAGCAACACACACACAAGCCAGGGTTAGGGCTTCAAGTTTGGGTTTTTAGGCTTAGACGCCTGGGATACAGTTTCATAATGGGATAGGATTTCAAATTTTGTGTTGCCGTGAGCTACAAGTTTAATTTGTTCCACGACGATGCTAGGAATGCAAAATACTTTTATCTCAAATCATCTTTCCCCACTGAAATGAATGGAAATGTCCATTCCAAACTGCCCCCGGACCCCTGAAAAAGAATGCTTTTTGTTATGAGAGGTTTTTTTTTTTTAATGCGGGAACTAGCACTTTATAATGTCGTACTTCATAAAAACATAATTAAATAGAATGTACATCATTTCTGCATCACGATTTAATGCGTCAATTTAACTCATTGTGCCGGTCCGTTTTGTGTGCCTACCTTGGCCATTGGGGGGGCAGTATAAACACTGTCAGATACCATAAATGTCACTTTTTTTTTGCAGAGGATAAAGAAAACATGCTTGTCCGTTGTGTTATATAGTGTATGTTGTTCCACCGTTGAGTCGTTTAAAGAGTTTTAACACTGCAACTTTCAATACTATCCGTTAGCCCGTCAATGGCTTTTTCCGTTGTGTTAGCATTAAGCTAGTCGCGGGCGGTCTAATGATCTTTGATTGAGGTTTAATTTGATCTTTAATAACCAAACATTATTCATTAAACAAAAAGTCAAATACATCCAGTACATGATTCCTAAAGAGTTATTTTTCTGTGGCCAGCGTTCGAGAGCTTCACAAAGTGAAGTCGAAACGGTTGGAATGGACACCACATGCACGCAGACGATTAAAAAGGAGCCAAATCAACAGGGTGTCTTTTAGATGGATTGCTTCATCGCCGCTGCTCCTTAAAGAGCCACGCGGCGGCTTCCTGAAAGCGTTTGCACATTAAGAGGACAGACACAAGAAAACAATTTCAATGCCGGAGACCAGACGTGAAAAAAAAGAAATAAAAAGTTCAGGAGTTAAGAACAAGTGTTACCTGTCCCATTTGACTTTGTACAGGACTTTTCGCTCACTGCCGCAGTGGCGTTAAAACACGGAGGATCTCGCACCTCGACTGAAATATGACTCATTTTCTTTTTGGGGGGTAAAACAAAAACAAAAAAAAAAACCCAAAAAAGCATCTGGATGTTCTTAACATAACGCCGACCATCTGTGTCGGCACGCAAGTCCCTAACTAGAGATTTGACTTCCAGCGGCCGAGATGACGGGGGCTAACATTTAGCTTGGAAGAATATTGGCAGAGAGCGAAGAAAGAGGAAGATGAGCAGGGTGGCCATAACGTGACTAAAGGACATCAAATGACTTTATTTCTGAATCAGAGCAATAAAACATCTGACAACTATCAGGGTTCATTTGAGCTTGTTCTCACCAAAATGTTGTTGAATTTGATACAAAAAATATTGGGAAATGATGGAAAAAGTGACATTTTCTGGTTGCACGTAAGGCAGCTTAATTTATATGCCGCACGTTATATTCAAGGTAACTCAATGTGCTTCATCTCCTTAAAAACCCAACGTTTAAAGGCATTTATGGACGAAAGAAATCAAGACATGGAAAAGCAAAGAAAAGGATTAAAAAGTCATTGAATAAAATTACTAAAAGATTGTCTGGTGGAAGTTGTATGAGGCAAATCAGTGAGACCTTTGCTGGGAAAAAAAATGTGTAATTCATACACTAACAAATTGAGCTTGTTCTCACTAATTTCATCCCTCAAATTAATAAGGAAGGAACTTTTTAGAAGGACTTAATGTCCATTGTTCTTTTTAAGTTGGCTCGTATCGGCAACCTGGTATCGGTAGTTGCTCATCCTGAGTTTTGTGTCAAAAAGAACGAGCGCTGGCGTGGACATCGCACACCTTCGCATCGTCATCCCGCCGAGACAATCTATTTTGGATCAATTGCTCCAAGGCGCAAGAATTCCTAATTGATCATTGAATAGATTGATAGGCCGACACCAAGGCGCGATACTCACAATGGCATCAAGAAAACCAACAACCAGTAGCTTTTCCCGTTATTAAAAACAATTGTCCATGCGAGAGAACACTAATGAATCACCGCAACGTCGTCTACACGTTGCACAGACAAATCTTCTCACATCTGCCGAACCCCCCCCCCCAAACAAACGGTCTAATAAAGCCACATCTGCCCCCTTTCCGTTTCCCGCCATGCCTTTTCCACATCAGGAAGCCTCACGACGGCAATGACTGAGCCAATGTCACGCTGTCACCTGGGCCGAGCCATTATTGCACAAGGATTCTTAATAGCCACATAGATTAAAGTCCGGCGGAACAAGACGCCGACAGATTAAAAAAAAAAAAGAAAAAAAAATAGATCGGAATGATGATGATGAATTGCCTCCGATTGAGAGGCAATCATGCATAAATTACTTGGATGTGCTTGGGTGTAATAGCCAGTTTTCACTCACACGCACGGAGATGCGCTCGAAGGCGAAGGGGTTGGGATACGGAGGCGGGAGGGAAGGAAGGTGGGGGCGGAGGGGGCAGTCGGTTGGCGGGTAAAGAAGGGAGCGGGTCGCAGCTGTCTACTCAATCACATCACCGTCAAGGGTATCACCCTGACACCGTCTTCACTCTTTGCCCCGAGACTCCGCCTCACATCTCCCAATAGACGGCCGCTACAGTCAGACAGCATCCATGACCACTCCCCCGCCCCACCACCAGCGCCGCCCTCCTTCGCTGCCCCCCCTCCCCCCACAAGGCTCAACAAGCACGTCTCAGAGGGCCCAGCTGATTATTCCAAATCCCGGCTAACAAGAATCCGCCATGTTCCAAACGCCTCCTCTTCTTCGGTTCCGCTTACTGCTTGGCACTAGCGACGGCCGTTTGGACGGAAGGAAGATTCGTTGGACGGCAGGGAAAACACCAATCGACTACAGACCCGACTGTTTTTATTCTTTCAACTTCTTTTAATAGACCTTAAAAAGACAATTACGCCAATTATATTGCTCTCCATCCAGCAACAAGAGTCGGTTTGTGTTGTCACTGTTCGGGTCGAGCGGTTTTGGGTCCGAAAATACCAAAGCGCTAGCAGGCGATGAAGTTTCCTACCGGCGAAGGAGCGTCCGGCTCGTGTTGTAACACTCTTGAGACGACGGTTTGAAGGGTTTGATCTCGCGTCGACTCGACTCCCCAAAATTTTTGGTCTCAAACTGGCCGGATTCTGGATTTTCCGTCAAGACTGGTATAGACCGGCGCTGATCTGCAAGTCTTTCAACTCCACTGGTGTGAGAATCAGGAGAAACACTTGATGCCTTCGATTCACGTAAGACAAAAATCTGGTCATTAAATTTGGCTTCCTCAAACATCAAAACTGCGGGGCGACAGCATTTCCAAACAGACATATTTCCCCCACACACACACTGACATTAACTAAGTAACACCAGTGAATCTAATTTTGTCTTTCTCCGATCGGAACATTTCCAGATCGGTGCAGTGGTATTTGATTGACAGCAGGCATTTGAGCTGGATGATTTTTCTTTTTAAGCGTCCAACGGGTTTGAAAGTGTCAAGAACAACTTGATTTTTCACAATTTTGCTGTACTTGACGATATACAGTATATATATTTTTTTTTCAAATTTGGCAGCGTTGTGAAACTCTTTTCTGCGGTGACTCTAATTTACAACATGGATGCCATTTATGTCACAGATGATGTTTTTACTTTTGTCTACTCAACATCCGGCCCACCACATCAGAGAGCAAATCCGTGCTCCAACGTCTATGCTTTATTTGGTTACACCCTCATAACAGCCCACTGAGGGAAGCCGGAACCACTAACATGGGTCGGTATAACCGAAACAAAAAAATGGTGTAAGCTATAAGACATATTGGGCTTGAAAAAATGCTACATGGACTCTAATGTAATATCTGCAGGCAAATACAATGTTCAACAGCCGAGAAGTCTATCATCGGAAATCATCAATTATCCACAGTGTCCGACAATGCAGATAAAAGCCAATATGGATGTTTGATAAGACGCAGAGGAGCCAACAAAAGAAGAGGCGGCCACTGCCCTAAGAGGGCCCCGCTACGCTCCGGTTTTAAAATTGAGATCGCTTGACATAATGAATGTCGACGTGCCAGTGCGTGACACCAGAGGGGGGGTTCAAAATAAATTCATATCGAACTAAGTCCACTCTTCCAAAGAACTTCATTTGGCGGATGCATTCAGGAGGAATACTACAGCACATCAAGTTTCACAGTAATTAAACCCGAGCGCCATCTGCAGAAACGCAAAACAGCCAGTAAGCTTTGGCTGCGGTTCAGGCTTAGCGACAGTTTTGTCCCACCGCCGCCGGCGCGGAGCGGAGTGGAGTGGCGGGCCTCGGAGCCGTCACAACACTTGAGGGCCGGGGCATTTGTCTCCCTTCGCCACATCCCTCTTCATCAGCATCACTTGGTTGCGCTGCTGCTTTGAAACTTGTCACTGCAGCCCCCTCGCCTCTCCCCGCCCCCTCTTCCTCTTTTTTTACAGCCCAAGTGGTGTATTAATGCCAGCACAGCAGGGAGCCAGGGAGCAAAACAAACCCGGGTCACTTAACTCGATAGTATTCACAATGGAAAATTAGGAAGGAAAAAAAAACGAAGCCGTCGCAGCACATCCCAATGAAGGAGAATGAACAAGGGGGTTTTCCTTGGTGACTCATTACAGTGGCGGTAATAAGCAGAGAAGCGAGTGCAATGGGCAAAATTGCGAGGGGATACTCTGGTTAATATTTACAGCGCACTTTGTCACCTTCATATTCTGTACAGCGCAATGGCGAGCCAGGGAGGAGGATTAATAGCACCGCTTCGTACATCATTAATCCTTGAAGATGCTTCGGACAGACTCTTGCCTTTCGCCTGCGTTTTTTTTTCTTCTTATAACAATTTTTTGTAATTTCCCCATTGCGGGACAAATAAAGCATATCTTATCTTATCTTATCTTATTCTATGTCACCGTATGAACCTGATGAGCTCGCAAGCACTTTGCGCACACAGGCGCTCTCTCGGGCTGAGTTTCGAGTCAGAGTTCAAGTCCGGGAGGTCCTTTATGAAAGTGGCGCGGAAGAAAAAAAGGATGGAAGTAAGAAAAAGATTTGTGGGCGTTTGGGCCTTGAATTCGGTCGACGTCGAAGGCAGTGATTCACAACCAATGTGCAGTGAGAGACCGTTATGTGTGCCATAATGGCACATGAAAAAAATGTATACAATTTTTGGTTCATGTTACGATCTCAAGTTCTTGCACAATGCGCACAATTCGAAAGAAATGGATTTGCTAATCAAATGGTCATACTTAGAATGAGCATGTAGCGATATTTTGATGGTAAAATGCGGTTTTATTTGTCGAGTATGTGGCTACTCCGGTTTCCTCCCACATTCCAATAAACATGCGTGGCAGGTTAACGGAACACTCCAAATTGTCCCGAGGTGCGATTGTGAGCGCGAATGGTTGTTCGTCGATGTGTGTCCTGCGTTTGGCTAGCAACCAGCTTGGCAAGCTTGGACCTTAAAAGGTGACGCTGGGAATCACACAGGCATGGGGTCCATTATTAGCTGTTCCTGGGTGGTAGCTAATACGGGGCCCTGAAATATGATATCCTGATCCATGTCAGTGACACAAGTGGGAACACCCTAATCAATACATTCACACGGGTCTGGATTCAATTATCTCTGTAAGGGAGCCCTCGAGTAATAGGCGTGCTTTTTTTGTTTATTATTTTTTTTTTTTAACAATTTGTTGAAGTGAATAATTAACAAAGGATGTGTTTGTTTATTGTCTTGTTTTAGTGTGTGTGTTTTCATGATATTTCGCAAGACCACCACAAAAACAAGCAAAAAGGACATTAGCACCGCTAGCTTGAAGCGCATGAGCTTTTGCTCCAGCCAAGAATTCATCCACCGGATTATCCTTCGCCGCAACCGCTAGAACATTAACAACAAAAGAGCTTGTCGCCAATTTAGCCTAAAGCGCCAACGCCGAACAGCGCAGGCATGCGACACAAGCCGCGGCGTGAGGTAGGCCCGAGAGCTTTTAGCGTACATGCCGGGTCAAAGCCGACACCCTTGAGTACTTGTAAACCAACGAGCGCGCTCAGTGACCCATGGAGGACAGAGCGGATCTATGTCAGCGACAGCGGTTCACTACTACACCATTAACCTTGGCGAAAGCAGCTAATAGAAGTGTGTCCGCTACCTTTATAAACGAAATCCTCGGGAGCGAGAGTGGAGGCAATGCAACGCGTCTGCTGCATGTGTGTGTAACGTTTACCAAAATCAAGTCACGCTTACAAGATGCGGGGCGGGGGGGGGGGGGGGGGGGGGCAAATCGTCGCTGCCAGAAAACATTGGCTTGGAAATCCATTGAATTCACAGAGCGATATCGTGGCCCTCGAGAAAAAAATTTAACTCATTAGAGATGTACAGTATTTGGGTATGAAAGGGTGTTACAAAGTTCCAAACCACCCAAATTATATTTAAAACAGCAACGCCGTTTATCATAGCGCTGATCAAATGGGTCGAAGACAAGTAAGTAAAACATAAGGCGGTCTCAAAAAGATTCCAAGGTCAAATCAATACATGCATCCCCCTAAAAAACAAAAACAAAAAAAACCCCAAAATCGCAGCAATTACTACTAAATAAATGAACGATAAGGGGTGTCACAACTTTGCGCGGAAATGACAAATTGAGCTCGTTTGTATTCCATTTCGACCTTCGCAATCACAAGGGGCTCCGTGATTGTCCCGGTATTGTTTTTCTCTGGCGGGACCGTATGGAGACAAATAAGACTCATCACTCATCAGACTCATTAAGACTCGCAGTGTGAGCCCCGATGTGTCCTGGGCCACAGAGACGGACGGCATTCCCCTCATCATCCCTAACAATATTAAAACGCAAGATTTCACTGAATAGCAACCGAAAAAAAATGTGTGATGAGACTCGTAAATACAACAAGAGTGTAAATAATAGAAATCCATCCAGCCATGGCGATACTCAATGCCGGTTGTCACTTTATTGCTGAATAAAGAATTCCAATCATAATCAACGTAGCAAAATGAGACCTTTATTGAAGATTTGTTTTCAGTTACATGAGCATGACTACTTGTAGTACTTCCATTCATCTTATCTCTATTTGTTCCAGGGTCAATCTGTCAGCATTACATTTTTGTCAGTAGATACAATGTTCTAATTTGCAAGTGTAAAAATAAGTTAAGCACTACAATATTAAAAGTCAGAGTCACAAAACCCGAAAAGTCAATATTTTGGATTTCTTTTGTGGAAATAGAAAGGCAAATTCCATTTAGCATTATGATTAGTAGGAGTACGCTGGGAAAAAAAGTGAATTCAAAATTTCAAAGCAAACAATTTAAAAGATTTTACAGAACTAATTGACCCATGATTGTGCCCCACCTTGCTTGCTTTGTTGTGCTAACATCATTTTAGCTCCCCCCCCCCCAATTTTTATTTTATTTTTTTACAGTTGAGTAGCAGTATGCTACATTATTTTTCATCAATTTTTTTGTTTTGCACTACCCATACATCGTCGACGCCTCAACGTTTTTGGTGGCATTCCAGTAAACCCATCCCGAGAGCCAGCATCGGCAAGAGATTGATATCAATCTTTCTCCGGCAATTCCATCGAGCCAAATGGGCCACATCAATAAAAAGCACACCGAGCTAGCTTCTCATCGGCCAGAATAACAAACAACGAGACAAGACGGAGCGAGACGAGAGTGCGCCAACATCTAAAAAAGGGGTCAACTTGTTAGTGCAAACGAGGCCAAAAAAAAAAAAAAAGTTCCCCAACAGTCATCATGTTTACCGCACACATCCATGAAAGCGTGCGAGCGCGTCTGCGATATCAATACCGACGCGAAGTGTAGCGTGTCACGCCGGCCACTTCACGAAGCGATGGCGCGAGCCTTTGAACGGCGGAGTTGGGAAGCAAAGAAAAGCAAGAGCTATTGATATAAATGATGTGCCGCCTGAGCAAGCCCCCCCACTCTTTCCGGGGCAGGGCGAGCAAGGTTCTGTTCGATACCAATTGATCGCGGGAGGCCCGCGCATTCGTCTTAATTCCGACTAATTAGGGTAGCGCCTGACGAGGCGCAGCGAGGAGCAGGGGATGAGCAAGTGGGCCGAGTTGTTGGTCTTTGCGTCGGCGTGACCTCCCGGATTACAAAATTAAGCCCCCCGTGCGTTTACCGAGCGTGGAACAAGTGGAGGATTAAGGAAAATCAGTTGCGGAAACAACAAGCGACGCCACATTAGTGTCGCTGCCAAAACGAATTCCCGCATCGACGGTGCTGTTTCTAATCGGCAGTAGGGGAGGTAAATCCGTCAAACACATATTTTTTTTTGGAGGGGTTACATTTGCGTGTGGAGTGCTGATTATCTTGCGTGGTCTTTTGGTCGCCGAGAGGCAGCTGAATTTTGATGCTTGAGCCGCGACCGCGGATAAACATCAAAGCTTGTTAACTCATTCAATCCCAGCCATTTTCACTGGAGCCACCCCCTTCAATCCCAGCGTTTTCCTGGATTTTGAATGATCTTGTAAGGCCCACAGAATATTTGGTTCTAATGCTATATAAACATGGAGCCTACCAAAATAAAGTTTGGGCTCTCTTCTTTCAGCAGAAAAAATATTCTGTTTCTATCTTTTTCCATTCTTCAGAAATCGGCATTACAAAATGGCTAAGTTTTATGAAAATGCCGATTCCTGGGCAAAAAACGGAGAAAAAGAACTTTTTGTAGAAGTATGCATTTCAAGCACGTGAGGCACCACTGCCACCTACTGGTCGCTTTTTTTTACATGATTTAGAATGCAAACGGCTTATTCTCATTCACAAATTGCATCAGACGCAAAACAAAAAGACTTAGACGTACAAGTACGTCCTTGGTAGGCGGGGCCTAATTTTAAAAAGACGTACAAGTACGTCTTGTGGAATGAAAGAGTTAATTGGCAGCAAGAGGAGGAGGAGGGAGAAAAAAAAGGTAGTTGTGATTAAAGAAAACAATTGCAAAAGTGAGACGGATTTGTTGACAGTCTCGGTACGACGGCGGGAATCTAATTTGGGGGAGGAGACTGGCGTTTGTCGCTGGACATACAATACACGGGGTTTGGGAGGGTGGGGATCATTTCCTCGCCATTTTTCATTTTTGGGTGAAAAATGACAAATCAGTAGTTGGGCCAAATTCCCCATCAATTCCGCGCAAATGATGAATTGATCGCCAATATCGTCATCTAGCCAAGCTAACGTAATCATCGCAGAGTTACCCTACTTCTGCATTAGCTTTGAACTACGTTCAGAGAAACAGATGCTTTTTGTGCTCCGAGAAAGTCCCCCCCCAAAACATTTGGTCAGCCTTGTACAGACTGACATCGAATCAATAATATTGCACAACAAACCATCTGATGCTTTTTGCACATGTTTGTATTTGTCACTCGTAAAAACTGCTCAGGTCGAAGGAGACAAGGCTGGGAATCTGAAGCTAACATTTTTTGTGTGAGTGTGAAAAGATGGGGGCGGGCGGGGTTTCTGCGTGGCCCCGGACAATGAAAAGTATCAGCAATTCAGTAAAACAATTGATTGTACGTGTTGCAGATATTGACCAGTCGTTAGTTATTGCCATCAGAATCCTATTCACAAAAGGCTATTTGGAACGAATGCCAACGTGGGTCGCTGACAAATAAAAGTGCGCTTGTGTTCAGAGAAGCCTTGAAGAGTTGCGACTCGCGAGGGTTCTTTAGGCGGATGGGGTAAACATTAGCAACATCCACAAAAGGCAGATGTTACGATTTCCTCGGGCTAACAATGGTCAATCTCCCTCAGGAAAGACTTGACTCACTCGTGGAAACGCTTCTGAAAAAAACAAAAAACAATGGCTGCTGCCAAGAATGTGCCTCAGCAAAATCAGATGAACCCTTTCATGCACCCTGTAACCTGATAACAGAATAAGCCGTCCAATTGTATTAACCGCTGTCCCTGAAAGGGTTAAAACGTGCGGTCCAAGCTGTGTAACGCCAAATGGCAAGGCCTTGAGAGTCAATGAGAAGCCTTTTTAGAACAAAAGGCAAAAGGTTCACTCGTCAGCATAACTAGAGTGATACAACATTGGCGCATACCACCAAGGCTGAACTGCAAACAAATATTAGATTCCCATGTTTAGGTTTGTTTGTCCACATGTCGGACGAGGCCCCGGTTCCTGGAGGGTGACTGATGCATCCGAATGTCACAAACGGATGCATCCGCATCAGTGACATTACATTGACTCAAACGGAAATTAGTATCTGCACCTACCAAACTATCATTTCCGATACGCTTTATCCTCACAAGGGTCGCGGGGTGCTGGAGCCTATCCCAGCTGACCTCGGGCAGTCGGCGGGGGACACCCTGAACCGGTTGCCAGCCAATCGCAGGGTACACACAGACGAACAACCATCCACGCACACACTCACACTTACGGACAATTTAAAGTGTTCAATCGGCCTGCCATGCATGTTTTTGGAACGTGGGAGGAAACCAGAGTACCCGGAGAAAACCCACACAGAGTACATGCAAACTCCACACAGGGAGGCCGGAGCCGGGATCAAACGCACGACCTCTGCACTGTGAGGTCAACGCGCTAACTACTTGACCACCGGCCACCTACCAAACTATCAAGAAAGAGAAAATGGTTTATTCCTAAATCCTTGTGGCGGCCCTCAACAGTTTCGTTGTGAAAGAATATAAATAATAAATGGCAATCAAAAGTCCGGATATATGACATTTTCAAAAAGTAGCTTTATAATGATCAAGAGCAGAGTTTGGTGTGGACAAAAGAGCGGGGGTGGGGGGGGGGGGGGGAATACATATTTTAAAATACTCTTCCCTATGATCATGGCCTAACCTTAAAATATATATATATATTCTTTTTAAACTGCCGCTGCCAAGAGCCCATCTTGAGATTTCGATCTGCTTCCCCCTGAGGATGTCAGCAGTGTGAGGAGCTGAAGTCGTCAATGCGGCGGGCGGCGTCGGGGATAATGCTACCTGACGGGAGATCCCAATCTGACAACACACTCGCCAGACATTTACAAGAAGGCGCGAGCGGGGCCGGGCCTCACCCGGCACCCCTCGACAACGGCGACACAATATCAGCGGTACAAAGTGACGGACAGTCGGCGTATCTCCATCAGACAAGAGCTCATTGTTGGGACAAAATAGATCCGACTGACCGCGCTGACCCATGCCCTTTCCCTCGTTGTCTGACGAGCCGGGAGAGAGTGACAGATAAGCGTTTGGCTATCAGCTACTTTCTTCCTTGACACATAAACTTTAACACCCTTTTCCACCTATTCATAACCCAGGCTACCGCCTCTGGACCACCGTCCCTGGAGGCGGCTGGACCAAACGCAAAAGCCCGACAGTATTTTATCCGCCGAGAGACTCCAGACGGACGCGGTGTCATTCACTCACATCAAATTAACAAATCGGGACAGACACGTCCCCTGAGATCTCCTCTCATCAGCTCAAGTGTGAAGTTCTAATGACTCTGGCTGTCGATAGCGGGCCGCGTAACACACGACGCCCCTGAGGGTGGGGGCAATAAGGGAGAGCATGAGGATGTTTTTCTTTGTGTCACTTCTGGAACGGCGACTAATAAGCTGTAATTTACCGCTGCCCTCTCCGGTGACACACAAGTCCCACGAGGCTGAACGATGAAGTGGCATCAAGGCTTTTATTAAGAAAATCTCCGGTAGGTGTCAGAATGAACTCAAAACTGTCCCTATGTTGTGGTTTTGAAATGTATCATTTTAATAACAAGGGGCTAACTAGCTTTTCACCCTCCTGAAAAATTCTGTTTAGTTTCCAATACAGGAGCATTTTTCTCATGGACTTGGAAAGGTCATGACCTGACCCCGGATGAGCAGAAGAAGATGGTTGGCTTTCTAAAAACCTTAACACACAAGTCTAAAGCCATCTTTGGCCCCGAGTTGATTGCCTTTGGCGTTTTTTTGAACTTGATTGCTGACTAGCTTGTCTTTGACATGGTCTCAACTATTCAAGATCTTGGTCTTGACTTGGATGACACCAATTGCGTCTAATTTTGGTCAGTCTTGATTTGGTTTTGACTTAACCCTTTCATGCACCCTGCAACCTGATAACATGATAAGCTGTCCACTGTAGTGACCGCTGTCCCTGAAAGGGTTTATTTCAATCTGCCCGGGTCTTGCTCTTCATCTTAGTTTTGCAAGTTGATTACTTAAATAGGATCCAGATCAAAAATGATGGATTATGATTGATATTGAAGAGATTTTGCTTCCCTTATTTCAGTTTTCTGTTTTTTTTTAAACAGGCTTATGACAAGTCTTCCTGCTGGAAAAAAATGGAAGCTGTTTTGTCTCCAAAGGGGAGGAAAGGGAACCAGCTCTTGACGTGACGCTCAGAGGTGGCATGAGACTGCTCCGTGCCGACGACAAGTGATGGCTTCATGCAGAGCCGGCTCGACTCAACCCGTCATCACGACAGATGCGGCGAGGCCTCCCCCTGGACCTCTACGACTCTCTTCCCGACTGTCACCCCCACGTTTGCATCGACGTCCCGCTGAAGTGATGATGCAGAGATTACCCCTGACATGAGTGACCTTGCTAGGAGGTCTGCACAATATTCCAGATATATCCAAATGCAACCGAGGAAGAGCCTAAATCCACAGGAGGGTTTTTTTTTTCGGATTGGTGGAGTTTATGAATGAATACTGGAGCTTGTGCATAAACAACCTTAAAAAAAAAAAAGTTCAAATATTTGGTGGATCAACAAGGATAAGGCTGCACGAAAAACATCAATAGCAACTCATTTTTCAAGTGCAATCAAACATACAAGATGCATCCGAGCAGGTCATCCCGACTGAACGTGCACTAAATCTAATTTCTTAAAGTCGAGCCAATACACTTGAATAAGAGAGTTTGACCCATTCCAACCAGACCGGGCTAGTGCAAGCTTTGACTTGGAAGTAAGACAATGGATGCGCATTTCACAAAACTGACAGCAGGCATGCACTTTGTAATAAAAGCGGATCCAAATTTAAAGCGCTGAGACACTTCCCAAATGACGGACAATTCAGTCAAGTGGGATGCAGGGGTTGAGCCAATAAATGGACTCCCGTACATCCATGGTGACTAAACTATAAAATGTGAACTTGGTGCTTACGGTTCATTCCACGGTTCATCTTCGAATGAAAAACACTTCCGTTCATACACCCGACTAAGACTTGTCGTGGACCGTTTTCTTTTCATCTCATCTCTCTGGAAGCTCCCAAAAGCCACGCGTTATGCCGCGTACAAAGGAAGGTCTTCAATTTAATTTGCCATCTGTGGCCAGCTGGAAATATGATCTGAGAAATGAGATCCGTGACCCTGAATACAGAGCGAGAAGGCAGCAGGACCGAGACGTGGCCTGGCGAAGGAAGAACCTCCGAGCACCCCCCCCCCCACCTCTTCCCCGCGTGGCACAGCTAAATATTTACCCTCCTCCACTCTGCTGTCCAGACGCATCCGCTCAGCCCTCACTCAGCGCCCCCCCCCCCCCCCGCCGCCGCCCCATCCGCCGTGCTCAGAAGTGTCGAGCGCTGGCGTGGTCGCAGCCAAGAGTTTCTGCTCGGAGCCAGAAGGTCATGGAACCTGGGAGGAAGGCTTTTTCAACCACGCAGAGAGGGAGCAAAAAAAAAAAAAAGTCAAATAAATTTTCTTGACGTTTTGAAGAGGCCTTTAAGAACTCCCCTCACCATCTCGGTAGACTACTCTGAGTCAGCGTTCCATATTCATCCTTTTTTTTTTTTTTTTTTGGTCAAAGATTTAATTGCCGGAGTGAAAAAAGCTTGGAGAGCAGAAGCAAACGCTTGAGCACAGAGAAGACCACGTGGGAGGTCCGCACTCAACCTGATGGATGCATAAGCGCTAATAATAAGAAGCCTCATTACACATAACCAGATGATTCCCCACAGATACGAGCTTGGCATAATAGTCCTGCTGCAAGGAGAGACGGCGAGCGCTACCAAAGTGACGAAGCACTTTGTCGAGGAGCCCATTTTGACTTCACACCACTTGAACTTGAAAATTGGTTTGGAAAGGTGTGTTGACTTTTAGAGTGCTGATAACAAGCGATTGTCAAAAGCTGTGAAGGATACCAACATCACTATTCATAGCTTAGCGCTTTAAGGGATCCCTGCGGTGAGGAACAAATGGCAAAGCTAAACACACTTTGGAAAGCATTCAAACTCCATCAAGCTCGAACTCGGCCTCATTTTTGAACGGGGCTACTAAAAGCTAGCTTGAAATACAACATTTGCGTAGCAACCCGCTCAGTAACAGATCACGGTCCCACTGTTGTGAAAAAGACATCGATAGGTGTGTTGGAGGGACAAATTTGGCACAGTCGTGCCGAGACGCATTTTCCATGTAAATGGCCTAATCCGTTCCAAGCCCTCCCAAAATTCAGACATAAATGATTTCAAAAGCATTAAAATGCATCAAAATATGTAACAAATATGTGTTACGCTTAGATTATTGCACAATAAATGAAAGTAGTGCATAATGTAAAAAACAAAGTAAAAAAAAAAAGATCATTTCAGTTTGCGTCCTCATCGTTTTTTGCCCTCTTTAGTTCATGTTTTCTCTCAGAAGTGGTTTTTGCCTGGCATTTTGCAAAGAACTCATCCGAGGACGTTTGCTTTTGTCTGCTTTTAACAATCCTTCGAAAATGTCCAAGGCAAGCATCGGCATAGTGAGCGATCGCTTGTGAACACTTTTTCTAGGTGATTCACATTTAACGTAAAACTATCGGAACACCTCATGGCCCGAGGACGTTGCATAGACACATATCGATCTATCTACATGCATAGACACATACGGTTGAGGTCCCTCTTAGCCAATGGAGCTGTGAGTAGCAGCCCCTACTGTATTTTTACCTTTCGTATCTTGAAATTGCTTTCGTAACAAGAGGCAATATTTTTCTGTTGAGGCGTTTTGTATTTTGAAAATTTCGTATGAAGAGACTTTCGTAAATAGAGGTACCACTGTATGTATAATTTTGTCATGCCAGGACTCCACTTTGTTCTTTTAATTTGCAGTGATTTACAATATAGCTGCAAATTTAATTTGTGCTATGGTCACGAAATTATGAACACAAAATTGGTTCAAAAGGTGTTTTAAGTACAAAAGAGCTGAAAAATGTTTTTCAAAAGGGGACGCAAGGAATTTAACCTCAATCTTGCTCTATTGCTGCGGTCTCATTCGTGAGGCTGGTCTCACATAATACTGTAGTATCATTTTCTGCATTGCATAGTTGGGGGATGTCGGCCATTTTGGGGAGTATCAGGACTTCCGTTTTTATTTTAAAAGGCAATCGTTTTCGCCAGCTGCACATTCAGGGTACTGTATGAAACGGAACATGTTGCTAGCACGTGAAGAGAAGACAACTGGTAGTCTCGAGGTGTGGTAAAAGGAGCATGTGGCTCATTAGCCAAGGATATTTTTGAATGCCCTTGCGCCAAGTAACAGCTGGACGTTTGCGATTGCGAGGTGGCACAACATTAAGAAGTAATTGCAAGAGTCTTTCTTGCAAGAAATAAATTAGATGGACCAATCTGAGTTTTCATTACAGTGAAACAGTCTGGCGAAAGAAGTGCCTGAGAACAGTACATTTGGATATTTCCTATGGAAATTAGTGTATGATTTAATAATAAATAAAAAAAAGACATCTTTGTTGCGTGAACAAAAAACTTATTAATGAAAATTGCCAAATTCAAACTGAGGTGATCAAACTTGACAATAATGTCGCATCAATCCCTCAGGGCCTCCTTAAAACAAAATCATTAAATACGTTCAATAATTACAAAGCTGTCGTGACAAAACATTTATCATCTATAATTGGGTTGTGGGACAAATATCCAAGGTCCCAAAGACCACGCGCGTGTATACGGCAGAGTAATAAAAGTTAATGGAATTATCAACATACATCATTGCTGACATGACGAAACACAATTCAAATGCGTGGAACCAGCCAGTTAAGCGAAAGAGCGCAATCAAGTCTACCGAAGAAAACATCAAGTCGATGGCGCATTGCCGTGATGGATTTAATTCACGCCGGTATTTAACGTCGTGATAAAAGTGACTTGTTTTTATTAGGTGAACTCGGGTGTGTGTATTTGTGTGTGGACCGGGTCCAGCTCCGTGTGGACGATACATGGGCGTACTCCACTTTGAGCCGGACGGCGAGACGAGGAGGCGAACTGCTGGGCGAGGATGGGGAAACGTGCCCCTGTTGCACTGCGCCGACTGCTTGTTCTGGGCTCTGGTTATATTCTGTCACATTAGCGCTGGCACAGAGGATATGTTGACAGAGAGAGGACATTGCACATTGAGACTGGAGGGCTTTTTCCAAGGCTGGTGGCATCGGGAGGGGAGACGATTGTGTGTGTGTGTGTGTGTGTGTGTTTGCCACACAGAGGCGCAGGCTCGCCTGTGGAGTGGAGCATGTGGATGCCCACCCATTCCACAGCCTCGCAGCCCTCGTCATTTCGCATCAATCCACAGCCCCTCAATATAAATAGGACAGGCGTCCTAAAGCTACGCATTACTAAGAGCAGCAGTGGCATTAAGCGCTGACCCCCCCACCGCCCCCCGAGTCGCTCAGCTTGAAATATGACGATTGCCGCCCGGTGGAAGGGAAGCTAAGCCCCCACCCCCCCCCACCCCCTTGCCACCCTGTGGGCCGACCATTACTTGGCAACGCAGTCGTGGCTCCTCAGCACTCAGGGGACAAAAACAATTCGGGGCGGGGATTGAAAACTCCCGCTGAAACTAAATTAGTTGAATCAGTACTTCGGATTTTACCCATCTTTTTTATTTGTACATCAATATTTAAGCACAGAGAGCAACAAGTTTGGGCATGCCATTTTTATGCCTTTATCTGGGTAGATCTCTGGTACTGACAAGACCAAAAAAAACAAAAAAAAAGAAACTAGCCTTGTGAGTCATCATGGCATGTGTGAACGCTCAAGTTCATCTGCAGAAAAGTGGAAACGGTTTCAGTGACGAATCTGGTTTGACCACTGGAGGCCAAGGACAGTTTGTGTGAACAAACATGCTAGACTAGCCACGTTTTGAAGTAAGCGGACAAGTCAGTCTAAGGACAGTTCCTGACCAAAGTGAAAATCTGTGATGCAGTCCAGAGATATTCTTAAAATGAACTCTTAGCCCTTTCACTGGCTTTAAACACATTTCAGCTTCCTGAAAAAATCAGTACTGGAAAAATTCCTGAGCACCTGCTTTCACACTTTCGTGGGTGTGAGGAAACTAAGAGAAGAAGCTCTTGCTTACGCAGTTCTCCAAATAAGAGGAAAAGCGTGATTGCTTCAAGTTGTTTTTGACTTGATGCGAAAATGTTACTAGATGTTAAATTTAAAAAAAAAAAACATTCAACCAAATAATACATTTTCAACCTAAGTACACTAGCATAATGCTAACGTATTATGCGAAATGCCCTAGCGCACAGGTGTCAAACAATCGCTATTTATTTCATGCACACAAAGTAGCAACACGTTCAAAAGTGCGCGCATTATCACCCGTGAGCATGTTTTACTTTAGCCCTCAGCGTTGCCCGGAAAGTTGCGGCACATCACACAATTACAGTGAAGGGACACAGCTTGAAATTCAGAATTGGCTGGACAGTATCCATCAAGTGATATTTAAAAAACAAATACACACAACAAACAAAACAAAACCCACAATACATATTATCGAACCTTGTCATAAAAGGTCCCCTTATTGGATAAAGATCAATAGCAGTTCGGGTACAAACATGTCAACGTTGGTCCGCAGAAGTCACAAACAGAAGCGAATATTTGACTGTGAGGACGCAAAAGTGGCACGTTTCCACCCGGTAGCATCCTCGTAGCCTCCAACAGAAGATTCACACTTTATTATGGCAACGTCAGTCAAGTGTGAAGCCATTATTATGTGGGAGCAGTGGGACTGGCTGGGAGTATAACTAGGGGTGTAACTAATAATCCCCCCCACCCCACCCCCAACCCTCCAACACACACACACATCGCAAACCCACTCGCTCAAATCACTTTCTGGAAGCGGAATGAAGTCATTCAAACAGAATCTTTATTTAATATATTCAAACAGCTGTGAGGTGTTGTCCCAGTGTCAAATGAACAGGGGGGCCAACAAACAGCTGGCGGGCCATGCCCCCCCTCCCTGAGCCCCCTCCCCGCCCTGCTCGCAATTACACTTAAACACGGCGGATGTGATGCACAAGCATGAAGCATTATCGCTGCAAATCACATACATGAGGAACATTCACCTATCATGCAACGACATCCAAAAGGAGAAGCTGACTTTGAGAAGAAGACTGTGTACTCTACTCCCCTCTAGTGGACAATAGCAGTATGCCAGGTCCAAGCACATCTATTTTTCATCTGTGGGCCTACTTGCACATAAGAAAGCTAATATTTGGCCTTAAGGGGGCATTTTATGGAGATCGGGGGGGTCTTGTACAGCATATTTTTTTCTTGGATCAACCGCTGACTTGCGGGAGAGGAAAATAAAAAAATGGATAATTTCAGAGCGATGAAATAGGGTGTGTAAAGCGTATTTTAATTGTTGATTGTTGTGATATTTTGACACTGTGTTTATTAAAACACCACAGAACTTTTTTTGAATGGCTACAAAATGCATAATGTGTCTCTGTTAATATTACAAATAACCTTAGACTACACTACAGTACTCCATTCACTCGTCATCCAAAAGAAAAGTGAATTAACAATCAAAGACTCGTCATGGATGATTTTCCGGTGCAAAAAGTCAAGTGTTTAACTGCTGACTGCTCGCAGCTCAGTGAATGGAAGACGAATCGCTGCTTATTTTAGGGAATCAACATTTTAATGAAATCACCATTGGCGGCCTGGTCGTGCTCAAAGCCTGTTGGGTACTTCTGGCAGAATCCCAGGAAGGAACGGTTTGCTCTGAACTCTGATTCGAGGTTTGCATGATGGAATTGAATTAACAAGCAGCACAAAATAGACATGGCAACTATTTTCAAACAAACAAGACAGGGAACATTTGCTGCAAAAATAGAATCCCTGAAAAGGCAATTTAGACTTTCTTTTCAACGATTCTATTTGATAACGCGTGGTATCAGTATAAATGTGTGGAACAGACAAGTAAAAATGCACATTGCTAGGTTTGGCATGTCATTGCAATACACTCATCAGACTTACCTTTCTCAAACACAGAACTACAATTAGCATGAGCATGCGAAAGGAGGTGATTGTGTTTTTCAGACAAGCTTGCTGAGAATCAAACATCGTCTTTGCACTTAAGAACATGTGCTTATACTTGAGACACACAGGTGTATGTCCCTCTGATTTTACCCATGTATGCCTCTAGCTAAATATCCTTTGACTCTTGAAAAACAATATGAATCATAAAAAAGTATCATCAATCACATCATTTTCTTTTGATGGCCACTGTCACTGCTGGGCCATTAGAAGTGCTTGCCTCCAATATAATGCACCTGCTCCCTTGTTATTCAAAGCAGCTGTATAACACACACGACAGCGAAAAATATATAATAAACTGTCGTCAGGGCGAATGTTCGTATTTGCAAAAGTGACAATGAAACCGTGACGTTACCTGTATGCCAGACACGTCATTGCTGTTGCAACGCAACTCCAAAAGGCAATACTGAATGATCTTCTTCAGGAGTTTTATGGTGGTTGGCAAGAAATACTGAATGACACTTGCTCGGGTGTGTTTTCTAACAGGCAAGATGAAGGACAGCTGCGTGCCGGTTGAAGGACCCCAAAGAGCCAAGATGGCCGCGCCCGAGGCAGACGCCGGGGACTTCGAAAGATGGCTAAATGAGCGGCTAGACGCGTTGGAAGTCGACCGCGAGGTGTACGGCGCTTACATTTTGGGCGTGCTACAAGAAGAGGAGAGCGACGAGGAGAAACGAGACGCGCTTCAAGGGATTTTATCGGCATTTTTGGTGAGCTAGTAACGCCCTCATGTCGCACGTTGCCAACATGACAGCTGTTTGGCCGCTAAACCAAAGTTGATTCATCGAACGCGTCACAGTTATACAAGTGACCCCTCAGGCATGGGCCATAAACTACACAGAAGTGGACTTTCAAATTCTTCTAAGACAAAACCCGATCCCGTGCTCTTCCCTTTTGCGTCACAAAGTAACAAACGATACAACCGCCTGACTGACCAACTTGGATTGATAGCGTTTGTTTTGTGTACTGTACTCAAACGAGCAGGATGAAGAGGACACGCTGGAAGATGTCTGCCAGGAGATCCTCAAGCATTGGACAGAGTACTGCAAACGCTCGGCGAACAAGCGGGATGCCGGAGATGGTAATTTAATACATATTAGGCACATAAATATTCAACACTGACCTGAAGCTTCTCAACAAGCTGCAGCGTAAACAGACTTCTCATATCTTTAACTCACACCTATTTGATATGCATAGTTTGCAACTGTGCCTGTTATCAGTAACAGATAAACACAAGGACGGATTAGCTGAAGTTTTTCCTGAAAGTTGACACCGCCCTCAATGAGAATAACATGGCTATTTTTGTCTCTCCGGCCAGTTGAGGTCCAGGCCATTGCCAGTATGATTGAGAAGCAGGCTCAGATTGTGGTGAAGCAGAAAGAAGTGTCAGAGGAGTCCAAGAAACGGAAAGAAGCCCTTCTGGCGCAGTACGCCAACATTACGGATGAAGAAGAATATCCTTGATTGAGCAACGTAATGATTTTTGTAATTTAGAGTCTGTGTTATTTACATTCCTGACCACAAATCAAGTCTGCCTTGTTTATTAATTTACTTGCCCTCTCAAAGATTTTTTTTCAAATTTGAGTTATACGGGTCACAATGATGGTGGAAAAGTTTCTGAAATGATCTTCTAATATGTATAATTTTTGTATAATATCTGAATTTTACAAAAACCTGGCATTTGAATTTGGGGTGTTTTGACTTTTTTTTTGTTTGTTGGGGGGGTTTTTTTAGCTGACCACTTTTGCTCTGCGCAGAAGTAGTAATATCGGGTTATTATTGATATGCCAAACTGCACTGCTTTGGAAAAAGGGGCTGTTTTATTTTTGACGCTAAATTGTAAAAAGGCAGAGATGATTTGCTTCCCTTGACTGAAACACTGAAGGTGAAGAGGAGGAGTCGCCAAATGGCCTCGTCATGCCCGGACAGGACAAGTGTATCCTTTCCATGTCAATGTCTTTTTAAAAACAAATATTTTTGTGTGAGTTGTAGCATATGTAAATGTTACGTGACTAAACGGACCAGTTGGCACACACGGTGATTTTGTTCCTTTGTCTGTATGGGGTCTTTAACATGTCAAAAATTGGTGTGTGTGTGTGTGTGTGTGTGTGTGTACCCCACTTTAGCATTAAGCTGCTTGTTTAAAGAGGCTAAAATATGTCATCCTGTGCGCCTCTACGGAGGAAAGGCAGCAGATGACTTCTGCGCTGGTGCTTTTTCCTGTCGGCTGTTCGGTCCTTGACCTCCATTTGGGTGTCAGCCATGTTCAAGAACACCAACGTGGAGGAGGTTCTGAATAGACAAAAGCAAAAGCGGGACCAGGCCCGCGAAGACGCCCAGAAGAAGAAGGAAATGGACAAGATGCAGCGGGAGAAGGACAAACTGGCCAAACAAGACAGGAAGGAGAAGGAGAAAAAGCGCACACAGAAAGGCGAACGCAAAAGATAAGAGCGGGAGTAAGGAATTGTGTGATGTCAGGAAAGGGAAGAGTTGGCTACACAACTCTTCAGTGGGTGCCACGGGCGGGGGCTTGTGCTGCGGACATTTTGCGCTGAAACGTGGGAGTTCATTCAACTGTTTTTGTTATCAAAACTTGAAATCCAATCACGTGCTATCGTAAAAAGATGTGAGCGAGACTAAGAACAAACACAAGAGGCTTTGTTTTGAAATTCCGTCTTTTTAAGGTAATAAACTTTTGGAGCGATTACAATTGATTTTATTTGAAATGTTTCAGTTCTACAAATGTACAAACAGGAGAACACTTTCGAACCATTATGACTGGAAATAAGAAAAATACAAGGCCCAGAACCATCCGAATACTAGCAAGACACTTCTCACATCTAAAATGTTGTGATTGACGAATGAGGAAAGTGAACTCGGCTAACACAACAAACGGCCATTTCCAGAAGATAAAACATCTTTCTATATTTCAACTCGTGCCCGGCATATCCAGAGCAGTGGCTGACATGCTGCATGTCTCAACTTGACTTTGTGATATTTCACTGATGGTGGTATGACATAAACAGTAATTAAAATTACTTTTAATGTTCCGGTCCAAATGGTTAATCGGTTTGAGATTAAAAGAAGAAAAAAAAATTTCACAGCAGAATATCTGCATAATTTTGGATTCAAATAGTTTTAAGAGGAGCGAACAAGCCAATAAATGATTTTAAAGAACTCCCATAAATAGTTAATTTAAATAGTTTTGTTACGGATGCATTCGAATTAATTGAGGAAGGACCCTTGATTATTAATTTGCTCATCTCATGCTCTGCTGATCACCTTGACTCAAATTTTAGCTCAGTGCTCCATTGAAGGGGCTGTTTTCTGATTTGATTAATTCTGTGAGTGCTTCTTAACTGGACTGGGTGTTGTCGCGCTCGATTACAACGTAATAGCGTAAGGGCAGCCCTGTGTGTGCGTGTGTGTGTCTCCTCCCCGTTTGTGTCAATGTGGTCTTCGGGCTTACTGACTGGGCAGGAGGGCAGTCTTCAAGAGAGAACGCCAAAGAGCGATACGGATCTCCCTGTTGGCATTGGGGCCTTCCTCCGGCCTCTTGACGGGAGTGGGCATGGACATCTGGAGAGCGCACCAAAGGCTTGTACGGAGCTTCTTGGTGGTCACGGCGAGCTCCTTCAGGGCGATGACCGACAGCACACGGTCTAGGAAGATGGCGGCATTTCAAAGCAAGCTTTTCAAAGGATACAACTCGCCTCATGAATACTTGAAGCAAAGTTAGACAACGGCAGACGGTCGAAAATTGAACACGACTCAAGTCCTAAAAAAAAATCCTATGCGCAATGTACAGTACACTCAGCATAGCATACCGTAATTAACTGTTTATACAAGGTTTAAGTTAACATTCTGACATTCCTAACTGCATGTCAGCTGTAAAATATGTTAGCCGCTGTTACACTAAAAGGCAAAAATACAACACGCGGACCCACAAAAAAAAGTGTCAGTAAGACCCTAGCTGAAGTCTCCCTGAACTCACATTCAAAATAATAATGATAATAATAAAAAATAAGAATGCATTTAATTTATTATGAACTAATCATTTCAGGGAAATCTCAAAAGTATGTTCTTCTCTTATCTTCTCTTGAAATGTCAAAGGAAAAAAAATTGCACAAGCAGTTTATCGACCATGCTCTTGTATCTTTGATGCGTTCAATAATTTGGAGTGTGTTGTTTTAACAACAAAAAAAAAAAGCGAAAGACAAACAAAAATACACACTCCCCAACTCAGTCAATTAATTACGCTGAAGTGTTATTTGCTGAAATCTCCGTTGATTAAACACGGAACAAAGCGTCCAACATTTGAGGTTCAATTGTGGTTTGCTGCCGAGGCAGCGCCAGCGCACCCGCGGTCACCCCGTCTGCCTCACAGTTTTGAGGTTCCAATTTTGAATCTCCAACCTTGCTGCTCGGAGTTTGCCCGTTAGAACGAGGAGGCGCTCAGAGAAAATGAATGTTCACAATCTGAGGACATGAAACCCAGTGTACGAGTACATTCCGCTTACCGTGGTCCTCTGTGAGTGGAGGTTCAAGCCACTGACGCTCGGACGCGTTGGCAAGCTTTTTCTCGCATCTTGCCAGGACGCAAGATAAGGCCTGCTGATGATTGTTCAGCGCCATGTGAATGGCATCATGGAGAGGTACGTTGCACAGGTACTCCATGTTGTACAAAAGCCAATTCACCTGCAAAACACCCAACGCGCCAATATGAGTTGCTTTGTGATCTGACATTTCTCGATATCGCTAATGATCTCACGTTGGCCTGCTCCCTCTTCTGATTCAAGATGAGAGAGTCGAGTCTGGTCGGGTTGAGCGCAAGTCCGGGTGGGTGTGTCAGGGGCGACAATGGTGTCCATTTGCCCGGAAATGTTTTGGCCAGGATGACCTCGACCTGAAATGAAGTAAAAGACATTTACATCGTGGAACTTCAATTTTGAGCGGTGGTTTTCAACTTCTGTGGCTCGCATTTCTGAATCATTGCAAAGGTGTGACGCCCTTTAGTAAAAGAGCAATAAAGAACCTTGGGGTGGGGGTATCCCTATTCAAAACAGCCTCTAAAAACGCAATACATTATTTCAACCTTGAACTATTTACTATTGATTACACTTGCAATGACATGCAAACCTCTCGCTCCTTTTCCCTTAAGTCACAGGTGTCAAACTCAAGGCCCGAGGGCCAGATCGCGCCCACCATGTCATTTTATGTGGCCCGCAGAAACCAATCAAGCATGTCAACTTGCATGACGCTTGCTAAAATCTCTACCAAAATTTAAAATTATCATATGTCATAAATTAAGATATCCTTTATTTGTCCCGCAATGGGGAAATTACAATACAATAAGAGACATATTGTAAGCATTTGCGTATCACCAAACCCCTCATAACAGTAACTTTAACAATAGTTGAATAAGCCGTTATCGTTGACTTTTTTTATTTGGTTTCAGTCATAACGGCCCTCCACGGGAAACGGTAACTAAAATGTGGCCCACAATGAAAATGAGTTTGACACCCCTGCCTTAAGTCATCAAAGGCTGAATGAATTTTGATTTCTACAGTGGTCGACTCGTGTTGGAAAACTGAAGGTTTCACTGGAAGTACACCCCCCACCCCCAGTTGTGCAAGCCTACCGTCTTCCTCTCCCCTTCCAGATAGCCTAACTGGTCAGAGCATTCATCCAGATGGAGGTAAAACTGGATGATAAGTCCCTCTGGATTCTTTTGCAGTAAAGCTGCCAGAGGATAGTTCCCGTCTTGACAAGTGCTCTCTCCATTGTGAGCCTCGGCGCCCTTGAGCCGACTGTACAATGCCGCGGCACTGTTTACAGTCGTCCCCGCAGCGGGAATCATGCCGGGACCGCTTCCATGAGGCATTGTGTCCTTTTGAGACTTGAGAGGCAGCTGAGTGAACCTTGTGGGGCTACTGTCGACGTGAGCGAGAGGTCTGTATGGCTGCGCGTTCTTCCCCATGATGTTTTCTCCATTAAATCTCTCCATGCCGCCCCGATGGTCAACATGTGGTCTCCTGTGTGCCTCCGCCACGCGAGCGACAGTTTGCGGCCTCTCTTCAAAGAAGCCAGACATCTTTGTTTCTTTCTGCATCAGTGATTTCATCTTGTATTGGCCCTGCTTGGAGCGGAGATTGGAGTACTGGTTCCTATTTATAATATTGTGATTTGGGGGATTTAAAGATCGTGAGAAGGGCTTTAGTTGCGGGGAATATTCAGCAATTTCATTGCCCAGCCACGATGGTTCTTGAACATCCTTACGCTTAAATGCTGGTTTGATATCTCGGCCCCAAAATTCTCCCTCCAGCTGTTTTTCGCGTAACATTGGCATTGATTGGCTGGGGAATTTCCGTTGCTCAAGTATGCTGTCTTCAGGGTATTCTGTCTCTCGTTCTATGTTTGGAAAACATCCATAGCGTCCTTGATTAGACTCATCAGCCAAGAGAGAGTGCAAACCGCTAACCAGTTGGTTCATGTGTTCCGGCATGTCTTGCTGATTATCATGAATGGGCTTTGCACTCATGGCGCTCTCGTAATGATCACGCAATGGTCTGCTCATCTTGTTTGGGAGCTGAAAGTCATCGCTGATTTGAGGGAAGTTGTTAAAGTGCCAATGATTTGCTGGGTACAAATCGGCTGACGGCTCATGGTTGCTCTCCAGTGTCTGTGGTGGGAGGTGGTTCACTGTTTTGGGAATGGGAAGAACTGGTGGCAATCCGTTTGTGTAACTGCTATAGTTATCTCTGTCTCCATTATGAACACTACTTGGCCAGTGCGGATGAGTAGAAATGCCACTGAGCTTCTGGAGAAACTGCTCATTTCGAGACACCACTTGAGATCGAATGAAAGCGTCACTGGAACGAGAGTAAGGAAGTTTATCATCCGCTTCAACTCCAGGATACTGTAAAAAGTCTTCTCTCAATGTCTTGGGACTCCAAAGACCATTAGCAGGAGATGGGTTTCTAAAAGAAATCAGAATTTTATTTGGGTTGTTATGAAATAATAAAAAATGGCTCCACAGGGCAAGAATGAGCAGAAGAAGCTCTTATGTTACTATTTAAAGGGTATTACTGATTTATTATTAGCTCTTTTTAGAATTAGTGACAGGTAAGAGGTGACTTTAACATGAGGTTTTCTAAAACTGAGTTAGTTGTCCTATTGATTTACTGTTCTTTCATTTCATAAAGGTTTCATGATGATGGATTGATTAAATCCCATGATTCTTATTGCAACATAACAATTTATTCTTAAAACAAAATGGGCATCCTCCGTGCAAATTTCTTTTCACCATTGAAAAACTGGTAGAACTTCAATTCGAAATTTGTGTTGCAAAACAAAACATCCAAACTTGCAATTAAGAGATTGCATTGGATAGCAAATCAAAATATCACCAACAGTGGATTATTCCCCCACCTCCCCTGATCCCCCAACTCTACACTGTGATACTTTACATACCCGCTCTTGTAGAATCCACTCTGGATCTCATCACCTCCATCCAAAATACTGGACACTAAACACTGCAGATCAATCTCCTCCTCAATTTCATGTTTTTCAGTGGTTTTCCTTCAAAGAAAAAAAAAGGATGTCACAAAAAATATTTGACACTTTTAATTTTAAATCATGTAAAACATAATACCTACCTGCTCTTGATGCTGTTCAGTGCACAATTCGTGAGTTCATAGGGGACACTGTGAGCAGTGGGAGACCAGAGTTTGAACTCCGCCACTCCCTCTTCCTGAGGACTAAAACCTGACTCGGAAAAGCTGCTATTTCCCCCATCATCATTGACACAAGACTGAAACAAGAACAAATGGGAAACATACAACATTCGACATCTTTCCAGTATTCTTTCAATCTCAGCATTTTCTGTTTTAGGATGACACTTAAAAAAAAAACCCCAGTGGACATCCCTTAAAGAGTTAACATTTCACAATGATCTACAATTTGACACTATTAAGTAGTACTAAGCAGTAGTAATCATACAGTCTGACGTTTTTTTTCTTTAGGACTAATCTGCATTTGAGTTGGTTTTTGAGGCCACTGGGGATGCTGAGCAGTGATTAAGGACTAAATCAAACCATTTTCATCTTAAAGACAACGGATCTGAAGTCATTGCAGTGAATGTGCAGTGTGTGCGCGTTACCTGTGAATACTTACCCGACCGTAAAACGAGGACAAGAAAAGCTCGTCAGTTGCCATTTTGAAACTCTTGAACGCCACCTTGAATTTGACTCTTTATTGTGTTCCTAATCAATCACAACATACGATACTAGTTATTACTTAAGTTCATAGTGTTTACATCATGTTTAGGTTCGGCAGACAGTGATCATTTTATTTTTAATTAGACGTACAACGGAGAAAGCAAAGCCCGCCATTTTGACGGACTTTTACCTTGTTCAAAAAGTGACGGTGGAGCTTTGGCTCTGAATGTTCGTCCCATAATAGAAACATTTAACATCGCAAAATACCAAAATATCCATTTGAAGCGATCTTGAGTGAACCTACCTCGACACTTTTGTTTGATCAATTTATTGATGTCGTGATATTCCAATAACCCAGAAGATCCGACTTGGGCCCCTCCAGCAACTAAAACGTCCTCATGCTCATTGGTCAAACCTGACGTCCAATTAGCATAAAGCTAACCTTAATGAGCACAGCAACACGTAGTTACCACGCCCCATTTTCCAAGACGCTATTATTAATTGATAGGTTATTTGATATACTGTACATATCTATAAATATTACTACGTACTCACAACAAAAGTTCACGTGTTTACAAGGAATCGCACATGATGATTGACGTACAGGCAAACTGGACGGGCTGAGTGCATCACTTTGTAACTGTAATGATGTCTTCCAGTGAAATGAGAGGCCTTCATTTTTTGGACCTTCATCGTCATACAAAAAATACCTGTAAAATTAATTAGTTAAGAGAATTATGAAATGACCTATGTAGTTATTGTGTCTATATCTGAATGTAATAATTTAATACGGGCTGTCTCTTTTTTCAATACTCTGTTATTGTGCAACTTTCAGAGCGTTTGGGGGTAATAACTTAATTAAGGTGTCAATATTTTCAAATTCCTATTCAACTATTGATGATTTGGCCGGTGAACATGATGCGAACACTAGATGGGGACCTCATCCTCCTCATCCGCGCAGCGGCAAACTCGTAAATCTGGTTGGGCCGCGGAATCCAGCTGTGGTGTCAAGTTCGATGTGATGGCTATCTTTTCCCATGATACTCTCCAAAATAAAAGAGTCACTTTGCCAAACTCTTTCGACGTCGTCTTAACCATCTCTTACTCCATGTATAAATGAGTGTCACTGCCATAATCAACTTAATGAATCGCAGTAACAATATTGGTGTTTATTTTTTGTCGCAGCAGATACCAAGCGATGCCTCTTTTTGCGAAAATGACCCTGTAGCTTTTATTTTGAAAGTACCTACAGGATGATTTTCTTCTCGTTAAAGTGACAAGACAAGAGAGAGAGAATAGGAGTTTGGGAAAAGAAAAAGTTAGCCAGCAGCGCTCCAAGAGAAGAGCAAACACAAAGAGGGCGACGCTCGAGCTGAATGATCAGCCTATACAACTTTTAATATCACTGAGCCTGCCTCATGAGGCTTTCCTAACACGCTTTCCACTGAATTCTCAGACGCAAGTTGCTGTCATTGAAACTTGGCGAGATGATTTTAGGGGGTACTTGGTCTGTCCTTCTCTTGCTGCCTGTGGTGGTATCAGCTCAGTATCAAGGAGACAACGGAATTGTCATCCCGGAGCATGGATTCTGCCAACCGATTTCCATACCTCTCTGCACGGATATCGCCTACAACCAAACCATCATGCCCAACTTAGTGGGCCACTACAACCAGGAGGACGCAGGGCTGGAGGTGCACCAGTTCTACCCGCTGGTGAAGGTACAGTGCTCCCCGGAGTTGAAATTCTTCCTGTGCTCCATGTACGCGCCGGTTTGCACTGTCCTGGAGAAGGCCATCCCGCCTTGCAGATCCATCTGCGAGAGGGCCAAGCAAGGTTGCGAAGCTCTCATGAACAAGTTTGGCTTCCAATGGCCCGACCGACTCCGCTGCGAGAACTTCCCCGTGCTGGGCGACGGTCAGATATGCGTGGGACAGAATGACTCGTCTGCCGCCACCGTCCCGCCCTTGCCCATCCCAGGCACCCAGGACGTCTCGGTGGTCTCCGGCCCTGAAAGCTCCTTCCGTTGCCCCGCCGCGCTTGTGGTGCCGCCATACTTAAACTACATGTTCCTGGAGGAGAAGGACTGCGCCGCTCCATGCGAGCCGGCCCGCGGTGGCGGCTACATGTTTTTCACCGACAAGGAGATCCACTTTTCACG
Organism: Hippocampus guttulatus; assembly: GCF_054856545.1. Lineage (NCBI taxonomy): Eukaryota > Metazoa > Chordata > Actinopteri > Syngnathiformes > Syngnathidae > Hippocampus > Hippocampus guttulatus. The sequence goes on from NC_141276.1 coordinate 8,263,148, forward strand.
CATCTGGATTCTGGTCTGGTCGGTCCTGTGTTGCGCTTCCACCTTATTCACGGTCACTACTTATCTGGTGGACATGCAGCGATTCAGGTACCCTGAGAGGCCCATTATCTTCCTGTCGGGCTGCTACACCATGGTGTCCATCGCTTACATCGCAGGCTTCTTCCTGGGCGACAAAGTGGTGTGCAACGAGAGCTTCAACCCAGACGGCTACAAGACACTCGTCCAAGGCACCAAAAAGGAAGGCTGCACCATCCTCTTCATGATGCTCTACTTCTTCAGCATGGCCAGCTCCATCTGGTGGGTGATCCTGTCCCTCACCTGGTTCCTGGCGGCGGGGATGAAGTGGGGCCACGAAGCCATCGAGGCCCACTCCCAGTATTTCCACTTGGCGGCCTGGGCGGTGCCGGCCGTCAAAACCATCAGCATCCTGGCCATCGGGCAGATCGAGGGCGACGTGCTGAGCGGCGTGTGTTTCGTCAGCCTCAGCAACCTGGACCCCCTGCGAGGTTTTGTCCTGGCGCCTCTCTTCATCTACCTCTTCATCGGGACCTCCTTCCTACTGGCCGGCTTCGTGTCGCTCTTCCGCATCCGCACCATCATGAAGCACGACGGCACCAAGACGGAGAAGCTGGAGCGGCTCATGGTGCGCATCGGCGTCTTCAGCGTGCTCTACACCGTCCCCGCCACCATCGTGATCGCCTGCTTCTTCTACGAGCAGGCCTTCCGCCCGCACTGGGAGCGCAGCTGGGTCAGCCACAGCTGCCGGAGCCTGGCTATCCCGTGCCCGCCGCATACGGGGCCCCGCATGACGCCGGACTTCACCGTCTATATGATCAAGTACCTGATGACGCTCATTGTGGGGATCACGTCTGGTTTCTGGATCTGGTCTGGGAAAACGCTGCATTCCTGGCACAAGTTCTACACCCGGCTGACAAACGGCAAACACGGCGAGACCACCGTGTAGGATGAATGGCCTGCTCTTGGATGGACTGATTGTGCTTTTCATGGCGGCCGTGTGTTGGTTTGAGGAGGGGGGGGGGGGGGGGGGGGGGCAAGTTCTTTGGTATTTCGAGCCGCGAAGCTAAAAAGTGTTTGGGTTTTGACCAAGCAGCGAGCTGGATTAACGCAGGCCGAACGGGACAGTCTGACTGAACAAACACACAACAAACATGGCCGACGTGGCCATGTGCTGAAATGCTCACCTTCTCGTTCCTCCTCTTCCCCCCACTTTCTTGGCTCCACGGTCCAGCAGCCAAGACTGGAGCACAAAGAGCATTTCACATGTAATTAAATTCAAGTGTAAATAGTAATTGTAAAAACATGAAAGTATATATTTGTATTTAAAAAAATAATAATAATACTACCGCTTAATTGTCAGTCTACCTGCTTCTCTTTTGCACCGCAACAAAGCCAAATAGATCTGCCCCCCCTTTAAAAAAAATAAAAAGAAAATACCATAATAATGGTCATCATATCTGCAGTTATGTGAGCCTGATCCATGCTGGATTTTTGTATGTTAAAAACAACAACAAAAAAAAAAAGTAAAACCAAATTGGCATAAAATAATGTCAAGTTCTATCAGCAAAATGTACAAATGCCCTGCTTTACTTTATTACTGTATGTAGTCACTTTATATGGAAGCTACGAAATACTCTTGTGTAGTTATACAACCAACGTAGGTGTTCGAATGTTATTTTGCCTTCAAAATTTGGGTCGGAATGATCGCTGATACAAATTGCTCACATGATGTCAGGCATTCATACGTCCTACTTTCCTGTTTTTATTTTCTCTTGACATCCTGGGAGATGTGCTTGTTCTTTCTAAAACAGAACAATATCACCAAGAGCAGATCTCATCTAGTATTTCAAATGCGGGCCGAGAGGAAGTGTCATTCATCGGCGTAGTAATCGGGCGGACATTGAACGTGGCCCGACTTGTTTCTGCGGGCGAGTAAGATAGCGTTATGCCCCACGGCTATACGTAATCTAAACATCAGTGTGGGCGGCAGCAAAACTAAAAATGCTTCATTGTTGTCATGTTTTGAGAACCCTGTGAGAGTATAATTACCCGCTGCTGCTCCATTGCTAATCAAAACGTATGAATGGTTGACATCTTTGGGCAGTCGTGTAGCTCTTGTCACACGTATTATCTACATTTTTAGAATGTCAATCTTTCAGCTGTTGTGCAAGAATAACCAAAGTTGTAAATTTAATAGGATTTTGTTCCCAAAAGTCATCGAATGTCAGTGGCGATGTGCTAGCCGCTAATATTACATTTCCATTGCGTCAGGTCCGCCATATTTGTGGAATACTTTTAGTGTGTTTTGATTCATGTTACGTTTTTGTACGGTTTCCTACTAAATTGTCTCGAGATCACGTCAAACCAAAAATATGTGTCAATCCAAATGTGCAGATTAAACACCTCCTTGTCAAACGAAATGGTTCATGTAAGTGTGCTTCGCCATACTGGGTCGGTGATTAAAACACAATCTTTGGCTGATGAGTTCAAAAGGCGCCAATGTTGTTTTCACAGAACAGCCTATTCATATTTCTAAAACCAAATCATCCATCGAAAGTCATGGGAAGTGAATGCCATGATAAAAAAAAAACTATTTAACTTCACAGCCAATATTTTGAGTAACATCATCACAATGAAGGGAAGTCATCTTGTGTAAAACTAAAATAAAATCACATTTTCAGCAATGATTTGAACATTAGCAGCTCATCTGGAAAACTGTATGCTCACATTTTAATCGTATTTATTGAATAATATCGCTTAGCGCGGTGTTACGGCGGGCGAGTGGTTAGCCCACCCGTTTAACAGTTTTCAGGTTGAGTATTCAAATCCAGTCTGCGACTGTCTTGTGTGTTCTCGGCGTGCTTCTGAGTTTTCCTCCCACATTACAAAACATGCTTCTTAGGTTAATTGAAGACTCATTTTCAGGATCTTTGATAGATGACTTTTTTTTGGGGGTGGGGGCATCGAAGGTTACACCATAAAATAAGACATAAGGCCTATTGGAAACTTCATGAAAGTGGCAATCGCAAACAAAGCAGTTCCTGTGAATTGCCTTTTTTTTTTTTACATTTCTTTTTTTCTTCCAAAACGGTTGTTGTGAAATCTGTGAGAACGTGACCTCTCCAAATGGTGGCTCGCCTCACACATAAGACCACCAAGTGCACAAAAAAAAGAGAAAAGGGAAAAAAAACAAAACAAAAAAAAACCACCCCCTTTTGTTCGAGAGGCCGCGGTTAAAACAACACAGGGATCATCTGGCGAGAAACGCCTGCGCCATCGGATAGGCGTGAAAGTCTTCCCGCATGCCTGCCTGCCTGTTTGTTGGAGGGAATCTAAAAAAAAAAAAAAAAAAGGTGGTTTCAGCGTTACTTCCCCGCTGCCAAACTGGAATCCCCCAAGCTGTGTTCCTCAGCTCCAGTGGATGGATCTCGGCGCTGATGTAATGAAGGCCATGGGTGTGTGTGTGTGTGTGTGTGTGTGTGTGTGTGTGTGTGTGTGTGTGTGTGTGTGTGTGTGTGTGTGTGTGTGTGAGTGTATTGGGCTGCTGGGGAGGGAGAACTGGGAAGCTGATCCTCTCGCCTCGCAGGCAGGGAGGCTTCAGGGCTCCAAATGTACCATTGTGTGCGTGCATGTCATCATATTAGTTTACTTGGGAGGCTTCGGTGTTTCTATACACTCGTCGTCTCTGACCCGCCGGACAAGAGCCTCTTTCTTGTGTTCTTATCGCCGATCTGGCCTTGGCTACGGATGGGCTTGAACAACAGACAGTTAGCGATGATGAAAGGTAGGAAGAGATATTCCAAGAGAGAGGGGTGGGGGTGGCGGCGGGGTGAGACATAAATCGACCTGCGCCTCCCTTTCTCACTGTCTATTCTAGCTCGACCCCCCCCCCACCCCCCGCCCTCCTTTCCTCCTCTCTCCGCTCAAATGAATGGGGGGAATGCGAGTGAGTCAGTGGAGCGGCGCTAGGCCTCGGCCTCCAGTGACAGACAGTCTCCAGTGCGCTGCTCACTTCAAAGTGCTGCTGAAACCTGACTAGCTCCTTGTAAACACTGCCGCCTGGCCCCCAAAGCCCCCCCACCCCTCCCAAACCCTCACCCACCCCTGCCTCCCTCCACTTCCTGCGCTTAACTCAACTTAATGGCTGGCTTGTTTGGCTTTGCACCCAAGCAGAGAGGCGAGCGAGGGAGAATGGCTCCAAGCGGACGGGGAGAGGGATTGTTTCAGGGTGAAAAAGGCACCGGGTTTGGAACGCCTGATGGAAAACCTGCGTTTGCATCGTAAAATGAGAACACACCCCTGGTTCAAATACCAGCTTTTTCCTTTTTCATGTGAACAGAATGAATAGAATCTGGCATGTGACTTACTTATACAGTCCAGTTGAAGACAGACATACTGTATCTGTTCGGAGGATACAGATGAATGCTGTCGAATAAACTGTCCGCATCCGTGTGCACACCAAGAATGTGTTCGACCTGCAGAGTCAAAACAAAAGCAAACGAAATCAAATTAATCCAGATGTTCTCAAACTCTTTAGATCAAGTACTCCGGAAAAAAAAAAAGAATGCTTGGCTTTCCACCAACACAATGAAGTACAGTAACGCCTAACTGTCAGTCAAAATCAAGGTTTTACGTCTACAAAGATATTCAGCATTATTGCAACTGGCAAGCCAGTCTTGAATATTGGGGGGGGGGGGGGGGGGGGGGGGGTAAATAAAAAAATGTATTGCACATAAAAGGTAAAAAATGATAACAATCAACCTAAAAAAATGAAACGTAAACAGCTGATAAAGATTAAATACATTTCTTATTCTTAAAATAAATCAAGCTAGACTACACTTTGGCAGCGCCATTTTAAGAATCTCACACACACACACACACACACACACACACACACACACACACACACACACACACACACACACACACACACACACACACACACTTGACAACAACCTTGACCAAGCTTGCCAAAGCAGAATTTAGAAGTGCTAGTGCCTACCAGGAAGTAAGGCTTTTCCCACTGATTGGTCTAGTTCTGTTAGCACTCTGAAATCACTCCGCCAGCCCTTTTCCTATTGGATGCGCCTTCTGACATTGCAGCTAACGCCCACCTTGCGCATGGCGCCTCGACGCGACATGGCGTTCCATCCTCGCGGCGCATAGCAATGAATCGATTCGTCGATGGCGTGCCGCGCATTGCTAAGTGCAGTGTGAAAAGGCTTTCAGGTTGACGTGCCAATTACCAGGCCACTGTATTGTAACTCAGTTAATGTCGTTTGAAGCCTTTAAAGTTCCTATGTTTGGGCCATCATGACCTAAATCCCCCTATATACCTTTTTTGCAATCACATTACCTAGGTCTTGAGCATTGGTTTTTATTTCTTGCTAAATGCAGCCCCTTCTTGCTCCCTTTTCATATCAGATAAATCTGGCAATTGGACAACCCTGTGTTCACTTTCTAATCCACCATCTTTGAATCCTTTTGTCTGCGTCCAAGAGGGAAAATAGGCGTGCATTCTTCCTGATGATGTTGATATTTCATCTAAAGGTTATTGCGTGAGACCTTGAAACATCTGGAAACACAATCAGATGCTTTGCCGTTGACTCATCCAGGTTGCCGTCTGCAGGGTTGACGCTGATGATGATGATGATGATGATGATGATGATGATACCTCGCCAAACTGCAGACAGGATCATTCACGTGCCCTTCACTTTTCCGTCGACACCCGCTCCTTTGGGTGTCGGTCCTGTCCCGCGTCCCTTGGCTCGGATGTTGGCTCCTGCACGCTAGGTTGGCTCGCTCGCTCGCTCGAGGGCAAGAAGGGACAAGCCGGAAGAATGCTCCCGCAGTCTTTTATTGTGATGTGACTCGTAATGTCAGCAGGCCTTCTCATAGAGGGATCAAGTTATGAGTGCCCAAGCCTGAATGCAGCACCTTTTAACTCTTTGGAGACTCACTGAGTTATCCCGCTAATATAAGGCTTGTGTAAAAGGTCGTTTGAAGACAAAGAGAAAGAGGGGGAGGAACTTGAAGACATGCAACCGAACCTGTTTCTCATCACATCCTGGCACAGACCCAAGAAGAACTCAACCTCTGCACTCTGGATTAGTTGCAGTCATATATTATGATGAACCATAGGGGAGCAGCGGACATTTTCCAGAACACATCTATCTATCTCGCGAGCCCTTGAAATCTCTAAAGGAAGTCCAAGATGTTCTCTCGCACCCCCCCCCCCCACAAAAAACCCTCCCCTCCTCTCCACACGTTCCGATGGCCGCCGTTGAGAATTGGGCTGAGCTCAGCAAGGCTGGCACATCACATTTTGGACTTGGACGCCAGATGCTAACCGCGTGGATGGATTGTGATACAGCCACACACAGCTCACTTTTGCAATGTTCAAAATGTGCGGTCAGCCTAAATACCACCGCGTTGTAGGGTCCAGACGATGGATAGACACTCACAAAAGGGTTTCTCCATCAGAATCACTGATCCACATTTATTTCCCATTTTCAAATATTTGCTCCATTAAATTGTATATTAATTTAGGGGTGAAAAAAAAGCCATCGAGTAATTCGAGTACTTCAACAAAAAAAATGCTAGAGGATTTTTTTCCTGAATTGGGTCACCATTTACTGTATCTGGATACATCTTTTTGACAGATATCTTACTCCATATGTATTAATTTTGAAGTTGGCCTTCGCATCACAGTGACTTGACTTCCACACATCATCCTGAAATCATGTTCAATTGCAAATTAAGGACGCTAAAAACCACAATTTAATTACGCTATCATTGCACAAGACGGCACCAGTCTTAGGTGTTCGCCGCGAGCAGGCAGCTACTAGCAGCTGCCTGGTACAGCCCGGCAACAGCCGTCTGATTACTTTTCAGAGGCAGTTGGCAATTGGCGAAAATGACTCGACTCATTTTGATGCTGACAACCTGACACAGATGCAGTTCCTACCAATCCGTTTTTTAACAAATCAAGCTTACTCAAATGCGCTGGTTTAGCCGGCAAAAGTCAAGTCAAGTCAAGTCAACAGTATTTATAGAGCACTTTCAAACAGCCATCGCTGCATACAAAGTGCTGTACATGGAGCAACTTAACATGCACAATAAACAGTAAGACAAATCGGTAATAAAGGCGGTAGAAAGCACCAAACAGTAAAACCAAGAACAAATCTAAGTCATGCTACTGTGGTTCTGACGTCATGTCGTCCCGTCGTCCAAAATCTCACCTGCCTGTTTCTAGACGACAAAATACAGTTTGCTGGTAAGCGCAATTGAAATTTACGAAAAAAGCAATTGTAGGATGTATAATCATAACTATATTAAAATCCAATATTTGTTTATTCAATTATTCTAATTTCTGTAAAATATCTAAATACTAAAATATTCAATACTCAAATCTTGTCACTTCACAGTGTTTCTCTTGGCACAGTTTTGCACCAATGGAAGTAAAAAATACCCGAATAATCGCTCTGTTAAAAGGGCTCTGATTTTTAATGGGGTCTGGTATTGGCTTTCTGCAGATTGTGCCGGTATGCCCGGCAGAAATCATTAAAAGGCTGATTCATCGGGATTCACAAGTTCCCCGCCATATTGCCTTGATAATTCGATCAACATGTTCGTCACGCCCAAACTTTAATAGTAATTGGAGAGTGGCTTCACCCCAGCCTTCCTCTTCGCTTTACTTTTCCTGGTGGCTCATTTTCACGCCTCGTGCACACCATTTGTCTACTATTTTATTGCTCGTAGACTGCTCAGGGGAGGCCATTAGAGGGGCCAGGGGAGCTGCTGGATGAGGGGCAGGGGGGGTACAGTCTTGCAATGGCAGGCGGGGTATCTGGCCTCGACTCTTTTAGGGAAGGCTGTGCATGTTATCAGGCAAGAAGAAGAAGAAGGACGACTTCAAGAGCCCCTCCAGCTGCTTAGCCGAGAGGTGCCGACAGCTGTCTGACAGATATTTTGGGAGCCTGGAGCATGCCTGGGATAATAATGGGCTTGATTGGGAGGAGTGTTTGTGTGCGTGTGTGTTTGTGTGAGTGTGTGTGCATGCAGGCATTGGAATGGTAAATGCGCAACTAGATACCACAGCGCGAACACATGCTCGCCACTGTCTCTAAAGCTTCAGTGGCGAATGATAACAGACAAGCAACAAGTAACTGTGTTGGACAATTAAAGCTCTTTGTGGTTATGCTGCAATGTTTGTATTCAGGATACAAACTATGTTCACACTTATGACAACAAGCTCCCATTGTGAAGTCATATTTAGTGAGGCGTTTTGTTGTTGGATACGTGCTGTAAATAATAAATAAATAAAAAAACAGACACACAACATCATTAGTCATATCATGTGGCGTAATATTACGAGAATATGCGTTTTTGTTTTTTTCGGGGGGGTCATCAATCGAAGTATGCAAAATGTTGTCAGACATCGGTGACAAATTGATCGCTCTGTTTGACTGTCAGTGCATGACATTGAAATACACAATGATGTAGTACACAAAAGCAAAGCAACGGTAAATAAAATGGCAAAATTAAACTCAGCAAAACGTTACTGACCGCAGATGGTATGACAAGCAATGACTTCTCTGTTACTGTGGGAGTTAGAAATGTTTGAATGTGCATGCGCAGTGAGATTTTAATGCCACTTATTTTCAATAAATGCTGTACATTTGTCATTTTCCAGAAAAAGTCCCAATTTATGAGATTAAATCATGTTTTTGAGAATTAAAAAAAATCATTTTACTGATATGTGTAATTCATTTTGGACTAAAAAAATTACATTATGAGAATTCAGGCTTATTTTTTCAAGGTAAAACATCTAAAAAGGTTCCAGTAAGCCTTGTCCCCATTGGTCTATGCGTGCCACCTCTAGGAAACCTTTACTGTATGTGCAACAGGTAATCTCCCCCCACCCCCCACCCCCCACCCACACACACACAAATATGATCTAATCCGGTGTGCCACGATAATTTCTCTCCCATGAGCGTCTGCGGGGCCCGGGGCCTTTGATGATGACTTATTGAGTAGGCTCCTCTCTGGTGAGCGTGCGGCCCCTCCACCCCCCCCACCCCCGCGCCTTTCCCTCCCCACAACCCGCTGTTTAAATGGAGGCCCTCTAAACAGCCCTGTCTAAGGAATTTACAGCCTTGGCCCTGTCCAGGAGAGAGAGAGGGAGAGGGCAGCAGGGAGGGAGGCACACTGAAGCCTTGTCCCGACACAGCCAAGATGGGAATGAACAGCTTCGGGCAAGGTGTGTGTGTGTGCGTGTGTGTGTGTGTGCGTGTGCGGTTCTCCTCAACCTCTGCGTGTGTTCGCTTGCGCCTTGCACACTGCTTGTTGTGCTGGTGTTCATGGGTGTATGTCCAAAGATGAATGAGCGAGTGGTTATAGGAGGTCTCTCCAGCTCTGTAGGATCTCTGTAATTTCACATAATCACTTCCATGTGGACCAGCCCAAAGGTGCACACGCTCCCCCAAGAAAAACGTTTTCGTGCTGGGCTACGCTATTGTAGGATAGGTACGGTGAGAGCGAAATCGAGGCGACACCACAAAAGGTGCGGGAGTGAAAGCGCCCCACCACACACAGCAGGTGGCGCTATTTCAGTCAAATATGTGATTTCATGCAGATCAATGATTAATTAGAAGCCTCCCCTGTCACATCAAAACTGAAATGTACACTGTCGTCATTATTTTTCAAATGTAAACTTTTTACAAAAAATTTATGACAAAAGTGGTCGTAATTTTACAAGAGCAAACTACTAGTACTGTAAGTAATAATAAGATTAAGTCAGATTTTTTTTCAAGATGGCATGAGCTATTTGAAGTATTATTTTTAGTAATATGATTATATGAATAACAAGAACAATATTTTGTTCGCAATCATTTCAGTTCATCGGCAAGCTTAGCAGAAGCCTGATGACGGTCCGAATCAATTGAATCGAGTGTGTTGGAAGACGAAAGTGTTTAAAAACAGGCTGGATTGGGGCTTTCAAGGACGGGAATTGGGCACCCCTGATTTTCTGTATATCCAAATCCAACTGTGAGGCGACGGGTGGGGGGTATTTGTGACGTGTGGCCCCATTTTATGGTCTTGTTCTTCCGCACCAAACTCCTCCAAGAACTCTCCTATCACGGGCCTTGCGTTGAGTCTTGAGCGATTACATTCATGGGAACTATTTAAGGTCGATTGATGAACTAATAATTTCATAGTTTCAAAAAAAAAAAGGTGTGTCCCAAGACTTTTGTAAAGGTGGTCTCAAAACTGAATGAGTTGTTGTTGTTTCTTCCAACGTCAGAAATGCAATTGTCATGTTGGTGAAGAATTTCTTTGGAGAAAGGGTTGCTTACAGTTGTTTTCTTGTGTCTCGGAAGTTTATTCACGTGACGAGGCTGACAGTTGTGATGGTGAATTGCGCCATCTTCTGTTAAAATGCATTACTACAACAAGGAACTCAGAACCCACACGTTTTTTTTGGGCACTCATCGAAGAAAAAAAATCTGAACGTTTGGAGAACAAAACCCGTTATAATAATAATATAATATACTAAGAAAAAAAGTATTCTATTTTTTTGATTGGGGATACTTTTGGGGGATTTTTAAACAAATTGTGACTTTACTTTATAGATATAAAGTTGCCATGGGCGGCCCGGTAGTCCAGTGGTTAGCACGTCGGCTTCACAGCGCGGAGGTACCGGGTTCGGTTCCAGCACCGGCCTCCCTGTGTGGAGTTTGCATGTTCTCCCCGGGCCTGCGTGGGTTTTCTCCGGGTGCTCCGGTTTCCTCCCACATTCCAAAAACATGCATGGCAGGCTGATTGGACGCTCTAAATTGTCCCTAGGTGTGAGTGTGGGCGTGGATGGTTGTTCGTCTCTGTGTGCCCTGCGATTGGCTGGCAACTGATTCGGGGTGTCCCCCGCCTACTGCCCGGAGACGGCTGGGATAGGCTCCAGCACCCCCCGCGACCCTAGTGAGGATCGAGCGGTTCGGGAAATGGATGGATGGATGGAAGTTGCCATATAATTTCTTCACTTGTCTTCAAAACATTTGATTGAATTTTCTATCCTGTTAATGTATAGTGAAACAAAGCAGTCAAATCCTTTCATATTCGGCTTTGGAATGAGTTCTCAGTCTCTGTTTGCTTGAACAGACTGTGCACAAAGTAGTAAGAAAACAATGTTGTCTACTCTCCACATGTTTGCCCGCAGCCGGAGGTTACGCTGACATTCGTTTCCGTATGTCTGGGACGAACAGAAGTCGGGTCAGAGGTCAGCAGTTTCCCAGTCCCTCGCAAGATTGGTCGTGCCACTGTTGAAAGTTGAGTGCAGGCACGACGAGGACACGTGATGAAGTCGTTTTTGTGTTTTTGACGATTTTTTATTTAATGCGAGCCAAGTTCTGCAAAAAGCCTTGTAGTGCGGGTGAATAGACGATAGAGGGCAGTGCAGCTCAATTGTACAGTCAGCCATTTTGGTTTGAAGCAGTCATTTCTCAGTCATTAGCGTTCACCAGAAAGTTTGGGGGAAAAAATCCGCTCCTGACACTAGTTCTACCGCTCAAGACAAAACTGGGCAAATCAGAACAGGATGCATGAACAAGTCTCAAGGACCCATGCACATTGAAGAGGTAGTCAGACATATTGGCTTGAAGCGGTGATTTGGGGCCAATTCCAAGGCTTTGATAGATTCCTATTCCAGGGAATTCATCCAAATTGAAAGCAGGTGTCCTTGACAGAAAGGTTAAATCGCAAAGCTTTCTTGCCAGTGGTTTCTGATCATTTTAAGGATTCCCCGTGAAAAAGGTGGTGTGAGAGCCTGTTCAAGGCTGCGCTCTTACTTTTCATCACAACCCAATAAGTAACCGTGAAAGCAGGAAATAAACCGCTGCGTTTCAAGAACGAGCGTTTTACACGCTATGAAATGGTCGACTGCTTGAGAGTAAAACTGCCCACATTGTTTCTGGACTTTGCAGCAACCACTTCCTCAATGAGAAATGCAGATAAGAAATGAGATAGTCATCTTGTTCCTTGCATGCAGTGACTACACATAGTTTTGCATTTACTGCAACTGCACGCAAAATTTATTTTCTCAAATTCAAATGTCATATTAAAAGAAGCTTCCCACTTCTGTTTCCAGAGAAAAAAAAATTCTTGCTTCTTCCGTGTCAATCAGCAGGCCCCATCTGGACCCGTGTTCATGTTGACACTGGAGCAGCCGTGGTGGGATAATTGCAAATCACAGCGGTTGTTTTCTCAGGGACAAGTGAGAGACCGCCCGCATGCATTCCATCAGCCCCATCGAGGAGGGGGACCACTTGGCGGAGGTGGTGGGAGAGGCTCCAGACTCTGTTGTGTCTGGTCAGAGGTGATGCAACCCCCCAGCGGAACCCCGTCACGCAAACGTCAACTACAGATTTGAAGCCATTTTTTTCCCCAGGGGAAATAACGCAAAACCAATTATGATGTTTGAGGGTAAAAAAGTTGTTTGCTATCACAGTATGTGGAAAGTTCCACACAGTAGAGAGAAAAGTTGCTTACTCACTAACCGCTATTAATATGAACGAAAGAGACATTATTATAAAGTTGCTTTTTTTTCTAGAATCACATTTTATTTGGACTAAAATCTCAGAATGTGGCAAAATAAAGGATTAAATATATATACGTGTATATATATGAAGAATCATAGTTGTAATTTAAAAAGTCATGTTACAAAAACAAAGATTTTTTTTTAACAAATACATAATAGTCATTGCTGAGATGCATGAACAGCCTCTTTGTATTTTCCGTCTTTTTCGGTCAATGTTTGATTTGAGTCCTTTGCGGTCCCTGTGAGATCACTGGTGTGGAATTTTGAGCACGGGAGGACAGATTCCTGAGTGCGATGTCCATAAAAGCCAGTTGAGTTGCCACCTCAAGTGCAGATGTTCTCCACGGTGGGAGGAAAGGAAACACCTCCCCTAAGGCATCTGCTCCAGCATGTGGATGATGCCGTTATAAAACAAGACGTCACATCTCTCGCTCTTAAGAGGCAGATGTCCACATACTTCAGAATTTATGAGTCTTTCACAGCTTTTACAGTCCACGGGTAGGTGATGACTCCCCTAACCCATCCAACAAGTCACCAACACACTTTTCTGCTTGATAAAGTGAGCCACGGCAAATGAGTGAAACAAACGAGCACAATGAGACCTTTGCCTGGCCGGCTCTAGATAAATCTCCACCTCTTGTTTATATGCTGAAAGGGCTTTTGAGTACAGATAAGGTGTTTGCAGCATGCAGGTTGGTGGTTGCACCCCTGGTTGGAGGGTGGAGTCAGTAAGGAGGGTATGAGGAGCGACTGCGAGCCGGCTTAGTTTTGTCACACGTCGACCGCAAGAAGACAGGAAGTCAACTACCGGGCTGGGGAAATGAGAATCTAAATTCAAGCAGACCACAAGAGGAAGCAGTCATCATGAGCGTGGACGCGGGAGGACAGCGGCGTTATGTGTCCACATTCAAGATGCAAATCCAGTCTAGGAATGTACCGAGAAGAAACGATAGAGTGACGGCAGATGCGGGTGAGGACGCTGCTTGATTGTTTTCTTGGAGGAAAGGCCTTGAAATAAGTGTGAGCATATTGGTGCTTCACCTCAATGACATCATGGCTTTGAGGGAGCAGCAAAATGAACTCAGAGGTTGACAGATATATCGTCAGCCCATAGGATGATGACATTAAATTGATCGTGCAGCAATGAAATGTGACCTATCATTTCCAAGCAGTCAGTCTCCAGACGTAATCCCAATAGAGCAAGCGCTTTACCTGCCAAAAAGGAGAAGTACGTGGACACTATGAGCACCAGATGTCACAGTTTGTTTTTTGTTTTTTTGGCTTTCTATATTATATTTAATACAGAGCAGCGGGGACAATAAGTGTAAGGTATTAGACAGGCCAAGTCAGTCCTCTGTTAAACCCTTTTGAGCAAGCAATTTACCTGCTAAAGAGAAGTCTGGGGACCCATACTCTGCATTTTGGGCAACAAATGGAGACGTTTTCTTGTTTTACTTTTTTTTTTTTTAAATATATATTAAATACAGAGGTTTTCGATAGCAACATCAATCGACAGACTCAAACCCTACAGAGCACACCAGTGGACACCTCTTCTGCATTATGAGCACCAGATGGCACTGTTTTTCTTTCCCTTGGCATCTTTCATATTTAATACGGAGTAGCGATCCAACGGTTGTATGAATAATGAGCATTCGTTTAACAATGTAATATTTTGGCCACCCCAAATGACCTTACACATTCCCGTTCCGTGTGTGTATCCTCGACACGTCTCTGCACATATCTTCCCTAAAAGTGCTCTTTGTGGTGTTATTTTTGTTCAAAGCAGCGACAAGTTGAGTCAAAGTGCTGCCTTCAGCCTTGAAAGTGATATAGTCCAAATGTCAACGAAGCGGCAAAGACGCTGCCGACAAACCCCCCGCAACTATGCTGAAAAGGTCAACACATAACACGAGTGTTGTGTGTTGACATCGCTTATTGTTGACGGTTGTTCGGCGTTTCTTGCAGCTAAATGGTTGGGCGTGCGGTGTCCTGTAAATGGTTTATCGATGGTTAATAATTAGTTTCTGTTAAAAAGCCGGAATGACTCATTTGATTCAAAAAGTGAGCCAACATGAAATAGTGCTGCCATAGAATGGAGTAAAAGGTGACTTTAACTTAAATTTCACGTGTTGAACTTCCTAAATAATAGCGAACCTCGGTTTGAGGTTTTACCGATGTGCTTTAACACGGTACAGCACAAGGCAACTATTTAGCATAATCTGCAGGTGTGTACAGTAAACGGTTATATTGACATCCTCTGTTTTGCGTCCTGTGCAGAAGTCCCTCCCCCTCGCCAGCGCACCGACCCGCCTGTCTTCATGCAGCCGCTGCAGGACTGCTATGTGGATGAGGGTGAGGATATCACCCTAGGTGCCGTCCTCTCTGGGAGTCGACCCATCAAAGTCACATGGTTGCACAACGGTGAGAATTGACACAAATCGATGGCTGCCAAAAAACGAAAATAGATAGGCGCGATTAAAAGTATTTTACCGCAGTTGACTTGGCCTCCTCCATCATCTAAATGTGTTCAAAATGATCAGGTTTCACGCTTGGCTGTTGAAAAATGATTCCAAAATATTGTCAGGAGAGGGAATCGAAACAGATACTAAATCCGCTTTCAAGTCTGGAGATGCCATGGCTGAAAACGCAAAGGAAGTCAACGCAGATATGGTCAAAAGACCAGATAAGGAGTCGTTGACGATTCGGTCGTGTAATGCTCGCAGAATGAGGGAACTCACATCATTGTTGTCCCAAAATGCACAACAGCCAATGGGGACAGGCAAACATGCTAAGGCAGAACTCACGGTAGCTGACAGAAAGAAACCTGAGGGGATTTCCCAGGAGAACGGATGGGCAGAAAGGGCAGAAACGTGATCAATCAATAGAAAAGCAATCGGTGACTAATAGGCTTCTTCCCTCACCATAAAGAAACATGGACTCTTGCTTCTGAACATTTGACCATCCTTCGCTCGTTCCTAAATGGCAGGTGAGGTAGCCCGTTTCGGAATCCCCACACTGGACGGCGACAACGTAAGCTTGGTTGTGCGCGAGTGCCTGCCAGAGGATGCTGGTGCGTACACCTGCGTGGCGGAAAACGCGTCAGGGAAGACTTCTTGTTGCGCCGCCGTGTTTGTTAGAGGTGAGGACCAATGAGGGAGCATCCCGATACGAACAGCGTTGTTGTCATCTATTGCACTTGCTGTCTTGTCAAATTATTCAACTCTTATGTTGTATGACCGTTTTCTGCCAACAGACTTTGAAACTATTTGTAGCATGCGGAGTCGAGCTCATGTAAATAAGAGCATTATGGGAAGCGGGAAGCCACTTCAGCCTCCTCAGGAGGGTCAGCACAACTCCAGAGGATCCACTGGCACCTCTCCAAACAGCTCTGATCCGCAGAGTCCAGTCTCTTCTCCACGAGGTTACGATTTTATGGGGTTGTTGATAATTCGGTTCACTTTGGTTGTCATGCCTACCAAGATGGGACCCACAAAAAAGTCCTGGGACACCTTGCCCAAAAAGAAACAGGAAGTCTGCGATTTTGGTTTGAAGAGGTTGACTT
Organism: Hippocampus guttulatus; assembly: GCF_054856545.1. NCBI lineage: Eukaryota > Metazoa > Chordata > Actinopteri > Syngnathiformes > Syngnathidae > Hippocampus > Hippocampus guttulatus. The sequence goes on from NC_141276.1 coordinate 8,279,320, forward strand.
GCACCCTCGAGAATGTTTTTTTAAATTCAGACCTTCAGGGTAGTTTCATTGGACACGAGTTTTGGTATGCATATCTATTATGAGCAGAGCTGCAAAAAAAAAAAGGCATTCCCCAAAGAGAGAAAAAAAATCTTAGCTCAAACGTATTGGCTTGGGGGGGCTCTCCAGAATTTTGGGGGGGGGGGGGCATTCAGCCTTTGAAGGCAGTTTTACTTTGCAACACGAACATTGTTATACATGTCTGTTCGGGGAGACCCACAAAAAAGTCTCAACAATATTTCACAACACAATTTTCCTCCATAATGATCTCTGAATTTTCTTGAATACTAAGCCCTTGACGGCAGTTATTCGCTGCATGAAACTTTGTTTGATTTTTCAAATATTAGTAAACCCATGCGGGGGAAAGTCTCAAAAAGACAGTCTATTTGCATAGAAGCAAATATTTTGACTCAATGGCATCCTCTGGATTTTTTTTTTAGCTCCAACAGTTGTTTTGCTGAACAGCATATAACTTACTACGGCATGACTAGACCCCAACAAAAAGAACCCATTTAGGATCATTTTGACCATTTCCCGGGGTCCTCCAAAAATGGACTCCTTGACACTTGAGCAAATGTCTTGAGGAAGCAAAAACAGGAAAAGGCATAATCTCCGGTGCTTGTGTGAGCGCCACACAATGCAGAGATGTCAAGGAAAGAAAGATTACAAGTGCCATGTAGGGAAGTCAACGCGACTATGCCACACCTTCACCATCCCTTCTTTTCAAAAAGCATCTTGCCTTTCCCTTGCAGAGGTCATTCCGAAGAAAAGAGCCAACTCTGGGACACGTAAGATTGTTATTCATTGCTTACTACTCCTTATGCTGTGACTTGTTGCGCTTCCTTGTACTCTATATGCGCAAGGAATTTTATTCATGGGTGTGTACGGTAATAAATGCATAAAAGCCTCGGGGCGCTGACCGCGTCAACAAGAGGATGGTTGTTGAACCATACAAATATCTTTATAAAATAAAAATGTAAGAGCTACAGAGTTGACAAGCAACTTATGTTGATTATTGTCCCAGTAGTACCTGTTCAGTGTGTTCTGATAAAAAAAAAAAAATTATCTACCTGACACATCTGTCACTCGCCCGGGCAGGTCCAATGTTGCACTTGGAGAACCCGCCTCACTTCGTGGAGGCCAGGGCGGGACACCCGGCACGCGTCACATGTCGATTTATCGGCAGCCCCCCTGTGGTGTCCTGCTGGATCCGGAACAAGGAGCAGGTGCTGTGACGTTATGGTCGTGCTGCACGAATGGCAACCGGTGGATCCAATTTTATTGTCCTTCCTGCAATCACATAGAACAGCATTTAATTTTTCTGCATAGATGAACAAAAGATATATTCGCAATCATGTTCAGACAATGAAGTATAACTGGGTAACTTCCGGCTGCAACCCCGATGACCTCTCATGGAATGTGAACGATGTATGCATGTATTGACGATTGCGCATGTTGTTTGTTTTGGGTGACTATCTCACAGATAGTGGACAGTCCTGAGGTTTGGACAGAGAACTCGGACCAGAGCAGCACGTTGGTCTTGGCAGAGGCCGGAGCACAGCACACTGGCCGCTACACTGTAGTGGTCAAGGACCGTAAGAGCTCGGCCCAGCACACACTCACACTCTCCGTCATAGGTAAGGATACACACATGCACAAAAAAACAAAACACGCACGTCGCAAAAAGTGCAGTAATATCTGTCAATGTCCTGCTCGCCAGACAGGCCGCAGCCTCCCGCCTCCTGTCCTCTGGTCTCCCTGGTGTCCCCCGGGAGCTTCGTACTGTCCTGGTCGGGGCCCTGCTACGACGGCGGGAGTGCCGTGCTGGGCTACGTGGTGGAGGTCCAACCCGAGGGCCGGGAATGGAGTGAGCTCACAGCCCAGTGTACGAGCACGTCGTACCGGGTGTGCAGCGGTCTGCAACCCGCGGAGGAGTACTGCTTCCGAGTTAGGGCCTACAACGCGGTGGGGGTCAGTGAGCCCGGACCAGCATCGCCTGGGGTCAGCATGGACCACAAGGGTGAGCGCTTTTATAGAAATGTATGCTTATGATTGTTTGTATTCTCGTTTTTCTCAGTCGCTTTGGTACATTTGACACTGATCAGAATTGAAACTTGCAAAACAGCAAGTGCATTTCTCCAAAGAAATCGTACAAATAGCAAAGCGCCATGGTTCTGCTGAAAAAGCCATCTTCTTTCTCAAGAGGACTTAGTTGGTGCTTTTTATCCGTCCAGATTCTGAGGAAGCACATGAGGAAGTGGAGAGCCCCGAGGCCTTCGTCTCTATCGATTCCGCGCACAAAGTCACAGATCATTACGATGTTCAGGAGAAGCTTGGCATGTGAGTTTTTTTTTTTTTTTGGTGCGTGTGCGGGCACATTTTAAGCCAAGGGTAGAAATGCGGAGGCGTAGATCTACCCTTTTTTTCCTTTTGCTACAGTGTACACTTGCGGACAAAAGTACTGAGACACCTCATGATCAATTATTAATCAACCATACAAAACTCTGTGATTAATTGATCCCATCTTGTCAAGGACACATGTCCCGAATACTTTTGTCCATTGTCCACTTCGCCAGGGGTAAGTTTGGCCTGGTGTTCAAGCTGAAGCATCGGCTGAGCGGCCGCGTGTGCGCCGGAAAGTTTTACAAAGGCCGACGCACCAAAGAGAGGGAGGCGGCCCGCAAGGAGATCGAGCTGATGAACAAGCTCCACCATCCCAAGTTGGTCCGCTGCCTGGCTGCCTTCGACCACAAGCCCGACATAGTCATGGTCATGGAGTTGTAAGTACCGTTGCACTACTTTTATACACATCTTCATTAGGTTCACCGGCACGAATTAAAGGTCAGGGGTGAAGTAAACTCGGCCAACCATCTTTTGAGTAATACTTCGGGGCTAATTTTTTGAATGAATCATTAGAAGTGTGTTCGGATGTCGATGAATTATCCATCCATCCCTTTTCTGATCCGCTTATCCTCACGAGGGTCGCGGGCGAGCTGGAGCCTATCCCAGCTGTCCTTGGGCATTAGGCGGCGTACACCCTGAACTGGTTGCCAGCCAATCGCAGGGCACACGAACAACCATTCGCACTCACACTCACACCTCAGGACAATTTGGAGTGTCCAATCAACCTGCCATGCATGTTTTTGGAATGTGGGAGGAAACCGGAGTACCCGGATAAAATCCACACAGGCACGGGGAGAACATGCAAACTCCACACAGGAAGGCCAGAGCCAGAATCAAACCCTGCACCTCTGCACTATAAGGCCGACGTGCTAACCAGTTGACCACAGTGCCGCCATTCAATAAATTATATTTCAATGATTTTTTTATAAAAGGTTGAAATGCAAATGAAGAAAAATTTGGGGCTCCTTCACTTACGCTCTAAAAGCATGCACAATGAGAATGAATGTTTGTGTGCAGCATCGCAGGCGGGGAACTCTTCGAGCGTATAGTGGATGACAACTTCGAGCACACGGAGCCGGCCAGCGTGCGCTACGTCCAGCAAATCCTGCAGGGTGTCTCCTTTATGCATCGGCAGCTCATCGTCCACTTGGACCTCAAACCTGAGAACATCGTGTGTGTCGATACCAGTGGCACCGCTGTCAAGATCATTGACTTTGGATTGGCTACCCAACTCGGTATGTTGGTTCACACCATCAGCTGCACCCGAGGAGATATATTGGGGCTTTTTCTCGAAGTCAATTACTTTGTTCGATTTTTGTTAGTCACGCCAGGGCTCAATCCCAATCCCACTGGAATTGTGAATATTCTTTTTTTAAGGCTGTCAACCAGGTTGGAAAGTTGAATTCATTTTACTGAAGTCATCTAATCATACAGTATGTGTTTGGCATTTTGTTTTCCAATTGGCCAATTTACAGAGGATTTCCATTTGCTCATCTGCTGCCGATAATGGACTTTGATTGCACTTTCATCCTACTATAGTCGACTGCAAAAATATTTAGTCGTTCAGTCCCTGAACCATACTCGGTTTTGGTGTACTGTCTCGGGCAAATTTCCCCACCCCTTTGTTCTGCGAGGCCAATGAGCTTTGGTTACCATGACGATAGGGGGAAAAGTAGCCCTATGAAAGGCAGCTCCTGAAGATTTACTTGGTTAATTTCACGCTAGATGGGAAGGCAGGCACTCCGGAGACGAAATGAGTAGCTAAAATTTCCATGATATGTTGGTTTTAAATGTTTGACAGATGGCAAGACTGATCTACGGGTGATGCAGGGGACCCCGGAGTTTGTGGCCCCTGAGGTGATCAACTACGAGCCCATTTGCTTGGCCACAGATATGTGGAGCATCGGCGTCATCTGCTACATATTGTAAGTGGGCAGCATTTGGCCGTGACCCCGTTCCGTTCTCACTCTTAGATGCAAAGCTCATCACGTGGAGTTGAGTGATAGTGGGCGACCTTTGGACACATACAGGATGTCGCATTCCTGCACCGTCTTAGAACAAGGCCAAAACAGATTATTGTACAAGCACAATGGATCGATTTCATTTTCATCGATGATTTGAAAGAAAAACAATTGCATAAGAAAAGAAAGGGGAAATATATGGTAAAGATGATTTTATTCTTCTTTATTTTGGTCAAATGTGATATGAATATTATATTTGTATTTTTCTATTTTTTTATAAATGATCTATTTTAAAACACTGTGAAAATATGGATTAGGTGAATTTTTTTCCCCAAATAGAAATTGGCCAATCAAACAAGGCATAATTACATATGCATTTAAATTTCCTTATTTTTCCTTTTATTTTCCCCTTTGGTTTTTTCTATTGCTCTTTTTCCTCTCTTCTTTTTGTTTTTCCATTTTTCTTTGACACATTTCTTTTCGTGTTCTTTTACCGTTGTTTCCCCCTTTCTTTTTGTTGTTTTCCATTTGATCATTTTCTCCACCTTGTTGATTTCTTTTTTCTTTCTCATTCTTTTTATCAGTTTTTGTTGTTCTCTTTCTTCCTTTTCATTTTAGTGTTGATCTTTTAATTGTTCCTTTTTCTTTTTCCCCTTTCTAAAATACAACAGCCTTTTCTGCATCTTAGCTGCACGATTAACTTCACAAAACCAGCCTAGACTTGTTATTGCCACCAAGTGGACACATGATAAATTTGTATTTACACATCCCTCTGCCTGTCTCTCCATGCTGTGTATTTGCAGACTAAGCGGCGAGTCGCCCTTCCAGGGAAGCAGCGACGCTGACACGCTGGCATTGGTGACGGCGGCCCACTGGGAGTTTGACGAGGAGAGCTTTGAAGACATAACTGACCAGGCCAAACTTTTCATCAGCTCCTTGCTTGAGAAAGATCCCAGGTGATCTCCAGACACTTTACTCGGTGCATCCTATAGTGTGCAGGTGTACCTAAGAGTGCAGTCTTTTCCTGTGTCCGTCTCTTAGACAACGCATGTCCAGCGAAGACGCCCTGGCTCACGCGTGGATGGCGGCGTTCGACTCGGGAACCCAGGCCTCCACCAAGAGTCTTCCCAAGGAGAAGATGAAGCGCTTTCTTGCTAGGCAGAAATGGAAGGTAAACGACAAATGTTATTATGGGAGACATTCATTTTATTATTCATGTGTATTTCGCAGCTTCGTGCATATGATGCAAACCTATATGCGTTTGTTCAACGCCATAGTATCTGTGACGTTGAAGGCATGTGTGGAAGTCACCGAATGAGAATGTAGGGTTGGCTGTTAATTGGCTGAACCGTTAGCCAACTTGTGTATTGAGGGACGCTGCCTGTTGAGGCAATCAACAGGTTGTCGAAGAAGGCACTTGTGTATACTGTATGTGTATGTTGTTCAATATAGTGATTGAAAGTGCACTGGCGGCTGTGTCGATCCTTGACCTCCCGCGCAGGGATTACAATTTGTTGTAACTAATCGCGTAGGATACATTAAATTAGCTAATGATATTTACATTACCATGTCATCATTTTACTTGTGCTCAACAGAAAGCAGGCAAGGCCATGCTGGCGTTGAAGAGAATGGCTTTACTGAGCAAAGGGGACAGCACTTGTTCTCCCACCAGCGCCCCAGAAGGTGACGGATGATCTGGATAGCTCAATATTTATTTTCTCATCAGCTGTTTCACATCAATTCTTCCTTCCTTCCTTCCTGGCTCAGAATGCCCCATGACACCAGAGACAGAAGACGCCTTGCTCTCGTTAGAACGCAAGATGCAGGGACCCCCATGCTTCACCAAGACCCTGCAGAACCAGACAGTGTTCACAGGGGCCAGTGCTCACCTCGACTGTCACCTCATGGGTAAGCGCTACAGTAATGCTTTAAAAGCCGTCTTTCCGCATAAATGTGAACAAACAAATGTGACAAAACTGTCTTTTATGATTGCAAAAAATATGTGACTTGGTTGAAAGTTAGTCTTTGTTGTACCTGAAAACAGGTATGTCAGTTTTGTGAGTGTGAAAACATGTCCCTCAGTAGGAAATTTTGTCCTGCCGAAAGGTGAAAAGTAACCGCTTTTGGACAGCTTTTTCGATGCAATTGACGATGGGCAACTTAGAGTGTAGTCCAGCTAGCTACTTAGCATCGCTAGTCAATTATTAAAAAAAGAAAAAATACACTGTATATAGCGAGGATTAAACATAAATAATATGGCTAAAGCAGAAATTTATTCGAAAGCAACAGCACGAGAATAAAATGTTTAAGTTATCCTTGAGTCACAAGCAACGAGCTAGCTAGCAATGTTAGAATTATCACAGGTGTACCAAAAAACGCAGTTAACAGTTTGTTGTCAGCTAGCTGATACACAAGTACCAAATCGTAATTGTACAGGAAAGTTTCGTTACTACCAAATCGTAATTGTACAGGAAAGTTTCGTTACTATTTGTGTTGGCTTATGAGCTAAATAATTGATTAAATAAACTCATAATTTGTTCTCGCCTATCACTACTAACTAGTAAATGGTCCTTATAGAATATGATATTGCTGAAAAAAGACTCAGACCTGTAATTGACTCACGCGTGTGTTGTTTCAATCGGACGAGTTTTATTATCTTCGTTGAATTTAGGATATCCCGACCCAGATGTGGTTTGGCTGTGCGGAAAGGAGCCCGTGGAGGAGTCTCCAACCGTCCGGATTGAGTACGACGATGATGGCCGCTGCACGCTAATCCTCGCCGAAACGAGCCTACACGATTCCAATTTTTACACCTGCAAAGCCACCAATGACCACGGAGAGACTTCTTGCTCGGCGTCGCTCGTTGTCCGAGATTCAGACTAGATTTTGTTGTATACAGTCCACATCCCTCATGCGACAGCATCTTTTTAAATATACAGCTGAAACATTTTTTAAAAGCTTTTTAATATAAATGAAATTGCTGAAGAAATTACAGTTGTAGAATTTTGTTCGGAAATTAAACTACATTCTAACTTAAACTACATTTTTACGGACTAATTGAAATTTTATTTCAATAATTTGCCCTGCGATTGGCTGGCAACCGGTTCGGGGTGTCCCCGACCTACTGCCCGAAGACAGCTTGGATAGGCTCCAGCACCCCTGTAACCCTGTGAGGACAAAGCGGATCTGAAAATGGATGGATTTAAATAATTTTCAACAAATAAGCCGCAAGATGAGTCATTTTAAAAGATTTTAATTAAAAAAAAACTGGAAGTGAACAAATAAAAACCATCAGCAATAAAATATGCACAAATAAGCCAAGCTCAATAAAATAGTGATGAATAAATACACAATTATTCAACATGAAACTATAGCTCTGTGTGTATGTGTGCGCGTGAGGGTGTGCGTGTGTGTGTGTGTGTGTTGGGGGGGGGGTCACGTAAACCGCCGCCTCAGGGTCGCCTCGTGCTGGTGTCCGAAGAGCATGGCTGCACGTGACTCGAAGGCGCCGACCATTTGCTTGACCACCTCGTCAAAGAAGAGGCTGGCCAGCCGAGAATGAAGCAGTGACTTGAGCTCAAAAGACACCTGTAGAATGAAGGCACTGATGTTAGCTAACAATTTTTTTTTCACCCAAGATGCCACTTCACTGAAAGGCAACCACTTCCAGCATGCACATGTGAAGTTATTTTCAGCAGACAAGGACAGCAGCTCATCGCTGCTAAATTTAGAAGGACAACGGAAACGCTCCCGTTCAGGCATCCCTTGATAAAAAAAACACTCAGTCGAGGGAAGACCTCCACCAAGGCCTAACAATGAAATGATCATATGTGAATAGACTTCCATAGAAATGCACTTTGCAAGAGTCCGGTATGTCTTCGGGTCCTGGCTCAAACCTCCAGATTGTCTCAAGATGGTTGAAGAGGGACCCGTCGGTACACAAGGCCTGTTGGATAACAAGGACCCATTCAAGGGATGTTTCTCAACAGTTGTGGAAAGTCTTAAGATGTCACGTTCTCACAAAAGAGCATTTAAAAGGGGAAATGCAATATTTTTGCAACTCACTCTGACTTGTTGGTTGGGGACAACGGTGACAATGGAGGTGTAACGCTCCAGCACAGGCGGAAATCCGATCTCCAGCTCGGCTCGGACGTCGCCGCCCTGGCCTCTGATGACGCGAGAGCTCTTGCACCAGGGCACGAAGTGAGGGTACTGCTCCACGTTGGACACCACATCGCACATTTGCTCCGGCGTGTACCTGGAAACGCAACAAAGCTCACAATTAGAGTTCTCCAAGATGATCACATCATTTTCAGCTGATTGTCTCGGGTGGAAAAGATGACATTTTTATTATTTTGTTGGTTTTTGAAGGTCATAAACTGACATAAGGTAGGCTTTGCAGTCCTGAATTTGTTATTTGAATGTGGCTTCACTTCACTCTTCCATCGCTCCCAATGTCCCCGCACAAAAAAAATATATATTCCCCATCTCACTAACGAATGTCCACGGTTGGATGCTAAGGCAGCGAGATTGCTAGCATGACTTATTCATGATGGAATATTGCCAAAAATGAAATGTTATCGGTTTGTTTGCATGGTCACTTTGTACTGCACCGCTCCTACACTATAAAAGATTGTTCTTGTTTATTTAGTTTAAAACAGTGTTGCACTACCATTACAGCCATAACGTATCATGTTCAAATGTCTTTATTCATTTTTTTTTCTTCTCAATGCATTACATGTACTCAAAATCAAATGACATGAGTGTTTTTTTTCTCGATACACAAGGCCACGGTGTTCATCTCAGAGCGAACCACGAGTCACTCACCCTAAGGTCCGGCTCTCGGCGTACTCGGTTCTGGGCGCAGCCAAGTTGATGAAGGTGCGATGGGGTGTGTCGATGGGGAAGGGCAGGGTGGTCCTTCTCAACGTCAGATACCCACCAGGACAAACGTGTCTTGACAGAAAAGAGAATACACCAATCAAAATGTGGGTGTGCTATGCTATCAATTTGTATAGTACAGAGATGTCATTTTAAATCCTTGAAATTACAACTCCTGATGTGTGTCAGAAAACTCCCAGGATCGATGTCACATTTTAAATCCAAGCGACACTGGAGCCACCCCTGCCATCATGGACTCCTGTAGGGATTCTTGAGGGAGCCTCTCCAGTTCACAGCAATCATGTTGTCCACTTCTTCAAAACATGTCCCCTTATTGATTCTCTTGAGTTTGGGAAAATTTTAAAATAAAGTAATGAGGTTGAGCCAGTATTATTTTATCCTAGGGTCGGGATCTTTTGGATGCTCAGGCCACTGGATGAAACAAATGTCACAGGGCCTTTTTGTCAGACGTCCTTGTTTATTGTCTGATCCAGAAAATTCATTTGTGACATCGGTCCTGGAACCTCTCTGACAAACCTTTCTATAGTGATATGGTATCATAGAGTATTTTATACTAAAGATATTTGTAAATCACATTGTCGTGGCGCAAGCAACATCAATCAAGAGAGCTGAAAAAAATACATAGTAACAATAAATGATCGAATTTGATGATTTTTCAGTCAAAACTACCATCGCTGTTCCTTTTTTGTGTGCTCACCTGGCATTTCCTCGTTTGGAGTTTCCCCGAATAAACTTGTTCGAGTGGACTTCAAGAACATCCAAAAGAGTCCCGACGAGCCGTTGAGTTGACTTGTGGGACATTACCGTTGCCAATCGATTAAAATAAAAAAAAAATCAAACCACATCAAGTTTCCCGCAAGGTATTTTGGCCAACGTTCCCATCGCCAACCGGCTGTTTTTACAACTCCAGAATGGGACCGCCCTTCACTATATTGACGTCATCCAGTCCTGGCCAATCACAGCGCGAGAATGGCAGATTTTCTTCTTTTATTTTTTTTACTCCAAATGAATCATTAGATGACGAATAATGACGCAACAGTTTCATGAGCACTAGACGTCACAATCATTTGATTTTTTTTTAAACTACTTCACACATGCATTATTCTGGTTTTAATTAATCAATAGGGCGGCCCTACGAGCGATGTGGTTAGCACGTCGACTTCACAGTGCAGAGGTACCGGGTTCAATTCCAGCTCCGGCCTCCCTGTGTGGAGTTTACATGTTCTCCCCGGGCCTGCGTGGGTTTTCTCCGGGTACTCCGGTTTCCTCCCACATTCCAAAAACATGCATGGCAGGCTGATTGAACACTCTAAAATTGTCCCGAGGTGTGAATGTGAGCGTGGATGGTTGTTCGTCTCTATGTGCCCTGCAATTGGCTGGCAACCGATTCAGGGTGTCCCCCGCCCACTGCCCGAAGACAGCTGGGATAGGCTCCAGCACCCCCGCGACCCTAGTGAGGATCAAGCGGTTCGGAAAATGGATGGATGGATGAATTAATCAATAATTGTAGTAATTACATTACACTCTACAACGAATACTAATAATAATTTACAATTATCCCAACTGTAAATGTTGCATCTCAAAAATTGTGGGAAATATAAATTGTTGTGGTCATAAAAAAAGACCCCAATTTAATTTTAATAATGTAACCGAATAGTGAAATCGGTGTTCTCACAAGAATTTAGGGGGAAAAAAGGTATTTATTTTGGAGATTAATTTCCATCCCCAACCCCCAAAATTGTTGATAATCTGGGAAGAATTAAGTAAATGTTTGGATTATGTAGGTCATGTACTTTAAAAAAAAATTGAAAGAATTTTAAAAACATGTTTTTGATCAACTGACCAACAGTGTGGCTTTGAGGAAAAAATATAAAATATACTTCATAGCGAGGCATAATATTGAAAAAAAGAAAGTACCACAAAATCAAATAACTTTACTCAAAAACCAAAAGTACATTCAAATATTCAGCACACCAAAACTGATTTCTATACCTTTTCTAAATGTTATCATTGGTTAGTATTTCCAAGAAAAAAAATTATGTTTAATATCCGTTATGGCCTTCGTGAAACTTGCTTTCAGGTTGCCCAACAACGGTGAGTCAACTTCATTTCCCCAAAATACAAATTGACAAAATGAACAAAGCGCAGAGGTCACTGCTCATCGGGCGAGAAGATGAGTTTGCTCATGGCGCTGATGTACCGCAGGCCGTCCGGCTGTGTCACCTTCAGCTCGGTCAGAGGGGGCACCGCCCCGCTGGTGAAGTACCTGAAGGCCGGGCTGGGTGACTGCATGGCATCCAAAAATACCTGGCGAAAAAAAGGGCTGAGTCACTGTTGATAGTGTTCAACAGACATTCGCAGCTCAAGAGTCATCTTTTTACATATCTAGACTTACACGCCACCTAAAGGAGAGCCATCTGAGCGTGAATTGGTTGCAATCAATCATTGTTTAAACACAGAACACTTTACCTTTACGATGTCCTCTGTGTCCTGCGCTGCGTTCTGGAAGACATAACTGCAATGATGCAGGTATCTCTCATACAGGCCCAACGTGCGCGCGTCCACATGCTGCAGGGACGGATCGCCAAGCTCCGCCTTCGTCAGGTTGACCAGGAAATTGGTGTTTACAGGGCCGCACTCGATCAGGCTGACACTAAAGCATAGATGTTCATGAATCAGCTTCCTGAGGATGACGTAACGATTCAAGATGTTCAGGAGACTGACTAGATGTTGAAATGTTGCAGGAGAACGGCTAAACTCTCGCACGCGCCCTCGATGGCGAACTTGCTGGCGCAGTAGAGCACGTTGAAGGGCAAGCCTGGGAGACAAGACAGTGATAAGTGATTCAGAACAACTGATCCAGGAAATGATGTCTTTTCAGCACAATGAAGCGCTTCAACTCACTTCAACATCATTCCTTGGTACCAAGATCCTACACAATGGTGTCAAAGCAACACGTTTGTCTAAACGAAGCTTCTGAACTCACTTCAACATAGTTCCTTGGCCCAAAAAGCTACAGGAATGAATTAAATATGTGCTTCAAATCAATAAAGGTTTTAAAACACCAAACTAAACTAATTCAGAGTGAGAGTCCGATTTGCGTGTTCTCACCGTGAAGGCCTCCAATGCTGCCTGTGACCAGGATACGACCATTACGCTGAGCCTTCATCCCGGGCAGGAAGGCCTTGATGGTCTGAATGGTGCCCAGAAGGTTGACTTCTAGAATTTGCTTCATGGAGTCCAGAGAGTGAGCCTCCAGTGGACCCATCAAACCCACACCGGCGTTACAGACTGAAAGAAACAATTAGACGAGTCGCTTATTAAAAAAGACATACTCAGGGAGCGCTTCAGTCAAACACAAAGTCGACAGAAAAAGAAACACTTAAGTACAGATACGCCATCACAGCTGCATATAAATAAGTCTTGAATAGTCAAAACAACAGTATAACGTTAAGGACGATGAATGCCGTCGTAGTCTGTTATTGACTTCAGATTCCGAATTCCTCTACTGTTTTGAACGGGGAGATTCCAGTGTAGCCACAGCACCAAGAACGCACCGAGAATGTCCACTCGCTTCTCCGCAACCTTGTCCCTGGCGTCTAGGATAGACTGGCGGTCCGTGACGTCCATCTGAAGAACGTCCAGCGTGTCCTTGTGCAGGCCTTTGACGCTCTCCAGGAGACGCTCCTTCTTGGCCAGGTTCCTCATGGTGGCGTATACTTGGAAACACAGGCAAAGAAGCGTTGATTGGATGATGCATGTTTGTGGAAGGATGTCGGTACCAGAAGAAAACACATTCAAACGAAGGAAGAACATCAAACTCTACACAGGAAGATCACAGTCGAGATATGCGGTCGGATTCCGAGATTCGAACCCTGAACATTAGAACTGCATGGCAGACAGGCTAATCCCTAGCATACCGAAACCCTTGAAAAATTAATTGCCATTCACCTTTAAATGTTTGTTCCGGGTCCGAAGCCAACCGGACCGCCAGGCTGAGGCCGATTCCGGATGAGCAGCCGGTGATCAACACCACTTTCTTGTCCATGCTGCCAACGTTATGAGAGACAAGTGAAGGTTGTCTTTCCCCATCTATCGTCCCCCCCACCCAAGGCCGCTTCATCCCCAAACATCTTCCCATTATCTGACACCTGCAGTCCTCCCATTACATTCCCACGTCCTTGTTGCCGCTGTGTTTTTCATGTTGAGTGTGGGAAGTTGCAGCATTTGATTTTGGGACTGTCACGGACTGGGGGAGGCTAATAGCCGTGATGGTATCTTCAAGTCCAGAAGGGGGCAGCAGAACATCATGAAACATCGCCACAGTGAAAGGACGCTTCCTGTTGAGAGTTCCATTGAACAAAAAACAAGATAGAGTTGATGGGGGCCAAGGTAGTGTCAGAGAGTGATTATTTACGCTTTTGTTTTTGATAAACCATTGAAAAGTTCCATTTCTGAATCACTATTTCCAGCCTATCCAAGGCAAAGTTAATTTATTGGGGAATTTTATCGCTTTCAATTAATCCTGTTCAGGTTCGTGGGTAGCTAGAGTCTACTGCATCTGACCTGAGAGAATAACAACTATTCATTCTCACATTCAAACCCTCACCAAGTGGGAACTGTTTTGAATTCTTGACAGGAAACAAAGATTACTTGTGTTGGATAGAGTAAATATCGAGGCGACTCCACATGGATGTTACACGTGCCTTACAGTTCTGAGTTTCTCGATTCAAATCTCAGTTTAAAAATGTACCCAGCAGCATTATCAGCAGGTTAACACAAAGTTTTTGTTGTTGTTGTTTTGTTTTGTTTTGTTTTTTTTGGACGCAGTTACAAAACAGAGATTAACATTCATAATATTACCACTTAAAACAGTTGCACACAACATTCTCGGGGCAATACAGAAGAAGAAAACGACCTCAAATGTGCTCCTTATGTAAGAGCGTTTTTTTTTTTTTTTTTTGATAAGTACAAAGGAATTGCACATCCCTACGGTGCATTGTAGTTGACAACAAAAGTGCTCGACTGGTACAAACACACCAGAGGAGCAGTAATTGTTTTTATGTTTTAATGGGTAACGCATGCCTCACATGCCTGCTTGACGGGAGACGCGAACCAGTTCAAAAGAAAAACAGTCGGCATACCTGTCATAGCTGTTCGGTTTCACTAAATGATTTAGGGAAACTAAGGTGTCATTGACTTGTTTATCTGATGATTTTTTTTTGTAACTAAAATTGGCACATCATGTTTAGCCTTGAGTCGCTTTTATTATTATTTTTACTTCATGCGGCATTGGCACGCCGCATGATGTGATGATACTTCTTTCAACTGCTTTCTGGCCTTTTTACAAGCTGAATTGTCGGGAAAAAAAAGATTTTAGTGGAAAAAGTAAGTTTCAACATTTACTTTTAACAGTGAAGCCTGAACCGTAGAATATTGAAACAATCACCCGGAGTTGAATTTCTTACTATCCATCCATCCATCCATTTTCCGAACCGCTTGATCCTCACTAGGGTCGCGGGGGGTGCTGGAGCCTATCCCAGCCGTCTTCGGGCAGTAGGCGGGGGACACCCTGAATCAGTTGCCAGCCAATCGCAGGGCACACAGAGACGAACAACCATCCACGCCCACACTCACACCTAGGGACAATTTAGAACGTCCAAACAGCCTGCCATGCATGTTTTTGGAATGTGGGAGGAAACCGGAGCACCCGGAGAAAACCCACGCAGGCCCGGGGAGAACATGCAAACTCCACACAGGGAGGCCGGAGCTGGAATCGAACCCGGTACCTCCGCACTGTGAAGCCGACGTGCTAACCACTGGACTACCGGGCCGCCTATTTCTTACTACATTTCGTCAATTAAATCCCCCACGGCCTAGTAAGGGCCAAGTGGAGGTCTGGAAATACTCTATCAACACGTCGTGTAGAAGTGTTAAAACTTCTCAACTCCCGGGAAGTCATTCAGGAACTGTTTGTTAGGAATGTGAGGCAACAGGTTGGGGTTAAAACAGAAGCATTAGGAGTATTGAGGGAGTGACTTATGCATACCGACATCTACCCAGTGTCAGGCCATGCGCAGCGCCTCTGGAAGCCGGCGGGTCACGTTGGAGCGAAGTGCTATTTAAAGGCGGACAAATGAAGTGAGCGCGTGGTGCGGCGGGACACAATGTGAGGTTTGTAGAACTGCGGAGGCGCTTCCAAGTGGGAAGACGAGACAGGACGTCCGAGTGAAATGTGCAAGTTAAAGAGATGAAAATGTGTTGAGTCTAAGATAAGAAAACCTTTATATGTCTCACAATGGAGAAATTCCCAACATGTGGTTATCTCGATGAAGGGAGGCGGGGTCGTGAATATGACCATTATGAGGCGTGTTCTGTCATCGGAATTGAAGTGTGTCTTGAGTCCAAGACACAACTAATGGCAGCCTGTTAACTATCGTAGCTCCCACGTACCGTTTTGAGGTGCCTCCCTCTGCCCTGTAGATTCCTATTCTTTGCCCGTGCCCTCGGTGAATTGTACACAAAACAAACTCTGAATGAGAATAATGATAACGATAAAAGATATAGCGCAACAGCTCCGATCACAAGCCGCAATTGTAGACTGCTGAGCGTTAAAAACGTCCGGTAATGCAGGTCACACGCCACCGGTGGTTAAAGATGTACCTGCTTTATTTTATTTATTTATTTTAATACTTTTTGTGCAAATGAGAACGATAGGATGATTAGGGTGCAGTGTACATTAACACAAAAGAATATATTACTAACATGCACAAAGACACACAAATGGTTGTTTGTTTGTTTTTCTCCCCTACATCCCTCGCGATCGACTTGGGACCAGTCCGCGATCTACCGGTCGATCGCAATCGGTGTAATGGGCACCCTTGATTGATACCAAATCACATTCAAAGGCTGTTAAGTGGCAGGTAAGACTGGAAACACATAACGTCATCTGCGCCAATCAGAAGCCTGAAGAAAGCCATGTCCAGAAAAGCCGATCTTGGCTCTCTGCTCACCTTGCATACCACCACCCACACTCTTGATTTCAACACTTTTAACCACTCCCTACTTTCAGTCAAGCTTCTATTCAGTTTTCTACACCAGCCGACTGGAACATTCTCCAAAAATAAAACTTACCTTCGTCCCAACGTCATCATTTAATCCTTTCAGGGACAGCGGTCACTAGAGTGGACAGCTTATCATGTTATCAGGTTACAGGGTGCATGAAAGGATTAAAATGACGTGGTTGATGATACCAGAGCCCTTTACATATGATTGAATCGATGGACCGCATAATTTATGTCGCATTGTATGTAGGTTTGACCCTGGAACAACAAATCAGCCTTTCCCATGAGTATTTACCGTGAGTTGGCAGAGTTGATGACCTCGTCTCGCCTTACGTCTCAACTCTCTGATCGGTTCGTGTTTTTGCTCCCTACAAGAGGCCAGAAATTCTGCAAAACCTGGAGTCTGTCCACATTTTTTTAACAGTCTTAACTCTGTTTTTACAGGTATCCCTCCAGGGATTCTTCTTTTTCACGACTGTACGCATGAGCCACCAGAGTTCCCTGCGGCTCCTGAGCCTCATTTCCAAAACAAACCGTCAGACTTTGAGTTTGAAGCTGCCCCTTCATGAGATGGTAAAAATCGAAAATGGCCGCACTACTGCAAAAGGCATTAACAGATATGGTCCTGTGAGGATCGTGTGAGATCCCTCCCTCGTTGGTGAGATGGTCTTCCACACACGAGAATGGGGCATGTTTCATGAAGAAAATTGACTGAGGAGTCAACGGTTCAACGGCAGGGGCGCATTGGGCTTTGTCGCTTCCTGCTAAAATCATCACTGGGTGAAACAGGAGAAGACTTGTGGAAAGTCTGAATGGACCCTGAACACGCAGAAAGTTCACGGTCAGCCTCTTTTTTTGGCTTCAAATCTCCAAAATCGGATTTCCTGAAACCGAAATGTTGACCCTTCCCCCAAAACGGGTTGCCAAATTCCCTTTTCCTTATATCTTCCCAGGCATTTTGATATATGGGTCGACATTTGAGATTAGGGTTTTATACCGTGGTCTCGACGTCATTTGGAACCCTCGGGGCGCTTCCTTTAACCTGCCGCATTCAGCATTCCACAGAACCAGTTTGTTTATAAATCCTACAAGCGCCGGGAAATAGCAGAGTATATGAACAACATGGGAAGCATGCTCTTTTGTCTATTACATGAATACTCAAAAGTGTTTCCTGTTTCTGCTCCAGCAACCGGCCTTTGTGATGCTAACGCTCATTTTGCTTCAAAGGGAGCTGTTTAAAAAAAAAAAGTTTTTTTTAATACAAACAAATCAAGGAACCAATGTGGGTAGCACTAAGCCTTTCAGGGACAGCGGTCACTACAGTGGACAGTTTATCATGTTGTCAGGTTACAGGTTATCGTTATTGGGGCATGAAATGGTTCAATCTAATCGGCCTCTGTTCTGCGCTGCCATGTGAGTGGCCTGCTTGACACTTCAAATTCAAACTCTCAAAGGGAGTGCACAAAGAACGGCGTACTGTTTTTGGCCAGTTTCCATTTTTGGTCCTCTTTCAGAAGACTTTTAGCTCATGGATTCCTATTTTGAGGAAACTTAAGAGAGACTTTGTGGTTGCAGACTCACGACTTAAGGCGACCTGGTTTGAGGAACTCCAGTTTTAAACCAAACAGGTCTGCGTTTTCAACCCGTGAAGTGGCAACTGGCACAAGGCAGACAATCATGCGCCTCACGAGGTGAAACGAGGTGTGTTGTGGTGGCTCGGCTTGTGACTCAGTCGCGATGGCATTTTAACCAGTTGGCCAAGAAGAGAAGCCGGATTGTTTTTCACTGGGAATTTATCAGATCTTTGCACTATTTTGCATTAGCTCTTTTTTTCTCCTGCCAAGTCCCCCACCAACCCCCCAAGATAGTCCTTCACACTTTACATTCTTGTCCTCTTGCACACGTTGAATCAGCATTACTCCACCCATCTCCCGGGCGGTTGCCGGGTTACTGTCTGTTTACAACTGGCCAAACGAATACTTAAGTATGCAGACGCAGTATGCTCCTGAAAACAAGCTGACAATTGGCGGCATTTTTCGTTCACACGTGTTCCCAAATCTATTTCTAGATATGCAAAGACTCATCCTGTTTTCTCACTGGCACTCCAAAACCAACTTGATGAGCTAACGGAAGGCTCACAAAATAGGTCAATGCTGACAAGGTGATCAACTGGATTGAGTCTAATGAGTCTCTTATATTTTTACTCTCCTACTGTCACGACGGGGCCCGTCTTCATGTCTGTTTTCATTGTGCAGTGTTGCTATGCGAGTGGTGTAGTGCTTAGTCTGGTCAAGCCGAGTTTATTTATAGATGTAGCCCTTCATCATAAAAGATTCTCGAAGAAATTCACAAACCATTGACATCCTTTGGTCTAAAACTCGATCCTGGCAAGGAAAGGGAAGAGGTGGGGTTGGGGGGGGGGGCATTTGGAAAACAAGCCAAAATCCAGATGTCAGATGCTTCTTTTTTTTTTTGGTTGATTCAGAACGTACTGTTATCGAGCTCAATGTTCTTACAAGCAAACAACGTTTTGAATCATTAAAACACAACAAACACGATTGTATTATGAAGGGTAATCTTTGGACACAATGTATAATATCAAGGGATGGCTATTAAAAATGTTTGCTTTTCGACAATGGCAATCGATTTTTTTTTTCGTTCGCACGTCATCGTTCGTTATGCAAGATGCGCACTAAATTCCATATAAATACTTCTTATTTTATTAGCCAGTGGGGAGGGGACTACTCTTGACAATACTGTGAACGGAATCCACTTCCTCCATGCCACGGCTGTACTTTCATTCCTGAGCTTTCAGTTCACCCGAGCGGAGAACACAATGACCGGCTTTTATTCTTCTCCGACACCACGGATGCATTTTGATCATATTCTGATAAAGTCCCACGCTCTCACGGTCCATGGTTTATCCTCGTCATTACCTCGACTAAATAGTTGTCTCGCACTCCGCCCAAACAGAAATGCTACCTGTCTTCATTGCTGGCGCAGTCCCAATGGTTGTCATTGTTTTGGTTTCTTATGACGCAGGGTTGTTATTGGGACATCGATTGGAAAGCGCTGAACTACGCCAGTCAATATTTCCCGTTTTGTTTACGACCTCCACCACAGTAATATTCAAAAAAGTACAATTCAAAGTGGACTGCACTATAAGAAGCACGACACGCCAAGTGGAATGTGACTTGGATCAACAACAATGAGCCAAGACAGAGTAAAAGAAAGCATGGAACTCAAAAGAAAATAATCATATTAAATGATGACACGAGATGAGACACACCTGCGCCAGACACGAGCAGCTGGAAGGAGCTGATTGGTAGACACAGGCAACCCGGTTGACTAGAGCAGGTGGAAACGAGAACCAAACGAGGCAGACATACCCTGAAATAAAAGAATGCATTTACAATTCAAAAGTCCACAAAAAAAACTGAATAAGGCAGTCAAGCGTTTTTCGTAAGGCTGCTACCCAACGCAACAGTCACGAACGACAAACAAGCTCCACTCGCATAAAGAAGCGAATCTACACATTTATTTAGAGATGCTCGCAAATAAGTCCCATCCTGACTAATAGTTTCAATTTGCATCTGAGTAGCAAAATTTAAAAAAATGTATGTCAATCGTAATTCATGTCCACTGCTGTCACGTTGATCATAAATGATGTCAACAAGTCGTTTCAGGCCTCTGTGTCACACAGTAGTTGGAAAGCTCCATTATGTAAGTTGGCTCATTTACACAACCTTAAACCCCACCCTACCGAGTGGAAGATGCATTCAAAACATTCCCAAGGACCATCTGGCTCTTATCACCTTTTCACATCACTTCCTCATAAAAGGCTCGTTAAGGGCCCACATACGTGCTTATCACGCACGACTCCCTATTCTGTCAACTCAATGCTCGCCTATTTATTTTCATTTTATTGCCCGCGAGATGGATGACAACGTTACGCCACCTTTGTCCTCTTTCGAGCCAAACATTGCGACCCGCTGTCTTGGAGAGTTATTGGAAGATGAGCTGACATTGGTTCTCGTGAGTCCAAGGAGGTCACGGCGACTTCTTAGACATCGTTGTGGGAGACTGGGGGGAAAAAAAAAACGTCTTGGGATTTTAAATCCAGGGAGCAAAGGTTTTGAAGAAATCACAGGGAATGGCCATCTGGGGCATCTCGTCAATGAATCAAACCTGCTGAGAATTACATAAGGGCTTCTCAGCGAAAAATTGAAGTTTATTTGGCAGATGCCATTAAGAGTTGTTATCGGGGCATGATGACTGCTGGTAGGTGATTTATGATGAGTTCAGCGTATGCAAAAGCCATTCCGAAGAGTTGCGTGCATGGGAAATTTTTCAGAGTAGATCATGTCATCATATGGCAGCCTGTTATATAACAAGCATCAGGCCATGGATATTTCCATTCCAAACTGATACAGTATGTGTTTTACCCGAGGAAAATTGGAAAATGTCAATTCTGGCCAGACAGAAGACAGAACGATAGTAAACTCCAATTCATTACATCAATCCACAAGGGGGAAAAAAACCCTTCAGCTAAAATGAGCCTTTTGTTGTTTGTCTTACAGCAGGGTGGGCATTTTTGTACTCAAAGGCCATATTCTAGTTTTTCCCCCCCAATTTTGCCTTTCCTAAATGTTAGACTGAGATCATGGGATGTTGTCGGATGAAAAGAGCTTTATCTCTGTGAATTGTGTGCCTGTGATACAAAATGTTATGTTGATTTATTATTCTTACTATGATTAGTTCCTGTGAAGTTTTTAGACTAGAAACGGAATTGCCAGGTCATTCAAAGAGGGGATAAAATTGGACAAAAATGTTCGTACCCCGTGCGGCTCGGTGGTCGACTGGTTAGCGCCTCACAGTGCAGAGGTGCAGGGTTCGATTCCGGCTCCGGCCTCGTGCCCAAAGACAGCTGGGATAGGCTCCAGCATGCCCCGCGACCTTTGTGAGGATGAGTGGATCAGAAAATGGATGGATGGATATTAGTACCCCTGTGTTAGTGGAAACAACAACAAAAAAAAATCATGAAAATCATCCAAAGACAATCAGACATTGGTTTTTAGTTGTGGTAAAAGACAATTATTATAAAAAATAATTGTACCCCTAGAAAAGTTGTTCAACCACGGTGTGTAGTCTGATTCGCATCGCAGGTGTCTTCAAATCAGTCTGTCGGCCTATTTAACTCATTCAGCACCAGCCAATTCTGAACCAAGTCTGAAAAGACGTTTAAAAACGTCTTTGGAAGTGAATGAGTTAAAGGGGGGGGGGGTCAAGTAGTCACTGTGTTGTTTGGTGACGTGGTATGGAAAGACACTCGACTAAAACATTGAACTACTCAGAAGTGGCGTCTATGGGCCCTGATTTAAATCCTACTGAACATGAGCTGAAACATGCCGTCTGGAGAAACACTCTTCAAGTGTCAATGCAAGTGCTCATTGGGCTGGATGAAAAAAGTGTAACGTATGTGGATTTCTAATTCAGGATGGCGGTGTGGGGGTGGTGGGGGGGGGGTGATGCGACAGGAACATCAAAATCGTTTTCACACCTATAGAATGGAATGGCTGCATTGTCCAAATACTTTTGTCCGTGTAATGCAAGTCTTCCCAGACGGAGACCATCGCCTTCTCTCACTCTCGCCTCAAGTTTAGCAGGAAAGTGGCAGCGGATTCCATCCAGCATTGCCCTTCCCGTGTCAGCGGGGAGTATTCCTTGAGATCCATCATATGGGCGCCACATTCTTTGCATGCCCGAGCTTCGCCGCCGCGACGCTCACGAGACCGAATAGTCAAACAGCTGTTGACCGCCGACGCTCTCGTTTCCTGTGAGAAAGACGCTCACTGAGCAGAGCGACCATTGAAAGAAAGGGGCTCTTGTCTGCAAAAACAGGCTCGGACATGAATGAAGAAGCGATGGAAGTCTGTCCAATTTTCACTGTATCATCAGGACTGATAATGATGAACAGATGGCGTAGAGTTCTTAACATCACAAGGCGTAGTTTCAGGTCTGGGGCTTTAGATGAGGACCACCAGGTCATGGTTAGACGTCGGGATGGAGGGCAGGTCTCGATGTTGCTCAATCTGAATCCCTGACAGTGTTTTATGTTCCCCATTCAAGCTGCAACAAGGAGCTCCAGAGTCCCCATTTAACATTGAAAGCATCTTTTATCGGATTTGTCCTCAACTTCATCTTAATGGGGAAACCGTACAGAAGAATGTAAGTGTACTGCAGGAAGGATTTTGGCCAAACCCTCTGCCGAGAATGGAAGAGCCTCAGAAAGGTTAATTGGCGCCCTTTGGGTTCGTCGTCTATTACGTAACTTGACTAAGTGCCGTGCTCGAGACTAAAGACGCTCACCGTGGAAGGCGTGAAAGACTGTCTGCTGACATGAGTTATAAGTGGCGGCATTCTACGCATTCTTTATACCAAGCTGTCTCACTGGGAGGTTTTGTTGGTCGGAAAGCTAATGGCCTTGATCTGCTTTGTGGATTGACTGAGAAGGCTAAATGGCTGTAATCAGAGCAACAATTGCACCAGATAAGATTTGCTCCACGTCTTTTTGTGTCTTTTGGACTTGACCGATGACACAAAGCTTGCAAAAGGAGACGGTTGTTGCAAGGATTTGACCTTCTGTTCATTGTATGTTATGGGCCACATACTCCCGTTAGCGTGAGAGTTTTTCTTTTTTTGGTTTTTTCTTTAAACGCACCTGGCTTCTGACTGGGCCGCCATGCGCGATCTGACAATTTGTGTGCAAACCACCGCAACCAAGCATGACTCATTGAAGTCTGAGCCTGGCTTTCAATGATGGCGCATGGAGTTTTCCTCAGACTTGTGAAATGTCAGTCAAATCCAGTTGAATAATACACGGAATCACACTTCAAATATGGAAATACCTTACCGACCGTCTATTTTCTGGACCGGTTATCCTCATTCGGGTCATGGATGTGTGGAGTCCAAGAAACTGATTATGCGTCCAAATTCATGGAACAAACATTACAGGATTCTTGATGACGGAACTGGTGGATGGACAGGATGTTGGCCGCCTCTATGTTATCATTTGGTGTAGCGCAGTGCCTGTAAAAAAACAAAACAAAAAAACCCAAAACAATGTGCAGTTTAGAATTCAATTATGGTTATGAGAAAAGGACCTAAATAGTGTGAGGAAACTTTGGTGATCAATTCTGCGCAAAGCAGATGTCACGCAAGATCTCAAGAGATGCTTTGTCCTTTTGGTGCTCCATATTCCAAACGCATTGTCACTTTTTCATCAAAGTATTTTGTTTTTGTTTTTTTTGCATGACTGCCGACTCTATCTCGGTCGGTGATGTCATCTGTAAACACACAAACATCTGTCAAAGCTTGCAACTATTGACGACTATTGACTGGAGTGTGACTAATGCGGCAAGAAAAGGAGGATTCGCACCACTGCCTGAACTTTGACCTCCCTCCCCCCCCTGGCTTGAGTCCACACGTGGAAGCACAAAGGGCCAAACAGCGGCGGCGCAAGCTGTCTCCTTGCATTGAATGATTGTCATCGCGCATTGTGCACAACAGCGCCGCTAATATGTCATGCTGACGCGTTCACATTTTAGATGGATCTTGTCCCTTCGCTCTCGCTGATTCCAGGAATGATTCCCAGCTGATGTTGACTCTGCAGTCACTTTAATCCTATTTATAGTGATTTATCCTCGCCAATCATTTTCATCTTAGTGAATTTTTGAGCTGGCAGCATTGTGGTTAGCATGTCTGCTCATTCTAAAAAGATGCATGCTTGGCTGATGGAAGACTCCTTGAAAATTGGAGGAAGAGGATTTTCAGCACATATGTGTCTCTACGGTGGGCAGCACGCTGGATTAGTAGTTAGTACGTCTGCCTCACGGGTTTGTGGTTCTGGTTTTGAGATTTTTGGTTCGGACATTCCTGAGTGGAGTTCACATGTTCTACCCGTGTTCGTTTAGGTTTTCTCCGTCTACCCCGGCCTTCCTCTTGCGTTCCAAAAGATTCATCAAACAACCCCGTGCCGCACCTCAGCGGGCCGTCAGCCAGCCCAAGGTGACCTCTGAACCTTGCCATGTGACATATGGATAGACACATGCACTTGCTGAAGCAAGTGGGCCGCGCAGGCCGACAGCTGGAAGCATGACGGATGCGGCCACCTGGAGCCAAATCGTTCCATCTCTTCAATGTTTGCTCATCCGCAAAGCTCGTGACTCGTGTGCGCACGGTGTACATACTATGCCATTTACACTTGTGACAGCTTAAGCCGCAGGCGTTGTTTTTCTGTCACCTCGTGCCGAGATGTGTGAGAACATCTCTACGTAGTGAGCTCACGCGGAATGCCTCTACGTCCCTCTGGGTGTGTTTGGATGTGTACATCTCCGTGTGACATGGCGCGCAGACACGTGAGGATGGGTAGCGAGCAGGGCTTCCATTTTCCATGTGATGCTATCGCCAGTTTTCCATTTTCGTGATGACAACTCACGCCATCACGAGGCTCTCCTGGGGATTTAGTCGGATTTTGTACCAAAACAAAGATTAGCCGCTATTACTTTTACACATTTATTTTGAATGGCACCTTGGTCTTAGGGTAACGGGATGAAATGAAAACATGAATTAAGTCTAAATTTAAACTATATATATATATATATATACACTGTATATGTATATATATATATATATATTGTATATATATATATATACTGTATATATATATACCTGTATATATATATTCGGGTTTTTTTCAACCAATATAAATACAAAATAAATATGCAAAACACTTTGCTAGGTAAAAAAAAAATATATATATATAGAAAATAATCATTTTATTTCCAAATTGCTCCGATTCAGTCCTGTGGGATTATTTGAAAGAAAGAAAAGCAAACGTTTTGAATTCCTGTGACAGATTCCGCAGGTAAATGCTGCCAGAGTGTAAAAGGTCGGGTCAGGATGTCGCTTTCCTTCCCAAAGCTGATCAAAAGCTGCTCATCTTTCGAAAAGCTAACTGATGGTGACTATTCAACAGTGCCTCTACGACTGGCGTGCAATTGATTGCTAGGCCCATGTTTAACTTTTTGTTTGAGTTCCTACTGATTTCTTCGTAAAACATTTTGTCAATACTCAAATACAAAACAAGTTTTTTTTTTGGGGGGGGGGGGGGGGGTTAACCACAAAATGTCACAAATAACATTTGGAAGACTTCAGTCCCAGATTTGGACTTCATATCTCAACTTTAAGTGAACCGGACCACACAGGGCTGGTGAGAAAGCAACGTTTTTAAAGTCCTTAAAACAAGTGTCTCCTGTATTGCAACCATATTGGAAAAAAGAAAATTTTTGTAAAGCAAAGCAGGCGCTGGTTTTGGCTTTGCGCAAGTGCTTCCACTGAACATTTAACGCTCATTTGGACTCAAACGGATTAAAGTGTGAGGTTTCACTGCACGAACCTCAGCGGGTTTTTTGCCGGTGTTATACACAGTGGCTTATTTCTTCCATTTCACCAGTATTTCTTCGACTACTGTGAGGGGAAATTGTGCGTCAGACAACCACTGTCCTCCATGTTTTAAAGAATCCCAATAAATACTAAAATGACACGTTTGCGTATCCTAATTTAGGGGCTCGGCAAGAGAATGAAACGGCGTTTGATAGCCTCTTGATCCTCGTCTTAAGTTTGTTTATGTTTCCTTCGCTGTGTCCTTCAGGTCCAAGCACTCCCACCTTCCCACTGCCGCCAGCTCAATAAATGTTTTCCATTTGTCTCCTGAGTCAGACATTCCAAATGGATCCGTTTCCCCATTTCCTGCCGCTTTCTTTCGATCTCTCTCCTCTCCTCCGCCGCTGTGACTTCTTCTGTCCTCGTGGCTTCTTGCTTACTCATGTTTATTTTGCTAACTTGGCATAACCCCGCCACCCCCCACCCCCCAACGCCCTCTGTGCTTTTACCTGCTTGTACGTGTTTATCCTGTCAAAGTCTGCCTCATCCGACTGAATGAGACACAACTGAGATGACGACGGCGTTGTTGTGATGCCAGGCCATTCCGCCGGGGTGAGCTCTTGACAGACAGCGGTGGGTGTAGCGACGCTCACTCACCCGATTGATTTTCCATCTGCTGTGGGATAGCGTTTTGTCTCTTGTTGAACTCCAAAGGTTATTGTTCACGCCACCCGAGTCTGTACCACGCAAACATGTCGAGCGAGGGATCAATGCGAGGATAATGCAGGCAGGACTGACAGTTGTTCGGCTTGCAACTCAATTTCCCATCTGTGAAATACAATTCCCCAAATAAAATGTAACTAAAAAGTCATTCATCCACCATTGCCATAAAAATCACCAACTTTGACTCTATGGTCGGCCATTTGTCCAGGACCAAATCCATGAAGCGTCCATATTAACCTTCTCAGGCACGGCGGTTACGACAGTGGACAGCTTATGTTATCAGGTTACAGGAGGGGTGTCAAATTCAGTTTTTGTCGCGGGCCACTTCGGAGTTACGGCTTCCCTCGGAGGGCCGATGCAAAATCTCAACGTTATTTATTACCCATGACAATTTGACATTTCGGAACAGATTTCAGCAAGGA
Organism: Hippocampus guttulatus; assembly: GCF_054856545.1. NCBI lineage: Eukaryota > Metazoa > Chordata > Actinopteri > Syngnathiformes > Syngnathidae > Hippocampus > Hippocampus guttulatus. The sequence goes on from NC_141276.1 coordinate 8,306,278, forward strand.
TCATGAAAGTTGACACACATGATTTGCACCAGCGGCCCACATAAAATGACGTGGCGGGCCGGATCTGGCCCCCAGGGCCTTGGCTTTGACACCTGTGGGTTACAGGGTGCATGAAAGGGTTAAAGAAGGAGAATACAGCATCCAAACGGCGTCGATATGTCCAAAGTCAGTTTACAAAACTTCGGTTCATAAATCTCACATTCACACCCATAAGGCAATTTAGAGTCTTCAATCAAACTAAAATTCATAGTTTTGCTGAGATTGGAACCCCAAAGCTCCGAACTGCAAGGTCAACATGCTAGCCGCCATCGCTCTGCTGCCAAAACTTGAGCAACTTTCATCAAAACACACCGCGCATCATTTCTGTGTTTTTCAGGACATGGGTCTCTTTGGTGGTCACTTTCAGGTGAAATAATCGATGTGCAGTTGTTCACGTTAACCCTGAGCATTAGCACAAATGTGTTTCATCAAAATTATCCTTATACCTGCAGAATTTCTGGTTTCTCTTTGTCTTAACATGCAAAACCGAGTGAAGCGGTTGCTTGTCATGCATTCCTGTGGTCTGAATGCGGCGAAACGTCTCTGTGCCTGCAAAGTCGCCCACTCGCTAATTCGAGTATCACGCCCTTCCTGCAACGGCATACATGATACGCATTACGCACTTACCACCTTTAATGCATATCCAAACTAAAGTGGCTGCCATGTCTCCATTTTTTGGGGTCACTGGTAAGCCGGAGGCTGTGTCACCTTGGACTGCTCGCCGCAAATTGTAGAAAAACAACCATTTGCATTCACATTCCCGGTTATCATATAGTAACTGTATGATGACCTCATCTGAAACACACGGGGGGCCAATGCAGGACATTTTGAAAACTGATGTAATGTGTTCACGCCCTCTGGTCCTTGTCAGGACTCGTGCGGCTAAGTTCTGGAGTCGTTGTAAGCTTGAACTACTCTTTTTAGGAAGACCAAATAGGGCATGACGACAATCCAAGCGACAGGAAATAAAAGCATGCATCTGCACGTCCGTGTTGGCCTGAGAGCGAAATGGGGGGGACTCAGCATGAGGAATAAAACTAAGCTCATTTAAGAGACTTTAGTTTTCGTAAAAGTTTCTCTCTCTGATCTTCAGGGTTAGGGTTATATCCTAATATCCCAATTGCCAATCGCTTGCAGCTTGTACACTAAAACTCTGACTAAACATTCCACAGACAAACGTCACGTTTTAATAAGGCAACTCTGACTTAAAATCTAATTTTAAGGCCACACATCATGCTCCTCATAGGGGGTCTCCAGATCACAAAATATCTTGTTTATCTGCCGTTTATAGATGTCTTGTTTTGACACCCCCACCCCCTGGTGTTTTGTTCCCCCCCACATTGTCAAAAGGGATTAGTAACTTCACTTTTAATAGCATTTGGGCGTCAGCAGTGCACGTCAAACGACTTCTAGAAGTTTGGGAACACGACTGAGCCTTCCCATGCCGTCGTTGTTGCCCACAGTAGAGTCAGTGTGGCATCACAGGGGGCGCAGGGGCAGGGGGGAAGGTGAATGTAAGGAGTGTTTAAGACGTGGGTGGCGTGTTTAAGTGACCTAAATCAAACTGCACTGTACTGTTTCGTTTTATGAGGTGCGAGACCTTCGCAGCCCCTTTCAGACAGCTTTGCATTGAGATGACACCAGTGTGTGACCTCACCGCACTATATCAACTTGTTAAAAAGGGACACACACACACACACACACACACACTGGCTTTCAAATTAAGAGTTGCAAAATTACCGACACGTCAGGAATCAGACATGGGTACGTTTTGACGACAGCATAATTTGCAACAAAAAAAAATAAAGGTCCTGAATTTGTGCCACTATTTTCAGAAGTCCAGTCTTATATAAAATAAAATCAAAATAATTCATCTGTATCTGTTTTGAGGGGGATTAGCGGGATAGTTTGATTTTGTGACTGGCCACCACGACTATCACGTCTCGGTCTCTATGCATGCACCATTTCAGTATGACTTCATTACTGGCATGCCAAAATCCTGTTGAGTTAAGCTGCGTCACAGCTCACTCACTGTCTGCTGGATTTGCGATTTATTTATTCAAATTTTACGCCTCATCGTACCTCTGATTTTTGAAGGTACAGTAAGTTTTGATACGTAACTTGGTATCTTGACAAGTTGAACGCTTTGATACACTTGCATTAAATATTTTGGGGGAAAAAACTATCTTTTGGTTCGTTTTTTTTTTTTAACTGAAAATGTATAAAAACAATATCACGACAACAGAGTTTTTCAAGCTACTACGGGCCTGACAAGTACATCATCTCGCTTGTCAGAGCGGGTATCGCGTTGACAAAGCTGTTATCTGATGGCGAAACATCCACTTTTTTTTTTAAAACTAGATTAAGTCTAACTTGTACTTCACCTCACATCCCCTTTGAGATGTTTTCCAGTGTTTGCATTGTCATCGTCGTTTTGTAAAGTGACCCTTATTTGTATGTAACTACATTGAATCTTATCTTTTGCTGTTCCTTACTGGTATTAACTCGCTGTACAGGGTTTCAGTGTTCTGCAGTTTTGTCATGGTGACATCTTGTTAAATGGGGCAAATTTCCTTCACATGGACAGGAGAAAGCGTAAAGTAAATACACTCAGCGAGAAGGCTGTTTGACTTTGCTTTACATCACTTCTTCCAAAGTGCCTCACAAAGACGTGTCGCTCACTTATTTGCAATCGTCGGGCCTTCCGTATTCGTGCCGCATCATCTATGTGTTTGGTGTTTCTTGGAATTAGGTCACGGAAAGTAAAAAGGAGAAAACAAAATCAAAGGCGACAGGCCTAAAGGCAGAGTCCTGAGGGGGACAAATGTTGAACAATACCGTGTCACTCACTGTGTTTTGACGCTTGGTGGTTATCAGTACACCTCCAAATTTGCACACATCTGTTCTTGAGATCCTTCATGGGATGCTGAAAGCTTCAGTGGCCTGCAAAAGGTGTGAAGAGTACTAAGATGAGAATTGCATTTCTTTGCCCAATTATCAAGTGAATGAAAACACAACTTGTGCAGAGTCGTTAAGTTGATGAATTACAATGACTCGGCTCAACTGTTCCTGAGTTCTTTTATGAATGGCACAGGCGAACAAATTCCCAAGGCTTTTGTTAGAAAAAAAAAAAGCTTGTTCTGAAAGAGCTACTCAATGCACCTCTTGTGAGTGTTTTCACCACAAATCATTTACCTGCTGTTAAATCCCCGTTGCGTGTGATTCAATCATGTCCACATGTTGGATTTAGCGGGACGTGGCCCAAACAAGAGCCAGGACTGTTTTGCTATCACACGTCGGAAAGGTCACGACTCAACTTCTCACATTTATGCGAGCTAAACGGCAAAAGCTGGCAGGCTAATTCACCGGTATGTGTTTTGGTTTGCTCTCTGGGGTTCGGTCACGTTCACTCACTGGCCAATGAGCCTCTTCTACATTTAGGTTTTTTTTTTGTGGAGAGATGGCGGAGGTGCAAGGGTCAATGCTCTGCGGAGGACTTCAGGTAACATTTAAGGAGGCGCAAGAGGTTACGCACCCTGGCGTGTTAATCACTCACGGGGGGAATTGTGGAATGTCCGCTGTCAATGACACAATTATCTTTGCCATGGTAAAAATGGACAATTGTGCGCTCTGTAGACCATGTGACGTACACCACTAGAAAATGTGCAAAGCCGCGAGCCATGTCACCAGCACACACAATCTTAGTTTAGAATTGCAACAGTCAGAGTGAGCAATCTTGACAACGGATATATAATTTGTTGTTTTTGTTTGAGTTAGATTGATTTGTTGATTTAATTTTAGAATGAGAGAGGGATACTTGCTTACTTTATTCATCCCGTTTAATGGAGAGCGAGCTTGACAAAAAGTTATCAAAGCCCGCCGAAACATCCAAACACAGTAATAAACAACAGATTTTAAAAAACGTTTTATAAATATCCCTAAATTAGCATACGTAATTAAACAGCAAATGTGGTTGTCCAACTTTTTTATATTTACATGATACATGAGAGTATTTTTCTGCCAACTTTTTCCTTTTGATCCCCATCTTTGAAAACAGATATCTACACTTTGTACTCCTTACTTTGTCAAAATAGACTCATTATTTTGGCTGGATCTGATCGATGATCCCACCCTCTTTGGGCATCTTTTGTCGAATAACATTTGGAATCATTAAATTCTTTCAAAATTCAAAATTGCTGTTGTAGATGGTAAATTTCCCCAGTGTGGGTCAAATAAAGGATATCTTAGTTTATCTTAGATGTCTTAGAAAACCTAAATTAACCTTTCCGAGCCTCGGCCTTCTTGTTATTGTTCAAAACAAATCAGGCTCTTGCTTTGCCACGCCTTAGACGGCTTAGACAGCAGCTATTTGACAGTGAACTGTTAGTTGACAGTTAAAGCCAGTCTGTCTCGATCGTCATCCCTTCCCACGCTGACTCGTCTTGGGCAACGCCTCGGGATGCTCAGAATTCCTCGGGCGAGCACTCTCACACACATGTTCCTGTTGCCAGGGGGAAACTTGTGTGTCGAATCTCACCTGCACATTTTCAAGGCAGCCAAGGCCAGTTGCCTAAAAACACAGTGATGATAGCATCCAGTGAGCCTTGCATGCTTGGCAAGCGCACATCAGTGAACATGCTGTGCTTTGGGGAAAGTGCTACCCTTTGGAAATGCTTATGAAGGTCAAGCTGCCTTAGTTCAAATGTTAATCCAAACCTTGAAGTTGAAATTACACCTGCTAATGCTCACGACTCTAAATTATCAATCGGCATAACTGTGAGAGTCAGTGGTTGTTGTCTACACAGACCCTGCCTCATGTACCATGCCTCTCACCCAACAGGGATAAGTTCCAACTTACCCGAGACTCTAATGAGAATAGGCATGATAGAAAATTGACAAATATACATACATACCAGATTTTGTGTTTTCATAAGGCATATCATGTGTTTTTAAAACGTGTTCAATGGTATTTGTTATCATGCAGCAGTACATTCCACAATACACACACAATAGCAATCAACTAATTGGAGGAAGAATGCCACAGACAGAATGGCACAGACAAAAGCAAAAACTCATTTTTGTTTTTTTCTCTGACAAACGGAAAGATATTTGCTTAAGCTACTCGCTCCCAAATTTAAGTAAAAAAAACCCGGAGCATTCACAATTATTCAATTCGGTATTTTCAACCTTCAAAAATAGCTTTGCGGACATGTATTTTAAAAATGAATAGTGGATTAAAAAAATTATATTTTCATCATTCCAATCTTTAACCCCAACGACAGAATCAGATCTCATTTTAATTCCTTCAAAAGCATTTACAAGTAAACAAACACTGTATAAATAAACGTAAACCGTAAATAAAAGTTGGCGTAATGATGCACTAGGCCCAAAAATCAAAACATTTTTTCGAAATAAGTCTCGCATGTACACACAGCTTAATAATAGATGCATATTTTGTATATTTAAATTACAGCCAAGTTTATCCTTACTGAGCCAGTGTTAACCAGTACAGTACTGACTCTACAGTACTGTTTTTCAAATAACTTTACTGTATAGTACTGACTCTACAGTACTGTAAAGTTATTTGAAAAATTTGGATTGTTCTTTTGTGACCTGAACGTTTCACAGCCAGCTGGCCAGCAAGTCCTCAACCCGGGCCCGCCCTGTTCCGCCGATTACCCCGAGATGATTGGCTTACACCTGCCAACGTCACACCAATGGGCGGGCCAGCGGTAACAGTTTATCAACCGAAAACGAGGAGAGGAAGTCAGAGCAATTTAAACAGTAGTCAGTCATACGCTTTCCTCCCGTCTTGTAACTTGCATGATTCCGCTTTTCTCCAATGCTGAAATATTTAATTACCATGCTCATCTCTACCTGATCTCCTCGCATTTTTCTTTCGTCCCTAGATAGTTGATTTCAACTTTGTTTAACAATGCTAAGTGCAGCGAAGATTGACAAGAGCGGAATGATGGCAAAGGTTCACACAAGGATAAGAGCGGATCCCTTCTCGGCCAATTACGAGCTGGCTGGCAAAGAACTGGGCCGGTAGGTGTTGTCTTATTTTGTTTGTATCTACTGAGCCGTAAAAAAAAAATCCTCAAATGGAACGCGTCCCACGGCGCTTTGGAAGCTAAAGTGATTGTGTTAATCTTATTAGTTGTTTTGCATCAGGCACGTGTGAGTGAGACGCGTGTGGGTTTGCCAGGTGGGCTTTTGGAATTCCTGTGCAGAAAAGATCCTTTTTGAAACTGTTTGGAATTCCTGGGAAAATAACTTGTTTCTATGCTCAAAGTTCAGATGATGTGGGAATTGCACTATTGTTGGATTAATACATGTTATCTTATTTGAAAAATAAATAAATAAATAAACGGAGAGCGTGCACATTGTTATTTTTGAATTCATTGGTGCAGCATTGTTGTGTTGTGTGATGTGTTGAATTCCATCCAGCCATCCTCTGGGTTTAGAGGGCGGCTGCTCACCACTAAATTCAGGGGCACATAAAGACCTGACTTTAACATGAACCCACAACCTCAAAATTGAGAAGTAGACATGTGGTTTGTGTTGAAGTCTTTTTTTCATAGAAAAAACACGTTACAAGAGGACACTTCTATATACTGGCAAACATGTAGCACACAGATGTCAAACTTGGAGCACAGGGGCCAGATCTGGCCCATCACATCACTTTATGTGGCCCGCAAAAACAAATTATGTGCATCAACTTCATGTTTCTTTCTAAAATTGCAAATTGTTTTCACTTTTTTTCACTCACTGTTTTTATTGGCCTCTGATTTCAAAACTTTTTTTTTTTTGTAGATACATTTATTTGAGTTCACATTCATAATAGCCCTCTGCAGGAAACCATAACTATGATGTGGCTCACAACAAAAATGAGTTTGACACCCCTGATGGAGCATGATCTCCTTTTCCCATTCATATCAATATGTCCAATTCCCCAAATACATCAAAAATACAGATTATGACACTCAGTTTTAATTGGCATTGTCATAGAAGTACTAATTTTATACTACGATTATACTGGTGCAACAGTAAATTTTAATCAGAGATGGCTTTATGTGTCTGTAAATGTATTTCTGACACTGATTTAATAAAACTTTGCTCCTACTTCCTAGTCCATCCGGTTTTTCATTTGTTTTTAAGTTTGACTTATAAAAGATTGCGTAATTTATCGCTTATTATTATTGCTTATTATTATTGTTATGAATATGTGGTGTGCTCGAGAAAACAAACAAGGGCAGATTCTGAATCGGCACCAAAAAAACCCCATCTTCTAGAAAAGTTTACTTGCATCTCTGATGAAAAAAACGAGTAAAAAAAAATTGTTATGATTCTGGTTCTAGTTTTCACTTGCTGACTCATACTGTTACAACATTAGGTGTTAATCACAGCGCCGTAAATAGCAACCGGAGTATCTGAGCTCATCACTACGTTGAAAACAAAAACTAAATAAAGGGACGCCCATGCAGCGCGACACGCGATGATATTCGGGAACTGCAGCCAGGATCTGTGGGTCTCGATGTTGTGTGTTCAGGGGGTTGGGGGTTGTAAAGTTCTTGACAGAGCAGCAGGAGTATCTTCCTCCCCTCCTTTCCCCACAGAAGTCACCCCCCCCCTCCACCCCTGCGACTCCTGTGCTAACAGCACGCCATCTTAGTTGTTTTTCAGTAAATAATGTTAGTTATGTTGGAAACATTGGCGTGAACTTGCAGGTGGTGATTTATCAGAGGGCTTTTTTTGGGGTGGGGGGGGGGTGAAATGTCACATGCTGCATAACCCCACAACCTGAATGTATTTTGGTCACGCGCTCTTTGGACAACAGCTAGGTTTGGTAACCTTTGACTCCTGTTTGAAAAGACCCCCGCTGGCCACTCTCTGCAGCCATTGATCACTTCTTTTCATCACACATGTAGTTCCCCAGCGCACATGGCGCTCCTTCTCAACGGGGCTAATTAACTTGAGAAAAGGCTCTGATGGGGGGGGGTGCATTTATTTTCCATTCTTTGCACAATGACCCAGAGGCCCCGGACCACGAACGGTGAGGGTGGATAGGCTGGATTTGGTTCGACAGTGTGGGAATGTTCGGGAGGGAAAAGTCGGCGGAACCACACTGACTGGACCCTTTCAGGTACATTGTGGTCGCTTTCAAAATATGCTGGCTGGAGTTAAACGTTGAGCCAATGACACCCCTACCCTGCCCGAACTTACCCCTTTCCTCCGGCCTGGTCAGGTGGGTGGTCCCCGTGTCTGTGGTACCAACTGGCTAGCTTTTTGTACGACTGTCATGGCCTCAATGTGGAGGCGTCAACACGCGTCCATTTGTCCATGTTGCTGTCAGCTGTGCTGAAAAAGAAGGGGAGGGGGGCTATTATCTGCTGGGGAGGGCATCTTGACCTTTCACTAATGAACATGTGAACGCCCAGAACATTGAGGCAACATCTCATTTGTTGTCTGCAAGGGTGCCCTCGGTACTGATAAAGGTGTATTTTGGCATATAATTATTGTAATTATAATTAGCGTAGGTTGGTTCCGATTTAAGTTTGAATTTGGGTTACGTAACCGCTGTAGAAACAGGACTCTGTAAACCATCTTGCTTTTTTGTTTGTTTGTTTGTTTTTTGTTGTTAGTTTTACTGTGTTGCCATTTTAAAAACCACGTTGGGAATTTATACAGCATTTATGAAGGCATGAAGCTCTGGTGTTAAATGAAAACAATTACCGGACATTACGATGCAAGCGTTGACTGGATGGCCTGTTGAGCTACATCCGCATTAATGGCAATAAGAGTCGGAAAAATCTGAGAAAATAATTGAAAATAATTAATGGAACAAACATACAATAAAACAATTTGTGATGGGCGAGTATTGATACCAGGTATCGGTATAGGGTCGATACTGGCCTTATTTCGAGTCATTGTAGACGTCGCCGATACCAGCCATTGATACTTAAGGCAAAAAAAAAATCAGCTTTTGAGTAAGCCCTCCTCGGCAGTAGTTGGCGCTATACTGCGGCAGAATGACACATCAGCGAATCATCGTCTGCATCAGAAAGGTCTTTGTCCACAATTCTTTTGTCAAAGTGTGTCAAATGAAATATTATAGGTCAAAATGACTGAAGATATTGGAACAATGAGTGAATACTTGTACTGGTATCAGTCTGAAAAAATTGCATGACTTCTTGCAATGTTATGAACCCTCAGCTGCCTGTGCTTCCATTGGTCAGACCTTCCAAGCAGGGGAGGGAAAAAAAAAACGAATACTGCTGAGTGTCTAATGGCATTTCCTGTGCACATATTTGAGCCCAATAACAACATCTGTGCTGTCCAATGAAACCACTTGGCCTTTCTTTGTCTGTGTACATGTGGGGACCATTGTGGTGCTTTTCTAAGCATAATGTCCTTCTTATTAATTTTTTTTAAATGTAAATGACTCTCTGTGTCCAGGGGAAAGTTTGCGGTGGTGAAGAAGTGCACGGAGAAGTCGACGGGCAAGCAGTACGCCGCCAAGTTCCTGCGCAAGCGGCGGAAGGGTCAGGACTGCCGCGTGGACATCCTCAACGAGATCGCCGTGCTGGAGCTGGCCAAGTGCAACCCGTACGTTGTGGCCCTTCATGAGGTCTACGAGACGGCTACCGAGATCGTCCTGGTGCTTGAATGGTAAGAACATAAATTGGCGCTCACGTGCGGCCTGAGTATGACCCGAGCAAAAGTGGGTTCGGATCGATTTGCTTGTAGTACACAAAACTCGGAGAATCCCAAGTTTTGCTTTGACTTGTGAGGAAAAAAATCCGAGATGCAAAAGCTAAATGATGGCAGGGAAGTCAACTCACTTGACAAGAACCAGAAACATTCTGCAAAGAACCGGAATACTTTACATTATCTTTAAGTGTGTGAGGAGTTGTTCTGTAGAACCCTTTTAAATGCTGACGGGAAAATTAAACGCGTTTGCAAACAAGTTTGTGGTTTGAAATGCTAAGTAGTCTCGCTTCGGCTTTGCCGCTAAGCTACGCCGACTGTTCTAACAGAGTGCAAAAGCGGGAAGGGGCAGGTCTCGTCGACGGCAACGTATGAAATCAAGCTGGCGGTGAAGTTTGCATTTGGTTGCACCGAGTTGCACGATTCGGTCTCACGGGTTTTCTCTACCCCCCTCCGCCCCAACCACTCCATTTCCTGTACGAGGCAGTAAGCAAAGCTGCTAAAAGTAGCGCGGCGGTCGCCAAACACACACACTGTCACACACATTTCTCATAGCCGCAACCACATCCGCCGTCTGCTCTGTAAAATAGTCGCTAGATTCTCAGGGCTTCACGTGCAGCTGCAGCCTGTAGCCTACCACGCAACGCTCTCCTTTTTCTTCCTGCGAAACGACTAGTCTGGGCAAAGTCTTGATGAGAAATCAGATTTGAATGTTCGGAACTTAACGCTCTATCTTGCCCTTTCTGTACTTGCGCGTTTCCAGCCTAAACATGTAGTACAGTCATCGATTTTTATCCCCATCACCGATTGTTTTCTGAACGAATCAGGAAGGAACGATCTCTCTTGACCGCCAAAGGATGAACTTTAGAAACATCAGATCATCGGGCCGTTCGCAATTTTGATTAAGATGTGTCAAAGCAACTTTTTGCTCATTTTAACCCTTTCATGCACCCTGTAACCTGATAACGTGATAAGCTGTCCACCGTAGTAAGCGCTGACCCTGAAAGGGTTAAGTATAAAAAAATATATAAAAAAACATGTCATTGAGACTTTTGGTGTGTTAACTGCCCCATGACACAATCCCCAAAAGCAAAAAAAAAAAAAGAGCAAGCAATTGAATTAATTGTCCTCAGCAGTTTTAGTTTATCCTCGCTAAGACACAACTTTCAAGCGAGCTTTTAATTTCCTGCTTTCATTTATTTATATTTTGAGAACCTTTTTCTTTTTTCATTTGCTTTTCCAATGCTGCGTTGTCTAAACTCGCCTGGAGCTCAAATGACCTCACTTTTTTTCCTTTTTTTTTTTTAATCGGGCAGCAACCCGGAGGTTTCTAAAACTTACTGGACCGGGCAGCCAAGCATGGATGACTCCCAAAGTCTCACTCAACAGGAGGTTAACTTGCTGTGAGCCTGTGCGCACCCCCCCCCCCCCCCCCCCCTCCACATGTTAAATAGCCACTTACTTGGAGATCTAAGGCTGATCTGACCTCATCCATTCGTCCGTGTGGTCGACTGCGGGCTTTAATCTGGCTGCTCGCTGTAGGAGAGGAACGTCTGAAGTCGTGAGAGCATTTGCTCTCGAGGAAGAAGAGGGGGACACAAAAATAGACTTTTAGCGTCCGGACTGATTTATAAAATGTGAAAGACCACAAACACGAGGTGGAAAAACTCATGTCCTAACTCCTCATATATTTTGTGTTCAAAATGTTTCCGGTTTCCAAGCAGATCGGGGAGGATAAGTCACTCTTAAACTCCACATCACGGATAATCTTTTAAATAAATCCGAAAGATGACTTTAAACAAAAAGAAGCGTCGGTGCTCAAATTTGTTCCGATAAACCGTGAACGCAGACCTAAGATGCAAACGAAATGCCCGGAGACAAAAGTTCAAGATCTCCTCTTCGTTGACAGATGAAAGTACACCCGATACATGCGAATCATTTAAAACACATTCCGCCGATGCTTTTTTTTGAGGGGGTTTCAGAAATGAGGATCACGACAAGGAAGATCAGATCCTCAGAATCCATCAAAACATCGGTACTGTTTTCACAGCTGAGGTCGGTCGAGGGCTCGGCCTCCCGAAGGCCGACGCGGTTGCGTAACCTCTCGCGACGTTTCCTCCGGACGATCAAAAGCACGTGCAACCGTTTAAATCCTCCACACGTGTTACTAGTTTTTCCTACCACGACTTTGCTTGCAACACGAGTGTAGATGGCGCGCCGAGCTAGCCGCAAAAATGTGACATTATTTGAAGTGCGATCCCTTGGGACAAGTCAGGCGGCGGTTCTTCCGGTATCTAGTTACCAAACTCAACCTTTTGCCGTCTTTTCAAGAATATTCATCCCTAATACTACATTGCAGGTCTATGAAACTAATTCCGATCGAATCCTTGACTTGTATAACAGTCAACCCATCTCGGGTATCTCTTTTTATCTGAACGTGCTGCCAACTCACCCGTCGCGATTAGCCTGTGGGATATGACAAGTCTACCATTAGCATAGATACGAATTTATTGTCAAGAACAAAGTACAGAGATATGGCGTTATGCAATGCTGGGGGGAAAAAAATTGTGATTGTGTTTCGTTTTGTTGGCCTCTATTACATCGACGGTACAGAATGGATTCTGTCCCCTTGCAGCAGAGCAAAACAAAAGGAAGTCATTCAGTACCAGCCAATTCTGGACCAAGTCTGAAAAGACGTTTAAAAACGTCTTTGGGAGTGAATGAGTTAAGCACTTATGGTCGTTTGTTCACTTTGAGACAAGTTGAGACGAATACAGCAGGTGACGAAACCCCGAATTTGTACGCAGGTCGGAAGATGCCGCAGTCCATTGCGAAGCCGCACTCAAGTCGTATTTCCAATGGCAGAATGTTGACATCGAGGACTCCTGTTTCCATGCCAGCAAAAGCGATGTAACTCAAGAATTCCCAAAAAATACAGAACCTGTAAATTAATCCAATTTTGCAATCCCAAAAAAATCCCAGATTCAATCCAGAATTTAGCATTTTTCTACTTGACCCGTACTTCACGCTTTGCCAAAACAGATCGTACATCCCCAAACTCCTTTTAAAGTGGCAACACTGCAGAAACAACAAACGGCAATGAAAATGGATGCGCTCGGTGTCCTCCTTTTTCAACGCAATTCCATTCATATGCCGTAGGAAAGCTTGATTATCCCTCCCAAAACCACGGCGACGCAGCCTAGTTCATTGTTTATCGTTTGCAACCTAAACGCCGTATATCATGAAAGCATCGACCTGGAGTCAAAAGTCTTCTCCCTATTCAGTTTCTCCCCCCCCCCCTTCCTGTTCTTTTACCGCACTAGTGCCGGCGGCGGCGAGATCTTCGACCAGTGCGTCGCCGACAATGACGACGCCTTCACAGAGAAAGACGTCATCCGGTTGGCCCGACAGATTCTGATGGGGGTGGCTTTCCTGCATTGCAAAAATGTTGTGCATCTCGATCTGAAGGTAAGATGCCCTAGATGGGACGTTACGTGACTACATGGGGTAGAGTACCTGTAGGTGGCGGAGGCGTTTAGCTAGTTATGTAAGCCCGGCGCGCAGCCTAGTTCTCATGGGGGGGGGGCTTTCAAATGAGGTAACAAGGCTATTATTTTTAATATTGGAAGGGTCATTGTCCTTTAAGTATCCGGTTTCTCCCGCCAGAAAACATGTCATCTTGATAAAAGTAATCCCTAGTGGGTCCATGATTGGGGTGTCAGGGGATTCGGTTCCCAAGCAGATTTGGAGTTCATCCAAGCCATTGTGCACTGCAACAATTTAGCCGGGAAGTCATCGGATGCGATGTCCGACCCGTTCTCCCCTGATTGGCTTAGCTTAGATCTAAGGCTCGGCGAGATGCCGACTGACGGCGTGGACTTCCAAATCCCCCTGGGGTCTTTTTAATCTCAAACCAAGTGCCAAATCCCATTCGCTACTGATTTTGACGCTTATGTAACCTCGGGCCTTCCAATCCTGCAGCCACAGAACATCCTGCTGACCAGCGCGAGGCCCCTGGGTGACATCCGCATCGTGGATTTCGGCCTGTCCAGACACATGGACAGCATCAGCGAGGTCCGGGAGATTCTGGGTACTCCGGAGTATGTCGGTAAGACCAGAGACTACCCCATACTGTTCATTCAGTCAATTCAGTTACTTGTAGTTTTTTTGGGATTCACTCAAGACTTAAGGACACGCCCTCACAAATATTGGGGCATTATTGTACGTCATTTTTTAGCCTTTTCGCCATCGGCTAATTCGGGTCATTTGTGTTCTAGCACCAGAGATTCTGAGCTATGAACCCATCAGCACTGCTACGGACATGTGGTGAGTGTACCCTGAAGCTCATCCCCGACGCTGAGGGGTAAAACTGTGCTTCAAAGCTGACAAGTCTCTCTTGCGGCGCCCAGGAGCATCGGGGTACTGACCTACGTGATGCTGACCGGCGAGTCGCCCTTCCTGGGCGATGGCAAGCAGGAGACTTTCCTCAACATCTCACAAGTCAGCGTCGAGTACTCGCACGATACCTTCCAGGACATCTCGCCGCTGGCCGTCGACTTCATCAAGTCGCTGTTGGTGAAAAACCCCAGGTGAGGTTGACGGAGACATACATAGACATTCAGGATGTGAGTCAGGCCGGAAACGCGTGCGAGATGAGCGCATGAGGCGCAAATCGGTTTCCTCTTGCGCAAGTTCTGACTTCATTTTGTCGCGGTTGCTTTAAAGCGGATGCGTGACTCATTTTTGATGAATATTGTATCAATGTATCCTTTCCCCCCCCCCCCCCCCTCAAAATGTATAGCGCATAAGTGTAATAGAAATTCTACCTGAATAAAAGAAAGGTGGCCGGTGCGCTGCTTTTCTTGTCAGTGTTGCTGAATTGGCTGAAAAGGGAACATATTCAGAGTAAAACCAATTAGTTTTTTTTCTTCCCCGTTTTGGTCTTGTAAAAAATATATTGATATATATCAAAGAATTTCCACTTATCTGTGATGTTCCGGGCGGCCCGGTAGTCCAGTGGTTAGCACGTCGACTTCACAGTGCAGAGGTACCGGGTTCAATTCCAGCTCCGGCCTCCCTGTGTGGAGTTTGCATGTTCTCCCCGGGCCTGCGTGGGTTTTCTCCGGGTACTCCGGTTTCCTCCCACATTCCAAAAACATGCATGGCAGGCTGATTGAACTCTCTAAAATTGTCCCTAGGTGTGAATGTGAGCGTGGATGGTTGTTCGTCTCTGTGTGCCCTGCGATTGGCTGACAACTGATTCAGGGTGTCCCCCGCCTAATGCCCGAAGACAGCTGGGATAGGCTCCAGCACCCCCCGCGACCCTAGTGAGGATCAAGCGGTTCGGAAAATGGATGGATGGATGTGATGTTCCGATTGTGTTTTCAGGAAGAGAGCCACGGCGGAGGAATGCCTGAGCCACCCTTGGCTCAAACCCCACCCGCTCGTGCACCACCGCCTCCACGTCGCGCGGTCCTCGTCATCCTTGGACGAACCCGATGCCGGCGACACCAGCCAGTCCGAGGAATCCGAGCCAGAGAGCCCGGCGCCGTCCCCGGCGCTGGGCCTGATGGACTCGTACCTAACGTGCCCGTGTCAGGGCGAGCTGAAGACGGGCTGCGGCTCCTTCAGCTTCGCCGAGCCGCCCTTCGCCCCTCGGCCCGAAATACAGCAGGAGCTCATCTGCTGAAGGACAGACAGACGGACAGACAGACTCACTCCCTCTTTCAAGACGCCTGTGTAGATTGACTCGGAGGAAACGACGAGGATGAAGAAGACTGGTTCCTCGTTTTAAACCGAATTAGCCTTCCAAACACAGTTTTGGTCACAAGAGGTGTCCAAACTTGGTTCTGGACGTCTCAACAGTCTACGATGAGGTTTTTTTTTTGTTTTTTTTTTTTTTGGGTGAAGGAGGGGGAAAAAAAATTGGGGACGTTTTACCGTGAACTAGCGCAAAAGAAGTACATTTTTATATTGTTTATTTATGTTATATTTGCCTCTTCCGTCAGATCGAGTCAGCATTCTCACTTTTTCAATACAATCTTGAGCACTTTTTTTTTTTTAGTTAAAAAAATGTTTTTGTTAAAAAGGACTTCTCACGCAATCGCGCAGCCCTAGCCTACTGTACATATGGTAAAAAAGTGCCACGTTTGTGTATTCACGTTGTTCTTTTGAGCGTTTGCACAAGTCTTGGCACCTTTTTATTTCCCCGTTTTTTTTCTGGATTTTTTTTTCCATTTTTAATTTTTTTTTTTTTTTTTTTTTTTTTTTTTACAGTACATACGTTACTGTGAAAATGCAGCACATTTTTGAAAATGACTCACGGAGGCTGAAATAGATGAAGAGTCGTACAATACACAGCGCTCGGGAGCAAGGCGTCGCAATGCTGTTGGCATTTCCACCAATTGACCGAAGTCTTTTTCTCGACCGCCCGTGTGTCAATTTGGTAACACGTCTAGCTTTTTCAATGTTAACTTTTATTTGTTTTCAGTTGTTGTTGTTTCCAGTTTTGCACTTGTCCTTGTGGACTTATTTTTTGTTTAAAGTTGAATAAATGTTCCTGTCATTGCAAAATGTAAAGAGAAATACATGTACATTTTGTATCAAACTCTTCTGACTGAATACGGGCATTATTTCTGTCAACATCCACTTTGCACAATAAGGAATCAGACCATGAGAAATAATCCACAAAAAGGCCAAAACAGAGTATGGGTTGAACGGACTCGTTGACTCGACAAAATGAGTCCATTTTAAGACAAGAGCTTGAAGCGGTTTACCGTAATTACCAAGGTTATTATAGAAAAAACACACAAATTGAAAAAACTCATGTAAATGTAATAAAAATGAAAATGCTAAAAAAAAAAAAGTTCTAAAACTATAACACTACGGTAGTCAACAAAATGTAACTTATTTTAATAGGAAATGCAAGCAAATTTCTAATTTCATGGGGCGGATTCAGAATCTGCCCTTGTTTTTTTTTTTCATTCGCAAATCAAGTTTTCGGCGGCACGGTGGGTGACTGATTAGCATGTCGACCTCACAGTGCAGGGTTCGATTTCGGCTCCGGCCTTCTTGTGTGGAGTTTGCATGTTCTCGTGCCTGCGTGGGTTTTCTCCGGGTACTCTGGCTTCCTCCCGCATTCCAAAAACATGTATGGCAGGCGGATTGAACACTCAAAATTGACAGCAGGTGTGATTGTGAGCGCGAATAGTTGTTTGTCTATGTGTGCCGTGTGATTGGTTGGCAACCAGTTCAGGGTGTCCCCCGCCGATTGCCCGAAAACAGCTGGGATAGGCTCCAGTACCGGTTGCGACCCTGATGAGGATTAGCAGATTAGAAAATGGATGGATGAAAATCAGGTTTTCATAAGAATAATATCATACATCGTCTACACTATATATAGTAATATAAACAGTTATGGGTTAGGTTAAGCAACAGGTGGATTTATTTTTTTTTTTTTACATCAGCTATAAATAACACATGGTAAAATTGATATTGTGCAATCTTTTGTAGGTTAAAAAAAAAGTCCAAAACACAATGGACTAGAAAAAAAGTAAATAACATTTTAAAAATTAAAAATATGTTATGAAACACCAAGACACCAAAAGCTATCCCTAATTAAAAAGCGCTGCTGACCCAGAGTAATTATCCTGTTTACGTCATTCTCATCTTGTTTTTTTTTGTGGAATTTTTCCCCGTTTCTTTCACCACTTCAAAGGTACCCAATTTCTTACTTACATAACTAGCATAATGTGAAAATTCCTTCCTGCTTGAATTCCCACTAATGCTTTAGGGGTGGTAACAAAAAAAAAAATGTACGCTTGAAGTGTTTGGAACATTTGCACCATGCTGTGACCTGCAGTTCATCTCCCAAATATGAGCATGTATGGCTAATCAAATCCTGTTGGCTTCATCCCTCTGGAATGCAGTGGTGATCCTCTGACCTCCTCGCGCGCTCCCGCCACATTCCGGCGGTGACCTCCAGCTTTTTGGTGCAAACATGTGGCCACGTAATCTCAAAGCGCACGGAGGGATCATCAAAGAAAATACTGTAAATACCACTATTGTCCTTTGAATGAGAGTTGCAGGGGGGTCGTCTCCCAAAATGGAGAAACAGCAAACTGACTCAACACTCGTCAACTGCCGTTAATGCGTTTCTCATGGCGAGGGCGGAAAGGGAGCCGAATGCCTTTGGTTTGTCCCACTTATTTATTTTGTCCCTGGAAACTAGCGAATACCAAGAAAAGCCTTCTCAACAAAAGGGTGGCCACGAGTTGATTGCAAACGCGGCCTGTTTTCGGTCTGCGGCTGCCACTTCCTCTGTCGGCGTGTTGGGCTTGTAGCGGGTTGTGGGGGGTAAGTGATGAAAAACAAGAACACAATAAGTGATACATTTACCTCGAAAAGCTGTGGGTCCTCTTTCTGCAGTGGGCGCTGATGCCGGTTAGTTGTCTCTCGCCCACCTGGGGGATGGGTGAGTGGTGGTGGCGACCCCAAATCCCTGGGTGTGGGTGGTGTCCTCTGAAAAGACTTCCTCTACTGCAGGGCTGCCTAAACTCCAATCCTCGAGAGCACCTGTCTAGCCTGTTTTAGATGTTGCCATCCTGGTCATTTCAATCAGGTGTGTTGGAGGAGGGAGACATCCAAAACAGGCTGGACAGGGGCTCTCGAGGACCGGACTTGGGTTCCGCTGCCCTACTGAATGAGTTACGGGCACTGCATGGCCCAGGACTCCTGTCCTGTCCCATTCTTTCTTGTCTTGTCCTGTCCCACCCTGTCATGTCTTTGGGGCGATTGTTTGTTCACCAGAACACATCCAATAGAGGTGCATTAGGTCGGTTACATCATTTTAATGTGAAATCAATTTATTTTGAAGTCTTTATTCCTTTTATCTTGTTACGTCTTGTCTCTTTGTCAAGCCCATCTCAACCCTTGTTCTGTCTGCCCGCATTTCCAATCAAAATCCATCTCAATACAAATACTTATAGATCAAGTTATCCAGACTAAAACTGAAAAGGGTCTTGTGGTTTTGATTCGCTCATGATATTTACTACTGGAGTAAGTCGTTATTGGAAGCACATGCTTGCATGCTCACCAAGGAATAAATATGTACATGTAGAGCCAGACTCAACGTTGCCGCACTGCCAGGAACTACTTATGCGATTTCTGTTCTGAAAGTCACTACACTTGCTTTGCCCCACAGGGCTGATTCCAGGACTACTGTGTGTTCCTTTTTCAAGAGTTAAAAAAGGGTGTCACGTGTCAAAGGGACAAAACCAGAACACTTGAAGC
Organism: Hippocampus guttulatus; assembly: GCF_054856545.1. NCBI lineage: Eukaryota > Metazoa > Chordata > Actinopteri > Syngnathiformes > Syngnathidae > Hippocampus > Hippocampus guttulatus. The sequence goes on from NC_141276.1 coordinate 8,325,319, forward strand.
TGCCTGGGGATAAGGGTGTCCTTTTCTGTACATTTGGAGGTATAGTTGTATAGTTGGAGTCAATTTTTGCTCCAACGTACAGGTGTCAAGTGTCAAGCGTACTAAAGCGGAACCTTCCAGACGACCAGTCCAGGGACAAGGATGTCCTTTTTCAAGAGTCTACGTTCAGAAGGAGACAATTGTCACCATGTCTTCAAAGGCGTGTCAGAAAAATTCAAGGACTGGAGTCCCCGAAAGATATATTGCGAATCCAAACTACAACTTTTACCCTTTGAAATAATCTTCGTGGAGTCTAACGCACTTTCCCAGCCTTCTCCATGCCTTCATGCGCTCCTTGAAGGATTCTTCCAAGATCCTCCATCGCTCCATCTTGCTGTCGTCCACATCTTAAAAAGGGCTTCCTGTGAGCTTGGGAAAAGAGGAGAAAAAGAAGAATTACATGGGGTCAGGTTGTATGAGTAGGTAGGCTGCTTATTTTTAGTCAGGAACTGTCAGATGTTCAACACATTAAGAGCAGGTGCAATGTCATGGTGAAGAAGCCACAAGTTGTCCAGCTACGATTTTCGCCTCTTCTCACGCACAGAACGGAGCAATCGACGCGGGGTTTCTTCATATAGCTTCGTAACATAAGTCCTGGGACCTTTCTGACACACCTCATACGTGCATGTGGGAACGTAGATCATCAGATAAAAGCGATACTAACGTATCCCGGAAATTCTTGGACTGGAACTGCCATCACGCATTGTTGACCTCTTGCACAAGACGCTCCGCAGATGTTTATGATGAATGAACTCGGTGCACTGTGGCACATGCTAACGTGCAACCCCCCCCGCGGTCATCACTTCCTGGCCAAAATAGCAGAGTACAAACAATGGCTGAGGTCAGGCAGGTTGCGCGCAAGTATGTTATCGCCGCAATGGCGAAAGAGGCACTTCCGTTTGTACGCTCGGCCCAGGTCAACAGCTTTAACCTTCCCAACAAACCCCTGGGTGACATCTACCTCCTAAAAGCAGCAGTTTTGGACCATTTTCTGGGGGAGGCAGCTGTCCTGCAAGCGTATTATTTTCAGTACCCTTCAGAGGAACGTGTGCTTTTCATTAGCGTTCCAGGTGAAGTACACATGAGAATACACATTTTGTTTAGATCACATCAAACACAAGCGCTGCAATGAATCATTCCGTTAGGCATTGTTTGAAAGTGACACGGCATCAAAGTACAAGTGCGCCACAGCTGCGGGGCAAAAGCACTTAGGTCACGTTTCAGTGTTGATTTCTGTCGTTCCTAAATGTTTGATGGAGCAAATTGGGCTTGAAAAGATACATTGGGACTTTTTTTTTTTTTTTTTTTTTTACGATTTGCGCTTGGACAGATCAAACGACAGTTGGTACAATTGGGTGACATAATTCTTTGAAATAACTGTTGCGTCAAAAAGAAATAAAAATAAGGTCTATTTTTTTTAAAGTTTTGGCATGCACTTTTTTTAAAGGTTTGTTATCTTTAAATTAAAATTTGAAGTACAAACCGAAAAAAATGTTTTCTATGATTTTCGGAAATTGTATATAAAGTATAAAAACATATAAATAAAATATATACCTACCAAATGAAAATGTTTCTGTAGTTAAAACATTTTTAAGTATATACTTTTGAGTAACATTTTAATGAAAAATTATGAACAAAATAAATAACATTGAGTTTAGTTGCATGTGCTGCCACCATACGGAAGTCGTATCTCAAATATTTGCTCCCACGAAAAAAAAAAGAAAAAAAGCCGAATGACAGCTCACATTTCCAAAACTCTGACGTGAAGGCAACAAAGTCAAAGGAAATTATACAAAAAGTGAAACAAAATGGTGTGTCTGGGCTCTATGTTCTCCAAAAAAAAAAAAGTAAGTCACAACCCAAATAGTAATTAAAGAAAATGCCTTTTTCTTAGGAATGTTTTTCTCACAATGTTTGGGTGCTCCAGCATCTCTGTTATCATGAAAGAAGAATCCACTCATAGCTTATTAAGAGGAAAGCCAACATTCCTTCAAGATGCTCTTCAGTCTCACTAAAGTGCACTTTGCTGTTTGCTTGAGATAAGGCAGACCAATAATAAGCTTTGAGAAGTGTAAACACGGCAAGAATTGCGGGGTCGCTTATGCAAGCTGCTCCTCATTCCTGCTTGTGTGATGACACCCTGGGAAATATCAAATTAAATTAAGTTCCAAGGAAAAAAAAGGAATATAAATAAAGAGCTCTATTATTACTTGGGGTGGTTGTGGCTAAAACCATAGCCCCCTCTTTGATCCCTCCGTCCAGCCCCATACTACAGCGTACACGACAGAGGACATGATGTTCCTCATCATGAACGTTTTACAGCGTAGGCCTCCCTGGGGGGCAGAAAGACAACATGCTACTGTTTATAAGACATTTCAGGATGGGGCTATTTTTATTTCCTAACTTTCCAGGGGGTGCTGAAGGGTGTGTCATGTTGGGGACGCTTACAATACGTTATCTCCACATTACACACTTTTGAAAATCTTCAACGAAAGTCTACTAGCAGCTAATGCTCACACACGATGCAAAATGCCAAGATGGGCTAACGGAACTAGCGTAGATGTTGCTGTACTTTATAATACTTTAAACGCCTTACATTTGAACACAGAAATCACATTACTTATAAATATTCTTTATCCTATTTGGGGGGGGGGGGACAAAATTTAAAAAAACAACTAGTATTACTGCAGTTTGGTTGCATAGTCTTCCGTCTCATCATCAAACCTACTCTAATCTAAATGTCTGTGTGATACTTCATCCTGGTGGCCAAGGCGCACACATCAGACAGGCAATGCCTGTATAATTAATGCATGAAATCCTGATGCATTTTAATGTACTACTCATTTAAATATTACTCTGAATAAAGTTGGAATTATTTGCATTCCCATTCAATTCAGTGGGGAAGCATGATTTGAGAATGTTTTCCGTTACAATAAATCACACAAGTGACACCACGTTACGCAGCCACCCACATCGTTCATGTTAAACTTAATTGTGTCCATAAATACAAAATATAAAAACATCATCAAACTGTTCACTTCGTTTGCCAGGAGCAACAAAATGGATCCTTCTGTTTGGAAGCTTAAACAGTAATTCAAGACTGAGACGGCTGCACTGAGTCAGTGGCGGTTCTGGGGGGGGGGGGGGGCAACGGGGGCCAGTGCCCCTGTAGCACCGATTCTGGCCCCCCCTCCGAGCGCAGATTACGCAGTCGTGCCGAGTCGCCGACGCGAAAGGTGGAACCAAAGTGCGTAATTTAACATTCTAGTCGGACCCTTTAGTGCGCTGCGCCATTTAAAAATGAGCGGGAAAATGAGAAGCAGTCCGCAGAGAAGGAAATTACCACGACACGAGTGCTATTTGCGTGTGAGTGTGTGTGTGCGCGCGTGCGTGCTTGCGTGAGCGTGTGCGCGCGCGCGCGCGCGTGTGTGTGTGTGTGTGTAACTTTTTTAGTCTCCCTTTTTATTTTAATTTTTATTTAACAGGATCAATATATAAGACATTGCCTTTTAAAATTTGGATAATTATATGCATGTAAAACATCTAGCTTCAGTGTATTTGCAATTTTTGTCCCCGGCAGGCTGGTACCATATCATCCTGGCTTGAATATTCTTAACAGACGTTACGCTTGCAGACATTTTAGCCCTCCTAATACTATTTTTTTCACATCACTGTAATGTTATGACTACAATTTCAAAGTCTGAAGAAATAAAAAGTCAAATAAGATTTTGAATCTGTCTTTTTAGCCCTGGGTTGAATGTGCCCCCCCATCAAAACCCCTGGCCCCAGCCCAGCCCCCTCAGTGAAATTGATCCAGAACCGCCCCTGCACTGAGTAAGTCTTATCTACAATCAGAATTTGAAAAAAGGTTTAACACGAAAATTTGTTTTAAAAAAGTCATGTCATGTTGCCACATATAAAGCTTCTTCAGTCCTTATGATTTCATTAACTCATTCATCATTTTGAGCCAATCAAGTATGTTCCAGCTGATCAACAGCGACACCGAGAGGCGAGTTAGTGAGTTGTTTTTAAGAGCTGTATGCCTTTTCTACTACAATGAGAAAGGGGGAATTGGGAATAACTAACGACCTCGAATTTTCATTTTGTTAAAAAAAATTTTACATACACACACGTTTTTTTTTAAATACTTCACCTCTCACCAAAGGCATTCGAAATACAAATGTGCACCTCTGTATGGCAAACAAAAAAAATACAATGCATGATATCAATCTAGGGAATAATTCATCATATCTTCATAACATTTGTATTTTATTCATGTGTTTTTTGTGATGTTATTATATGACTTGTCACATTCTTTTATGAATGCTGCCAAAAAAAAAAATCTTGTTTGTGCAACCATCCATGAATGAGTGTAATCACTTCACTCTCAGTTTGATATGGTGCGCTGCAAAAGTAACCAACCAACCAAAAGCAACTCTTCCCACTTTTATTGAGAACACATCATCTGCCGTTCAACACACAAAACAGCATGAGGTGCCAACAAAGATTGTGGCGAACATCTATAGACACGACACTTTTTTTTTTCAAACCATCTGCCTATTTCTGGACCTTCAAGGCTGACCAGCGCGCATTTCCAAATGCTACTCGAACCATTTACCACAGCACTCGCATAAATAATATTCATCTACGTCAAACATGACACACAGACATGACAGAGGATGCTACGTGACCAAACGGGGATTCCGGATGTCGTTTCCAAAGGGGGTGAGAATTTTCAAGAGGGCATATTATGGAGAATGGACTTTTCATGGTGTTGAATACAAATAAGTAGGGGTCTTTGGTGCCTGCCCTCCCATCAAGTGTGAAATGAAACAACCAAATAAATCTTGGGTGACAAGTGTTTTTGCGAATATGTGTCAAGCGAGCCGCTCTGAAGGAAGACGTGGAAAGCACTACCACGTCAAAGTCCAAAGGTAAGCAGAGCTGCGGTATTAAGTGTTATCAGTGGACAAACGATAGTTTGTACTCAACTGTCCGGGTTAATTACTTAATAATTAATTAGTCTCAGTTTACAAGTCAGTGGTGACTTTATGCAAGTTCCATTCAGCTGCAGTCTCGACGGACTGCGGTGAACGTTTCCAGAATCTGGAGGGAATCTCGAGGTCTCCAATAACACCACAAAAACTTGCTACATTAGCTCCTAATTGTAAAAGTCACCGAATAAAGCAATAAAGCTGTTCGGCGAGCAACACCGAATAGCCCTCGTGTAGTTCCCAGTCGTCGGGGTAACAAAAGCTGATCAGAATGCGACAAGTGGATTTTAGGTGTACTATCATTCTTCTTTCCTTTGAGTATTTCGACTGAAGAATTTCAGAGACCTGGGAATTGTTTTAAATGGGAAGAAAATGCATCTGACCTGTTTCATCAAACAACAACATAAACGCACATACACAGAGTGGGGGTTGGAGGGGGGTGATCTCAGTCTTCAAACTTTCCATCCAGGATGCTTTCGAAGGTGAACGGGAGGAACTTGAAGCCCTGACCTGAGTAAAACTTGTTCTGGAACTCCACCCTGTGTACACACACACACATAAACAAGCTCACAAGGAGGGAGGTGTTTACAGGAATGCTGGGCAAAGCATGTCGCTCACAACCCTTGCTCTCCATTCCATGGGGCCCCCTCACCACGAGAGTCAGATGCAAGACTTGGACCAGCACTCGAGAATGCGAAGCCTACTTCCTGTCTGGAACGTAATAAGGCTCTATTTTTAAGGAAAATTGCGAAGTGAAGGAGCTGACCCTTCATATGAAGCAGCAGAGTGGAAGGGGCGCATGAGGGTGGTTCCTTCATGTTAAAAAAGTTGTTAAAAGTTCACAAATAGACTTAGAAATTTGATCAAAAACAACCATGAAACCAGTCAACTTAAGGGCTACATTCTTTAATAAATTCAAGTTAAAAAAGTGTTTTGAATTTGTATGAGGGATTATATTCTTTTAGAACTTTTAAGTTAAAATTAAAACATGAAAAAATAATTTAAAATGACTGTTACTGTGGTTTATTTACTTTTAAATTCTGTTAAATATAAAATATATGATTTTCCTGTTTTTATTAGTTTTATTAGTCAATGAATCTATCTAAAAGTATTTATTGTATATATTTTTAATTATTAAAAAATATCCATTTTGCTCAGTTGATATTTTTTTAAATTATTAAAAAATTAAAATATTTTTTGAATTGTTAAAAAAATATCATCTGAAAAAAATGCCATTTTCGAGGTTTGCATTCTTAAAGTAATATATACAAATATCTCTCTAAGTGAACATAAAATGAATTACGCTTTTATAGGTTTGTTTTTGGCAAATTTGTTCAAAGGGAATAGTACACTTATACTGAAAAATCTATTTAAAACATGTCAATTTAATACATATAATAAAATCTTTCCACAAATAGAGCCTATAAAAGGTAGTAACTTGTATGACATCGTCCATGACGCTTACTGCTCACACATTTAAGAGCCCCGTTTGAATTTCTTTGCTCGCCAAACATGTCAATTGAGTAAATAAAAACCCTATGACGAGAATGACATAGTGCGGTGTTTACCAGTGCAGTCGCAGCGCGTGCAAGAAAGCAGACAGGCCCTCCATGATGAGCAGGATCGCCACCGTGAGCACGGCAAAGAAATAAAAGACGATGGCCAGCAGGAAGAAGCCAGCCACGCCGCGTGTGGAGAGGCCGATGTGCATCACCATGGACCACAGAACCTCTGACAACTCTGTATCGTAAAGCAGACGGCATTTTGTCCATCAGCGGGAACGTTGTGCTATGGCAGTCAAACTGGATTTCTTATGGAGTTCAATTCCATTTTTTCCCCCATTAATACATCATTAAAAAATGGAAACAGTTGTCGAAGATCCACATTGAAGGCTAACAGACTTTGGGATTTTTAAAATGTAATCGAATTTAAAATATACATGTCTGCATCCAATTTAGCTACACCAACACATTCACAACTTACGTGCATGAGCCAGACTGAGAGCCCAAAGCCTGAGGTAGGAGGCCGTGTTGGAGATGCAACCCAGGCAGTATTCGATGGTGTGTATCGCCTGATGCACGGCCACATCTGCAAAGTTAAACTGAGGGACAATAGACACGTCGGTCAGTCTGGTGGACGACAGGACACCCCCTTGAGATCAGTCAGGCATTCTGTGGATAGTACAGCCATTAACCAAGCGTGAACCCACAAGCAGCAATGTTCCCAACACATACACCAGCGCAACACAAGGGGGCGACAAAGCTAAGGAAGCGAGACTGCGATGAAAGTGCACTCAGCAAGGACAAGTGGCAGGCTTTCAGGTCCTACCTCTTCCTCCTCGCGGGCCTTGAAAGCAGATGACAGAAGGCAACGCTTGATTATTGCCCACATACGCACACACATACACACCCACATCAAACAGGCATGGAAGAAATGGGTTACACACTCGAGTAGTGAAGAATTAGGTTAAAAAAAAATCTAGAATGATTTTTAATACAGTCAAACCTTTATGGCCAAACGCATTCACTGGCTTACCTTAGAAACAACGTTTCTAATATGAAATCACAGATGTTACAAAAATTCGGCTCCGGTGTCAAACTGTCACACTCAGAAAACCTGGATGTGCATTGGCAATGTTTTAATGAATGTCTTAACATCCTTTGTCGCCATGCAAATGTAAAATGAACCAAAAGACCTTATTAAACCTTAATGGGGACAGTACGACGCAAAAGGGCACACATCTCAACTTGATGACAACAATGTCATGGTTTTCCTCTTCATTTGACATGTTTTGTTGTCCTTGTTTTGAGATAAGTGATAAGGGGGGACTATAGCAAAGAAAAGCAAAACACACCAAAGGAAACCGGAGTACTTGTCATTTGACCTCAGAAATTCCACTGTATTTGAACACAATTACCAGTAACAAGAGAGCCTTAATACAAAATGGATGTTTGCAATGGAAACATGCGGGTTTCCGCTTACAAATAATTTATTCAAAGGCCAAGACAATCTCACCTCAGGCTCTTCTTCAGAGTGTTGCGACAGCTGGTCGTGCTGGATGATTTCCGCCTCGTCTTCAGTGGGACCGTTGCCCACCCGGATGCCCCCAAAATTCTGTGTGCCCTGCGGCGCAACACAGGAGGTTTGAGCAGGATGACCGGGGGTCCCTCAGTTCACGACTGACAAACGATGTTCTAAGATGATGAGCGCACAGTGCTCTAATTCAGGGATGGGCCACTCTTGGAGGGTCGCTATCCTGCATGTTTTATATGTTTCCCTCCTCCAACAAGCCTGATTCAAATGATCAGGATGAACAACAAGGCACTCTTTAGATTTATGGCCTGGACAAACTTGTTATGTATTATGACTTTACTATGCCGTTGGCATAGATTAGAAACAGACTCCAAAACAATCGGATGTTCAGATTTGGGTTTGTGCCACCATGTTGGAACAAAACTCAGTGATCAACCGAAGAAGCCTGCAAGTGGTAACCGAGTGTGAACAACAGCCGGGTCGAAATGCACCCTACCAGGTTTTTACGCCACAGATATTGTCTCCGCAGGACCAGAGTTTTCACTATCAACATGCAAGGGACACATGCCACGGCGATGAGCACCAGGAGGGTCTGAAGAGCTTGCTGTGACAAGAAACAAATGAAGGACCCATGAGGTCAATTTTACACTCAACTGCTGATCATTTTACCGACAAGAGGTGCTCCTGACCTGTCCCGTGTAGAGAGGCTTGACGGTAGGATCGCTGTAGTTGAAGAGGAACATGTTGATGAAAGCGATCAGGAGACTGGGAGCGTCGCGCGACAGCCGCACGTCGTACGAGAGCCACTTGTAGAAGATGAGCAGCACAAGGTAGCCAAAGAGGCTTGCCATGAAGACGATCTCGGGGATGAACCCCAAGTAGATGTTCAACGGCTTCTTGAAATAACTTACAGGAGAAGGAAGAAAAGAGTTGACAACTTGAAGAGAAGGCCCGTGAACGAGATGAGATTTTGAGGTGAGAAACACTCACAGGTGGTTGAAGAGACTGAGAGTGACACCAAATAGCATGTGGATGACGCCCAGGATGATGGACATCTTCATTTTGAAGGAGTTTAAGAAGGTCAGCTTGTTTGTTGCAATATTCCAGATCTGATGGATAAGACGTTGTTTGGCAGTTATCAGCATATTTTAACAATGAAGTAAGAATATTTGGAACTGCATTACAAATATATGCAAAGATTTACTTACTTCTTTTTTTTTTTTTAATCCTATCTCCCGCATGTTTTTGAGAACGTCAATTATGGATTTTCACTCCTCGCAGTGGAGCTCACACCTCCACGAATAGCAGTGGACCAGTGCACAGCAACTCATTCAACCAATTATTTATTAAGAAATAAAATAAATATAAAATGACCCTACCTGACACAAAAAGTATTTTGGGGCCCTTTATATTAAAAATTTGGTGGCCTCGGTGGGCTGAATTCAAGAATAGAGTGAGGTCACACCTGCGCTATAGATTGGTGATTCTCGAATTGGTGAACTTTGGTGAAAAAATTGGACAACTGTACACTTTCAAGTTTGAGACAAGCCAAAATCTTGTTGAAAATATTCCCAGAAGTGTGGAAGCTGCTCTCACTGCATTTTTATTTTTATTTTTTTTGCTTTCCCAGTGAGTACAATACAAGATGTCCCGATAGTTTTGCTCACAAAGGATAGAAGCAGAAAAATTACCGGATCAATGCCTATCGGGTACGGCCCTTTGAAAACGCCGTCTACCGCCGGGTCTAACTGCAAAACTTTGTTGCCCTCAAGGGTTGCAAACCTGATAACAAAAGAAGTCATTGTAAAAATTATACATACAATTTTCTCACCGCACCATGCCACTTACGTCCAGTTGCCTCCCACACGGGCGTCAAACATGGGCCTCACGCTCCAGCCGGAGCCAAAGACGTTGAGTGACTTGGAAAAGCAGTCGTTGTAGATGATGCCCGTGTAGATGGAGAAGATGCCCATCAACAGGATGATGTAGCGCCCCGCAAAGACCATACTGAACATCTGACACAAGGCGGGCACGTTAAAAAAATCAATATATAAAAATAACGATCTCTTCCCGCGGCTCGGCTCGGTCAGAAACGGCGTTGCGTGTCGGCATGAACGTGATGGGATGGATGATGGAACACGGGGGCGGATACCTCGTTGTCGTTCTTCTGGGCGATCAGCCGGCTCTCTCGCAAGACCAGGTACAGAGCAGCACAGGTCATGAGCACGCCGTGGCCCAGGTCGCCAAACATGACGGCGAACAGGAAGGGGAAGGTGATGATGGTGTATGGAGCTGGAGTGGTTGTACACCAGATGTCGGGGAGGAGATATTGTGGATGACGGGGCAGGCAGCTCAGAGTGTGACAGCATAAAAGCCCAAGAGGCAGGCATACCTGGGTTGATCTCACGGTAGCTGCCGATTCCGTAGGCGTCCACAATGTTCTGAAACCCGGAGGTGAGCTTGTTTGTCTTGTTGTAGGTGGGCGGGGTCTGTTTGGTCTGCATCCTGTTCAGGATGGAAGGCACCGTGGAGCCGCTCTTCTCCTGAATGACAAACGCGTTGTCATCGTTGTCGGATCGTGCAGGTGGACCAATTCTCGGTTGCCAACTCGTGTGAATCTGTCCGGCCACTCACCGTGCCCCTGCGCAGTGCGAACTGTATGGAGTCCAGGTCAGAGACGGGACACCACACCTCGGCGATGAGACACTTCTGGGTGACGTCGATGTTGCACAGGTTGAGTGTGTGGTAGATGGCTTTCATCTTCCTGACCTTGATAAACCACGCGCGCACCGCCTTGGCCGCGGCCTGCAGAACCCGCTGTCTGTGGTCCTCCGTTTGGTTCAGCACCTTGAGCCAGGGTAGAGGGAGAAATGCGCACTTGCTGTGTGATGATGTATTACGTGTATGTGAGCGTTAAAGGAATTACCATTTGCAGGTCGTCGATACGAGCGTTCACCCCCGCGAGCATCTCTTTCCTCTCCTGAGGTGTTTCCGGACACGGGTACAATGTTGCTCGAAAGCTGGTAGAGAGGCACACATGAGCAAAAATCCACAAACTAAACATCAGCGCGGCTGTGGTTACACACCCCTCACAAATCTTCTTCACTCTGTTTTTCAGCTGGTCTCCCTGGAAGAAGATGATGAAGACAGACTTGTGGACCTGATCGCCCTGTGGACACATGAAACACAAAGTGCATTCGGGTTACTGGCATTTTTCAAAAGGGGCATACTGTAAAATTGATGCTTCAACTGCTTGCGTACAAATACTTTGGTTGGATTGTGTGGAATCAGCACGCCCATCCAGTGTGAAATTAAACAACCCAAGTCAATCTGTTATGCCTTGCCCTGTTCCAAAATTCTTCGGTGAACAAGCTATGCCGAATTTGGCCACTTTTGTTGTAATCTGTCTGCTGCATGCACCGCATGCATGGATCCATACACTGGAAGACGACTCAAATTCAGTGGCTTGGTGAACAATTGAAAACAACACTGACTTAGCTGTGGCTCGCTTTTCTCTCGAGACTCGGAGCTGTCTGAAAATAAGTAGCTTCCTTGCCCTCAAGACAGGCCAAAACAGAGGGTGAAAAGTATTCTAGAAATCTTGATCATTGCTATATTTTTGACTAAATCTTGATCTGCCAATGAGACGGCATGTTTGAAACCATGAATATGTCCCCACGAAACTGCAGGCTGACCGAAGTTGGGTCCTCCAGAGAATCTTCAATATTCGCCTGCCTCAGGAACACATTCCCTCTGCAAACTCTCCACAGCATCCTCTCAAATGTGGGGATGCGCTCCCTTCCAATGACTCCAGCAACAAATCTGTAAAACAGACAAAGTTACCGGTTATACGTGAACACTTGAAAAAAGCTTGAATTCAAGGACAACGATAAAGCGATAAAGACAACGATAAAGCAACTAATAGTAGGTCTTACCCAAGCCTGAGCGGCGCCCCCCGGTTGACCTCGTTGGGGTCCAGCAGGGTGGATGATTCCTCCAAGAGAGTGGGGTCTTCCATCTGCGTTAACAAAAAAAATTGACAGGGATGAACAGGAGCAGCGAAGGTTAAGAGCTGAACGGCAGCCTGGCTAAATTATTAACCTCCATTACGGCTCATTTGAACTCATTAAAGATGACTCCACACGCTGACAGGACAGCAATGTTTGTGGAAGCACTCGAGTGGCACTGATGTCAGAGCAAAGGTGCAGAAAAACAAGACACTCGGCTCCAATTGAGACGCAGAGTATGAAAAAATATGTCACATCCTGTTTTGGCCTCTGTGTGTGTGTGTGTGTGTGTGTTATATAGCTGACCTCATCAAAAAACTGCTGTGTGCGGCGCAGAATGTGCTTGAGCTCGGTCAGCTCCAGGAAGTTCTTCTTCAGGGCTTCCTGGTTCGTGTTAATTTCCTTCAGTTCATTCTCCAGCTTCTCAAATGAGGCCTGACAAAGAGAAGAAGGGAGCGAAGTGAATAACAGCGCTCCCCAGGCGTGATGGCCGGAGGGAAACCACGGCGCTTGTAACACTCTCTTCCCCCCTCACCTCCAAGTCGATCATGTCTCTCGGGAAGGGGACTTCGGGGTTCTCACCGGTGTCAACGATCGGAATGTTGGCTTTCTTGATCTCCTTCTCCACAAACCCTGCCAATGAGACGGCATTGTTTTTTCTTTCCTGTCGGGAACTCCACCAACACAATCAACTCCGAGCATCAGTAACAGGCCACCAAATCCTAAATATACATTATATTCTGACTCATTCTCATAAAATCTGGATCCTATATGATTGTTTTTTTGTGGTATGTTTTTTTTTCTCCTTAGTATATTGTATGAAAATATGAAAATGCAAGTTCCATTGACAAGGACTTACTCAATTTGCGGTCCATTTCCTCACATCGCCGCACTTCATTGACAAACTTGCGTTGGAAGACGTTAACATCAGGATTCAACTGTGAGACAAGAGACAATAAATACAGACCCCTGTTTTACAGGCCAATCCATGCCTTTCTCCAAATAAATGCCATATAGTTAAGGAAATAGACAACTAGTATTTGACACAATGTTTTTTTTTTTTTTTTTGGATGCATCTCCAGTACAAAGCTTCCCTTAGGGATAGTCGGGAGTGGGTGTTCTCGTGAGGAATGAAGCATCAGCTGAGCGAGCACATGATTGAGATGCTGCGGTGAGCAACGCACGCATTCTCAGCTTGGTTCCTGAACCCCACCTCCATCACGGCCATTTTGAAAACACCAGCAGAAAATCCACATGAGAATCGGCGACTCACGTCACGGAACTGCACCATCCCAATCTCTCCCAGCTCACTGACACAGCAGTAGGCCGCCTCCGACTGCAGGAAGAGCTGCGCCAGCGTCATCTCCTCACTCCTGAAGAGTTCCCCCATCTTCGCGGTGGGTTTGCGGGTGCCCCGGCTCGCCCTCCAGCAAGGAATCACCTGGAAGAAATAGCGCCAATGACCTTTACAGTGAAACTATTTGCAATTCACTATTCACAAGATTTGTTTCCCAGCGTGCTCACTTTCTTTTAGGTTACGGACTAGATTGTTGTTACACCTCTTCAAGAGAGGGCAACTTCCCAAGATGGTGCAAATTCCCCATGAAAATGTCAATGATTGACTTCCATTTTTGCCCCTATGTCACCTGGCGCACCACACATCGGGCCATATTCCCTTTGTGCAAGTCTATTTTGTTTATTTTATTTTACATAATGACTCCGGGCCCATGAACAAATACTTGCTTCGTAGCTCTTTCCCTCTTTGAGAAGCTGTCTTGAGTAGCACTGCAGTGTGACATTCACAAATAATGGAGACTAATAAACATCAGATATGTGTGCAGTTTGGCAGTAGCGTGGGAGAGGCTGCAATGTGATGAGAGAAAAGAAAATCCGGTTGTCTTCACGCTGATCCCATGATCGGGCAGGAATGCGGTTACGCTGGCAAATACTTAATAGCACAATGCAAACAGAAATGACCCAATGTGTGTGTTGGTGTGGATTGACTGCTCAGACTAAACCAGGAACAATTTAGGGACAATTTATGTGATGGCAGAGGAGGATGAAAAGGAGTGATTCCTTAGTTCAGAGGCACTTCAACCACATCGTATTGAAGAAAAGGACCACACAAGGCTTATCTGTGGATTATGAAGGGAACATGTGACCTGTAGTGCTTTACTACTCCCCCAATTTAAGCACAAAATTCAACGATGTCTATTGTTTTAATACTAAACACTAACAAAACAGTAGTTTGGTCCATAACAGCATCAACATGATGACATTATAACACAATAAACATTGCAACATGAAACGAGCGAGCTTCTCGGCGAACTTTATTGACGTTTTATATAAGCACGTTTGTACCGTTTTCAATCCCAAATAGCATGTAGTTTTAGCGTCCCGAACATAACATAGAAGTAATCAGTCAGTAAAATAGCAACTAAACGTTCTGCGCCACTGGTCGGCTAATTAACGTCATTGAGATCGCCTCATTAAATAAAACATTGTGGCTAATGGCTAACTTTGCGCACCTGTTGCAGATTGTCAAAAAACCCAATGTTGTTCAGCTTGAGGATCAATAATCAACTGCTGGTTTTATTAAGTAGCGTACTTACAACTGAGATGGAAATAACAGCGACTTGGCCGCGTTCCTTTCTCCTAGTTGTTACGTTTGTTGTGGAAGACTTGGTCGACGAGCGAGAGAAATTGTCGACATCCTAAAGCGGAAGTGGTTTGCCGATCACGTGATGTGACTTGCCACAAAACTATGAAGTGATAAAAATGAAAGCATAATAATAATAATAATAATGATAATTATTTTAAAATAGACCTAAGTTAAACGTTTCAGGGTAATACCGTCATCTTTTATAAAATGTTAAATTTTCTTTGAACATACCGGAAATGAAGAATTTCTTATATTCTTGATGTATGCTCCTATGTGGTTTCTGTGCTGTAAAGTTGTAAAGTTACCATGACTTCGTTTTCTGATTCTGACTTGATTAACATTATTTTTTGATGGGTAAATAGTATTTATGCACAATGTATATGGAATTTACTAAATACCATATACATTGTGCCAAAATCGAGAACTAGTCAACTCTCCTGCTCTGGATTTATGACTGACTTTAAAATGTTTTAAATGTTTTACTTATGCCTGAAGAAAATAGAAAAAAGCAATTATGCGAGGAAAATATGTACAGACATTGCTAAATATGTTTTGTTTGGATTTTTATTCTTGATGTATGCTCCTATGTGGTTTCTTTTAATGGAAATGCCATTTTTTAATTTCTGAATCCCCTTTGTTGATTGGTTTATTTTTTATATACCGGTATACTTATTTTAGTTTACATATTGTTACCAAATTTATATTATCCTCTGTAGGTGTTTGTATTTTCAATGTTCCAAAAGTTATTAAGTTGCAAAGTTATGACCACATGAGGGTGGTGCTTGATGCGTTGCCTTTTTAATATCAATTTTAAATATTATTACGATAGAAAATGGAAATGTTGGGGTCATTTATTCCTTTAACAGACAGTCAGCAGAATTCATGAATGCTTTTCGTGACAAGACAATCAGCACTCAGGAGAATTCATTGACGCTTGTTGTGAAAAGTAGTTTTTATAGCAGTGTATTAAATTTGCATCGCGTAGCGTTTATCCTCCTGTTCTCAACACTTATTCAAATCAACGTTCCACCATCATCATGACCAAGATTCAAATACAGTAGTGTAGTAGGCATAATAGCGATAGGTATTTGGCATTGCCTCAAGATTACCCGCCAACCTGATTAGGAGAAGTGGTATAGAAAATGTATGGATGTAATTTACATTACAAATTGCACTTGTTACACTGAACATATGTGAATATGGACACGGGTTGTTTCTAGGGCAGCATATTGCCTCTTGACTTCACATACTGTATCTCCACAGTTGGGGACCAAGATTCCCATGCACCGAGTGGCACTGGAGAAGGCGGAGTTCTGCCAGTAGGGGTCGGTGGGGCGGGAAAATTCTGACTGGGTGGTTTCACATGGAACGGAGGCATTTGAGTGGAGCCACACATGCCTGAGCGGTGAGAGGCCCAACTCCCCTTGGCTGGCTGGCATCC
Source organism: Hippocampus guttulatus (assembly GCF_054856545.1). Lineage (NCBI taxonomy): Eukaryota > Metazoa > Chordata > Actinopteri > Syngnathiformes > Syngnathidae > Hippocampus > Hippocampus guttulatus. Next base: position 8,341,495 of record NC_141276.1, read on the forward strand.
CAGAGGCGCAGGCACAGAGTGTTTAGTGAGCAGGAAGACAAGCAAAGTTCAGAAGGCGTAAAGGGGATCCCGGTGATTCTTTTTCAAAGGGTGTATTTTTGTCTGTAGAGGTAGTGTGAGCCATTTGTTTTTGTAGCTGACAACCATGGCGGATACAGGGGTCCAGAAAGAGCACACAGATCTGTCAGATGTGCCCTGCGATGATGACGACGTTGCCCTGGTAAGCGCCGCCGCAGAGCCAGCGATGGACGGCGGCAACCCTGTCGAGTATGGCAAGAGCGAAGCTCAGATGAACGGCGTCATGGTCCTGGCCCTGCTTGACAAGATCATCGGCATGGTGGACCAGATCCAGCAGACACAGACGGGGCTGGAAGGGCGGCAGGAGACCATGGAGAAGTCGGTGTCCACCATCCAGGGGGAGATTTCCAAGCTGTCCAAGAACCATCTGGGCACGTCCACCACAGTCACTAAGATGCTGGACAAGGTCCGCAAAGTCAGCGTCAACGTCAAGTCGGTGCGCAGCAACCTGGAGAAGCAGGCGGGCCAGATTAAGAAGCTAGAAAGCAACGAGAGTGAGCTGCTCAAGAGGCGCAACTTCAAAGTCCTCATCTACCAGGTGAGCAGGGGAAAGGAACCTGTGGGCCATGTACATAGAGTATAGGAAAACAGCAGAGAGAACAAATCCAAATCAAAATCATGACCATATCACCCTAACTTTCTCTAGTTTATTTTGCTTCCTTGTTTTCCTGGCAACCCAGTGGCAGAGGTCTTTGCGATCCAACACGGCAGAGAAACGCACTTGAAACACTACTCTGTATTAAATAAAAACGTTATCAGTAAGTATTTGAACTAGAATTTTTTTTTTTAAACCATAGCCTCATCTACTGGATATACTCCACACAATTTGCCCCTTACGTAACATTGACTGCATTCAATGTTGCTTGGTGTCATGTTAGAGCAGCTTTTGGCCACTCCCATTCCACTGGACTTCCATCATTACTAGCCAGCTAGATGCTATTAATACGTAGATGTAAATAAAATTGTGAGCCTCACAAATGCTGGACATGGGGAAAGGGTGCAGACGCTTGAGAGAGAACCAGAGAACCTCTGAGCATAGATGGCGAGCCGTGGTGGCACGAGATGAAGATGTAGTTTCTTCTATTATAGGTTATTTGTACCTGTCGGCAGCTGGATTATTTCGGAAACAAAACTCATAAGATAAAGGAGACAATATGAGTTGACGTGCGAGAGGGTCGCAGGGGGTGAAGCGATAAAGTGAACTTGACACTCCCTCCCGGGTGCGCCGTTTTTAGCAGGATATATTCTCACATCCGGCCTGACTGAGGTTTAGTGTTCAGCAGTAGTGGTCTGCTTAACGAACTTCGTAAGATTTCTCACGCATATGTGTGTCTGTGGTAATCTGTTGAACGGTTTCCCCTCGTCTGGGAATTTTGCAGCAGGAGCGAGGTTGGCTTCACTTGTGGTGTCTGTCAGAAATTCAACCGCAGGCTTTAGGGCTGAATAAATTACACCAAGTAGGTGGCTCTCATGCTTCACGATCGTCTACGTGGTTAGCGTGTTTTCACAAGAAGTTGGCAGGAGATAGTAAGCCGTACATTTTTAACTGGACTACGCATTGCAATTAAAAAAAAAAAGAAGAAGTTGAGTAAACTCAAATATTCAAGGCAGCAAACCTAGATAACATTTTCAACAAAATATTTTAAGTTTTGCTGTTGTGAAAATTGGCTTTCCTGCCTTTCACAACAAATAAATAAGAGTTAACAGAACAGAAATGCATTCATTCATTCATTTTCCGATCCGCTTTATCCTCACAAGGGTCGCGGGGAGTGCTGGAGCCTATCCCAGCTGTCTTCGGGCAGTAGGCGGGGGACACCCTGGACCGGTTGCCAGCCAATCGCAGGGCACACAGAGACGAACAACCATCCACGTTCACACTCACACCATTCATGTCTTTGGAATGTGGGAGGAAACCGGAGTACCCAGAGAAAACCCACGCAGGCCCGTATGCTAACAAGAACTTTATTCATCGGAGTTGAAGGTTACAATACGCACAAACATACGGCGTTGCTTGTGTTTGATCTCGGTGTACACAACTGGCTGGTGTGGAAATATTTGAACAAGAATGAGATTGGTAGCGTGCAAAATATCCAAGTGTATCCTAAAATACAATGAATGAAAACAAGAATGATGTAGAGTTCCATTGAATAATTATAAACAAACAAAAAAATTTTGCTACTATTTACATTGTGATTTTTAATTCTTACTAAAATTATGTGAGAGACTTTACCCATGTATGTCTTAAAATTATTTGGAGCCGTGACCAACATTTTTATTAATCAACACGAATGCTGTTTATCATTGTTTCAACCCGATCCCGTTTTGCTGAGCAGCTGTTGCAAGCGAGCTGCTATCACGCTCCCAGTCGCTATTTTTTCACCCTCCCAATCTGTTCTATTTTTTGCCAGCTGGGATAAGTTGCGTAGTTTTTCATTTGATGGCCTGGTAAGATATTGGCAGCGTATCAACTCTACATTGGCCTCCGTTGGAGCTTTACCACTTTCTTCTTTGTGTGTGTTAATGTGTTACACTGGGACACGTTTAGACTCTGAATCAGGTTAACGATGAGATAAGGGTGAGGCACGAGGAGGTTACGGCAGCATGAAATGTCAGTGGAACATGCGTTCATTTTTAAAAGGCCTTTTGTCAAGGTGTGTGGTCGTCGCTGGATAGACAAAGAAAACTATTCTAAAGCACAGACAAGAGAATTAAAATTAGAAATAATTTCATGTAATCATGAGTGCTCAGTTCTTATTATTTTTTATTCTTCACGGCCAGGGGAGTGGGCAGGGCGGCACTGCCTCCGCTGCTTGCCGGGTAGGGAATAGACTGGAGACTGAAAACTGTCCTTCATTCTAATCAAATTACACTCAGTTTTAGGAAGCACACTTCGAAAATGACACTGACTTGTGTAACATCACCAAAAGTTTGTTTCAAGTTTGTTTTATGAGAACACCTGTGTTTTTTTTCTAGCTTGAAGACTGTGCAAAGTCGATTTAATTGTGTGGCTAAAACCAGTCGATGATGTCTTGTTGTCCCTTGAGAACGTGCAACTGGAATCTGGGTGTGTTGCGGCTAATGCCGCCCCAGCCCGCCCTCGAGACGCAGCGTGTCTCGCTTCCCGTCTGCTTGTCTTTTAGCCAAGCTCATCAACCTCTCGAGTGTCGCTCAGCGCTACATTTGAGTGTTCCAATCGGTTCCACTTGTTGCAATTGTTTCTTCATACTGCATTTCTCAATCCCCCTCTGAGGCCAGACAACAGTTCATGCACAAACCTCCGCACCAATTGAGCGTCCTGATTCATCTCAATGGCATCTGAAGGCCTTCATCTCAGATGTTCCCCATGTGGAGGTTGGACTTTGAACCCAGAACATTTTCAGCGTCTTCTTCGCACATTACGTCGCTGTCTTCATTCCGTCCGTCTAGGGGCCCCATCGTCACAGCATTCAGTGTGACGTTTCTTTCGTGTGAGTGGAAAGCTGCCTGACAGGCTTCCCATTTCACTGTTGCATGTCAGCTGGCATGGTCAGTCGTTTCTCACTTCGACCACTTCCAGTCGTTGCCTATTTCCAATCTCATTCACGGGAAAAATTATGCCGCTATTTTCCATCCATTCGGTCCATTTTCGGAAGCGCTTACCCATGATGGCATTTGTTGGTGTCCTCAGTACAGAAAGAAAGAAAAGCGATTCAAGCACACTGAACTTACAAAGTCAACAGAGGAAGGCTGGTGTCAATTTAATTATACCTAACTAAACTTGTAAATGGGCGGAGCATACCAAGGAAGTACCTATTATAATTAGTTGTGTGTCAGCGTTGAATTTGTGGAAGACTTTTTATTCCACTTTGTGAAATAATATTTGTTACATTAATTGCAATTATATTTTACATTGTTCGATGGGGTTTTTGTTTCACGAGGAATGACAAGATGTTAATTGAAATCATCAAAGAAATGAAATATATTTTGAAATAATCGACAATATTTGTACGTTTGGTTACTTTTTCAACAAATGTGTGATTTGGAATTCATTATTTTAACCTTTGTTTTAGTAATGTAATCTTAACCAGAATTTATTCTCTAAAAAGGATTTTTATGTATTGTTTTCGCCCACTTTTTTTTTAAAGTAAATATTGTGTGAATCTTAATGAGTAACTCCAGGCAAAATGTTGGCATCTATGAAAGTGTTAGAACACTGTGCAAAAAGTATTAGGTCACACGCGGGGCTTTGCCATTTTAAAGAACTGACTACCGGTACATGTCGTCAGTTATAGGCTTTAAAAATAATTTGATCAGTCGATCGCATTATACCCTAAACTACTTTTTTTTTTTTAAACTTTAATCTTATACACTGTAGTGTTGTGCAGAACGTGGTTTTTTTCCCCACCAGTGGAAACTCTGAGGTGGAGAAAAACGCGTCATCCTACGGCACATGTGTGTCTTATGTCAATATAAATGGCATCGTCCCAGTGTGAAGGATCCCGTTTTCTTATCATAAGTTCCAAATACCGACTGGAGCCGCAAGGTCTCTCTGAATTGCAAAAGGAAAAGGTAATATTTTCCACCTCACAAAATGTGGAAGGCCTTCCCCGCTCATGGGGAAAAAAATAAACACAGAACGTCCCCTTATTCTCCAGGACGGGGATTTCCATTACTCACAGCCGAGTTGCCACAAAACTTGCATTGACACTCAATTCATACGTGTTTGATGTGTTTAATACGTGAGGAGATGTAGATGAGCTTCACAATTAGACACCTGAGCACACAGACGGGGCTTATTTTAGACTTGTGGCACTCTTCAGAGATCTCCGGGCTCGAGGCGCAACACGCGGACCTCCAACGTTTGCACGAGGCCTTCTTCCTGCAGGCCCATATCACTCATTGTGGAAGCAGAGTGCACAGCTGCGTGGGGCAGACGGGATCCGACAGCTGATCCCACCACGGAGGCTTTGCGCCGCACTGCCTGAAAAGGAATGGCTTCTGTACGAGGACGCAGTTTGTGCGTGATGGTGGAGCCTGATCTGGAATGTTCGTGTACATTTCGACAGCCGTAAACATGATTGTCGATATTGTATACCTGCCAAATATAGGCAAGCGCTGCCGTCACGATGACGCCAAATTATATTCGATATTGGTCAAGGGTCGCGGCATGCTTTATACAACTGGATCTATATTGGGGGCAAGCTGTCGGTTTATTACCACTGTACGGTCACAAGATGGAGGCATGGAATGCTTTCTGATATTTTGCTGCCTATAATTAGTTCCTTGAGAGCAAACTACAAACATAAAAAGAAAAAAAAACTTAAATTAGTATTTCTCTGATAGGGTAAATCAGAATGGAGCGTTATTGTGTTTGCAACTGCATTTATATTGCATCATAATTAAATCGGATAAAAAGGATTTCACTTTTATTTCCAGGACCAACTTATATGTTTTTAATTACATCAGTCAGCGGAACAGCATTCATTTTCTTCATTTTTGATAATGACACAAGCATACACGATTTAAAAAAAAATGTTGCCATGGTGATACAAGTTGATGATCCCATTTATACAAAGTAAGACCTTACAGACCAAACTTAGTTAGAAGGACGTGTGTTGTTGAGGACTCAAGTGCAGGGAAGTAGCGAGGCAAGCAGAGTGCACTCTCAAAAAAGTATTTCATAACAAAACAAGGAAAGAGGGCACTTTGGAATCACATACAAAAAATATTATTATTATTATTATTTTTTTTTTTTATTATCGGCGGCCCGGTGGACCAGTGTTTAGCGTGTTGACCTCACAGTGTAGAGGTACCGGGTTCTATTCCACCTCCGGCCTCCCTTTGTGGAGTTTGAATGTTCTCCCCCAGCCTGCGTGGGTTTTCTCCAGGTACTCCGGTTTTCCTCCCACATTCCAAAAACATGCATGGCAGGCTGATTGAGCACTCTAAATTGTCCCAAAGTGTGAGTGTGAACGCGGATGGTTATTCGTCTCTGTGTGTCCTGCGATTGGCCGGCAACCGGTTCAGGGTGTCTCCCGCCTATTGCCCAAAGACTGGAATAGGCTCCAGCATCCCCCGCGACCCTTGTGAGGATGAGTGGGTTGGAAAATGGATGGATGGATTATTATTATAAATCTCGAAGTCCAGTTTGTTTGTGAGAGAAACTTCTGATGACATAATCAAGAAGTCATGTTGTTATTGCTGCAGTCGGCTACCTATTTGTAAAATTCACTCGGGTAAAACTTGCGGTTGATGCTGAGCCAGTGTGGCAATTACACACAAACATACACTGACCCGTTTGGCACAATTTTCCCATTAAGTATGACTCACTGCACAGGAAACTTAAGTAACAGACCCTCCCTCGCACACATTCAGTTTCAACCCTCACTGTACACACAAACTCAACATTTCACCATTTGCTGTTTTAAATCAGGAGTCAAACTTTTTTTTTGTACCCCAAAGCACATCTGTGTATTGTTTATTGATGAGTGTAGAATCCAAACACAATTCAACCATTGACACAATGTAGATTGCCTTTCAGAGAAAGTACAGTATGACTTGGCCAATTCATGTTGTACCGACACTTGCCTGCAGGTTGTACTATGATAACACAATGTCTTGTGACAGAAAAGTTCATGTAGAATTATATATGTATGTATTTTTCCCCCTAGTGTCAAACCATTTGGAGAGTTGTGAGATGCATAGTCAACGTGTAAAGTGCATAATTTTCCATTGCCGGTAAGAACTAATTGACTCACGCTTTCCCTATAAGTTTCCAAGGAAACAGAAAGCGATTCTTGAAATGGGATCATACTGAAACAATTGCAGAACCCGGGAAAGACTGTATATCACTCACGCATGACATTACAAAAGTCTGTTTTCACTTCTTTGCTGCAGACGTTTATGCCTCCAATTCAATGGATTAATTGTGTGTGGGTGTGCGTGCGCGCGCGCGCCCCCACAGAAGTTTTTTTTCCCCTCGTAATCTACTCATTTTCTTGATCACTCACTTTACTATTCGAGCTTATTTGGGGCGAGAGGCAGGGTACACCCTCGATCGGCATTTTCAAGTAAGCTCAGCTGGTCCAACTACTACTGTTTTAAGGCTCCACATACTGCATCCATCCATCCATTTTCTAATCCGCTTGTCCTCACAAGGGTCGCGGACGTGCTGGAGCTTATCCCAGCTGTCTTCTGGGAGTACACCCTGAACTGGTTGCCAGCCAATCGCAGGGCACACATACACGAACAACCATTCATGCTAACAATCACACCTAGGGACAATTTCATGCATGTTTTTGGAATGTGGGTGGAAACCGGAGTACCCGGAGAAAACCCACACGGCCACGGGGAGAACATTCAAACTCCACAAAGGAAGGCCACAGCCGAAATCAAACCCTGCACCTCTTCACTGTGAGGCGGAGGTGCTAACCAGTTGACAACCGTGCCGCCCACCCCACATATACTGTGCTGTTTTTAAGTCACACACACAACATATGGCGATTGTCAAGGAAGAAGCAAATTGTCCAGGCGACTATAGTGATATTATAATATTACAAAGAGAGGAAACAGGCCCGAAAGAAAAGAGTGTGTGGCTATTTGATTCATTATTTGGATGCATTACATTGACAGAGACTGTCCACTCTTCACTTTTTAGCCACAGGTACTTTTTTAATTTCTTTTTTGAATAATATTTTTAAATACAGTAATCCCTCGCTATAACACGCTTTATCTTTCATGGCTTTGCTGTTCCAAAGATTTTTTTACGTGCATTTTTTTTGTTTTACAGTACATTGTTGATTGATTGATTGATTGTTGATTGGCTAAGGGACTGTAAACTAATGTCACCAGTCTCTGCGCCTCATCGCTGTAACAGCTTGCCAAATTTTCACTACTTCACGGATTTCACTTGTCACGGGTTCTTTTTGGAATGTAAACCCCACACTAAACGAGGGATTACTGTAGAATCCGGGCAGATTACCTCGACTGAATTGAGTAAATGTTTTTATGTTCAACTTCCACCTCATGACATCACTTCCTTTCGTGTGCAAAAAGCCAGCAGCCGTTCATTTTGTTTAATTAAGATGCTTCGACTTTCATCCCGGCGTAGCGTTGTCATGGTGTCAGCTGCTTGCCCTTCTGAACTAAACCAGCTGCTCCAGGCGAGGTGTGGAGCTGGTTGCCATGGCGACAAGTCCTCGTGTTTACCTGTTGCCATGCAGCAGGCGGGGGGAGCGGGGTGGGGCGGTTAGGGCAGGTTGGCTGCAGTGTCCATGTATAGGGCTGGCGGGTGGCCAGAGAAATGTCAGTTGGAATCCAGGGAGAGGAAAAGGCCAGCCCAGAATAAACCCGCGCAGACAGAATTGCACCACCCGGACCTAGTCCATTCCACTCTACGGGGAGGGAATGTCCACTTTTACAGCGAGATCATATGTCGCTGATGGGCTTGGGCCTCTTCTTTGATCCGTCTGCTGTCTTGACTTTGACAAGTCAGACGATTTCATTTCTTTGTGTCGACCTTGACCTTACTGATTTTTTTTTCATGAATTAAAATAAAAAAAAAGAAGCTTTTGTTTGTGCAGGGATCCAAAGTGCATTCTATTAGCTTGATGTCTCATGTCAGGTGAATTCATTCATTTGATTTTCGTGCTCTTCTTTTTTTTTTAATTGCTGACGACATGTTTTTCATTCATTTAGTTATTCATTGGGTTTTTTTAATGCATTGATTTTGATGTTTTTTTAATTGTATTATGAGTATTCATTTATTGACTAATTTTAGATTTGGTTTATGTTTATGTAGAATGTGTTTTTGCAACATTTGAATTACTTATTATTGTGGTATTTACAGTACATATTATTTGTCTATTATAACATAAATATTGTATTGCATTAACATTAACCGAATCATCATTCATTTATTCAGTTTTGAATAATGTCATGGTTTTTTTTTAAATGGCATGGAAATGAAATTCTGGTCAGAAGAATGAGTTTGTAGATGATGATGATGAAGATACTCGCAGGGAAACCTGGTGTGACTGCAATGGGTTGATATGAAATCTGTCGCCGGCCTGCTACCTGAATAGTCACTTTTCGTATGTATTCATTTTCCTTTGGAACTGAAAGTTAGAGCTTTGAGATTGTGAAAGCGTTGTTGGGCGATGGTTGAAACAAAGCAGGAAATGAACATGCGCTTCGCTCACTCTGACAAAGTGAATGCAGAATGAAATTAGCCGCATCCTCTGAACCGTGTAGTTTAACAGATATTGTTGAGATGAGCTTTTCGATAACAACCACATCAACCTCAATTTGCTTGAGCAATGATGCCTTGATAGCCACCCAAGGCGGTGTGCAGCCACTGGGTGGCACTCTGCAATTGCTTTTGGCACTCCATGAACGTTTCGTAAAGATGATTCAGTTTGCTTTCGATTCCAGTCCTCACCCAGAGGCTAATCACTCTTTCAGCATGAAAATTCAACGACCATCACAGTCATAATATACTTTGTTTTGTCTTGTGTTCAGTTGCATTTTTGTTATTTGATGTCAAATGCTTTATCAAGCGCTTATACATACAGCACAGCACAGATGAAATTTCCTCCCTCTTAAACATACAAAAGACAACAAGAGGAGCCGCTGCGGGTGCCCGCGCCACCATGCATTGTATTCCATTTTAGGAAAATGGTTTTGCATTTCATCACATATCAAATTATTTTTATTACCGTAGTTGAAGTTCTGCTGCAGCTAATTTTTTTTTCTCCTGTTACATCTTTTCAGGACCAAATGAAGGCTGCAAAGATACTTAAGCCATCAGAGGCGGTCTCTGTGGACGGGACTGTGGAGGGTCTTCAGCAGATACCCGAGGAGGGCGGCGAGGGCGAGGGCCAACCGGCCAAGCTCAACTCGGACGACGAGGTGGAGATCGAGGAGATCGTGGAGGAGTCCCGAACCAAGCGCCTGCAGCTCTCCACTAAGAGGCAAGTGGACAGCATCAAGAAGGCCTTCTCCAAGGAAAAGATGGAGAAGACCAAGCTGAAGACCAAGGAGAACCTGGAGAAGACCAAGCAGAGGACCCGTGAGAATCTAGAGAAGACCAGGCAGAAAACCCGCGCCAACCTAGAGAAGACCAAGCACAACCTGGAGCAGAAGATGAACAAACTGGGCACCCGCATGACCCCCAATGTGGAACGCCGGGTCAAGATGAAGAGCTCCAAGGAGAAAGTGAAGAAGTCCCTCACACCCGACCACACCGTCTACGCCCGCTCCAAGACCAGCGTCTACCGCGTGCCCCCCTTCACCTTCTACGTCAAGAAGATCCGCGATGGCGCGGAGGAGGTGGCGGTGGCGGACCCTGCCGCCACGGCTGAGGAGACGGAGGCGGGCGGCGAGGAGAACGGGCTGGGCGTGCACGTGGATGCGGTGGAGGAGCAGCTGGTAAGCGTCGACAGCCTGGAGATGGAGGCCATGCTGAAGGACCCTCAGCTGGTAACAGTGGAGGCAGACCACCTAGAGAAGACCCAGCGTGACTAGAGAATCCATCCCAATAAACGGCAGAGGAAAAACGTAATCTCCATGAGGACACAATAGTAGCCACGAGGACTCGATGCAAATATTCACACCTGTTCCATCTTTTTTTTCTATGTACCCAAAAGTGTTTCATATTCACTTCACTTTTCCACATTTCAAGGGAAACTAAGCAACGCTAATAGGCGACACCTTTTTACACAGGACCGGTTTATGCTTTTCGCTTGTCGTTTTCATGGATAGAGTGCCAGCTTGGATAACAAAAAGGTATAAATATTCTTTGTTGTTGTGATGTATAGTAATCTATTTGCCATGTTCGGTGTGCACACGTGTGGCGCGAGGGTAACGGAAAGTCGTCTGGAAGGTTTCAGGGTAGGTCTTAGGGTGCTCCTGTGGTCAAAAGTGTGGGTGAGGGGAAAGCAAAGTTGCCATAACAACATAACGATTCTCACAAGGTAAAAGAAAAAGAAATATAATAACATCTCATTATGGATGGGCAGTTGATTAAATCACCTCAATTGATTTTGGGCAAAATGAAATGATATTTTTAATGCCATAGTTACTCTCTGTATGTTCTGAACTTCCCTTTCCATGTCATTGTTGTACGGAACGGAATGCACAGTGAATATAAAAAGTCGACACACCCCTATTCAAATATCAGGTTTTCATGATATAAAAATGGGAACAAAAAGTTAACTTGTTCAAAAAAATTGTTTCCTCCGTGATTGGCACCTACAAATAACAACAACTGAACATATGAAATTATTTTTATAGAGGAAGTTAAAAAGAAAACAAAAAAAACAACAACAACAACTGAGATAATTATATTGCACAAGTGCACACACATCTCATAACTGGGGATGTGCGGTTGTGAGGACCTGAAAAAGGTTTCCATAATCTAAGTGTAACTATCGTGAACGTAGAGCAAACAGGCAATGTTCTGGCATCCAATTTTCCATCCGTAGGTACACAGCATCCATTTCCTATGCTTAGAGACTGTAGTGTGTGACTGTGACGTCATTGCGGCTGTTCACAAACCCACTATGTAGCACAGGAGGCCCTCCAAATAATCAATGAGCTTTAGAATGAAATGAAGGAGAGTGCTGCCTTCGAGCAGATTGCAGAGTACAGAACAAAACAATGAATACCAGAAATATGAAGTGTGTGCTGGTGTTATTCTAATGAGCTGTGATGCACCCGATAGCGATTTAATTGCACCAATAAGCAACAATACAGTAGGATCAGAAAAGGGCTCATATAGTTTTTATGCATTACAGTATTGAAATAATCAGTTACTGGTGAGTGTATGGCATTGTTGTGTGAATCAAGCATTGATTTACCTGTAAAATATAGTATTATAGTAAGGAAATCCACAAAATGCTGTAAGTAATGTACTCTAAATATTGTTTTTCTGAGTGCATGGCGTCTCGGGGTGGGGGCGGGGGTTCCCCTCACCTGGGCAAACATGAAAACTGAAAAAAGACAGGAATCATACTATTTAAGATGTGCCATTCGAATAATAAAGCATGAATATTTTTCTCCCTTGTGTGTTTTTTGCCTTTCTTTTGAATATATATACTGTATATATATATATATATATATATATATATATATATATATATGTATATACTGTATATATATATTAGCAATGATTGATAGTAAACACACACACACACACACACACACTTACACGCGTTCATTTTCAACTCTTAAATATAGACACATAACTTTTCAGTTGCTATTATTTATACACACAACTTGTTTAATAGTCACAATTCTGCAGTATTTCCCTGTGCTAACATACAAAATATATTTGTACTACTAAAATCCATACTTAATATTCATATTTCTCGTAAATATTGATCCGAGGGGTCAAAAATGAACGGCAATAGCGTTGGTGACGTCATCGCTGCCAGTAATTCAGATGACTTCCAGACTGGCTGTTGCGTCGAATTGTTATTACTCCCTCGGCTGTAAACGTTATTCGACTGCGTTTTGTAGGGAGGTTTTTCTTTTTGGAACAGCGCTGTTGCGACAGCAGTGAAACACCACTGAGAACTGTAGCCCTCTAAACCCCGCCTCTTCTGTGGACATTCTAATTTCTGATTGGCTCTAATACTTGAAGTTTTGCAGCTATTGACGGACAGAGCTGTCAGTTAAGCAGATATGTCGCTCGTTTGGCTGGAAACGCCGCAATGTATACAGGGCTACGGAGTGAAGATCGCGACGACGTGGGTGGATAACTTGTGACACTTTTCTGCGTCTCTCTCTTTTTACTGACACATTTTTGTAGAAAAGTAGTAAGGACTGGCCTTTTTTTCGCTCGAAACTTCCCGAAGGAGCAAGGTTTATTACAAGTCAGGTAAGCAGCCGTAACGAGTACTGTACTTGTTTGCCTGTTATTTTGAGGGAGTTGTTGTCATACAACATTATTGTCTGTAGACGACAATGAAAAAAAACTACATGAGCTGTTATATATGTTGTTTACACAGTGTTCAGTTTATTAAAAAAATATGCTGGCGAAATATTTAGGGTTACATAAGTTTCATTGGCAAAAGATGATTCCAAGAAGCCCGGGCTAGACCCAGTCCCTTAATTTCTAACTGCAAATCGTTATTTTGAGCATGTGCACACCATCAATCGTTGCTAAAATAGATTTATTGCTAACTTCGATATAAATTGGCTCGCTTCGTTGTTTGTCACGCCCATCTCCATCCCTGCTGCAGGACAACATGGCCGTGAGCCGCCTTGCACTGCCTGCTTACATAAAAGCACACAATCGTTGACAAATGCAAGCAACACAACAGCCCTCCTCTTGCAAAATGCTCAACGTTTTAGTGCTGGAGTGCATTTAAACGAAATTGACAGCTCTCCTTGAGCAAGATACTGAACCCCGAGTTACTCTTGATGGTTCGTCATCAGTACGTGATTGCGTTAACACTGTAAACCGCTATTTAAGTGACAGCCCATTTACCATATTATTCACTGACAATTTCACCCCACTTTCTCCCCCCTTTTATTGCTGAATTGCTCCTTTTGTGACATACAACAACAACAAAAATAATAATACAAATAATACTAATTACAAGAATACATTTTACAGTGGTTATTGTATACGGTCATAAGGAAATGCTTTTGTTGATTCCCTCCTGGGAATGCTGTACAGTAATATGCTGTAAGACAAGCTAGCGGATACAACCTGCTTCTTGCAACTAATTGATAATCAATGAAGCCATCTCTCGACTCTCAGGTTACAACTACATGACTGTAACTCTAATCTTATTTGTAGTTTTACAACATTCAGGCAAGAGAAAGAGCCGTCAGTCCTTTATTGATGAAACAGCAGGTGTTGGCTTCACTATACAGAAAGTGAGCACCCTGAAAGCACACGGTCATGTTTCTTTTGTTGTTTTTAGGCTCGCATCGGTCAAGATGGCCCAGTGGAACCAGTTGCAACAGCTGGAGACCAGGTACCTGGAGCAGTTGTACCACCTGTACAGCGACAGCTTCCCCATGGAGCTGCGGCAGTTCCTCGCGCCCTGGATTGAAAGTCAGGACTGGTAAGTGACAAATTCAACTGGAACGAAGAGTGTGAAGAGTCATGACCCCTTTTCCGCAAAACAATTAGATTTGTTTTTACAAACCACTTCCTGCTCGGTCATAGCCACGTCCTGGGGATCAACAACAAAGTTGTTAAAGTTCTGTTTATTGTCTTGTTCCTCATTTATGACTCCTTACGGGAATCAGTAATCTCATGAGGCAACGATCATAATTGTTATGATTAGTGCCTGTTCATGTTTTCTTTTTAAATGTTTGTAAATGATGGATCGAATGTTTTGTTCTCATGTTTTTGTGATATCAAGAAATGAGACCAAGTTAATCATTCAAAAACGTTTTTACCATGAATGTGACCTATAACCTGTACAACTCAATTAAATATGTTTTAAATGAATAATGAGCTACTGATATAAGGCGGTTACACAATTGTGCACACACTCTTATAAGCTGGGATGTGGCTGTTTACAGAATTAACCAATCACATTCAAAGTCATGTTAAATGGGAGTCACCTTTTAAGTTGCCTCTAATTAAACCCAAATGAATTTCTGATGTTCTGGTAGGCTTTTTCTTACATTTGTTTTGCTTCTTAGCTAAAGCCACTGGCCCAGCCGTACTGTATATGGAGCGGGAAGTGCAGACGCTCTCTTGAACGAGACACGGCCGCTTTCTCTAACTGCCTAATTGTTTTTGTAATATTTGATCTTTGCACTATTTTCAACTAAATGCTGGATAGTCAACTTGTCGCTCAACGCAACAGAAGAGAGTCTCATCCCATCCACATGTTTTACTTCACACAATGTACAGTTTCAGCATTCTGTATACACCCACGTTTCTTATGTAAATGACAAATGTTGACTTTCACTTTGACTCATCAATCTTTTTTTTTTTTTGTCCTGAAAGGACTTTCGCCGCTAAGAAGGAGTCTCATGCCACTCTGGTGTTCCATAATCTCCTGGGCGAGATAGACCAGCAGTACAGCCGCTTCCTGCAGGAGAACAACGTCCTCTACCAGCACAACCTGAGGCGGATCAAGCAGCACCTGCAGAGCAAGTACCTGGAGAAGCCCATGGACATAGCCCGTATCGTCGCTCGCTGCTTGTGGGAGGAGCAACGGCTGCTACAGACGGCCACCGCTGCTGCGCAGGTCCGAAACGGCACACAATGATCAGTTTTTATTTGTTCTGTTGATATCATGACATAGCTTCAACATGTCACGATCAGGACGGACAGGCCGCCCACCCCACAGGGACAGTGGTGACAGAGAAGCAGCAGATTCTGGAACACAACCTTCAAGACATCAGGAAACGAGTGCAGGTTTGTTTTGACATATGTTGACGTTTTCCCGCAGCATGACGAATTCGCGGTTTGCACGTGTTTATCGCAGTTCTGAGGTTCGGGGTTCGAAACTCGGCTTCAGTCTTCCTGTTATCTGGGTTCCTGCCACATTCCCATAACATGCATGTTATGTTCAGAGTCTAAAATAGGACAGTATAAATAATAATAATAATAATACATTTTATTTATAAGCGCCTTTCAAGACACCCAAGGACACTTTACAATCAGGAACAAAAACAATAAAACACAATACACAACATAAAAACATTCTAAAAGGATAATGAACTGATTTCCCCCCACCGTGGTTACTCAGCTCCAGAGAGTACAAGATGGCATGCTGTAAAACAAGCTAGCGGATACAACCTGCAACTAATTGATTATCAATGAAGCCATCTCACGACTCTCAGGTTACAACTACATGACTGTAACTCTAATCCTATTTGTAGTTTTACATGCAAACTCCACACAGGGAGGCCGGAGCTGGAATTGAACCCGGTACCTCTGCACTGTGAGGTCGTCGCGCTAACCACTGGACCACCGGGCAGCCCTTGATTGTTTATTATTTTTTGTGATTTCTTCATTAATTAATTACATTTTAGTCGATTGTAGGTCACTCTTTGAGATGTCCTCTTTCTTCCAATAGGACATGGAACAAAAGATGAAGATGCTGGAGAACCTGCAGGATGACTTTGATTTCAACTACAAGACATTGAAAAGCCAAGGAGGTAATATATACTCATTTTCGAGTTTTTGCATTCAATGTGACCGCAAATCTACATTTAAAAAAATTTATTTGCAGAGCTGAACCAGGACCTTAACGGGAATAGCCAGGCAGCAGCTACCAGGCAAAAAATGGCTCAGCTGGAGCAGATGCTGAGTACCCTGGACCAGCTCAGACGGGTGTGCTCACATATCTTATTGTTTTGAATCCGCTCAGTCACTAGTCACAGCTGTTGTCTGGACAATGTTGTCACTTTTTTTTTCCCCCAGCAAATTGTGACAGAGATGGGAGGCTTACTGACCGCAATGGACTACGTACAGAAGAACCTGACAGACGAAGAACTGGCCGAATGGAAGCGACGACAGCAAATCGCCTGCATTGGAGGTCCGCCGAACATCTGCCTTGACCGGCTGGAAACATGGTAAGTATCTCAATTGATTATTTTGGGGTAACTCGGCTGGTGGTTTAATCTGAACATTCCACAACATTCAGGATCACGTCCTTGGCTGAGTCCCAGCTCCAGATTCGGCAGCAGATCAAGAAACTGGAAGAGCTTCAACAAAAGGTGTCGTACAAGGGAGACCCCATCGTCCAGCACCGGCCCGCCCTCGAGGAGAAGATTGTGGACTTGTTCAGAAGCCTCATGAAGAGGTAGGGCTGAAGTATGAACACGCATACCACTCATTTGAACGGTTATGACATTTGTTTTCTTCTATATTTAAGTGTGTCATTGTGTTATTGTGGCTCAACAGTGCGTTTGTGGTAGAAAGACAGCCGTGCATGCCCATGCACCCAGACAGACCATTGGTCATCAAAACAGGCGTCCAGTTCACAAACAAAGTCAGGTAAGAATGAGAATGTCCTCCACTTCGTTTTACATATGGGCATAAATCTTTGGGACACATCCAGACAGACAAGAATCGGACAAATCCTTCAATTGCATGCTTCCAACTTTGTGGGAACAGTTTCAGGAAGGCGCTTTTCTTTTCCTAGTGCATGAGGCGAGAATTGTAAAGGGGTGCTTGTACGAGGGTAATGTGGAAAAAAGCCCATCAAACACCTTTGAAATGAGATGACAAGCCTGCTTTTAGGTCCACAATCAGTGACCTCTTCCCCACAAATCCCCGCTCATCTTGTAGAAAGTTTACCCAGAAGGCTAGAAGTTGTTAGAGCTGCAAAATTGTGGACCGTATCCATACTTTCTTCCATTGTCGAGGTCACGTGTCCCAATGTTTTTGCTAATCTAGTTTAGCATCCTAGCTTCGTGCAAGATGTTCTCACTTTTAACACGATTATCCTTCCAGGCTGCTTGTGAAGTTTCCTGAGCTCAATTACCAGCTGAAAATTAAAGTTTGCATTGACAAGTGAGTTCTTAAAATGGTTATTGTTATGCACACACCCAAGCCTTCTTACTGAATATGAGGACTGAATTTTTCAGGGAGTCTGGGGACGTGGCTGCAATCAGAGGGTAAGGTCTCCAAACTCTTACCTCCAGACATTTAAATGTACGATCGAAAGTCTCACTTTCTGCTTTTTGCCTTTCGTTTTAGGTCCAGAAAGTTCAACATCCTCGGCACTAACACCAAAGTCATGAACATGGAGGAGTCCAACAACGGCAGCTTGTCGGCAGAGTTTAAACACTTGGTGAGTTGCAGAGGTGCAACCTGCTCCCGTCAGCTGCTAAAACACACTTCCTCACGGCGGAACCCCGGCTTCCTGTTTTGTTGCAGACCCTCAGAGAGCAGCGGTGCGGTAACGGTGGACGCACTAATAGCGACGTAGGCGCCAACTGCAATACCTGCACGCAATGGTATCCCACCCCCACACTTTTTTTGCTGACACAAGGGTGTGTTCTTCGTTAGGCATCTCTTATCGTCACCGAGGAGCTCCATCTGATCACCTTTGAGACTGAAGTCTATCACCAAGGCCTGAAGATTGATCTGGAGGTCAGTGGAAATTGGAATGGAGACAATTATAAATACCTGAGACATTTGGCGGTTGACTTCGAAGCGCCTCAGTGAATCCTTGCCACGCCCAAATTTGCAAGTCATGGACGCCCCCGCAAAACAGAAACAGAAACTTCTTGTAAGAGGGAACAACATTCATGCAGTAAAAAAGCAGTCATTGTTTATAATGAATACTTCTCTGAGCTTCTTATTTATACATTTCTCAGTCACGACACATTAACGTCACTAAACATTGACTGTGCTTTATCTGACTAATGGTGTCTTCTCTCAACCCAAAAAGGTGGTCACATGCCACGCTGATTCAATCAAACAGGAACTATGACAAATATTCAATGATTCATTCGTTAGTTTTAAGCAAGTCAGCAAGTGTGAGAGAAACTGCTGCAAAAGAATGTACAAAAATGAATCAGAAATCTTCCATCACCTTTTTCTAGCGCTGCCTTTTTTGCTCTTTCTGTCATGCCCTAAGATGACCCACGATGGTGCAAAAAGCCGTAGCTAATAGGAAAGTACAGTATTTATTTGTGCCAAGGCAGAAGACACAGTTGTCTAAACTGTGACGATTGAAAAGCTCAAGCTAAAAAAAAAAAAGACAGACGTCTTGTTTTTCTTGTTAGCTTTTCAGTGAATAGTTGCGACTTCGGTTCTTACAAAAAAAAGTGCATGTAGATTCTACTCATCTACTCATGAATTGTGAATTGGCGGGGGTTCACTGTTTTAGTGAAAAGACAAGCTATCAGCACAGAACAAATGTGGAGCGGAAAATTTGCAGTAAAGGTGAACTGAGGCGCAATTTCCAACACTTTTGTGCAGACGCATTCGCTGCCCGTAGTGGTCATATCTAACATCTGCCAGATGCCAAATGCCTGGGCGTCCATCTTGTGGTACAACATGCTCACCGATCAGCCAAAGGTAAGACGACTCCCCTGTGCGCGAAGCCACTATGAAAACAGCCTTGACACACAAAATGGGGCTGGAGGGGAGACATGGAGGAAAAAACTGAAGCGTTACAGTGCTGTGCATCCTCGGACAGAATGTGAACTTCTTCACCAAGCCGCCAGTGGGGACGTGGGACCAGGTGGCTGAAGTGCTCAGCTGGCAATTCTCTTCCACCACAAAGAGAGGCTTGACCATTGAGCAACTCACCACACTGGCCGAGAAACTGTTAGGTGAGGCCATTGAAAAGCATTTGTTGCCTGTTATTGTTGCCCCGAGTAGTTCTTTTCCTACGGCCGTACATTTCCATCAGTCCTTTATTTAAATTGAACAATCGCTGACATTCAGGGCGTCTTCGGTTTTATGGCGGTGTTCTGTTACTGTGGATTGACGTAATTAAAAAGATTGTCTGTTAGTTCACCAAGCTTGTTCTGAATTGCTCTAGAGTGGGACAGGGTGCAAAGGATATCGAAGTGCAGACCGTCAGCAAAATAAGAGGTCACAGCAATAAACACATTTACAGTACTTCATGTCCCACTGTCTAATTTTATGCGAAAGAGGCCTAATCTAATCTAATACAAACCGAGGACCCCCTGTACATGGTATCATCAAACAGTGACTATATTATAGAGAAACCCCACTGTGTCTTGGTCACGGCTTGTCACATATTTTTCTGTAAAACAATTTTATTTATTTGTTTATTTGACATCAGTTTCAAAAAGTATGCTGGAGGAACATTTTTAAGACAAACTGTAAAAAAATCAAAAATCCATTAGTCCATATTTTCTACCCATTTTTAAATTGTAATTTTTGGGCGTTTTAAATATATTCAATGTTGTCTCTGTCCATCGTAGATTTTCGCATGATCTTGAATTTAACTCCTATATGACACGTCACTGTACTATCTAATTGTTCCATTTCCCCTTCAGGGCCGTCTGTCAACTACTCAGGCTGTCAGTTTACGTGGGCCAAGTTCTGTAAGGTACTTCAGCTGGCTCTTTCTTCGTCATGTTGAACTCCCTTTGGGACGCCCATGTTGCAACCCTGTTGCTGACCTGACTACACGTTTTAATTTATTTCCTTGCAGGAGAACATGGCCGGGAAAGGCTTTTCTTTCTGGGTCTGGCTAGACAACATCATCGACCTGGTCAAGAAGTACATCCTTGCGCTGTGGAATGAGGGGTAAGGGAGTAGTGAAATTTTGTAGGTATTTTTAGACCCTCTGCTTCCATTTAGACTTTAAAATATGTACTTGTTTGACCTCCAGGTACATCATGGGCTTTATCAGCAAGGAGAGAGAGAGGGCCATTCTTAGCCCCAAACCGCCGGGCACGTTTCTTCTGCGCTTCAGTGAGAGCAGCAAGGAAGGCGGCATCACGTTCACATGGGTAGAGAAAGATATCAACGGTAAGGCATACCGTACTTATTTTTACGGGAGATATACTGTGCATATGAATGAAAAGTCGAACAGTCGGAGGATGTCGCAATGGGAGATGCGGTCTCAGTATTGGGTCGTGACACCAAGCTACTCTCGACACTGACAGGCAAGACTCAGATTCAGTCGGTGGAGCCATACACCAAGCAGCAACTCAACAACATGTCTTTCGCCGATATCATCATGGGCTACAAAATCATGGATGCCACCAACATCCTGGTTTCCCCCCTCGTGTATCTGTATCCCGAAATTCCCAAGGAGGAAGCTTTCGGGAAGTACTGTCGGCCGGAGGCTGCTCCTGAACCCGAGCTGGGAGACTCCACAAGTAGTACGTCTCAGCTTATGCTCACATTTTTCTAATAATTATCATATTCGTTTTTTTGAACTCCATCTTTTCCTTCATCAGTCATTCAGCCGTACTTGAAGACCAAGTTCATCTGCGTTACCCCGTGAGTATGACTTTTAACCTCCTTCTGTGTCCATATTTTGATTTATGACGCCGAATTTTTACCATGTGTCACTGCGAACTCTTTACTTTTATTCGAATTATGAATGTTGAAAACAAATAGGAACCGTCGGAGTCAATGCACGCTCTGGAACTCTGACAGGTGTTTCAATTATGGGGCTCTCTTTTCGTGATCAGCGTAAATACTGTGTGCATATGGAGGGCTCTGCCGCTGTGGATGTGGTCACAACTGACATCAATCTTGGTTAGTCAAAGCAGTGGGGACCGGTCTGCCAAATTGACCAACACGCCCAGCGAACCTGCTGCGAAAATCAGCATCTGCAGGCATTTTGCATGTGTACGAAAATAGAGCCCCATGTGTGTGTTTGTACGTAAACGAATGGACAAGTGGCTGTTTATATGATGTGTGTGAACAAACTGGCATTCAGATATGTATCTGTCGATATGAATAGACGAACACCTTAACACTATGTGTGCAAGAATTGATAGGCAGATGAAGGACGTGTGTGTGTGTGTGTGTGTGTGTGTGTGTGTGTGTGTGTGTGTGTGTGTGTGTGTGTGTGTGTGTGAGTTGGCGTACTTGTGTTTAAATTACAGATGAATGTTAATGTTAAATTTGATTTGACAAATCAATCTAATGTGATCGTTGCGGTCCAAAGAGAATAATTCAGTTATGTACTCTGATTGGCTTTAAGTGCGGTGGTCTTAAATGCTCAATGTGTTTAAGAAAAAAAACCTTGATAAAGTACAATTGGTCAGCAGGGCCAATTGTGAGTAACAATGTCACGCGTTGGTTAAGTGCATGGACGGATGAATTGTCAGGTGGTTTCAGACTGTTGAGTCCTTCAAAAGCAGATTTGCTGTTTGAAAGTCATAATACAAAAAAGACCACACACGCCTGACCTGTCTCCGTAGGTGTCCCTCCGTGTTCATGGACTTTCCGGACAGTGAGCTGCTTGGGAACGGATTCCCGGGGTAGGCTTTGGTGGGGCGGGCATGTAGGGACTGTATATAGGTGTATGTGTGTGCGTGTGTGTGTGTGCATGTGTGTCCATAATCAGCTCACCCATCAACACTGTCGCAAAGCAATGCGGTGCTTGATAAGCTTGATAAGCGTTACACATTTCCGCAACTATGTGCTTTTACCAAGGACATTATGGTTAACAAAATGAAATCCCCAAAATGAAAATTGAAAAAAAAAAACCCGAACAAGAACTAGAGTTATTTTGAAAATATTCCGTTTCCTTTTTTGTCAAATGAATACATGAGCCTTTTGCATAGCTTTGAAATCTATCTCGGAATTACAACACAGCCGTTAGCCGCAAGAAGGAAGGTCGATCAGTCCCCTGGGAGTTGTGGTACTTTGACTGTGTGTCACCTAGTAGTGACGCCATTTGGCAGCAGCCAGTAAAAAAGCGACACCAAATGATGTTGCACCTTGGCGACAAGGCGGTCTCGAGGCGATTTGATGTGTTTGTTGTGGCTTCCCAGCTTTTGTCACTGAACCCAGCCTGGGTTAAGTGATGCTACACTATGCTAACTCGTGCTCTCCTTTTGTGGTTCATATACGAAAAATAAATTCTGTCTATAAAAAAAATAGTACACAATAGAATTGGGTTTAAGTTTGTGTACTCCATCTGTCTATCCCTCTACCTATTGCGTACCTACCAAGCACCCAATTTGACTATGATTCACATATAAAAGCAAATCTCCTTTAGAAGTTGGCAACATGGCAAACAAGGGATGGAAAGCCAGACCATCCTAGCTTCATTCAAGACGTTAAAGTTATGATGCACTAGCTATCGAAGCACTAATATGCACTGCACCTGGACTTTTTATACAGTACCTGTATTTTGTTTGCTGGTTGTTGTTCGAAAAAATAAAAGTAATAAGTAATATTTTTGTTGAGTTTTTACAATACTTACCGTGATTTAATTTTTATTGCAATAAATATTTGCAATAAATTTGAAATAAAAACTAAATAAATCTAAAGTTGATTTACAACACAAAACTCAAAACAAAATGGAAAAACTAACGACAATGAAAAATCCAAAAGTATTCTTACACTGGCTGTCACACGGCAACAAGCATCATGCAATCACGTGGGAGTGGCAAGAGTGGAAAATTAATCTCTATTATCCCTGACTGTTAGGGCTCTGATACGATCAAGTGCTGTTTATGCAGAACCCAGTGAAGTGGGATTTGTTCAATCCATTTTTTCACAAGAGGGCAGAAGCGGGTGTTCAGCATCAGTCCTATGACCCGGCATTCCCTTTTACACAAGTGCCATGCCGCCTCTTTTACGTCACAAATATTAGTGGGTCAACATTCATAATCACTGTGGTACAGTATCGATTGATTGGGACAAGTGAGTCTGAAACGTCACTACCTCTTCCTTCGTTGCTCCCTTTCATTGCCATTTTTTATCCAGCACTCAGCGTAACATCTCACGATCAGCTAACCCAATTAGCATGTCAGTGTGTTTGTGTGTCCACGGCTGTCTACTGAAGCCAGTGATGTCATTGCTTGTTTTTGTTTTTTTTGTTTTTGTCTTTCGCCAGGACAAACTCGGGCAACACCAGCGACCTTTTCTCACTCTCACTGTCTCCGCGCACTCTGGACTCGCTGATGCCCAATGAAGCGGAGGCTAATCCAGGACATCTGGGTGAGTTAGCCAGAAATACACACTTGCACATCTACAGTCAGCCGCCACAATGTCAGGTACATCTTATGTCCACGTTTAGGATGAAAAGAAAGGAAGACTTGGACTCGGTTCGATGAACATAATTATTCACTCAATTAAAGACTAGGTTTTTTTTTTCGATGTAAATTTCAAATCGTCTTTCCCCATAAAATGAATTGAATGCTATCAATCACCCCCCCAAAAAATTATAACATGTTTTAATAAAATTTTTTTTAAAAAAACTACAGATTTCATGTTTTACAGTAACAACTGGGCTTCTCCTTCTCGTGTGTGTGGTTTGGCCGTTAGGGGGCAGTATAATACATACAGACTGGCTACATGTCGACTTCATGGTGAAAAAGCCCATTGCAACTTGCTGTTGTAACATTAGTTGTTTTTGCAGAGGATAAATAATATATATATATATATATATATATATATATATAGTTTTATGGTGTGTGTGTGTTAATTAAGTGCAAATATGACATTTTTCAAAGGTTTTGAACTGCTGACATAGCGATGGTAGTTCTATCAGCGTGTCAATTTTCTTTGTTTGCATTAAGCTAGCAGACGCACATTTAATTCTCTTTCCTATTGAGTGTGACAGTAGAGTTGTCGCACCACTTAAGCCCATCGAATTCCTCATAAGAAGTCGCCTCTAAATGAATCTGGAAAAGGGCTAAAAAAAAAAGAAAGAAACTGTGAAGTGATTCATCAATATTGTGACCGATAAGATTACGCATTGACATGATATGAACCCCACACTAAAGTGAAGTAAAAAACAAAACAAAACATGAACTAACTCGACTGCTTTTGTTCCTCCACAGAATCTCTGACTCTGGACATGGATGTAGCTTCTCCCATGCATGTGAACCCATCCAACTTGGTTTGAGTTTAGATTGATTGAATGTTTGCAGAGAAAAGATGGTAACACAAGTTTCCACCTACACTGTTGTTGATTGTGATGCGTCCGTCACCTTCAACAGTCTTCCTCACATTGGTGGCATGCAAGTATGATATCAATTTCAAGTGTATGTTTCGAAATGAATGTGTGTGTGTCGCGAGAGATTCATTGTCGTATAAGCTATGGCATTGTTTAAAAAAAAAAAGAAGAAAAAAAAGAGAATACTTTTGTGTTTCACTTTTCATCCCTGCCAAATGGAATCACGCAAATGTGGTTGTTGCCATTTTTTTTAACACATTCCCCTTCAAGCACTCTAAAATAATATGTACATACCAGTACTTCGATTTATTTTATCAGCACTCTTCTGCTTATCAACACGATTGCTTCGGATCTGGCCTGATTTATATTTCTTTCTCCTAAGGTGTGGTGTTAAAAATCTGTGCATCTCTTTCCAAATGACTGTTTGGAGCACAACTGCCATGTTACACAATCGTTTCCTGTACAAAAACAAATGTTAATTTACTACTCATTATATTTAGGCAATAAAAACAAATTCACCCAGCAATGTCTCATTGTTAAAAAAATGAAAATGAATACACTCGAAAATGTAAAATCATATTGCATTTCAATGTGGAAGCTTACAGAATAATATTATGTGCAAAATATATTTCTATAATTATGGCTGACAAGAACAAAAACAAGGCTTGAACAAAAAATCTTAAATAAATAGGACAATTTATCAGGGTTTATTTTTTAATTGTCGAAACATGAAATATACTTCAATTTATGTTAACATTGCTATATTTGTTTCTATCTACAAGGTTCAATGTTTCACTATATTATTCATCTTATTTTTTTAAATGTTGTGATTTGTTTGCTGTCTTTGTGTTTTATGTTTTAGTGGTTTATACAGATGCTGAGTGCTTAGAAAAGCATATATGAGGAACATTAGTTTTTGTAAGACCAGTTATACAATAAATATAGTCTTTCCTCATAGGCAACTTGTCCACTGATTAAGAATCATTTGACATGTACAAAGGTTCAATACATTTGAATACGCTGAATATGTTTAAATATATGTCTACTTAATTTGCCTAAATTAATGCACTGGTGAAATAAATTCATTGGAACTTAAAAAAGAAACTCAGACATGATTCAAAGAAAAGAGCTCTGCAGGGGCTTGCTTGTGAGGCCTCGGTGTGGGTTGCCATTCTTTATTTGGATATTGCATGCACGCAAAGATAAAAATGAAACTTCCTATTTTCACTTTCATTCTGTCAGAGCGGCGCCTGAGAAGTATTTCCCTCAATGTCATTTAATTTCTTGTCAGTTCACTGATAAAAAAAGCCCCGTGACATCATCTCGAGACACCCCCGCCCCTTTTTAAAATATTTTTTTGATCATGACTTTGGTCGGAAAAAACCCCCAACTAAAAACAACTAATGTGGGGGGAGGGGGGGGCAGAAACGCACTGAATTGCAAAAATCGAAATTGCACTTTGAAGTGATTATAACAGAAGAAACGTCCTATTTGCTTTCGTTCATGAAGTCATTTTATTGCAGGTTTTAAATTACCATTTGACACCTTGTTGCAATTTGTTCTTGAGTCATTAATGAAGTCAATTGAATAATTCAATGAAATTGAAAAGCAACCTCCAGAGCTATGTTCGAAAACCCGACATGCAACAAAAACATCGGATTAATTGGAAAATAAATAATGACTTAACCAATTAAACACGAATTAACCTTTCTCCTCTCCGTGCGTTTGTGAAATGAAGTGAACTTCACTTTTAAGCCCGAAGGGGTCGCTGTTGTTCGGAATGACGGTCAATCGATCATTAGTCCATCCATTTTCCGAACCGCTTGATCCTCACCAGGGTCGCGGGGGTGCTGGAGCCTATCCCAGCAGTCTTCGGGCAGTAGGCGGGGACACCCTGAATCAGTTGCCAGCCAATCGCAGTCGATCATTAGTTTCCAACGTATTTATTATAAAGCAATGTAAAGGTGCTTTATCCGTTTCTGTTGTTGTTGTTGTTTTTTAATCCTAAGATTTTATGTTTGAAGTAGATCAGGGGTGTCAAACTCAGGTCCTGGAGGGCCGCTGTCCTGCATGTTTTCCAAGTCTCCCTGTTGCAACACACCTGATTCAAATGAACAGGTTCAATGTCAGGCTTCCACAGAGCTTGCTGATGATCTGATCATTTGAATCAGGTGTGTTGCAACAGGGAGACTTGGAAAGCATGCAGGACAGCGGCCCGCCAGGACCTGAGTTTGACACCCCTGAAGTAGATTATATTTAATGAAGTGGAATTGTAAGCGGTATATTTTGTGGCTTTGCTTCTTTTTTTAATTGTGTACTAATCAGTCCAAGGAATAGTCATTTCAATACATATCGGGTTTTTTCCACATTTAAATACAAAAAAAAAAGAATAATTAAAAAATTATGCTTAAAATAAATACATATAAATTACTACTATTTTGTATGGTTAAAAAGTAGAAACATGTTTCATGACCTATATACATTGATATTAAATATTTTTGGTATGTACCCTGCGATTGGCTGGCAACTGATTCGGGGTGTCCCCTGCCTACTGCCCGAAGACAGCTGGGATAGGCTCCAGCACCCCCTGCGACCCTAGTGAGGATACAACAGTTCGGAAGATGAATGAATGAATGGTATGTATGGATTTATTAGAAGTAGGTCATAAACGCATATACCATAAAAATGTACTTGTGATAAATAAGAAAGAAAGGTAGATAACTTTCATTTCACATTCAAGTGTCCATGCATACAAATACATTTAATGATCCTTTTCTCTGTATATATTTTATTATAAGTATAAATATTTAAATGAGGGTTCTGTAATATTTTTTAAATGTAACTTTTGAATGAAAAATTGTATTCAACACTATTTCACAACCTTGTATACAAGACATATCAGCAACTGCTTGGTCTGCTGATATTTCATGAAAATTTGATGTTAAAAGTTTTCATTATTTATTTAAGCGGTGATTGTTTTCGTCTTAATTCGGTTAAAACCATTTCAAAATGCTTCTCTTGCTATGGACGATTCTACTTTCTGACAGATCATGTGCAGCCTTGATTCAAATTTGTTGCAGTTATGAGGAAAACGAAGCAGAGTTCCTCCAGTGGAGTGAGAAGTGGAAAGGAAGAGACCACTAAAACCATTTAGTGACAGGTGGAACACTAACATGCTATTTCATTAGATTGAGGACGGTACAATAAACCTATGGATCGACCTGTTGTGTGTGAATGCTGAAAAAAATGTGGAATAAGGGTTGAATGATATGGAATGATGTTGAGTGTGACAATCATATTAAATGGTTGGAATGAGAATGAATGGGGATTTTTTGTGGGACAAGGACATTTTTGGTTTGTTGAAAATCGTTGCCAGGGTGAATTAAATGTGTGGAATTTTTTGACCTTTAAATGGGAACGATGATTTGAATCAGATTTGTTGAATGTGTCATTCATTGGGAGTGAATGAGGATTTTTGAATTTTGGGTCAGTGGGAATTTTTGGCAAATTGAAAATTGTCCCCATGGTGATTTAAATGTGCTGAACGTTTTGAATTTCAAGTGGAAAAGATGATGTTATGTTGAATGTCCCACTGAAAACGAAGAAGCAATAATTGTTTGAAAATATTGAATTTGGGGAAAACTGACTTTTCGGAAGGAGTAAAATAAAAGCAAGTCACGAATTGTTGAAATATGTTTGAAATTGGGGTCTTGTTAAGTGGATGAATTATGTGTAAGTAAAGGGATGTCAAAAACAGGGGCGAAAAACAAATAGCATCATACTCATCTTTTTTTCAGAAATATTCATACTTTGTGTGGTTTGATTTATCGAACGTATAATGGATGCCTTGACCCAATAACTGTTGGAAGGTGCTGTTTTTAGTGCCTCCAAATGCGACTTTGACTTCGACACGTCGTCGTTAAACCTCACCAACAGTGAGTGACACCGGAAGTGGGCGGGGCAACGAGAAATTGAGAGAGAGAGAGAGAGAGAGAGAGGGGGGGGGGGGGGGGTCAGTAAACTGTAACAAATTCCACCCACCGACCCTGCGACCCATTGAGCGGTCGAGAGGGTGAGAGAAAGCTCTCCGTGTCACCACAGCTTGTGGCCGTACCAGAGCACAGGAGAGCCGCGCGGCAGTCGTCGCCCCACGGAGGTAAGCGTGACATTTACGAGTGTTGTTGAGTCTTTTCTCGGGGGAGGGGGGCGAGGAGAGGGGTGGGAGTTGGAAAACGTCCTGCGTGCCACTTGACCCTCAACAATTGCGGTACGCAAATAAAATGCAACGTTTGGAAACAAACTTACTTGTTCGGCGAGGCGAAGGGTGGCCTCTGTGCAGATGTGTCCGCAGGTCGAGGCTCAACAGGCGGCTGAGGGCATCACTGTTATTGCCCCCTCCCCTCCCACCACCTCCACGCTTACTGGTCTTCGCTGTCACTTGTGGTCTTGCTAATGTTTGGGGCAACAGTAACTGTGTTGGGCAAGGTAGTACCGTCACTGTCATTGAAAAAGTAAATATATTGCATTTTTGTTATCTATAAATTGCAAATAGGTAAACGTACTCACGCTGTGCTTAAGTAGCAATATACATACTTGTGTAAAAGATACTCTGGTGAAAGTAGAACTGATTTAACGCACATCGCAAGTAAAAAGTACGGATCGACAAAAAATAAAAATGTTTTTTTTTCTGTTTCTTCTCAAAACTTCTCTGCACACAAAATAATGTCCTACTTTAATTCCAACACAAGAATGTGTTCTCATAAGTTTTGTAATGTCATGAACTGACGAGCTAAAAAAGGGAAATTACACACTGACAACTGAAAAAAATGCAATTTTATCTGCATTTTCTAAAGATTAGATGCAGAACAATTTGTCATCGTTTTGGAATGGCACAAGACACATCCTCAACTCAACTTTAATTATAAGGCACTTTAAAAACGACCACTACAAAGGTCTATGCATAAAGTAAAAATCAGACATATGAAAACAAATACATATAACATAAAAACGGTATATTAAAAAATATATAAAACAATCTTGAGTGTCTTGCTGAGTAGAAAGCCAAACAATAAAAACACGTTTTTATCAGAGTATTTAAGATCGGTACAGAGGGGACTTGCCTAATGTTTCATGAAAGGTCATTCCAAAGAGAGGGAACGGTAGCGGAAAAAGCTTGATCCCCTCTGAGCCTTCGCTTAGTCCTTGATCCCTCCAGTCGTCTAGTCAGCTGACCCAAGGCACCGGGCAGGTACCCAGAGGTGGGGAAGCTCAGACAGGTAAGGTATAGTATACCGGGAGCGATTGAGAGAGACCAGAATTGGAGTTATGTGCTCCATCCTGTGAGCTCCAGTCAGTAGGCGAGCAGCAGTATTTTGGACGCTTGAGGGAGGACTGGCTGACTTCACCACAAATCATTCTTGGAGCGGAGACATTACACATTTCTTTTCAATCAATCAGGCCATAGGTTTGCAAATATCTGTTGCATCATTGCTGTATATGCTCCCAGGATAACGTTACAACTTGAAAATCCCCTAGGTTAACAAACAAAATGATAACCATGGTTGTCTCTTACTCGCAGTATTTACTTATTTTTTTTATGTTGCGTCACGATCCACGGAGGTTGAAAAAAGTAAAAATTTTGTAACCAATAGAATGTGCAGATATCTTAAGACAGAGATAATACAAAAATGACCCCGCAATATTGTAATTAGGCAATTT
This sequence comes from Hippocampus guttulatus, assembly GCF_054856545.1. Taxonomy (NCBI): domain Eukaryota; kingdom Metazoa; phylum Chordata; class Actinopteri; order Syngnathiformes; family Syngnathidae; genus Hippocampus; species Hippocampus guttulatus. The sequence goes on from NC_141276.1 coordinate 8,371,833, forward strand.
TATTAGAAAAACCCCCCCACACAGCTACATTAATGCAACAATTAATAGAGGACTCTTGACAATGTAAACGCCCAAAGCCCAACACATGTGGCATGTCAGCCATACTTTGCCCTCCCCCGGTTTGGATGAAAATGTCCACCTTAAGGTATGTTTTCAAATATTTGCTGAAAGGACGTTGATTATTTTCATTTGTGAATTTCTTGGTGGATTGTGCTTATGCTCTATTATCAAGCGGCTATGCCGCTTCATCGGGGAGAACCTTTTCTCATCGTGATTAGCTGGAAGTGAGCCGATCAAAGCTTTTTTTTTTTTTTCTTTCTTTGGTTGGTGTGACCGAGCTATGAGTCAAAGATGTCAGACCCTGTCAAGCACTTCTCGTCAATGACCGGCACAGAAACGGGAAGTCAGCTGAATCTTTCCGATGCCAACATGTAACAATCTAAAACAGACGTGCGGGCTTGTCAAGAGTGAAAGAAAAACGGTAAAACTTGTGAGGGAAAGGATCAGGAAGCGTGTGGTGACAACCCCCCGACCCCTTAAACCTCCACCCTCTTTCAGTTGCTCTAATCCACCAGTCATGTGACCACCAGCTTTCAGTCTGGAGCAGCCTGATCCATCTGTTGAATAGCGTTGCTGATTGTTGACATCCCGAGCAGGCCTCCCCGTTTGCTGTCTCATGGCCGCCGCCGGCACCAGGCGCATCCGTACTTAATCGGTTGATTTTCCTTGGCCGTTTCATGAGATGACTCATTTTGGTTTAGTCGCTCCTGTCCACCGTCGACACATGACACAAGGTTTGACTGAGCTGTGTGAAGGAAGAGGCAAAGCTTTGATGGCGACTTAGCGCTTCCTTTTTCACTCGCTTTTAAGAAGTTTTGTAACGAGCTGCTGGACAGAAGCCACGGCCGAAATCGGGCTCAGAATGGATGTGGTCTGAAGTCATTGTTTTTTTTTTTTTTGCGTTTACTGTACTCATGTGTAATCTATCAGTGAGCCCAAACACAGGTTGAGTCGCAACATTCCGTTTAGTTTACTGGACATGGTGATGAAGTGCTGCCTCCATGATGGAAAACACATCCAGCAGTCAATTTTTTTTGTAGCACTTACGCTCATCAATAGGGCTGAAGAATTAAAGAGGCATTCAAGTCAAAAATGTCCATTACAATATGTTCCAAGCGTCCCCCATTGGTCTAAACAAAACGGATTCATATTGCGTTTCTGAAATATAAATTGGACAGAACAATCGATCCGTTTTTATCCATCTCAGGTGGCGGCCATTTTGCCTTGTACTGCCACTTGCAGTCGACTGAAATTGGCATCACAGTGCGTCAAGGCTCAGCTAACAACCAATCGCGGCTAACCTGTTTTCTGGTTTTGGTCATTTGCAAGACGCAAGTGATGTGACTCTTAGTTTATGGCAAGTGGCAGTCGAAAGCAAAATGGCTTGACAGTGGTACGTTGACATACAGCTGTCAGTTCCCTCCATCCATTTTTGAATCCACTTATCCTCACGGGGGTCGCGGGCATGCTGGAGCCTATCCCAGTTGTCTTTGGGCAGTAGGCAGGGTACACCCTGAACGGGTTGCCAGCCAATCGCAGGGCACACAGAGACGAAAAACCATCACAATTACACCCAGGGACAATTTCGAGTGTTCCATTAGCCTGCCATGCAAGTTTCTGAAATGTGGGAGAACCTGGAGAAAACCCACGCAGGCACAGTGAGAACATGGCAACTCCACACGGGAAGGCCGGAGCCGGAATCGAACCCTTCACCTCTGCGCTGTGGTGTCACCGTGCCGCAGACTTCCAAGTTGTTTTGGGATATTTCTACTTGCGGCGCAGTTATTTGAAGCTCAAGCTAAGCCTTGCTATCTATTTATTTCTTCATTTTTACGTTTTTATCCATCCGTCTCCTTTTCATTTTGTACGGCTAACATTCTGCTCGACCTCTTCACTTGAAATTAAATTATGGCTAAGTACCACGTTCTTCGCTGAAATCTAATAAAATGTTTGCCTGTGGCATCAGCACACTGTGATTCACTTGTGAGGCTTTCATGACGGAGGTCAACTTTCTCCAAACCATTTTTTTTTCCTGAGTGGATGATGAATTTCCATTCAGTCTGCTGTAAAAGTAGCCTTGTTTTTCAGCGTTTCCGTTCTGTTTTGTAAGATAGTGTATAGAGTAGGGCTGAATGATTTGGAAAAATAATCGAACTGTGATCCCCCCGTCCCCCTCCCCAATATTGCCATTGCAATTTCTATGCAATTCATTTTTCAAGTGTTTTTTGCAAGCAATAATTTAACCTGTATTGCAATAAACAATATCATATCTATTATTCCTACATTTTGGGGGGGGGGGTCTTTTGCAACCTATATTTTGATATCCATCCATTTTCTGATTCGCTTATCCTCACAATGGTCGCGGGGTGTGCTGGAGCCTATCCCAGCCGTCTTTGGGCAATAGGTGGAGTACACTTTGAACTGTTTGCCAGCCAATCGCAGGGCACACATAGACAAACAACTATTCTCGCTCACAATCACACTTAAGGACAATTTAGAGTGTTCAATCAGCCTGCTGAGCAAGTTTTGGGAATGTGGGAGGAACACTGGAGTACCCGGAGAAAACCCACACAGGCACGGGGTGAACATTCAAACTCCACTCCGAAATCAAACCCTGCACCTGCGCACTGTGAGGCGGACACGCAAACCAGTCCCCCACTGGGCCGCCCTCTCTCTATTTACCTTTATTTAAATTTGACAATTTCAGATTCCTTTAAATCAACCTGAATCTGACTAACAAAAAAATAAGGTAAAGGTAACACCCGAAAAACACAACATACTTTTTTTTTTTTTTTTGAACCACGAAACCGAAAATAGACAGTCAGCACCACGGCAGCAGCAAGTTGAGCAGGATGTGCGCTTGCTGAAGCCGTTGTCACTGCGACGGTAAAGCCTATTACGGGCTTATTGCAAACCAGTGGATGGCTCACCCGCCAATATCGCTGCTGCTTGTGTGGAAACAAGCCACGCAGTCATGTCAGCAGACATAATGCGCCACGGGTTCGAAAACTCGCCGGTGTGCTCCTGCAGGCTAGAGCAACCAAAACACATTTGTCCACTTGTTTTTGCTCCTGACTAAAGCCGTTTGTTCACTTGATTCAGCTCACGTCCGGCAAAGAAGATAACATCTGTGTAAAATTAATGAAAGAAGCATCTGTTTAACAAAAAAAGGATTGTGGAAACTGATAATGATAATTTCCCAAAAACTAGTTGCGTAGTGGATTAGAACAGAACCGTTTGTATCCATTCCATCCACAGTTTAGCGGATTTTAATGAAGACAACCTTGTTTGTCATGATTTTAAATAGTTCATGTGCGTTTTGGTAATATATGGTATGTTTTGGGTATTTTTTTTTTTTTGTTAAAATACACCGAGAATCAAGAATTACAACCGCAGCAGTATCCAAATTTCGTTTGAATGTTTCATTCAATTGACTTCGACTTCAGCACACAACAAAACTGTCCAAAACGGCAACCGGCTTCAGCTGTCCAGCCCTCCAAAATCCAAAATTCAACCCAATCTGCTGGTTCCATAACAACTAACCCCAAAATCTTGAAATCCACAATGTAGAGTCAAAATTTCTCTTCATCATTTAATAATCGTTTGAGGAATGCGGCTTCCCGAGCTGGCTGTTTTAGGACGTCAACCTGCGCATCTGTAGTCCATAGCAGGTCTTCTACCTGCCACCTTCTGATACGTAAGCCATCAAACCTGAACTTTGTCACACCATAGGCATGTTTTTGATGTTTTTCTCCTCCAACACACCTGATTCAAATGAGGCAGGTCAGGCGTATGCAGAGCCTGCTGGTGAGCTGATCATTTGAATCTGATCTAAAACATGCAGGATAGCGGTTCTCCAAGTTGCCCACGTCTGTTCTTGAGACACAGTCCGTGTCTGGGTTATCAGCTATTGATCTTCCTTGAGTTGATCTGCAATTCCCACATAACAAGTTTTTCGCGACCATATTCAGCTCACTTTACGAAAAGGCTGTCATGTCAAACTTCACACTCGGAGAATGCACATTTGGTTTTCAACGGCTTGCACTGTGAACTCCCATCTGATGCCCGCCACTGCCCCTCGCAGGCATGCGGGCCATTTGAATCCATCACATGCCGTCGTAAATAAAACGCTGGGGAGGGGCAATGGTGGCCGGAGAACATATTTCGTGTGCATACCTTGTGCCGCGTCACACTGTCTCATGTTATGAATTTTGCATTACCTCACGCTCTTCCGTCCCGCTCCCTGAAATATAATTCCTATAGAATGGAGAATTTCAACCTACACTGTGGTTTGTTTTGCATTGTTGCTCAAACAAAATACACAGTATATCACAATGACAAGATAATGCCGGGTAGACGGTTACAGTAGGTACCTCGCTAGTTCATTTGAGCATGCCGATGTCTCCCTTATACACGTAAGGACACGTTTGCGCCGCAAAAATATATCCGCTTTAAGACTCCGGTGGCTGGAATACCAGTCGATAATTAGCTCAGTGAGCCAGCCCCCAATCAAGCCAACTGGAATTGCAAGTAAAGCAGGAAGTAGAACTGCACGTCGGGTTCGACTCAGTCATCCACATGACACCGGACTAAAGCACAATACTGTCTGGAGTACGAAATGTGATTTACATTTACTCCAGAATTGATTTGTTAGCAGTGCAAGAAAATCAAACATCACTTCGAAAGGACGGAAATAAATAACCACGTTCTGGAGAGAGTTCTCGAGCGTCTGCTCGGTGTTGACGAAGACTGCTGGAAAAAAAAAACACCTGGATGGATGAACACTGCCAGTGGTGTTGGGAATGAGCTCCTGATTCCTTACCGTTCCCAACGGCTTGGAAAATATGCCGTGAAACCTCAAATGAAATCCGGCGATGAGATGTACGCGGAGATTTTGGTAGTCCTCTCATATCGGGTGAAGCAGATGGAGAGTCCCTGAGGTGGCGACCGTGGGGAATATTGGCGCTAAGAGGATGAATGTAATTCTTCTATCCTTGGGGTGTTTTGACAAAAGCATGCCACATACTTTTAAATCCACTTCCCGATTTCACTTTCAAATTTTGTCAAACCTCTTGCCAGATTAGTGTTTGTCAAAACTCAGTTCTTCCTGTTGCGGCAACAGCTGGACATCATGTCATCATCAATGCATACCAGTCATGTTTCTTCCAAGAAGACATGGTCATGACATCATGTCCCCTGGCGGAGTCTCTTCTGGCCCTCAGGCGGAGCCCCCCACCCCTGCTCTCACCACGTCCCCTGTTTTTAGATCCGTACCATCTTGAAAAGTGCTGAGTCACCAAAGAGTGTGTTTTGAATCAAAGAGCAATGCTTTTCTACGAGCCGTACAACAGGTACGGTGTGGTCCAGGGTCAACTTAGAAAAATAAACCACTTGAGTTTTAGTCCAAACAAATTGAAGCGCTCTTAAGTGGTCGAGATGGATACAGCCTGCCGGTTTTGCGGGCCAAAGATCTCTGTCGGGTAAAGGTGGAGCTGACCTTTTACTGAAAGCACAGTGCTTGGCAGGGAGACCGCAGCAAGTAGAGTAACAGTCTAGAGGGGACGGGGGGGGGGGGGGGTGGGTCTCCGTCTACCCTGAGATAATGCATGTGAGAAATTGCAGCTACCTGACCTTTGGCCTGTGATGAGCTCGCATGATCAACGGGCAGCGACTCTCCAAAATGGCCGAAACTGTTGTTTACCAAGTTAAGACACCCGGTGGGAAAAGGAGCGAGATCGTATGTAGAATAAAAACTAAGCCACAAAGTTTGGCAACTGGATGAGAATGGACCTCAATCAATAACCAAATTTGACACCTCTGGTTTTCGCCGTTCACGGTGCATATTTTGTGAGAGCGGAGTAGACTCCATCTTGCCTGCAACCGTATCCAGGAGAAGTAGAGAACGACCATGACGACCGGGAGCGGAGTTTAGGGCATTGCAACGAAGCGAGCAGCTACTCAGTGTTGCCAACTTGGTGACTGTTTCAGTACCTTTCTAGTTTTTTGTGGTGTTATTGGAGACTTCCGGAGATTCAGACTCCCGAAAGAACAGGAGACGTTTACCCGTTGCGTCGGGACTGCAAATGGAGTGGCTCTTGCTCAAAAGCACCCCTCGCTAATTTCACCATACCCCCCCCCCCCCCCCCCCCGAAGCGAGCACAAACAGTTTTTAGCCACCAAATGCTGATGCTTAATGGAACTCATTTGTGTGTGTGTGTGTGTGGAGTCCACAGCGGACGTCGCCAAATAGAAATACCCTCCTCCCCCATCTCGACCAATTTGTCAACATTCAAGTACGGGCCACTGATCAGAAGCAAACGCTGGTTAATACGGTTCACACCAGCTAAATTTGGCTTTGACATGATTGTTCTTCCGTGCGTGTAGATGCCCGGTGATAAAATATGGAGGATCTTCATCCAGTCTAGCTGTTAAGTCACAGGTGGAGAAACTTGGTGGGGATAGTTATTACGTAACACAAATAGATTTTAAGAAACGCGCAGATAAAAGTTTTACAGTGCGTGGTTGTTTGATTTCATATTTGATGGGTGGCCAGGCATGACAGAAAGCTAACTATTTGTACACAAACGTTAAAAAAAGGCAATTTTCTTTATATTCTTTTGAAAACGTATTTTCTGTACAGCCATGAAAGAGCAAATCCATTGCTCATATGAACCGAGGCAAGAAAATTGGACATGCGACACAGAAAGGATGTCACATAATATTGCTAAATCCACGCTCGCGTGATTATTTTGATGACGTCCACTCCAGATTCAATCATTTCACAAACTCAAAAGGCCCACCTTCGATATTCGAGCTATTTGATGCCAGACGCTCTTTCTTTCAGACTATGTGGTCACGTGAATGTTGAAACATTACATAACCCCTATTTCCACCAGCACACACATGCACATGCAGAACCGCCACGCGCTCACTACCTGATACAACATGACGCCGCTCACTCAGCTGGTGTAAAGGTCACAAAAATTGAGCCAGCGCGGCTAGGCAATGACATGAGCCCCCGCCCCACCCCCAGATGAGGGTTTAACCTGGTGAGAGGGGGTTGAAGTAAAAAATAAATAAATAAGAAGAATAGGCTCCGCTTTGAATTGTTTAACATCGTTAATGGAGGCTCGCTAACTGGATTACGTGTGAATGCCAATCGATTGACTCACTGTAAATTAATCTAGCAGCGCATCCCTTTTTTTTTCTTTTTCTTTTCATGAGACGGAAAACATTGATTTTTGGACGTCTCGCTCCTCTTTATACAGTGGCGAGCCCAAGCTCGGCGTGTGTGGCGCGCTCGTCACAACAGTCTCTTATCATGTATACGCACGATGTGTGTTACTCGTAGTGGTCAGGGCCTCTTAGATATTCAGTAACTTAGAAGCAAATTGTTTTGTTGCATATGACACATTTGTGGAATCCGTTTCCAGCAATTTTGAAAGCAAGCTTGTGAGTCTTTAAGGATACATCGCCGTATTTTCACGACCAAAAAAGGCGCACTTACAAGTCTTACATTTTCTCCAAAATGGACAGTATAAACAAAATCATGTCTGCCACAGGTGTCAAACTCAAGGCCCGGGGGGCAGATCCGGCCCGCGGCATCATTTTATGTGCCCCCCCACCCCCGAAAGAAAAATAATTTGTGTCAACTTGCACGATCCTTGCTAAAAAACGTACCAAAGTATCAAATTGTCATCTGTAATAAATGCCATTGAGATTTTGCAATAATCTTGTTATCCTTACAAGTAATCATGCGATAATGCGGATAAACATGTTTGTGGTTTTACTGTCATCGTGGCCCTCCGAGGGGAAGACGTAACTCAAAAGTGGCCCGTGACAAAAATGAGTTTGACAGCCCTGATGTATGCAATAAATTCGAAGCTTGACTCGTAGCTTTGTAGGAACATGCAAAACCCATCCTTTGTCTTCTCAGGAAATGAACTCAACAGATGATTGCCATTTGAAAAGGGTGACTTACGAGCCAATTAAAAACAGCGGCGATGCAGTATTTATAGGTTTGGCTTCATCCCGCGAGACTGTTTACAAGCCTCTGAAAGCTGCGGTTGCATCACGTTAGTTTGACATAATCTACTGCCATAAGCATATCGCTCACTTTGACATCCGCTAGCCAGAGGCTGAGCTCCGCTGTTTGTTTAACACGATTGTACCCCAAAAAATAAATAAATAAAAATTCATGAGACACTTTACATTTTCTCCCTAAATGAAAAAGTGATTGTAAATCAATGTGCATGTAATTATTAATCGTGCTGTAAAATGAGAACAACACATCAGTCTATCTCTAGTACTGAGACTATTTTGATAATCTCCTAGAAATGTTGGCAAAGCACTGTCTCTGAAATGGCGTTGCCAGATCTTCTTTGTGACAACTTGTTGTGGCTCACTTCCAGACGTCGTCAGCGAACGGACCACCAAAATACCCCAATGCCATTTTTCATTTCTGCTTCATCTCCTGTCTTATTTTAACCTCCCAGGGGTGGGTGAGGCTGATAGGTTACCTTCCATGTTCCCAGTCCTGTATGATATGTTCGGACACCTTTTGCTCCCCTTTTGACACGGAGGGAAGGGGGGCCTCTCTGGACTGTTTGTTCACTTGTCAGATGACATTTAACACGCTGTTTGGGAAGACAACAAGGCTGCGAAGGTGGCGGGCTGGCATGGTGGTCCCCATTTGGATTGAGCTTCAGGGGAAGTGTTTTCAAAACAAGACCAGGGCTCATTTTGCACCCAAGTTAGAATCCGTTTCAGTTTTTGATGGTTGTATGGCATATGTGATTGTATTTATAGTTTTTAAGGGCGCCACATTATCGATGTTTTTGATCTTGTTCAAAAGCAATAATTTCTCTCTCTAATGACAAGCTTGCAATTTCTGCTTCGTCCACCCATTTCAATTATGCCTGCATACAACAATTACTCGACTGAAAATAGCCCATGGATAATTATTGTGATTATGGATTTTCATTGCCCTGACTTTCAGAGCCAGGCGGCCAGTATTCGGAGCCGGTATTTAATGAAATACTGAAAAGAAAATCTTTCGCACACAGTTGCAAAAATGTTGCAATTTTTACTGTTGGACAAGAGCGAGCGCACTAGCCATTTGATCTTGAAAGATGGAATGGAATGCTTTGTTTGACACCGCATTTTTGGTGGGTTTCATTTTATACTCTTGCAACCGTTATGTTTCTGTTTTTGAACACTTTATTAGCTAGGTCATCATCACTTACATTTGTATGATGTTAATATGTTACTATAGATTTTATGAGCGACTAATCTGAGTTCCGACCAGCGTCACTGAATGGGTAAGTTCTGATCTTGGCTGTACAACCAAAGAGCGCACACCACATATAATGACGCCTTGAGATACAAGTTTAGTTTATTCCAAGACCAACCCCGTAACTCACAACACCTGTTTATCAAATCAACTTTCTTCATTGAAATAAATGGTTATGCCATTAATCCGTTCCATTCTTGTCCTGTGTGTGTGTGTGTGTGTTGGGTTAAAATCCTTAATTTTCATGAGGTTTTGAGTCACAATGCAGGTCTAATTGCAGTCATGCCTGGTGTCTGTAGTCATAGCAAATGCTTGTGCTGGTAGCGCAGTGTTGTTTTGTGAAGAAGAAGAAAAGAAGCCTTTGGCAGATGACCTGTAGGCCGGCCAACCTCCAGTATTTGTCCCCTTTATTTCCAAATCAAGCTGCATTTAGGTAAAGCCTCGTGTCACAGACTGCCTTTTTTTTCTCTCACCACTGATCTCCCTCTGCTTTTGGTCATTATGGAATGAAGGAGGTTGTTCATTCAAGGCCGCCAATAAATTTCATCAATGGCTTTTCAATCTCAACCCCAAAAAATGCTCCATTAGGTCAGGACTTATGTGATTGTCCATTTGACCAAAAAGCGTTGAAAGCTTTTGCAAGGGTCCCCCCTTGCTACCGCCATGCTGGCTTATACCAAGCCCCCCCTGCAGTCCGCGTTGCCCTTGCAAAAGTGACCCCGCTCGTGCGACACGCCGGCATTCCTGTCGCCGTGCACTTGAGCCCAGAGCCGCATTTAACATTCGCCCCGGGCTTCACGTTACATCACGTCACCCATCGACTGCCCACGGCTGACCAGCGTGCACACAATTTCTAGCTATGGACCAATACAAAGGAACCTCTAAAGTTCAACACTGGTTTTTCTACAATTTCCCATCGAGATGAATTGGATTTGGAATACCGACAGCTTCATACTTACTATTTTAGTTCCCCTTTTCAAACAGGACAAAAGAAGGAGCACCGAGTGAAGATGTAACCTGCCGAATTGGCTTCTCAAGCTAGTGAATTCGCTGACAACTTGCCAACCGCTTATGTTCTTGACCAAAGTTTTCTGAACAAAAAAAACCCCTTCATTTGCATCTTCTGTGACTGTTGCGTTTGAGTCCGTCGGTTAGTGCTGCTCATAAAAGAAGGAGAATCAACAGAGGATTTTGACTGCCAATTCGGCAGCGAGCTTGCCGGCAATTTGCTTACTGACATATTCCTTTTCAGAATTGTTTTTGTAACACTTGCTAATTATGTTACGAGGCTTGTTACAATTACTGGGTTGACGGCTTTCCGTGGCTTTAAAAAGTCATGCTTTCAATAATAATCCACCTGTGTTTGGTAATGAGCTCATATTTTTTTGGAGGGAGACTTCTAAGCAGGGTACAATAGGATTGGCTGCTTACAGAGTGGAGTAAATAAACCGTCTCTTTGAAGTTATTTGGGGGCTATAACAATATTTACTTCAGCGTTATTTTATTTATTTTTCTCCCTTAGTCTCCCTCGGGGTGAGCAGAGAGGGGAGGGGTGAGCAGTGTCGGAAGGTGGCAATGAAACAAAGGAGACACTGTGCAAACTCCAGCATACTTAGGTGGATGCCTCACTGCTGTTCTTATGTTTACGCAATGTTTACATTTGTTGACACTTACAGAATGTGAGCTGGCAGCAGCTACATGCAATGCAGCCTAGTTTTCAAAGCGAATAAACCGCAGATAATTTTTTCTCTATCACTAGATAGTCAACATTGAGTCCATTTGTGCCTTTTTTTCCCACATGTTTCTCACCACAAACTATTCTCATTTTATGGCTCCCGTTTCACCTCAAATAGCCCGGCTTTGCTCTGAGGCGTCTGTCCAGATGGTTGGAACGTGTGAGCGAGGGGCGGATGGGAGCAACGGGGGGGTTTGATGAGATAAAACAGGTCATTGGCTGGCCAAGCTCCGGCTGAAGGGCTTGAGGGCGGGGCTGCGGGTCAGAGGGTAGCGGGCCAGCTGAGTGCAATGAGGTTACATTGTCAAAATTCTGAGATCTGCATGTGGCGTTTGATCTATTGCTGTTTAACAATCCAAACATACTCAAGGTACAGCAGGGCGGTGGCCAGTATGTAAGCTTTGATGCTCCACCACGGTAGAATTCAAATAAAAGCAGTGACGATGTGATTGTAAGTGGAGACTTATTGCTTTTTCGAGAGACTTATATATTTTTTCTCAATTTAAAATACTTCCCAATTGTCTGACAAACAAGTATGTGACATGCGTTTGGTCTGTTTTAAGAGATTGCCCCTGTTTCGTGCAAGAGAGTGAGACTGTTTACAGTGTCCCATATTCTGGTGAGCCAATGGCATTGGCAAGTGTTAGTTTGTTAACATGCTGACCGGGGGTGGGGTTCGGAGTTTTCCCAGAGTCTGGGTTATAAAAAGTGGGAGCCAGCTACACCGAACAATCAATTACGACCTACTTTTCAGAAACGAACACTGTTAGCTCACTCTAAACTGTATTGCCACCAAAACATGATGCAGCTCTGCTTACCTTTAGACTTTGAGACGATAGCAGGAGCTTGCACCCATGATGAATGTGAGTTCTTTCTTGGAATCACAGCCTGTCAACGGTAACCATTCTCCGAGTTCCGCAGCCCTCCATTGAAAGCGGACTGATTATCTTTGTTTTTCATCAAAATAATTTGCGAACATCAGCTTTTACTTTGCAAAATAATAATCAACATTTGAGCCTATTTTCTGTTATTCTTATCAATCAATCAATCAATCAAACTGAAGGGGGTCCTGAGCATGCTCCACTTTAGGCCCGAAGAGTTTGAGGAGGGGCTCTGCAGACTAAGCTTGAAGACATGCTGGAGTGTTTGAAGAAGTTAAGTCTGTTAGCTTCCTCGACTGTCCCACTCGCTGCTACAGACTTTGTCTTGTGGCATGTGATGGTGTTAATACACCGTCTTAGACCGTCCTCATGCGATCTCACCCAGCTTCTGTTCCACCTTCCTCCTGGATCCATCCTTAGCCTCCTTCAGGTCTGTCCTTGCTCCTGAAAGCCACCTGTTAAGGACAGTTTTGACCTCCTGAGACATCCATGGTTTATTGTTCGAGTAGAGGCGTACTGGTCAAGCAGTGGACCAAACTGTCAGTTTGAAATAATCTTCTGTTTCGGAATAGTTGTTTAATCTGATGACAAAAATTTAAATAATTGACCGGTTAATCAATTAGTCGCGGATCTAGTTTAAAGCACGTGAGAGGGGTTTAAAACCCCAAAATTGTTTACAGCCAGCCATTAGGAAATAACTACAATTTTCCTGCTCGCCCTCCATCTGCAAATGACTTCAGTCCCATTCATTCACTGAAAACAAAACTGAAAGCAGGAAGTCTCACAAACAAGAACAAGCAACAAGAGACATGTTAAGAGTATTTGGTGACGTCCTGCACTAGCAGTGACGAGTGAAACGTTTTTCCTAAATATACACCATACAGCCTGACAAGTAGTCAGAGTTGACAAACCGCTGTCCTGTTTGCTTTCCTCAACTGGTTCGATTGGCGCAAGGCAGGTCAGTGACTTGCCTCGTTATTTTCCATGCTGCGTAGATTGAGTCCATCAGGGGAGCTGCCACCTGCAGTACGTTATGACTCCCGTGATTGATTCCACATCAGACAAACTGCTGTTTCATCAGTCAGCGTGCAAGCCGAGCAGTAAGCTTGCTGAGGAAGCTGCAGTGGTTGATGCTTTTATTATTCACAATTTATAATGATTTCCAGGTGTCTTGAAAACAAGCGAAATGTCCATCCATCCATTATGCGAGCCGCTTAATGTCAAAACTATCACCAGGATCAATAATTGCAGCTCTCCATTACAGGGATGTCACAAACAAATCTTTCTAGAATTAATTATCCAAGTCATTATTCTATCATTTTTGTATGTTGACCAATTTTTGCGGTCAACTAACCTAGTTAGCTGGCTTCTTTGTTCTTATAGCAGAAGCTAATGCTAATTTTTGCTGTGTCACTATGTCAGATTTTCAACTTAATCCATACCTAATTTTTCCCGAATGTTGCAGGATTTCGCGGTGAATGAGGGCGCACTTTATCTTCTTTTTTATTTTTTTATTTAATGACGTTGCCCTGAGCGTTTTATGCATGCTTTTTTTCATCTCTTATGAGCTACTATAGTTCAAACTCATGACAGCTTTCGTCAAAACATAAACACAGATAGACAGCTAGATCTCAAGGCACTGCTGTTCCTCAATTTGCTCTACTACCTTTTCACTTAACTCTCAAGGCTGCAGATCTGCCGCTCGTTCGTACCGAAATATTTGACAAAGAAAGAAAGAACCATGAGTTAGAGCACTTGCTTTGGTCCTCGGTGGCGATCGTCAAGAACCTCCGCGGCTATTTTTCCACTTCAAGAAAATACTTTTTTTTTTAGGTTAGAGCACTGTCATACTGTGTCTGTTTTGAAAGTCGAGTTCTCCGGCATTGAGTCACTTAATTGCCCGCATGTGAGCGCACATTTTTTAAAATTGATGATAGATGAGGCTCAACGCCGTATCGAGCTGACCTTTTAACGGGTCTATTGGGAAGCAGATGACATGGCGAGTGAGCCAACCATCACACGTGTTGCCCCCACTGGCCAGCGATTTAAAAAGATTTTTTTTCCCCCCACATTAGAATGTGAGTGAAACGATGGCAGGCGGGGGTTTGGATGGACACGTGTCAGCATTTGCACATGCTTCTGGGTCCGTGCGTGCCGATAAGCTGTCAAGCTAATGAGTGATTTCCTGCTGTTGGCGGCATGATGGGATATGGGCCGCAGTGCTGCAACGTATCCCCCAGCCCTCGATGGCTGGCACAACGTTTTTCCTTGAAAAGCCTTTCCTTCTTTCTCGCAGCGTTTCTTTTTCAAAAAGCCTTATGTTGGCGCCCTCCCCTTCAAGCTGTGAGCCACAATTCCGGGTCATGTGTCCACACGCTGCAACAACGGTCTTCTATCCTCCTCCCGTGATGGTTCAGTTAGGCTAAGCTTGAAGGATATCGTTGCTTTGGTCCTCGGTGGCGATCGTCAAGAACCTCCGCGGCTATTTGTCCACTTCAAGAAAATAAGGTTTTTTTTCCCAAGTGTGAAATGTCACAATCGGTGAAATTATTTACCTGACTATTTTTTATAAATGTGTCTGTGATAGAGCCGTTATGGACTTCCTCTCCACAGTTAAGTCCGATTTTTCGACAGCTACAATTGCGACAATTTAAATTGAACTTTCATGCGCAATTTGGTTTTTTATTGAATCAGTATATTAAGGACTACAGTGGTGGCTTAGATATGAATTTGAGAAAATCCACCTCAAGTAGTGCAAAATGAAGATGTTCATAAAAGTGCGAGAGAGGAGATTGTGGGTGGTGGTATGCAAGGTGAGCAGCGCTAAGGTGGACCATTTTATAGTTGGATGGATCAGTGAAAAATATGAAAAAGAAAAAAAACATGATCTCAATGAGAGCATTGACATATTTTGTTGGGATCCAGCGTTTTAATCTTACAATACTAAAGTTGGATTTTTCTAAAATGTAGTTGGAATATTATGATATTGAGGTCAAAGTTGAAAACAAAATTAGATGTTACCCGCTGAAAAAAAATCCAACGTTTTCTTGTGATGGTGCGCATTTTATTCTGGAAAAGACGTCTTTATTCTCTGGAAAATAGATGTTCCTCCCAAAAATATGATACGTACTTTAACAATAAACCTTTTGCGCTCTCTCTCTCTCTCTCTCTCTCTCATGTTTTTTTCATGCAGGTGGCACATTATACAGTGAGATCAGATCTTTTACTTGACCTCTTGAATTTTAATGAAGTGAAAGTGAATAAGCTTTGGACACAAAAACATGCGTTGTCGTTGTGTGCCATCACCATCTCAAACTGTTATGAAGGAGAGCGCTCGGAATGGTGGGTGGCATCGCAAGTTTCCTCACAGGAAGTGCTTACATTAAATGAATTGCAGTTTTCCCTGAGAGGAAGGAGTGGGTGACAGCGCGCTCGAGTTCGGGTTTTGGTGTTTTTTGCAGGTCCCTCTGCGGCAAAATGAAATGGGCTTTAAATGTGCGTGTGACATGCCACCACCTCACCGTGAATGTAGCACGCTAATGGGAGACAACAAAGGTGGATGATGAGTCAGCCATTATCCTTTTCTACAAATGAATACAACATTTTAGATGGAATATGACTGCTGCTTAGATTTTGCTGTCCCGTCCCCCCCTCGCTTAAGAACACAAGCTTAATTTTGATTTTGTTTGTTAGCAAGGACACTTGAATGGGAACTAAAGTATGAATCTATCGAGGCTCCAGAAGAGTGAATTTTTTTTTGCACTGCATTCAAGTGGATGTTTAGTAGAAGTTGCATTTTTTTCCTTCCCCCGCATTCTGGCCTGTTTGGGAAATGGTCACAATTTTCTTCAATTATATGTTGTTAGGCTTACATGCTGCACATAAATGACCCCTCTGTTGTTTGTGCGGTGAGGTTTTGTCATCTCTCTGCAGTTAATTTTTCACCATTTTGGTGAAGGAAAAAAAACGCCTTCTTCTGCCTATCCACAATTGACTGTCTTTTTCAACCTTTTATGACTACCGGTAATTTGTCTGTAATTACTTCAAGCACTCAGTATTGTCTATCTGCCATGCTTGCAGAGATTTTTGTGGCAGTGCGAGCCTCAAGGTGCTTTAAAAAAAAAAAAAAAATCTAATGCACTTACTTTCACCCTGAGTCATGCTCAGCGTCCGGTCTGAGGGCCCCTCCCAACACACCACATACTGTAGTCAGACTTTGTAGTTAGGTTAAAAGTCAAAAAGATGAATTGAAATGTGAAAACCAGCAGCCAGGACAACATTTTGGTAAATGTGCAAATGACATTGGTCAAGAAGAGTGTCGCTCTGTGAGCTCATTCCCATCAGCAGGAAAAACTGAGACATTATACAGCACAGGGAACAAAACATAATTCAATTCACTGCAATGTAAAAAACAAAACAAAAACAAAAGAAAGTAAAAGCCGCCCCACCCTCAGTCCCCCGCGACAAATAATGTTGGCATGTTAGATTTAATAATCCCGTGCCTGTTGGTCCCATGCAGAACGTTTCAAGGATTTTTGGTCCAGATAAGGAAAGACGGGAATCAGTGCAGCAATGATAGTCAGAGGAATTACATGTAATGAGTATACGTTGATAAAGATTACTGTCCTAATTATATGGGAAATTCGGAACGTAATGATGATGCACTGAATTGAAAAAAATCATTCACAGTTATGTGTGGTGTTGACCAGGCACAAGATCATCTTTGTGCGCATTCTCAATTGAGAATAATTGGAACTGTTGATGCGGTTTGGGAGTTTTCTCTGAAAGAAAGCACTAACCCCGCCGGCCAACCCCTCGTCATCATGTCCTTCGTGCCAAAGTCCAGTCATGGGACGGCAAGCTACTTGATTGTGACTTATTGTTTATTTTGCTTGACTTTATTTTGCGTGCGTTCACTGTTAGCTACGGGACTGAGAGCAGTGTGTGTGCACTCACCACCAACACCACATAAACCAAAAACATCCCCACGCGCTCATTACACGCCTACCGCGGACGGCTACTGTGTCGCGTTTTGAGAAGAGCGAGTAGGCGTGTTGACGGTAAACCAACCGCAGAAGGTGACCCCAACACAAAGTCTTGTTTCTTTTTTTTTCTTTTTGCGGGTCAAATGTTGGCTTCGCAGAAAGGCCTGGAAACAACATTTAAACCGTGAACCATTGACCTGCGAGGTAGACTTGTAACCACTGCCTGACCGTGCTGCTGCCTTCCTTTTCACTGTCCAAAAAAAACAAAAACAAAAAAAAAGGGGCACGGTCCAAATAGCCGTTAAGTGTTCACCTGGCGGTGTGATCATCTCTCTTTTGAAGATGGCAGTGTGGATCCAGGCCCAGCAGCTCCAGGGAGATGCTCTCCACCAGATGCAGTCTCTGTACGGTCAGCACTTCCCCATCGAAGTGCGACATTATCTGTCGCAGTGGATCGAGGGCCAGCTGTGGTGAGTCACGGATGCGCCGTGCCCCTCTTTTGGCCCGAACAGCCATGAATTAATCAAACCGAACTGGGTTTGAGTTGACTTGAATGGATTTACGCAATAGACCAATAGGCCAATTCCAGTTTAATACTTGGGGGGGGGTTGGTCCTGTTTGTTTCCCTTGATAGTTGAATTTCGAAAAATAATTTCCATGTTCGTAAAAGGGCCTTCACCAAACTGTGGCCAGAAAGCATTTTCCAAGCTTGAATTTTTGTCATTGCAGATATTTTATAGCTCGCCACGAAACTGTTGAACAAAATTCCACAAGGTCACGCTGAAAATTCATCCCCTGATGCCAGTTGAACTTGGCAGCATTAAATTTGAGGTCTGTCATGAGTAAACGCCCCAAGTCTCGTGAACTCGTGCACGAAAAAAAGACTGATTTCTAGTGTTTATTTTTGGGGCATTTGAGACAAATCCAGCTGTCCTTCAAAGAGGCGCTTGTCCGAAAGATTTTTTTCAGATTGTGACCAAATCTGAACGCCGTTTACTAGACAGATTGACAATGCTTAGCCTGTTTCTCTTAGCAACATAAAAATTCGAAGGTATGTCTCTCATGAGTTGGCTGGGAAATACACAGCATGTCTACTATTGTTATTGATCATTATTTTCAGGGACAAACATGGACTGTGTAAAGTGTAGCCAGTTTTATTAGGCAGCATGAAATTCACGTGTGTATTGTATGAACCGAATAATAATAATAATAATAATAATACATTTGATTTATAAGCGCCTTTCAAAACACTCAAGGACACTTTACAATCAAACAAAAGCAATAAAACCACAGGTTGAGATGAGTTTTGAATGTGCCTGTCTGACCCGGTCAGGGACAACATCGACTTGGAGAACCCCCAAGAGGAGTTCAAGGCCAAACGCTTGCTGGATGGGCTGATCCAGGAGCTGCAGAACAAGGCGGAACACCAGGTCGGCGAGGACGGCTTCCTTCTCAAAATCAAACTGGGACACTATGCCAACCAACTCAAGGTAAGTCGTTCAAGATAAAGAAAATTCGAGATTGCTATAGACTGCTCGTTTTGTCATGAAAATGACACACAGACCACCCTAGAAAAAGAAATAAAATGCCGTATTAAGCAGCCACATTTGATAAGATACTACTTTTATTGAAACGATTTCTCTCGTTCAACAAGCCGCCCCTTTCATCCAATCCCAGCCGTTTTCACTGGAGCAAACCCCTCAATCCCAGCGTTTTACTGGATTTTGACTGATCTTGCAAGGCCCGCAGAATATTTGATTCTAATGCTATATAATCATGGAGCGTACCGAAATAAAGTTTGGACTCTTGTTTTCCGGCAGAAAAAAAATTATGTTTCTATCTTTTTCCATTCTTCAGCAATCGGCATTACAAAATGGCTAAGTTTCATGAAAATGGTGATTCCTGGGCAAAAAACTGAGAAAAAAGGTTTTTTGTAAAAGCATGCATTTCAAGCATGTGAGGCACCACTGCCACCTACTGGTCGCTTTTTTACATGATTTGCAATGCAAACGGCTTATTCTCATTCACTAAAGGGGTGTTCACACGGCACACATTTGCTCCGGCGCTGCACCGATGTATTTTGTTGCGATATATTTTGCACCGCAGCAAATTGTGTGGAGCGTTCACACGTACAAAGTCGCTGAGCGTGTCTGCACCGGTACAGCGTCGGTGCAGCCCCACTTGCGTTCACACGGCAGTTTCTGCAGCGGAGCAAAACGACAGAAAACAAATGAGCTGTCGTGTTGGTTCTTTTTAAAACGTATTCACAACTCAAGCGACTACTGGACAGGCACGTCCTTCTCCTTCTCGGTCTCCGTGCCTTCTGCTCGAGAGTGACCGCCCCCGAAAACGTAAATCAACGATGACTTCAATGACACTCAGAAAAGCAAACACATCATGCGCCAAACAGAAAATCAAGAGAGGAAATCACTAAATAAATTATATGGGGGGCGGGGGGTTGTGAACACACAACAAAGGAACAAACTACACTAACAACTCCGAGACAGTCCAGTCTCCTACAAAAGGAAAGATGTTACCAGCCAAGTCTTGTGTCATTATTAAACAAACACATGACGGAAGTCCGACAGAGCGCGAAAGCAACGCATTCTCGCCGTACGTACGCTTCACAAGCATTTGCTCTGGAGCAAATTTAACCAAGTTGCGTTCACACGTGCAAATTTACATCGGTGCTGCTTCGCAAACGAGCATTTGCTCCGGAGCAAATTTTTAAACCACCTCCCTGAGGTGGATCAAATTTGGTCCGGTGTAAGCCTTTTTCCGGGGCTACGCCGGAGCTAATTTGCACGTGCGAACGCTCTACTGGGGCAGCCCCGGCGTAGCACCGGACCAAATCTTGCCGTGTGAAGACCCCTAGATTGCATCAGATCCTCCTCCTCTCTATGACGCAAAAAAAAAGACTTAGACGTACAAGTACGTCCTTGGTAGGCGGGGCTTAATTTTAAAAAGACGTACAAGTACGTCTTGTGGAAGGAAAGAGTTAAACATCCCCGCTGTTGATGTTTTTTAGAAAGCGCGCACACAGGAGCACCACATGTTTCAGAACAGTTTGTATCCATTGCAAAGAAAAACAAGAGGACAGTCCAAGTGCGGCCGTTGGTAGTTAGCCAGCACTGCTATTTATGATCCCTGCTCTCAAAATCCATTCTTCTCTTGCCTTCTGCTCGCCTCCCAGAAACCAGGCTCTGAAACTGGGCAAAGGGCAGATTGGCTTTGCTTAAACTGGATTCCGGGATTTTTGACACCCTTTACATTGCTTTGGGGACTTTTTCTTGACATGCATAACTGACATGGCTGAAGTGCCATGTATGCATTGAGCTCTTGGACGGAGCCTCAAATGAAGATACGGTGGAACCTGCGAAAGGCATTCACAGAGCATATGTAGACAATTAAAAAAAAACATTCACGCTAACAGACAATTTAGAGCCTTCCCAGTTTGGCACAGGTTGTTTTTGGCAGTTCTAGTTCCACTGGCGATTCAAGGAAATAAATCCAAATTGAATTGTCATAGCATGAACATGTAAAACACTGCCGAGTACTCGTATGCTAATAATTGCTTCCAACGAAGCGCGCCGCTCTTCAGAGACTGCCGTCATTAGGCTCCTCTAATGGGCTCCAGCGCGCCCGCCGCGCCGGGCCCCCGAGAAGCTCCTTGATGTGTCTAAATTGACGAGTGCGGAGAGCGGCGGCCGCTCGCCTCGTCAGGGGCTAACGAGAGCTTAACCGCAGCACATGTTCTCCTTGTCTTTCAGAGCACGTATGACCGATGTCCTCTGGAGCTGGTGCGCTGCATCAAACACATCCTATACACCGAGCAGCGGCTCGTGCGCGAAGCTACCAATGTGAGTGGGTGTCAAACTACACACAAACTACACACACACACACACACATCACGTTGCAACTATACAGACACTGCTTTGGTTTCAAAATTAATTTAAGGAAACATTCAGATGCAATCATACACGTGCCTAAAGCAAAATCAGGGGATGGAAGTGCAAGGTTTTATATTGGCCAACTCCCCAGACTTAAACCCCACGGAGCATGCCATTTATGCGCTGAAAACGAGACTGAAAGGTAGTAAACCTCCCCTTAGCCCCAAAATAACACTGTTGGCACTGTTGTAAACGGAGAAGTTTTTCAGCTTTTGGAACAATTCCTATGAGGTTTTTGTTAGCATTTTCGGAATATAACCAAACCAAATCAGACACGTGTGAAGTTTGACCTTCACGTTGGTATTTTCGTGACGAACACAACAATCGCACCGAGTTTATTTTTGAACCAATCAAGTGTGAACCCATCCTGAGAAACGGGGTGGACGTTTCTTTTTCGCAGCACTCGTTTATGTAGTGACCTGGCACGACACGGTAACAAAGGATGGAAAGCAAATATATCAAGTTTTATTGCATGCCACGAGTTATGAAAGGCATCGCTCCAGCAGTGCGTGAACATCTGAATTTCGGTAACTCCTGGCTTGAATCGATTTCCAGTCACAACGCGCCTCTTCGATTAGCGTACACTTTGTGGACTGATGAGGATTAGACACTGTTTTGTCCTGATCTGACTGAGCACAGTTATGTAGCACTGCTCCATCTCAGACTTACAATTATGGATTTTACCGTCACTCGCTCATACGAGGGTCAGTGCATCCTGCCCATCCTGTGTTCCTATCACCACTTTCTCAATTAATTTAGCTCCGCTTCTGTCAAATGACACCCTTTCTTTCCCATCCCATTCATGCAACCGATCAGTCCAACTCTCCAGTGGGCGTAAAGTTGGACAGCATGTCTCAGAAGTACCAGCAGATCAACCAGGCCTTCGAGGAACTTCGTCTGCTCACCCAGGACACGGAGAACGACCTGCGCAAGCTTCAGCACAACCAGGAGTACTTCATCATCCAGTATCAGGAGAGCCTGCGCATCCAGGGTGAGACAAGAGCGCCGAGACGATATGATTGGAGAATCGTGGTCAATTTCGACATACAGAAAGAAGTAGATAAAATATTTTCTTCACACTCTAAGTGGGTAGACCCATCTACAGTTTCCATGATAGTCAGTCCCTTTAGTTTTTGTTCTAACAATGTATTGTACTCCAATACAACTTCAATTCACATAATTGGAGCCATTTTCCAACAGCAAATGGACAACATTGAAAAGATGCCTTTAACTGGACGTGAGACGCGGCCTTGCATCAAGAAGCTTTTCTTACAATGAAAAGGAAAATAGCCTCGAAACAATTTTTTCTGAGCAATTCATTCATTTTCTCTCATTGAATTAACTCATTCACTCCCAAAGACGTTTTTAAACGTCTTTTCAGACTTGGTCTAGAATTGGCTGGTACTGAATGAGTTAATAACCCCCCCTCCCCTCTTTTAGCTCAGTTGTCCAGCCTGGCCACACTGCCCCCTGCTGACCGACAGTTACGAGAGCCCACCTTGTTAAGCAAGAGAGCCACGGTGGAGGCATGGCTGACGAGGGAGGCCAACACACTACAGAAGTACAGATTGGTATCTGCTTGACTCTTCTTCTTCTTCTTCTTCTCTTCTGCTGAACGCGTGCCTCGCAAATGGAAAAGTTGACGCTACCGTTGTTCTGCAGGACCTGGCAGAGAAGCACCAGAAGACACTGCAGCTGCTGAGGAAGCAGCAGACCGTCATCCTGGACGACGAGCTGATCCAGTGGAAGAGACGGCAACAGCTGGCGGGCAACGGGGGGCCGCCGGAGGGGGGCATGGATATCCTGCAGTCCTGGTGAGTTTCCGTTCAGCCTCCAGCAAGGATCAGTGCCCCTTACGAGGCTCCCGCTAGGTTCTGCGCCCCGTATGAGGACCATGTGGAATCACAGAGGTCGTCGGTTTACAACCTCCCACTGGACTACCGCCAAGTTCATGCTTGACGAAAGTGAGACTCGTGTCTCTTTGTGTTGATTGTCATTAGCGCAGTACCCTTTGTGATTAGCACATGAAGACGGAGCAAACTGCCGGTGCAATTGAAGGTGCTATCGGCGAACCCGTGTGTGTATTAGGTGCGAGAAGCTGGCGGAAACCATTTGGCAGAACCGGCAACAGATCCGGAGAGCTGAGCACCTCAGGCAACAGCTGCCCATCCCAGGTCCCATTGAAGACCTCCTCAATGAACTCAACAGCACAATCACAGACATCATCTCAGCCTTGGTCACAAGGTAGCTCCAAAAAAAAATGCAAATATTGATGCCCTTCCTTCTTTTCTATAATTGCCTGTATCAGTACTTGAACCCATAATGATCCCCAAATGCTTAAAAATCATTTCCAACTCATCTTACAACATTACCCTCGAAATAAAATTTTGAGGGTTATTTAAAGTGCTCATAAAAATATCAAAATTAGGCCAGGCATGTGTAATCTTAATGACTCAAGTGGTTAACAGAATACAGTATATTCTATTACTGTAATGACATGACGGACCGGTTCATTTGCCATGGTGACGCGATACACATGAACTAATCAACCCTCAGCTTTCGCTTCAGAATGAAAAAACCCCCAAAACAAATGAATGTTCAGCCATACTCCCGTAATACCCTCCCACCCCCTTCTCAGCACCTTCATCATCGAGAAACAGCCCCCGCAGGTGCTGAAGACCCAGACCAAGTTCACGGCCACCGTGCGCCTCCTGGTCGGCGGCAAGCTGAACGTGCACATGAACCCACCGCAGGTCAAGGCGACCATCATCAGCGAGCAGCAGGCCAAGTCGCTGTTGAAGAACGAGAACACCAGGAAGTAAGTTTGGCCACATTGAAATTTCTGAAAGTCTTTTGTTCATCCCTGATTCTATTTTCTTTGGGCCTCCCCAAATGACTATCTACGGCGCCAGTGTCAACCTCAAGGCCCGAGGGTCAGATGCGGCCCGCCACATCATTTTAAGTGGCCCGCAAAAGCAAATCAAAGATGACAACTTCCATTATGCCTGCGAAATTCTGTACCAACATTTCAAATTTTCATATGGAATAAATCAGTAACATATTGGAAGCATTTTCTTGTTACCAAACCCCTCATTACACTTACTTCAACAATAATTGAATAAAATGTTCTTCTTGACTTCTTGATATGGTTTCAGTCATCGTGGCCCTCCAAGGGAAACTGTAATTGTAATGTGGCCCCGGGGACAAAAAATGAGTTTGACACCCCTGAGCTACAAACTCGGACAGAACTAATGAAAATTGCACGACACATTGACCATTGACACTTCATATTCATATTCCTTTTTTTTTGTTGCATTTTTCTTTCGTGCTTCATCAACCACATGTCCCCAATAAACTTTTCAATTTCTTTATATGAGGAAAATATCAAAAGACAAAATGTAAATGCAGCTCAGGTCGGGATTTTTCTTTTGTGCTGCATACATGTGCAATTGCTCACACGTGCATCTTAGAGGGAACATGGGTTGGGACTAAAAGCATGCATGTTAGGTTCATTGAAAACTCTAAATTGTCTATAGGTATGACTAAATACGGTTAAAGTAGCCTGGCCTTAAAAAGATCTTCAAACATGCCGATGGACTGCTACTTTAAACACCCCACAGTTCTTTGGTAAAAATGCACAAGTTTATAATTCAGGGACAGTGTTATAATTAAAAAAAAAAATTATGACCTTCCCTGCACTCATGGTTACAATAGTTCTGTCCTGGATTACACTCAATTCAAGCCTCACCACATAGGCATGGATGGAACTCCGACAATGCCTGAGAAGAGTCCATGCAGAATCCACTTTTAGCACCGTTCGACCGCCTTGTTTCGCATTCCAAACGCAGCAGGAATGCGTCAGCAGTTAAATCGGTGAACAATAACGCCATTATGTCGTCTATTCGTCTTTCTACGGCGGCAGCTTGTTTTGTCTGCTTGCACAGAAAATGGAAGAATGCATATTAGAATTTTACCCACCCCTCCAAAAAAAAGGGGGCGCAACAACCTTCAGCGCCCATTTTTCTCGTGTGGGGAAAATATATTTAATGGATGGTTTCTCAGTGCAATTCTCTTTCTGTTGCTATTTAGTGACAGCAGCGGGGAAATTCTCAACAACAACTGCGTGATGGAGTATCACCAGACCACAGGCACGCTCAGCGCTCACTTCAGAAACATGGTGAGGGCCCTTGTGCGAGCTGTCACGCAGGGATAAATGCTGCTCAGTGTCGCCACCGAGTTTCTTCAGAGAGCCATCACGGGCATTTATTTGTTTATTCAAATGTCAGGACGTCTGTTTGAGGGAGGCTTTTATTTGTCCAAGTGGATGAAACGCACAGAGAAAAAAAGGGATGCTTGTTTCCATATTCTTTTACCTCCCATATCATGTTAAGCGTATAAAATATAGTAATGATGGGGAAACGGTAGATGGACTGATGGTGATGAGTGTTCTCATCTTGCTGGTTTGCATATATGCTGTAAGCAGAAATTTCAGCCTTGATATACAGTATGATTGATCATTTTCGATGTCTCGTGTATGCAGTCCTTGAAGAGAATTAAACGTTCGGACAGGAGAGGAGCTGAGTCGGTCACGGAGGAGAAGTTCACCATCCTCTTCGAGTCCCAGTTCAGTGTCGGAGGCAATGAGCTCGTCTTCCAAGTGAAGGTGAGTCAATACAAACAGATGGTACCTTGACATACGACTTTAATTTGTTCTGTGATCGCACACGTAAATTGAAACACCGCAGCTCTAACCACTTGAAGTGAATGGAAATGAAATCGGAAATGAATCTGTCCCACCCCCACCAAAAACACAACAATCGTTTTAACGACACAGGATATTTTGCATTCTCTGATATTGTACTTTGTTAGAATACAAGACAGTTTGTGCATGTTGATTTCATGTGCCGCTGCGCGTTCACATCATGCTGTGTGTCCCTTGGCCAGCAGGGGCCAGAAAATACAGACATACTATACATGATAAACAAAGAAGAGTTTCACAGCTCATTGACTGCAGTAATATTCGTCGTTCTTCGCAGAAGATAAAGAAGCTATGTCTGTCTACATCCGCTCCTGTATCGTTTGCGTTTAAATATCCGTTGTCGAAACAGTTCTGACCAGCGCAACATCGATGCTAAATTTGTGAGCCCATCTAGAGTGTTTTTTTTTTGGTTATGTGTTAGTCGGGGTACCCCTGTATTGAGATTTGAACATTTGACACACTTTGCTCCACTTTATGTCATTGGTTGCGTCTCCACAGACATTGTCGCTGCCTGTCGTGGTGATAGTCCACGGGAGCCAAGACAATAACGCCACGGCAACGGTGCTGTGGGACAACGCTTTTGCAGAGCCCGTGAGTACACGTTTTATGTATTTTTTTTCAGAGTTAGGCTTTCAATTTAGGGTTAGGCTTTCAATTCAGGCTTCAGCATTCAATTTCGACTGAGTTTTACATTTTATTAGCATAAGGTTTCACTTTTGGGCTTCAATTTGGGGAAAGCGTTTTAATTGTTGGTTCAGGTTAATTCAGGGTTCCAATAATGAATTTCAATCTAGAGTTGTTTTCCAGTTGTGGGTTTGAATTTCGGGTAAGGGTCTGAGCTCAAACTTTTAATTTAATATTTCAATTTTGAATTAGCTTTATGAAAAGAGTTATGCTCATTCATCTCAATTGTTGAATGATAGCGTGTCTCCCTCTGAATGATGCAGTTTTGTTTTTTTAATGTGAAAAACTGACCACGCCGAAACAGAGACGATGTCATGCAGCTGTACAACACTCTCCAAATGCTCCGATTGGTCAAAATTCGAAAACTTCTGCCATAAATCCGTCTTTAAAGGTCTCTCATGACCCGCGTACCACTCAGCAGGCGTCGGGCACGGTGGGTGGTGAGAGGTACGCAGAAATAGCAACGGCAGCAGCATGAATGCCCCGCGGAAGGTTTTCAGGTCTGCCTTGGCACACCAGGGGGGCAACATTTCATTCACTGTTGATAAGTGTAGCCCACTGTGCTCAGTGGTGTGTAACGCGGTGACTCATCATCTCTAATGGTACACCTTTAGACCTCCTTTGGGGTCAAAAAGTGTACCATGTTGGAGCACAGCATACATCTTGCCTTGCCTTTCATTCATCCCCCCACCAGGGTATGTAGTTTTGGATTTGTCATGATTTTTCGAAACGTCTGATGACCTGGCTTTTGCCTATTTTGATCGGGCGGGATAAAATCACTTTAGCACCCCACAAAATAATCACTCAGGATAATCTTTCAGAGACGTTGGATTTTAGTCTGTCCATCAGTCTGGAGGACCTTAAAGCTCTTTATGTTTAGCGCACGTTTCCATGCTAATTCTGGAGCATCCTGGCTTTTGTCTGTTGTCCTCAGGGCCGCGTGCCTTTCCTGGTTCCGGACAAGGTTCTGTGGCCTCAGCTGTGCGAGGCCATCAACATGAAATATAAGGCGGAGGTGCAGAGCAACCGCGGCCTATCCGAGGAGAACCTGGTCTTCCTCGCCCAGAAAGCTTTCGGCAACTCCAGCACCAGCATCGAGGACGATCGCAACATGACAATGACCTGGTCACAGTTTAACAGAGTCAGTTTCCTCGTGATTTTCCCTCTCTGTAGCCACAATATAATGACTTGTTGTTTTCAATGCTCCTCGAGACTTCCCCCCACCCCCACCCCCTTCCCTGTTGCCTCTTCCCACAGGCCAGAATTACTGAACCATTTGCAAAGCATGATTGTTTTCTACCAAGTGATGCAGCACTCACACTCACAGAACTATTTGTCCCGCCGTTTTTTGCAGCACCCCCCCCCCTTCCTAGTGCAATTCCACGCCTCCAGTCGTGTGAAATGAGCTTAGTCGTCCTCTTAATGACTCTGTAAAAAGACAACACCTTATTTTCCATCTCGCAAAGCAGACAACACAATAGGGCAATTATGCGTCATTCGATTATGATAACGGCAGCGAAACGGGCGCAAACAAACGACGCGCATTGTCAGTTCGGATTCCTCACGCTGGGTGGCATTTTGGTGGCAAAGACGAAGAGCGTCTATTGCAACGTGCGTTTGTCCTTATTCATATAACACTCATCTTCCGTCTGACATGACTGTTTCTTTATATTTTTTATGTTTTCGTGATAAGCAACTCAACATTAGTATTGCCCAACACGCACTTGGATAAAATAAAATAATAATAATAAAAACTTTACTTTTAGAAATTCGTGCCTCAAAATGGCATAAGCATCTTGGTGGGCGGGGGCCAAGAGACATGTAACACAACCAGTTTTATTAAGCGGCTGTATTATTCGTTGGTGAAATGGGTGTCCGTAGGTACTTTGTGTTCTCTGACTGGACACTAGGTGGCAGTGATGCTGTAAAGATTACTGTTGCAAGGAAAAATGTTGTGTTGTTAACTCATTCGGTACCAGCCAAATCTAGACCAAGTCTGAAAAGACGTTGAAGAACGTCTTTGGGAGTGAATGAGTTCATTGCCTGTTAAGAAAATGCAGTGTTTGGCGACACTCTGGCCTTGTTATTTTGCCTCCTGGCACCACATACTTAACCCGGATAGGGACGATGAAAGGGATGGACAAAAACCCATTTCTGTCCATTGTTAAAAACTTTTCATCCTCCATCCCAAAAATGGGCATCCGTCTGGGACAGATGGACCGTTCCGTCCCATCTGACGGAAAGCCCGTCACTGATAATGTCCTCCACTCATCAGGAAAGCTTGCCCGGCAGGAATTTCACTTTCTGGCAGTGGTTCGACGGCGTGATGGAGCTGACAAAAAAGCATCTCAAGCCGCACTGGAATGACGGGTGAGCGAGTTCTCTCAGTGTGGAGGGTACCTGAAAATGCAGTGTGTTGTTCTGCTCGCGAAAAAATGGACAGTAATGTCATTGGCTGCTCCACGGCAACCAGCGTACGTGGAGATCAAATGGAGCATAGTTGGTGTCTCGTGTGGAGGGAAGGACGGCGGATAAAAGACAACCTATCGCTTCTCTCCTTTTATTTTTCCAGAGCCATCCTGGGCTTTGTGAACAAGCAGCAGGCTCAAGATATGCTGATGTCCAAACCCAACGGCACTTTCCTCCTGCGCTTTAGCGACTCTGAGATCGGAGGGGTCACAATCGCCTGGGTGGCCGAAAACCCAAACAAAGCAGGTACATGTGTTGGGAGATTGCAGAAGCAGAGTGACAAATTGCTGCATTTCAACTGAGCAAAATGTGTTGCCTCTCGAGGGGATAACAAACAACGCTGACTCTACTGCCTGAACGGGCTGCAGGAAAACTCGGATACATGTTCATGAGATTTAAAAGCAAATTAAATTATTATCTATATTCATTCATGTTACTCCCAGCGGGTGAAAGATACCAACAGCAAATTGGGGAAGTGTAAATGCACAGAGTGGGGAAAAAAATGATTTTTAAAGGTGATTTGGAGGGGGTTGCATGTTCTTCGCGGAATTTTATGATGATTCATTTTGGTCTAATTGCGTTGCTGCCTATACAGGCTGCAGTAAAAACCGAATGCGGACGTGATTAACCGGAGGCACAGTTGATACTCAACCTATTGTATTGCCTAAATGGACTGCAGTAGAACATTAATTACAATTATGTAGAACATATAATGTATAAAGCACTTTTCATTTGAAATTCAATCTCAAGAAACGGAAGCAGCAAAATCAACATGGAAGCAATCAGCCAGAGGTGCAATGCATAACTACTGCGCCGCCTAGCAGCCAGCAGAATAATTCATTTTAAGCCCTACTATGCTGTGTAAACAGGTTGCGGTAGAACGCTAAGGTGGCAGCAGGCATTTTCATTCATTTGGGCCCGATTATTTTGTTGCTTGAACGGACTGCGTCACAAAAAAAAACGTGCAAAGCAATCGGTCGGACGAACAATGCATTTTTTTGCCCAGCCGCGACCACTAAGTTTCAGAAATCGTCAGTGGCAGCAACCCGACAAGGCGGGCATTTCTTGGACAAAGCACACTACTTAAAACCACTGTGCTGCACTCATTCAGTCATGTTTCGTATTAAAAAAAAAAAAAAAAGTGCGAATCTCCTTGATGTCTTGAAATGTCCTTCCCGAAATCCAACGGACATGTTCGGTTTTCCAGGCGAGAGAATGGTGTGGAACCTCATGCCCTACACAACCAAAGACTTCACCATTCGCTCTCTGGCCGACCGCATCAGCGATCTCAACCACCTCCTCTTCCTCTACCCCGACAGGCCCAAGGACGACGTCTTCTCCAAGTATTACACCCCTCCCCTCTGTAAGCGGCGCCGTCTCACGGAACTCCTTTTCAGGCCCTTTCTATGTTTCGATGGCTTCCAATGTTTCTCTGTTCTCCGTGCAGCAAAAGCGGTGGATGGCTACGTGAAGCCGCAAATCAAACAAGTGGTGCCTGAGTGAGTTGCCCTCTTCCTCCTTCCGTTCTTTCTAAGTAATCATCAGCTATTGGATCCTGCATTACAGATCAGCAATTACTTAGCGCTTACAGTTGGAGGAGGCCAATTAAAAGATGCAGAGGGGCTCCTGAGCGAGCGTGTCCTTCTCTCATCATTAGAGTTAGCCTCGTTAGCCGCCGAGCTTCGCTCCGGCCACCGCTTCGCTGTAATGATACAGCGGGGCACGGAACTCACGCTGTGGATGGTTGCTTAGACGACTGGATCAACGATTTATTGCTTTTATTCTGCGCGCGCGCGCGCAACCATGTTCTTCGCAGGTTTACAACGGCCAATCCCGATCCGACAAGTGGGAACGCGACATACATGGATCACGGCGCCTCTCCGGCACCTGTCAGTCATCCACACACCTTTGGCTTGTACCCACCCATGTGAGTCACTGCACCGTGTAAATGAAGGGACGGGCATGATTTATCCATTTATTCTTTTAGCCCATCTACTCTGCTGCCTTAACGGGATGCCGCGTTGATGGTGTCGGCAACCTGCCCAGGCTGCGATTCACTTTCACTTGTTACGGTAGAAATGAAAAGTGAAAGCGACCAAGCCGGAGGCACAATTCATTTTCAGTCCAACTACGTTGGACATTTCGGCACATCTACTTCGCTCCCTAAACGGACTGTTTTTGAATTCCAAAGTAGTAGCAACCTGAAAAACGTGGGATTCATGTTTGCTAATTTGCTACTAGTTCTGTGTGGTGGCATACAGCATGCTTCATTTCGGTCCAGCTATTTGGCTGCCTAAACGGGCTGCTGTACAAATCGGAAGAGCTGAGAATTAGTTTTATGACGAATCTTCTGTTCCCTCAATTTATCTGTATAGTACGGCTCTCCGAGGACTTTTTGCCCAACTGGTTTAATGCCTAAACGGGCTGCCAAAGTGATCAGTAGGCACCCGTGGTAACAAACCCGTTATCATTTTGGCTTGACTCTGTACTCCCTAAACGGGTTGTTATGAAATCCAAAACAGCAGCAACCTGACCAGAGTCATTTTCACGGCCTGCACGCAGGAGCGAATCCATGCTGGATGCGGACGGAGACTTCGACTTGGACGACACCATGGATGTGGCGCGGCACGTGGAGGAGCTGCTGCGACGGCCCGTGGAGAGCCATTGGGGCGGCCAGCAGTCGTGACCGCACCAACCAACCCAACCAGCCCCACCCCTCCACTTGACATCTCTCATGGGTTTAATTCCGATCATCTTGTCTGTTTTGCCCTCTCCCTTCATTGCTATAATGTGAATTGTTAATAACGGTTGTGGTTTTTTTTATTTTGTTTTCTGTGTGAAGTTTTATTATTTGTGTCCATAAGTATTTGTACAAGGTTTCAGTGGTAAACCGACAGTGTTACAGTATTGGTTAAAAAAAATCTATAGTGTTCAATTGTCAGTCTGCATGCATTCTCTTGATTTTAACATACGTACTACTGTACGAAGACTTTTGTATTTTATATCTGGGCTTTGAATGAATGCTATCTTTGGACAAAAAAAAAAAAAACTGGAACTTTACTCATGAGCTTTTTCTCGTTACGGCAAACACTCACAGAAAAGTGGTTACGCGTACGACCACTCGCTTGGATCCGTTCACCAGCTACAACCTCACTTGGGTGCACTTTGGCACCTTTGTCTCTTGTCCAGAGCTATTTGTTCAACAACGCTGCCTGCTTGTCCTCTCAGGTCCGCCCCCCCCCCCTCCAGTGCTCCAGACCTCCTCATCGGTGTTGCCTTGCCTTAATTCATCTCTCACAGGCCGCCGTCTTTATAACTTCTCTGTATATGACACAATTATGGCACAAAGTCCACCTGCAGATGGATTTACATGACAAGAGTCCAAGTTCTGGAATCGCAATAGAAATCTGGAATCAATGAGTTTTCTGCGAGCCGTTCTTCAGGCAAATTTGTTTGGTTGTTTTAAATACATAAGCTCTGATTCCCTTAGTTTTATGTTCACTTTGACAGGAAACATAATCAAGAGGTTGAGGCCTCGATGAAGAATGAACGATTTGTCAAAGTGTTGCTGATTTTGAAGTAATGATATCATCGGCCAACGACAGCTCCTACCCAGAAAAAAAAACTGATGTTGGGTCACTCATATCTCAAGGCATCACTGTATGTTGAACTTAAAAGTAAATGTGACACCACTGCGGCCATTTTATTTTACGTGCAATCCAGATGCTTTTGCTGTTGAAACTCCGAAGTGGAGTTATTGTCACGGCCTGTGTCGTAAAAGATACAGTACATTTGTCCAGTGTACTGTTTACAGTGCGTCATAGGTTGAAGGACACACACAAAGCTTCATTCTCAGGAATATATTGATCTACTCCCAACAGAAGAAGCTGCGTGATTATATGAATATAGATTTAATGTGTCAAATGTCCCCTTTCCTAGGTGCATTGTCAGCCTACTAGGTGAACCTCAATTCAATTCATGTGTTTATTTCTTTTTGTGTAATTATTTTTTCCCCCACTTGGAGCTTATTGTAAGCTTTGTGTCATCTTGCGTCACTGTGGCCTTTGTCATGTTTGTGCTTTGGAGGCTTTTCCAGAAAGAGAAAGCGAAAGCTGTCCTTGGTGTCAAAATTAAGTGAATTATATATATATATATATATATATATTAGTATATACAGTATATACTGTATATATAATTTCATCTGGAGCCCCTGTGAAGACATGTTGCTACTAAATAAATGCTCTATTTTTTAAGTTTTAAAGTCTGATGTGGTGGCTTGAATGCAACCCCACATGGATTTAGTGGGTACAAAAAGATACTTTAGCTCATTGTGATATCAGAGGTTGGGAACTTTTTTTAAAATCTCATAAAGCTACCCATAGTGCCTTTCAAAGCAGAGTAACAAGGTTCTTCAGATTGGAAAAAAATAAAATACTCGATGAAAAAAATAAAAAAGCAATTCAAACAAAGTAAAATAGAAAGGTCATATATTTTATATTTTAAAAAATTATTGATAGAAATGCTGCCTAACTTTAGAATTGGATTTTTCCGTTTTTTTAATTGTATTTTTATTCAAGTATAATTACGCTGTGGCTTTATTTATTCGCACGTATGTGGTCCGTATTTCCTAACGTACCCACCCAATGCTCTATTTTAAAAAAATACATATATAAATGCGCAGCCCGGTAGTCCAGTGGTTAGCACGTCGGCTTCACAGTGCAGAGGTACCGGGTTCGATTCCAACTCCGGCCTCCCTGTGTGGAGTTTGCATGTTCTCCCCGGGCCTGCGTGGGTTTTCCCCGGGTGCTCCGGTTTCCTCCCACATTCCAAAAACATGCGTGGCAGGCTGTTTGAACACTCTAAATTGTCCCTAGGTGTGAGTGTGAGCGCGGATGGTTGTTCGTCTCTGTGTGCCCTGCGATTGGCTGGAAACCGATTCAGGGTGTCCCCTGCCTACTGCCCAGGTGACAGCTGGGATAGGCTCCAGCACCCCCCGCGACCCTAGTGAGGATCAAGCGGTACGGAAGATGAATGAATGAATGAATATATAAATGCCCTTTTCGCCGTATTGTAACAGGACACGTGAGAATCCTCACTCTTCCTCTGTCTCCCTCTAGTGGACAAGAAATATTGCGGGGGTCTTAAATGCCAAATAGCTGACCTCGAAAAAGCCTAAAAGGAAGATATGAGGAAAAAAATAAACAATAATTTAGATGATAAATAATTAGGGGTCTATATTACAGAGTCTGTAATCTTTAATTATATATTTTTGTATTAACTGGGAAATTCTTGCACACACACTGTGACTATTCTCGTTAATCGTTAATTTAAGTTCAAAGCGCATCAAACCATTAAAAAATATACCGTATAAGTACTGATAGACCTCATTTACGACATACATACAAGGTCGGGCTACAGCATCCTCATAGGAGGGAAACCCCGTCGTAAATCGAGCACTCGCTGGACTCAATTTATGTTACCGTAACCTCCATCTACCAGTAAGTGTCAGCAAAACACAGTAAATCAAACTTGGGGCTTCATCCTGCTTTAAGGGGAGCTGAAATCACGTGATTGACTGAAGTATTTTCAAAGCAGCACTCTAACATAAGAATAGTATATACAATGTCAATGCACTGTTGTGCTTTTTATATTTTATTTTTGTTACACAACCCCCAAAAAATAATAATAATAACAAGCGTCAGTCCCTTTCGTCACAGCACAGTGATGATGATACCAATGATTATTCATTCTGCGTTATTCATTCAGAAAACATCAATTGCGGGTCGTTTCATTTATCTGTGTACCTACACTCTAAAATCAGTTGGGTGAAAAATACCCGAAATTTAGTCAAAAAGACTGGCACAACTATTTGGATTACTGTATCCATTTAAGTTGGGCCAAAATGAAAAACCCATAAAACGCCCAAATAATTTTGTTGATTCAATTCCACTTCTTATTCTGGGTTGTTTGCACTAAACAACCCATTTCTTTTCCAAAATAACGCCCGAAAAATTGGATTGTAACAACACAAAGTTAGGTCTAATATACCCAAGTAGCAGGTAGGTCCAATTTTTTACCCAAATTCTTTGTATGTTTTTTTTTTGTTTTGTTTTGTTTGTTTTTTTTGACAAACAAGAGAACGTTCAAACAAGACCGTTCTCTCCCCCGTGGTCCTCCTAACCGGCGATAAATCCCCGTTTGACCGCGTGACCCCGTCATCCCCTCTTCCCTCCCTCTGCCTCCCTCTTTGGAAGCCTGCTGGGATTAGCAGAAGTGATCAATAGGCGCCTGTCATCAATACATCCCAGCTACAGAAGGAGGAGGAAGACGAGGAGGGGAGGCTGGGGAGAAGGGCCATTAGAGCCCTCGAGCGATTACGGCAGTCTTCGAAGATCTTCCAATCAGAGGCCGACAACAGGAGTGGCGCCGTGCCGCGTAATGCAGGCCGACTGGCTGACATCCCGCCACAGGAAACGACTGCAAACCTCCAACTGTTGGAAAACTTTTTGGAAAAAAAAAGATTTTTTGTTTACTTTGCTGTTGATGCAGATCAAACCCTTTGTTTCAATTCGATTCGATCAGTTGATTTGTTAGGGAGTGGAACATAATCTGAGATGTTGTTGAAGTTGTTCCATATATTTATTTCTGAATACATGTTTTGATGGTAACGCTGAAAACACGAAAAGACTCAGTCAGCATGTACCAGCAGAATGATGCATATTCCTATTTAGAGTGCCTCATTGTTGGCTCTGAGTGCACGCACATGATCCAGAGAGAGACTGAAGAGAGAGCGGACTGAATTTATTTATTTATTTTTGAAGTCCGACTTGAACAGCATGTGGACAGGGTCTAAGCAGTGATGTGGCCACTTTAGAGTGCCTCATTGTCACGGCGTGGGTAAGATATATTTCAACCACAGGGGGCTTTAAGTAGTTAGTACTTAAATCATACTGTACTAAGAAGCCAATTCAGAGACGTAAATTCCATTTCCAGATTCTGTGGCGGAAAAAGGCAAATATTTGGAATCTTGCGTGTTTAAAAGTGGACATCATGTGACATTAAAGCGCGGCAGTTAGTGCCGGAGCTTTTAAAAGCACAACTTTTGCTAAATAATTTCTGACGATGCATAATGCATGAGCCAGGAAAGGAAGTGAGGACACAAGTGGCGGAGTGTGTCCGCTTCTTCCTGTTCCACGGCACACACTCATATTCAGACATCCTGGTCACATGATGTCACGTGTGTCACGTGACCTCACGTTTCTCATTCCGACCTGAGAGCGGGAGGACGTTTGTGCTATTGTGGCTACACATGGACCCACTTATCACCAGCGAGGCCAACATCCTGCCTCCTGGGAAAACCTGACAAAGTGACCTTTGACCCCCTAAATACTGGTATCCGTCCCGCCCTCCCAGTAGATAGCGCTGACCTCCAAAGCGTAGTGATCACGACTGATTACAATAATAAGTCACGTGTGTGCCGCTTGATTTTGTTTTTTCTTTTGTGTGAATGCTGGGAATTGATTAACGATGGCAGCGGACAAAAATATCGGGACATGGCTTGCTGAAAAGAACCAGTAAGCTTTCATTTACTTTACGTGAGTATTTAATTTTCAGTCTTTTCTATTTTCTTCGTTTACTCTCCAGTAGTGATGTCTGAAAAATCGATATAAGTACCGGTACATATATGTTTTTTTTTTCACTTCTGGAAAATAAATACAAACTCGTATACAGTATATATAGTACTGATACCAATATCTGAAAAAGCTACATAAGTACAAATAATTTGTAAATGCAATTAAGTACTTTTTTAAAGTATGGAGTATTTATTTTTCTCATGACATTTCATCCTCACTCCCTACATTATTTTGATTCTTATTATTATTTATAGCAGCATTTGTACTTCTACTTCAGTATAGATTGTGAGTACCGGTATTTTATTTTTTTTGCTGGAAAAATGAATAGGTACTGATTTTAAGTACGAACAGCTGACAAAACTACAGTATATCATCACAAATACTTGATAACTGTACTGAAGTAATTTTGTCAGTATCCATTCATTTTTAAGTGTGTAATCTTTTACTCTTACTCCCTATTTTTTTTCACAGTAGCATTTGCACTTATACTTAACTACAGATTGTCAATACTTGTATCATTGCTGGACAAATAAAAAGGTATTCATACACAGTACCGATAGCTGCAAAACATCTACATAAGTACAAATACTCATGTAAAATTTTCAGTTTCCATTTCGTTCCCACCACTGGCCATTTGTCAAACTGTTAAGCGGATGCAGTTCTCATGGTGAAGCTTCACTTTGCGTGGTGAGCGCGGTTCGCGCGCACGTCGTGCACGAGCGGCACCATGCCCGCGTCGCGCTCGTGCACGCGCAGTCTTGAATTTGTCCCGCGGATGCACGCTAGTTGCGTGTGCGCGTGTTTCTCTTCTTTCTATCCGTGTGTCTGTTAGTTTGTGTGTGCACGTGTGTACGTGTGCGTGCGTGTGTTTGCGTGCGCGCGCGCGGGTGGGTGGCAGCGAAACCCAACAAGACGGTCCCGGTTCGAGACGAGCACAAGTGGAGTAGGAGCGCAGTTCTTCGGGACCAGAACCTGGTTTGGAACCACCCCCCCGCCCGGACCGCTTCCGAGCTGCGGGCCAGTCGCCGGGAAGGGGCGGAGGAGAAGAAGTGAGGGGCACCGGCCGGCCGGCTCCCTGTTTCGGGCACCGCGCGAAGTCCGAATCGCCTTTTTTTGTGTAGGTTAAAAACCAAAATGGGCTGCTGCCGCGACACCGCGGAGGTGCTGCTGCTTCTGCTTTTCTGAACCATGGCGGGGCACCACGCTTCTTCGGATCCGTCGGGACATTTTCTGGACTTGAGCCGGCCGACGCAAGCCTCCGGCGGCGGCGGCACCCGGCCCTACTTAGAGGTGTCTGCCGGCTGTGCTCGGGGCTTCGGAGCCGAGGGAGTGTACAGCAATGGCCGGTATCGGGAGCTGAGCAGCCCGACGGTGGGCAGTCGCAGCCGAGATCCGTCCACGGAGAGGAGCCAGGGAGGAGCCAACACACCTTGCGGCATCATGAAGGTTGGTTGGCTCAAATGAAGTCTCAAGGTGACATCTCGGATTTGTGTGATTGCATTCACCCCCCACCCAATCCAGTTCCGGAAGGGACTAAGGTGGTCAGAGGAGCCAACAATTCTACTTAAGTTCTGTTACTTTAATAAAATAATGTATTCAGTGAAAAGAAAATACTCCAAAACTTTGCAAAGGTTAATTTTGCACAATGATATCAACATTTTAGAAAAGAAACCCTAAACATTTAACAAAAGAAAATTCAGCCAAAGAAATTGTCTTTAATCAGCTTCATTTGTTCACTCCTGTGAAACAGCACACCAGGCAGACATTTCAATTATGTAAAAAAAAGAAATCAATTGAAATCTGACATGTGGATAAAGTTATCAGCGATTTTGACGTCCCTTTCATTCCTCGAAAATGTCAGTACAGTACTTCCAATTTATATCTTCATCCCAAGTACTGTGTATGAATTGCGGATTGTTTTTTCTCACCGCATCCTATTTCGATATTTTACAACCCAGTGTACTTCACTAAACATCGGCTCCTTGTAGGGGGGCCATGACACTGTTTGATTGGTCAAATGGAATGAAATGTCATTCGTAGTTGGAATGTAACTCCATGTAAGTGTGTAGAAGTAGCCTTTCTTTTTAACAAAAATACCAAAGTAACACAAAAAATACTGTATGTTGCATTAAAACTACTCTGCCAACTGGCCTACAATTTATCCCAAAAGAGTCAATTTAATAGAGTAAATGTTACCCTACTTTGAATAAAAATCTGCTAAGTAGCTAGATACTGACACAATGTATTCATGAGAGATGATGCACAAATGAAGACCATTGCATCATTAATAGCAAGAGCTCCACAACAAGAAAAACAAGCCACTAATCAATCCCTCAAGGGCTCTGTTTGTGCAATTGCATGCAAAAACAGTGTACACATGAGGGGGGTCCTTGGAGGAACGGGATACTCAAACATTTTGTCGGCTCAGGAACTGCATTAAAAACCGGCCCAGGACCCAAGCATGGCAAAATATTGCACTTATTGTCACATCATAATAGGCCAAAGACTATATACAGTAGTTGAATGCAATCTTTACATCACAAAGGCTAAAATTTGGATTTATGGCATTTTAAAAGGGAAAGTTTAAGATGTGGAAACTCAATTACAGTACGAGCTTGGTCACAGAATAAATTGAAATCATATGTCAAGGCATCACTGATTTATTTTAGATCTCCGTGCGTCTGTCTTGCCAATTTATCAGCTTTGTTTAACTAAAAACTGATTTCACGATGAGTAAAAAAAAGTGATTAAATAGAGACAAGTTCCTCCTTATTTCAAAATATCCATGCATACATTGATCGTGACAGTTTTGTCTGGTGGCGTTTTCCAACGTGACATCTGTGCTCTGCTTCATTAAAGGTCGACAAACACCGCAGTATGGCACGCAACGTACTCTTACGACTTTCAAAGTCATCGAGGTGAATTATTTGCAGTAATGACTAAAAGCCAAGTATTATTGGCCATTACAATTGAGGCTTATTTAAAAAAAAGTTTTGTCCAATAAAGCTTGATGTGCCGAGAGCTTCTTCATTAGGACTGTGATTTCCTCTTAAGTGTTTGCTATTCATCGACGAGCCCGCACAGCACTTTGTTGTTGGAATGACATTTTTCACATCTCGTAAACAGAAAGTAAATGGCAGCAAACAAGATCTTTGTACGCTGTGTATGAGGGGGCTGCCCCCGTAACATTATGGTGAGGATCGCGATATTCGTGCAGATGCAGAAATGTATTGATGGGTTTTTCTGTCTGCACCTGTGCTGACTCATAACGACAGAGGAAAAAGTCATTTTTGTAGAATGCAACAGATGGATGAATAAGTACGGCATGCCGGAATTTGTTTTTTCCCCCTCCTGTTAACAGTTGGACCGTCGTCGAGGTCTGTGCTCGAGTGAGTCACATACAGTACATTGTCTTCATTTAATTCGTTCCCTGACCAAGCAATTTGCTCGGATAGCAAATCGATTTCCCCCGTTATGACTTTCTATGCCCAATGAAAATCACCATGTTATTTTTGGTGCATTTAATCGAGTGAAAAGTAGCCCTGTATTGTATGCAAACATAAAATCTGGTTTCACAAAGTTCAAGGAGTGTATGAGCTGCAGTATTTGTGTGTTGGATGTGTGCCTTTAAGGGGCGTGGCCTTCCGAAATGGCTTTGGAGTCGCTCCTTCTGTCCAAGGAATGTCAGAAAGCGCTTCGGCTATTGTGGCTCTCCTTGCCCACATGCGAGGGCATTACATTATATCAAGTGCTTTATTTTTTGGGCTTTTTAAATTTTTTTTTTTTTTTTTTTGCTATAATAACTCACAAAACTCATGACTGGGTCTGACATTCATCCATTTTTTTTGTGGCTCTGCGTGGTCACTACGAGCCCTGTCAGAACCAGTATTGGCCCTGTATATTCATGACATTAATTATTCATTTGCATAATAAATCGACAGTTGTATCCTTCTTCTGGCTGATGTTCGAGGATCGTTAACCTGACATGCCCCAAAAATATCTGCAGTGCGGTAAAATGAGTTGATTGATTTAAATGGATAAAGCTCAAAATATTCAGTGTTGATTTTCTTCCATTCATTTATTAAACGTATACTTGTGCTAAAAAATACCACAAGTTGGGCCGATTTTACACATTTTCTCTGCTTTGAAGTGAAGTACTTAAGGACATACTTTGGGAAAACTGTCGAATGTTCTCCCTGTACTTCATATCTTGTTTTTAAGGAGCCCTTACATAAACAATTAATCAAAGGGTGGCTTTTGGACAAAACTTGTAGTATTTCAGTTTTTGTTATTGTTATGAACTGCATTGTGAAGTCTGGTAGGTAGCCCATTGGTGTGCCTTGGGGTACTCCACGGCAACTCTTTATCATTTAGGCAGAGCTATTTTTCCTAAACCGAAACCTATCAATGGTACTAAAGAAGAATCTGTGAGGCGAACACACACAATGACTAGCCAGCGTATCTCTGAAAATACGAAACTGTTTTTGTGTTCAGGCCCACTGTGGAAGGCCCGCATGGATGTGTTGAGTCAGACCTTGATCAGCAG
This sequence comes from Hippocampus guttulatus, assembly GCF_054856545.1. NCBI lineage: Eukaryota > Metazoa > Chordata > Actinopteri > Syngnathiformes > Syngnathidae > Hippocampus > Hippocampus guttulatus. Next base: position 8,412,828 of record NC_141276.1, read on the forward strand.
CACCTGACACACTCGCTTCTTGGATCGGCTCATAGTTGGATTCCCGTGGCGACAGCGCTTGCACAGTCAAACAAACATGTTTGGACCCCCCCACCCCCCAAAAAAAAAAATTCAGCTTGCACAACGTGCTGTTGCTGCTGCTGCTGCTCGAATGTCGCCAGCTCACCTGAATCTCAATGCGAAGTTGTGCCCCATCCCGAGACTTTCATTTTTTTTTCCCAATCCCTGCGATAACATTTGATCTTTCGGCGAAACCTCAATCAAGGATGAAGTGTTTTGCTCAACACATTCACACACTAAGGATACCTCTAAAAATGCTCAAGTAACCTGTTGGACTGGTTACACACTGCATGGTTCATGTTATACAATTCAGTATTTATTTATTTATTTTTAATGTTCTTCAGTGGCACGATTTGGATACACGTCACGACAATATCAATAGAAACAAAGTCTTCATGAAATCAGAGAACTTCAGATCAGAATCGGGCCTCTTACCCCCTAAAAAAATGGTAAAAGCCAGAATTCCCACAGTTGCCCAGCGCCAGAGACATGGAAGAAGTGTGCAATCCAATCTGGCTCCATTAGGAATAAACGATCAATAACAATCTCACGGTTATCGTCTTCCCCCATCTGAGGTCGTATCGTTCGTCTTGCTTCCCTTGCGCGGGAGTGGATCCAACTCATGCACTGAACACTCATGACCTCATCTAATGGTCTGGTGCCAAAATGTGCGCACTCATCATGTCGAGAGCATACTTGGATGCTTAGTAAGGAAACTGACGGAGTGAATCAGGTCAAAAGGACACATGGATTGACCTCGGTTTTCAGAAATAAGGGCATAGGACGATATAACCCTTTCATCGTCGCTGAAAAGGTTAATAGACGTCCCCTCAAAGTCCAAGGCTTTGATTTAGGCTGAGGCTCATGGTTGAGTGTTGGGCTTGTGGGTTACTGGGTTAGGGTGATAGCTAGGGTTTTAGGCTTAAAAGTTAGTCTTCTTTTTGGGTCTTCATAGTGATGTTCTATAGCAGTCTCCCGTGTCTTCACACAGATTTTTTTCATGTATGTTGAACTCTGCAAGGTCTTTCTGGCTACAGGGATTGAGAAGGAGGTCTGCTTCTCCACATTCAAAGGTGGTTGATCCAATCCGATCGTACCATTTATTTCAAGCAACCTAGGATCGTCCTGTACTTGTTTTCAGATGGTTCAGCGTTGGGTCCATTGGGTACACGGTGTGTCTTGAGTTCAGATGGAGTTAGTGTTGGGCTCAGGGGTTAAGGGTTTGGGATTAGAATTTGTTTAGGTTAGCTTTCAGGTTAGGGGCTATTGTTGACAGGATGGGTTTCGGGTTACAATTAACATTTGCGTGAGTGTTAGAGGTCAAGTTTAATTCTAGGGTTCCGTAAATAGCCCTGCGATTGGCTGGCAACCGGTTAAGGGTGTCCCCCGCCTACTGCCCAAAGACTCCTGGGATAGGCTCCAGTACTTCTGTGTTCTATATCATATATCGTTTGTCATGTTTACCTTTTGTTGAATTCCTAGGCAGGCCGCATGCAGTCTGGCTGATATGATGCCGAGCTCATTTCGTAGCCTTACCGCCTGTACACTTTGATCCCAATCTGGATTTTGCGGCTTCAATTCAGTCAGGGTTACAAAACACAGAAACTTCGAGGCTACAAACTTGCTAGCAAGCCGTTGTCGACCTTAAAGTACAAATATGTGCAGCTTTTCAGCCTTTTTGAGGTAAACCATCGAGACTAGTACTTGCCAGATTGGCGGTGACGCTTATCTTGTATGGCGGGGAGGATATGATGCCAGAAATCACATCCCAGGGTTTGGCTTTGCCGGAAAAACACAAATCCGTCTGCAGTATCAGTTCCAGAATGGAATGATTCGCTCATCATATCGGTAAGTGGTAAACTATGTTCCTTAACCCTTTCATGCACCCTGTAACCTGATCACATGCTAAGCTGTCCACTCTAGTAACCGCTGTCCACGAAAGGGTTAATACGGTTTCAGAAGTCTTGAGAACATGGTGCGTCTCTTAAAACCTTAAAAGACTGAAGTCTCACTCGACACTCATATTGTGTCCCTACCGCATGACTCCAGCCCAATCCTAACCCAGTCACTCTGATTACATACAGGATAATCATATGAGATGATGATGATGATGAGGATTGGAAAGCGTGTCGATCCACGCAACACTGCGTCTATCACAGACTTCAATGGGAGAATGAGTTCTTCAACTGAATTTTAATTTAAGCTAATGGAACCTGCATAGAGATGTACGAGGAATATTCTCATGCCTCCAGCTGCTAGTGGCATCACATAGAGTGAGGGCTTTAATATTTTGGGGAAAACACACCGAGTGCCATTTTGCAAGGAAGTGGCGTGTAGATTTTTCTCGCCGGATCGTGGCCACATTCTCTTCAAGCAACATTGTGCAACAAAAATGTGAGCATTTGACAGACAGGTCTGCTATCCAAAGTTTGATAAAGGTCAAACACTTGCTGAGGAGAGCTCAGTGTCCCGGATGCATTTTTTAAAAAACTGATTTAAAGGTTAGTGTGGAATGTGATTATTTTTGATAGAGTACTTCAAAACGCACGACATTATTCGGTTGTCCGTCGTTAGGAACTTTATGTACAGCACAGGTGTCAAACTCAAGGCCTGGGGGCCAGATCCGGCCCGCCACTTCATTTTATTTGGCCCGCAAAAGCAATTCATGTCAACTTCCACGACCACGAAAGTCTGTACAGAAATGTCAAATTGTGATTGCCTAATAAATAACGTTGAAATGTTGCCATCATATATTTACCGTTTACGCTCACTTGAACACTAATCGAACAAAAAACAAATAGCTGTTTTTAAGATGCGTCACGAGGAAGCAGTGACAGATTCGATGAAGGCTGAAGTGACAGCCGAAACTGTCAGCTAGGGAAGAGTTTTTCTCTTCACCAAAAGAGACCGATGTCTTGGGAAAAAAAGAAAATTTAAACCGAATTCAACAAACAGATCGTTGACTTGAGTGATTACAAAACTAGTAATCCATCAGTTTGTTGAGTACAAGCAACACAATGAGATGATTACGCAAACATTTATTCGTAACGGCCCTCCGAGGGAAGACATAACTCCAAAGTGGTTCACGACAAAAATTCGTTGGAGACCCCTGATCTACAGTGTCGAAAATAGTAACTATTCTTGACGTAGTGCGGTGTTTCCAAGCCTTTATTGAGCCAACTGAGAACATTCAACGAAACCAAAATCATCACAAACAATACAGGTAGCTGCATCGAAATAATAATACTTACAAATGCATTTCATGACGTTGAACACAAAAAAAACGATACACTTGGCGAAATTGAACACTCACATGTTGACCTGTGGCACAAATGATCTCTTGCACTAAGCGGTCGGGGATCACTGATTTAGCGGATTAAATCGCGATTAAATCATTAGATCGTGGCTATTTGGTGACTAGGCTACCTATTTTAACCTTGGTTGCCGATTGCCAGGACACAACACGGTAAAGTCGTCCGTCAAGCAGGGCTATACTTAGTTTGTGTCATGCGATTGCCAAGTGCTGCCACCTTAATCCTTCCCCGTCTTTTATGTCCTGAGAGGATCGTGACTCGACATAGAACTAATTACTTAAGTGTCAAATTGGACAAGGAGAGGTTCGATTGGACACCACCGACGTGGTCTGATGGTGATAAGCACTTTGGTTTGATTAGAAGATTACTTTGGAATAGCCTTCACTTGTCCCGAAACAATATTTTTCCATTGACGGGATGTAGTTAGAGATGATTCCTGTTCAGATTTATCCTCTCAAGATGTTTGTGAAGACTGCAGACAGGACAACGAGGTTCTGATGAACGACGTTGACAATCTGCCGTTCCACCTGGCTTCTCTGCAGCTTTGTTTTGACTGCTCTCCAAACATATGGCACTTATTTTCAGTGGCTTTTCTTTTCTTTCTTTCTTTTTTTTCCCCCTTTTTTTTCATTGAGCGGTGAACGACCGCGGGGAAACGTAGCTGTACATTAAAGCCAACGACCTATGACTGGGGATGAAACAACTTGTGCGGCAGGAATTAAACGATGTTAGTTGATTAAATGCGGCAAAAACAGCGTGACGTCTAAACTAAGGCTGCTCATTTCACAAGATGTACCTGATTATTGAGATCCGTCCATCCACCCATTTTCGAAGGATTGTTAAAAGCAGACAAAAGCAAATGTCCTTGGATCAGTTCTTTATAAAACGGCAGGCAAAAACGAATAGGACGCTGTCAAAAGTTGAATGACCACAATTTTTGTTCTTTACTCTATTCTTTGTTTTTTATATTATGCACAACTCTCATCTATTGTGCAATACTCTAATTGTAAAATATATTTGTTCCATATTTTGATGCATTTTATGCTTTAGGAAACATTTATGTCTATGTTGGAACGAATTAGGGCATTTACATGGAAAACGCTCCTCAACTTACAAAATGTTCTAGTTAAGAAATTTCTTCCTGAACCAATTAATTTTGTAAATAGAGGTACCACTGTAATTCAATGCATCAAGACCGGATCAAGGAAAAAAAAATACTCGCATTCTCGCATGCTTTGTCACGATGTGTAACACTTGAGCTTCAGGAGGTATCGTTGAATAATTCAGAGCTCATGGTATAAACAGAGCCTCTTCTGTTACGTTTTCACATCCTCTTCCAGTCCCATCGAGCGTCGTGCGTCTTTCTCACTGACTTGAGATCAAAACGGAGAGCGACGAGGAATAGGGGTCAAGAGTGAGACTGATGAGCGTGGACGGGTCGTGTCTGCGTGCGGTCATTTTGGAGTCGGAGTCACTGGACTGCCATCAGGAAGTGACGGCAATGCCAATCGGGGCAGAGCGCGGCGGCTTTCTGTGCGCGGGAAGGCGAGGAGGAAATTGGAGACGGGGATGTTGGGATGTGCGAAACCTTCAGCGCCGCTAGAATAAAAATGATGTGAATCTATTAATGGCCCGAGAATTTTATAGGAAGGAAGGAAGCCGTGCGAGTGACGTCTTGTGTCTGTTTGGATTTATGACTCAGCGGGTTAGAACCGCATTACCCTGTTGAAATATGAAAGTAGACCCATGCAAGAGTCTTTTTTTTTTTTTAAATCACTTTTATTTACAATTGGGTCACTAAAATACAGCAAGTTCGCGTCAGAGTTTTGAGGTTTGGGGTTGGAATTGTCATTGCATCATCCTCCCGATGTGAAGTTTACACATTCTAAACATTTCTGCATCTGGCTTTTTCCTTCCACATCCATAAAACATTCAATTTAGGTTTCTTGAAGACTCTAAATTGTCTATATGCTTGTTGTATAATAGTCGGGCTAATTTAAATAAGCTCTTCCCATGAACTGACAGCTAGTCCCGCGTTTGGAGATGTGAAGTGCTACGCTAACATTCGGCGGCTTGGTGGTAAAGCGCTGCCTCCATCAGTGAAAATATAATATACTCTTTATGGACGCTTCAAGCAAGCGCCATTTATCTGGAATGTAAATGCTGAGAAAATATATAATCGAGCTAAATAAGTGCTTTGAGACTATTCCTTATTAGTGGTTGTTGTTTGGACCATGAGTTGGCAAAAAAGATTCCAGTAATTCAGAACCGAGGAAAGTTAGTGCTAAAAAATGACGGAAAATAACATCTTAGATGTATCGTAGCATGAGTGTGACAGCTTGAAACACTGCATTTATACTTTGTACTTATTAATGCTACCATTTTGATCTGCGTTCATAAAAATAAATGACAACGTTCGTTTGCTGCACTTTGGACTTGATTGTTCTCGCTTTAATGGATTTCTTCGAGTGTGCCAAGGGGTCATGCTAAATTATAAAAGCTCGGCGAGCAAAGCGCGCCTCACGCCAGGAACTGCCTGCTTCCACGTCACCATTACAAAGCCCGAGAATGATTTAAAAGCAATTTCAAGCAGTCGTCCGTTGGAAGAAGCGATTTTTTTTTTCGTTGGAAATGCTGACAGTGACAGCTTGTGTGGAGCAGATGAGGTTTGCAGACAGCTGCTCTTCTCGTCTCCCCCGACACTGAATCTTTCATTGTCGTGGCGTAACACACTGCGTCGCATCATTTCTGCACTTCGGGTACGGCGTTCTTTTTGGGAGTGACTGTAGCGCTTTTAACCCTTAAAGTGGAATTTATGCAAATCACAGCTCCTCACTCGCACAATGCGAGGCCCGAGCTGGCGTCACCGGCGGTGCCAGCCGTGACTACTGTTTGTAAATTGGTCGACCAACGTGTGCGCAAACCTCGCCAGGAATTCACAGATGGCGCCATTTGTCTTGTTTTCCCCGTGTGATGCAGATGGCCCGAAGACGACGACAAACGGATTTTCGGACAACACTTAAGTGTGTATGCAACTGAATAGTCTGGACTTGCAGGAAAAACTGAGACTCTCTCATACAAAGGAAATCCTCTTACAGGCACTACGTTCGAGACAGACTCTGAGACTCAAAGTTTGCTCTCGACTTCAACGTAACGTCTTGAAATAATGTTCGATCGCTAATTAAGGGTGCTAAAAAAGACATAATTACACTGACATTGTATTGTACGGCGCCTGTTGCCGGTGTTTAGCGATGGCTGCAGGGCTGAGAAGCGCTAGCAGTGCTAGCTAGTGCTAGCAATGCTGCAAATGGGCGGGAGAGACCCGTGAAATTACGTTTCAATTTAAATGACTGCGCACACTTTGTTGCTGACAGCCTGACACCCGACTCATTCCACTTGATCACTTTTTAACATCCAGACTTGTGTTGTTTTAGCTGGCAAAATGGTGACTGTGGTTCTGGCATCACTTTGTCTCATAGGCCAAAATCTATGGCAACAGATGACTAAAAATCTCACGAATGTTTCTCGAAACTATTCACTGTTTAAATTTAAGTATAAAATCTTTAATATTTAAAAAATGAAAACCAGTTAGTGGCCAACTGGTTAGCAATGGTTGCAGGGTTCGATTCTGGCTCTGGCCTTCTTGTGTGGGTTTTCTCCGGGTACTCTGGTTTCCTCCCACATTCCAAAAACATGCACGGCAGCTGAATGGAACACTCCAAATTGTCCCTAGGTCTGATTGGGAGCACAAATGGTTGTTTGTCTATGTGTGGCCTGCGATTGGCTGGCAGACGACTGCCTGAAGACAGCTGGGATTAGCTCCAGCACACCTGCGACCCTTGTGGAAAAATGAATTAGAAAATGGATGGATAGAAAACCAGTTAGTCATTTATTAAGTGGAAATGTGTTTGGGGTTTTTTTGTCTTCAGTACTTATATAACTTGATAAAAAAAATGTATGCGAATACCCACATATTTGATTTTCCATTGGATATCCGAATTTCAAAATATTTGATCGCTGCAGATAGTTTGACATATTGAAACATTCTTAAATGGTATACTAAGATGCTTTCATCTAATTCCTGAAACAAACATTTTCAGTTGTGCCAAAGTGTTTCAGTGGACTGTGAGGGCCTTTCAGTTGTGTGTGTGTGAAAGCGTTTTAGTTGTGTGTGTGTGAGCGGGAACGATGGCCCCTCATACCAGGGTGCCTTTAAGCAGCAGGTAACATGCGCGGGCAGGTCGCTTAAACATTCCATCAATGCATCTCGCACCACATTTACCTTTATCCTTTGGCATTTGTCAGTGCATGCTTCGTGCTTCGTATGGAAATATACTGAACTAGATTCTTCGCTATGTAAACGTGTCTTCTTATCCATACATGTGTCCGGATGGTCTGTAGAAAGGCTTCAGTCAGCCATGAGAATATATTAAATATGTGTTTGGGCTTTGGCGGATTAGGGATTGGTGGGAGGAGGGTTGAGGGTGGTCGAGGAAGGAGCGTGATGTGTTCCAGGCTTGTGCGCCACCAGCTTTCAGTGCCAGACTGCAGATCAGTTTTTGTTTATCATAAAATGTACAGTACCATCTGTGTGTGCATGGGAATAAAGGGGTATTGTGTCAGCCATTTTATTTTCAAGACAAATCCCTCCCCCGCGATTTACGCAGACGAAAAAAAGTTTGAAAGAATTAGTCGAGGAGACCAGTTTACCCAATCAACGTCTCATTTAAACTAATCAGCGCTCTGGCTGGATGACTTTGTTGAGGCATGTAAGTGAGGGGGTGGAATCTTGAAACGGATGCTTCTAATTTGTGGTCTATCAGGGTTAGTGACATTGTTTTCGAATAAATAATCACATGTTAGAGCAATATAAAGGGAAAAAAATATATTTTCCAAAATCTTTCAGCCCTAAGATAAAGTGTCAAATATTTGTCACGTTAGCAGTGAATACAATTCGGGATGAACCAAAAACATGCAATCGATTTTGTATTTATTTTTTAATCCTTTTGGGGACAGCGGTCACTACAGTGGACAGCTTATCATGTTATCAGGCTACAGGGCGCACGAAAGGGTTAAGATGATATCGTTTGCCAAATCAGCCCGATGAGGTCATTGAAAATTGATAACCCCCATAAGCAAACAACTTAAGTTGGTTTGCATTTTCTTGTTTTGACATGACACGAAAATCCCTTAAAAAATTCAGTTGCTAATCGGAACGGTGTTTACTGATATGGCTTTGTGCAGCTAGTTCATGTTTATCTGTAAGATTCTTAATTTTACTTACACACACACACACACATCGATCAATTACCTATTTTGAAGACCTTACCTAAAAGTCACAAGAAAATGACGTGAAACGAAAGAGCACGAAAGAATTTGGCGACTGGCGGGGAGGATATGACGATGACAAAGACGAGCGCAATCACGAGGAAGAATGATACCCACCCCCGTCAAAAAAAAAAATGATGAGGAAGTGAAAGTGATGAAGGAAAGCAGCAAGGGAGGCATGGCATCCATTTTGCATGGACTTGCGTCACCCTGTCCTGGCGTAACCTGCTGTTGGCCATCTTGTCCTCTGCACACGCAACACAGCACGACCCATTTGTTTTACCGTATTTTCCGAAGTATAAGTCGCAGTTTTTTTCATAGTTTGGCCGGGGGTACGACTTACACTCTGGAGCGACTTGTGTGAAATGGTGAACACATTGTACACATGACATGTTATTTTCACATTAAACCGCAAGAGGGTGCTCTCGGCCTGTGTTGATACTTTCCATGTTGGCGGTAAATGAGAAAAACAACTGACGATGACTCTGACGTAAGCAACGTAGAAGAGGAAGCGCTGCATCTTCTAACTCCGGAGTTAGCGGAGTTGTTTAAAAGTGATACCGAGCATGAAGATTTCATTGGATATCGTGATTTGGAGTGACGCTGATGGTTTGGTAAATTTGTTCGCATGTTCTTTGTGCTATAGTTGTCTAAATAACTCTTAATATGTTACCTGAACATACCAGGCAAGTTCACAGTTCGTTGTTTAAGCGTCATGTAACGTTAGCATATCGTACACTTATTCAGCCTGTTGTTCTCTGGTTTTATTTTTATTTTAAATTGCCTTTCAAGATGACATGTATGTTTTTGGTGTGGGACTTTATCAAATAAATTTCCCCCCAAAAATGCGATTTATAATCTAGTGCGATTTATATATGTTTTTTCCTTCTTAATTGTGCATTTTTTTTTGGCTGGTGCGATTTATAATCCGGAGCGACGTATAATCCGAAAAATACGGTACTCAATAACGTGTTGGTTTTCTTGATGACGTACAACATGCTTTGTAGCTTTTTGACGACATATTTGGATATATGTTGAACCAAGTACCACAAACATGACTTCAATGTTGGCAGTGTAGTTTTCCTTTCCGGTAGTCCACTTAAGTCGCGTCGGGCCATGTTGGCTGGCGTGCAGCGGGGCTAACGCACATCCTCGAACAGTTGGACCCCTCGTGGCCCCTTCAGCACTCACTGGCAGCATGTTGTCCAGTCTGTTACAGTCAATAACATGGCCAGCCGAGCCACTTCCCGATATATATCCACTCAAGGACTCCATCAATATGAGATGTAGCAGTTTGACTCGATCCCGCGAGCGTATTTGTGGCCGCACATACATGACAGGCGCAACATATGCACCAATCGCACCGGGGCGTGTCCCGGCGGGGCATCACGCTGACACATCCACACCGGCGATCACAACTCTTGTCAGTTCCAAATCAATCCAGTGCAGCGAGGGAAGGGGCGGGTGGACATTGCAAGTGGACTGGAAGATGCTTTTCACTGATAGCTGCCTGCCGCTTGCCGACATCACTTATGCTGTGTTGACGCTGGGAAATGAATCCGCACTACTCTCCTCGCTGGCTGGAAGTGGCTTTGGAGAAAAGAGGAATGTGCAAGGACGAGGGAGAATGAGGAGAAACTCGGAGTATATAGGAACGCTGCGGTGACGAATTTTTGCTGCTTCGTTTCGGCTCGATGATATTTTAGCCATGCGGTGTCCAATCGCTCTTCAACGGGAGCAGGTGCTTTGTTTTCACTCGTGTCCACTGACATCACCGTTTAGACAACGGCCCTCTAATTGGATCGCTTGTACGGCGATCCGCGCATCTAATGAAGGCGCTCCTTCCAAAATCACTTGAACCCTTCAGCTAATACATCCTAGTCACTCTTTTGGGGAGGGGTGCCAATTCATTTAATGTTTCATCGTTTTTATTTGGGGAAATAATGTTCTGGACTTCTGTTTTTATGACAGTCTTGCATTGAGAATAATGCTGATCAGAAGATTTATGTGAATGTAGCTCAACTTCCCACACGGGACATACAGTTAGGTACTCTGAAAACAAACACAGTGCAGCTCAGCCTCTGGCCAGCAGAATTCATTTCTCGGAATACACTTTTGGCAGTACGCCAGATTTGTGAACTCATTTAAAATGGCAAAAATTAATATCAATGCAGCACAGATTATAATATTTAATAATATGACTGAGTGTTCGATCGTAATTTTTGTCAGACCCATACCAGTAGGCGTATTCACTCTTGAGTAATCACTGATACCGAGTAGCGATACCACGAGGGTGCTTTTGAAACTTACAGTTTCAGTTAACACAATAACAGTATTTAGACAAATATACTCCTTTTTTTTTGTCTTAGGTATCGGTGGCTGGTATCGGCAGCATTCAAGAGTAGATGATATAAGGCCAGAATCGGCCCGATACCGATACCTGGTAGTGGCACTAAACCCTCCGTGGCTCATCAAACTGTTGATGTTGCACTTTCTATGTCGACTTAACCATACTTTTTTGCTTCATCTCTTGCACCAGCAATAACAACCACCACTTGCTCGATTCCCCGACATCCCTTTTTTGTTATTCATTCCGTTCCTGATCCCCTGCCTTGTTTCTGCAAGGAGTGGGCGGAACCAAAGTGTCAGCACTGAGGGGAGACGCAAATGAAAACTATGAGGGTCTCTGGAGGCTGTAGCGTAAGTAAGTGGCGGGTGTAATTGAGGCTGCCCGCCCCCATCCCTCCCCGGGTGGATGGAGAGGGGGAGTCAGCTGCATCCTTAGTTCCATAGCTTAAGCAGCGATAACACACACACAAACATACATCAGCATTCTCCTCACGGCCACAAACAATATAAACAAAGGCAGACAAATGGGGAGTCACACACCTGTTTCCTACACACTTGAACACACACATACACGCTCAGCCACATCTGCAAAGCCTTGGGGGGGGGGGGGGGCTTTGACAAGCGCAGCATGAGGCAACAGTGAAAAAACACAGTGAATACTAATCGTGAGGGCATGTGACGGCCTTGAGTGACGTGTGTTCAACTGGCCTTGAGCGGGCTTCTCATCACCGAGCCAGTTGGCGTTTTTGTCACCGAATGTTCCTGGCTATTAATGCACAAGGTCAACACGGGTGCTTACAATATGTCAACAATAGAAAAAGTAGAATGGAATCCGAATGGAGAAAATAGATTTACATGTTTACTATGCATCAGCGTAGATGATGTGGAGGGATGGCGGTGGTCTATGTTTTCCGGCTTCTTTGCTACACCAGGCACAGGGTATCTTGAATCTGTTGTCGACAAGGTTATTGGTTAAGGAAAAGTGCTGAAATTTGAAAAATCATTTTCGTGAAAGAAAAAAAACAGAAAATGCTTAAAAAAAGTTTATTGCTGCAAACGTGTCACCCATTGATGCATTGTAGTTTACATTATTCCACAACACTTAATGCCATTTTTTTTTTTTTTTTTTACTTTACAATTGACAAATACTCCATATGGCAAAAAAATGATCTTGGCCCATTCACAGAATGCACAAATTCAAGCGAAATAGGTTAAGTAATGCAATATAAATATGATACTCCCCGTGGACCCTCATGAAGACGAGCACAATAGGAAATGCATGAATGGACTATGTGATTTCTCTGATGTAGCTTATGTAATATAATTTGTTGACCACAGAGAAATTGCAAATAACCAATTAGCTTAAAGCTAACTGACTAGCCACCAACTATCATAAATAAAAACAACAACAACAAAAACAATGTATGCCTGTTCTAAAGACATCTTTGAGAACTGGAATAAGAAAGAAGAGCCTCAATACTTAACGCCATTGTTGTGTCCTAGTCTAGTGATGTGGAATTTCCAATTAAAAAAAAAAAAACTCTCCTTGCACGCGCTACAAATTATCAGCCCACATATTTCAACCAAACCTCAATCAACCATCCTTTCTTTGGCTCTTTAGTTCTCAACGCCGGGATATTTTTGTCTCCACTCGCAACCACGGGTATGTTGCGAGTGGAGAGATGTGCAATGGGATCTTTGGACTTTACAAAACAAGCAGAAAATAAACAAAAAGGCAAGAAACCGTTGTGTCAGTATGCGCACGCTGGCGCAAGGGATTTAACAGCGAAGCGAAGCGAGGCGAGGCTGTCGTCTGGCTTTGTAACGTGAGGATGAGGAGGACATTGTGCTCTTCGCGGTGCGAGGAAGAGACAAAGTGACAGCTGGACGTTGCCCCTGTAGTATAAACAGTCACCCAAAGGCAAATGAGCTCCGAGCATCAACACGGGTCTGATGTGGTGGCATTTTCGCGGGTGACCCTCGCGCTGGCCCCGTTGTATGCATCATGCTGACTCAGCGTTCTGGAAAAGGGGGAACAGAAACCACAAAACCGAAAAGGGAGAGAGACTCTGCCTGCACTGACTGAAGATAGAAAATGACCTAGTTGACAAAAAAAAAAAAAAAATGTTTTAAGTCATATTTATAATTCAGTTTATTTAAGCTTGATGCTACAAAAATAAGCATCAACTTGTGGAAACGAAAAAGGCATTTAATGATTCTCCCCATTTTTTAAAAATAAATAACAAATTGAAAAATAACTAAAATAACCAAATGATACACCCGGGGTGGACCGGACATGTTTTGTCCACTCGCTTATTTGCTACCACAGCATATGGCAATGATGTAACCCTTTAAGCGGTTATTTGAATGCATACGGTTGACAGAGAATCTAACAATGTTCACAGATATAGATTCTTTATCCTCTGCAGAGAATCGGCATGACTGCACCTTACTGAGAAGCCGAGACCGTGTCCGTATAGCCGTGTGCCTGTGTTATAGGCTTCCGGAAAGAATTGGGATTCCACAATCGTGAAGGCAGATAAGAAGTTTTGACCAAAATATATATTTTTTTACAAATGGTACAACAGGAGAAGCAACGCAATGATTGAAGCAAATAATATGTCAATTTCTTTACATTCTATTTTACAATGTCATTACAATATGTTTTTACAAGGTAAAATATTATAAAGTGCTCTTTTTATTATTATTATTTTTTTTCAAAACACTCTTTTGGAGGAGGCTTTAGCGTATTGAAGGCATTCCTATTCATTTCAATGGAGAAAGGTGATTTGAAAACATGTATTTTAAGCAGTATAACTTTCCAATAAAAAAACGCAGTGTCGTTGAAAATAAAGCTTGTTTTGGCATCAAAGCGTCACCTGTGTTCACCCGGTAAATCTTGGAAAAGCTCCACCTTTGCAACACCCACGAAGCTCCACCTTTGCAACACCCACGCTCCTCCTTCTCTTCCTCCTCCTCATCAGCCCTCTCTACATTTTCACGCCGTTTGTGCAGAACTAAAGTGGGGATGAGTCATTTTGCAGCGGCACTCACGCAGCTGTCCTTCAGACCACCTCTGCGCGCGCACATGCACGCACGCACGCAGTTCGGGACCGACTGCTCGCATGAGGCTCAATGTTTGATTCATTTGAGCACCCACGTTCCATTCTAATGTTGTTTATTAACATCCGCAACTACAGTATTTCCCTAGAGAGGCTTTTTTTTTCTTCTTAATTTCCCTTGATCATCAGCTGAATGCCATTCAAAGCTTAATGAAGGTACTATTGTATTCTGTATGCAAAATATAGCATGTTGTGACGTCTGTTCACTTGCAGAGTGGTGTTTATTAATCTCATCATGTTCCGATGTTGCCTCAGAGTTAGGGTTGGGTGCTTTATTCAATCGCCCTTGAACCGGGAGGATAAATTAAAGCTTGCGGATATGTACTGTATGTTAAACAGGAATGCTGCAGATGCTTCCTTTGCCACAACTGTACAACCCGAGGAATCTATTTACATTCAGTAGGGGAGCTGTATTAAAAAAACAAAACGTCTTTAAAAAGGGGGGGGGGGGACATTTCCCCAAAATTAAGGTTTCCTTCTGTTTGTTGTGGAGGAAGGACGGAAGCAGAAGTGACGACAACCAGAGGGAACTCTGTAAATCCAGGTTATATCTGAAATTATTATTTTTTTAATGTCTTTTGCCTTTAAATGTAAGCTTTTAATCGTTGCCTTTCGATGTTGTTTAACAGAATTACCTTAGCAATGACAATGTAGGACACCTACACACTATAGCGTGTGCTCTCAGGGCTAACGGGAATACATGGACCAAGTAGGTAATCCCATCGCGCGCGATTTACAGCAAGGCACAGCATCGAATTGCGAACAATAACGCAAGGCTAAAAACCGCAGCCTATATAGCAGGGGTGTCAAATTCGTTTTTGTCGTGGGCCACATTTTAGTTACCGTTTCCCCTGGATGGCCGTTCTGACTGAAACCTCATTAAAAAGTCAAGAATAACGGTTTATTCAACTATTGTTTAAGTTATTGTAATGAGGGGTTTGGTACCAAAAAAAATGCTGACAATATGTCCCTTATTTATTACATATGAGAATTTTAAATCATGGTCTCGATTTTAGCAAGCATCATGGAAGTTGACATGTTTGATTTGCTTTTGCGGGCCACCTAAAATGATGTGGCGGGCCAGATCTGGACCCCCGGCCCTTGAGTTTGACACCTGTGCTATACTGTATACGTTACCCTTCTTACAATCCCGATGGGTCTCATCCCCACTCCATGTCCAGCAGTTCGGGCACAACACTTTCCACATCCTGAGCATCTGGCTCGTACATGTATGGTCCAACATACATCTTGTCTCCACTGTTTTGTACACTTTCCATAGTAAGTGTTTAATGACCTTACCCGTGACCTAAAAAGATTTTGTTTGGGATTTTCTAAAATTACTTCCCAGCTGACCTTCAAAAAAAAAAAAAAGTAAAATCCTGTGCCTGTGATGCTACAATCGGAAATTTAATTAAATTTTTTTATTGTTAGTCCAATCAATCAAAAACTGTCTGGTGTTTATGAAAACATTCGATTCAAAGATATTCATGTACGTGGATGAAATCAAGCTGCACTGACGAGTTCTGCCGTACCCCCCCCGCCCCCCGCCCTCGTCTCTTCACACTCTTATCATTTAATGAGCCTATTGGCAACACGCCCGCACGCATGACATTTCCGTGCGCGTTTGTGTCCATCTACGGCTCGCGATCGACCATTATCGGGTGGCAGGCGGCTTATGCGAATCAAGGTAAACACGGGATGCGACTGAAGAAAAAGGTCGCCGCCGATGAATTTCAATTAGCGGAGTTGCCGCCAGGAAATGGCAGCCGCCAATAATCTGGGTCCAAGCGTATCGGGTTTTGATTGACAGTTTTGCTGGGAGCCTATGGGGAGGAAGAAGAAATTGGAGCTAATGTGGCAGCAGCTTGGGAGGCAAATGTAAAATCAATAGAAGGGAGTGCTGTTATTATTTTCGCCTCAGCTGCATGTGTTGAGTGTCTTCCTGCGATATTTGCACACTGATGACTATCTTAAAGGACTATGATGCTGCTGCTTGCTGTTTTTTTCCCCCTCCCCTCATTCTGCTTTAATCGGATTAGCTTGCAAGCATTTGTGCGAGTTTAAAGTTATGTGGCAGGTCAGCGTCTGATTAGCGGTGAAGAATAACACCATTGGACACATGAGTGCACCCAAACTTCACATCGAAAATCAGCACCAAACAGAACTATGTTCCCATTTTCATGTCTTATACTGACAGCAAACCCATTCTTGAGTCTGTGTGGCTTATCTTCTACCGCTGATGGAGCCAGTGAAAAAAGATCGGTTACGCAGCTTTACTCAATTCTGACTCCCAAAAATGTGCGAGACAATACCAGCAGATATCAGCCAAGATGGCTCACTAAATATCTTTTCAAAGGACAGCTTTGAAATTATCTCGTCACATAAGCCTTGGTCTAACTTCTGTCAGTATAGTCTACATCCTCTTTTTGTTTTAACTTTGTGGTGAAGATTTGGATAAAACATTTATCTATACTGCTCCACCTACGGATGGTTGTGTCGATTGGGATGCAAAATTGCTCGTTCGATTAATGGAGGCAAAATGGAGCGATTAGTAGTGCTGCTTTTCTCTCGAAAGAAGATAAAGAGTACTTAGGCTAAAAGGCTGTTGGATTTCGACTTCAGTGTAGTACAACCAGTACTTGTAAGCCACTGACTGAGTTGGATGTAAAAATATGAATCCAAAATCGAAGATTAGCCTGTATTTCAATTTTGAGCTGAATTGAAACATATCTCTTCAAAGCTTTTTATTACGCTTTTATCGTCTTTTCTAATCTCGATCTTCAACTCAAAAACTATTCTGACATCAAATCCAAAGCGATGCAAGACCGCCATCTACATGGTATTGTTTACCCTTACAATAGTTAACAAACCTGAATGTCACAGACGAGCTTCTTCTATGCCAAGTACATTGTTGAATGTACTCGACCAATATTTGTGGTAAAAATCGACTGCGGTGAATGAGCGGCCTGTAAATACCTGCTTTCTTTTTTCCGTCATCAATAGTGAGTGCAACGGTGTTGAACCGACTATACATCATGCTCCTACAACTACTATTACGCATACTGAGAGGGCATCATACATATTTAATGCACATTAGCCTGTCTCTCAGCATTCACATAAGGCCTCAACTGAATACCCTCCGCATAAGTCTGCTTGGGTATAGAAAATAAATGTTTGTAGGAAGCGAAAGGGGGGTGGGGTGTAGGGTAGAACAGCAGATGGATGAAGAGAGCAGAGCAGCACATGTCAGCATCCGGCAGACCAGCCTCACACTGCCTGAGATCCCTTTAGTGGAAAAGATTGATCATCTCTGCAACAGACCGTCCACCATTGCAGGAGTATTGATTTTTACACTATGTAACATAGGAGAGGTGTTCTCTGCTGCACGCAGACCTTCTGTTCGGAGCCATAGCTGAGCAGAATTTAGCACCGAATTTAAAACGTTGGCTGTATTCTGTCCACTGAGCCACCTGGGTGAACCCTCGATGCCCTTGTGATCCCCACGCGGTAGTTGGATTTTCATTTGTGAAGCACGCAGAGTTCCACATTCTGCGCTGCTTTTCACTGCTCACTTAAGCTGAATTCCAAACCAATTTCTGTCCTTGGAGAGAGGCGGAATGAGAGAAAAGTTTCTGCTGCCTGGTTTATGTGGATTATATAATGCAATTCAACAGTCCATGTGGTGGTGTCTAAAATGATGCCCTTTATAAAACCTTCAGCCACGGGCCTCGCATCTTCCCGTGGGCTAAAAATCGGATGATTAAAAGTGTCGAAGAAATTAAGTTTTGAAAACTCCTCAAACAAGTGCTTGCGATGCTTTGAGAATTACACAGCACCACTGTTTTTCCAGTTTTATCAAGTGGATCTTAATGGGTTCCTGGCCTTGACAGGAGCACAGCTTAATGCTAATCATGCTCATCTTTCATTACATTCTGTCGACGCAAACAGTCAGCTCTTTGTAATGTTCAGTTTAGGCCACTGCTTTTTGAAAAAGAAGCAAAACATGGCCCTACATTACAATGTAAAAAAAAAAAATCTTCCTGGATCAGGCAACAGAGCTAATATTTGGGCCAGTTAGGTGGGGGGGGGACAAAATAAATAAATAAAATAGAGTCATACTGGCCCAAGAGGCAGGTCAGCCCTATCTGCCAGATGGTCAGTTCAGCCTTGACCACAGGAAGTCAATGCACTCACTAGGTGACACGAATATTTACAGGAAAGGCTCTCTAATTAGGCCCTCCAAGGCTGTCTGTTCACGTTAGTGTGCACGCTTCAGATCATGCAAATATGTTTGGAATAGATTCGCTTGTTTTGTAAAATTTAAAGTTGCCAAGTCAGTTAGGAAAATAAATAAACAACGCATTCTATACATATATTTTCCCTGTTTTGCAGTAATCTCAACTCAACTCAGCTTTATTTAGAAAGCACATTAAAAACGACCAGCGCTACATACAAAGTGCTGTACATGGAGTAAAAAAATAGTCATACAAAAACAAAGACAGTTACGAGACCGCTGGCCTCGATTTAGGTGCCAGTGGGGCCCGAGTCAGCAGCGTGTGATGCACAAGGGTCACTGAGACCAAACACGATAACTTCTGTTTTCTTTTCAGACGAAATTCAAGAAATTCAGTTCTATCCAAGCCTTGATTTTGACCATCTTTAAGTCCCTATCTTACTGAGTGCCACAGGTTTGTGAGTGTGTGTGCACTTAGTGAATGTTGTTTTTTCATCACCGTTTGTTCAAGGCTGCCAAGGGTCGCAAAGATGTTTTGACCGTCACAAACAGCTTTTGTGGTTGCATTGGAAATTTAAACATGTTCAAAATTTCCCGGCGACAAGAGTGGTTCCAACCTTTAAATCTGTTTGAAAATGCCGAACACCTTGCAAACCTTTGCTGCTCATTGAGATATGAGCTTAGAGAAGAAAGTACCCTTTTCGCTCAGCGGGACATCGATCTGACTGTCATCCAGTGAAAGGAAATACTTTGCTTTCTTAAGATGGAACCTAGGGGTTGCAAAAACAATGAAAACAGCTGGGGCCCCAAAATCGAACCCTGCGGAACACCATACAACAGTATCTATATTTATCAACAATAGACAGCTCATTCACCGGATTTACATGTTAGAACACAAGAGCATTGACGTGGCTTGCCCACTTATGTAAATATAAATCTTCTCGCGCGATGTTCTTGAGGCTGGGACAGGGACAACTACAATATACTGTACAACTGCAAATACCTCACACAACTCCGCACCAGAACTGCCTTCATGATGTCACATGAGTCAGCATATTGAAGCAGAGCCCATCTTAGAAGGGACTTCAATGCCAAAGTTGAGGATTCACACGATGACGTCGGCCCAAACCAACATATATTCGCGCTGCAGTGTCCCATTATGAAGCGCATTGCAGGTCACTTTTTCCCAAAAGACTGTCTCTGACATGCTTGGCCTTGGCATTTTCTACTATCTGGGTCAGCTCCCGGCATGGCAAAGACATCCTTGTGTCTTTCTTTCTCTGCTTGACATCTCTTCCTGCTGTTCATTTCTCTCTCTCTCTCTCTCTCTCTCTCTCTCTCTCTCTCTCTCTCTCTCTCTCTCTCTCTCTCTCTCTCTCTCTCTCTCAAAAGGACTCCCCCTCATTTCCGAGCAGAGGATCTAAAAATAGGAAGCATTGTTCTTCCTGTTATTTTTTATTCTTAAAAACAACACAATGATTGCCTGCGCTTGCACCGATTTAAACTTCCTCTTCAAAGTCATCAGTCAATCTAAGACCTCTCGGATCCCAACGTTGCTATCCGCGGTCCCGCCGGTGGGAGACAAACTCCAAGATCACCCTGACCTCCACAGCGAAGCACTTTGCACTCTTGTCCTCCAACCTCACCTTCAATTTCAATTTACACACACACACACACACACACATACGAGCGCTTCCTCTTATGTCCTACATTTGTGTCCACCCCTGGGAGGAAAGAAAATAACTCTCCTCAGCAGTAATTCAACCTACTTCTGCAAACAGCCCTGCGGCGTTAAGGTGTCATTTGTAAAGATGGATTTGCATCTATATTGTATTTGCAACCCTTGTCATATTATCTTTCGGTCACTACGCAAAGGTAATAATTAATTCAATGGAATGACAGATTGGCAGTGTAAGCACGCTAGTTCTCAAAAGAAAAGATTAATTAATCTGAACCAACTAAACCCATATCATTAAACATTGACATGGAATAATATCGGTGTATTCTCTAGAGTTCTCAATATGGGATAAAAAAACATTTTTTTAAAAAAAACATGCTTTTATTTATTTCTTTTTAAAAATTCAGATTCGATTCATTTTACATCATGTCATAGAGCGTAATTTTTAAATCATAAAGATGGTAATTTTGAGTGGGAGGGGACAATGCTTCATTTTAGTCGGTCTGTGGGTTTTATTTCTTTTATACGTACATTTAAGTGATCGAAGTGTTTAGTAAGGTAGCCACTCTAATCAAAACAGATTAAAAAATATATATTTCATATTAATTCATGGCTGTAAGACCAAAACATTTATCTATACTGGAGGACAATTTAATTTATTGCTTGTGTTTGTTAAAAAAAATACACAGGGGAAAAAAAAGAATCGCATATTACTTCGTAATGGCAATATTTAGACGGACGAAAAAAAAAATCATTTATTTTTCAAAATCATTCATCTCGAGTAGCAAGCATCAATTTTCCAAAAGCGTCAGCATGATAAGCACACAAGAATAATGATTATCTAAACAAAGAATAACGAGTCGCTGCGCTGATGGTTTTTGCCTCCGGTCGGTTTCGCCGGTCGCTTTGCCAGCCCTCTTGACGAGACGGAAGGCGCCCGGCCAAAGATCAGGCTCACGGGTATTATTTATAGACTTGAGTGGGCTTCACGGACGCAGGCGTGGAATGTGTCAGAGAGGAGAAACGCATCATTGATCAAAGCTCAGACACCAGTGTCTTTTTTTTTTTTTTTTTTTTTACCAAGGGAAAACAATAGCTTGTGGAGCGGCGGGTGAGCAACGTTGCTCTTCTTGCCCACACTGAGTCCCGGGCACCTACACAGGTGAGCGGGCTCCAATGAACACCTGCCAGTTCGAGCCTCCTTCCACTCTCTGTGCCGTTTGAATGGCTGCTGCGCTTTGGATGTTTAAAAATACACACATGGTAGGCGTTTGGAAAGTGAATGCACTCGGCATGAAGCTGCGCCGGCATATATTGTGTGGGCTTTGCACAAAAGCAGTCGGTGTGCATGTCAACACGTAAGAGGCATAAATCGTAGCTTAGAACATTTTTTTAGGCCCTTCAACCTTAAAGCAGATCTTGCACTTGCTTGTAGCGAAAAAGACACTTATGTTAGCTTGATTGATTTTTTTTTTGGGTTACGACGGGAAGAGAAACGGAACGGTAGCACAGAAACGGAACGATAAATAAATCGCAATTCAGATCGGTTGCGCGACAAATTTAGGAAAAAGAGGGAATGAAATGGAGTGCTTCCCTTTTGTGTACAGCAACAACATTTCATGACGTTTCGAAAAATTAATAAATACAAACCGCTGAAACTAAATTCTTCACTGTATGAATGACGATTTTGTTACAGCAGACTTTTTTTTTCCAAATGGCAGTTTAATTGGCGAAAATGACTCTGCACACTTTTGCTAACAGCCCGACACAGTTCCTACTGACCTTTTTTTTTTTTTTCCTCAACAAACCAGGCTACCTCAAATGTTCTCTTTTAACCGGCAAAATAGCTATTGCGGTTCTGACATCCCTTTGTCCCATAGTCGCTAACGTTTTGAGAGAAGCAAATGCAGTTTGCTGCTTTGCATAGTTTAAATGTAAGTTAAACCTTTCATGCACGCTGGAACCTGATAACATGATAAGCTGCCCACTGTAGTAACTGCTGTCCCTGAAAGGGTTAAAAATTAAATGGTGATTATTTAAAAATGGGAAAAAAAAAGATTTAAAAAACCAAATTCGAATACTTGATTATTCAATCGAATTTTCAGCAGGATATCAGAATCACAAAATATCCGATAGCCGCAGCCCCAATTTTAACAGTCTGTGATTACATAGTGTACTTTTAATGTCAAATACCTGCTCCACATGAATATCCAAGCTTGTCAGTGCTGGATTTGTATGTATGCCATCTTGAGAGAGAGAGGGAGAGAGAGATGTCTTATGCAGGATGTGTGCTCTGGAGAGGATATGTTTCTTTTGGACGGTCCTGCAGATTTTTCTTCAATACACGGCACTTATAAAGAGTGCAGAATGGAGAATATAAAAGCCAGTGTGAGGAGGATTGCAGTTCCGTGTGTGTGTGTGTGTGTGTGTGTCCGCAATGCAGACTGTAGTCAAGGTCAACGCTCGCGAGGCCACATTGACTAAAGAAGAACTGAGGCTGTGGTGTCATGCAGTCAGATATATGAAATGTAATGGAAAACTTGTGCTCGATGAAGGTTATTTATCATGTGATCAGACTTGCATAACCCCCCCTGATGTTTCTTGGGGTAAGGAAAGAAAAACACACGCGCGCACGCGCGCGCACACACATTTTTGGCTTGGTTTAGATAACATTTATTCGTTGGCTTTTTGCAGCGCAGTCGCTCGTAATCTTGTGGGAGCTTCTTATTTTATTGGAGCATTTGCGTCTGAGGTAGCGGGAGCCTCTGTGGCAATGCAAGCGGCAGGATGATATTTTGTTGGTCGTCAGCTTCCTGCCCAGCCTTAACTTCCTCT
Organism: Hippocampus guttulatus; assembly: GCF_054856545.1. Taxonomy (NCBI): domain Eukaryota; kingdom Metazoa; phylum Chordata; class Actinopteri; order Syngnathiformes; family Syngnathidae; genus Hippocampus; species Hippocampus guttulatus. The sequence goes on from NC_141276.1 coordinate 8,435,748, forward strand.
GTCTGGTTGCGATATGAGAGGCTGTACGGAGGGACCCGCAGGCAGCATGTGGTCGGCGCTTCAGCGCGAGACCTCGGAGTGGAAGTAGGAATGACAAAGATTGAGCACGTGTACAAGTAGGGTGTTGCTTCAACGATCCATGAAAAAGTTCCAACCAAATCGTTCAGAACTTCGAATAAAGGCAGGAGAAAGTTTTATATGGTTGTAAGTCACCAGTGGTTCCAATCAAGTATAGTAAACCAATAAAATATTTTATTTTTGACTTTATGAACAAAGAAAATGTCCCGAATTTTAAAAAATAAATAAAAATCCAGTCTTTTTCAGATTGTACCGATCAGCTGGAAATCAACTGGCTGGCCTTTCTAATGATGTGTTCTGAAAAACTCTGATTGGTTTTCATGTTAGTTTTAGTTATTTGTGATCCAGTGGTTAGAGTGTCAATCTCACAGTGCAGAGGCCGTGGGATCGATCCCGGCTCCGGCCTTCCTGTGTGGAGTTTGCATGTTCTCCCCAGGTCTGCGTGGGTTTTCTCCGGGTATTCCGTTTTCCACCCACATTCCAAAAACATGCATGGCAGGCTGATTGAACACTTGAAATTGTCCCTAGGTGTGAGTGTGAGCGCGGGTGGTTGTTTGTCTGTGTGTGTCCTGCGATTGGTTGGCAACCGGTTCAGAGTGTCCCCCGCCTACTGCCCGAAGACGGCTCGGATAGGCTCCAGCACTCCCCGCGACCCTAGTGAGGATAAAGCGGATTGGAAAATGGATGGATGGATGAGAGAGAGAGAGAAAGAGAGAGACACACATATATCCACTGCATTTCTTTCGAGGTAATGAAGAACCCTTCAAAGCCAATCCTGACTGTGATTATTCATCCTTTTTCCAAATTGTGAGACAGTAACAAGGGGATGAGTGAATATAATGAAAATATTTGAGTGACAACCAAAAGATGACGTGGGAGACCCAAACAATAACGTGAAAGGATATGCAAATGAACATATGTGAAAAGGAAGGATGACAAAACCCACGTGTCAACGCTTTGATCACCCGTCTTTGGGCAAACGTCTCACTCTGCAACATCTCTGGCAAACATTGAGTGGCCTTTCCTTGGAAAACTGTTCGGGAAATTCGGAAAACCACCGTGATAATGACGGCAGAAGAAAACACGAAGGAGTCATGAGTGTTTTGAAGAGAAATGGTGTGACCATTTTAATTGTACATACACAAGTTCATTTGTATCTTTGCAGATCTAGAAAAGCTTTTCAGATTGTAAATCGCTTTTTCGTAGTAGTGGCACCTATTTTTTTTCCGACACCTTACTTACTCACTCTGCCCACCTCACCCTCTCTCTTTTTAAATTTTTTTTATTTTTTATAAACTAGTCTTGTAGGCCGTGTCAAATGTCATTTTTAAGATATCGCTCGGGCCACTGGAAAACGTATGACGGGCCGCAAATGGCCCCCGGGCTGTAGTTTGGACGGCCCTAGTTTCAAGACTTTATGACAAATTAGACCCAGTTATCAGTACCCTGCTTAACCTTCACTTAACTTCTTTATCTTCCTCAACCCTGCAGTTACTCTGCATTAACTCATTCACTCCCAAAGACGTTTTTAAACGTCTTTTCAGACTTGGTCCAGAATTGGCTGGTACTGAATGAGTTTTAAGCTACTTGAAGTTTACATGAGAATCCTTGGGTCCCTTGAAAAGCACTTTATAAAAAGCATGTTTTTATTCCTAGTGGTTCTTGAAAATGAAGTTGAAATCATTTTTTTGTTGTTGTTTTAAAACTCATTTGTAAACAAATGATTCCTCATGCAGCTTTCTGTGGTCTGGGAGGTTCTCATTGTGTTTTAGGACAACCAGACACATTAATTAAGTGGGCGCCCAGACGAGTGAGGAGGCAAATGAGCGACCTTCAAAACATCCCCCGCTGAATTAGCGAGACAATCAACAGCGGGGGGTGAGGGGGGGGGGGGGGGGTTTGCGAGGCAACTCGGGGACAAACAAGCTCTTCCTTGTACCTTTTCCCGTGTTATGATTTAAAACAGCTTTCACGGACCTGGCATCACGACAATGTCCGAGACGGCCCGGCTGATAAGAGCGCGAGTCGACCTTGAATGGGTTTTGAAATGGACCGTACTCAACCCCGCTGCTCGGCAACACGGCTGCACACGACCACATATGTACTCACCTGACAGTTTTTTTTGTTTTTATTTCCTGCAGGGAAAATAATTGCCCCCACGGCTAATGCAAGGTCACTGAAAAGAACCAGAGTGGCGGCTAGGGACAACAAGGGATGCGCGGTGAGGGCGGGCACAAGTGAGCTCCACAAACGCAGTGGTCGGAAGTAACAAAGTACACATACATTGTTACTGTACTGCATCCTTACTTTGGATAACAATTATTTGTACTTTGTAATGTTTGGGACTTTTTCTTTGATGCCCTAGGGGTATCCTGGGGCCTGAAAACCAAAGATAGCAGCATCATGGAGGAATGTGAACGATGGAGCATAAGTATAGGTGACACAACGGATTAGGACAAAGAAAGGGCAGTGTTAACATTAACTATTTTGTCACCAAATTATGAAAATGGTATTCTATATATTTGACAATACAGTGGTACCTCTACCTACAAACGTCTCTTCATACGAAATTTTCAAGTTGTGAACGTCTCAACAGTATGTGTAAAAATACAGTATGTGCTGCAAGTCGAACATCGGAGTTTCCTGAACGCAACATACTTAAAGCTGCTCTGCCATTGGCTATTACCTAGCATCTTCCTGGCATCCCGTTGGCTAAGAGGGACTTCTACCGTGTGTGTCCATGTGTGTAGATCGATAGATATGTTTCTATGCAGCGTCCTTGTCATTCGCCCCTCGGGCCATGAGGTGTTCCGATAGTTTTACATGAATGTGAATCACCCAGAAAAAGTGTTCACAAGCGATCACTCACTAGGCTGATGTTTGCCTTGGACATTTTCGAAGGATTGCTAAAAACAGACAAAAGCAAACGTCCTTGGATCAGTGCTTTCCAAAACGCCAGGCGAAAACCACTTCTGAGAGAGAAAAAGGGCAAAAAAACAATAAGGACGCAGTTAAACGTTAAATGACCAATTTTATTCTTTACGCTATTTGTAGTTTTTTTACATTATGCACAACTCTCGTTTATCATGCAATAATCTAATTGTAACATGTATTTGTGACGTATTTTGATGCATATTTATGCTTTAGGAAACATTTATGTCAGAATTTTCGAGGGGCTTGGAACGAATTAGGGCATTTACATTGAAAAGGCGTCTCTACTTACAAAATTTCAAGAAATATCTTCCAATTAATTTTGTAAGTAGAGGTACCACTGTATATAATTGTTTTACATTTGTACTTGGGTGCATTTCACAATCAGTTCTTGTCTTTTTACAAGTTTTTATTTATTTTATTTTGATGCAAGTATCTGTACTTTTACTCATGTAAGGAGTGTGGGTACCTTGGTTGCGTCTTTTCAAATGCAAAACAGGAAGAAAAAAAAAAAGGGCGCAGTGTGATTTATTGCCCCAAGATCATAAATATATTGGTCGATCCTCACGACTGGCAGCGAAAGCCAACAGACGTTTCGACACCGACGCCGTGACTGTGCAAAGTAGCCAGACCGGACTGCGGCGCTCGTGTTTGCCTTATGTGCTTTGACAGCTCGATAGCATTGACCTCCACTCTCTCGACGGGCCCGGTAATTAGCAAGATTGCTCGTTGTGTCTTTTTCTTTTACAAGGTGCTCTGGAAGCTTTCCATTTATTAGCTGCGTGCACACAAAGTTCTAACAGACAAGCGGGAGACTCGCAATCCAGGCAAGGGGACCTAGCGTCAAATAACCTCCCGGATGGAAGTGTAAATCCATTTTCTGCAAAGAACGGGGCAGGTGTTGAGGCATGTCTCTAGTCACATGTTGTTGTGGGGGTTTTTTTCCCCTCCCAGACCTCTAACAGCCATTCACACATTAGCTACCGCACTAAGATGTTGCCACGTGCTGCACAATGTGCGGCGGAGATAACTGAGACTTTAGGCTTCCGCCCATTCGACAGATTTGGGTGACAAATGGTGACAAGGCCGCTCTTGCTGCTACTTGCTGCCTTGCTGTCTTCCGTTACTCCCTTCCAAATCTCATGAAGGAAATATTTCAAGACTGTGAAGCAGGCGCCCAGTTGTTGGAAGTCGCTAAAATATTATCATGTAGTGTAGGGTGTTAAATGTATCACAATATAGGTAAGTCATATCAGTCTATTGATATATATTGAAAGATAAACTACAATAGAACACAAATATCCAGAGGAAAAATACTGTTCATTATTGCCAAAAGACATGTTGTTGTTTTACCTGATTGTGATTTTAAGGCTATGCTGAGTGTTAGCGCCTGCTAGCATCCAAGCTAGCTCATCAAAGACAGGGTAGTCCTTGACTTGTACTCTATAAATCCATCTAGAGATGTTAAATTCCACAATCTAATCTCATTGCAAGAGTTGCGCAGAGGTGACGGGTCATTTATTTGAACAAAAGTAAAGTCACACTTTCATTTGGCGTGAGTATGCTACAAAGAAGTGTGTGCTTGCGTGCGCGCACTTGGTTGGTTCAAGCGGCTTCTTCGTTTGGGCACTAGACAGACGAGCACTCAGCGACTCGGCTGCACTCAAAACACCCATTTGTGCTCAAAATGTCCTCTTATGTGCTTGCGATAATGGCACAGATCTACCGTCGTACTGTAGCCGCTTATCTTGAAACACATTTTAAATTGATATTGATCACGTGTTGATCTCGATACGTCTTGATATTAAATCATCAGTATTGTTTTCTCTCTTTGTCATTTTTATTGTGGTGAATGAGTCAGGAGGCATGATTAAAACAATAAAAAGGCTCAAGACAACCAGTTGGTCCTCTATCTGCGTCCCGCAGTGGTGCAAGCTTCAGGTCGCTGCTAAATTGGGTTTCCCACCAGTTTCAGGTCAAAGGCACAGAGTCCACAGATCTGCCCAACTTGGTGTTGGATGTTGTCGCACACCTAAAGATTTGCCATTATAAAATTGTGAGCATTTACCACTCTCGCCCCCAACTGTTTTCTGAGGAGAACAAAATCACTTTCAACTCACCCCACACCACAGAATAATCGCTCAAGTGTCAGCCATCAATTCCACACAATCAAGAGAATTCTTAATCATCCATTCACCGACTGAGGACAGTTTAGTCTGGGGTTTTTTCGGATGATTTCATTCCGTATAAATAAATGGTGGACCAGAAACAGCTGCAGCAACACATTCGGTGACTGGGCTGAATCACTTAGCGGAATAACCTTGATGTTTTATATGATTGAGCGGCAGCTGCTTATCTTCTTTGTATTTGTGTCACCTTATATTGCATTAGTCTCGCATTTAGATGGACTCCTGTAAATTAAACCACTTTATGTTTCAAAAATCCAGTATAAACGTGCTTAGTTGCCATACCACCTACCATAAGTGTTCGTTGCGTCTCCCCCTCAAAGCCCCCCCCCACCCCACCTACCCAATGACGTGGGTTTTCCTCCTCAGCGTGATTCAATTTGCTTTATTGGCATTGAGGTTGCACAGCATGTCTAAAACATCTAAACAAATCAAGTTATTCAACTCATTCACCTCACCCGTTCTCTTTCTCAGTCTTCATCAGTCACTTCACCTCCTACCCGCCACCCTGTTGCACACAAACATTGTTAGCATAGATCCACGTCACCTCTCTTTCTTCCTCTCTACCAACAAATGCTACAGTCCATGCACTTTTTTGGGGGAGTGCACTCAATTAGGGTTGAAGGATAACCGCCTTGGGTTCAATGTGGCAGGTTACGCGCCAATGTGTGATTGTCGAGGGGGTGGCGTGAAGAAGTGTGGTTGTGCCTCAGGGTTACGTGGTGGGTCAGTGGGGTGGTGGTTATTCTGATGATGACCTGTAAAGTCTTTTGGAGTCATCCATCCATCCATTTTCGGATGCGCTTATCCTTTCAATCAGCCTGCCATGCATGTTTTTGGAAAGTGGGAGGACACCAGAGTACCCGGAGAAAACCCACACTGGCATGGCGAGAGCATGCAAACTCCACATAAGAAGGCTGGAGCCGGAATCGAACCCTGCATCTCTACACCGTTAGGCCGACGCGCGCACCAGTCGACCACCCGGCCGCCTCCGTTTCTCCATTTTATGTATTACGGGACGAAAAAGCTGATTGTGATTTTTACGCTCTGACGTCTTGATGTGATTTGATCGCACCAGTAAGACCGGAGGGCTCCTCGCCATCTGCACCTGTTTTCTCAACTCCCCACCGCTTCTGTCGCCACGTCTGTCACTGACGAGTTTTCCGAACCAAGTCAACCGCGTGAGGCGCACAGCGTAAACAACCACTTCGAAATCTGCTTTTTCTCCGCACCTTTGAGCATTGACGCATCAAAACACATTGCTCAGCCATCATGTTGAATCAAGTCAAATGTTCAAGGCGTCTTTGTTGACGGTCTCAGTTGGAAATATCCATTCACCTCCCGACTAGGGTGAATGATTTCCCTTCACGAGGTCCACCTCCTGAAGGAATTTCTATTCCTTCTGATGCCATCAACCAGATTAGTACACAGACTCTCAAAGTTTAGTTTGAGTCAGAGTTTGCTAGTGTAGATTTGTATTTTCCGTTCAGGCAGCCAAATAAATCACGTCAAGTCAAAATTCTTTAAATAGACCTTTAATCACAGAAAAGTCTCAAAGGACTTCATTTTGTCCACAGTTGACCAAGATTAACAACCGCCCCTGATCTTAACCACGGGGAGCGCGTGGTTAACCAAACAAACAAAAAAACTACAACATCCATCATTAAGACAACCACAAAACAACACGGATTGAATCACACATCATAGATCTCATTGAATTATATTCCAGTTCAAATTTTTCACACAGTTATTTTTCTTTTATCATTGCTTCGAGGAAATGATTCAGGGCAGAAAAAACAAAAATCCCTAACCCAGGAGCGTCTTCAGAAACATACTCCTCATCAAAGTTGAAAAATAAGATTCAACTTAACGATTGGAGCTCAACTAGCATGGCTGCCTCACATTCAAAAGAGCGCCGCCTCCCAAGTTCTTATTCCAACTTGATCCCTCTGTGTGATGTTTTCTCCCAGTACCCCGGTTTTCTTCATATCATTTTTTTTCCTCCCTTCACACTGAGGTTTACTTATTAATCAGGGTGATGTACTGGACCTCATCTTCCCTGGACTGTCAGGAGGAAGATGGATGGTTCAGAGGTGCTCCGGTGTGCCTTAAGTCGAACGATGTTCTATGGGCAGATCCATCAGATCCGTACAGGCATCAGCTGTTGGAAGGAGGCTATGTACAGACATATAGTAGTTGTACCAGTATTTATAGTGGTCATTCTTTTCCCTGTAAACTGCCCTTTTCTGTTTATTATTTTTAAAGTGAAACTGGAAAAGGTTTTACACTGATTTCGGAGTTTTTAATCGCCTTTAATCTTAGCAATATAAACTGACATCTTTGACTTATTTGCCGTTTTACGGAATTTGGCACATTTTCCATTTTCTTGATTTCGACTGTGATGGTTTCTGTCAGGTTTTCAGTAAAAGGTCAGCAGAGCCCATCATCATTTTCCAATTCCATAGAGACTGAACATCCCTTTGAAAATGACATACTGTCGAGCTCTCGTCATGCCAGATACCGGGACTTTGATGTGTTGTGTTTTTAACTGAGTTGAACATTTAGCTTTATAGAACTCATTTTCACTGCTTTTGTTTACAGGACGGGTCCAAACAGAGGCAAGTGAGGAAAAAGACCGTCTCCTTCAGCTCCATGCCGAGTGACCGCAAGATCAACAGCACAGCGGCATGCATGGCTTTCATGATGGAGGGCTGCGAGATGAAGAAGGTGCGCTCCAACTCCCGAATGTACAACAGATACTTTCTGCTGGATCCGGACATGCACTGGCTCCGCTGGGAGCCCTCCAAAAAGGACTCCGAGAAGGCAAAGCTCGAGATCAAGAGCATTAAGGAGGTCCGATTGGGGAAGAAGACTCCGGTCCTTCGCAGCAATGGTCTCTCTGATCAGTTCCCAGATGAATGTGCCTTCTCGATCATCTATGGGGACAACTATGAGTCACTGGATTTGGTTGCTAGTACGGCGGATGTGGTCAGCACCTGGGTGATGGGCCTGCGGTATCTGGTGTCTTACGGCCGACACACCGTCGACATGGTAGAGTCCGGCCAACCGAGTGTACGGACATCTTGGATTAGCTCAGTCTTTGAGTTGGCGGACATGGAAAATGATGGACACATTGATCTTTTCAGGGCCACTCAAATTATCAAGGGCCTCAACCCCGGAATGAAAGAGGCAATGATAGAACTTAAGTTCAAAGAACTCCAGAAAGCTAAAGACCAATACGGTGAGGCAATTAACATGGACACATTTGTGGAGGCCTACTGTGAGCTCTGTACACGTCCGGAAATTTTCTTCTTGCTGATGCAGTTCTCCAGTAACAAGGAGTACTTGGACTGTAAAGACCTCATGTTATTCGTGGAAGTAGAGCAAGGTGTAGAAGGTGTAACTGAGGACATGTGCAGGCATATGGTTCTAAAATACGAGCCATCGGCCGAAGGCAGGGACCGGATTTACCTGTCCATTGATGGTTTTACTCATTACCTCCTCTCCTCTGAGTGCCACATCTTTGACCCGCAGCACAAACGTGTTTGCCAGGATATGACTCAGCCCCTGTCCCACTACTACATCAACTCTTCACATAATGCCTCTCTTCTGGAAGACCACTTCTGGGGTTCATCCGACATCAGTAATTACATTCGCGTTCTGAGGATGGGTTGTCGCAGCATCGAGGTCATCGTCTGGGACGGCCCTGATAACGAACCAGTGGTGTACGTTGGTAGCTCTGTGGCCTCACAGCTAGCGTTCTCCAAGGTCTTGGATATCATCAACCAATATGCTTTTGAGAGCTCCGAGTATCCGCTGATTCTCTGTTTAGTCGCTCATTGCTCCATCCCTCAGCAGAGGGTTATGGCCCAACACATGAAAAAGATTCTTGGGGACAAACTTTATGTGGATTCCCCCAACAAAGAAGAACACTACCTACCCTCTCCCGAGAAACTCAAAGGTAAAATCCTTCTCAAGGGCAAAAGGCTAGAGCCCAGCTGCACGGAGTCAGAGGGTGATGTGACAGAGGAGGAAGAGGGTCTAGAAATGTCCAGACGAGTTGGAGTCGATGACAGGGACCAGCTAAACGGCTTGGGTTGCAAAAGACTCCGTCTGTGCCAGGAGCTCTCGGAGCTTGTGTCTCTCTGTAAATCGGTACAGTTCAGGGACTTTGACACGTCAAAAAGGGACCAAAAATACTGGGAGATTTGCTCCTTCAACGAGGTTGACGCCAACAGGTTCGCCAATGAGTTTCCAGAGGAATTTGTATGCTACAACAAGCGCTTTCTCTCCAGAGTGTACCCCACCCCGATGAGGATCGATGCCAGTAACATGAACCCTCAAGATTTCTGGAAGTGTGGCTGCCAGATTGTGGCCATGAACTACCAGACACCTGGCCTGATGATGGACCTCAACCTTGGCTGGTTCCGACAAAATGGCAACTGCGGTTACGTGTTGCGGCCAGCCATCATGAGGGAGGAGGTCTCCTATTTCAGTGCCAATGCTCGGGATTCCCTGCCAGGGGTTTCCGCCCAGCTCCTTCACATAAAGGTCATCAGCGGGCAAAACCTCCCCAAACCTCGTGGCTCCGCGGCTAAGGGCGATGTGGTCGAACCGTACATATACGTGGAGATTCACGGCATCCCGGCTGATTGCGCAGAACAACGAACCAAAACCGTGTCCCAAAATGGCGACAACCCCATTTTTGATGAGAGTTTTGAATTCCAGATCAACTTGCCCGAATTAGCCGTCCTCCGCTTTGTGGTGCTGGATGATGACTACATTGGAGATGAGTTCATTGGCCAGTACACTATCCCGTTTGAGTGCCTGCAGCCCGGCTACAGGCATGTCCCGCTACAGTCTCTGACAGGGGAGTTCTTACCCAACACCACCCTGTTTGTCCACGTGGCCATCACAAACAGACGGGGAGGAGGAAAGGCCCATAAGAGGGGAATTTCAGTCCGAAAAGGTCGGAAGGCCCGAGAATACACCACCACCAAGACGACAGGGATCAAAGTGGTGGACGAACTCTTCCGAGCGTCAACCCAACCTCTTCGGGAGGCCACAGACCTCAGAGAAAATGTACAGGTAAGAGTAAACTCGTTCAGATCTGTCACACTGAGCATTTGATGTCTTCTTTACCCACCCACCACCTTGCTTTTTCGTTTCATCCCAGCTCTTCCAATGCAGCAGGTGACAGATAATTACATCATAAATCTTGTCAGAGGAGAGCACCATCCTCATCCTTAGCGTCTAAGGAACAAGTACTATTTCAAAAAACAAAAGAGAAATAATTATCATTTTCACTGATAACTTAAGACAGGCAATGCCAAACTTCCTCCCTCACTAAGTATACGACATGATTCCAACTTGATGTGAAGTGTTCCGACAGGACTTCACTGTTGTGCACGGAGCCTCGTGGCTAATTGCACTCCATTAATGTTGCGTAAGAAAGCAGTAATACTGCGACAATGGTATGCAATTAGTCAGTGTATGAATAGTGTAATCATTAATGAGGGAGAATTACCGTGAAAGGGAACATGGTCTCCGTTGCTAAGCATTCCGAGAACCGCTTTAAAAACTCCTCCCAAATTTGAATAAGCCCAAGTAAATGTCTCCATCGATGCAGGTTATAAATGCATGGCTAATATTTGTGCACCGCACAGCATCATTCATCATTGCATCGCATTTATCACAGAATGTGTGGGGTTTTTTTAAATTCATGGAAATTAGCAGTAGGCAGACCATTGCTACGTTACTCCCAATCAAACGACGCTTGCCGACTTTGCTACTCACAAAACCAACTTCGCCTTTTCCTTTTGAAATGGAAATGCATGTTTTTCAAATGAGATGATAAAAGACAGCGGGAAGTTGAAAAGATCTTGGTGTTCAATAAATAAAAGAAAATGCCTTTTAAATGGAAAAAACGAAAAGAAAAAAAAACACGTTGGCCAAAGCTTTGTAGTGGCCAGTTGTGTGGAGCCTGTTACTTGGATCTAGATTATGCCGCCGGGCTGAGAGCCAACAACCCAGATGGCATCAACCACCACATCTCTGGAGGGTTTCTTCACTCGGACTGTTTACTGAAAGTAAAGATTAAATCTTAAACTGAAAAAGATACTTTTTTTTTTTTTGCACCAAATTATAAACATCTGTTGGCATGCGCTCATTGTGCTAAACAAAACTGTTGATGTCAAAATATTTTATTACAGCACTAAAATAATTTTGTTCTGACAGCAAACCTTCCAAATTTCTCTCTCCTTTGTGTTCTTTGTGAATGTTATTTCTTGATTTTATTTATTTTTATTTTTTTACTTAAATGTTTCTCCCAAGTGGCCTGGTGGTCCAGCGGTTAGAGGTACCGGTTTCAATTCCAGCGCTGGTCTCCCTGTGTGGAGTTTGCATGTTCTCCCCGGGCCTTGCACGGGTTTTCTCCAGGTACTCCGATTTCCTCCCACATTCCAAAAACATGCATGGCAGGCTGATTGAACACTCTAAATTGTCCTTAGGTGTGATTGTGAGCGCGGATGGTTGTTCGTCTGCGTGTGCCCTGCAATTGGCTGGCAACCGGTTCAGGGTGTCCCCCGCCTACTGCCCGAAGACAGCTGGGATAGGCTCCAGCACCCCCCGCGACCCTTGTGAGGATAAGCGGATCAGAAAATGAATGAATGTTTCTCCCAATTGCAAACAAAATAATAAACGAATGCAGACGTGTCTAATTGACAAAAGAAACATCACCCACCGAGAGGCAGATGTGTGAAACTACTCTGATAAAAAATAAAAAAAATAAAAATTGAGGCTAAGTAAATGAAAAATCGGCTGTCACCTGCGTAGCGCTTTTCCACCTCGGGAAAGAAAACCAATGAGAGTAGCTGCACTATTACTCCAATTTAGTGGGTGGCGCTAAAACGAAGACAAACCCTCGTTATGAAGTGTGAGTATTTGAGTGCCCAATTTACAGATGGAGCGTCGTATTTCACAGTTTGAAGGATGATTGTGGAGAGTTGGCTGCCGTTGCCTCAATCTAAACAGTGTTCTCTTATAGGCTGATCTGACATACACCTCCTCGCAATGCTATTTCCCCATTAAGGGGGAGCGCGGGGGTGGGAAACATAGGAAGAGAAACAAAAGAAGTGTTGTCAAGGGGATACAAAGCTTCCATTGGGAAAATGTGGGAAGGGGGGGTCAAATGGGGAGCGGAGAGGAGTTGGGGCTTAGGAGAGGGGTAATTAAAAACACAAGCCTCTTGTTGCGTTTCGCAACACCACTGTGGATTTAAATTGCACAACAGAATGAACCAAAAACAAATGCACAACTAGTGCAAATGACTGAAGTTCTACGAGTGCACTGGGACAAGCGTAATCAGGCGGCACATGTAAATATGTGTTGGTCCGACGAGTCATTTAGTGGCTTGAGGTGCTCACCGTGGTCCAGGTTCAGCATACAGATGACGGCATCATTGTTCCCTGGGCCACCGCAAAGGTGGCGCAGTGACACAGCATGTCCTCCTGGGATGTGGACCAGATTTTTCTGCAGGTCCAGCTCGGGGAGACAGACGTTTCCCACAGCGTGGGAGCGTGGACTGGTTCTTAAATACCAACACGGCCTGGTTGCCTCAAAGGTTGTTTGCTCGCAGGGCTCTTTTCATCAACTTGCCTTGTCTTTTTGCTCCAGTTTGTTCTTCTGGCTATGATTTAAATCAGGGGTGACTGATGACATGCGCACAAAGATGTATTTGATCTTGTGTGCCAAAATCAAGCCGGAAGATTCTTAAGGCCTAGATATCAGATCCAGTGCGATAACTGCAGAAAAAAAAATCTCATTAAGTTAGATTTTTAAACTATTTGTTTCAATTCGACACGTTTGATACCATTGATACCACCAAAAAATGTGAAAGAAAGACCTTTCTTTTTGATGTAGATGATGAGTCGCCAATTTGTCAAACTCCCACAGTATAGCGCCATCTACTGCCAAGGAGGACTTGATGTCTGATTTATTTATTGGCTCTACATGTTGGTGATTGCTGTGTTTTGGCTGGCAACCAGTTCAGGGTGTACCCCGCGGACAGCTGGGATAGTCTCCAGCACACCCGCAACACTTGTGAGGAAAAGCGGATCGGAAAATGGACGGATGGATGGTTTCGGTGATTGGTATCGGAGGTTTTGATAAGTCCCCGATACCTGAAAACAAGGCCGGTATTGGCCTTGCACGATATCGGGTATCAGTACTCGCCAATCCATAATTTTATCACAATACCCAAGCAGATTTGACACATCTCATTTCTTGTCTCGTGCAAATCAACTTTACGCACTGCTATATGCTGCTTAGCCAATGGTGAGTCCGAACTCACTGCAGCCTTACTTACCTTTTGACTTTGACCGTAGTTCTGTCTTTTTGCAAGATAAAAAAAAAAAAAAACTGTTCATGTTTTTCTGTTTTAAAGCTGCTCTCTTAACATGTGTGAGCCATAATCTAAAAAAAAAACAACAACGAAAAAACAGCGATACAAATGATTCTCATAAAGCCACAATAAATTCTCATTAAGAAAAGAATGGCATTTAGCAAGCTGTCAGGAACGTTGCTCTGCTAAAATGAAGCTGATTTGTGGTGCAATATCAATGGAATTACAGAAAATGAAGCCCATTTGTAAGACGACAATTACAGAGTACCGGTAATCGAAAATGAAGCTAAACAAGAATGACTAACTGTGCTTGTTCTGCAGCTGCTCCAAGCAGCAGCAGCAGCGGCGACGGCAGTGTGACTTGAAGACAAGTGCCGTCATTTCATTGTCGCCATTAGACAAATAAGCAGCGCTTTCTGTTTTTTTTCCTGTCACTAAATTGTCTCCTTCAAAGACATTTGGAACACTGCCACTTCTTCTAAGTGCATTACCTTTATAGGAATTCCATTGTTTTTGGCTCACAATCACAAGGTCAACAAATATCAATTGTATGCACGTTTGTTCTTTTCTCCGCAGAACGCCGTGGTGTCCTTCAAGGAGCTCTGCGGGCTGACGCCGGCCGCCAACATGAAGCAGTGCATCTTGACCGTGTCCACCTGGCTGATGAACAGCGAGCGCTCTCTGCGGGTGACCGTGGACCTGAGCGAGACCTACCCCACCATGGAGGCCCAGGGTCTGGTTCCCGAGCTACTGCGCAAGGTGCTCAACGCTTACGACATGGTGAGTGAGCATGTACACGTTCATTTCTAAACTTCCTGATCTTGCTCGTTGAATGAGATCCAAGATAACTGTGACCAAATAGTGGCTTTCAAATTCGCTCCCGTCTCCTGCTTTCGAAAAATCAAACCGTTCAATGTCATGCGATGAGCTCCAACTTTCTTTGTGGCTAGATGATCCAGACCAGCAGAACACTGATCGAGTCGGCTGACGTGGTCTACGCCAAACTTGTGCAAGCACAGCGTGCAGGTATGAATAAAAACAAAGGACCGAAATGAGTGCGTTAAGTGTATTGTATTGCAGTTTGCTAAAGTTGTGTAACTACTAGCAACTGATGACACTTAAGCTATAAGCAAGTGGCAGCGGCACAAACAAACGAGGCGCGGTGGGGGAGGGCTCTCACCTTCCAGCTATTTGGTGCTCAATGTGAGTGACCGCACACATGACGAGGGAACAAAAAAAAAAAGATCATATCTGCACTTACTGCTCTTAAAGCATGTGGTATTGCACACCGCACGCATAGCCATACCTCCTCCAAACGAGGAGTCTGTCGCAGTACCAAGACTGACCTGTGAGAGGCAGCACGGTACCCCAAGGCACTCAGTCTGCCGGAAAATTCAAAGCCGAAAAACACTTGTAGCAGAAGAAGAAATAGAAGCAGCCAGGCTAAATGCTACCCTAGCTAGTCACGTCTTTGACCAATGTCTTCTCGCAGACAAAATAAAATGTCAAATATTAGCAACTTAGCAATATTGTCGCAACATTTAGCGACTTTTCCGGCCCCTGTGATGACAATTTCGAGAGAAAAAAAGATTAGGGACAAATGCGGTCCTCATGTTGGCGGCGTTATAATCATTTGGGAGTTCTAATTAGAAATGCCAAATATGAGTTAGCTTACAATGTCAGCGCACTTTAAAGCTGTTGAAACATCGGTGCATGTATTTTGTGTTGATTAAATTGTGGTGTCATTGTTGAACCTGCTTTTAATTTATGAACCATTTCTTTTTTCTATACTATGCGTGAACACGTAGCAGCTTATTCAAGCCAAATAAATACATTCCAGTCCATTTGGAAGACGAATGGCATTAACGTGACAACTTTTACAGTTTGCCCGCTGAAATTCTTTTTGTACAATTGCGCACTTGCATGCGTTTGTTGCGGAAGAAGCTTACTAGATCTAGAACATCGCTGACAGGCTGCAAATAGACACGAACAACACCATTTTCTTGTTCATTTTCACGTCCTCGCGGCGGAACGGTCACTTGTTCCCCGGTGTCTTTTGTCCTCAGCGCGTATCTACTCGCCCGCAGCCCACGCTAACGACGAGCGCCATTGTCAACGGCCCGTCGTGCCCGTGAATCAGTGCTGAGTGTTGATCACGTCAGTGGGCAGGTGAACACAATGCGCGCGCAAATATCACAAAAGGGACAGCAGCAGAGAGAGAAGGGAGAAAGAGCACGGGTCGGTTTGGAGCGTGGTGAAATGAATAGCTGCGGCGGGATGTGGGGTGGGAGGGGGGCGCCGTGAGGATGAAAAGCACTTCAATTGAGGAGGGGGGTGAGGAGAAAGAAAAATCACAACTACATTAGTTTTCAAAATCGTTCGACCCCATCGGCGATGTTGCAACACGGTGCAATTCAAATTTGGAATCACCCACAAAACCAGTGGCTGACGGTCGGCCCCGATGGACCAATTGGGGGGACAATCAATTCATTAAAAAAAAAAAAACTGAATTCCTGTTTCAATGCTGATTGGCTGGCAACCGGTTCACAGTGTCCCCCGCCTACTGCCCGAAGACAGCTGGGATAAGCTCCAGCACCCCCCGCGACCCGATTCGGAAAATGAATGAGCGAATGAATGTTTCAATGCTAGTGTTGTCTTTGAGGTCTTCCAAGTGGAGTACAACATCCCGTAGCACATATACTCAATTAGACAGCAAACGAGTTGAGTGCACTCACTTTCTTCCACACGCAAATCAATGAATCCATTACGTTCCCATTTATGTGTAGAGTATAGAGACACCCGTCATTTTATTTTATTTCTGTAACGAAAGCCCAAATTGAAGCAGAAGAGCTGGCCCGCCCGCTCATATTGAGACGGTCTTCCCGAGTCCCACAAACTAATTTAAGCCTCCGAGCCGCATAAAACATGTATCGCCCGCGCGACCCGAAAGAGCCCAGACATCGGCGCCAGCACAATTACGTTGCCATGCGGGCTGAACATTGAGACTTCAGTCGCAGAGCTGTCCCCTGGGGGCCAAAGGTCCCTGCGGTGCCGCATTGCCATTGTTTTCAAAGGGGATGAGTGTGGAGTTAAGCAGAGCTTGAAGCGTCTCAGCAGACTCGGGAGGGGAGGCCGCTCAGCTTGATACTCTGCAAGGATGGCTAACATATTTATTTTTTTCCTTTTGGAGTGGCCCCCCCCAGCCTTTTTCTTGAGGGTGTCGTCCTTACAGCCCGACTGGGATAAACAAGTAAATGTTTCTTGGTTTTGTTTTTACTACCGAGCGATGCAATGGTCAGCAAAGAAAGCAGAGTAACAATAGGGGTGTTCACACGGCAAGATTTGGTCCGGTGCTACGACGGGGCTGCCCCAGTAGAGCGTTCACACGTGCAAATTAGGTCCGGCGTAGCCCCGGAAAACAGCTTACACCGGACCAAATTTGATCCACCTCAGGGAGGTGGTTTAAAAATTTGCTCCAGAGCAAATGCTCGTTAGCGAAGCAGCACCGGTGTAAATTTGCACGTGTGAACGCAACTGGGTTAAATTTGCTCCAGAGCAAATGCTTGTGAAGAGTTTACGTACGGCGAAAATGCGTTGCTTTCGCGCTCTGTCGGACTTCCGTCATGTGTTTGTTTAATAACGACACAAGACTTTGCTGGTAACCTCTTTCCTTTTGTAGAAGACTGGACTGTCTCGGAGTTGTTTGTATAGTTTGTTCATTTGTTGTGTGTTCACAACCCCCCGCTCCCCATATAATTTATTTTGTGATTTCCTCTCTTGATTTTCTGTTTGGCGCATTACGTGTTTGCTTTTCTGAGTGTCATTGAAGTCATCGTTGATTTACGTTTTCGGGGGCGGTCACTCTCGAGCAGATGGCACGGAGACCGAGAAGGAGAAGGACGTGCCTGTCCAGTAGTCGCTTGAGTTGTGTATACGTTTTAAAAAGAACCAACACGACAGCTCATTTGTTTTCTGTCGTTTTGCCCCGCTGCAGAAACTGCCGTGTGAACGCAAGTGGGGCTGCACCGACGCTGTGCCGGTGCAGACACGCTCAGCGGCTTTGTACGTGTGAACGCTCCACAAAATTTGCTGCGGTGCAAAATATATCGCAACAAAATACATCGGTGCAGCGCCGGAGCAAATGTGTGCCGTGTGAACACCCCTATAGTCTTAAACAGTGAGCTGCCTAAACGGGCTGCAGAATGAACATAAGCAAGAAGTCGGTCAGTCGCTGTAGGTGCTGAAAAGATTTGACATTTATTGCACAACCATTTTGTTTTGTCATGAACACTCAAATAGGTTGCTGCATAGACGGGCTTCGGAGAAGAAGTAAAGTACATGCGCCTTAGTCATTCGAACAACATGAAAGGCTAATGCCAAAAAAAGAGGACAAAATTAGGTGCACAACAATTTTGTCTTGAAGAAGCTTTCAATTAATCAATTAAATATACACGTATTCTAGCAATTCCAAAAACATGGGAAGTTAATGGCAAATAAAAACATGTTGTTTTTAAGGTCCAGATTGTTTGCTGCTTAAACAGTCTGCATAAGAAATTCAAGTAGGAAGGAAATGTACTCGCTCTGGAGCTGTTCCAACAATAACTAATGGGTAGCGCCAAATGTACGGAACCCCCCCCCCCCCCCCCAAAGTTGTGCGTTTTGTTATTAAGGCTCAAATAGTTTGCTGCCTAAATAGGCTGCAGAGCAAATATAGTTTAAAAAAAAGTTAAAGTACAGTTACTGCGATTTGTCAAACGTCATGTTAAAGCCTTTTTTTCCCCCTTTTTATTTTCATAAGTGAAGTTTGGTGGAGCATCCATCTTGTTTGGTAATCAAGTCCGACATCATCTGCTGCCAAGACGGGCTGCAGAGGAATTGCACATAATGCACTTTCCTTATCACTTCGGAGCCGTGCACCTGCTGCTCCCCGTCCACCAATATAAAATGCACGCCTCGAACTGTTTGCGCGTACGTCACTTTGCAACTGCGGCATCCTTCGTTCCTGAAGTTTTTTTTCTTTGTGCAGCTACATTGTTTTATTAGCGTTTGACCGAGGAGAATTCATGACGTCTCGTATTCTCCGCAATACAGCGCACATTGTCTAAACAAAGCAATATTCTTTGCGGGGGGATACAAACGTCATTCATCTGCCAGTGGCATTCAGAGCTTGACTCTATTTAAAAAGGATGACGTTCTTTGACAGAGCTTTCTTTCACGGCGGCCGATAACAATCGCGAGGTGTACAATCCGACTCTTATTCGGCCAAACACGCATGATTAAAACGACAAATTGGCATCAAGCTCTGAATGATCCTTTCAGCAATTATGACCTCGTCCCTGCATGTTGTGGTTTCTGTTTATTGACGTCTCGGTTTCATTCGGGCAGTCAAGCAGCGACACGCTGATGAGAATGGCGAAGTGTTGGATGATTTACCTCCCTGCAGGCACGCGTGATTGCTGGCCATGACTCACCCGTTTAACGGGAGGCCAGAGAGACAGCTGAGACGAAGACCGGGTCTCCTCCAGATGCGACCTGGGCGCACACGTGTGTGTGTGTGCGCGTGTGCGGCCGGAGCTCTGATTTTATCTTCATGAAATGAAACTATTCAAAGAAAAGAGTCTTATTTTGTAAACCTTGTCAGAACATTTTAATAACGTGTGTGAGCTTTTTCTTTTCCACTTCTTCAATGTTTTTTTAAACATTTTATTTATATTTTATTTGAAAAATCGTAGTTTTATAGAATTTGAAAAACACAATTTTTATGTCACATTAAAAAATATTTCATTTATTTTTTGTTTGTAAAAAAAAAAGGAAAAAAATCTTTTTCATAACATTTTCACATTTATCTTAGATGGTATGTTGTCCCAAGAAGAATTAGAAAAAAAATTGAAAAAAGGGTTTGATTTGAAATTTGAAAAAGGGATTTGATTTGAAATTTAAAAAAAGGAAGATTTGAAAAATGTATAGCTTTTGGTTCCCTGACAATATTTTTTGAACCCACAATTTGGGCCCTATTTCCGTGTCTTGCACAGGCTTAGTGCAAACTGCAGCCTAACCATGCGCATGGGTGGAGTTTTCTTTCTTTTGGCATTTTAGCAGACTTGTGCAGTTAGATATTGCCGTTTGCGCCGTGGTGGGAGTGAACGCAACCGACTTGATTTCCAGCCAATGGAAGCAGCTCCCCTAATTTGCTTAGCACAGGAAAGGCACGTGATCTACAAGCATAAACGGACTCACTCCGTTTAGAACTAATCAATTGTCAGGTGTGCCAGGGGCGTGGAATAGAAAATGCAGTTCTGCCAGCTCCAAACAAGGTCAACTAAACTTGCCTGGCATGAAAACGAAGATGTCTTCTTTTTTAAATTTCAAAGACTTGTCCTATTTTTATGATCAAATAATTTTCCTAGTTAGCAGTGAACATATATTTTTTATTATTATTATTGTTTTTAATGCAACCATGTTTATCTCCACCAATAATAACAAAGACGGCAGCTTTGCTATGATCATTTTTTTGGGGGGATGTAGACAGTAGAGAGAGGAGCACAAGCATTAATGAAATAATTAAGGTCCTTTTGTGGAGGTAGCAGCATTTCCCTACCAATCCACAACAATTATTAGTAGCATAAGCTTCCTATTGAGGCTGCTTACATCCCGCGTGCTCCAGCCCATCTGCCTCACGCTGCCGCTTAGCTTAGCTCAAAGGCCCAATTTAATGAAGGGGGGCGGGGGGTGGGCAGGGCTTTTTGTGATCTAAACCTCGGATGCCTCGCCGCATGAGATGGTGTTTATGGCTTAAAAGACCAATTACACACTCGGTTGTGATAACGCCCATCCGTCTCTCGCTTAAACGCGCCTGCGGAGTGTCGCCGAAGGTCAAAGTTGGTTTTGAATTGTGGTTCAGGGTCATCCATGTTGTGGCGCTGAGTTGTATTCTACTGTCAATCCTCGTTGGTGGAATTCTGTAAATCAGGGCGTTCAAATTGTGGGCTATTTGCGGCCCGCAGTTTTTTTTTTGTTTTTTTTTTGTGTGTGTCCTGCAGCATATACTAAAAATAGCATTTAACACAGCATGCAGCGTTGTTGTTGTTGTTGTTTTTTAATGGCGGGGTGGCAGTGTGAAAATGAAACTGCTGTGACCAGAGTTAGGAAGTAGCAGCCTACAATAAATTGATAGCATTTACTTTTGGTATAAATCATAACTGTCAGAGTATTTTTGGATGAAAAATATTTTTAAATATTTTTCATTCAAAGTGCTTTTTTTTCTCCTTCATGTTTGCAAAGTGTCTCATTTGGGATAAATAAGGAGGGGCGAGAGAAGCGTACTCAAGACTCAGTCCTTGAGTAGCATTTTTGACTTTGTATGCTTATTCAAGTTATTATTTGGACAACTGCTTTTTACTTTTACTTGCCATCACAATAATAATATTCATATTCACTAGTACTACATATTCAATTGTTTGCCTTATTGCGATGAACTGAGTTGTGATGTAGCAGTTTTTTGAGATCACGATAACATGGATAAGAACAATAAAGAATTGCTTAATTTGTTGATATGAGCCTGCTGGTGCTCTCCGACATCTACTCCTGCTCTCAAAGTACAACAATGGACCCGAGGTTGCAGGCATACCTCACGGTTTGGCCGGAGAGCCGTTGGTGAGGCACTGGCTCCATGCCAAGACCAACCCCCAACCCCCCACCCCACCTTATCTCGCTGGTTTGAGGCCACCTGATAGCGATTCCATTAAGACAGAAATCCCAGGGATAAAGATGTCCACTCTGCATCTGTCTTTTATGAAGGTCATCGTTGGCTAGCTCAACAACAGCCCGGTGATCACATTCCGGAATGTAATCTGTCGAAACATAACCCCCCCAACCTCCATCTTTGATTGGGTATTTTTCTACAGACAAACGTACCCTCACCCTGATGTCGTAACATTGCCACGGTGACACACTTGGATGCACTGGCACCCGAGTGACATTTAAAGAGCAGGATAAATACTTAAGGCGGCTCAATGGTGACCAGCTTATCTCTTGTCATCGTCGGTGTAGCCATATTCATGAATAGCGCTGGATCAATTTAGCCTTGAACCCCGTTAACACATCAGCCAAGCCTGACAGATGGATATTCTAAAACATATTCCGCGCTTTGTGTCAGGTTGTTGGGGTTAAAGTTGGGAGTGGTGTGATGTATTATACTGATTACTAAGAGTGAAATGGTTGTTCGTTGCATTTAGAAATATCGAATATACTCACCATGTTTTGATCATTAGATGTGAAAGTTGAAAAAAAAATAAAGCGACATCAAAATAAAGCATGATCACATTTGCTATGGCCAGCCGATGGCTGCATTGGATCTCTCTTAGATGAGCTTACTGTGAGTCTCAACAATGTGCAAACTCTAAAACATGGCAGAGCCTTAGAAATGCGACCGTCACAAGCAGCTTATAGTGGATCAAAGTGTTTGGCATGTTGTCAAATCTTCTGCAAAGAATGTCACGTACCTACATACACATATGCACCCACATACACGCAGATACGCATGCACACACACTACTAAATACTACTACTACTACTACTACTAAGTAGCATGCAAATAGTTTATGTATCGTCCTTGAATCATATGGCACCCAAGGTACCGAGGTACCTACTTTATCCATAACCACAATAGATGAAGTACTTTAGGAATGTGAAAAGCATTAAAACGTTAACAAATATCTGATCACGTGCCTCCCGCTGACGTGTGCAGGTCTGGACTTCCACGAGGACCTGCATCGCATCGGAGCAAAGGAGGGCCTGAAGGGTCGCAAACTTCAGAAAGCCATGGAGAGCTACGCGTGGAACATCACCGTGCTCAAGGTGACTGATGCGTTACATACACGGGCTGGCTTGTAATTCCTCATAAGACCATGCGAGGGGACTTTTCCCCTTTGCTTCTCGTGTTTAATTGATGAAAAGATGAACCCCCAACTGGGCTGAACGGATATTTTTATCCCGGCATCCTCACGATCATTTGGTATTGAGTGAGGGAGCTCCTTTGGCTGAGCTGCATTCATTTTAGTGCTCTTGCTCACAGAATTAACTTTTGGTAAGTGTTGAGTATTTGTGCCCATGCGCCACATACACGCAGTGTAGCGCATGAAGGTGTTGCTGTGGCTATGTTCACGGAGATGCTAGCTCGACTGGTCAATCCTCAAGCTCCACCCCTGGTCGCTATGGTGACAAGAAAAAACAAAAAAACATTCAGCATTGGTTCCTTACAGCACCGTCCCTCTCAAATGGGCTCATTTCAGCAAGGTAAGAGATATTGTGTGTGAAGTCGATGATAATTCGTGGGCAATTTTGACAAAAGCATGTCACAAACACCTGGGAAATGTTTAAACTGTACAAAAATGCATAATATTTTGGAGGATGAAATCGTGGCAAATATGTGGTATTTGACGATCATTTCAACATAATTTTCTTGTGTTTAGCGACACCTACTGATGATGAATTCTAGCAAAGAATGCAAACAACCTGCTTCATGATCAAACAAGAATGTTTTTTGCAGGAGGGGGACAATGTTTTATGAGCTTTCTTTCTGTCAAAAATTTGCCTTGAGTAGTTCAAGGATTCTGGCAGGCATTCATCGAAAGACGTGGTGTTCCAAAACATAACTGCTTCGATGCCATTCTTTCTCCTTGCATTTTTTTTTTCCAGCCAAACCACTCTAGAGTGACCTTGTCCAAATAACGCAAAATTAACGGACGATTTTTATCTAACATCTAAACAGTTGGCCTATTCATGAAGCTTTCCGGGGGCCGTCGAGCGTGTCATTATTGCATCGATACATTTCTGTCTTTTGGTCAGACGCTGACCTTGTGGAGCTGAGTGATTAAAATTTGGTGATTCTTGGTACGTCGTCAAACTTCTCATTTCCTGCCTGCATATGATGTTTTTGAAATTTTGGTACAGATGTTAGCAAACATCATGGAAGTTGTCAACTTTGATTTGCTTTCGCGGGCCACTTAAAATGATGTGGCGGGCCACATCTGGTCCCCGGGCCTTGAGTTTGACACCATGTTTTACAGCATGACTTCCTGAGACTTTTTGGGATTCCACTCATGATAGCCGTACCTCCTAGATTTAATGTTCCTCAGTAAGACCCGCTTTAGGAGCTGAATTTTCGAAACATTTAGAGATGCCTTTTCGGAGCGTAGGCATTCGCTAGCTAACTGCAAAAAATAGACGAAAGGGAGAAAGCCGTTTTATGCTCGTCCAACACAATTATCATTATCTTCAAACATGTACAATGTGTTTACAAAAGACTCTCTCAATTCATTTTATTGAAATGTTGTCTTTTGAAGAAAATTTGCCGTTAATTGCTACAAGACAAATGACTTAAGACCCATCTTCTATTAAAGAGAGGGTCTGATTTGGACAAACAAGGAGGGGGATTAGGAATTTAATGAGCATGAAGTGGTCGGATTTTGCCTACTACAGAAGGTTGGTCACCCCCCCCCCCACCCTCAAATCCCCACAGTGGAGGGTCGCACGCTGAATGCACCCAAGTCAGTGAGTCTCCATCGCTCTCCAGAGGCCAAGATTGTCGCTGTCGTATTTCATGCCCGCTGAGTCACGACTTACATAATTTGTGTGTGGGGTGGGTGGGGGTCCAAACACATGACTTTTTCATGCTAGCGTGTGTGTCATTTCCAAAGGCCACCTGCAGCAATGAACTTGACGTTTACATGCCAATTTGACATTTTTGGTGAACAGATCGGGCCTAGCTGGGATGCTTGCCCGTCAAGCACAGTGGGCCACTCTCGGGTGAATTTCAGTGGGAGGGAAAAATGCGCAGACTCACAGTTTGGAGCTCACAGGAAAGCCAGGAACGTGCTTTTGGGGTGACGCAGCATGTGCATGTCTCCTTTAAAGGAAACACATTGTATTATCCAATTTTTTGTAACTAATCATGTTGACAGATAATATAACAATACTCACAGGCATGTATTATTGATCCTCTAGGAAGAACAACTAATAGTACTGTGCACACTAGAAAGAGCAGCAAAACGTGTTGCGTGTTTAACTTCCAAAATGCTCACTCGCCGATACATTTTCCATCATGGTCAGATCTCAAAATATTGATTTAGTTGTTTCATGTCAAACTTGATGGTTGTGCAGGCATCCCAGAGACCCAATTATTTCTACTATTCTACGGTCCAGATTTACTGGTGAGTACTGAACATCTGTATCAATATTTTCCTGCACAACAGCAAACATCCATCCATCTATTATCTGAACTCCTTTATCCTCATAAGGGTCCCGGCCGGGTGTGCTGGAGCCTATCCCAGCTGTGTTTGGGCAGTAGGCGGTAGGGTACACCCTGAACTGGTTGCCAGCCAATCACAGGGCACACAGAGACGAACAACCATCCGCGCTCACAATCACACCTAAGGACAATTTAGAGTGTTCCATTAACCTACCGTGCATGTTTTTGGAATGTCGGATGAAACTGCAGTACCATGAGGAAACCCACGGGGAGAACATGCAAATCCCACATGGAATCAAAAAAATCTTTGTACTGTGAGGCAGACCTGCTAACCAATCGACCAACGTGCTTCCCTGGCAACAAAGGGTCAACAGAAATGTCGGACGTGATAGCCTCGTGAGTCCACTGGTGATAACCTGGCACACTACCAGGTTCCGCTTTCTGTTAGTGGTGCTACACTACCTCCCTGTGTCTCTCACTGGTAATGACACGATGAAATCGCTCCTTGGAATCTACAATTGGAACGATACATTTTGGTGCAGCTTCAACATTCTTTTGTCACCGCTGCCAAGACTGCAGCATTGTTCAAAACATTTTCCTTCATTTCACAGCCAGACACCTGAATCTATTTTAATGAAAACTATTGACAACTTGACAAGTCCTTGAATGGAGAGCACGCACAAAGTATGCTTGTGCCTCTCGCTAGATGCATTTCTTAACAGCCCGAGTGGTCTATTTTCTTGGTGCAATTTGCAAGTTGTATTCGCTATCGATTGTGATTGTGTATAAATGCCAAAATGTGAGCCGTGTTAAGTGCTGGCGTGCATATTTGTGTACCCATGTATGATGCTATGAGTAGTTTGTGTTGTTTAGTATGCTAGCCATGACTATCGATGAGCCTCATCGGTTCACGATTGGATACATATTACACGCACGGTGTTGATGCTGATTATTCTTGGTCTGTTATTGCTACCACAATAATAAGTCAGTACAAACGGAATACCGGTATTTGTTTTGTATGCTTGTTTGTTTGTTTTGAACTCTGTATTTTGACGTCTTTTTGTAGCATCTACCCGCAACTTCAAACCCCTTTTAGGAAAAGAGGGGTCAGTTGCCCGCTGAATTTTGCGATCCCTGGCAGGGCTCGGTCTCGACCTACCGTGAAATTTTTTTTTTTGTGATGAATAAGATTTTAATGTTGTTTTTGTGTGTTTGTGCATCTGCGTGTGGTGACAGGGCCAGGCGGACCTGTTGAAGCACGCCAAGAGTGAGGCACTGGACACCCTACGTCAGATCCACTGTGCGGCTCAGTCCTGTGGCCTCAGTAAGAACGGCGCGTCCTCCCCTCAGCTGCAGCATCCTCTGCCTTATCTCCACCAACACCAGACGCTGCCTCAGGCCAAGGCCTCGCCCCAGCCCCCGCTGCCGTCCCCCTCGCAAACCCACCCCTGGATTGGACCTCATTCCCCGCACCCACTGCTTCAAACTGTTCCCAAACCACCCCCTTACACCCCGCCACCAGCCTTGCCACCACATTTCCAGTTTCAGCAGCAAAGGGCAGCAGGACCTTTGGACTCTATCATGGAGAAGGAAACATTCTGCGACGATCCGGCGGGACCCTGCTGACCCACGGCCTGCGCCCACGGAGACGAGCACCCGAGAGCGAGCGAAAAAGATGAAGGGAAATGTCTGGAAGCAACGCAGGAAGTCGCGAGCGGTAAAAAAAACGGAGATGGAGGATAGTGTCAACCAGATGATGATGATGAGGATGGGTAGGAGGAAGACCGGTTGTGTTAGAAACGAGACACGAGTGTGAAGGTCAGACTTGAGAGAGCAGAAGAAGAAGATGTAAATGTGCTTTTCACTGTCAAAATCCACTCATTTGATTAAGTGTTCTATCCTGTTCAAGATCATGTTCACAGAGGCGTGTCTCAATACCCAAATTTTTGTTGACTCCTTCAAAGGAGAATGTAGAAAATAACAGTAAGTAAGTGGAACACAACCCGATTGAAGAATTGATGTGGTGAATTAATTTTCCCCATTGGAAATAATCCAAGTCCTACACATGAGCCCTGGGGCACTCCGTTACACAGATTTTGCACAGTAACCGAAGCCAATGACAGCAATGTTTTTTTTTTCTTTTAAAATATGAGGGACCTCACACATGACGAGAAAACAATGACTTTGTATTTCCTCATTACTCTTCTCGTGTGGTGTAGTCAAGATGACCATCAAAGCATACAGCGCACACTCCGCAGATCAGATTTACGATTCTTGACACCCAACCCGTGTCCAAGTGGATCAGGGAGGGAAACAAAAAACAAAAATCTTGACACGCATCATAGAACGGGATAATCAGAGACATTTGACATTTAATAACAACATTGCACACCAGATCCAAATCTTTAGTTTATTTTCTTCACTGAGCACTAAGTAAAGAAAGTATCTTAAATTGTTTATAACAAAGGCGTATAATGAAATTGATCAAACTGGGGGAATACCACTTTACCAGGCCACTTCATGACAAGTTCTTTCTCAACAATTATTTTTTTTTCTTATAGTTTAGTCTACTTTACAGTCAAGTGTGACGTTCTTGCCTGTATGCATTAATGGCGTTTTGTTTTCTTCTGCTATCCCCAAAGCGCTCTCTCTCGGAGTGACATTCTTTTTCCACACACCTCCGCCGTCTTTTCGGATTTTACTTTGGCATTACAAGCCGCGCCTCATGACTGCTTTCCTTTGGGGGTCACACTTTGCCTGGGCAATTTTATTCCTTCACGCTTTTTTCCCCCCTCCTCATTTGGCATAGGTTGTGCTCATTTGTTTACTCTGAGGGACACTTCCGGAATCATTCCTCAGGATTTTAGGTTTAACATCTCGGACTCACCTCCCTCAACAGCCACGATCGGAAAATGTGACTCAACACAAAGTATAGTGAATCTCGATGTAAACTATTTAAAATGTAAGAAGGGATGATAAAAGGATTCATGTAGACACGAATGGTGGCTGTTTTAATTGTTGCTAGTTCAATGGATATTCCTTTTTTTTCCAATTTAAATTTTATGTGATATCTGGACAGTCACCGTTTGTGCTAACTGCAATGAGAGGAATTACGGGTTTGCACCATGATACCAGGATTCCCCCCCCCCCCAAAAAAACCCTGATAAAATAGATGTGTGTGAAAAAGAGAAAAAAAATACATCAGCCATGTGTACCACTGCAAAGTGAGTGTGAATTCTGTAAAGTCTCCTTGAAGTGACCCATTAAAAGTGGCGTCATTGTTTTAAATGGGTCTTTTTTTCTTTCTTTCTTTCTTTTTATTTCTTTTTAATCTAAAAAGTTAACTTTCAAAATGTTCCAGTCAAAACCAGTTGAACACCTTGCCTCAAATTGTGGTTTCGGAGCATGCCTGCAGAGCTGACGTGGCGTCTGTGAAGCTGAAGTGGATGGAGTTCAAGGAGGACGTGCTGCAAAACAATGTGGAGGTGTTTGAACCTTTGTTTTATGACAAAAATGTCTATTTAATATTATTTTGTTGGAATAATAATACAGTACTCTGCAGTTGAGTAAATAAAAACCAAAGAAGCTTCAACTGAAATACGGACCCCACCTCTATTAACTGACGGATCGGCGTCTGCTCACATATACCGGCACCACACTCCAATTAAACACCCCCTTTTTGTGGATGTCATGACCTGATTTTTCAGCATGAACTGCAGAACTGAGTGCCAAGCGGATCTTTAAAAAGAAAGTGCTGAAATGCATTCCGGAGCTCCTAAAAATCCATTCTTAAAATGAAATGAGTTAATACTATTCAAAGAAGTTGGATTAAAATGTAAACACCTTACCCCGAATAAACACTTGGTACTCTTTGCATTTGAGTAAATGAATTCCCGGGTTTCAGGCTATAATGGATGCCGTGGCACAATTAGTAGCTAGGTTGGTCATCCACTCACATGACTAAACGCAGCCTTAAATGAATGCCTGATTTTGTAGCTCTCACATGAGTCCGCCATTAAATGGTGTGAATGGAAAAAGCGCTACGAAATGATAAATATTCTCTAAACACCTGTACAATAAATAAATTATTTTATTTGATTGTAAAACTCTATAATCAACACCTTACCCCTCATGAAGACCTGTTATGGTTTCAGTTATAACAGACACCATGCACGAGTCAGTCGCCAGGCCTGTCATTCCCTCATATACATAAACACAGCACTTCAAATAAACACCTCCTTTTATCCATCCATCCATTTTCCGAACCGCTTGATCCTCACTAGGGTCGCGGGGGGTGCTGGAGCCCATCCCAGCCATCTCCGGGCAGTAGGCGGGGGACACCCTGAATCAGTTGCCAGCCAATCGCAGGGCACACAGAGACGAACAACCATCCACGCCCACACTCACACCTAGGGACAATTTAGAGCGTCCAATCAGCCTGACATGCATGTTTTTGGAATGTGGGAGGAAACCGGAGCACCCGGAGAAAACCCACGCAGGCCCGGGGAGAACATGCAAACTCCACACAGGGAGGCCGGAGCTGGAATCGAACCCGGTACCTCTGCACTGTGAAGCCGACGTGCTAACCACTGGACTACCGGGCCGCCCCCTCCTTTTATTCACGTCATTTTATTAACAATGCAAATAATAAATGCCTGACCTCTTATTAACGCCTGATACTCCCCCTGCCCCCTCCTTACCGGCTTCAGCCTCAACAGCCACTCGACTGTGTCGCGATTCAATGCCAACTGCAACGTCCACTTGCATAAATAAAAACCACACCTTAAATAAAACCTTTTTTTGTTTGTTTTTTTTTAACCCAAAAGCTGTTCACAGTGGCATTTAAAGCATATGCTCTGCAAAGAACTGACCCACATTTATTATCTAAAATAAACAACGATTTGTAAATATCGGAGGCAAAAAAAAAAGTGAAAATATATTCTTTAATACACTAAACGTGACAAACACCTTACCTCTAATGGATACCCGGTACACACACACACAAAAGAAGGAATGCAGCAATGATTTCTTTGTCCATCAGATGACATCAAAACAATCACTCTGCATAACGATGCGTCATTCTTTGGCCCAAAATAAACATTTGCCAAGTTCGTGCGTCCACTGGCATAATAAGATGGCTGGCTGTGAGGACATGAAGCCAATGAAGCATCCTCAGGAATGAGCTTCTTCTTATTAAAGAAAGGCCAACTTTATATTTGTAACGAAGAACGCCACTCCGCTAATTAACCCGTCTCCCTCACGACTCCCCATCATGGCATGTGTTAATAAGCCAGCGGCCCGCCACCACAAACACATACCTGCATCAGAGCCGAGAGTCCTGGAGATGATCTACTCCTCGAGAGTTAATTAACGGCAGGGAGATGAGCAAAACCAAAGGCTCTTATGTCACGTTTGGCGCATATAAAAGTCATATGAAAGCAAGAGACGATGACTCCCCGCCCGAACAACAGCCGCAAGATGACGTGGTTCAACTCCAAACTCAAGATGCTGCCTGGGTCAAACGCATCCAACAAGGTAAGAATATTTTACTTTTCGACTTATTTTTACCTTACTCTGATTTTATGTAATAGATCATTTTTGTGCATTGTTTTATCTTTTTATTGTTATTTTCTACTTGTTTTATATATATACAAATGCTTCTTAAAATGTACAAAAAATGTTTGTATTTAATATTTTGATTCCATTTTTTTATTTTTACTCTTAATTTTACATATTTTGAGATGATTTTCATTTGAATTAATTAAATGTTTTAATCTAATAATTCAATTTTTTTATTAAAATAAAAAATAATTTTAATAATTATTTATTTTCTTAAAATTTATTATTTAATGCATTTTTATGTATGTACAAAAGTACAAAGTAAAAAATTACCATAATTGATTTTGCCAACCCCACATTTGGAATTCTGAATTGAATTGATCTTTAATGTATTGCTTGAATTATTTTTTTGGAGTTCGGTTTTTACCACTAATCTGTGTACTTCAGCAGAAGGTGTCAGTTGTGGTGCTGGCGCTGGTCTTGCTGTCCCACGAGACTCGTTGCGACCCTCTCAGCGCATCCAACGAGTGCTGCAGGCAGCCTTCGCGAGCGTGTCGCCTCCACCTGTTCCTGTGTCGCTCGGGCGGGGTCAGCGGCGGGACGGCCGATGCCTCGGCCGGTATCCTGACCTTGGGCAAGCGCATGGAAGATGAGGGCCCCTTCAACAACCGCCTACAGCAGCTCCTGTACGGGTCGCGGAGCCACGCCGCCGGCATCCTCACCATGGGCAGGAGGGCCCAGAACCTGTGGGGGGTGCCCTCGAACGCCACGCCCTCACCTGTTTGATGCAGAGGCGGACTTAGCTTTTGTGCCTGGGGCCACCAGATTTCCAGGGGCCTTTAAACATCTCATGAAACTGATGAATAAAGCTTTCTCCCATTCAAGCAATTATTATTGGTGTAGTCTCAATTGACGCGGTTGAACTGGACTAATCAAGTTTGGGACTAAATTCGATAAACCTTCACAAGGATAACATGAATACAATTGACCGATACACGGAGGACTGAGAAAATAATTTATGAAGACATTTTAGACGACCAAATAAAATGTTGGAGGGGATTAACAGTTTCTTTCCGGTAATTCATTTGTACCGTACTCTTTTTTTTTTCCCAGTTTATTTTATTTATGTATTTATTTTAATGACAGCCTGTTTTATGAGGCGGTTTGTCGCTGGTAAATCTTTTACCTCACTATATTATACAAAGTAATTGATGTGTTATTTTTAAAAAGTGAAACATTTCACATAAGTAAATATCACGTACACTAGAAATTCGTCACGGAAAACAAAAAGCTATGCGGAACCATAGTCACAATTAACAATTTCTTTCCGGTGTTTAATTTACTGCGCACACGCTGTGTGTTTGACCATTACTGAAAATCTTCAGTAGTATTTCAAATGAAACAAGCGCCTACCAACTAATCCAACTGCTGGGTTGTAAACCCGAGCCAACGTTTCTTTATAATGGAGGAGGCGAGCGAGGAGTACGCCGGACGACAAAATGTGAAGGAAGAAGAAGTAGAAGTGCAAAACATGTTAGGCATGACTGCTGCTGCTGTTGAGGGGGAAGAAGAAGAAGATGTGGAATCGTTTACTCACGCTGACGTTTTGGATATTTTCGAGGAGGGACTCGCTCGCCTCGTGCAAGATCCATTACTCTGCGATCTTCCCATTCAGGTACGTTTGCTTTCTGTGCAGTTTGTGTGCAGTTTGCTGAGGAGATGAAAACGATGGTGAAACCTTCGACTCGTATGGTTCGTTCACGTACGACCACTTTGATAAATAACAGAAATGATTGTCGGTCTCTCTGTGAAACAATTCGAAATACACATGCAACTCGTTGTTATTATTGTTGTTGCTATTGTGAATTTATTTTTTTAAAAATATATTCTGTGGTTCAATTATTTCAAATTTAAGGTCTAAAATTCCCAAATGTTGCCTTTATCTTTTTAAGAACTGTTTTTTTCTGAAGTGATAAGTTTTATATCGTAAAAAAAAAAAAGAAATACATGGTGAATCTCATTGAAAACCCCAATTTAAAGGACCTGTAGAAGTTTTTTTTAAAGCTATAAGGAAATGTTGGTTGTATTTATGTCAAATGAAAAATAACCTTGATTGCCAGTTCAACCAAAAATAGAAGAGGGAAAAAAAATTCAAGCCGTGGCAAAAAAAAAAAACTTTGGGGTCTCACGCAAACTAAATCTTTCATCAATCCCAACATTTTGGGGGGTGGGGTGGGTGGGGTATCTTTTTTTGCAGGTGACTTTGGAGGAAATCAATTCTCAGATTGCACTGGAGTACGGCCAGGCCATGACTGTCAAGGTTTTAAAGGCGGATGGTGAAATAATGCGTATGTTTTTTAAATTTTATTTTTTTCATCACTTAAGGTTTTAAAGATGTTGAGAAAAATTGTGCCGGTAATTTTTTTTGTTCCAAATCTATTTTTGTCATACATACCTTTTGCTCTGATGTGTCGATTTTTTTTGGTTACATTATGACATTTTTCGTACAATTTCTTGCTTTATGTGGTAATTATTTTTCCAACTTTGAAAATATATTTTCTCGCAATTTTGCAACTTTTTTCCTACAATAAAAGCTATGCTTGAAATGTCAGGCCTTTTTTTTTAAACACATATGCTTATTTCTTCAAGAAATTACCTGATTTGTATGTTTATTACTTCATAGAAATACAATACAGCGTTACAAAAATAATTTGAATGCAACGTAGTATTTGGTGATACCATAAATATAAAAAAATGTTTGCGTTTCAGCCATCGTAGTGGTGCAAGATGCCAGTGTGCTCGACCTGAAGAAAGCTATTCGCAGGTTTGTTGAGCTGAAGCAGCAGCGTGAAGGCGGTGTGACGCACATCAGCTGGTAACAAACAAATTCAGTAGACACTTCATATAATAACTTCATATAATATCATATGAACATCTAAAATAATAATAAAATACTTTCCCAGGAGGTATATCTGGAGGAGTTATAATTTGGTGTTTCAGGGAGAAAAACTGGAAGACGACCGCTTGAGGCTGAAAGAGTAAGTTAATGAAATCGTACTTTATAGCTTATATTTAGATTTTGTATTTTATATTTGACTTTATTTGGTTTGTTTCCCGCAGCTACGGAATCAGAAACAGAGACGAGGTGACGTTCATGAAGAGGCTTAGGAAGAAATGAATGTTTCTCTGCCCCTCAGATATCAGATTTTATTTGTTCATATGAAGCCTGTTGTTTTTGTCGAATTATATTTTGCTTGTTTAATAAAGTTATTTTTTTATTTTCACTTCCGCTCCTGTGAGTTTGTTTCATGAACCCTTTCAGGGACGGCGATTACTTTAGTGGACAGCATATCATGTTATCAGGTTACAGGGTGCATGAAAGGGTTGAATATTATTTTCCTGCATCCGCAGAAAATGTTTTTTCTTTTTTTGCATGGTTCCGCAAAACTTTTCTGTTCGGGATACTGGCAACAGAACATCACCTATATTCATAGGAATGTACACGCCAACTCCGTATGTCTAAACCCACTTTCCAAGATTTAAAAAAAACACGACAAATTATTGTTTAACCCTAATGATATATTGTGGTTTAAAATATCAAAAACAATGTTGAAGTAAAATAATACAAATGGTATACAAATTATGTTCGACAGTGTGTCGACTACTAAACACATTGATGTGATTCCAGCTGTTGAACGTTCAATCTGGTCAATTCTGGAAGTGACCACAAGGTTGTGCTGTAGTACAGTTTCTTTTTTCATCCAACATTGGGACTACAGTACATGAATTTCTGTGGACAGCAAGACACCAGACGCATGTCAACCAGGTTTTTCAAGCATTTTTTTAGGGTCTCTGAGGTTTATTAGATGTTGTTGTTTGTGGTGCGCCATGTTTCCGATGGCAAAAAGTGTGTCTTGGCCGGCGGTGCCCAACCATTTTTGACTAAAGATCAACATTTCGAGCCAACCAACCTCCCGTGATCGGCTGCACCTGCACACATAGGCATGCGCAGCTGAACAAAACAGAAAAAGAAAGTAGATACAAGTGTTTGTGAAAACGAAATCACTGCCGACCTGAGTGGGAGACTTGTATCGTTTCAAAATGCCTCTGGCGCTGCAGAGGCCCATTCTTTGCCAGTGCCATCGGTGAATTGCAAATGAAACATACTTTGAATGAGAATAATAACAAACAAACAAAAAAGATCGCAACAGCTCTGAGAGGTCACAACTTCCGGTGATGCAGGTCATGTGTCACCGTAGATTTTGTTAATAAACCTTGTTGGTGCCAACATCTTATCCTTGTCTACATTTCTTAGATCCGCCCCCTATCCAGACAATTCCGGAGCGTTACAACTTCCTGACGTTTTTTTTTTTTTTCTTCATCATAGGAAATCATTTGGCAACCATTTGGTTTCTCTACTCTGTTGTTAGTTTTTTTTTTGGGGGGGGGGGGTCTTGACTTTTGACTGAATTTTGTTGCTCTGTACAGTAAATTTGATTCCGTTCCAAGAAGATGGACTTTTCTTGGTGTTAGTACACCTTTTGTCACTGCCTATATATATGAAATGATCCAGTCAACTGCCTAAAGAAAAGGGGATAGTAGGCAACCCTATTGGACTCCTATCTCGACTATGAAGCTGTCTGTGAAATATCTGATGACTCTGCAGCAGTGGAAGTTCTGGCATGTGCACTGCGTAAGGCCTCTCAGGGTGGCATTGAAAATGCAACGAGAAATGCTTTTCTCTTGTGTAATGTGTGACATCATTTTTTGCTCACTCGAGCTGGCCCCAAACCGATTCCCAGCTTACTGACCCCCAAAATGTAGGCTGAACCCCAAAATGCTCTCCGAGCGAGCAATGGGGCTCTCGCTGCAGGCGCCGCACCCTTGAGTTGCACCCGTAGCAAAAAGGAGTGTTCGCAAGAATCGGACTTGCCTTTGGGAGGAGTCATTGAGATAATGCTCTCGTGTTAGCTGAGTCACATTAGCATGTCAGCAAACATACTCGAATGCATCCTTTTCACAATATTTACTGCGACGATGCTCTTGTTATCATTTCAAAAATGCCACAATGTGGTTGAATATTGAAATGATCTCTTCTCAGTTTACACGCTTTGTTGGATGTGCGGAAACAGGTCGAGAGACGGCATGTCATTGTCCTTGCTGTCACCATACCTCACTGGCATAGATAGATGAATTCAGATATATTTCTAATTAAAAAGAAAAAACATTTTTGATTTTTGGACAAGTGAATTTCTCCTAAAATTTGTGACTTGAAACATCTTTATTCATTTCTCTGAATGAATGTAGATACAATTATATATTAGTAAAGTGCATATACCCGTGTGTGTGTGTATATATATATATATATTATGTATAGTGAACAAGGTTTTAAATTGTTTCGTATCTTAGAGTTAAATTATAGCTAAAAATCTTTTGTGCATATTTTACATAAACTTTTGTTGGGCGGGGGGGGGGGGGGGGTCATCTACAAATGATTCAATGTGACCCTTGAGCAGCGCCTGTTTTAATGCATTAATTTGCTCTACGTTGCATCCAGTGCGTGTGTGTCAAGCAGAAAGCCGTCCAATTGATCAACGCGACAGTAGTTTTGAAAGCACGCTGCAATGAAAGTGTGGACTTATCGCTGCAGTGTCACTTTAGCGGCAACTCCCCTGGCAGCTGCAGTGCAGATAAGAAAGCAAGAATAGAGATTACAATGTGAAAATAAAATAAATGTGCCATAAGCGATTTGAAATCTGGCCCAATTGGACTACGCCGTCTTTGAATTCCACTACAATCATGCCGGTCAGTGAAGGCAATATTTGTGGATGACAAGTCTGATTCCACATTTCCATGTTTTTTTTCTCTACTTTAAAAAACATTTTTGGTGACAATGGCATCCAGAATGATACACTTCATTAATTGCATGGTTTGCATAATTGATTTACATAGTGGGGTAGACTCAGTGGTAGAGTGGTTGGAGGTTCAATCCCTAGTCATTGTGACCATGTTGACGTGTCCTTGAGCAAGATGCTAGTGGATGAATGAGGAAACAGGGTAGAGTAGAGCGTGTTGCGCAATTAATTGTAAGAAAATGTTTTAACCAGAGATGCATGTAAACTTTTCCAAAATATTTTTTTGGGTTGGTTCCAAATGTTCCCTAATTATCAGGTTTTCATAATAATATAAATATATTCTGTAATATACATGTAGTAATGTTGAATTAAGGGTTTGGCAACAGGTGGATTTTCTTTTCATGAAATATTGAAATAATTGCAACGCTTGGTAAAATCTGTATTGTGCACACTTCTATTTGTCTTTCATGCACACTGTAACCTGATACCATAGTAAGCTGTCCACTGTAGTAACCGCGGTCCCTACCCTCAAAGGGTTCAAACCCCCCCCCCCCAAAACAAACAATATTATTATGCCCAAATCCTGGTATGTTAGAAAAAAGTCAATACGTCGCTGAAATCAGGGTCAAAAAAAGTTAAGGGACATCTCAAGCCATTTCTGATTAAAAGTTGCTGTTGACCAGCGTCGTTTTAGCTTTATTTCACCGAGAAGTCCGGTAACTCAGGCTGCGAAATGTGAACGCTTGAAATTTGATGTGGGCAAACGTAACACAACATCAAAATGAATCGTATGCCATCTAAATGTACAATGAGTCGATAATAGATGAGTTGTGGGTCATTTACAGTTGCTCCTGCTCAATTCCCTCCCGACAAAGTGTTGCCGTGGAGGCTGACGGGTGTCGCTGAGAGACGCAATGAGCAGATGTTGAGTTATCTCCTTGGTAGGCGTGCGGCGGCCTATCTCATCAGAGGCCGTCCTGGGTGCGGTCACGCTTTTCTGCCTACAAAAAGCCCCCCGCCGCACTTCAGTAGCACCACAGTCCTCATAGCAACTGCAAAGATGACCAGTCTTACCAAGAGAGACAAGGCAACCGTCAAGGCCTTCTGGGACAAAGTGTCCCCAAAGGTGGAGGAAATCGGCGTGCAGGCTTTGTCCAGGTAAGCTTCAGCTCAACACTCGGATTTTTGCCGGCTTCCATCTACGTCCTTATTCAACAGCTTCTTTTTCTTGGCGCAGGCTGCTGGTTGTGTACCCCCAGACCAAGACCTACTTTGCCCACTGGAGCGACTTGAGCCCCAATTCCGAGCCTGTCAGGAAGCACGGCAAGATCATCATGAATGGTGTGGGCAGCGCTGTGGGCATGCTCGATGACCTGAAGGGAGGCCTCTTGTCCCTCAGTGAGCTGCACGCTTTCACCCTGAGAGTGGACCCGGCCAACTTCAAGGTAAATCCACACATGCACAAGTATAAGCGCTGCATGCGCAGTGAGCTCAACTTCATTTACCGCGCAACAGGCGGCCGTTTGGCACTATTCAAATGTTGTTGTTTTTTAAATGGGGGCTCCGAGCTGTGTGGTGTCACTCCAAATAGGCTGTTTACTGTCAAACTAAACATCAAACAAAGTGGATTACGCTGTGTGTATTTCAAACAAGCACATCACTTTTCTTAACTGAATGCCAAACAACACAACGAATAGCATCGGTCATCGCGATGTACACAGACGATATAACACTCACAGGCATACTTTCTTCATCCTCTGCGAAAAGCAACCAACATTATCACCGTTATGAGTCACTTTCAGTCGTGGTGAAAGCCTTCTTTGCTTGTGTCTTCCTGACTGTGCAACAGTAACCCCTGGTGCTGTTGTGCAAGTAATTAGAACTCCCAAACTGTTTAATTATCTACCTTCTATTCAATGTTATTATTATACGTATTATAATGTAAATAATACAAAGTTATAGTTTACTTAAAAATATATATATATGGAAGAACAAGTAAAATAAAATGTATTGAACAAATCCCGAGGTACAAAAATCAACTCACAAGAATGAGTATTCATAAGTTGGCTGCATAAACCCAAAGTATTCCGACCATGAAATGAGTGCGTAGCATTTGAGGTTGGCAACGTAATACATGGCACTATGCTCTTTTTCACAGATTTTCACCCACTGCATTCTCGTGGTTTTGGCCAACATGTACCCCATCGACTTCACCCCCGAGGTGCACGTGGCCATGGACAAGTTTCTGGCCGCTGTGTCTCTGTCCCTGGCCGAGAAATACAGATAAACGGGCCCGAAAACAGCCCCCCGGGAAAACAGGCAGCAGCAGCAACAGCAGCATGTCTTTACTGTGTGCTTGTCATCAATAAATGCAAAATTAAAACAAAACAAAAAAAAGCCCCAAGTCTTTGGACTGTTTTTAACATTTGAATGTGACACAATTTCAAAGAGGCAATGTCGTCATGTCTTTAAAAAAAAAAAAAAAAACTGCATATGCGATAACGGTGTTCCCCAACCTTTATTGTCCAAGAATCTTAAATGAGAAAAATCGCGCAGCACAAACACACACAAACAATATTTTATACTGTAATGAGGATAATCTCATCTCGCTTTCCTCACAGACTACTTTATATGTTGTTTGCTATTTTATTTCAACATAAACTATTCTTCTGTTGTATGAATGGCAATATGTAGCTTTATTGAAACTGCTGCCATCTAGTGGAAGAGCATTTATTTGTTCTGCCCGTCTTTTCACCTCGTTGGCATAGATATGGTACTGAAGGGACTACTAAGTTTTCGAGTGAATTAGCCATTAGCCACCATTTTCGTGACCACATTTACATTTTTATGTGTTCATAATACTGTGGAAATAAAATTCACTCTTGTATTGAGAAATTAAACGTGAACTAACTGAAATTGAGATTCAACCGGAGGGACTTTGTAGGGTAATGCTGTCACCTGCTGGCATTTTGTGGGTGTTACTGGAGTTCATAAAGCCTTGTATCAAAACAGGGATGAAGTAACGAAGCACAGTGAGTTGCGTATGAAATGTGTTATCTACTAGAAATAAAACTGCCTTGCCTTGCCTAATGTGATATCCGTATATAGATAGATGAATAGAAGGGCAGACCTTAAGTCGAACTCGAAAACAAAGAGCCCAAAAAGTCTACCCGCGCGCCACACGGGCGACTACTTTTGGTGCTAGCCAGAAGGCCCGACAGCCGTGAACGCTCATGACGCTCGCTCCTTGTAATGTTCGCATGCCGGATGCCAACGTGCTGAGCTCATGCCTCAAGATGGCGGCGATGAGACCTTGTAACCTAAATATGTTCGCCTAAATTTGTGCTTTGTGACCGCCAGCTGTTAGTCACTCTTGACAGCTGCTCGCGTCACACGTGTTTAAGATGACTATTCAGGCCTTAATGGAGTCAGGAGAGTGGGGCAGGGGGATTTTAGTTTTTCAAAGTTTTCTTTTGATTGGAAAGATGCAAAAGATTTCCATTTACATACAAATTTAGGTCGATTCAAACCGTACACCTTTGCTGCAAAGTGAAAATAAATGTCTTCTAAAATTGACACACCACAGAGAGGTGTGTCAAATTTGAATAACTGAAAAGAAAATGTCAAGATAAAAACAAGGCTTCAAAATCCTGAAAAATAAAGCCGTTGTCTCAAATGCTGTGGGCGCTTTCACGGAATGTGCCAAAAGCATACGCTGCTCAATTGTCAGTTGTCAATCAAACAACCTGGTGAAATGGATCTTACTTTGGCTAGCACGTTTCCTGTACTGTTTGAGTGGTGAAAATACATTTGCTTAAAGCACCTGTGTCAAACTCAAGGCCCGGGGGCCAGATCTGGCCTGCCGCATCATTTTATGTGGCCCGCAAAAGCAAATCAAAGATGTCAACTTTCATGATTCTTGCGAAAATCTCTACCGAAATTTCAAATTCTCATTTGTAATAAATAAGAGTGATACTGTAAGCACTTTGTGGTGACCAAACCCCTCATTACAGTAACTTAAACAATAGATGAATAAACCATTATTCTTGACTTCTTGATATGGTTTCAGTCATAACGGCCCTCCGAGGGAAACTGTAACTAAAATCTGGCCCGTGATAAAAATTAGTTTGACACCCCTGGTTGAAAGCCTTCAGTGAGTGGAATACAGTAAATGTCCCCAGGTCGTCGCGGAGCGTTTCCCCGCCATGACAACTGGGCGCTCCAAAGCGGCCATGCCTGCCCAAAGCCCTTGTCCCGCACGCTGCATGCACACTCCCCACATACGTGCATCACACCATTCAAGCATGACACAACAATACCGCAAGATGCGTTCTGATTCAAGTCTGAAAATCCAGATTCACTGGTTGCTTTTCGACAAAGTCTCATGTCAGAGTTTTCTCATCTTGAAATATTGCCATGCCACCTGTTGTGACTCAGTCGAAACACAAACAAGATGTCGCCCTGAGCCTTGCTGAGCCATCTGACGACTCCCAGGGTATCCCTTCCCTCGGTGACACATGGGAGCAACCCTGAGCTCATGTTCTGTAAATAGCACCAAGGAAGATGGGTGGAGGGGGGGAGGGAGCGTTCATCGTGGAAGTATATTAAGGCGAGGAGAGACCACACGAGCCAGAAGAAGAAGCTCAACAAGACGCCCGCCTGAGTTCGTTTCTGCGCCTGAACGTCAACCTCATGTCCCGACACGCAGCCCTGAGCAGCCTCTTTGGCGATGACCCCTTCTTCAGCCAGGGAGGACTCCTGTGGCCCCTTTCCTCCCTACGGCAGGACCTCCTCAACCGCAAAGTCGATCTGACCGACACGTTCTTCAAGGATGGATCTCGACTCTTCAATTCACCCCTCATGCCCTCCAATTTCCTCAGGTACGTGATGAATGGAAACTTAACTCATTCAGTACCGGCCAATTCTGGACCAAGTCTGAAAAGACGTTTAAAAACGTCTTTGGGAGTAAATGAGTTAATAGAGATGGATAGATTGAAAGACAGGGAATGGGGGGTACTTGGGGGCATTCTTGACAAGAACCACAGCACATTGCACCCCCCCCCCCAAAATACAAGAGTTTGAATCTGAAATGGTGTCTTTCCGCTGTGCTCAGAATGGGTGACCGAGACGAAGCCGAAGAAGAGGAAACGCAGCATCAAGTCAGGCAGGATCAGGTCGGGCAGACCTCGCCGCACGATGACCTCCTGGTGACCCTGGACGCCCGCGGCTACGCCCCCGGCGACATCAGCGTCAAATTAGAAGGACGCAGCCTGCTGGTGATGGCCGCCAAGCACGCGGGCGCTCAGGAAGCTCACTCCTGCTCCTCTCCCTCCTCCCAAGCCTCCTTCGCCTCCTCGGCGGCCTCGCGGGTGGGCTTCAAGCAGAGGATCCACCTGTCGCCTCACCTGGACCTGTCTGGACTGTCCTGCTCCCTCATGGAGGATGGACAGCTGCGGATCCACGCTCCCGTGGCTCGGCAGCCGATCGCGGCAGGGTCCAGTGAGCCAATCGCGGAGGAGCGCGGCGAGCTAGTCGCGGAGGAGCGCAAAGAGCCAATCGCAGAGGATAAAGAAGAGGCACCCCCTCTCTTCAGGACTTCCCTGGAATTCCCCATCACAAAGGAGGAGACTGAGGCTCAACATACACACTAGCGCACTCGGTTACACCTCCAACTCCACTTTCAAAACATAATTTTCGTTGCACTACACTCGTTTTGCATATTTTGTATTACTTTATGACACGCAAGTCTTGTTTGTTTATTTGTTTATTGAGCATATATAGTACACACAATAACAGGTTGACAAAAGTCAAACAAAAATTATGAAAGGAAAATTAGAAAGTAGATAAAAGAAGAAAACACACATCATCACAGTTGTATGCTCAAAGGAGTAGGAAGAAGTAAATAACTTATCTAGTCCTACCCCTTATTATGTAGCAATTTGAATTGATAATTTTTCAAAACAAAGAAGAAAAGAAAAATCTACATATCATCAAATACTTTTACCCTTATGTATACTATACTATTCTATTCATACACCTTTTGGTTTGTATGTATATAGTTATTCTTTCTCCTTTTGTATTTCAATTTTCTGATATTCATTATAATTAGCATTTCTTGAATACAATTGATAAGTTGATCAAAATCCAAAACAAGAACAAACGGTTGTATTACTATATTTTATAAGTATATCAAATTTATCTTTTTAATTCTGATTCGTGTAGTTTTTTTGTACTAATCTTTTGAATTTGTTTTTGAACCCCTCCAACGATTTGCTCATTTTCAGGTCCGTTTCAAGCTTATTCCACAGGTTGACACCTATTACTGATACACACCTTTGCTTGATGTTTGTTCTTGTTCTGGATTTTTGTATTGATTAGTACCCCTTAGATGATAACAGCTCTCTCTAATTTCAAAAAGCTGCTGGATATTTTGGCAGAGGAGATTGTTATGTGCTTTATACATTAATTGGGTAATCTTGAAGTCAACCAGATCGTAGAATTTCATTGTGTTTAATTTGATGAATATTGAATTTGTGGGTTCTATATATTTAGACCTATTGATTATTCTGATTGTTTTTTTTTGTAGTTTTAAAACAGGGAGTGTGTTTGTTTTACA
Organism: Hippocampus guttulatus; assembly: GCF_054856545.1. Classification (NCBI taxonomy): domain Eukaryota; kingdom Metazoa; phylum Chordata; class Actinopteri; order Syngnathiformes; family Syngnathidae; genus Hippocampus; species Hippocampus guttulatus. The sequence goes on from NC_141276.1 coordinate 8,478,622, forward strand.
GGCTTTTCCCCATATTTCTACACAGTAGGTCATATATGGGAGTAATAATGAGTAATATAATGTCTACAAGGAGCTCTTATTCAACACATCCTTCGTTTTGTGGAGTATCCCGATAAGTAAGTCTTCATTCAAGACTTCATCGAGAGACATTCTGTCATTGGCAACGTGCTTTTTTTTCTCCTGTCTGTTATGTTCTGATGTACAGTGCAACAATTTCTCGTAGAGGGTACCAGAGTATGACATTTTTTTAGTTCTCAAAGTTTCATTTTCATTGAGAGGAGATGAGTAGAGGGCGTACTGAGCCTCACCCAAAATAAGTGTGATGCCCCCAACCCGCGTCCCCAGTCAAGATAAGAGGTACAGAAAATGGATGGCAGATAGTTTCATTTGCCATGTAATCGAAATGTTTTGCAAGTGACAGATGGGGTTTTTTTAATGTTCAGTATGATCTTATATTTAACAGTGGAGTTCAAACTGGGCTCACCAGGCGGCTCTTGAGCCATTTTAAGATTGTAAAAAAAAAAAAAAAACGCACGGTCACAAACAATATTGTTCATAATTATCCTGCCTTAGCTTCAGGACAATTAAAAACACTGCGATTGTGACGCATCACATGAATGTAACATCGCTGATGTATTATAGCAGAAATAAAGACCCCCCCCTCCCCAACAACCAAAAGCATTTTACTTTTTCAAAACATACTGTTGTCCTATATTCAGAAAAGGTTTAAGACTATGGGAAAAACACATTTTGGGAAATGCACATGGTAAAAATAATACTTTTTGAAATAAAAAAATTGTATAATATGCTATTGAAGACTATGTTGAAAAAAATACTACTCTGATAAGACTTCTTTTTTTTCGAAAATTGATCCTTTTTTGTAACTTTACAGGCAACATTTTATTTAAATATTAATGTGGTATTTTGGGGAACAGTTGGTGCTTATGTTAAAATGGCATGAGGATAATAAAGTGATCTTGGAGAAAAAAAAAACTCTCCTCCAAGGCCTTATGATATCCAACCGTATGCGCATTTGTGCGTTTTAATGAGCAGTAACAAATATTTTGCCCTTCGAGGGCCGTTTTGAATACTTAGGTTATCTGAACTTACAAGGGAGAAAATATTAGGACCGTTTCTGTTGCTGGCCAGAAGCCAAATTTAAAACAAAATTCCCATGAATTAATACTTCTACTTAATAAAAGCATTTGAATCGGTTCTTGTTGGATTAATTGGTGCAAGAAAAAGTCAAAAGTGTTTTTGCGTCCCCGCGAGGAGGGTATACACTGCTTATCAGATGCGCTGTCTTTCTTTTTTTAAGTGCCGTGCATATGAGCTGATAAGACTGCTGCATGTGTCTGCCAAGTGTTTGCATACTAAACCCACTGCATTGACGTCAATGTTTTGGACTGTAGAATGCACCAAGTACCATTTCAACCCACATGCTTCAACACGAGCGCCAAATTCTGTCCGTATTTTTGAAAAGAATCCCTCAAATGAACGATACTTTGGATGTCATCGTTTTGCTGCGTGCTTCGTTCACCATCAACATCAGCTTGACAGTTGCAAACAACGACCGTGTAGTGATCATCAGTTGCAAAGGCCCATCAGTAAGACCAGAGTTGACGGTCAGATCCTCAGAACTGTAAGACAGACGTGATGATGACTGTTCCACATCTTGATATCACACACAATAGCATCTGGGGGGGGGGGGGGGGGGGGGGTAATTTATTTATTTTTGGTGTTGCTGTGGGTGTGTTCTGCATCGCCTCCACCGTTTGGATGGCATCCAGCAGGCACACATCATATCTGGGGTGTGCCCGTGCCCACTTTGCCACTCTACATATAAAGGTTCAGTTTCGTCCTCAGATTCAAACTTTCTGCAGAAGCACCAAGATGAGTCTCACCCGCAGGGACAAAGCCACAGTCAAGGCCTTCTGGGCTCTGATTGCTGGAAAGGCAGACATGATCGGGAGTGAAGCTCTATCCAGGTAAATACGCCGCCAGCCAAGACGACACGCGCATCACACTTTTTCCTTTGACATCGGCTTTGCCTGCCTCTGCAGGCTGCTCTACGTCTACCCCCAGACCAAGACCTACTTTGCCCACTGGAAGGACTTGAGCCTCAACTCTGCTCCAGTCAGGAAGCACGGCAAGATCATCATGGCTGCCATCAGCGATGCCATCGGCAAAATGGACGACCTGACCGGTGGCCTGTTGACCCTCAGCGAGCTGCACGCCTTCACCTTGAGGGTGGACCCCGCCAACTTCAAGGTGGGCGCACTCTTCACACACATATTTTATTTGGTTTGGCCAAATCAGGCTGCCATCTTGAAATAGGGTCATTTTATATCATCCTAATAGATTGAATATTAGATCCCCATCCGTTTTATGTCACTTACCCTTTTCAAGGTCGCAGATAGCCAAAATCAGGCCGTGATCCCACGACGCTCTGACTGTTTCTCACTGAACCATATTAAAGATTGACCATATCGCTACTAGAATAAGCAATGGAGGATTTAACACGTTTCGTGATTCGCCAATGACATTTGCTAGCCGTTGTTCTTAAAATTTCAACTTGAAGGAAATTGAATCAGAATAGGATCAGACAAGCAGGAAATGTTTTTTTGCTCTTTTTTTCCAAATCAATTAGACCAATGTACTCAATGTGCTTAATCTATTTATTTTTGTACAGTGCTGCACTTACGATTTTTTTTTCTCCCAACCAAGCTAATCAATATGTTTACTCTCTGAAATTTCTTGTCTTTTCCATACCCAGCTTCTGGCTCACTGCATCCTTGTGGTGATGGCCACGCAATACCCGATGGATTTCACCCCAGAGGTCCACGTGTGCGTGGACAAATTCCTGGCGGCCCTGACTCTCGCCATTGCTGAGAAGTACCGATAAACAGCATGATCCACAACAACGCCAACATGATTGTATTCAATTCTGTCTTTCTGTTGGGCCCAAATATAATCAATTATCAAAAGCAATGATGAATGTGTCATGTTTTGTTTTGTGTCTTTTCACAAATGCGTGCATCATCTTCAGACCCACACTGAGTGACGATGCTGAAACCGACAGAACTGTTGCACAGTGTGCGGGGTTCAGCAACTAGTTTGGATGAATGGCTGACGGTCAGATATTAGTTTTGATGTGAGCAGTATTCAAACGTCTTCCGTGTAATCGCCTTTCAAAAATATAAATACTTGTGTGTTTTATAATAATACAGTGCTGTTGACCAGCGTGAAATACAGTCTGCGGGGTTTTGAAAGCATTAATCTCAAATGTCCAGTCTCGTCTGGTGCTGGTGAACTGTGTCTCTTTTGTGGTATGTAGTGCTGAAAGCCAAACAAGGGAGATGAATTCATTATTTTTGACGTAGGCTATCAAGTTTGTTATTTTTTTTTAATGTATTTCACGTTTTACATGGCGGCCGCGGGCGTTTCCGGAGTGTTTGACGTCACTGGGAGACACGACTGTTTACACACATTATGAAATTATATTTGAATGTATATTAAATGTCTATACTTATTTTTTATTCCCATATTATTATGTTCTCTGTTTACAAATGCAAAACGTGATTATATTTTTCTTATCGTAATTTGCATCGTTAACTGAGTTGTACAAAACCCATTAAATTCCCGATTAAGATCAATCATTTCCCCGCTTAAAATTACAGAAAAAAACATTTAAAAACAGTCTAACGTAAGTATCATTGAGGATTTAGTGTGAGACGTATGTATACTGTTTTATTTGACTGAAAAATATAAAATTGAAAAACTGTTACATCTTTGTCCCGCCGAATTGGAAATGAATTAGCGCATGTGCATTAATACTATGTTTCTTGTTTCCAGTCGGACACTTTTAAATTGACACAAAACAATCGGGTCGAGTTGCAGAGGTTGAGGCAACGTGAAAATTGGAGCCGATGTGAATACGTTTGAGAAAACGATTCTCAAGCAGCGTTTAGTGAGCATCGTTAAGAGTTAGCCTTGCAACGAGTAGTGTTTTCACTTTGTATCGAGAGGCGTCGATTGTGTGGCCACCATGCGAGCGATCTAGCATGCCATTATGATGCTCAACCCGTCCGGCGGCAGCGGATCCGCAGATGACCAACGAAAATCGGCGGTCACGCAGCCGAGAATCAGCTTGTACAGGGAGCCCCGATGCGGACACAAGACCAGCCCCATAAGTGTCATCTTAGTGAGCTCCGGTAGCCGCGGGAACAAGCTGCTTTTCCGCTACCCTTTCCAACGAACCGCCGAGTGTGCGTCGTCTCACGCAGGTATACGTTAGCATCACACTGGCTGCATCCTCAAGAAACACACCCAATGTTTGGTTAAACGACACGCGTTGCAACTCGTTCGATTATATTTGGCTTTCTGGTGAAATTTCAGGACACTCTGGGCATAAGTTGCACTTTGTTGTGAATTTTGCCAAGTAGTGACAAATGAACTGAAACGCTCAACAGTTGGACATGTGCATTCAAAAGAATGAGAGGCGGTCAAATAAGTACGCCTGAAACCGTTATAATGCATTCGGCGTTCATTATGAAATTTCACCTCAAAAAGTCGGAATATCCCTAACGTATTGAGAGCAGTGTATGTCAAATTATGGCTTCAATATTTAAGCCGTATCTTCTCCCCCACAAGCAGAACAGCGGAATCGCTATGCCCAGAATACAACGGCAGAAGTTGAAGATCACGATGGAGATTCAAGGTACTCTCTTACTCATAATGTTAAAAGTAGGGATGCGTGCGTACCTATACCAGGTGCCGGTATTGTGCTGATACCCTATTTCAAGGTATCAGTACTTGCGAGAGTGGCCAGCTGGTTTGCACGTTCGCCTCAGAATACTCTGGTTTCCCCCCCACATTCCAGAAACATGCATGGTAGGTGAATTGAACACTCTAAATTGTCCCTAAGGCTGATTGTGAGTGTGAATGATTGTTTGTTTATGTTGCCCTGCAATTGGCTGGGAACCAGTTCTCAGTTCTGTTCTAAAACGACAAAAAAAAAGGAATCAGAATTATTAATAGATCAAAATATACAGAACCCACAAATCCACTATTTATCAAATTAAACCTTATGAAATTTTATGACCTGGTTGACTTCACAAATAGCCCAATTCATGTACAAAGCACACAATAACCTGCTCTGCCAAAATATCTTGAAGCTTTGCGAAATTCGATAATGTTACTATGATTTAAGGGGCACCAACATCTACAAAAAAAATCCAAAACAAGAACAAACATCAAGCAAAGGAGTGCATCTGTAATAGGTGTTAATCGGTGGAATAATTTTGAAACTAACCTGAAAATGAGTGACTCGCTTGCTGAGTTCCAAAACAAATTCAAGAGAATAGTCAAAAAAAAAATATATATATATATATACATAAATCTAAATTAAGTTGATAAATTTGATACATTTATTAAATATAGTAATAAGTCAGAATTAGGTTGATTAATGTAGTAATGTAATGCAATATCCATTATGAATACAAGAGAAGATCGACTTATAAATGTGCTACAGTGTGTATGTATATAGTCCCTATACAAACCAAAAGTTTTAAAAATAGAGAATTATAGTACGTAAAAGGGTAAAAGCATTTGTTCATATGCAGACGTTTTCCTTTTCTTTTATGATTGATATTAAAAATATATCAAATTATATATTAATACATAATGGGTAGGACTAGATACGTTTTTTTTTTTTAATTTCTTCCTACTCCTTTGAACATATAATTTTTTTCCCCATTTGTTCCCTTTCAGTATACCTAAAAACAAAGCAGCGCTAGCGTCAATCATATGAGACCGGTTAAGCGAAGTAAAAATAGCACATGTTGCATCTTCCTATTTTTTGTTTGCTTGGTTCTTCTTTTTGTTTTGTTTATGGCCCCATTCCCATTTCAGAGAGTCATCTTCATTAACTGACGAACAGTTGGTAGCGGGGTAAGACTCTGAAATCCTCCGAGAGGCACCTTTTCTTTTTTCTGCCATCACTCGCTGTCTCTGCTTGTGTTTATTTATTTAGTGGGACTGATCGATTTGATTTCTTATTAATTCTTCTTCTTTTTAAACGCGTGCCAACGTTCTTGTGTCCATTCCCCTCGGTGAAAGGTGTGTTCATTTGCTGTTCCGTGTTGTCGTATATTTCATGGGAAACGGATTAAAGCGCAACCAATCAACCTGCAGCATGTTGCATCCATTGAAATTGGCTGCAAACTCCAATTAAATTAAAAAATCCCCCCTCCCCCCTTCTTACCAATCGTGAAAAGTATGTAGTGTGTTTTTTTTTCTTCTACAAAGTCTTTCGTTTCAGCATGAATTCCCTGCCGCATGAATCTTCAGCAGAATGTGTACCCACCCGCACACACACACAAAATTGTTATTTCTGTCTTTATACAAATCACAGGAAGTGGATGGAATCAAAAACGCTCCAGAAAATTTCTCAGCCTGAAAATCTCTCTCAAAATGTGTGACTGTTGATGCTTTTTTAAATTAAAAAAAATAAAAATAAACTCTCGGGTATAAGCCTGGCCTTTTCCATCTCTTAGGTTTTCCGACAGTATCCTGGCAACAATCCTGGCCACCAAGTCGGACATGTGCGGTAAGAAGTTTGAGCTGAAGATCGACGACGTTCGCTTCGTGGGCCACCCGACTCTGCTGCAGCATCCGCCCATCATTCAGGTTGGCCAGCAGTTCACCTCCTCAGCTCTATGCTGGCCATTCGTTTACACCTCGATGACATTTTTTTTTTTTAACAACCATTTTAGTTGTCTTAATTATTGTTGAAGAGAGAGACATGTTTTTTTTTCATGGCTAATACCAGTACCAGTTAGTAGTCAAGGTGGCAGAAAACCGATATTTGGAGCAGATATTCACTTTCACTCAAAGGGAAAATATTAGTGTTACAATCTTTAAAAAAAAAAAAAACCCTCAAACTCTTAACTTTGTTGAAATGTCTTTTTCTAAATGGCTGTAAATCTAGATATGACCGAGAAATACATACCATAATAAAAGTCTAATCTTCATATTTTTTGTTTTGAACTTTTTCTCCTTTCTTGTAAAAACAATCAAAATAACAATTTAGAGATATACAGTATATATATTTTTTAGAGCACAGGGTATTTTGTTGAACATTTAGACATTCCTTCCCATTTTTATTTCACCGTCAATTATATTTTTCAATTTTTCATTGCAGGTGTCCAAAACAGATCCTTCGCCAAAGAGGGAGATGCCCACCATGATCCTCTTCAATGTGGTGTTTGCTCTGAGGGTTAGGAAAAATCTTGCATGTACAGGACATGCTCACCAGACACTTCATTAGGAACACCTGCACAATTTACCCCCCCCCCCCAATTTTTTTGATTGCTATGTACAATGTCTTAAATACAGGACTGCGAGATTGCAAGCTATTTTCAATATTTTCACCCCCCGATGTTGCCAAAGTGATAACAATATCTGCCCCCCCCCCAACCCCCCTCAATAAATTGCACATATCTCGACTCGGTAAAATAAATAAATTAATGTGAATTTCAGATCTTATTATCCAAGTTTGTAATGATTCTGCCTGTGGGTGGGACACAGAAGAAGGGAGTGGGTGAGGGAGGGCTGTGTTTACCAGCGATAATTTCTCCAGTCTTCGCTATCTGTGAGAGCAGAGGAGGCTTAGGGGGGTGGAGGGGGCTCAATTTTGCGCGTTTGATCGTGTTGATTGATGTGGCGCCACTTGTTGCAGCCCTTGCTGAGTCATGGTGGCGCGACCCATCAGATATCCGCCAGTCGAGGGGGGCCTGAAAGAGGCTGAGTCATGGTTTGCGTGACGATATCTGCCCGGCAACTCGGAACTTAGTTTTATTTTTTTATTGTTTAGCTTGAACTAGATACTAACGCCGGTGAACTGCTAGAAGTATTGTTATGGTTATTTTACATAAACATCGGTCATTTTAGCTTGCGAAACCAGTATTAAAGAAATAGTGCAAGGACGATAATGCGCACATGATCACCGTATACAAAAACGTTAGAAAAATGAAATACAAAACTATTAGAGGGAAAAATGCAAACATGTTACATAACAATTGCACAAATATAAAGAACAAAACTGATTAAAAACAAATATTATAAACTAAAATAAATAGAAAAAATATGAGACAAATACAAAAATATTCAATGAAATTTCAAAATATATCCAAGTGTTTGAAAATACAAAAATATTCCGACAACATGCATAAACATATAAAAAATCATACCAAACCATTAGCAAAATAAAATTGTAAAAAATATTCAACATTAAAAATACTCTAATATTAGATGGCAAACGCATGAATATTAGTGAACAAGCCGTGTGTAAGGTGGCCTGTGTGTTGTCGTGCAACTGTTTATTCTGTTTTGCCAGGCCAATGCTGACCCCTCGGTCATCAGCTGCATGCAAAACTTGTCCCGCCGCATCGCCATTGCGCTGCAGCATGAGGAACGCCGCTGCCAGTACCTCACCAGGGAGGCCAAGCTCATGCTGGCCGTGCAGGACGAGATCACCACCGTCACTGAAAGTGAGGAAAATAAATACATCAAATCATAATAATTTGCTGTGTCACTCTTGCTCTTTTTGTTCTTAGTGAGCCCACAGTCACCGTTTCGACAAATTCTGCCCAAATGTAAGCTGGCCAAGGACCTAAAGGAGGCATATGACAGGTTTGTGCATAGACACGGCATCACTTATTGCTTCCCATAATTTTTTTTCTAACCGTGTGTTGCTTCAGTCTGTGCACGACGGGCATGGTGCGGCTGCACATCAACAACTGGCTGGAGGTGAGCTTCTGCCTCCCGCACAAGATCCACCGCATTGGCGGCAACTATATCCCCCCCGAGGCCTTGGAACGCAGCCTGAAGGCCATCAGGTGCGACCGATTTTTATTGTGCACCATTCGGTCCTTCCGTGTCACGCAGTATGAAGAGTTGATTGAGACACTTCATGTCACCCTCGTAGAGAGCAACGTGATTACGGTGACTTCACAGATTGTCATGATATTGTTTAATAGAAGAAATAAAAGAGCAATACACATGGGGCAAAATAAAAGTTTCGTAAAAAAATAAAGCAAGACTCAAAAATAAATATAATAGGAAATCAATTAAAAATAAGAGGAAAGGGGCAAACATATTTGAACAAAGATAGCAAAATAATATTTTAAAAAACAAAAGTATTTTACTACAGATGCACAAATTCAGGGTTTCTTAAATATCGTCACTCCAACCTTAAAAAAATGGCCTGGGTCATATTTTGACCTCCCAAAAAAATAATAATAATTGCCTTAAACAACTCAGGATTCTGGCCAAAGTCGGCTACATCCTTAGCTCAACAAATAATTTAAATTCTACATCTCAAATGAAATTCCTCATTTTTAATGTAGTCGGTATTTGGTTCAGTTGTTCTTGTTTTCTGAAAAAAAAAATACATGGGTTGTTATTTTAGGAAGGTGATGATATGGGGACAAAAACTATAATATAAATAAATTAAATGGATGAAAAGGAGACATAAAGGTATCTAGAAAAAGCCAAAAAAATTGTAAAATAGTAGCATAAAACTATAGGATTTTGCCATACATGCACACATTTTGGAAATAAACTAACATTTTGTCTAGGATGGGGAAAAAAAAGAAAATAGGTGAAAAGTGCACAAAATTTTAGAACAAACATTGTATTATAAAAATATGTAGCGAGTAAAAAAAAGAATAGAAACCAACAGGATCTTATGACTGATGCACACTTTGGAGGAAAATTACATAATTTTGACATAATGTCAAAATAACATTTTAAAATATATATTTTTTAAATACTCAAAAACATTAGTCAAAAAATAATTACAAATGCGCACAAGTATTTAAAAAAAAACACAATTTAAGTCAAAATACAATCTACACATTCGACAATACAGTAATTTGACTACAAAAATATCATACCAAAAAAATAAATTTGTTAATTAATTAGCCACCATTTTTAGAAAAGAAATTCCCGACGAATCATAACTGAGCGCAATTCCATGATCGAATCATAAATTGTGCAGGTGTACCTTATGTTGTCTACACTGCCCTTTTAACAGTAATAATTCATATACTTATTATTTATAATGTTCTGTTTCATGCTTGTGTGTGCTGAGTGACCTCTTTAGGTTCTGCGTGTGGCTTTAATAGCTAATGTGTGTGCTTTGTTGATAGCAAGTGGGGTCATCTGAGGACAAGATTTGTTGACTGCCTTCTACTGCCCCCTGTTGGTAGTCTGAATCATTACCTCTGTCAAGACGTGTGTTTTATTTTGGGGTTTTTTTGGGGGGGGCGGGGGTTCATTGGCTGTTTGCACAGCCTGAGAATGCGATTTTTCCAGACCTTAATTACCTTGACGGGCGCTGTCGTCCAGGCCCTATCACGCACTGCTGCTGCTGGAAAGCGAGAAGGCGCTGCTGGGCCAACTTCCCGTGGACTGCTCGCCTGCCATGATGCGCCTCATCAAGACGTGCTCGGCGGTGAAGAACCTGCAGCAGCTGGCTCAGGACACTGACCTCGCCCTGCTTCAGGTGAGGCTGCTGCTGTACGCACCTTCCTGTCAGGAAATGCGGTCATAGTCCTAGTTTTCGTATTTCTTATGTTTGATTTGAACCGATCACAAATGGGGAGGAAAAAATGAGAAAACAGAAACTCTGAGAGTGCAGATCTCCGCCAAGGCTTGAAAAAGTGCCTTTCATTTAAATTGCTGTCAGATGCGCCATCCCAAATGTGATCCTGACGAAGCTGAGTTTGACGCCAAATGTCCACAGGACGGAATCTACACTCCCCTCCAAAAATATTGAAACAGAGAGGCCAGCTGCTTCATTTTTTGGGGGGGTTCGTCATGAGAATGTGAATATGGGCTTTTATTTAGATCTCATGTTCACACCATAGAAGATTGGCATCTTTTTTTTCATGTGAGCAAATGTACTGGAACATGATAGCCAGCTATGTGCTATGACTGGTGATATAAAAACAATGATTAGCAATTTTAGATTTGAGTTTTGCCCGTGAAGGCTACACTCAGTCGCTTTCGCCTCTGTGAAAAATGACTATGACTGCAGCTTACTTTTATCACTTAGTTGTTGAAACTCTTATGTAGCCTTTATTATGCAGCCCCCTGGTGGCAGAGGAATGCACACCGGAAGAGTGCAACGTCAATGAGTATTGAAACGTGAAATGATGATGGGGGTGCATTTATTAAACTTGGTTTCATGTAAATTCATTACTGGGTAAACACCCAGCAATCTTTTTTTTTTATTTGGAAACAACAGTTACAAGATAACATGTTGCTTTACTCTCAGATCTTCCAAATTGCAGCCCACCTGGTTTACTGGGGCAAGGCCATCATCATCTACCCACTGTGTGAGAACAACGTCTACATGCTGTCCCCTCACGCCAACATCTATCTGTGAGTCTCTCGTCGACGCACATGCGGCCACTTTTGTATGTATGATGGCCATCCAGTGTCAAGAGTGCGCCAATAAAATGTAACCTCCACTCATTTCATCTCTCTCCACTCACCGGACAGATTCTCGCCTCAGGCCGAACAGTTTGCGCAGCAGTTTCCCGGTCACGACCTTCCTTCCACATTGGCGAAGTTTTCGCTGCCTGTCTCGCTGGCCGAGTTCAGGAACCCCCTGGAAGCTCCCGCGCAGGAGGTGCGTCTGACACCGTCACAAATATGTGAAAAAAAAAATATTAGCAAAACAAACAGTTTCAGACACAAAAATCATTCCAAAAAACAAAATAATCACAAAAATAATACACAAAAAATTGCTATTCACCAAAAATATGAATATAGGACTATAGATACCAATTACACAAATATAATACATCAATTAGAAAATAATCCAAATGTATTCAATAACAAAGATAAAATGTTAGATTTTCTTGCTCTCAGTCAGCTGTGATTGCTCCTGCACGGCCGAGCAAAAGAACGTATGGCTGGATACGAGTTGAGTAGGTGAGATGACGCGTGCGCGTGCCCACGCAGGCTCAGCTGATCCAGATGGTGGTGTGGATGCTGCAGCGCCGCCTGCTCATCCAGCTGCACACGTTCGTGTGCCTCATGGTGCCGCCGGCCGAGGACGAGCCCGCTTACAGGGACGACGACCTGTCGCTGGCCGCGCGGGTCGCCGGTGGGCGCGGCCTCAGCACCCCGAGCGTCCTCAGTTTCGGATCCCCAAGTATGACAGCAACTGCGTGCGTGCGTGTGTGCGTGAGAGAGCGAGAGAGAGAGATGAGGTAACTGAACTGGAATGTCTGACTGTGTATGTGTATTTTTTATACATTGAGATAGATAAATCTAGTCTTTTCTTTCCTTGTTCTATTGACAATATTACAAGTTTTGACAAAATTGTCAAATTGAATGATGTAACCCTCGCCGCCCCCTCACCCCTCCAAAAAATGACTGTGTGCCCATTTGTTGCTTACAGCAAGCAGCGATGACATGACCCTGACCAGCCCCAGCATGGACAACTCCAGCGCAGAATTGGCCCCCGGCACCGACGACTCTCCCCTCAACAAAAGAATCTTGCTGACCGAGACTCTGCTGGCCAGCCTGTCAGAGCACGACAGACAGTTCATCCTCAACATCCCCGCCGCCCAGAACCAAGAGGATCTCCGCATGTTTGCCAGGTCACTTGACGCTTATCGCGACGACGCCTTATGCTACGACGATAGCTTGAATATCACAGCGCTAGGAGTTGATGACTCATCACAGACTGAAAAAAGCAAAATGCTGTTTATGATTGGGAATAACTGGAGGGGAAGATTGCAAGGAGTTTCAGTGTTTGTATTACTTATGGGACACATATTATTTTAGGAATATCAATTCCGTTATCATTATTCAACATGGGAGGGCGTATACAATTGACTGTCCAATGATACACTGAGAATTAGCTTAATGCTAACACACAATGCAAAACGCCATTGATGGGGCTAACGGATAGCATAATTAAATAGCACTATATAACAACTCGCGGGCATATTTTCTTTATCCTCCATGATAACCGATTAATATTACTGCAGTCACAGTAGCTTTGAAAATCTTCTTCGTTGGTGTCTTCATTACTGTCACAATATATTTTGTCAGGCACATGCACAGACATTTTATGCGGGCAGGTGCACAAACCACCCAACGGCAAACTTATTCGCACAATTAAGAAAAACAGGAGTCAACATATTGAACTTGGGTATTAATTTCGATATTTTTCTCATTTGGGCAAAAGGGGACTGATACTCGACCACCACTAGGTGTCAATATGTGCACGTCGGATCATAATTCCTATTCATGAATCTTTTTCAAGAAAATGTGCAGAAAACAATTTTATTTCCCCGTACAAATTGTAAAAACCTTGCAGGTTGCTGCACTATTTCCGGGGCCACCACCACTTGGAGGAGATCATGTACAACGAGAACATGCGGCGCTCTCAGCTCAAGACGCTCTTGGACAAGTTCCGCAGCGTGCTGGTGGTGACCAATCACGAAGATCCCATCATTTCCATTTTCCAGTCTCCCCGAGAGTAGAGTAGTAGTCATCGCCCTAGTAGTCCTAGCGTAGCATGCCCCAGTTGGACGCTGTCAGTCACACCACGTGGCAGGGAACCGATGTGTCAGGAGAGAAAGAAAAGGTTGATTGGAGACCATCCATCCATCCATCCATCTTCTACTGCTTATCCGAGTCGGGTTGCAGGGGCAGCAGCTTTAGCAGGGAAGCCCAGACTTCCCTCTCCCCAGCCACTTCTTGTAGCTCTTCCCGGGGGATCCCGAGGCGTTCCCAGGCTAGCTGGGTGACATATTCTCTCCAGCGTGTCGTGGGGCATCCTCAGGGTCTCCTCCCGGTGGGACATGCCCGGAACACCTCAGCAGGGAGGCGTTCAGGAGGCATCCTAATCAGATGCCCGAGCCACCTCATCTGGCTCCTCTCGATGTGGAGGAGAAGCGGCTCGACTCTGAGCCCCTCCCGGATGACCGAGCTTCTCACCAGAACCCAGGCTGTGTGTGGAGGCAAGTCCGACTATATCCAGTCTGAACTTCTCTACCTCGCACACCAGCTCGGGCTCCTTCCCCTGCAAGAGAGGTGACTGACATTCCATATCCCTAGAGCTAGCTTCCCTAGAGCTAGCTTCTGTAGCCGAGGATCGGACCGCCAGGGTCCCCTCCTTTGGCTGCCGCCCAGCTCGCACTGCGCCCGACCCCTTTGTCCCCTCCCATGGGTGGTGAGCCACGTTATCTCTTCGGACTGAGCCCGGACGGGCCCCATGGGTATAGGCCCAGCCACCAGGCGTTCGCCAACGAGTCCGAGCTCCAGGCCTGGCTCCAGAGGGAGGCCCCGGTGACCCACAACCGGGCAAGGGAAACTTGAATCCATTTATTTTACTCTTCATACGGGATCTTTTGAGCCATGCTTTGTCTGGTCCCTCACCTGTTTGCCATGGGTGACCCTGCCAGGGGCATAAAGACCCAGACAACTTAGCTCCTAGGATCATTGGGACACGCAAACCCGTCCACCACGGTAAGGTGACGGCTCACGGAGGGGAAGATGTAGGCAATTTATTTTTTTATTCTTTATGAGCCAGTTTTGAATAATAAATTATTTTGTACATAGTAGAGAGGCCTTGAGTGTTGAGATAAGCGGGAATTAATGGGGGTGGCAGATGTGTTTGGACTGCCGAGGGGGCACACGCTAAGTAATGAGCTTTGCAGACGTTCACCTCACACATCCTGGCAGTGGGAAGACTACTGAGGACTTTAGACGTGCTGTTTTTGCACTTTGAAGGGGAGGCGAGGGCGGTGCAAACATCTGTGGATTCCATGAAAACCAGTAGTCCCTCCTCAAATACCCGAGGCGGCGATGACCTCAGCCCAAGGCATGGGTTGACTTCCATCTTGTTTTTCGTGTGTATGAAAGTGAAAATACAAGATTTGGAGTAGCTAGCCCAGATTTCACTTTTTGAGAACTGATATTGGACCGAGGAGGAGAACCAGCAATCGCCTTTTTGTCTTCTTGAGGATAACAATTGCCCAAAATGGCTTGTGTTAAGAAAATTCAACGTAACTGATTCCTTTTGACTTATTTGCATTACAACCACCGCCACACTGCTATTCTACTTGGAGGCGAAGCTGGGTGAAGGTCCAGAGTCATTTTCAAACAATGGTCGGAGTCACTATCTTGTCGAGAGATCCACATCCCCACTGGGGTGACCCGTTTGCTCTCATGTGAGGTAAGCAGAGTTGCATTGATTTAGTGTTAGCTTCAAATAAACAGCATGTACTTGATTGCTCTGTGAAGTTGACGACACGGTGGTAGTATAGAAATGCCAGTCGCTGAATTTCTCTGCCCCACTCCCACCCCCAAATTGTTTTACTACAAATAATTGTATATAGCCATGCCTGTGCTGTATAGTGTATGGAATAATTGTGTATATTTGTGTTCAATAAACACGCCCACTTTTCACACACTATGTCAATCAATGTGTGGGTAAATTTACAGATCAATACGATTTGTGAAACGTGGTAAGCCATGATATTTTTTTATGTAGAATATGCACGGGAAACAGCCAGCCAATAACAGCCAGAAAATAAGTTGAGCGATTGAATTGATTCAGCGTCTGTGTCTCAATACTTTTATCCATTTATGTATGGTTACATTGTTTCAAAGGGCATTTTCTCGTCTTTCAGCCGCTTTGTCCAGCACGCTAACACAAGCGTTCCCTTGGAGGTAAAACCGCAGAGGCTTCTTGGCCCATTCCCCATGGGACTCGATGCCAATGCGCGGCGCCTCCACCACGATATCGTGGCGGGCGTCTCCCATGGCGGGATCCACATCCTCCAGCCACACCTCCGGGTCAGAAGCTAGATCCCGGCGGTCAAAGCAGCGCGGGACATCCAAAGCCTGGCACAGCTTAGAGGGGCCGTTGCACAACTCCTTGTCCTTGAGGGGCCGGGCTCCGTTTTTGCGTCTGGCGGCCCTCAGCTGCCTCATGACGGCATGGCCCTGCAGCGGCTCCAGCGAGCGCAGCAGCACGGCAGCACCGTCGCCTGTGAGAGACGAGACCATATGTTACCCACAAAAAAAAGTCTAATCGCCTAGAAATGCCAAAAGGTGGTGGCAAGGCATTTTTTTTTCAGTTAGACAAAGCTATGGCCTGACAAAATGAAGCTCCTCCACTCCAGTTGAACACCACTATATAGCGCCAGAGCAATATTTTTATATCAGACATGGCTTTGGCTGAACACAAAAGCAGAGATAAATTATTATGATTCATGCTGAAGTGAGTTGAAGATCGTCATTTAGACAACAGTAGTCCTTTGCAACAATTTATGGTATTTATAGTCAATTACTTACACATTTTCACGACAGCGGCAGCAGGGCTCTGTCCTGAGCCCCTGTGAATTTCAGAGATAGCAGTACATCATACACAATTGAGATTACAATGACCTTGACTAGACACGTTCATGCAGAGGTAGATGCCATAGATGGGGTACACGTAAATGGTGCCGGGCTTCATGAACATGGCGGTGTTTCTCTCTGTGCGCTTGCCGCCTGCCGAGTGTGACGCCTTGTCTTCTCCCCCCAAGTACGCCTCCGTCTCCACAACGCGGCCTCTCAGCTCAGTGCCATCCTCGCAACGCCGCACCAGGACCTGCAAATGCGTATGTAACACATAACGGTATGTACAACTTTTTTTTGTAATGGATTCTAAGCCTAATGGTTGCTGAAAAAAAGGGGTATTGATTTCTACAATCAGCACATTAGGCACACCTGAACATGTTGTGCGATAAAATAATATATCCAAAATTCTTTGAGAAAAACATTTTTGGTTTTGATTGACACTTAAAGATGATTGGCGCAACTTACACTGATATAGATGCATTATCATATATTTGTAATAAAAACTGTCTTCGTGCACAATTGGCTGTGTCAGAGATGATAACAGCACTTGAGATCTTAACTCGGGAGATATCGTCATCTTTCTTCCATTTTGTTGTAATTATGACTCATACTGTTGATATGATTGCCGGTAGATTATATGGTAATTAAACTTTTGTGCGCAACTGACACTGTTAGACACGTTGTTGAACTAAATGTTAATGTTTTCGTGTACAATAGAGAATACAAATCCCTTGAAATTCAATTTAGCTGAAGTTACGACTTAATTACAATGAGTGTGCTGAATAAAGTAGCTTAACTGCTGTTTCGATGGTCCCGGCCACCAGATGCCACTGAATTTACCTTGCCGAGAAAAGCTTTGGCCAAAGCGACGCAAGGTTGTGTGAAGAAATCCTCTCCCAGCCTCCTTGACAGGTCAGTAGTTTGACCACCATTGAAGTAAACACTGTGCACCGTCTCATTCCGTTTCGTTTCTTCACGATCACGTGAGCGTTTATTTGCTTTTTGGTCACCATTCCGTGACGGCGTCTTTCTCTTACGCTCTGCCATTATTTATGACACGAATGTGACATTTTCATATGCATTGTTTTGGAGAAGTGAAGCGCTTTATTATGTTTAACGAAATGTAAATGAGCGAGGGCGAACCAGGAAGTAAATACAGGAAGTAACACGAACAGTTTTTCCCTTAAAGAGCTCGCGCACCATTTAATCGAGCCAGTACACGAGACGTTGTTTAATGTGAAAAAATTATTGCATACAAACTTTAAACACACTCTAACTATACTTTTCATTCTGATCATATTTGTTTAATTTGGAGGACTGGTTATCACGTCTGCGTCACAGTTCTGCGGTTCTAATACTGTATCTGTATGAATGTGGATTGTACCTTCTGCCATCTAGTGGAAGAGCATTAAATTGCCCTCCCTGTCATTACAGTATACGTCGCTGGCATAGGTAGATGAGCAACGTATATTTGTCATGAGAGTAAAAGTGGATCATTTTCCACGTCATCTCTGATGATCTCTCATAGCAGATAGCTTTAGCGTCAACATACCTGTACAGACAGGCAGAGCAAT
This sequence comes from Hippocampus guttulatus, assembly GCF_054856545.1. NCBI lineage: Eukaryota > Metazoa > Chordata > Actinopteri > Syngnathiformes > Syngnathidae > Hippocampus > Hippocampus guttulatus. Next base: position 8,496,636 of record NC_141276.1, read on the forward strand.
CAAAAGCGGGAGAATATACAATAAACCTGTGCATTCGCCTTTTGCTATTCATACAGCAAAGATTTCACAACGACTAAGTACATTTGTGAGTCAATTGAGAAAAAAATCTGCATAATTTCAGCATTTATAATTTCAGTGATTTTTTTTTTTTTTTTTTTTTTTTTTTTTTTTTTGGATGAGGGTGACTTGTGAGATTTTTCTAATATAACAAGTGTATTTCTCCTTCCCCGGTCTTATTCCTTTGCCATCATTTAAAAACAGTTGACCCTAGTAAGTGGTTATAAATAGAATTCATGTGTGCTTTTGCCCGGGAAGTGAGCGACGCCAATTTGGCTTCAGGCACTCTGGATCCCTACGGTTTCCCTGGCAGACTAACCATTTGTGACAGACCAAAAAAAAAAAAATAATACATCTCTTCTTCAGGATCGTACTATTTAAAATTGCATAATAGAGGATTGCTTTTGCTCTTCTATTTGGTAAACGTGCCAAACCAATTTGTTGCTTTGAGCCGGCTGGCAGTCGGCTGGAAATGTGCTGACCGTGTCCAGTCAACGTCGTCCCTTGCGTGGATTGTTGAAATGTCGGATGGCCGAAACGGCGGAGAGGCCACTGTTTGCTTAGCCACCTCCCTGCAGCCTGCCGCCGGCCGCCCGGTGAAGTCTGACCTCCCTTTGCTGTTACGATGACAATCTAGTTGCTGTTTGGATAATCTCAACATCTCTGCGCCAGAGATACTTTTCAAAATATCTGGCAAGGCGCATTCATCTTCACCGACGGAACATGTGAAGCTCATTACTGCGAGAGCGAAGGGGGACATGTGTATCTCCTCAGCGCTTGATGCTTTTAATGATTCATGGCGTAAGGATTAATGATTCATGCGGCCCTTTCAAGCCTCCGAATGTGTGGCGTGCGATGCACAGGTGGTCTGCCTCTCGTTGTGGTCAAACCATTAATTCAGTGAAGACACGCGCACAAAAATCACACATGTCCTTGACACATTCAGCAAGCGAAATTGGTGGGGGAAAAAATGGAGTTCTACCTCATCTACAGCTTGAATACACTCCACTCCTCTTCGTACGAGATGTTTCAGTGAGTCCATTGAACGGGAAGAACATTCATGAGTTGGAAGTCTATGTACTAGTTCAACCCAAAATGTTGAAAGAGCCATATAGGACAAAAAACAAATATGTCTGGAGCTGCAAAAAAATAAAAGCCTTCTATAAAACTTAGAATGAAGGAAACACATGCTGTATGTATGTAGGAGACTGGACTGTCTCAGAATTGTTTGTTATTCATTCCTTTGTTGTGTGTTCACAAACGCCCCCATAGAATTTATTTTGTGATTTCCTCGCTTGATTTTTTTTTTTGTTTTGGTTCATTTTTTTCGCTTTTCTTAGTGTCAGTGAAGTGATCATAAATTTCCGTTTTTCGGAGGCTGTCTTTGAGCGCCTCTCGAGTCGAAGGAGAAGAAAGAAGGCACGGAGTCGGACGCAGACGTGTCTGTGTTTGTCGACACTGTTAAAAGCATAAATAAAGTGTACGTTTTAAAAAACCAACACCACAGCTCTCCTTTTTCGGAGCTGGAACATGTATCTATATCTATTTGAGCTACATTAGCCTACTATCAAAATCTTTTTCCATTTTCAAACATTTTTCATAAAGCTCCAGGGAGCCACTAGATGTCGCTAAAGAGCCGCATGTTGCCGACCCCTGTACTAGTTCATCTCAAACATTTTGGTTACAGGGACTGAGTTGTTTGCAAAGAACCCCTCATAATCCGAATACTAATTGACCAAAGCCAGCATTTGTACTACAAAAAGTTTCCTATTGACATTAAAGTCAAAGCCTGTCAGCCTAAAAATGTCCGCATTTCAGCCTACAATCGCTCCACTTGGAAATTGCGAAAACACATTTTGTGTTTTCTATGTCATTTCTGCTTGGCGATCTCATTGTGCTGTTTTAACAGTATGAATAAAGACAGTTCGTGTAAGCGCCTTTCTTGCGGCAAAATTTTCCTTCCTTTGTTTCATAAAGATTTTCATGTCATCTCGTTTTAGTTAAAGTGATATTGTTGCGAAATATATGAAGGTGCACATTCGTATTTTATATTTTTGTCTAGTTGACGGTCATTCTTGGATTTAAAAAAAAAATCATAATAAATCTGAAATTACTAGTTACACCGTTAAGTACTCTTCCTCCAGTCATTATTTGCAGGGCTACTTTTTACTTTTACATGAGCAACGTGATTGTAAAATAACGGCATATTTAGTTCTGCATTTCAGAGAATGGGATCCCTTGAAGAACGAGAGTCTAGTCAACAGACAAAGAATATGACAGTGAGTGGAATGTCTGTTCTCATTCAAACGTTAGCCGTTATGCAGCTGCTTGGTGGAGCGCTTCTGCTGACCTTTCTTGTTTTACTGTGTTATAAAGCTCTTAAATGTTTCACCGGATTCAGGAAGTAAAACTTTTTTTTTTTCCCAGGCCCGCATCTATAGTTATTTTTTTTTTTGTTTGTTGTTTTGTTCACCTTCTGCTGCAGAGTTCAGCAACAGTGAACATGTATGCTCATTGACGCAAGCTGCTCTTAACTCATTCACTCCCAAAGACGTTTTTAAACGTCTTTTCAGACTTGGTCCAGAATTGGCTGGTACTGAATGAGTTAAGGGCAACAGTGGCGCATCCCCCCCCCCCCCCCCCGGCCCCCTCCAACCAAAAAAAACCCCCCAAAAAACTCACTCTGTGCTCTTCCAAGATTCGATCATTCCTCCATTTGGTCAAAGCAAAGAGGAAACCTTTCTTAATTCCGAAGACAGTGTCCTTTTTAGTGAAGCATTACCCTGCCACTCAACCCCATTTATCAGGGATTGATAGATGAGGCTTCAGGGGGTGGGGTGGGGGGCTTTTACCCCGGCCTTAACCCACGTATATCCCGGAGGGGAAACGTCACCATTCATTACTCCTCCCTGCTTCGTGCGTTATCAATCAGAAACTCCCAGCAGGCTCGTCACTGCGTCTTACATCCCTCTAGTGCGTATTAAGTCTAATGAATGGACTCCTGTGGTTGATCAGCAGCACTATGGAGAATTTCTCTGAATTATCTTAACTGAACCGAGCAGTCAAATTAAATGAATGTGGATACATTTTCACTGTGAGAATAGTATCTGGTAATAATAAGCAAGTGTCATTATGCTTGACGTTTAAGTAAACGACCTTCACCAAATCTGCTATCCTGTGACTGCCCCTCAGTGGTTACAGGATATGACAGCACTTTATAACATCTGTCTTCAAGTGCCTTAATGGAGACGCAGATAAGAAGACATTTCCAAGGAAACGGAGCCCCTCGTGTACTAAAAACCTCAGCCGAGGACGACCGCCTTGCACCCTTGTCAGCATGTCGGAAGCCTTCCGCTTCCCACCATCCATCTCCCATCTGGCAAAATATTCCCAGGTGGAGCAGAGCTGTCGCTCAAGCTCTGATGGAATGCTCGTGGTCTTTTCATTAAATGCAACGGCGGAGTGCTACGGCTCAATCCGAAGCTTCCGTTCCGTTCCCTTTTGCAGAGTAGCGATAAGTGTGGGTTTTAGATTAAAAAGAAAAAAAAAAACCTGACAAAGCATAATCTGTGAATGTGAGTTAGGATGTGTCTATAAGCCACTATAATGTGAAATAATGTCAGTCCACATATGGAAATCTCATTTTTATGTGTGTGTGTGTGTGTCTTCTGATATCTTCATCCCCTCCATCTGTCCACCTTGACGACGGCCCTCTTTATCGCTGCTTGGGATTTACATTTCCTGCAGCATTGAGTGCATGGTGGATGCATTCCTTCTGCCTTTTGGCGCCCTGTTAGCATTCAGCAGCAGACTCCGTGCAATTCTAAAGACAAATCCGAGGAAATGACATAAAATGAACCAGTCAATTTTCATAATGAACATCATCGCATCAGATTTGTTCGTAAATTCTGGAGGGGCCTCGGTTGTATCGGATCATTTTTCATTGCACATCACCATTTACAAGCGAGATGTACAGGACGTTTATTTTGTTTGAGCCGCCGAAAGAGTTAGCATTGGCTTAAGCAAGCAAAATATTGTCCTCGATACAATCCGCTTTTATCCAGTTCACCTTTGATTGTTATGTGGCAGGCTGCATTTTTGGTAGCAGGCCAAAGAGAGAGAACGATGACTCATTGACAGAGGAGCCAGCCTTGATTTTATAAAACATGCCATTGAAATCTGTGAAGAAGATAAAGCACACTTGAAATGATCTATCGCCATGAAAAATGTACGTAAATACTTTTACTTACGTACATTTTTCATCACACAAATGTAATCACAAGAATGTTTCAACATTCACAAATATATATATGTGTCCTATGTGTTGTGTTATTTTTGTTATTTTGACTTGACCGCGAGAGTGGCTGCCTTTCCAGCAGCTCCTATATTTTGTTGTTCTACTTCTTCCTTTCATAACTTTGCTGCTGTGAATTGGGAATTTCTCCATTGAGAGACTAATAAAGGTTTTCTTATCTTATCTTATATATATATTGTGAACGTCTGTCTCTCAGCATTTTCACAATTAAGAAAATGGGTATAACAAAAACCATTTGACTTGGAAAATTTAGTTTGGAGATGCAAATGCTTCGAATCAAATCGTTCTATATATCGAGATATCTATATAAAATAAAAATGTTGAAGCACAAAAGGCCAAATATGCTTTCCCATTAGCATTTTAATACTTTGTCAAATCCATTCATTTTCAACACTGCTTAATCCTGAATCCGCTCCCAGGTGACCTCAGGCGCAAGGCAGACTGCACCCCGAACTGGTCGCCAGTCAGTCACAGGGCACAAATAGAGACAAACGACCTTTCAAAACCACGTGCACACCGTCAACGAGTGGGAACCGACATAAAGTGACACTTAGCAAAATAATGACTTTGAATTGAATCACCACACAATCAGTGTCAATATTGGTCTCTCGGCATTCATAGAATGTTTTTTTTTAGTATGACCGCTCGTCTGTCAGCATTCTCCCAATTACGAGAATATTGGGAAACCAGTTATTATTGTCATGCAATGACGTCAGCGCGAATCACTGTGACTCAACATTCACCCCAAAAAAATAACCATATCATAAGAACGAATGCTCATCTCTTAGCATTCACAAATATAAATTATAATACTTATCCCCCCCCCCCCCCCCCAGCACACAACCGTATCCGTGTTTGTATTTCAACATTCGCATTTTTAAAAAAAGCACATATTTCACACTATACATTTTTTTTTCTATGCAGAAACGTTACGGTTCGTCACACGTCTCAGCGGGACCTAGTCCAGTTTCGGTGGCGATCACTCCCGAGTGAGGACGTCGCTTAGTCACCGGCGCAGATCCCGGCGAGGGAAGAGAGGGAGAAAGGCAGCACCTCCCCGCTCACACGCAGATTGGCTGCCGCCGTTCGGCTGCCTCGCCTCCTTCCCCACAGACGATCTCCGAGCCCAGGGCGGGGCTCACACGCTCAAACCCGGCACAAGAAAAACTTGGGGCCGGGGGTGTCGATGCATGGAGCAGTGTGGGAAAGCTGCGTTCGTCGGTGGGAAGCTGAGACGCGGACGGCCGGGTTCCATCCTCCGGTGCGGTTAAGAAGCGTGGCCGGATTTGACGACGCGAGGCAGCGCCGGCGAAGGATTTGCGGCGACGCCGGAGGAGGAAGGAAGGAGCCTAGTGGTGCTTGCTGGTGGGAGGGGAGAAAAAGCGACCGAGAAGAAGCGTTCATTTCCCTGCGTGCAACTCGTCAGGATGATGTGACAAGTCCCGAGCGAGAACGCGGAAATCGGATTTATTTCCCCGCCGCTGGAGATCACCCGAGCCGCCGGCTTTGAAGGGTGAGTTGCGGCTACGATTCCACCAGCACGGTGGTCACGCGTGTTGGAAGGTCGAGGAAGAGGAACCCAGCTTCCTCTTCTTTCCTCCTCATCCACTCTGATGATTTATTACATTTTTTTTGGAGTGTACGCTGTGTGGATTTTTTACAATGGAAGTAGCAGGTTTATTTGAATATCCCGTTGGAAAAGTAAGTGTGCTTTCTTGGAGTCACTCAGTCCACTTAATAGGCTTTATTCTAACTTTGTGAGGGGAAAATGTGTGTAGGGGGGGGGGGTGTAGCAGCTAAGGGGAATGTTGTGCAAAGGAATGAGGAATGCTGCTGAATAATCATCACGGGGTGAAGTCACGCCATCATCCTCGTCGTCTCCCTCCCACTCCATCACCTTCTTCATCTTCATCATCCCATCTTCCCAACCCATTATTTAGTCAAGGCGCATATTTTACACGAGGGGGAAAAAAAATAAAAATCCAAAACAAATGAAGTCATCGCGTAACTTCTGCCATCTAATTCTAAGAGAACTGAATTGTCCTCCCTGTCACTGCATGTTGCTGGCATAGATAGGCCAACAAAGATTAAATAAATGATCATTTCCAGACCAATTAACTGGCCCTGCATGCTTTCCCGCAGCACACCTGGTGGGCCTCAAGCCGAGCAAAACAGCAGGCCGGCATGTGAAGAGAAAAGCAACCATGTGCTTGCCATATTCCCGGTCGTTTGAACCTGAAAAGTTTATTCTTGCCTGTATTTTTTTAAAATTATGTTTCAGGTGGGCCGTGATGTCCTCCACCCCTACTTCCCCCGCAGCGGTTTATTAGAAACTGCTGAGTTATTTTGGCAGACGTGACATGGGCTTGAAACCTTATCGCATGGAGGAAGGGGAGGGCGCTCATAGTTGGGTATGATGTAACCGCACCGATAAAGCCAAGCGAGTCCTGGGCCACCGTTCTGATATGGGGGGGGGGGGGGGGGCCAAGCCCGGCCTTGTGTTGACTGTCTGGTATGTGGGAGTTTTTTTTTTTCTTCTTCAGGGGGTCTGCCCTACAAGCCGTGCCCACATGACTGCTGGCACACTGTCTGTCTATCTGCCTGGCTGTCTCGCCAAGTTCATCCAACATTTGTTTACAACGCGTAGTACAGTACAGACGGGTTCGGTTCACTTTGGTGCGGTTTGCAGATGTTGAGGTTTCCATCGTCAAAAGCTTTAAGGCAGCGGTGGGCAAACTACGGCCCGCGGGCCAAATCCGACCCGTTGGTCTTTTTAATCCAGCCCGCCGAAGGTTGGTACACAATTAAGGTTCGATGTCAATGACTGCATTCATTTCATTTGGACTTGTAATGACAGGCATTTCAACCCCAGGTGGCGCAGTTACTTGAAGTTGCAGAGCATAGGGAGGAAGGGGGAAACGATACGGAAGCCCGCAGTAGTGCCAAGTCAAGCAAATCCCGTTCGATACGACGGAATAATGTACTCTTAAAGTCTGAAAAACGTGCCAAAAAAATGCAAAATACTGCTTTTTAAATAAAGAAATCCAATTAATATTATGTCAAATTTAGTTCACCCTTTTGATCCGGCCCTCCATAATATTTTCTGGTTCTCATGTGGCCCTATGCAAAAAATAATTGCCCACCCCTGCTTTAAGGTGCTCTTTGCCACAAAAGAACCCTGTTGGGATCTGGCATGAAACCGCTTTAAGCATAAACGGCATTGATATGGAATGCTAGGAGGCAATCTCAATTTATTGCTGCGTGAATGTCCGGTCCGGTTTGGTTCACTGCGCTACAGCGCGCGGCTGTTTGCATTTCCACTGCTAAAGGATTTGTTGGGTACTTTAAGGCAGTAATTTTTGGGGCTTTTCAACACGAAAGAGAATTTTAAAAAATTATTGTCAACCGTAGTCTGGCTCTTTGAATAAATTTCTGGTCTGGTTCAGTTCACTTCAGTACGCTACACAGGTATTTGCATTTCCATTGTCAGTGACTTTGAATAGGAATGTTCACGACCACTTTTTTTTCAGACTGATACCAGTATGAGTACTCATTCACTGATACAGAGTACCGATACTTTTAGTGCTTTTGATATTCTAAAATTGCACTTCACGCAATGATATAAAATTGAGGCAGATGATGATTTTGCTGATTTATCAATCTGCCGCAGTATAGCACAAAGGAGGATTTACACGGTCAGAGGTTTTTTTTCTATAAATATTGGTGGATGGTATCGTCCTGATACCGATAAATGGTATTGGTACTTGCCCATCCATAGTTTTGAATTGTACGTTCTCACTTTTTGGCAGGTCTGTAAAGTCCATCTTTTTTCATGTCACTCTTGTGTTTGAAATTTGATATGGATTGGTGGCATGTAAGACTTTAAACGCCATCCATCATTTTTTGGTCTGGTTGGCTTCACTTCTTCAATTGTGTACATTCCACTGTCATAAACTCTGACGGGTACTTTACCACTATTTGGCACTGGCATCTTCCCACATTTTGTCACTTGTTGCGTCTACCGAATATTTTAGATGTCACACCAGATTATGGTATCAACAGCATCTAAATATCTGATTGTGTGCCACTGTCCAAAAGCAATTACAGCAGTATCCTTAAAAAATACAAAAAAACCCCAAAACATCCACCCATTAGCTGTACGCGCTGTGTCCACTAGCGTTCCTGTCCTTAGGCGAGGGAGCGGTCGCCGGTCCACATTGTTTCTCACCGCATCTGACCACGTCGGTGTGACGAAAATAAGAGCTTACAAAACGGTACCTTGGAGGGCTGTGGTGCCCCGGGGGGTTTGATGGAAACGTGGCTCTGCAGAGCACATTAGAAACTGATTTTGTTTGAGTGCGTCCACCTCGAGGCATCGTGATAAGCGGACTAATGGTTTCAAGATGACGACTTGTGGGACCAGTCTCGCTTTGGCGCTCTGGGTTATGGTACGACGCAGACGTCATTTTTGCAAATAGGATTCCAGGAAGAAGCTCGTGAAGGTTGTGCTCCAAAACGGTTGTGTGATTGCCCATTCTGGATCAGAACCTTTACACATGTGCTACATATGTATCTAACAATAGATGAAAACAAGCCCTCTCCCCGAGACAAAAATTTGGGGGATTTTATTCAGCCATAAATGTGTTGCTCAAACTATGTAGAGGTGCCACTTAATGTCGTCAAAGTAGCCCCTCCTACAGCCGCCGCAGTGAATATTAAGTGTCACAAAGACACGGTCAGAAGCCACTGAGAGCAGTTTGGAAGTGGTAATTGTGCAGATCCAATCATTGTAATTTTGAAGTTGTTACTTCAATATGAAATTATTCCATAGTATACATGAATGAGCATATAAATCAATGAGCTTTGATATTGGCCAGTATATGATCAACCTGATTTTGGAGTTGCTATTTGAAAGTCAAGACTATCCTATTGATGATAGCCTATATAAATGATCAAATTCAAAGTTATTGGCTCGCTTGCTAAAGGAAAGTGTAGTTTGCTGGGAGCAGGACGTTGGCGCCAAAATGTTTTTTTTTTTAATGTGAGGAAAATGATGAGAGATGTCTATAAAAGTAAATAATTACCAAGCGTAGTTCTTTTCATATTTGTGATGTCATCATTCCTGTGTGTGTGTGTGTGTGTAGACAGGTCAGACGTGTTAACCAACTTGTTTTGCCGCCTACTTTTACAATTCCCACGTCTCAGAACAGACACTCAGAACATTTGCTTTTACGCTGGCTCGGTAGCAAGCGAGCTTATCATCTGCTCGCACCCTGGATGGGTTTGCACGGCATGTCCAACTGCCCAATTCCGATAGAATGCCTATTTGTGATTTATTTTTGACAGTTTTTTTTTTTTTTGCCTCATCTATTTCTCTGTGCAATTGTCAAACGATACCGGATATGACTGTCTCGATGCTGATGGCAGATATGAAACAACCTGCATGTAAATAACAGCATTAGTGTCAACCACAGGAAGTAAACAGTTTATATACAGTATATATATAAATATTGTGTAAATATCAAAAATGATAAAGCATTTCGTTGCCCCAGACCGACTCTTCCTGCATTGATTTAAAGGAGGGGAACCTCCACATTTCTTCTCTGGCACTTATTTTGATGACATATTGGGTGACAAGCATGTTTACAGCATATGTAATTGCCAAAGCTTTCTCTGGAGTTAAGATTGGCAGTGGGTGTTTTTGAATGTCTTTCTTTGATTTGTGAAGTGTGTGGATGGGAGTGTTTACGTCAGCGTTTCCAAACCTTGGTTGAGCCAAGGCACATATTTTACACAAAACGAAACAAAAACGTCCCTAAAAATTTTACAACATATCGTGATAACTCCACTGTCAATTGCCATTCCCAGCTGGAGTTAAAAAAAAAAAGTTTTAACGACATCTTGTTTATTGAAACAAGACTTTGAAAAGTCAGCGAGCTTAATGCTAACACACGATCGAGAAACTAGCATCGATGTTATCGTAGCTGTAATTGGAGCTCCTGAAGGACCAGAATGTCAATAGGCGTTGAAGCGTGAAATTACGCAAATTTGTGAATTTTTTTATATTCAATTGAATTGTGTAGAGTGCTTGTTTTAAAAAATATATATATATTTAAGCTAACATTTTTGTTGGCGTTTTGTGGGGCTGGAACAGTTGAATGGAATTTCCATTCATTTCAGCGGGGAGAAAATTATTTGAGATGAAATAGATTTAATTCAGATTGAATTTCCATCCACATTTGGAAGAGGACTGATTGCGATCCGATGTGTTTTTCTCCTCCTGCTGCGCCATGACGCATGTCCCGATTGTGCCGTTTGAATGCAAAAAATAAAAAAATCGGTCGATTGCCCCACGCCATGCCAATGCATCCTCTGACAAAGTTGGGAAGAAATAATAAGTAGAACAATGGCGTGTGACTAGTTCCTGTGTGCTCCTCAAAAAGGAATGTAAACAGATGCTTTTGCCTTGTCCTCACCGCTTTTAACTACACAGGAAGTCTTTTCCTTTCTTTTTGAAGCCGGCGCACATTAGCATTCTACGGTTGCCGCTCACTCTTCCTGGAAATACGCTTGGCTCGGCGCGAGTGTCCCTCCCGTGGGTTTGTGTGACTCACAGGCGACGGCCATGACAGTTGATGTGATGTAATGCAGTCCGCAGCGTGGCTATTTTCAGGTCGACCACCTTCTTGGGTCTAACCTGCAGGCAGTTACTCTGGACCTTTTGGATGCCAATGTAGTCATGCGCACTTATTTTTCTTGATTTATATGCACTTTAAAACAGTTTCTCGATGTTTTAAAGCAAACTTTTTCTTGTCTTGCTGAAATTTAGTTTCACGTACATGAGAGACTGCAGACCCCGCCCCTTATACTCCTGGGCCAATAGCGAGTACGGATTTTATTTCCATGACGACCGAGGGTTGAGGTCGGGGATGGAACAGGCAGCAAGCATATCCTACTTACGGAATCAGAGCCACAATGAACAAAAAAAAAAAAAACAAATAATAATTTTGGTTGTTAAATTTCGCATTTGACGGGTGGGCAGACTTTCTCGAAACCCAAGAATTTGTATACAAGACATTAAAAAGTCAATTTTCCAGAATATAACCCCTTCAAGTCAACAGACGGCGTTTGCGGGGAGGAAGACATGTCATTAGGGTTTCTGGCTGCCGGGTGTTTTGGGTCCCGGCGCACTGTCATGGTGTCTGGAGCCATTTAACCTTGGGGCAGAGCTCAGTTTCGAGGCTGTGGGAACACTTTGTATATTTTCCTAGAAGCGGCGGCGGCGACAACGATGACTGCTTGAACTTTGACTTCCCGAGTGGCACTCTTTCAGGGCGTGTCGGCTGGAGATTAACCAATAAATGTCTTACCTGACACCTTGGGCCAGAAATATCCATGTCGGCCATGTTGCGAGCGCACATGCCATACGTGGGTGAAATCCCTTTGGCGCGGGCTCGCGTTACGAGGTTCACACAAGCCTCCGTTACACCGGTGTAACTTGAGAGTGAACTTGTAAACATATCGCTGTGGTAAAGATGCTTCACTATCACTTCTCAGGAAAGTGATGCAGAAGGAGACGACGCACTGTACTAGTGTTGTGCTGAATAAATACTAGGGCTGATATCAGAATCGGTATCAGCATTAAAAAAAAATTCCATATTCGGCAGAATTCGATTTCCGATAACTATTATGAACTCATTCAGTACCAGCCAATTCTGGACCAAGTCTGAAAAGACGTTTAAAAAGGTCTTTGGGAGCGAATGAGTTAAAGGCAGAACATTTGACTGTTCTACAAGACTCTGTGCTTTAGTATTTGTTTGGTTACAATATTTAGCAAAAAGGTACACAATCTTTTTTTTGGGGGGGGGGGGTTGACTGTCATTGTCTTTGTTGAATGTTGTAAAATGTTAATGTGAATTCAAAAAATATTCAGGGTGGGCCAAGTTGTGGAAGCCCCGCAAGAACCGGCACTGTCCCAGAATGAAAACAATCTATAATTATATACGTGGATGAAATAGTGATTGATAAAAGAACGTGTTGTTTTTCATCACATTTTATTTCTGAAATTCGTACTGGTGTCCCGGTCGGGCCAGCATCAGTAAACTTAGGGTGGCCCGACACAGTCCAGTGGTGACCCCGGGCCATTGGGCCACAGTTAATGTCGGACCCTGCAATTGGCAAAATAAATATTCGGTTAAATGAGGGCTTACTCACCACCTGATACTCAATCCCTAACGGTATCAGATATGGCTCATATTGGCAAGTCAAGACATAAATACTGGATTAGAATTGTGCGTTGATTGCTACAATGTGACTTAAAGTAAAGTGGAGCCCAGGCATTGCGTGTCAACCCGTCTCGTTCGACTCTAACGTCGCGTCTCCTCCGTTAATGGCGTCCATATGTGTTGTGTGAAAGGCGGCGCAGCACGCTGGAGTTATATGCGGACAGCTTCAGCGGCCCCACCAGCATCGCATACCATGCGCCACACTCACTCCAAGGGCCTTCCCAGAAACCAGGGTGTGTTTTGGCCTCTCGCCCCTCCGTCTTAAAACACAAGAGCGAGCCACAAGTCTGGAATATTGTGCTTTTGATTTGATTTGATTTCCTTTTTTTTTTTTTTTTGTCGCTGTCAGTTGGTCTGTTGGCATGTGATGAATGTTTGTCAGTTAAGATGCGGCGAGGTGGCTTCCAGCCAGACGCTGCCGGCAGATTTTAACAAGCACCTGAGCCCGGAATCCAACTTTCCCCTTTCCCTCCTCTATCACATGGTGCCAGTTTTTTTTTCTTTTCAGTTCTCCTTTTTCGCACGCTGACAGACCGGGTGGAAAATGATGTCAAGCCCCTTTTTTTTTTTTTTGACGGTGCCCTCCTCAGTCACAAAGGCGTCGCTCTGAATATGTGGCGCTCATAAACAAAAGTTGTAGTTTCCCTCCCATTTGGGGAGAGCAGAAACGTCTTTTTGTTTGCTCCTTTCCTCCCGTCCATGCTGACATCATCTTTCCTAACTGCTCGCCGTATGACAATAACTGCTCGGCTGCCCACTGAGTGGCCCTTTGAGCGGCCCTTGTCCTCCTCGTATTTTGCGGTGTGACGGTCCCAGAAGACTAGCTCGGTCTTCCTGTGCTGTCGTCTTGGACTTTTCCAGGGTCTATCTCTCAGTCCAGCTGTCACTCCTCCCCCTCCTCCCCCTCCATCCTTCCTTTGTGCTCCAACTCAGTGGACTTCATCTTGGTGGCACCACCAAGTCTGTATGTCAGGGACTAAAGTCAAAGTGTGTTTTATTAGATTTTTTTTGGGGGGGGGCTTGTTACATCGTTCATAGAACTGGCCCCGCCCACTTGATTGATTCTCGCTCCTGAAATGTTACATCACAAATATTCCCACTATTTCACAATATGATTACATTTGTGATGACAAACTGCATCAGCATGGAAGCACGTTCCCCTGAATGAATCTCATGACCCAGTTCAAATCGCATGACCTTGTTGTTGCGAAGCGGGAAGGGAAACCTCAAGATGAGACCGTGCAGCTGCGGCTTTTGAGATAAAGCAAAAACAAAACCAAAAAAAGAAGTAATCTCGATCAAGTTTGTCTTTCCAGCCCCTAATCGGACTCATATGTGACTGTGGATGTGTGGTTTCTTTCCACTTAATGAATAAGGTCTGTGCACACCAACATGTGTGTTTGCAAATGATGAGGTGTGTGTACGTTTTGTGTACGGGGTCTTGTATTGAGCAGCAATGGGAACGATCAATGTGTTGCCTCAGCTACAAATCCTTCAAGAAAGGGATTTTAGTGTTCATGTATTTTCAGCTACCTTGACTATAATATGGTTGCATGTTATCTATATTCATAAACATATGATTTATCCAATTTTTCTAGAATTTGTCTTCATACAGTTCGCAGGTGAGCTGAACCCTCTCAAAGCTGACTTTTAGGTGACAGAAGGCACATAGAGACAAACTATTGACAAACTAAACTTTCCTTCAGTGGACAATTGACTTTAATGAACCTAACATAACAACCTAGCAATGAACTTTAAAGTAAGTTACTTTCAAATAAAAAGGAACACCTTTAAACGGGTAATACGGCTGAGTCAGTGCCTGGTTTACCATTGTCATCAAATTAGATTTTTCCATATTTTTGGACCATGACATGTTTTTCAGCAAAAATACATTTGGTAATCCATTTGAGTTGATTCGGTACTCGCTGGTTAAACAGTAAGCAAATAGCAAACTTGGATTTTGGGTGTAAGTCTGAGTTCGCCTTCCAAGATTGGTGCCTGCGTTGTCCCTTGAACAATTCGGGAGCTCATTATGTGTGATGTCGGAATGTGGTAAGTGCGCATGCATCATGTGGAGGGCAGGCGGGATGCGTATGGGAATAGTTAGCCGGCTAATGAGCATGAAATAAACTAGCCTTAAATAAATGACCATTACAGTCATGAGGTCCATCTCGGCAGTATGTTCTTAGTTTGCTGACGGGCTCTCCCACACTTTGTCACGTAGCGCAACAAACGAAGGCCGTAAGCCAGCTTCAGGTCAGAAGAGACCGCCTGCCAAGCTAGCTTACTAGCCTAGCCTAGCCATTCTACTTTTGGCCACAATTTGTCGTGATATCCTTATGTCAAGACGAACTCTTTCAATTTGGTTGAACGCACATTTCTGGCGCACAAAATGCAATTCTGAGAAACAAGAAAGCCCCCCCCCCCCCACTAATCAGTTCCCACAAATATCGCGAGCATACACTTGTTCCAAACGTCCTGATGAGACCAATCCCGAATTGATGACTACATCAAGCTTTCCAACTTTTCTCCAACAACCCCGGGGCGAGTTTCTCTTTACGAACGGTCGCACGACGGGACGGGATGTGTGCACGTCGTTTCCGCCGTCGTGTGGACCGGACGCGTTGAACGCATCCCGTTGTACGTGTGCGTTTCCTGCCACCCCCCACCCCACCATTGCTTCCTTCCCCGGAGTACTCCAAGTAACCCGAGCTCTATGCGCCGGTGGTCTCCATGGGAGGAAGCGGGATGACATCGCCGATGACTTCTTTTGTGGAGGATTTTTAATCCCGCCGAATGATTTCAACACAAAGATTAGCCGTTATGGCTCGCGTCGCTGCTGTGAATGTCATCATTTTGGCGTACGCGAACAAATAAAACAATTAGCCTCTGTGGGAATTTGCTTGTTGCACCATTTCCAATAATTGCGAGAATGATTTTTTTTTCCCCCCACTGCGCCGACTTCCAATCGCAACCCAGCACAATGAGCGTTATTGAACATCAGGCGGCACAATGCCGGCTTTTGTGGCCTTGATTCAGGCTGATATCATGCTGGAAACTATTTGGATGGCTATCACATGCCGTTTCTCCTCTTACTCGCTTTAACGAGAGAATGTCAAACCTCCTCCAGACAATCGACAACTTGTTTTTTGGGTGGGCGATTTAAGGTGCGTGTGGCAGCTGCAGAAAGTGCTCATTTTGTTCGAGTTATGTCTTTTAGAGCAGGGCGTGCGGCATTGTATCCAGAGACATTCAGGATAGGTCAGTGCTGTACTTCCTTGCCAGAATTCTTTTTTTTTTTTTTTTTTTTTTCGCCGCTTACAGTGGTCATAGGGGACAAATTCACTCGGCAAACTTTGTCCCAATGTCTTGCGTGATCTGTTTCATGCAAGTCTGGCAAGTTTTTCTATTCCCAATTGGACATTGAATAGAGGAATCAAAGTTTGCTTGCAGCAGCAGTACAGTGTAGCCGGCGTGTTAATAAATGATACATACGTATGTACGAGCAATAGATGAGTGCCTCTACCTGCAGATTTGGGGGAATTCATTTTTTAATTCATCGCAGCGAGCAGCATACCATATTTTATGGTGCCTTTTATGGTGTGTTCTTCCACTTGAACCTTTTGTGGAGCTAGTGTAGCGCCTCCACTCGTCCTCTGATTTAGGCACATTTTAAGGTAAAATGAATGCTGACAAAGAATCCAGATTTTTTTTGTTTTGTTTAAGTCTCGGAGCAAGCGGCATCCTGCGGCTGTTTCAGTTGACCTTCCGTTTATTAATTTAATCAAGCGTATTTCACACGAGGCAATTTACTCAAAAAGTGTCCACGTTGTGTGAAAGGTCATGCCTGTTGTCTGAGGTCACTGTCATGACTCTCGCAGCCTCATACACTAAACTTCCTTTTTATTTTCTTCTACTTTCGTTGTCCTCCTTCCTCACTGGAGCAAAACCGGTCACCCTTCATATGCAGATTTCGTCTCTAAATTAAAGTGTGGTTCCTCTGCTGGTCTTAAACCTCCGCCATGGTTGTCTGTTCACTTTTGGCCTGAGATCAGTTCTTGGGGAGTGTCACAGTCCTGTTGAATTTCATGAATCGCCCTGAACAGCCCGCCCCATGCGGGCTTCAGTCTTTTCTCCACAGTGTGCTTGTCGTGCATAAGCTCTCTTTGAATGCATGGTGCCACAAGCCACAAGCCACACACACACACACACACACACACACACACACACACACACACACACATTAATATATATGAAAATAATAAGTTGTGAGTGCAGGTGGAGATCCAGCCACTGCAAGATAAGCCTTCCCTGCAAACAAAGCGCTTTCAGGTGCCTCCGTTGCAGTCGCCGGGTAAAATTAGCCGCTTATCAGCGGCTCGACTTCACAAAGCAGCCGTTTTGAGGGGGCTGGGTTGATTTAAAAGGGTGTTCCCTCGGCTAAAATGTCTTACTCGCAACTTTCAAACCTGTGGTCATCTGCTTCCTCGAGATTGCAGAAACAAACAAGGGCTCTCCGCCACTTGAGACACGGCACAGATTTACTTAGCAAATCTTGTTTTTGTTTTTTCCCCCCGCTGATATGGCTATAAACGGTGCTTTCCAAGAGTATTATCAGTAGAATTGTTTTTCCAAATGCAAAAACGGTAGGACATTAATACTGTATGTCGAGGGGGCTCACACGAAACATTCCCCCCCCCCCCCCCCCATCTCCATCCATGTCCTACTATCTACCCGGTGTTGTTCACTATGTCAAAGTGACTACTGTGTGGAAAAGGTCATTAAAACAACAAAGCTCGTGGCATCAGCCTTTACGCACACGATTGTATCCGCTTATCGTCACTCGAAACAAAAGCGAGATTATAAAACTGTCTGCCAGCCATACTGGGTAAATAATTAACCTGTGAGGTTTGAATATTTCAAAGCATCGAGTCGGGGTTGCGTGTAATAATGTGTCAGCAAAGCTCACGTTCATGTTTGATTTCCTGTGCTGGATATTAACCTTGTAATAGAAAATTTCCTGCCTTTTCTCAGCTGCTCTGTTGTTATTGGGAGTGGGTTGGGAGCCAAAATGTCACACACAATCAACTTTTAGAGTGAAATAAAGCAGCACAATGGGCCTGTTGCTTATTTTCCTGTGAGCCTTTTTTTTTTTTTTTACGTCCCACCAAGCAGCACATTTGAAATTCACATCTATAAATACACCGCATGCCTAAGGCCTGCTTTGAGGATGCCATTTATATTTTCAGGAGCTATTCATATCTCTGGCACACCACGCTGTCATTTGGTAAACACTGTGATGAGCGTGTCTGGGAAGAGTAAGTACTCTATCCTTAGTCAGGAGGGTTAAAGGGCATTCTGTCTAAACAAGCGCTAATCTGTGGAGAAACAGTTAAAACAAAGTGCGTCGTATACGGCAGACGTCTTGGCTATGGCCGTGTCTGGCATCTAGCCCCTATACTCTCCGTGACACTTGATCTCAGGGTCAGCTGCGTAGGATATTTCTGCTGCGTATGTGTTTTAATGTCATAAAAGGCTGGACGGCTATGACGGCCTGTCACATATCGCCACAGCCCCTCCCAATGACAGCACTTCCACTGGAACTCGCGGCTCATCTTGGTCTATGGGTGCGGGAAGAAAAATCACCGTCCAGTATATTTTTTTTTCATGAAAGCATACGTTCGTTATATTAGAATACAAGTTAGGAAGAAAACAGACCCATTCATCATTTGATTTATTGAGCTGTCAAGCTATGATCGAGCTATTGAGCTAGCTGTCTGAAGGCTGCATAGCGATCTGGTATCTCGCTATTTTGTAGCTAGCTAGCTAGCTAGATCACGATCTGTTAGCTAGATAGCTATCTGAAAGTTGTGTGATCACTAGATAGGTATTAGACAGCTAGCTACTGATAGTTAGCTAGACACACAGGTAGCTATCTGATAGCTAACCAGCCAGGTTTTTAAAAAATTTATTGTAATCATCGTTATGAAATTATTTGGGGGGAAAAGTGGCTTGTCCATAAGATGTTTGCCAATTGTCCACATCGTGAGTGAAGCATGTTTAAAAAAAAAAGTCCTCCTAAATAAAAAGGCCCTTTATGTAGGATCTTTTCAGTTCTAAGTGGGTGAGGGGGGAAAACCAATTTTGAATTTGGTCATTTCCTTGTATTGTTCCCAGTATCCGACTCCAACGTGAAGAAAGACGAAACAATAGCTGCATTTGTAGTAACTAACGACCCCCAATGCAGTGGCCGTTCTATTCCTGTTTAAGGTCAGACATCTTATTATTTCCAAATTGTCGTAAGATGTTGAGCTACAGAAGAATGGCAAGTGTACTGTATGACAGCACAAGCAGAGACACAGGCCCGAGGTCAGGCAGCGCTGCAGCTCTCGCCAGTGAGCGATCCGGACTTCTCACTCTTCACATTAATGAGGTCGTACAACAGAGGAACCACTTCCTGCTTCCGACTGTCCACGGACGCCGCCTCTACAAAACCTGCCCTATAGCTCCGTTCCGTCAATTTCACCCCCCACTAGTGCGACCACAGCTGGAAAACACACAGTGCCCGGAAACCAGACAGCTACTGTCCGTAAATCTTATACTTCATGTGGTTTCGGCTCCGGATTTTTCCTTTTTTTTTTTTTTTAAGCCACTTGCTAAACTTGAGAACTTGTGGAATGTGGGTATAGCATGCACCATGACCATGGGCATTGGGAAAAGGATTTTCAACAGATCTTCACGAATATTCATGTTACCTCACTGAATTTTACACAAACATAGTACAGTATTTTATGGTGTAATTCACTCCCACAATATACTTCATTCTTTTTTTCAGGCTACAATGCATCTAATATCCTTCACACATACCGGTACATGTTACATTTTTAGCCCTGGAATTGTGACATACACTTGATGATGCGAGCTGGAGCATTGTCGTCCACGAAGATGAAATTAGGCCCGTGGTGGCGATGCACAGTGCTCTCCATGACGACTCCAATGTCATTGACGGCCATGATTCCTGACACTCAGTGGCCACTTGCATCTGAGAACGTCCTGTTTGAAACATCACAGTGACAAGGCCCTTGTTGATCCATTCTTAGGTGTCGTCTAGGTCTCTTGATGGTCTCAAAATGTCAACAGCATGAAGAGGACGACAGTTTAAACACCAGCTCTAACTGAAGCATTACATTTATTGGTCAAAGCAAGGATCAAACACATGTAAATGTTGCTGTTAAACTCCCCTTTAGAGAACAGCAACTTGTGCAAAAAGTACTGAAATATTTAATAGTTGGACATATGCATTCAAAACTTAGAGAAGGTCACATTAAGTTCACTTCTAGAGGTTTGAATGCATTTTAAGCTCGATCTGGCTTGACTTAACTGTCAGATGTCTATGTAAAATTTTTCTACATCTCACACTGTGCCTCTTTTTACTTAATGAGTTACACACAAGCGCTGATACAGTACTGGTTTTAAATTATTTTTAAACACTTCCCACCTGAGAAAACATCCACCTGTGTGCTTAAAGTCTAAAGATATGTCAACCACTATTTGTCAAATATCCATCCATCCATTTTCTGCGGCGCTTGTCCTTAGGGTTTTGCGTGAGTGGAATTTATGTCTCAAACTTTCATTGTTTATTGAATGCAGCAAATGTCCTCGCTCATTTCTTTTCCTTGAGCGCTGACTTTTTTGGAAGTGAAATAAAGCATTCGAGTTGGTTTTTGCGCTTGGCCGAGCCGAAGGTTGTTTCTGGAGCTCCACCCGGGATACACAACTGTGCTTTCATGTGCCTGACTAGAGCACAATTTCTTTTGAAACGATGCTATGGACTGTGCGAGGTCAAAAACAACAATAGCTCACGTCCGGTCAATTTGTTCCGCCTGTCAGTCTCCGTCATCGGGGCCCGTAGGACATGCGAGCACCTGGCAAGATGTCAGCTGTGTGTTTTGTCTGCGTTCTCCTGCTGCCTAATGGATGCTAAGTTTTGAACAAGCCATGCAAGCCTGCCTCTCGTATCCTGATTGAGGAGGAAGTGTGTGTTTTTTGTGGGCGGGGTGGGGGCCCTCACGAAGACGTTTGAAAGCGTGTCCATGTGAAGTCAAAACAAACCCCAACTTGATGAAATCATGGCGCTGGAAAGAATGCGACGGGCAACGCAAACACGCCGCCTATCAGTTGGAAAAAAAACGCACATCACCTTGAAAGTCAGATTACGACTCAAGCGGGATAATTGAGTGAAATCATCGGGAAAACAGCGAGGCGCCTTTTTATGAGTTTTTCTCTCGAGTGAATGTGGCCGTGAGCAGATAGTGCTCCCTCGCTGATGAAAGAGGCTAATCCTCCAGCTTGAGGAGGTGCCAAACATGCCTTCATCTGTGACTCTCCTCCACCGCAAGGACATCTCTGCCGCTGGAGGGAATGGCAGCCTTGCGGCCTACTAATTTCAATTTGTGCCATAAGCAGATGAGAAACCAGGCTAGTGATTTGCAGGCTTGTGCCACTTGAGCCAACATGTTGAGGAGAACAAGAGGGAGTCGGCAAATTAGGTTGGCTGTCCGACACTTTTACCTTGGCTCCACCTCAGATGTAGAAATGTTGATCTGACTGTTTGATTCACAAATGTCTCAATATTTTTGTGCATGTGATGTATGTTTCGGTTTTAATAGTCCTGCATATGGGGTGCATGTAAAATACCACAAATGGCAGTTATTCCTGGCAGAGTGGAATACTGGAAGCAGGTTGAGGGGTGGGAATGGGTTAGCGGGGAAGAAGCTTAAAGCAATAGCAAAAGAGCGTCTGCGGAACGGAAAGAAAAAAGCCACCCAGTTTGCCAGGAGGAAGCATCCCTCACCGACGCGGCAAATCCTGAGCAACCGAACTTGTTTATCAGGGAGGCAAAACTTTGCCTTGTGTCTGCGCATCCTTTTTAACCCTGATCTGATCTGTGTAATCAGCGAGCTCTGTCGTTTCCGTACACTTGCTATTTTTCACACAGGGAATAGCAACACACACAAAACAAAATGGACATTTCAATTTTTTTTCCCCAAATGTGACACAACAGTGAAAAAAAACAAGTGAAAGTACTTATTTCTCAGAAAATGAGTAGCTCCTTCTCTGCTCTTTGGCGCTTTATGAAGTAACTTTCGTGTGGTAACAAGCTGATGTTAGCCATGCTAGTTAGCTAGCTCAAAAGCGAGCGATATCTTGGTGTTAGCAGTGAAACTCCTCTACAACGAACCCCACATGGGCGAAAATACCCCCTAGTGTGAAAAATCTTCATGCATTAATGCCATTCCCACTCTCCTGCCCCCCATACAACGAAAAAAAACCCCTGTTGCGTTATACAAAAAATAATTTTCTCTGCTCTTGCCTCGCGACGAGATTCACTACAACGAAGTCTAATCCAACAGCGACCTCTACTGCTTTGTTCGGAAACAGCAACAGCTACCACCACACTGGTGTACACATGCGCAGTAGTCCAGGAAGTATTTGTTATTGTTCGTTTCAGACGCAGCAAGAATGTTGCATTGCTAAAATGGCTACAAAACGGACCTTTGGATGTCAAACAGCAAGAGCTCTGACGCTGGAAGAGAGGGTAAAAGTGATCAAAAGGAAAGACGGAGGAAGCAAAATAAAAGACATTATCCAAGAAATTGATGTAAGTGAAAGTGAATGCTGATCGTAAATTTCACAATTTCTTTCAACTTTTTTTCTTTCTACACTGACTATGTGAAGTGTCAAATAAGTGTATGCACATACTTATGCACTATTGGAATAAAAATAAAGAGTACACATACGTTTGTGTGTGTGTGTGTGTGTGTGTTTACATCTGAGATCAAATTTGCTATAGTGAAAAACCCCCTGTTGTGAAAAATGCTGCAAACATGATTTCGTTGTAGAGGAGTTTCACTGTAGCTTGAATTGTGATGGGTGGCACTCTCGTGAATGTGATATTCCTCCTTCTACCAATAATGCTTGCGCCAAGATGTTTTTTGAAACCGTGACTTTTGAAAATCGTAGTAACCGGCCCATGTCCAACGGTGATATATTAAGTGAATGTTCTCCACTGATAATTTGGCCATATTGGAGCATTTTCCTTCCTTTTGATCATCGGATGTCTCTGAAAGTTTGTCCTGAGTGATTATCCTGTGATGTGGGTTAAGTGTGTATTTTTCCTTCCCCTATCTGCGTTTAAAAAGGTTTTGGCCAACAAATGTAAATGTTAAAGCTGACTCACGAACGTGGGTGGTGATACGGTTCATGTGTTTGGTGGGCTGGATTGGTCATCATGAGTACGTTCACCTCACACTAAAAGATCAGAATGCACGCTCGTGCCGGTCTATTTATTTTTGTTCCTCTTCACGTGTTGAAGCCTTTCACATTTTCAAAGGCGGCTACGATGTTAAAAATGGTTGTGCGAGTACCTTTACCCGAACTCAAGACCTTCGCTCCTAGGCCTTTGTTCATTGCTCTGGCAGTTGGCGAGCAGTTTGTAACGCCGCGTCAAGTGCAGCTGCTAATGTAATCTTAGCCGCTAATGTAGGTGGGAGGAATGTACCACTCCACCATTTTTTTGCCTTGGCTAATTTAACAAAAGATTTATGATTATAGTTTCAGTTTGAAGCGGCGTACAACTGTACTGCACGCATCATATAATGGAATGAAACCACGCAAATAAAAGTACTGTTAAATGAATAACCCTCCGTCAATCAAAAACAAGGCATTATTATTTTGTATTAGATCATGTAAGTGTACCTGATAGTGGCCCAAAGCCATGAGAAGTATTTATTTATTTTCTTTGCTTGTGGTTTTCACTTCTGCCACTGTCTAACCTCCACCCAATTGTCACTTGGTGGAAAGCAGAAGCTCAGAAGCTTGCGGTGAGTCGGAATGGCAGCAGAAAGGCAGATGTGGTCCACAGGAAGGACACGTACTGTCGAGCACAGCACGAGCAAGTGAGGACGTGACTTGGTCATACTGCGATGACATCATCTGGAAAAATAATTGCATCTACCCACTTTCTATAGTGCCTGCACTGGTACCTTTTGAACTATAAGATCGCTGTGATGTTGTGAAATGGCTCATGCTGTAAGATGTGACCACCAGAATGTCAGGAAAAGCCAACTAGAACAGCTGAGCTTCAGTTAGGTTAATCAGAGGCAATTTAAAATGGTGGCTGGGGTGTGCTGACTCCCATTGAATGTTGAACACAGCCACATCGCCAGTTATCAGAGGCTTTGCCCAACCGTGATAACAATAATGTTTTTCAATTCAATGTAGTTGTACATGTTATAGGGCTCCTTAATGGTTGAAAAAGTTTTGAAACGATTTGGTCTCATTTTTTGCAAAAATCTGGCAACTGAACAGGGGTGTGTGTGGTCTTCTTATATACATTGTAGAATATTCGATTGAATTTTGAAGAGGTGGAAAAGTAAGTTAGCACATCATCCCCACACTCAAGAGGTCCTGCATTTGAATGTTGGCTCAGGCCGTTTTTGTGCAAGACCTACTGGCAATTAGTGAGATGATATTTCCATCTCAAACCGAAATAACACCAAGAAGCGTTTTCACCACTCTTTGGATTGTTGAGGACTGCTATTTTTGTTGCACAGTTAGAGGACAGGAAGTGAAACATGCAGTAAATAAGGCCCGGCTGTGGGGCGATGAGCCTTTTATTGTGCACCTCCCGTTGTCATCAGGCCAAAAGGGGAGTGAATGTGCACTCACACTTGTTACGCTCTGGACAAGGTCCAATTTTTGGTTAGCGTGGAAGTGGAAGATGTTGCAAAAGGTGGGCGCAGTGCTGTTTTTCTTCTATTTCCACTTCCTGTGGGTGGAATGGAATTGTGTTCACATACTATTTCTTCCCAAGAAGATTCCCAGGGACTAAATTTAGGTACTGACACGCAATGTTCCGGCAAAAGTTCCTTCTCGTTCCCTTGCTGGTTAAAATCGTCTCTAGTGTCAACAGCGCCTTCCAGTGGAGTCAATCTGTACTGCAAGTCATTTCCTTTGGCCCTCTGAGTTTTGATGTTTGCAGTGGCACTTTAAAGTTGTTCTCCTCTCCCTCGTGTGTGTGTGTGTGTGTGTGTGTGTGTGTGTGTGTGTGTGTGTGTGTGTGTGTGTGTGTGTGTGTGTGTGTGTGTGTGTGTGTGTGTGTGTGTGTGTATAGCTGGCAGGCCCGTGGTGGGGACACACAACATGGCAGAAGCGCGGCGGGAGAGCATCAGCAGTCTGCAGAGGAAGAAGCCTCCATGGCTGCGATTAGACATTCCCACCGCTCAGATGTCGCTGGACGAGCCGCCCAGTTTTGTTCAGGTGAGTCCTGGGACCCTAAATAATAATGATGATGATAATAATAATAATAACCATCATCAATGTTGAAATGTGTTCAAATAGTCTTACACTTGGCCATCACATTGAACATATTTTTGTCCCACTGACCTCTAATCATAACAACTGTGATGATGACAATAATAATATTCATAATAATGAAGCTTTCGTAAAATTAACATTAGATTTGACTTTATAGAGGGCATCAAACACATGATAGGAAATACAAAGAGGTCTTTCATTTGACATTTCCACTTTTGCCTTCAAGTTTCCCCGTCCCCAAATATGCTTTTAAAGGGCTGTAATAATTATGAGTGACTACTAATCCTAACAATCATTTAACCTGACAAATATATTGCTTGTTGTTGTCTAATTAATAGATGTAGTGAATTGAAACATTTTAATAATTATTGCTTTAACCAAAATATTCTTTCATGTTATTTACATTACGCATGATGTATAATGTTAGTATGATTAAAAATTGTCTTACAGTATTATTATTATTATTTTTTTATTATGACAACAGGATTTGTTTGACTTTAGTTGTTTTTTTTTTAATTCAGCTTTCTCACAATTAAAATATTTTTTATCGAACTGATGTGGTATTAAACAAATATATATATGTGTGTTTTTGTGAATATGAGTATAATTTATCTTAAGATAGGTATAAAAAAAATTATTTTTTTAAAAACTTTTTTTATTCCCAACCTATTTTCAGCATTGCCTTTCCATTTATTTACAATATGTGTTTTTGAAATTGGAACATTTGACCCCAGAGATTTGTCAAGAAAACATAAATCAATGCAAATAGAGCTCCGACCTTGGACCTTTCATTTTACAACCCTGCAGCCGATAAAGAGGCAGGGCTTCCTGCGCAGCATCAGCATGCCGGTGGAAACGTCTCACATGCAATCGCCACCCCGAGACTTTTTTGACAGCCGGCGGCCGGTCTTGCAGCGCCAGTCGTCCATCACGCAGACCATCAAGAGGTGAGCCCCCAGTGCGTTTGATTGACACACTTGTGTGAGGAAAAAAACTTTTTACCTTTTCCTTTGTTTCCTTCTTCTGATGCAAATTGCATGGCTGGTCATCTTGACCTTCCCCGCGTACTAACACGTGATCGACAAATGCGTCTAGAATAGACTTTCTGTACCCCTGTAAGCCATTTATTTTGAACAACCAAGAATTTGGCCTTGGCTGACATACATCATCAGGGAGGTAAATTGCTTGAATTCGATTTCCCGCTTTAACCGTCTGCTCGGTGCTCCCCCCGCTTGATGACTCCCATCGCTGCACTCTTGCTTCTCACTGCCCGTTCTTCTCTCTGTTTCCTTCTCCTTCTTCTTCCCTCCGCACCTTTCTCCTGCCCGGCGACAGCAGCAGGAGGGTTCACTTTGAGCGGATTAACACGGTGCCCGTTAAGGGCCAGCGAGCTGCCCGCCGCAGCACCAGGAAGCACCACTCGCTCTCCAGAACCCTGCTCAGGTATGCAGGTGTAAAAGCCCCTCCCGCTTGTCAGAGAGCACACAGCGCTGGATGTGTGCTTCGATTATGTCCTTGCTGGTTTGGTTTTTAACATTCACTGCGCACTGCCACCAAGCCACATTTGTTTCACATAAGGAGGAATCACCTTTTGAAATTGGAGGAATATTTTCATCGAAATTGGAACTGTCAACTTTGGAGCAAGTGGACATATAAAGTAGGAAGTTTTTGGGGGTTGATTGGTTAGCAAATATTGCAGGGGGTGAGCAAACTTTTGTTCTCGAGGGCCACAATGGACCTTTTTTAATTGGTCAAATGGGTTAAATTAGTAAGTTAGTTTACACCAAATAAAATGTGTTTGTCAAATATTTAGTTGTTTATTTGTGATATGTATTTATTTAACCAGTTCATGCACCCTGTAGGCTGATAACATGATAAGTTGTCCACCGTAGTAACCGCTGTCCCTCAAAGGGTTAATAATAATAATAATAACAATATTAATAAGAATAATAATTCATTCTCATTTTAAATTTTGTATTTTTGTCACTCTAATAAAATGAAGTAAACAATTCTTTAATCCAATATGAACAACCATGATGCATGCGGGTGCGCAAAAGTACCTATGTGGGTGTGCGACATGCTATCCTTCCGCTCACAAACATGCCCAGATGCGTTCCCTCACACATTTCTTATGACATCTGGAGGAAGTGTCGTCCTGTTCGCCTTAATGTTCTTATCTCATCACGAATGCCGCAATTGTTCATAACCGTGAAACTGAATGGCGGCTGCTCGTGACGCCAGGGGCACGGCCGACTGGTTCGGGGTGAGCAAGGATGGCGACGCCACGCAAAAATGGCAGCGCAAGAGCCTCCGCCACTGCAGCCTGCGTTATGGCAAACTCAAGCCACAGGTGATTCGCGAGATGGACCTGCCGAGCCAGGACAACATCTCGCTCACCAGCACCGAGACGCCACCTCCGCTGTATGTGCCCTCCTCCTCGCATGGCATGCAGAAGGTAAAAAAAAAAACAAGGCATTGCTGCTTCTCTTCAATACAGTGGAACATCGAAGGCAAAACACAATCAAGGTCAAACTGCCTCCATCATGAAACTTGGAGTAACTTAACAGTATTCACAGACTGGCTGAAAGTAACCCCAACTCACTGGTGCCTTTTCTCCCACCACATGAATGAGCATCATTGGCTCTCTCACTTCAAAATAAATTTTCCCAAAAAAAGGCTTCAAGCCATTTGATGCCGCTCACAGTTGAAGTTCCCGGTCAAAGTAAACATCAAACAAAGAGTTGGACACGTTGTGTCTTGAAAATACCCTGACGACTGCCAAAAGAAAGGCCCAGCTCGCTTCATTCTAACACAGTCGAAAACACCATTGACATGCTAACAGTTACTTTTGATTGGATTTGTTCAAATAATACCAAAAGAATATATATTTTTTATTATTTTTAAAATAATTATAAACTCCCCTCACTCACCCCAGAAATTACGAGTACTCGTCTTATTTGGAAGCCTTACCCTATTTCGGTTGAAAAAAGTCTGAAGTAATCACTTAATATAGGTACAGTATATCTTGTATATAGTAATCACTTAATATAAAAGCACTTCCTTACAGGTTCCACTGTATTGATTGTTTGGTGTGAAAAGTTGCCCGCCGGCCATCGCTGAAGCTGATTGTTGCCCTAGATCGTCGACCCGCTGGCTCGCGGTCGGGCCTTCCGCATGGTGGAGGAGGTGGACGGCTACAGCGTACCGCAGACGCCCATCACACCCGGGGCAGCGTCGCTCTGCTCCTTCACCAGCTCGCGCTCGGGCCTCAACCGGATACCCCGCCGACGCAAGAGGGAGTCGGTGGCCAAGATGAGCTTCAGGGCGGCGGCGGCGCTCGTCAAGGTGAGGGGACACTTTATTAGGAACACCTTCTAATCTTGTCCTAAACTGGTTTATTGCGTCTGCCTAAGCCAGGGGTGTCAAACTCATTTTTGTCGCGGGCCACGTTGGCGTTACGTCTTCCCTTGGAGTGCCATTCTGACAGTGAAACCACAAAAACGTTTCATCGTCTGATCGCATTATTACTTATATACAAAAAAACACAAATGGATTACTAGTTTTGAAATCAGTCAAGTATAATAGTTTGTTCAATTATTGTTCCAATGAGTGTAAAGTGGATAGCAATATTATTGCAAATTTCCACCTTATTTATGACACATGACAATTTGACATTTTGATAGAGTTTTTTGCAAGGATCATGCAAGTTGACACACATGATTTGCTTTCACGGGGCACATAAAATGACGTGGCTTGCCGGATTTGGGTTTGACACCTGTGTCCAAAGCGATCTACTGGTGCGTTGCAAGCCCAGAATGGGAGCCATTAAGAACATTTAGAATATTGATACTTATTACGACGGTATTTAATTGTAATTATTTTATCGGTTATTCACTCTCGCCTCTTTTTCTTTACATTGAGCTCGAAAATAAATTCACATATGGACACCTGCTTATTTTTTAAGGTGATTTAAGGACATTTCAATTTTTCTATTCTTATTTGTGCATTAGATTAGTTGACTACAAGCTTTTATGACTATTTTGAAAAAAAAATCCTGATCAGATTTTTTAAAAATCGTTCCGCCCTAATCTTGACCAAAATTTTGAAGCCATTTCAGGTGTATTTAACAAAGAACGCTTATCTGTGCGGGTGCTCCTTTAGGGGCGCTCCATACGGGACGGCACCCTGCGACGGACTCAAAGACGCAGCTTCACCCCTGCCAGCTTCATGGAGGAAGACATCGACTTTCCCGATGAGCTGGACACATCCTTCTTTGCCCGAGTAAGTCCGTCAGAAAGGACGACCACCGCCACATGCGCTTTGTATTTGCGCCTGTCAAAGTATTTTCTTTCCTTAGGATGTTCTGATGCACGATGAGCTGTCCACGTATGCGGACGAGGTGTTTGAGTCGCCGTCGGAGGCGGCGATGAAAGAGGCCGAGGGTGGCGACAAGGATGAGATCGAGTTGACGGGAAGCGCGCTGGATAAAACGGCGCTGGAGAGGAGTCACCTGATGCTGTGAGTCCGCCGCCTGTAGATGGCGCTGCGCTAGAGGAATTTTCTAGGAAGGTGTCAATTGTGTGGATTTTTTTGCCCCCCCACAAAATAGAGATTAAAAGTTTTGCAAAATTCTGATGGTTAAAGATGTGATAAATCTTAAATTGATTTCAATGTTTAAACATGTGGGTTATGCCATTGACAATTGAATTCATTCGACTTAAATAAATATTTTGTTTTGTTCCAATATTGAATGCTCACAATATTTTTATTTATTCATTTCTTTTCAAATTTTGTAAAGACTTTTTTTTTGTATTTTGCATATGAATGAAAATAAGTATCCATTTTTTTCCCCGAAAATATTTTTTTGCATTTTATTTTTGTTATCTTACTTCAATAATTGTTTGGTACTGATGTTGGCCAATTTAAAAGTTCTTTGTTTTGTATTATCAATTTATTTTGATGAAAATAAATTCTGATTTTATAATCATTTATTGCATGATAATTTTTTAAACATTTTATTTCTTTACGTGGGCTAAATATAAGTGTATTTAGATTTTTTTAAAATTATTATTATTATTTTTTAAGATAATTCATTCCGGGTACGTACCGTAAATAATTGTTTTTTCGGGGGGGTAAAAATAAATATTGAGAATAGAAAATACATGTGCAAGCTCTCTCAGATGAATTCAGAAGCTTTTTATTGTGATGTATTTTTAACCATGTGTTGCATATGTAAACAACTACCGTGAGATCAAAATATACATGAAAAAAAAAAGTCAAAAAAGCGCATAATGTCTCTTAAAATGTTGAAGTAAAGCGCTTTTCAAATGTGATCAGCGCCTTCTTTCTGTCTTTTGTGTCCACGTGACTGCGCGTAGACCTTTGGAGCGAGGGTGGCGTAAAGCCAAAGAGGGCGCTCCGGGCCCGCCCAAGGTGCCCTTGCGTCAGGAGGTGGTGAGCGTCAGCGGGCAGCGGCGCGGCCAACGCATCGCCGTACCCGTCAAGAAGCTATTCGCCCGCGAGAAGAGGCCTTACGGGCTGGGCATGGTGGGCAAGCTGACCAACCGCGTGTACCGCAAGCGCATCGACAGCTACGTTAAGAGGCAGATTGAGGACATGGACGACCACAGGTGCTCATTAGATTGTACATAAAAACTACCGTATTCTCCGCACTAATAGGCGCATTGAATGGCCTATTTTGTCATTTTTTTTCATATATTGGACGCACTGGATTATAAGGCGCAATCTACAATGCATCCACTAGATGGAGCTACTCTTCTTCCATTCGACTCGAGAGGCGTTCATGACCGCCTCCGAAAAACGTAAATTAACGATTACTTCAATGAAACGACGAAAATTGAAAATAATGCATCAAAACAGAAAATCAAACGAGGAAATCACAAAATAAATTCTATAGCCCCCTACAGAATTTATTTTGGCATTTCCTTGAGCGTAGCTCCAATCGAACAATCTGATGTCAGTAAAACGTATGAGACTGAACTGTCTCAGACGTTTTTGTGATTTATTCCTTTGTCGTGTACTATATTCACAAACGAGGAAATCACAAAATAAATTCTATAGGGTGGGCTATAGAATTTATTTTGTGATTTCGTCGCTTCATTTTCTGTTTTGATGCATTATTTTAAATTTTCGTAGTTTCATTTCATTTACGTTTTTCGGAGGCGGTCGTGAACGCCTCTCGAGTCGAACGGAAGAAGAGAAGGCACGGAGACGGATAAAGACGTACCTGTATTTGTTGAGACTGTGAAAGCCATTAATAAAGTGTGCGTGTTAAAAAACAACACCACAGCTCTACCTTTTTTCGGAGCTGCAACAAAAACTTATTTAATGAAGCAGCGAAACAGTTCACTGAACCAACAGCAAGTTATAACATTGGAAGCATGTGTCCAGCAAGGAGCCATCTTGGGAGTCGACATATTACCGTAATGACCATACACAAGGCGCACCGGATTTTAAGGCGCGCAGTGAGCTTTTAAGAAAATGGTGCACCTTATAGTGCGGAAAATACGGTCGTCATAAAGTGTTTCTGGAGTCTCCATTTTTTAAAATCTCTCCTCCCTCCCACCTTGCAGGCCTTTTTTTACCTACTGGATCACCTTTGTCCACATGCTCATCACCATCCTGGCAGTGTGCATCTACGGCATCGCGCCGGTGGGCTTCTCCCAGCACGAGACGGTTGATTCTGTGCGTGTCGCATGCTTGACTTTTTTGGGCATCTTCACGATGCCGCTGTGACGCGAGAGCTTGACGGGTTTGGTCTTTTTTTTTTTTTTTTTTTTTTTGTCGTGTGGGCAGGTTTTAAGAAACAAAGGTGTGTACGAAAATGTCAAGTTTGTACAGCAGGAGAACTTCTGGATCGGGCCGAGCTCGGTAAGCGCACGCCGAGCGTTGGAAACGTACGATTTAAACGCCGCGTAGCGCGAACTTTCTCGTTGCCCTTACAGGAGGCACTGATCCACCTGGGGGCCAAATACTCTCCATGCATGCGGCAGGACAAACAAGTGCATGAGTTCATCAGGGAAAAACGAGACATCGAACGCAACTCGGCGTGCTGCGTGCGCAACGACCGCTCGGGCTGCGTCCAGACCTCGGAAGAGCAGTGCTCGGTCCGTATCGCGCCGTCTTTTATGAATTCGGCGTCGCAAGCGTGACTGATTCTGACTCGTCCGTTCCATGTCGCAGAGCACTCTGGCTGTGTGGGTGAAGTGGCCGCGGCATTCCAGCACGCCTCAGCTAAACGGGAAATCCAGACAATACGGCTCGGTGTGCCATCAAGACCCGAGGTACGCATCCCGAAGCGCACTTTGGCGCGCCGTTAAGCGCACGCGCAGGCTACTAACGGGTGGGTTGTCCCTGTCAGGACATGTCTGGAGCCCGCCTCGGTCCCGCCGCACGAGTGGCCTGACGACATCACCAAGTGGCCAGTGAGTGGAAATGTTTTTTTTACAGAGCGCTCTGGCCAGCACTTTTTGCATCCCTGTTTTTTTTCTCTCTACATAAAACAAGATTTTTTTTTTTTTAAATCTTATCACAAATGTGGTTGTCTACTGTTAGATTTGCACCAGGTCAAACACAGGGAACCACACCAACCTGCCTCACATTGACTGCACCATCACGGGCCGACCCTGCTGCATCGGAACCAAAGGGAGGTAAGGAAACATTTAATTATTATTATTATTTAATATTATTTTTTTTAATCAATTCAAAATTTCTGGATGACCTCTGACTTGACGTTTTCTTGTTCAAGGTGTGAAATCACATCCCGGGAATATTGTGACTTCATGAATGGCTTCTTCCACGAGGAAGCCACTCTCTGCTCCCAAGTAAGCTCCGTGTTGCAACCGTGAGGTTTTTTTTTGGGTTTTTTTTCTGAGCAGGATTTCAATCTCGCTGTTCCATCTTGCAGGTGCATTGTATGGATGACGTATGTGGACTGTTGCCTTTCCTCAACCCTGAAGTCCCGGATCAGTTTTACAGACTCTGGCTGTCACTTTTCCTGCATGCGGGGTGAGTCTTTGCGGAATCGAGACGCGCTCTGTCTTTCAGAACACTTAACCTGGCATGTCGGGGAACTGGGAAAATGCTTACGCACTTTCACCGAGCTGCATTTTTCCCAAAACTAAAAACGAAGGGATGAATTAAAGAATGAGAATTATTTAATAGGGAATCTAAAGTAGTACATTTTTTCTTTTTCTTCTCTCTATTTGGAAGCTCCATGCATTAAAACTAAAGTAAGGCATAGTTAAGTAATACATTTTTTTAAAGCTATTAACTTGACTTATGGAGATGATGCTTTTATTTCTACAAAATTTATTACTGGCATATTTTGCACAGTTTGAACATGAACACTACGTTGAAAATTTTGGAAAATAAAATACCGTGCTTAATCATCCATCCATTCATTATCTGGACAAATGTATAAAAATTCTACCCAAATAAATGTTTGTTATAAAAGATGACGTGCAAATGTGTTGCACTTAAAAGTTAAATACAACTGAACTCTTCTGTATTAAAAAAGTTGAAGAGACTGTAACATTCTGCAGAGTTTGAGCATTTAATTCAGTCACCACGAGAGGGAGCCCAAGTCCCACTAGTTGTAACCCACTTTGAGAATCACTGTCTCATCCTGTCTATCCCAAGATATCAGCAGAGTACTACCTTTGTCTAAATCAGCCACCTCAACTCACTTCAACCAAATTTCTTCACACCAAAGATGCTACGAAACGACAGCAAAGCAACACTTTTGTCCAAGTGAAGACACCCCCCCCCCACCCCCCCCCCCACCACCATTGATTTTTTTTTAAAATTTATTTTTGTATTTGTTGATACAATTCTTCCGTCAAATCGCGTTGGTGTACCTAATATTGTGGCCGGTGAGGACTGCCGTTGTTTGCTGCCGGGCTGGTCCGTCGCACTGCGTGCAAAGCGTTCGACTCTGTTAAAAGCTTTTGGGTGTCGTGGCTAATTCAAGAAATTGCCTCATGAAGCCATTTAGTGGCGTTGAAACACATTATCCGAATAGGATGACCCGCCCCAGTACCAAGGCGACATTGTACAAGGTTACTGAAAGTTACGTGACCTCCTCCGGTGCCATCCTGCCAGGGTCCTTCACTGCATGGTGTCGGTGGCATTCCAGATGACCATCCTGAGGGACCTGGAGAAGCTGGCAGGATGGCTGCGCATCTCCATCATTTACATCGTCAGCGGCATCACTGGCAACCTGGCGTCGGCCATCTTCCTGCCGTACAGAGCCGAGGTGAGCCGCGCACAATGAGATAAGCACGCGAGCGCGTTTTGGTTCACGCTTTGGCGGCAACGGTCATTTTAGTCAATCGCAAGCCAGGTCCTGGAAAAAAGGCACAGAACCAAAGGCGGTAAAGTAGACGTGTGGAGTTACTCCAGAATGCCCAGCTTGAAAAATAAGCATAGAATGTTGCATGCGTTCTAAAATGTGACATGTGAGTTACTGTTTCAAATTGATTTTGACAAATTTTGTTTGATTTTTAGATTTAAAAAAGCTGGGTTTTGTGTTTTCTAATTGTGTAAAAAAAAAAAAACAGTGAGAGAGTGATATAAATGAACATAAATAAAACATGTCAAATAGGAGTATTGATTTGAATTAGATTTGAATTTTGCTTTATTTAAGTGATTTTTTTTTTCCCTCTGTATTTTGGTTTTTCGAGTTCTACAAAAAATGGGAAAAAAGTCTGAGTGTGTGTGTGTTTTTATTTCTCATTTAAAACAGAATTAAAAATAATCAAACAGATAAAATTTTCTTAACACTGGATTTTGGGGGAAATGTTGTCAACCTCTTATTATTTTACATGAAAAATTCCTTAAGTTGTCATCAGTGCATGTACTGTATTGGCAGCGTTTTTGAGAGAATATAATATGTACCCATCTTTAAAAATAATAATAATTTAAAAAATGGATGGCGCACCAATCTTGAGAGAATGCAAATAATACAATACATATTTATTTATATCGCGCTTTCACAACAGCTGCAGCTGTAATTGCGAAAGGTAATGTCGGAACCTTTCCTTTCCGCCTTTCGCTGTGCAGGTGGGACCGGCGGGCTCTCAGTTCGGCATCCTGGCCTGCTTGTTTGTGGAGTTGTTCCAGAGCTGGCAGATCCTGGCCCAGCCTTGGGTGGCCTTCACCAAGCTGCTGTGCGTGGTGCTCTTCCTGTTCGCCTTCGGCCTGCTGCCGTGGATCGACAACTTTGCCCACTTCAGCGGCTTCGTGTCGGGCTTCTTCCTGTCCTTTGCCTTCCTGCCCTACATCAGCTTCGGCCGCATGGACCTGTACCGCAAGCGCTGCCAGATCATCGTCTTCCTGCTGGTGTTCGTGGGCCTCTTTTCGGGCCTGGCCGTGCTCTTCTACGTCTACCCCATCAAGTGCGAGTGGTGCGAGCTGCTCACCTGCATCCCCTTCACGGACAAATTTTGCGAGAAGTACGACCTCAACGCGCATCTCCACTGAGGCTTCGCACAAGTCCCGCCCCTTCCCAGCCAATCAGGTCAGAATGGGACTTTTTTGAAACCACTTGAACTCCATTGGCGAGATGCTTTGTGTTTTTCTACTCTGGTCGATATACGAGCAACGTGTCACCTTTGTTTTTAAATCCCCCCCCCCCCCCCCCTTCTGCTCAGCCCACCACCGTGCACTCCTTACGAGGCTCAATACTTCACCGAGCCAATCGTTGGTATTTGTGTTTCGGTCTTGACGTGGAGATTTTTAACAGGAGGAGGATCAGGACCACATGTGGGGAAACAAAATGTGCTTTAGCACTCAAATTGTTGCTTTTTTTTAGGTTTAAAACAAAGCCCTATGAATTATAATTGTGACTTCGATTACCTATTTTGTTTTAGATTCAATCATTTGAAGCCCCTTTATGTTCACAACAGCACTTGAAAAAATGAAAGCAGATTGACTTTTAATATCACTTTCAATGGTAGAATTGTAAGCTTTTGTTAGACTAGACTAGACCATGAAAAAAAAAAAAAAAGAAAATCACACATTTGGAAAATGTAACAGTACACTTACGAGACAAACTTTATCCATATCACAATTCCCACCTAAAACATTTTTATCATTTTGGACATATTTGTACTAGCGCTTGACAAAAAAAAAAAAAAAAACACCTTCAAAATGAATACTTGCAAATTTTGAAATATTTGTTCATACTCTAGTTTTCTAACTTCCAATGCACTATTTTCGCGTCACAGTTACGACGTAAGACACCACATTTGGAGCACTTTTGCATGAATTACAAAAACTTAATTTACACTTGTTAACTATTAAAAAATTTGTATCGTTGCTATTGGGCGGAAACCTCCTACTCCATGTCCAAATTTGGTCAATTTCATATTTTTTTTCTCACAAGTGGCAACTATCGAGCCGTTCCCACGTGGATCTGCTGCTTTTACAAATTATTGACCAACCAAAACAATTCAATGTTAATGACTCAACAAGGCTGCCTAATGTTTTTTTTTTTCGGGGGGGAGAGATGCGAGGATTCCTACGCCCTATGCCAGCGATTCTGTTTGGATAAATGAATTTCACATATCGGTTCCTACCGAAAACACCTTTTCATCTATTCAAAATTCTTATCATTCCAACTATATAAACACATCGCTGTGACTCAGTGAAAGAATCTTCCACGAGAGTACTCACCAATTTAAAATTCACGCCTGATCTTATTTAAAAAAAAAAAAAAAAGGTTTTATACTTTTTCACGCTTGGACATTACCCTTGCACGCGATGGTGTCAAGACTTAATACGATAACAAAACTGCAACCTTTTGGAAACCTTCAACCCAATATGTTCATGATCATTTTTTTCCCCCACACTTGGTTCTTATCCTTTTCCACATAATTCATTCAGGCAATCTCAAACCGAAAGCAGGGACAAGCCGCAACAAATAGAAATCCAATATCAAAACCTTTGGTGCCTTGTTTGAAAGAGAAATGTACCAACTACTACTGCCATAATTTTATTTTATTTTTTTAACATTATGCTGAGCACTCAAATGTTTTCCTTTTCCTTGTATGTTATTTTATTGCTTCCTCAGAAGTGATGTTTGTCTTAAAAATGGCAGCGTTTTAGCTGCCCGTCTACTCACATGTAACTGAAAAAAACAGTAAAAAGATATAATTAAAAAAAAAGATAAAAATAATCACCGTATGTGTGTGTCTTGGTCTTTTATTATTCATTCACATGGAGATTCTGCAAAACTGCCATCGTAAATAACAAGACGCAGCATTTATCCGGCTTTGCCTTTTCCACAAACTCAACAAAGGGCAAAAATTGTCGCGACAATCTGATTTTACACAGACGGCGTCAGTCGTAGAGGAAGTCCCGGCGTCAAAGCAGTTTGCCTTTTGCACAGAACTCAGCAAAAGACGGATATTTGACACTGCTATGCCTTATCAGACGGAGTTGTGACTGAAAACATGATGGAAAGAAATTTCTGTGACTATTACATTCCACACAGAGATTGCGTCGGAGTTGTCACCAACGGCTCGGCGTTAACATGGCGTTGCTTTTCACACAGAATTCAGCATTGGATGGATATCGCTGTGTCTGTGAGCACGTTTACACAGAAACTCCATCCAACTCGTAACCCAGTCGACTCGGCATTAATGCAGCTTTGCCTTTTACGCGGAACCCAGCAAATAAGGGACATTGTCATAATGTGTGGAATTTCACACGGACACCATCAGCGTTGTAGTCAGAGACATGGCATTCAGTTGCACAGAACCCACTGAGAGTGGATATTGCAGGAGCTGTTCTCAATGTCACAGAGTTTGAATCTTGCATTAACACAGCTTTCCTTGCCTTTTGTGCAGAACCCAGCAAAGGAATGACATTGCAATGTTGATTTCACACAGACTGCATCAAAGTTGAAACAGAAAACCCGACTTCAATTTGGCTTTGCCATTTGCAATTTTACACTGTGATTATGTCAGTCATGGCTGAAGATCCAACATTAGTGTGGCTTCGCCTTTTGCACAGAACCCAGCAAAGGGAGGAAAATCAAAGGAAGTGAGCGGTTTTTAAAGTCTGATGGGACAAATTGCACGGCAAATGCCATCCAGCAGGTGTAAAAGTTTAAGGCAGTTTTCCTATGAATGAAGGCCACGGGAAGGGGGGGGGGGGGGTCGCTCAGGTGGGCGGGGCTAGCAGCCGCTATTCCGCCGGGCGTACGCCTGCCCGCACAGCAAATACTCCATCTCCTGAAAGCGCATGTTGGACACGCTGATGGCCGACGGGCCTTTCTCCTTGAAGCCGGCCTTGCGGTAGAAGGGCACCAGGAAGTCCTCGCAGACCAGCAGGGCCCGGCGGGGGCGCGGCATGCAGCGCAAGTACTGCAGGTAGCGCCACAGCAGGATGGAGCCTTTGCCCTGCTGCCGGCAGTGGCGGTGCACCGACAGCACGTGAATGTGCACCGTTGTTGTGTTGGGCACGTGTAGCGTCATGGCCTCCTGTGGGACACCCACAATTTTTTTTTTTTTAAATCAGGATCATTCTAATTAAAAATAGCTGCTGTAGCAATTCAAAGTCGTTTTCTACGGCGACATCACCTGCACCACATTGCTGACTCTGTGGCGCATTCTGACCTGCGAAAGCCTCTCCTTGTCCCAGCCCGTGCCGATGATGAAGGCGACCAACTGGCCTTCCTCGAACCAGCCCAGCGACAGCTCGGGGCATTGATCCACAAAGTGCAGCACCTCTTCCAAGGTCAAAGGGCACTCGCCGGACACCGAGATGAAAGCTGGAGCGGAGAGAGGATTATGCGCAGGTCACGGCGGGTACATTTTTGCACCTTTCGTAAATCATTGTCATCAACCCTTCCGTGCACCCTGTAACGCACAGGTGTCAAACTCAAGGCCCGGGGGCCAGATCTGGCCCGTCACATCATTTTAGGCGGCCTACGAAAGCAAATCAAAGATGTCAACTTCCATGATGCTTGCCAAAATATGTACCAAAATTCCAAATTCTCATAAGTATATCTCATATTGTCAGCATTTTCTTGTTGCCAAATGCCCCATGACAGTAAGTTAAACAATAGTTGAATAAACCATTATTATTGACTTTTTTTTAATATGGTTTCAGTCGTAACGGCCCTCCAAGGGAAATGGTGACTAAAATGTGGCCCGTGACGAAAATGAGTTTGACATCCCTTCTGTAAGCTGATAACATGGTAAGCTGTCCACTTTAATGACCGCTGTCCCTGAAAGGGTTAATCATCAGTTTGGGGTTTTTTTTGGAACTACTAAACAAGAAGCACCATCACGAAATGTCATCCTGACAGTTTTAGCAAATATGATCAAATGTTGATTTTGTTGTTTTTTGTTTTTTTTTTGTCATTGAAATTTTCAACAGTAATAATGGATAGAATGCAGACCTTCTCTCTCGATCTCGAACACGCTGATGGCGTCCTGAGGCGTGAGGTTCCTGAACTCGCTGGCGGGCAGCGTGTGTCGCCTCTGCCGCAGTGGGCTGACCACCCGCATGGGCGTCTTCAGGAAGAAAGGCTTGAGGAAGGGCGACGAGACGCTCGGGTGCTGGCTCATGATGCCGACTGGACTCGCAAGGACGAAAATGTTGGACTCGTTGGGTCTGTCGCTGGAGTGCGCTTGTGAGCTGAGGGATGATGACGAAGACGACGTGCGTTTGCGTAAGTCACTGCCGGCAACGTGACACCTGCTCATTTTCTGTCTCATAATCCCGCCCCGTGACGGACATTTGCTGGGTGCATCCGGCCTAAACACTTTTTACAGTACCACTTTGACAAATGGGAGATGTTACAAAAGTGTTACGTACGTGGATGTGCAATTCCTGCAGAAATTGCAACTCAATGTTGATACGCTGAATGTAAAAATATGGAAGCATGTTTTTATCTATTTATCTTTTCATGGGGGTTTGGAGCCTTTACCATCTTAAACACCTTGGACAGACACGATTGGTTTCTTGGATCATAGGTTGCCAGAGCAAGCCACGTTACTGTCTCTTGTGATTTTGGCGTTGATTTTTGGTAGATCAATGGTTTCTTTTTCATTGACTTGTGTTTGTTTTGTAAGTGAATTTTTGGTGGTTTTTCTTGATTTTTTTTTTCACAGAATTTTTTCTTTCTTTCCACTGATTTTTGGTTGATTTTACAGTCATTCCTGTTGATTTTTCATAGATATTTATTGATTCTTTTATATTGTTTTGGGGGCTGGTTTTTAATTGACTTTGGTTGATTTTGTTGATTTTTCTTGATATTTTTTACATTTGATTTTCAGTTGATTTGTTTTTTTTCCCCTTGATATATGGTTGATTTTTCATTGTTTTTGAAAGGGATTTTTGATTGATATATTTTGATTGGTTTTTGGGTGATTTTTGATAGATTTTTTTCATAAATGTAATTAATTATTGATTCATTTATGGTCGATTTTTGTTGATTTTTTTTCATTAATTTTTGTATGGGGTTTTTTTTGTTTGACGTTTCGTTGACTTTTGATTAATTGTTGATTTTATTATTTTATTTAAATGTTTATTAACTTTTGATTTATTTTGATTAGAGTTTGGATTTGGATTTTGTCGACCGTGAAGAGATACGTGAGGAAGAAACCCAGTGACAAAACAGTTGAGCCAATTACAAATTGCACTCTCCTTGAGCGCTGACTCGCTTAGCTTGCCAAAGAAGCAGACTTGTATTTTATTTATTTATTGTTTGTTTTAAACTTGGTTTATTTTGAGGCAACACAGCATTCTTTGTATACATCTGCCAGACGATGTTCTTCGTCTCTCCTCAACGCTCCCCAAATGTGCGGCTTCCCGATAGCATGTTGCTATTTGAAAAAAGAACTCATCTGGATGTTCGAGCATGATTTTCGAGTGAGTGTCTTGAGCGTTGTTGCGGGCGGTGCACACGTTTTTGGGAGATCAAGGCCACGAGAAGCTCATGGAATCGCACGCTGGGAGATCTGCTTGGCTTGCTGTCTGGCTGATTTGAACCCCTTAAAGAGGTTTAAAGGCACGCTAATGAAATGGAGCTCAGCGTGTTTACATTAGGACCCCATCAGGGCTTCAAGGGGGGACACCTCACACGTGCCAAATGCCCCCATGTGGCAAAAGGGCGGTCAAAATATTAGGAACAACTCACTCAGAAGGCTGGAGACTCCAAGAATGCTGATAAGAATGAATTTGCATTGACAAATGGAAGCACATATTTTAACTTTGCGATTTGGGCCATTGCGTGGAATCTGTGAAATTTGCTGTCATGTTAAATTGTTGATTTCCAAAATATCTTTATTTTATTTATTTTTTTTGGACTCACTATGCTTTGACTTCACGGAGTGTCAACACGTTATCTTATATTCCTGGTGGCTGTATCTCATCTTTTTGTTAATTTGATGCTAAAATCTCACTCCTGCTACTTTTAGTCCTGTTACACAAACGAGACAAATGACAACAATAAAAATTACTTAAAAATTAACTTAAATGGGCCAGTACACATTTTGAAGGATTCAATATCCTGTATTTTCAGATTAAAAAAAAAATAAAATAAATAAAATAAGGCACTACATTTAAATTTGGTGAAATGACCCATAGCCTATATAAAGATGAATTAAATTAAGAATGTGCTCCACCTTAAATCCGTCTCTGGTGTCTTCATAACTTGTCTGTCTGTCTGCTTACGTGGAGCCCAAAACAGGTGACAACGCAACACTTGACCATGGAGGATTAGCTTTAATGTGGTTTAATGTCAACCCAGCATGCAGCAGCTGCAGCGAGCCAATCACGCTCCAGAGAGAAGAGGTGACCTTCTGTTGTGCAGAGGTGGCACCACGTGTAGTAAGAAGGCCGCTTAAAAAAAAAAAAAAAAAAAAAGGATCAATTAAGAACACTCAGTATTTTAAGCCTTTTATGCATGACCTCCCTGGTAATCGAATGGTGAGTGCATCGGCATTGCGTTGCAGAGGTGCAGGGTTCGATTCCAGCTCCAGACTTCCTGTGTGTTCTCAAAAACATGCATGGCTATCCATTTTCTGCCCCCCCCCCCCCCACACACACACACATTTGCGCTCACACTCACATCAAGGAACAATTCACAAGTTGACTTAGTATACATGGTACGTTTTTTTTGGTTAAAAACGCCTTACGATACATGGTTGTTTTTTTGGGCTAAAAACGCCTTACTATACATGGTCGTTTTTTTCGGCTAAAAACGCCTTACTATACATGGTCGTTTTTTTCGGCTAAAAATGGCTTACTATACATGGTCGTTTTTTTCGGCTAAAACGCCTTACTATACATGGTTGTTTTTTTCGGCTAAAAACGCCTTACTATACATGGTCGTTTTTTTCGGGCTAAAAACGCCCTACTATACATGGTCGTTTTCTTCGGCTAAAACCTCTTTTTTTCCGGCTAAAAACGCTTTAGTA
Source organism: Hippocampus guttulatus (assembly GCF_054856545.1). Taxonomy (NCBI): domain Eukaryota; kingdom Metazoa; phylum Chordata; class Actinopteri; order Syngnathiformes; family Syngnathidae; genus Hippocampus; species Hippocampus guttulatus. Next base: position 8,539,127 of record NC_141276.1, read on the forward strand.
TACATGTTTTTTTTTTTTTCGGCTAAAAACGCCTTACTATTGATGGTCGTTTTTTTCCGCTAAAAAACCCTTACTATACATGGTCGTTTTTTTCGACTAAAAACGGCTTACTATACATGGTCTTTTTTTCGGTTCAAAACGCCTTACTATATATACATGGTCGTTTTTTTCGGCTAAAAACGCCTTACTATACATGGGCGTTTTTTTTCGACCAAAAACGCCTTACTATACATGGTCGTTTTTTTCGGCTAAAAACGCCTTACTATATATACATGGTCGTTTTTTTTCGGCCAAAAACGCCTTACTATACATGGTCGTTTTTTTCGGCTAAAAATGCCTTACTATACATGGTCGTTTTTTTCGGCCAAAAATGCCTTACTATACATGGTCTTTTTTTTCGGCCAAAAACGCCTTACTATACATGGTCGTTTTTTTCGGCTAAAAACGCCTTACTATATATGGTGGTTTTTTTCGGCTAAAAACGCCTTACTATACATGGTCGTTTTTTTCGGGCTAAAAACGCCCTACTATACATGGTCGTTTTTTTCGGCTAAAAACTCTTTTTTTCCGGCTAAAAACGCTTAGTATACATAGTCGTTTTTTTCGGCTAAAAACGCCTTACTATTGATGGTCGTTTTTTTCGGCCAAAAACGCCTCACTATACATGGTCGTTTTTTTCGGCTAAAAACGCCTTACTATAAATGGTCGTTTTTTACGGCCAAAAACGCCTTACTATATATACATGGTCGTTTTTTTTCGACCAAAAACGCCCTACTATACATGGTCGGTTTTTTCGGCTAAAAACGCCTTACTATATATACATGGTCGTTTTTTTCGGCCAAAAACGCCTTACTATACATGGTCGTTTTTTTCGGCTAAAAATGCCTTACTATACATGGTCGTTTTTTTCGGCTAAAAACGCCTTACTATACATGGTCGTTTTTTTCGGCTAAAAACGCCTTACTATACATGGTCGTTTTTTCGGGCTAAAAACGCCCTACTATACATGGTCGTTTTTTTCGGCTAAAAATGCCTTAGTATACATGGTCGGTTTTTTTTGGCCAAAAACGCCTTACTATACATGGTCGTTTTTTTGGGCTAAAAATGGGCTAAAAACGCCTTACTATACATGGTCGTTTTTTTTTCGGCCAAAAACTCCTTACTATACATGGTCTTTTTTTTCGGCCAAAAACGCCTTACTATATATACATGGTCATTTTTTTCCACTAAAAACCCTTTACCATACATGGTCGTTTTTTTTCGGCCAAAAACGCCTTACTATACATGGTCGTTTTTTTCGGCCCAAAACGCCTTACTATATATATATGGTCGGGGGGTTTTTCAGCTAAAAACACCTGACTATACATGGTCGTTTTTTTCGGCTAAAAACGCCTTACTATATATACATGGTCGTTTTTTTCGGCCAAAAACGCCTTACTATACATGGTCGTTTTTTTCGGCTAAAAATGCCTTACTATACATGGTCGTTTTTTTCGGCTAAAAACGCCTTACTATACATGGTCGTTTTTTTCGGCTAAAAACGCCTTACTATACATGGTCGTTTTTTCGGGCTAAAAACGCCCTACTATACATGGTCGTTTTTTTCGGCTAAAAATGCCTTAGTATACATGGTCGTTTTTTTTTGGCCAAAAACGCCTTACTATACATGGTCGTTTTTTTGGGCTAAAAATGGGCTAAAAACGCCTTACTATACATGGTCGTTTTTTTTTCGGCCAAAAACTCCTTACTATACATGGTCTTTTTTTTCGGCCAAAAACGCCTTACTATATATACATGGTCGTTTTTTTCCACTAAAAACCCTTTACCATACATGGTCGTTTTTTTCGGCCAAAAACGCCTTACTATACATGGTCGTTTTTTTCGGCCCAAAACGCCTTACTATACATGGTTGTTTTTTTTCGGCCAAAACGCCTTACTATACATGGTCGTTTTTTTCGGCTAAAAACGCCTTACTATACATGGTCGTTTTCTTTCGGCCAAAAACGCCTTACTATACATGGTCATTTTGTTCGGCTAAAAACGCCTTACTATACATGGGCGTTTTTTTCGACCCAAAACACCTTACTATACATGATCGTTTTTTTCGGCCCAAAACGCCTTACTATACATGGTCGTTTTTTTTCGGCCCAAAACGCCTGACTATACATGGTCTTTTTTTTTTCAGCCCAAAACGCCTTACTATACATGGTCGTTTTTTTTCGGCTAACAACGCCTTACTATACATGGTCGTTTTTTTCAGCTAAAAACGCTTTACTATACAAGGTCGTTTTTTTCGGCTAAAAACGCCTGACTATACATGGTCGTTTTTTTTTGGTTAAAGACACCTACTATACATGGTCGTTTTTTTCGGCTAAAAACGCCTTACTATACATGGTCGTTTTTTTCGGCTAAAAACGCCTTACTATACATGGTCGTTTTTTTCGGCTAAAAATGCCTTACTATAGTAAGGCGTTTTTTTCGGCTCAAAACGCCTTACTATACATGGTCGTTTTTTTCGGGCAAAAACGCCTTACTATACATGGTCGTTTTTTTCGTCCAAAAACGCCTTACTATACATGGTCGTTTTTTTCGGCTAAAAACGCCTTACTATACATGGTCGTTTTTTTCGGCTAAAAATTGGCTAAAAACGCCTTACTCTACATGGTCAGTTTTTTTGGGGCCAAATATGCCTTACTATACATGGTCGTTTTTTTCGGCCAAAAACGCCTTACTATACATGGTTGGGGGTTTTTTGGGCCAAAAATGCCTTACTATACATGGTCGTTTTTTTCGGCTAAAAACGGCTTACTATACATGGTCGTTTTTTTCGGCCAAAAACGCCTTACTATACATGGTCGTTTTTTTTCGGCCAAAAACGCCTGACTACACATGGTCGTTTTTTTCGGTCAAAAACGCCTTAGTATACACGGTCGTTTTTTTCCGGCCAAAAACGCCTTACTATATATGGTCGTTTTTTTCCGGCCAAAAACGCCTTACTATACATGGTCGTTTTTTTCGGCTAAAAATGCCTTACTATACATGGTCGTTTTTTTCGGCCAAAAATGCCTTACTATACATGGTCTTTTTTTTCGGCCAAAAACGCCTTACTACACATTGTGGTTTTTTTCGACCTAAAACGCCTTACTATACATGGTCGTTTTTTTTCGGCTAAAAACGCCTTACTATACATGGTCGTTTTTTCGGTCAAAAACGCCTTACTATACATGGTCGGGGGGGTTTTGGGCCAAAAATGCCTTACTATACATGGTCGTTTTTTTCGGCCAAAAACGCCTAACTATACATGGTCGTTTTTTTCGGCTAAAAATGCCTTACTATACATGGTCGTTTTTTTCGGCCAAAAATTCCTTACTATTCATGGTCGTTTTTTTCGGCTTAAAATGCCTTACTATACATGGTCGTTTTTTGCGGCCAAAAACGCCTTACTATACATGGTCGTTTTTTTAGGCCAAAAACGCCTTACTAACATGGTCGTTTTTTTCGGCTAAAAACGCCTTACTATACATGGTCGTTTTTTACGGCCAAAAACGCCTCACTATACATGGTCGTTTTTTTCGGCTAAAAACGCCTTACTATACATGGTCGTTTTTTTCGGCTAAAAATTGGCTAAAAACGCCTTACTCTACATGGTCAGTTTTTTTGGGGCCAAATATGCCTTACTATACATGGTCGTTTCTTTCGGCCAAAAACGCCTTACTAAACATGGTCGTTTTTTTCGGCTAAAAATGCCTTACTATACATGGTCGTTTTTTTTCGGCCCAAAACGCCTTACTATACTAGGTCGTTTTTTTCGGCCCAAAACGCCTTACTATACTAGGTCGTTTTTTTCGGCCCAAAACGCCTGACTATACATGGTCTTTTTTTTTTTCAGCCCAAAACGCCTTATTATACATGGTCGTTTTTTTTCGGCTAACAACGCCTTACTATACATGGTCGTTTTTTTCAGCTAAAAACGCCTTACTATACATGGTCGTTTTTTTCGGCCAAAAACGCCTTACTACACATTGTGGTTTTTTTCGACCTAAAACGCCTTACTATACATGGTCGTTTTTTTTCGGCTAAAAACGCCTTACTATATATACATGGTCGTTTTTTTCCGGCCAAAAACGCCTTACTATACATGGTCGTTTTTTTCGGCCAAAAACGCCTTACTATACATGGTCGGGGGTCTTTTGGGCCAAAAATGCCTTACTATACATGGTCGTTTTTTTTCGGCTAAAAACGCCTTACTATACATGGTCGTTTTTTTCGGCCAAAAACGCCTTACCATACATGGTTATTTTTTTCGGCTAAAAATGCCTTACTATACATGGTCGTTTTTTTCGGCCAAAAACGCCTAACTATACATGGTCGTTTTTTTCGGCTAAAAATGCCTTACTATACATGGTCGTTTTTTTTCGGCCAAAAATGCCTTACTATACATGGTCGTTTTTTTCGGCTAAAAATGCCTTACTATACATGGTCGTTTTTTTCGGCCAAAAACGCCTTACTATACATGGTCGTTTTTTTAGGCCAAAAACGCCTTACTAACATGGTCGTTTTTTTCGGCTAAAAACGCCTTACTATACATGGTCGTTTTTTACGGCCAAAAGCGCCTTGCTATACATGGTCGTTTTTTTTCGGCTAAAAACGCCTTACTATACGTGGTCGGGGGGTTTTTGGGCCAAAAATGCCTTACTATACATGGTCGGTTTTTTTTGGCTAAAAACGCCTTACTATACATGGTCGGGGGGTTTTTGGGCCAAAAATGCCTTACTATACATGGTCGTTTTTTACGGCCAAAAGCGCCTTGCTATACATGGTCGTTTTTTTTCGGCTAAAAACGCCTTACTATACGTGGTCGTTTTTTTTGGGGCCAAAAACGCCTTACTATACATGGTCGTTTTTTTCGGCCAAAAACGCCTTACTATACATGGTCGGGGGGTTTTTGGGCCAAAAATGCCTTACTATACATGGTCGGTTTTTTTTGGCTAAAAACGCCTTACTATACATGGTCGGTTTTTTTGGGGCCAAAAACGCCTTACTATACATGGTCGTTTTTTTCGGCCAAAAACGCCTTACTATACATGGTTGGGGGGTTTTTGGGCCAAAAATGCCTTACTATACATGGTCGGGTTTTTTTGGCTAAAAACGCCTTACTATACATGGTCGGTTTTTTTGGGGCCAAAAACGCCTTACTATACATGGTCGTTTTTTTCGGCCAAAAACGCCTTACTATACATGGTTGGGGGGTTTTTGGGCCAAAAATGCCTTACTATACATGGTCGTTTTTTTCGGCTAAAAACGCCTTACTATACATGGTCGTTTTTTTCGGCCAAAAACGCCTTACCATACATGGTTGTTTTTTTCGGCTAAAAATGCCTTACTATACATGGTCGTTTTTTTTCGGCCAAAAACGCCTTACTATACATGGTCGTTTTTTTTCGGCCAAAAACGCCTTACTATACATGGTCGTTTTTTTCGGCCAAAAACGCCTTACTATTATACATGGTCGTTTTTTTCGGCTAAAAACACCTTACTATACATGGTCGTTTTTTACGGCCAAAAGCGCCTTACTATACATGGTCGTTTTTTTTCGGCCAAAAACGCCTTGCTATACATGGTCGTTTTTTCTCGACCAAAAACGCCTTACTATACATGGTCTGGGGTTTTTTGGGCCAAAAATGCCTGACTATACATGGTCGTTTTTTTCGGCCAAAAACATGGTCGTTTTTTTCTGCCAAAAACGCCTTACTATACATGGTCGTTTTTTTCGGCTAAAAAAGCCTTACCATATATGGTCTTTTTTTTCGGCTAAAAATGGGCTAAAAACGCCTTACTATACATGGTCGGTTTTTTTTGGGCCAAAAATGCCTTATATACATGGTCGTTTATTTCGGCCAAAAACGCCTTACTATACATGGTCGTTTTTTTTTTTACTGAAAACGCCTTACTGTACATGGTCGTTTTTTTTCTTCGGCTAAAAATGCCTGACGATACATGGTCGTTTTTTGGGGGCAAAAAATGCCTTTCAGATAGTCGGGGGTTTTTTTGGGCTGAAATGCCTCTTCTACATGATCAACTGTCACTGGACCCTATCCCAGCTTGAGGCCGTTGGAACTGACATTTATGCTGTCACTGGACGGGGTTTGAACCCACACTGCCTGGATGAAATGCCAGTGTGTATACCTCTACACCACCAGGGACTGTGACTTGCTCTGCACGATAGGCGTATTTGACATGCACCCTGGAGGTTTTGCAGGAAAAAGTAACTGGTGTTGTTTTTTCTCACATAACTGCACGGGGCTTGAACCAGGGTTGCTTGGACAGAAAGCCGGCATGTATACCTCTACACCACCAGTGACTGTGATCTGCACTGCACGATAGGCGTATTTTATATGCACCCTGGAGGTTTTGCAGGAAAAAGTAACTGGTGTTGTTTTTTCTCACATAACTGCACGGGGCTTGAACCAGGGTTGCCCCGACGGAAAGCCGGCGTGTGTACCTCTACACCACCAGTGACTGAGACTTGCTCTGCACGATAGTTGTATTTGACATGCATTCTGGAGGGTTTGCAGGAAAGTAACTGGTGTTGTCTTTTCACACATCACTGAGCGGGGTTTGAACCCATGCTAACTATACATGGTCGGGTTTTTTTCAGCTAAAAACGCCTTACTATACATGGTCGTTTTTTTCATCTAAAAACGCCTTCCTATACATGGTTGTTCTTTCGGCTGAAAATGCCTTACTATACATGGTCATTTTTCGTCTAAAAACACCTTACTATACATGGTCGTTTTTTCGTCGACAAACGCCTTACTATACAGTACATTGTCTTTTTTTTCGTCGTTTTTTTTCCGTCTAAAAACGCCTTACTATCCTGTACATGGTGGGGTTTTTTCGGCTAAAAACGCCTTTCTATACATGGTCGTTTTTTTTCGGCTAAAACGCCTTTCTATACATGGTCGTTTTTTTCGGCTAAAAAACGCCTTACTATACATGGTCGTTTTTTTCGTCTAAAAACGCCTTACTATACCTGTACATGATCGTTTTATCGGCTAAAAAACGCCTTACTATACACGGTCATTTTTTTCGGCTAAAAACGTCTCACTATACATGGTCGTTTTTTTCGGCTAAAAACGCCTTACTATACATGGTCGTTTTTTTCGTCTAAAAACGCCTTACTATACCTGTACATGATCGTTTTATCGGCTAAAAAACGCCTTACTATACACGGTCATTTTTTTCGGCTAAAAACGTCTCACTATACATGGTCGTTTTTTTCGGCTAAAAACGCCTTACTATACATGGTCGTTTTTTTCATCTAAAAACGCCTTCCTATACATGGTTGTTCTTTCGGCTGAAAATGCCTTACTATACATGGTCATTTTTCGTCTAAAAATGCCTTACTATACATGGTCGTTTTTTTCGGGCTAAAAACGCCCTACTATACATGGTCGTTTTTTTCGGCCAAAAACGCCTTACTATACATGGTCGTTTTTTTCGGCCAAAAACGCCTTACTATACACAGTCATTTTTTTCGGCTAAAAACCCTCACTATACATGGTCGTTTTTTTCGGCTAAAAATGCCTTACAATACATGGTCGTTTTTTTCGGCCCAAAACGCCTTCCCTTCCTGGTCGTCGAATGGTTAGTGCGTCAGTGTTGCGCTGTGGAGGTGCAGGGTTCAATTCTGGCTCCGTTCGGTGTCAGGTTGCATGCTCTTCCTGTGACTGCACAGGTTTCCAAAACTTGTGTGGCCATCCATTTTCTTATCCTCTTCGCACTCAAGGACAATGTAGAGCAGGGATCCCACTCTTCCAACTTGCTTTTTATTTATGGACCTTTTAATGACTTTTGAGGTCTCATTTAGCCATTTTTAAGGAGTAAGCGCGGTATGTAGGCTTTCCTATTTTTAAGGAACCGGAACCAGGAAGGCATGTAGCCTGACAGTGAGGTTTGAGGGGAAGGGCGCCAGGCGAATTTTCCGACAAAACTATTAACCCGAAGGGTAAGGAAAATGACATACACAAATGAAATGAACACCACAGGTTCATTTTTAAGGATTTTTATAAATTTTATAAGCTTTCCCTGAAAATTAAGGACGATTTAGAACATAATTTTACTTCTTTTTATGGATTTTTATGAACCTTAAGGACCCGTGGGAACCCTGGCACTCTGTAACCTGATGACATGAGAAGCTGTCCACTGTAGTAACCGCAGTGTATCTAAAGCAGCCACAAAGATTAGCTTTTCAGACCACTAGGTTCACGCTAATGCTAAATAGCATCAATGTTAGCATACACTTGGTAAATTTGTGTCTGTAATTGATATTTGAATAATTGAATAGCTGATAGGTGGTCCAGTGGTTAGCGCGTCGACCTCACAGTGCAGAGGTACTAGGTTCAATTCCAGCTCCGGCCTCCCTGTGTGTGTTCTGTTCTACCCGGGCCTGCGTGGGTTTTCTCTGGGTACTCCGAAGATGAGTGATGGGCTCTAGCACCCCCCGCGACTCCTGTGAGAATAAAGTGCATTGGAAAATGGATGGACGGATGAATGGAAAAACACTTGACTCCTTTGACATAACGACGAGGTTGCTTTTTATTGTTCTTTGCTTGACATGCTGCTATACATACAAGAGCCTTTAAGACAGCATCTTACGGGTGGAACACAAACGAAAGATCTAGTGTGGCGTTGTCCTGGATACCAGGCCCACATATGGTGAGAAGGAGGAGAGGAAGGCACGGCGTCAACTTGAAATGACATGGAGGAGCCACAAAAAAAAAAAGTATCTGCCTGTTGATCAAATTCCTAATCAATACACTACGTAGCCAATTGACACTTATATTTCATATTGCTTAATTACAATGACTGTACTTGAAATCTCCAGATGTTGCGTACTGGCAAAGCCGCTCAAGTGCAACAAGCAGGCAAAGGAAGCAACTCAAGGCACAGAAATGGACAAAATGCTCCATTTTGTTTTTCTTGCAAAGACTTCACATAAGCGGACGATGGCTGCGGCGGCGGCGCTGCTGCTACGAGGTGGCCACGCCAACGGCGCCATCGCGCATGCAGCTGAAGCATCTTGCCGGTGACGGGGTGTATGGGCTTCAAGTTGTAGTTTTTGATTTATATAATACAGTGACCCCGCCCCCCCCGTTTTGCGAATATTTGCGAATGGGCATTTGCTAATTCTTGCTGGATTTTGGAGTAATTTATCCTGTTCGCCATGTCTTATGCCACTTTGTGGCATGTTGGTGCAAAGCGGCTATGATGATTTAAGGGGAAGGAATTTCCTTTAGTCAGGCCATAGCCTTGTCTGATAGGGGGAAAATGCTCTGTCGCCATCTTGTGGCATCTATATGTAATTACAAGCTTTTTGGGTGGCTGGCAATTCATGCCAGAGCGTGATAACGGGAGTTCACGGCGCACTGTAAATGCATCTAGTCCATTATGTCCATGTAAATATTGTATTTTTTCCCCATAAATAACATGTATATTGTATAAGTATAACATTTGCTAAGTAACACAAGATTGTAGTACATGTAAATGGCGGATGATTTAAACAATGAAACGAGGCATGTAGATGTTTAAAATGATCAAAGTGTATTAGGGCCAGGCTGAAAAGTAAAAAAAAAAAAAAGAAAAAGTCAAAGTTTATGCAACGTTGTTCGAGAAAGGGTAGCCCTATGAGGACGCCATTTTTACGGTCAAACGGTATGTGGTAAGCATTCAGCAGGAAGATGTCACACGATAAAGATCGTACTTTTACAGAAATGTAAAAAATGCTGAAAACATTGAGTCCTCACTCGTACTCACTGATCCTTTTGATTGACTGAATGGCAGAATTTTATTTTGCTGTAAGTATCTGTGGTTGGTATCAGCAGCCTCCATAACACTCGATACCTTAACATATGCTGGTAATGGCCCAATACGATACCTGGTACCGGTATTCGCTCCACGCTTTAAATTATGATTCATAGTAGGAGTTGAAGTCGTCTGCATCGATATTTATTTCAATTTACTTTCTGTAAACGCCCATCAAAATATTTCTTTATCCGAAACCCATTTTGGGTGCAAAAAAGGTTGGGGAGCACAGTACTGGCCTGAGAAAAATATTCATGATGTCATCGATTAATCATTTTAGCCTTTCAGCACACTGTAGTCAACTCCCAAAAAAAATCATTAGTCGTGAGAAAAATAGTTTAAATGTGTTGTCACAAGTATTTGACTAAATCCTCCTAATAGCCTTTTTTAAAAAAAAAAAATGTTTTTTATAGTTGCCCTAATACACCGTTTGTATAATCTCATGGAATGCAAAATAAACCATTTGGTTAGAGTGCAAAAATCACTTCAACAACACACGAGGAATATAATAGGTCTTGAAAAAAAATCTGAAATGGTGAGTAGCATATTCAAACACAGACAGATGTTAAAAATATAGATATACTGTATATATTTGCGTGTGTGTGTGTCCGAATGCACCATTGAGCAGTGGAGTTAAAAGAAGGAGTAAGTGTGCTTTGGGTCCGAAAAATCCACATTGGGAGCGCATGTACACACAATACCGTTTTCCTACATGTCGGCCCTGATGGGAGTCGGAATGAAAAGTCGGCGAGGCAGAAAGCGAGGACGTCAGGGGAGGAGGTGCTCGTCTTCCTGGTGGAAGCTGCCGGTGGGGCACAGGAGAGGCTGGCTGGAGCAGTTTGTGCTCTGACTCTTCAGGCTCTCCGTGGACTCGGACGACCCTGCGGAGGAGACGCGGCGGCGCGGGAGAACGTGAGACGGGCGAGCGCGTCGGCCGGAACGGGAATACGAAGCGGCAAGAGCGGGACAGGAAAGCCTACATACCGCGCTTACTCCTCAATACCGATAGAGCAGGAGTCGGGACCGAGGGCTGGTGAGGAGTGAGGACGGCGAAGGAGGTGGAGCAGCGCAAGGAGAGGGAAATGTTAGGAAATGAGAGGAGGACACCGCCCGTGTGCAAAGCATCCCCGGAGTGAATTCAAGATGACAGACAAAACATACCAGAGTGGACACATAACACCGGAGAAGCCGATTTCGTTGAGAGGCGACGCTCATCGTTCACAACATTAGGTAGACTTGCGCCATCCAACGCAAGAGCTACACTCAAAAAAAAAAAGATACCGGTAATTTGGTTGACTTTTGATTGACAGTCGGGGAACTATGTCTGAATGTAGTGTTAGGTAGTTTGAGATGCATACATCGGTCAAATTGAAGCTCTTTCGAGATTTTTCTGATGACATAACGGTTCAATGAAAAGTGATTTCAAAAAAATTATTATTGTTTTTTGGCCCTCAAAAATAAATACAATTCTATTTTACAGAAAAATAATGACGCTGTGTTCTTAGTATTTTTACAATAGACAAACTAACCGTTCAGTCGAAAAATAAGCAACTTTGTCCTTTAAAATCTAACATGAATGTACTTTTTAAACATTGACAAAGCATCAATTTACAATACTGGGTTGACGCAGTTCTTAAGCACAAAATAAACGATAACGTACCTCTGACGGTGTCAATTCAAATGAGCATTATTATAATTGTTAAAGCTCTGACGCAGCTCTTGCTTTGGATCGCATTGGTCGATATATATAATAAAGTGTCCACTGAGCGGACTATTTACCCTGAGGAATCCCCTGGAAATCATGACTTATTTGCTACGTGTCTCACCTGGCAGCGAAAGGTCGCCCGGAGGGTCGCTCTCCGTTTTGGTCAAGCTGCTGTGCTCGCTTCCGCAGTCCTGGAGGATGTCGGCGCCAGCGTGCATCCTGTCCTCTGGAGAGTAAAAAAAAACAAGTGTCACTCAAAGGCGTCACCTCAAGTTGAAAACTGACCAACTCACCGTCATCTGGGGACAGCGAGTCTGCGACGTCCTCGTTTGCTGTGGCCTAAAGCGAAGAAGAAGAATTATTTGTGTTCGACTCTATTAGCGGTGAGGACGCGGGAGCCGGCGACGCCGACGCACGTCTGTGGGAGCGGGACTGCTGGACAGGAGCGTGTGTGGCTGAGCGTCCGACATCTCCGACAGCTTTTCTTCATCCTCCTCCTGGATGGGAGAAGACGGCGACCTCAGGGTGCTGCGGGGAAGGACACCAGAGACGAAGTTAGTGTGCCGACACGCTCCCAAACATATTTGCAAGGGCTGAAAGATTTTGAAAACGTTATTGCAATTGTTTCAAACACACCTTCGAGACTACGAATGTGGTTTTTTTTTTGCTGCCATTTTGGTTGGTAAAGGACCTCAAACTGACTCGGGTAACTCTTATCTCAATGTGTGAGTATTCCCACTTCTGCTTTTTTTTTTTTTTTTTTAATTTTTACCTGTCAGGTGATTTGCTGACTTTGCCTTTCTGCAGACTGCCGTCGCTCAGATGCTCCGGGGAGCTCAGCTGCTGGCTGCCGTCGCCGCCTGCGAAATTGATCTCATCGTAGAGAGGCGCCGAGGGGACGGCGGGCGACACAGACCGCAGGCCGTTCAGGGCCTCCAGTAGCGACACGGGCTCAAAGCCGGGGGGGACTGAATCGGTGCCCTGAGGAAGAGCCAGGCAAAACATTTGGGATGTCGGTATTCTACACTTGTTCTAGTACCACAAGGCATTGTCCTTAGCCCAGTATTATTCACCCTTGTTGTCGTACTTGAAAACTACACTTGAAAAAAATAAAAAGGGGTATCTTCAGATAGTTCTGGAAACCTACCGAGTGCTCATCGTGGTCCATCGTCTGCGCCAGAACAGGACTGAAAGAAACAGGGGAGAGTGCCCCGGGCTTTTTCCGCACTGCTCGGATCTGCAGCAAGGCCCTGAAAGCTGTGTCGGCGAAACACGGGGCCCAGTGAGGACTGCGCCATCTCCCTCTCAAAACAATCACCAGTCCACTTACGCAGTCTGCAGATGGGACAGTTGTTAGCTTGGTAGCGCAAGGTGTCAGCGCACGAGTTGCAGAGGCACAAGTGTCTGCACGGCAGGATGAGCGTGTCGCGCAGGTCCGACAGACACACCACGCACTCGTTGCTGTTGTCGCTGTTCTCATCGTCGGATGGCTGCGCGCGAAGAGGGCGCATTTGAAACGACGCGCCCCGTTTTTCGAAACGTCCTCATTCCGTCTGGCTTTTCGTTGCGCCTACCTTGATTTCTTGGTTGTTCTTGTTCTCGATGCCATAGATCTCCTGTAAGAGGTAGCTCACACGGTCCACCTGCAGGGCAGGGAGAAATAAAGAGAACTCGGTTCATGTTTAGTGTTTACCTTTATGCCGTCTTTGCGATCAGACATTCTTCACCCCTTTGCAAGCCTAATTATAAAACAGCTAAAAGTGTTCCTAACACAGGAAACCTACAATTTGCTTTTGCTTCAGTGGCTTGACGGAGAAACTGCCATCGACGTGCTTGGGGATCAAAGCACAAAACAAACGTGAGTTGGGTTCATGAAAATGACTTTTTGGCGATGTTGAATGACTACTTGAATGTGTACGTACTCGTTCAAATGCTGCCAAAAGTACATGAGCGTGTCCGAGGCAATCTTGGAATGAAAGCACAGATTAGTAGTCTGTATGTCTTGTAGCGCACAGTTTAGCGCAAAACATCAACTTACTGTCCCCATCGTCAACTACTGCCTGGATGACCATAGGAAATACCCCTCGGTCGAGGTCAAAGTTGAGCTTTTAAAAAGAAGAAAACAGATATAGCAATTTCATTGCCGTCTTATTGTGAATGGCTAAACGATGTTGTGGGTTGCAAATACGGACGTCTTCCTCTTTCCACTCGCTGAAGTCGATTTTGAAAGAAGGCATGGAGAACTGCTGGCTGACGCCCCGCTTGTAGTGGACCGTCTCCGAGGCCATGGATGGATCCTTTGGGCTGTACCTTTACGGAACATTGACAGAAATAAAAATTAGATGAAGTTATTGCTTCTGTTTGTTAAAAAAAATACACGGGAGGAGTACCTTGAAAAAAAAATTGCATATTAAATTACAATATTGAGGGGTGAAAAAAGTATTTTCAATTCGCTCAGCCCTAGTTAGCAGGGAAGTGTCACCTTTATGAAAGGCCATCGTAACGGAATGTATGCTTTTTTTCTTTTGTTTTCATCATCATTCCTCCTCCCGTGACACAACCGTCTCACATCGACTTCCTAGTCTTCACTTCAGTCTCTGGTGTAGTATCCATGGCAACTAGGCGTTGCTAAGGACCAGTCAAATCTATTGTGGTCTTCGAGCCAAACAAATTCCCGCCGGAGATACTTGCAAGTCTATGTGCAAACGTAATTCACCGTCGTGCTATATAGATCCAATGTGAAAACAGCGTTTTGATATACCCTTGAAAGAGAGTAAGAACTTGAGATCATGTGTAACAATGTGTTTGTAGATTTCCCCTAATGAGGTGACCTATGAGTGGAGGTTTTAAGTTTAGTTTTCCATCAGCGCTGTCAACAAAAAAAGGATTCTCACACAGCCATCCCATTGGAAAATTCCTCAAAGGCCTGGCAGTAGAGGGTGATGGCCACTCGAGCGTCGGCATCAAATGTGAACTCCACGCCGTACTGAACCTTTGGTTTGCCGCCCTCCTCCACCGGCGTGTCAGAGTCATCTTTATACCTGTGGATCATAAGGTTTGACAGGAGTCAATAATATTCCTTTAAAAAAAACAAAAAAAACACCAATGTCAAGTCAGCACTGATCATTCTTACCGGACCAAACGCAACGAGTCCTTCCGAATGTTCACCAGACTCCTGAGGGTTTTCACAGGCTCGTGGGGAGCGGGGGTGACGTAGGGAAACTGGAGGGAGACATGTTATCATCAATGTGATTGATCTAAAATGCTTCAGTCTGATACATTTCAAGTGTGGCTGCGTTCACCTGCACTGGCCTGTTTCCCAGGAAATTTAAATCCATGTTTTCCCCAAAAAGGTATCCCTCGGGATGCGGTGTATCGAACTTCTCCCCTCCCATGAAGAAGTGGCTCGCAAAATAATTCCCTGTAAGAAAAGAAAAAGGATGAGGGTAATAATAATTTTCGATCACATAAGTCATCAGGAATACATCCCAAAACGGTGTATTCGCCATAAACTCAAAGTTATACCAAAACATTTGAAATCGATTGTCTAATTTCAGTGTCTAGTTCTGTATCGCGAGATTTTGATCTATTTCAATCTCGGGTTCCTGAGCTTCGACTTCAAATTTATATAAACAAAGCACATAGTCAGGTCTTGTAAACTCCCGTAACTAGACTTAATCATTTTGAGCCACAAAGCGGGCCCCAATGATATAAAATACCGATGACATACCAGATTTCGGGGGAAACCGATAGGCCGAGTTAGCTTGAATGTCGATATCCTCAACACCAGCAATCCTGCGACTCAGGATGGAGCCCATCTTCGCCTTTCTCAGCAGCTGCAACGGCTGGCAACGCGAACAACAAATAAAACAATCACGTAATACGATTGGATTTAATTCGACATCGCGACTGATTTGGAGTTGGCGACGAGGCAAACCGAAACAGGAAATTGGGCGAGCTGTTGTTTTGCCAGTGAGATGCTAACGTTAGCGCAGTGTCGCGATTTGATTGGCTGCCTCCTCCACTAAGCTACCTGAATATAGGAGCGTTCGATTTAATTAGTGGGACGCCCGTTAAGAGGGCGGTGCGTGACGAAGTCACGGGGAGGTCAGGCGGGGATTTCGGCGTGCGTTTCTGTTAGATTTCTTAAACTGGATTAGGAAGAAAATACATACAACGCATAGTGTGGAGGAAAAAAAGTGTTCATGTAATATGCTCAATAACGGTACAGAAATACACACAGAATTTCGTTTTGAAAATAAATGAATGACAGATGTGTGTATTTGAATTATTGGGAGTTGTTATTATTGGAAAGAATTGTTTCTCAGAAAAAACTCCAGAAAATGTTACATTTTTCACACTTTTAATGCCAAAACGTCGTCACCATTATGTGTCCCAAATAATATTTCATGATTTGCAATATCTTTTCTGAAGATTATATATATATAGGAATTTACCTTTTTATTTAAAGCTTGCACAAATGCACCTTAATGTTTTATTATTATTACTCAACTCAACTTTATTTTTATAGCGCATTTACAACAGCTGCAGCTGTAACAAAGCACTTGCAGAACACCTGACTAAAAACGTTGACAATACAATCATAACAAACCAACCTGCACCCAAAAAAAACGTTTATTTTAAAAATTTACATTGTTTATTTGTTTTGCCGTAACGCCTGAATGATTGTTTGCATTGATCTCCTTAAATTATATTCTTCTGAAATAGTGTCTAGAGATGGAATTGTTCAATTATATCGCTGAAGGTAACAGGTAAAAAAAATGATTTTACGATATATTTTTTTTAACATCGCGTGTAAATCCGGTTAGCGGACGTCGGAAGTAGTCGTACTGTGAAACAATTTACCACTCGCATCGCTGCCTTCCAGCGTAAGGTAATAGTTGTCAAACTCGTTACTAGTTACAATATTTTATTTATTACTATGTATTCGAACAACTATATGAAAACATTTGCTTTGTTTGTTGTGCTAGTACATCGATTGTTTGTCTTGCGCAAGTAGAGCCACGGCCATGGCGACGCGGCTTACGTTAGCACAACAAGCTATACTCATCTGAGCAAAACACAACCGTTGGGCCATGAGGTGATCTTACATATCGGAAAGTGTACTCTAGTAAGAAAAAAAAAGTAAAAACGACTGCCTCTCTTTGTCACAGCAGCCTCTGTATGATCGATTCTTGCGTCAGCTGTCAACCAGCTAGCATCACCAGCCGCGATTGCTGCTGCGGTTGATTTATTGCACGAATGACGTTGTAATCATCATTTGGAGACCGTGAGGCGCACTGATTTAGATGTTTTTTTTCCTGAACCTATTTCCCCTTTCGTGTCGATTACGTAAAGGAAGTTATCGGGGGGCTGCCTGCGCTTGTAAGCTTTGAGCTGGATAATCTCAGGATTTAAATAAAACATCAGCTTGCTTGCTAGCTAGCCGCATTCGTAAAATGAAACAGAACACGACGAGCATAACAATGTATCATAACAATGTGGCGTAATATCCAAATTTAGTAAAGTAGTGTTCAATACTCAGAGAATTATGTTGTGGTGGTATAAACAGAATAGAAAAAAAGTCAATGTTTTTCTCATGGAAACAGTTCAAACAAGTCAATGTTTGCTCTTGGAGTGTATTTAAATTAGATCTTCAAAATATGAGGTTCATTTCTTAGAATGTTGCAGCGCAGTTCCACACCACCACTGCTGCTAAACCAATTGACAATTTCGAATCAACTATTGTTTAAAAACACATTTAATCTGTGGTTTCACGCAGATGTAATGCATGTACTTTCTATACACACAAACAAATTTTATTCCAAATGAAAACCTTTGTTAAAAGTAACATCTTATGTTCTTACTTGTCTAACGTGTGTAACGAGAAGTTAACCCCTCTGTGAGCAAGTTTACAGCTCAAACTGTTTATCTTTTGTGTTGTAGCAGCGTGAAAGAATCACTTCGAGTTCTCCGATTAGCGGAGCCCTGCGTCCGACACATTCACCATCCCACCAGAGTCCAGTCTCTCAGGCCACTATGTCCAGTGATCCTCCTCCACCTTACCCTGGAGGTCCTAGTGCTCCCCTCATCGAGGAGAAAAACGGACAAGCAGGTACAATTGAAATCTGTCGTGTTGATTGGATATGCGCAGTGCAGCATATTGCTTCATTTCCTTTGTCTTGTGTTGAAACAGCTCCTGTAAGAACAGGGCCCCCGCAGGGTCAACCTCTACCTCCCGAGTATGGCCCACCCCCGTACGAAGGCCCGCATCCAGGCTTCCTTCCGCCACATGTACCCGGAGACGGGCCCATGCCGATGCCCATGCCTATGCCGATGCCCATGCCTATGCAAATGCCCCCGCCAACTCAAGGTGACTCGCAACATCTAATGTACTACTGGTTCCACACCACCCACCAATGTGTTTGTCTTTGAAAATGCACACGATGTTGATTTAACGTCAACTAGTTTAGTCATGCATTTTATTTGCTTTCTTCTTTGTCATGAAGGTGGCATCTACCCGCCGCCGCCGCCCGGTCACTTCCCGCACCCCATGCCGGGCCACATGGGCCCCGTCGGCCCCGCCCCCTTCGTGCACATGGGCGGCCACACGGCGACCACAGTGGTGGCCCCACCGGGCAGCGCCACCACGGTGACCGTGCTGCAGGGCGAGATGTTCCAGACGTCGCCGGTGCAGACGGTGTGTCCGCACTGCCAGCAGGCCATCGTCACGCGCATCTCCCACGACATGGGCCTCATGAACACCCTCTTCTGTCTCTTCTGCTTCTTCGTGGGGTGAGCTAATCACAGAAGCAGCACTTGGTCTTTTCATTCTACAGATTCATCAGCATAAATTAGAATTTTTAAATTATTTGGGGCTTAAGTACTCTTGAATGGAGAAAGGAGGTCACCACATGCCCTCTAAAGCCTATTTTCCTGTTGGATTATAACAAAATAACTTCTGTCGGCTATTTGAAAGATTGAATGATATGAGCTTGTATTTTGAATTTCTATTCCAATGCCGTTCCTTTCAGGTGCAATCTGGGCTGCTGTTTGATTCCCTGTCTGATCGACGACCTGAAGGATGTGACGCACACCTGCCCCTACTGCAAGGGTTACATCTACACATACAAACGTATATGCTAACCACCACTGAGGTTCGCTCGCAGCACTATTCCCCCCTTTCCTATTCCCTCCACCTTTACGTTTGCAACACTGTCTTTGTAAACCGAGTTAGTATGTTGTAAATATCTTTCACCTCATACGTTCATGCAGAAGTTCGATGGGCAGCATTATTATTATTATTTTTTGGTTTCCTCTTTTGTCAAAAGTGAAGGCTTGTTACGATGTTACATGTGTAGATGAAGAAGTCATTTTGTTGGGAAGGGCTGTGAAACTGGTCACTTTATCTGAACTGATCTGTAAATCTTGCCCCGTAGCAATCTTTATTTTCTGTCTTATTTATCGGGAGTATGTTTAAACATGTCCATCTCGAAGACTTTGAAAATTTGTCTCCAGGTCACTTTAGCTTCTTTACTGATCCCTTCTTGAATGTGAACATTCCCATCTTGATGTTTTTGCTTTTTTTCCCCCCCTTGAATCATTTTCATGAGTAATCTTCCAGGCTTTTTTTCGGTATGCACAAAAATGATTGACAGCTGAGCCTTTCCCCTGTTCATGATGTACTTCAAGAAAAAAAACAAAGACAACATTTGCATTTTAAGGACAAATTACCCTCACCTAAAGTCGCTATAGTTGAGACTTCTTTGGGCTTTGTCGTTCACGAATCCCTCCATAGGTGCACTTAAGAGGAGGAAGTTACTGTTACCAGTGTGTGAATCTGATCTCATTCTAGAATGTATTGCCGCCAAAACTGTCGGCCGAATGTTGGTCACCACCCCAGTCAACAGGTTGCTTGTGACAGACGAGAATGTTAAAGAACAAGTTAGGCTAGTGTCATGCTCATGTTTTAAAATGATGCTCACAAGCATGTTGAAAATAGGAAGTAGCTGCCAAAACGCGATTATATCCAAGTCACAGAGTTGCATCGTGATGAAATATTCCGATTTCAAACAATTCTTCGTCAACAGCATGCCCGCATAAGTAGTTTACTACTTCACAGGTACTGCGCATTGAAATGATGCAAAATGTTAAATAACGCCATGACTAAATGTGCATTCATTTCATTTGCATCTTTTTTTGTTTTTGTTTTGAGGCTTGCAAAAATGTGCAACTATTTAAAAAAAGGTTTTATTACAAAGTACTGTATATGCCATTGTGATGGTTAAAAATTGCCAGTGTGCATTGCTCTCAATGTGTGTGAACTGTATAACGATGTTATGTCAAATTTGTTTGACAGTTGTACATAGGTACTATTTTATCAATAAAAATCAAGTACATCACTGAAATGTTGTCATTTGGAGAAATTATTTATAGATGCATACGATCATCGAGAAATGAACAGCTGAGCCCACATTTGAGAACAAAATAAAGAATTATTTCCACAATCTGTGGGTCAAATTGCTTTAGTGATAAATACTCAGTTAATCTCTCCATCTGTGTCCGCATTGGACGTTGCAGCATTTGTAGAAAGTGGTCATGGGTTCATCAGCAGATCTGGTCTGAATCTGCATGAAATATGCCCGAGGATGCTCACACTTTGGACAGGTTTCTGTATTTAAAAAACAAAAAAGGAAATAAATTGTCACCTAAATTCTTGTCTTGACAATTGGAGGACTGAATAGAGTTGGAAGACATAATTGAATGTCAGACTGCATATTAATGAGTCCCCTTTTACAGAATTTACAGTACAATATAAAGACGTGACGAAAAAAGTGTATCTTCCGACTACAAGGGATACTTACGGCAGTACTTATTTGTCATGTCAACTCACCTGCAGTGGAATCCACGTTTTCCCAAGCAGCAGATCCACCCAAAACGTCATCCACCTCCTTTAACTTGGGATACTTTCTGTTGTTTACCTGCAGAAAAATACAACGTTGATAGAATTTACCCAAAAGGTTTGTCATATGAACTGCACGTGTTCGACTCACCTTTCTCGTGACGTTGTGTATGTAGGGGCAAGTGTTACATGCAAACCTCAGGCACTTCTGGCCTTCTTCGACGATCAAAACATTCCCGCAGGTGGGACAAAAAAGAAGCATTTTAGCGAAGACCCAACGCTACTAACAGCTACACAGAATATCTAAAAAAAAAAGTAATAATGATGATAATAAAATGCCCGCGATGATTGTAATATAACGCTAGTAAAGATGCTAGCACACGAGTTTTGATTATTTCTGAATCAAAACACGAAAAGTGAATAAGGCGCACTTTCTTTTAGATACCGGTCAGAAACAAGAGGTCGGAACCATATGATAACCACTTCATTATATTTGACGGCGAAAGATAAACATTTCTTATGTTTTTTAGAAATATCCCAAAACCTATTGGGGAGGTTTTTAAAATGAATACTTGAAAATGACACAAACTACTCAAATTTGATTACGAAGACATCAAATATCATGTCTTGATTATACAACGACACGAATGTGTTGTTTTATGATTATACCTCTGACTTTTATTTTTTCTATTAATTCTCATTATATGTGCTGTATGCTCTTGTATTGATTTTTCGTGTTTCCTTGAAGAATGTTTGTTGATTGTAACGCTACATTTTAATATAGTTGGACATAATGTCGTATCCCCCTCCCCCAAAAAAGTACTTATGGTGCGTCATTTCTGGTAGATCTGACCGACTTCCGTACGCTGCGCCAATGTTCAGGCCTCTTTACAACTCGGCTGGCGAAGATGGCGGACGTACAAGTATGTAAGAGAAAACGGCCTGGGTGTTGCAAACGACTTTTTACGTTTTAACCAACACACAAGCCCAATTTTATTTAATATACATTCGCATGCGGTTCTTAGAACGCGCTATGGGTAGTTTTTAGAAGCGTAGTAGATATTTTAGATGAGAGATTTGTTGGAACTCCGCTTACCCTCGTGTGACGCGACGCTAGCAGCCGGATTGCTAACGCTTAGCCACCATCACGTTCTCTGTAGCTCGTCTTAAAATCACTTCTGTCGTTGTTCTTGGTCGTGCTGTGAACGCGTGCTTTTGTCCTGCAGACCGAGAGGGCTTATCAGAAGCAGCCTACCATCTTCCAGAACAAGAAGCGTGTTCTGGCCGCTGATGGAGGCAAGGAGGGCAAAGAAAAGCTCCCCCGTTACCATAAAAGTGTCGGGCTGGGCTTCAAAACCCCAAGAGAGGTCAATTTTCAAGTCCTGTTCAAGAATTAATTCAGTCTGCAAGTGATGTTTTTCTCACGATGGTCTTCCTAGCCTGCAGGGTTTTGACGACGACGCCTTTTGGCAAAGCTGATGCGATTAAATGCTATCTAAAATGTCGCACTGAGTTTAATTAACTGGTATTAAAATGCTTGTTTTTTTGTCCCCTCAGGCTATTGATGGCACTTATATAGATAAAAAATGCCCATTTACTGGAAATGTCTCCATCCGTGGCCGTATCCTATCTGGTCAGTATGTTAAAGGCTATCCAGTGATGCTTGTGAATTGAATTCAGTTTATGCTTGTAACACGAAGCACTCATTAACGGCACCATTGTATTATGTGAACTGTTTATTCCCCCATCAAATAACAGGAGAAGTCAACCAATCTCTTTTTTTCGTCAATGGATGCTACAGCTTCTTGTTGACTTTGAAACTTAGCTTGTAGCCGACGTGTGCACATTTCGAGCATGGGTGTCTCTGATCCACTGGTGAAAGGACACCTTGATTCTTTAATCTCCAACTGCTTTAAACAACAAAGCGTATGAGGGAAAAGTGGTTAGGACTGCACGACTGTCCCTGTTTTATGTTATTAGTTGTGTTCATTATTTTACTTAATGTTCATGTTTTATGTTATGTGTTGAGTTTATTATTTTATGTCAACTGTTTTGTTAAGCGCTTTGTTACAGCTGCCGCTGTTGTGAAAGCGCGATATAAATCAGCATGTATTGTACTGTTGAAAATTGTTTGTGTTGTGCAGGTGTGGTGACGAAGATGAAGATGCAGAGGACCATCGTCATCAGACGGGACTATCTCCATTATATTAAAAAATACAACCGTTTTGAGAAGCGGCATAAAAACTTGTCTGTGCATCTGTCACCATGCTTCAGGTACCTTCAACCCAGTCTTGGATTTCCCCAGCTCAATTTTTACCTCTGCACATGATGTTTTTCTCACGATGGTCTTCCAAGTTAAACTCTGACGACATCGCCTTATGGCATTGCTGATGCAGCCTTAATTCTTCAACAATGAGAGAAGGTTTGGTTATTTATTTTTTTTGCTAAACGTTTTTGTTCTTCCCCTTCTCTAATGCAGGGATGTCTCGATTGGAGACATCGTGACGGTCGGGGAGTGTCGACCGCTTAGCAAGACAGTGAGGTTCAACGTCCTCAAGGTGACAAAGGCGGCTGGTGCCAAGAAGCAGTTCCAGAAGTTCTAAGACTGGCGAGAGAAATGTCACCTTTAAATAAACTGTTTGAATATGATCTTAGTTTTGTGTTTTATTCTTTGAATTGCATGGCTAACATCCTACCAGTTTGGCAAGATATGATGGGCTAAAGTATGCTGATTAGTCACAACATTGGGTACATCGATACAATCTAATGAAAGATGCCCTGTACCAAAGACTTGTGTTTATCGAATTGCCACTCAGCCATCATGGATTATTGTGCTGTGATGACACTAAACTGAAAGGTGTTTAACATTTTGGTTAGAGCTGTCAAGTGTTTAAGATAAGAAAACCTTTATTAGTCTCGCAATTGAGAAATTCCCAATTCACAGCAGCGAAATTATGAAAGGAAGTAGAACAAAATTATGGAGCTGCTGGAAAGGCAGCCACTCTCGCGGCGCCATTTTGAAGTCAATAACAAAAAGTAGACATCCAAAAGCTAGTCATACTGTGCTTTTGTAAAAATGAGCTATAACCTGTAGAAATGAGATCACTTTGACCGTTTTGAATAAATGTCAGACTGTTGGTTGTCTCAACATTTTGCAGTTTGCTGCTATTTTCTCTCACTCATGAATATATGCATAAACATTTCCAGGGATTGGAATTGAGTGTCAAATGTGACATGGTTTACTGGACATTGAGCATGTCATTCTTCTAAAATTTGCAATTAACGCAAAAAAAAAAAAGTTTGGTTGCCACGAATGGTGTCTAAGCATCCAAATACTAGATATGCTTTGAAAACAGTTTGTAGCAGACGTGTGCACATTGCAAAGTAAAAAGGACACTTTCATCCTCTCCTCTTTCATCTATAACTGCTTCAAACAACAAAGCGTATGCAGGAAAAGTGATTAAGATTGCACGACTGTCTGTGTCCGATGTGTTATGTTGTTTTATTTTGATTTCAAGATGGCGCCGCGAGAGTGGCTGCCTTTCCAGCAGTTCCTATTTATTTTGTTCTTCTACTTGTTCCTCTCATAACTTTGCTGCTGTGAAGTGGGAATCTCTGCATTGTGAGACTATATTGTGAGACTATTAAAAGTTTTCTTATCCTGTCTTATCTTATTACCTATAGTACATATTTAGCACTGTACACAAAAGGAAGGTGACTCAGACAAATAATGTACTGCGATTATTTCTGTTGTGTGCATAGCATTGACGTTGTTGCTTGTCTTGTAGGCATTAAATAAAAATATACATGTACATACGAAGTGCAGCAAACGTATTAAAAATACGCGGATATCAAGAAAACGAAGTTCCCTGACCGGGAATCGAACCCGGGCCGCGGCGGTGAGAGCGCCGAATCCTAACCACTAGACCACCAGGGACTGATGGCATGCAATTCGTATGTCACATAATATAGAATCTTGATCTGTAGTCTTTAGGTCGGCCCTTGACATCTTTAAATCAATCTTTCAATTCATTAGATGTCAAGTATGTCGAACAACTTTGTAATGGAATTACTGTGTATCTACTTGTCAGGAAGATGCAGTTCTCAAAGTGAACACACGAGGTAGCTAGATCGCCATTTCAACCTTGAAGGAATATACAGTATAAACACCAAAAAAATAATGACTTTTACTTCTATTATATTTCGACCTTTTTTTGATTTCCTTTTTTTTTATATATCGTGTCAATATTTGAATATTTGTCTTTAAAGAATAAAACGAAACAGAAATTAACTGTACTTCAACATATGCCCGGTGACAATATCAAAGCAACATATGATTTTACAATGGCCACTTCATTTTTTCCCCCCCAGAGCTGTATTGTTCAATTAACCCTGGAGAACCCACGGGGTCAAATTTGGCCCCTATAAATTCTGCTACTCAAATGCCACCCTTAAATCCCAAAGGGTCAAATTTGGCCCTAATCCTAAATCAGGATTAAAGCATTGAATTTTTGGAAAAACATATATTTTGGTGTTCAGTGAACATCCATCCATCCATTTTCCGAACCGCTTGATCCTCACTAGGGTCGCGGGGGGTGCTGGAGCCTATCCCAGATATCTCCGGGCAGTAGGCGGGGGACACCCTGAATCAGTTGCCAGCCAATCGCAGGGCACACAGAGACGAACAACCATCCACACCCACACTCACACCTAGGGACAATTTAGAGCGTCCAATCAGCCTGACATGCATGTTTTTGGAATGTGGGAGGAAACCGGAGCACCCGGAGAAAACCCACGCAGGCCCGGGGAGAACATGCAAACTCCACACAGGGAGGCCGGAGCTGGAATCGAACCCGGTACCTCTGCACTGTGAAGCCGACGTGCTAACCACTCGACTACCGGGCCGCCTGTTCAGTGAACATATAACAGTCATTTAATATATAATTCATCATTTTCCAAAGAAGAAAAGGGTTCTTGGGTTCTCCAGGGTTAAAACGTCTGACAGATCTGAATATCAATAATCTGCATACATCGTTGAGTGTACTGTCCAAGTAAAATAAGTGAATTCAACTGGCAACTCAATTCGCATGAGATGTTATTTCCAAGATCCGCATCAGCGTTGTTAATGCCTCACTTGTTTGCTTTTGTTGTCTTTTAAACGAGTGTGTGCTGTGTTGTGATTAGGGAGACGCTGGCTGTGACTATGTGACCTCTTTCCTATTGTGCACACCGACCGACAAGCGTGCTGAGGGCTCAATAGAGGCGGAGCTGCCGATAAGCACATGCAAATGCTTCAATAGGCAACACATGTCATTTGCATGTGCTGGAAGCCTTGCCACACTTGCTGAATTGGGAATCGGGCAAGAACCTCCCTTAAATAATAAGCCTCAGGCCTTCTGTCCTCTCTGGGCATTATTATAAAGCTACAGTGAACATCAAGCCAGCTACATTTATATCTTTGCTCTAGTTTTTTTTAAAGAAAATAATTCAGAGTAGGGTCCCAAAACAAATTTTCAAATAGGTGAATTTCTGAAAATGTCAGAGTTCACTGTGTATGCGAATGATGCAGATATAAAGTGGTTAAACTCAGCTATGTTAGAGCTCATAATGGCCGCTTCCGCTTCTGGCAAGAAAATATTGACCTAAAGTGTAATGTTTTGGCTATAGACTGCTCTTGTACTCAGGGGTTTTCCTGGTGCGGGAGGTTGGGAGGGTCTCCAAATAACAGGCAACTCAGCAGGCCACATGAATACATCCTCCCACTGAGTGTTTGCTTGGGGGCAAAGGTCTGATTGACCCCCCCCCCCCCCCAAAATGTCTTTATAAATGCAAGCCGGCATTCTTTAAACTGTTTGTTAGTATAGCTGCAGCTTATCAGCATGTTTTCTTGGACGCATTTCTCAGACAGTCAACACAACTTTGCTATGTTTGTAGTGTTACAGTGGACAACATTTTTTCAACATCATATTTACTGGATAAACGTGCAAAAGTATCGGACAGTTGTTGTTTTTTTTAAATTGTTGCAAAACAAACATGGCAATTATTTGTCAGATGCAAATATAATTGAAAATTATTCATATTAAATATACATCTTTTTAATCCATGTGTCCTCCATTTCTACTTGTCATTCTGTTCAAGGTCATATAAATAAATAGACATTTATTTTCATACATATTCTGACTCTTGAGAAACACAATGTTAAATTTGGTACCTCCCTGACAGTGTCAATCAAAATGATCATAATTGACTTTGTAAAAACATAAATTGGATGTACTTCAATTTCGCAGGTCTAACAAATGTTGTGTCTACTTTAACAGACCAACATTCCATTGGGCAGCCGACATGCTGACAGTCAATCAGTGTCATGTGGCGCGTTAGCAGTCCCGCTAACTCGTACGCAGCATGCTCAAAATGCAAAAGGGTTGAGCCCACGCTGACCTTGATCAAAACACAGGCCTTCTGTAGCCCCAGCAGGGGTTAAGGTGTTTGAGATTGAGGGCATTGGGGGCGGCCAGTGGGGTCGTAACCCTGCTCGTCATCCGCACCATCAGGGCACCGCTGAACAGATGGAGGCTACGACATAGCGCTTGGCCATGTGATCAATGTGACCCGCTATTGCCTTGTCTAACTTTCGCATCAAGGCAACAAGTGTCTTTTCACATTATTGCATAGGATGAGGCATTTTGTGCTAATCTTGTGATTGGATCTTGATTTGTCAAAAATGTGTAAATGCAAAAAGATGTTTATAGTGTGTGTGTGTGTATGTGTGTATAAGCATTTTTTAAGATTGTCAATCTAATAATATAACTGCTCAACTCATTTTTAAATGACTGTAACAATATCAATACACCCCTCCCCCAATATGCTAGCTAAAAGTTGTGTTTTTACAAGCTAGGACATTTCTGGTACACACAACAAGATGTCTGTGGACTGCACAATGGTGTCACAGTGGGGTCAAAACTCCACATCTGGACTTGTCATTATCATCTCTCCTCTTCTGCCCGGCGACAAAAAATTGCCCGGCGATGTAAACACACACGTACGTACGTGAGCTACACTAAATAAGCGTGTCGAGATCTATGCTTTAACGATCAAAGGGTGCCGGTCACGGTTATCGTGTCCTAACTGATTTAAAATGCTTCTCCAGATGTCTCCATTACTCCGCATGCTCACATTTCGGACTCGTAAAAGTTTTCTGACAAGCAAGCAAAATGACCATATAGGCAGAATTCAGCATCATGCACCACATCAGTCCGTATCAATTCCCTTAGCGGGTTATTTACGATGGTAAGCGTTTGTGCCACCTCAAATTTGATGTGCTGTGTATTAATGACATACAATTCAAATTCCACATAGACATCTCCATTTTAGGCGCCATGTGTTAAGCACATCAAAGGTTCTTAAGGTTCTAAACATGGCCGCCACGCGTTGGCCTCCCTGGGGTGGGCGCACCTCATGACTTTGCACACGCAGCGAGGTCTGGAGAACATTTATAAGTGATTTCAGAACCTTATTACTGACAGATTGGAGTGGGGAGTTGAAATGCATTCATGTATGATAAGCAGCAAACCTCAACCTAACCTTCACTTTGTTGAACCTAACTGCACCTCTAATGGTTACCTTAAAGCTAACGCTAAACTCAGTGCGTGTCATAAGTTTTCATGCGTGACGGACTGTCTACAATTACTTTTGCTGCAATTTGAAAATGGAGTCACAGGAAAATAGCGTTGCGACGTTGCAGATGTGAGGACCAATCAAAACTGCCATGAAGTCTCACATGATCATTCACGACAAAAATGACTTTTCCAGGTATGAGTGATCTCGAGCTAGCTGCCATCAAGTCGTACCAATAATATCGTATATGCAGCACGGTAGACGGGCGGAGAAAATCATTCCAAAATCTATTTTAGAATAGCAAATAAAATGCTGGAGGGGCTTAACTGGGGCTACACGGATTTCCAATGAGGCGAGAGCACCCCCGTAGCCTCGGTGTAGCGCCATCTCTGGTTGCTGACTAATTTGTCTTGCGATTTTCCAGTTCAGTCACGCTCATGAACCGATCCAAACTTCAAACCGCAACTCTAACCCCACTCGAACCGCAACCTTACCATTAACCCTCACCCTCACACTTGGGATGGCGTGCTTTGACCTGACCTCAATCACTCAACCCAACCTGAAGCTTCTTCCACCAAGATTCCAGGATAACGAAAGACATCTCAAATCCTGCAGCTTGCGCTTCTTTGTTGTCAAAGATTCTCCTTTGCGCCTGTGTTTGAAAGTGCAGCAAAGGCGCCGCAAAGTGGAACACTTGAGAGCACAAAAAGGTAACAGAAGAAAGCCTGAGGAAAGGCCCCGCAGCCACACAGCAAGTTTGTGTCACCGCACTGAGCGGGAATTCAGGCCGGCAGATGGTGGGGCCGAGACCCCCCGAGGGCCCCGAGGCAACGCTACACCCTGGGACCCAGATACCTAATCATACCCATTGAGTCGCTCACCTGCTGCTCGGGCCGCTCACAATGTTATCTCATCTCCCCTGACCTATTGTGGGCTCCCGTCGGTGGTAATGACAAGCCAGGGGAGCCCCTGGCCGGCTGTCCCCGGAGAGAGGCGGGATCATGGGAAACGTCGGCGGTAATCCATTCCCTGCGTCTTCTCTGCTGGATCGTGTTTCTCATGCTTCTGTGTGCTTTGATTTAGGCGGTTTATGCTTGTTTTTGCATGTGGACGTTTGATGGTTTGAGATAGGAGGTGATAATCGGCGTGCTTGAAACTGAGCATATCCCAGTTAACCAAACCAGAGTCGGACGCAAGTCGCGTTTCGCAAAGTTTGTTGGTTGTTTCAGTTGAAGGGCTAAAATACAACCAAATACTTTTTGACCCCAAAAGGCCACCGTAGGTCTTGGTGGAGGAATGTTAACGAGTCCATGAAGACATTTGGAAGCATTTTTTCATTCCAGAATGCAAATGGTGGATCCAAGCCATCCATCCATCACATACGTTCACTTTTACAATGGAGTCAGATACTTTTTAAGCCTTACTTTGCTTTGAGTTTATGTTTCATGAGCCATTGTTGTTGGGTCACAAAGGGAAGGAAGTTAAACCGAGACGTTCACGGCAATACAACGAAGGGGGAAAAAAAGAACAATCATACCGTTTGGCCACAAAAGAGAACTAAGAGAATGAATGGGAAAGAAACTCACCTCATCACTGTCACTTGCTTGTCTTTGTAGTCACACGAGCAGTGTGGAAGGCAGCGGTTCTGTGTCAGCGCAGAGACTTTTGCTGGGTGGCTGCTGAAGACATTGCAAACGTAATTACACAAAGATGCTTAGTGACTGTAAAAATACTGAAAATTTGTCATGAGAATTGCCTCCGATTTTAGAGGAAGGAATTCCTCCTCTTCTCAAATGAAAATGGACCAAAACCAATTTGGAATGATGCCAGAGCCCTCCATGGTGGTCATAGCCCCGGTTTGACCTCGGGGGGTGTCCGCTGATAACCCTCGTGTGTGCCATTGTGCGCCTGGCAATCCGAGCGGTCGACCGTGTTTGTGTCAAACATGATGGCGATAACAGCCATTCCAAAGCATTCCCAAAAGAAGAAAAAACAATCATAAATTCCCATAAGAAGTCATGCAAGTAAATCTTATCTTCAGAAGAGATAGCATCTCTTAAAGCCCACTGGGAAAAAACAAACAAACAGGACACAAATAAATATACTATTCTATAAATATTCACAGGCATATACTTTTTATCCTCTGCAAAGAGCGACAAACATTTATTTATTTATTTTACTGAGCAATTGTGGCCATCTCCTGCACGTATCTGTGTATTATACTGCCCCCAGGTGGCAAAGGCGCACACACCAGGAGCAGGACAATGTCCATTGAATTGAAGTGAAAATGTGACAAAAATTGTTTGATTTCTTTAGATTCTATTTATTTGTGTCATTATCGCATAGTTTCATAAATACTAAAGAGTTTACTGTTCTCATATAAACACACACACACACACACACACACACAAACATATTGAGTGTATTTTTTTGGAAGGCTGGAACAGATTAATGGCAATTCCATTCATTTCAATTGGGAATTTTGATTTGAGATGAAAAAAAAATGTTTTCAGTTACAAATGTCGTCACAGGACAGATCAAACTCAAGGCACCACTGTTTTCAAAATATAGATTTTCCTTGAATATTCCCAAATTTCATTGTATTCTATACAATGACAATAAAGGCGATTCTGATTCTGATATAGCTAAGTGTTTCATACCCTTTTATGCTACAAATTGGACATGCTAATGTGCGAACGAGCTGTTCCCTGGGTTTTCAACTTTGATCCTTGATTCTAGAAATGCCAAATATAAAGACATGACTGTGTGTGGGGGTTTTTTTCCCAAAGGGAAATTTTAGTTCAGTAGCATTAGCATCACTGCAATTAGCGTATTAATCAAGTTGCACATGCATTGGTTTTGGCGTATAATGTGACCAGATGTTCAGAATTTAGATCCTATGAATGCATGCTTTCATTTCCACAACAGTGCTGCGGGAAATAAATCAACTCCGCTTGAAGCACCGATCAGTCACATCTCTTATCAAGGAATCCACTTGTTTGCTTTTCATTCACAGTGGAAAAAACAAGGGAGGGTGATTTAATGAGACACGCATGGAATAAAAGAAGAAGAGCGGGAGTGGCGGGGGGCGGGGGGGCGTGAGTGATCAAAGCTGCTCTACCGCATCCTCGCCCAGTATAAACATCACAGCAGAGTCAACTTCCTCTGCTCGCACTGCTGCACACACTTCCTGAGGGGATACAGCCACGGCATCACATTGCACGGCGTACTCTGTGAAAAAGCTCCCATCATTTGTCCTCTCGTTACTCTCGTGCTTCTATTTTTGGTCACAGACGCCAGGACACATGTCTTCACTTAGTAAGTAGTTGTAAACAATACTGATGTGACTTTTTTTGTTTGTTTTGTTTGCTTAGTGATTATGTTCTGTCATCATACACTTTGATTCAACATTCTTGTTATTGTCTCCTTTCCAATAGATCAGATTTTTTTTTTTTTAATAAAACGATGTGAGCGCATCAAATCGAACCAAATGATTCACTTTGGAATATATCGAGATGCGTATCGAATTACTGGATAAATAGATCTTCGAAAGAAAGGACATATGTACAGTGCTGCCAAGTTCATTCAAATGTATTTCAAATGACAACAAAAAAAAGTCCCATACCCTCCTGAACTCAAATCAAATCGTACCTCCACTATCCCAATGAGTCCCATTTCCTTGAATCGTTTCGCACCCCACATATTCAAAATCGTATCAAATCGGACTTGAAACATGATATCCCAGCTCCAGGACCGCCTGACAAACAAACACAATTATCAAGATTTTCTTTAGCCGAATGCACTAATTCGATTTTGTTCATTGGCTTATTTTTGATTGCCGGATTTTCAATGCAGCAGATTGATATCTCCTGTGGCCTCATTCCAACTGCAACAACCCTGCCGACCTCCAGCGTCCATACCCTCAATGACCGCGCGGCTAGTGGGAAAAATATGCCACGTACGGCTAAAATTGAAGATGTGATCGGAGAGGGGCGGTGAATGGGAGAAGAGTAGATACGTGAGAGTTTTTGCAGCTCGCGAGTCCCACCCAGGGAGGCCGGAGAGGAAGCAGTGCAGCTGGAGGTCAAAGTTAACAGGCTCTCTTGATAGTCCACTGTTTGTCCTCGCATTATTCAAGTCGACGCCAACACACTGAAAAGACCTTGACCTTGGAGTGAGTCCAAGGACTCTTCTCAACCAGGGCGTTTTTGTTGGTTCCCTTAAGGAGATGATGAATGCAACAAAGCTTGTGGAAGAATAGTTTTAGCAATAACGGGCATTTCAATATGTGGCATGAAGGTTTAGTCATCCCCAATTAATGACATCCCATTCGCCAGCTTTATCAAAAATTCTGCATTTGCAAAGATAATAGTTTTACTGTCAAATAAACATAAAACAAAGAGAGATGCAAAAGTGAGCGCGGCCTTCCTTATCTACGGCATTCTTGGCACACATACGTGTTGAATTCAGTTAAGACCGTGGAGTCACATATTGCCACGTGGACTAGGGAAAAGTCGCCGCCCTACGTGAGCGCGGCTAAAATATAAAAACAAGCAACCATTTTAGATCGATTAGACCTTCTTCCGCATCTGGCAGAAAAAGCTTTTAACGGCCAGGTGTCGATTTTTCTGGATTCAGTTTAATAGTTCGATCGGTGAAAGTTCCCAAGAAGTTTTATTGACCCTTTAATTTCAGAGCAACCTACTGAGTCACTTTCGAGGAGTTGAGAACGTACTCTTCATTTGTCTCGGCATAATTTTATCGTACCCCCCAAGTAACACACGTAGCTGTACCTAATAAAGTGGTCGGGAAGTATCGCTCCGTGATGCTTTTTCCACCGCAGGCGATGCGAGCTCGGTTTGCATCTCGCAGACGTCAAGGAGTCTTCCTGAAGATGTCCAGGTCGGGGTCAGGGACAGTGACCCGGGAAGTCGGGAGCTTTTCCGTCAATACTGCAGAGACAAAAGAGGAGTCAGGGAGGATGGCGAACCGTTTTCCTGCTTCTGTTATTTTGATACGGGGGCCTACCTGTTTTGCTCTCTGCTCACGCACTGATGAGGCTTCCATGTTTGCATTGGCTCGTGAGCGTACCTGGGCTTTTTTTTGTTTTTGGCAACAATGGGTTCAGTAAGCTTCATCAGCCACTTTGCTCGAGTCTGACATTGACACTCGACAGGACACATCATTAGGTACACCCGCATATTCACTCCCTCTCTACACACACACACACACGCACACACAAATATATTTTGTATACTTTGTTCAGTCTTCTAAGAGGTCTGACTATTGAGGAATTCCCAGAAGGTTTACAAGGAATGTTCCCCATCAACTGCATATGGAATGAGTCTATGCATGCTTTTCTTCATATTCCTCCTGATTGGAGACACGATGGGCCCCAAAATGCATATCTAATCGCGACCCTCCTGAAGTTCAAGAGTACTTGCACATTCTGCCACTCCAAAAAACGCCCTCACATCTTGACCCGGGGGTTTTGACCCGGCTAATGTTATACAAAGCATCCATGAGAGGCCAAGAGGTGAGCCTCTGACCTGCCAGCATTATTGTCGCAACGGCTCTTTGTGGTTGATCCAAGAACCCTTGGAGGCCAGGACAATGGGCCTTTCACAACAAAAGAAGACTGGGAGCTATTGTGCTTGGAACCTCTGGAAACAAGTCTCCCTGGGCCATTCTGATAAACCTCACTGATGGGATTGTTTTCTCAAGAGATGAATGCAGCAAAACAGTAAGTTCTGGTGATAAACAAGGAAAAGCATTAAAAGGAGACAGACTGTACTTTTGTTTTTTTTTGGGGGGGGGGGGTCTCCCAGGTGCCGTAATAACATGTCTCAACATATTTTTGTCAACATATTTTTGCCCCAGGATCAAGAACTATGTTCATTCTCGGTTTCCTAGGACCTATAACACAATTTTGTTTGGGGGATTTTGTCTCATGAAACCAAAGGTTCCAATCAGTATGTATACATTCCCAACCACACCCGAAAGGTTTCTCGCCCTCAAAAGCACTGCAGGGTACACCAACGGTCCTCCAAAAGTACTCAGTTCTGGGGTTAAAATGCACCGTACCCCCAGAAAGGTCACTCTAAACAATGAAAAGTTCATCCAGGCCATAGGAGAATCTTCATGTGACTGGAATAGTCTCTTACAAGGGCCCAGCAGGCGGTGATGCTGCCTGTCGCTATGGTAACCGCTGCTGTGTGTCATTAGAGACGTCCTCGTTTGCCCTGACCCCTTCCCACAGTGGCGGCACACTTCCCCCCACAACCCCCCTCCCCCAGGGAGATTTTGCGCGCAACATCTGCCCTGTCTGACACCCCCACCCGCGACCACCACCAGCCCTTAACTGATATCCCTCCCCCCTCTAAAAGGCTGAATAAGACCTTGGTGGATATCCACAAGCACCTGCTGAGAGTTGTATTCATTTATTTATTTCATTGGGACAGTGCACATTCAACAGTGTAAATGCGGCGGACTTAGCATCAATGCTAATTTAATAAATGCTAGGTGAGAGGTCAGCGCGATTAATTGTTGTACACCAGACAAATGCCGACCTCAGGTAGCATTAGTACGGTATCTAGCTAGCTAGACGGTTGATAGATCCCCGATTTGGAAGATGATAACTAATGAGTGCGATTTATTTCTTTGGCAAACAGCCAAGAATTGGCCTCAGCTAGCGTTAGCATCTGCTCTACTCCCATTTCCATAAAGCTGTCTCTTTATTAAGCTTCTACTTCAGCTCTTGTGACTTATCTTTTGGTGGTGGGGCTGAGCGTTGAACACATCTGCTGTCTCTGTGTGAGGCAGGTCTGCGAACAGAGGTGCTTTCATTGAGCCCAGAAAAGGAGTAGCAGGGTGGGCTACTAGGGAGGGGGGGGGGGGGGCTAATAGATAGCCCTTCATTCCAATGGAAAAGGGTGTGCGGGGATCATGGGAAGAATAAGGGAAGCCATCAGTCCAGCACACCTCCTCTTTCATAGCCTCTAAACATCCGCTTAAAAGGCTTAAACAAGCTCGGTTGCAGTCTAATCAGCTTCCGCAAGTTTCCCGCCTGAGGTTGCCGATTCTTCTTTTTACAATGTCTTGTGATACACGACGACAGAAGTAACGGGTGTGTTTTGCTTTTCCTTTGGCTTTTGTTTGTGATACTTATTCCACATCTCACCACAAAATGGTAGTTATGGCAAGGGGCACACAGAGGATGTAATGGCAACCACTAGTTGCGCATTACAGACGTTCAACTGATATTTAAAACTGTGAATGACCTGGCCCGTCCGTCCGTTTTTTAAAATCATACATGGCCTTTGAGCACAAATGTTTGCCTACCCATGTTAAATAGTATTTAGGAGTAAAGTGTCATTCCCTGTTTGGGAGAAGGCAAACTAGAGTTTTCATCCACGGGAGTGGGGGGTCATTGGGCGTGGATGGGTGACAGGATGTTTACTGCAGCGCTAGGGGTGCAGCAGCAGCAGCAGCGATGGAGGACAGCGCAGGGATGGAAAGACAAAAGACAAAACAATGCCTTATTTAAAGATGGCTCACTGCTGTTTATAGAGCGCCCTCGAGGCCAAGCGGCATGACGACAAGTCTCCCCCGTCCACACGGCGCATACACAGTGAGCCCTTGCTATTAGCTGGAATTAAGGACCACGCCTGAAGAGAACGTTTGCATAAAATGCGAGAGAGTGAGTTGTTCAGAAAATATAGCTGTTAGTTAGGTTCTACTTAAAAAAATGAGCGACCTGGTTGACTGTTTTAGACGGACCGAGAGATTGCAAAATCCCAAAATCTGGGGACCTTATCCATTGAAGTGCTTATTGTGACATCTGCGTGGCAGCAAATAAATCAATTCAAACTGGGCTGAAGCTGCAAGATCACTTAACAGCTCGGATGTATTTTCTCGAATCTCGTAAATGACGCTGCCATGTGCTCGGCGCTATACCAGAGCTCACGCACACCCCACCCTGGTTTTATTGTCTACGCGCCGGCGCTGAGATCCCTCGTATAAATCGAAACAGACACTTGCGGCGCCGCTAACAAAGGCTGCCATTGTTCTAGCCCCAAAGGAGAGCATGTGCTTTTGCTAATGCCACACTCTCCGGGACAACCTTGGACATTCAGCCTTTTAATCAAAGAGCGCCGTCACGCTTGGGTGACTTCCTCCGAGGTGCCTTGAGGCTGTGGGAAAAGGGCCCACAAGCGAGTTTGGCCTCTGTCTTCGGGGCAGGCACTCGATGTTAAGGAATTAACTGTAGGGCTGTACTTGGTCGCGTGACTTCATACCGGCACTTGTTTCCAGAGACTTGGTCCAATTCCTCAGGCGTAATTTGAATTTGGTTGATGTAGGCGATATGTTTCCACTTGGTCTCTGAGAGCACATTTAGTATTTCTATTTTATTTGAATGACGTATGACTGCCAGGGATGCGTGACTGACCGTACAACTCGTGTGGGCACATTTTTGTGTTCAAGGGCCAAATTCGATTTTTTAAAACACAAAATTCATTTTTAACCTTAACCGTACAAAACCCTTTTCAAAGTTCTTGGGGCCACAAGCCGTTCATTGCCGATTCATTTAATGATATGATATTGATGAACCAACTATTTACATTGGTAAATGTAAACAGTGTTCAAAAGTTACCGTATACTTCCTTTTTTTCCATTTTGTTTTTTCAGGTACCATTCGGACAAAAGTGTGGGCATCAGCATCCAACAGATGTTTTTCTGTTTCTGATTGCAAGTCAGCGCCAGTTTGAGAAGCTTCGTAGCCGTCAAAACGCTCCAACGCGTAATACAATTCACGCATACATGGCATGTCTTAAACAAAACCTGCTCTTCGCAAACTGCACAGCAGAAGCCCTCATACCAATGCTAGCGCTCATGCTAGGTCATAAATATCCTTGAACTGGTGGCCTATTTCCACAGTTTTGTCCATTTTTTTACACTTCCTGCAGTTGTCCCGTTACTTTTGTCCGTGCCGATTGGCTAAATCCTATCGTTGACATCTCCCACGGGAAATCAGAAAAGCTCGTAAAGCGGCGTCACCGCTGCACTTTCCCACGGCTACTATCGTGAGCTTGGTTGATCCTCACCAAGGTCAGTCAAGGAATTATTAGAGGATTTATCATCAGATTTTGCAGTTACACTTAAAAAAAACCATACACAACATTCTAAATCCATATTCTGTATGCCATTAGAACAATGGCTTTGGCTAATCCATTTAATATGAGAG
This sequence comes from Hippocampus guttulatus, assembly GCF_054856545.1. Taxonomy (NCBI): domain Eukaryota; kingdom Metazoa; phylum Chordata; class Actinopteri; order Syngnathiformes; family Syngnathidae; genus Hippocampus; species Hippocampus guttulatus. The sequence continues at coordinate 8,576,456 of NC_141276.1, forward strand.
GCTCAGCTCGGCTGGACCTACCGCACGGGATAAACCGCTGCTCTGCTGGAGTTCTGTGGGGAGTTGATCTAAAGTCAGCGGCAAGAATGAATCCTGGTGACGAAAAGTAGGGGGAGATTCCCTGAACGGACCAGGTTGGATCATATGGGAAGAAGGAGGGAATGCTTGGTGGGAATCTATACAGTAAAATCCCGGGTCATTTCATTAAGTACACCTGCACACCAAGAGATTCATGATACCCCCCCCCCCCAAAAATCTGCGTCTGTAAAGATAATAATGCTCAGTTCTGTGATTTTATGTATATTACTATGCTTGGAGTTTGCACTGAATTGTGGGCCATGTCAAATGTCATTTTTAATATATGCCGTGGGCCACTGAAAAATTGATGGTGGGCCGCAAATGGCTCCCAGGCCATAGTTTGGATCTCGGTTGGCTCAATATTACATCGTTCAAATATTTCATTCAAAATGTATTTTTTTTTATTATTTAGAAATCATCAGTTTAAAGAGGGCATTTTAGTAGCTTAAAGAGCACTTGAAGTGCTTTTATTATCGTCTCATCATTTGAAAAATTTCAGGCACATTTCTAAAAGGTATTTTTTGTGCAAACAACACCGCTCATCACCCGACCCCCCCCCCCCCCCAATTATAAAAGGGTATGTACACTTGTGCAGCCACATCAAAGTTATTTTTAGTTGTCCCCTTGGCAAGATTCCATTTTTTCCCCCAGCTCAGTTGTATAGGTGATCGGTCCTATTAGCGATGGAAAAGGTTTGAAATAATTTATTGTTTATTTTATTATTTATTATTATTCAACCTGCCATTTGAACGGGAGTGTGTCGGACTTTATATCCACTCTATCTCATTTGAAATGAACCATTTTCAATGTGCGGATTAACATCACTTCATTACGCACACCACGTGAGAAACTACAACTAACTCTACGCCACAAGAAGGTTCAAGCGGGCAAATAACCCAAACTCGGAAGGAAAGTCGTCGCTTACGGCACATAATAAAGCCTGCGTGTCTAACAGATTAGCAGTGTGCCCTCCGCCATTAGGCGGCGTTTAAGAGATTGCCCCTCACTGTTTTCGCATGGTAATAAAGTAATTGAAGTGGCCCTGCAGGCACATCTGCTTTTCATTGCGACGGCTGCCTCATTTTGTCTGGCCTCTCATGTTGCCGTATATCACCCTCGCCCCCCCCCCCCCCCGCCATGCACGCGCTTGCTCAACAACACGGAGGTTTCTCAAAACATGAACTGGGATCCACTGGAGTTCTGCAAAAATAATAATATATATAATAATAACAATATAACAATATAGTAATAACAATAAGATGAAATAAAAGACTGTGAAGTTGAAGCAGCGCACAATTAATTTTTGCTGGTTAGTAAGGGTGCTAAGTAGCAACAGATGTGGTAGATCACAGATGGATGACCTTGAAATTGTGGCACCATCTGTCATTGATCTCTGTGGGATATACAGTGGCATCAGAGGGGAATATTGTGACACAGGCATTCAAGGGGTGGGGGCCAGTGGTAGCCAAAAATCGGAGGGAAGATTCCCATCAAGCGGGTCTTGACAGTAATCGTCCTAGAGGCTGCTAATCCTGATACACAAGGGATCCCCCCCACCCGCCCCACCTGCGGTCACCTGACCACAAGGAGTATGAAGTGGAAAATGGCTCGTTTCAAAGGAATAGAAAAAGAATTAATGGAATGCCATGAACTCTTGTCTATGAGCAGAGTTATTGTACACTTACACATTTTAATGTATGACAATTAAGCTACATGAATGAGGTTGTAAAGACTACACAGGAGCACCCCCACCCGCCCTCCATATTCAGCGTCAATCATCGGAGGTTGACGGGTGTGGTGGTCCGAGGCCCACAGAGTAAAAGTGCGCCAACAAGGGCAAAGTCAAACTGTTTGAGAATTTGACTGTCCCGCATGAGCTCAGTTACCCAAAAAGACACTCAGCATTCAAATACATAGAACAATTTAAAAACACAGGCAGAGCAGGCCAACTCCACACAGACCGGCCAGAGCTGAGATTCAAACCCTAAGCCTCACAACTCTGAGACACACCACTCGGCATTTATTTGCGCTTTTGGCTTTGAATTGTTTGTGAAGGATTCTAAAAGCCTGCTGGCACAGAGCAGCCGAGATGCCGCGGTGATTATTTTCCTTGTCAATGTGCATCGGATGCAATCAGCTTTGTGAAAACAAGAACTAGAAATTAGCAGGGCTTCCATTTAAACATCCAACGGAGCCTTCCGAGACCTCCCCGATAGTGGCGTTTTTTTGGCGGCTCACCGGAGGGAGGAAGTGAGTTAGTGTTTTGACGTGGGAGACAAGTTGTGTTTTTGCTCTTCCACAACAAGCCACTGGGTGCAAAAAGGCCTGCGAGCGCCGCACAAGAGGCCTTTGGACGAGAGGAGAATGAAGGCCACACAGATGACCGCCCCCTCCCCCCAGCCCCAACACTTGTTTTTTGCTGTCCCTTTTGGATGCCTCCGCATGCACATATGAGGACAAAAGAGCTTGTCAGGAGCACAAAGAACACTTCTAAGTTATGTCCCGCCATTCAACACCTGCAATGGAAAAGTTGTGATTCCAAAAGCCACCTTCATCCTGCAGCGTCGCTGTGCGTTGCCGAGGCTCCCAGCAGCTGCGTGTCGCTCCCAACGGGCCTTTGGTCAGCATCACTGGTGAAAGCTGCCATTTGAATAATAACAAGTGTGCAGGAATGGCCAACAGCTCTCGGTTCCTCCCTTGGTCAACGGATAACAATGGAGGCTATTTCAGCAGCTCGGACTCAGCTCACGGTCAAAGGAGCCTGAATGGAATGGAAAACACCACACAAAAAATGTAACTTTAGATTTGGATTAAACATTAAATCTGTCAGGAAGCAATGGTGGGGCTAAAGGTCAGAGCATTGATTTTATCGTTCAGCAACTACATCACTCCGGGAGGGATCATGCCGGTGGATGCATACGATACAAACACATTTTGTCATCATATCAGCACTTCACGTTTATATAAGATAAAATCTCGGATGCGATAATTTGTGGGCTTTCGAAGGCACTGATGAGATCAGTGAGAAGCTAGTCTGAAACATTTTTTTACACTCTTGTCTAAGCTCTACTTTATGTGCACGCTGTAACTATTCCGTGCGAACGAAGTAGTAATCGTCGTGCACAAATAAGTAGTTTGTGCGCCCAAAGTTGTTTTTCCCCCCCTAAAATGTCCTGTCTGGGGCTCTGTATTTTGTTTTATTTTTGGGTAAAGTACAAACGTCGAATCAGTACTTTTGCTTTGACCAGTACTGTATGTCATGTGAGTGTGCGCGCGTGTATCAAGTGAGAGTGTACATTTGCCATCTTTGTCCCAAGGCCAAAAAGTTTGAGCAGCTGCTGTATGTAAATTTTTCTGTCTTGAAGGACCTCCCAGTGGGCGTGATCATAGAACAACCTTATAAATTTGCCTTCGTGACGTCGCCGCCAGTAGCGCTTGAGCGATGTGGCGCGCGCGATCCTCTCACACTTTTTTCTTTTAAATTACTATATGGACTTTGCGTCGGAAATCCGCTGCATTCCTTATCTTGTTTAGTTTTTACCATGCTGAAGAACAACGGGAAGAAGACGGCCGTCTGCGTTAGCACCGCGGCGGTTCTCTGCCTGCTGATGTTGTTGGTCGCCGTGCGCCATCGCGGAGCTCAAGTGCGCGCGGAGAGCAGCGGTCAGGAGGACACTCGGTCGCTACCCGGGGCCGAAGCGGGGGAGGCTTCGGCGCAAGGCGGCGGGCAGAAGGGCTTCTCGGCGTACTTCGGCAAGCTGAGCCGCGGGCGCAGGGCGGCGGAGAAGCCCACTGCGCGCTCCTCTGGCTCCGCCGGGGACACCGCACCCCCGCCGGCCGAGGACATCCGACCCGATGACTTGTTCATCGCGGTGAAGACCACCAAGAAGTTCCACCAGTCCAGACTCAACCTGCTTCTGGACACTTGGATCTCTAGGAGTATGCAACAGGTAACTATGAACTTTACTGACGCTTGTAATTTGCACCATGTTTAGTGACATGATTTTCAGCACCGTGGGTACACATTTTTAAGAAAACAGCAACAAACAAACATCTCACTAAAAGTATATCCACACTGAAATAATGATAACGCTATTATTCCTTTGTGTGAATGGTAAAGGGGGCTGGGGGTTGCACAGGTTATTTGTACCTTCTGTCATCTCGCAGAAAAGCATTTCAGTGTTCAGCTCGTTCCACTAGGTCACTGGCATGGATAGCTGAAAAAAATACATGATTATTTGTTGTTGTTGGGACCTTTGGGTTGCCACTGTCACTTGCTTGGTTTGTTGAGTTTGCATCAAATACATCAAGTGCGTTTGTATAATTTCCAGCAGGGGTTGAAAATGACTGGGCTTACACAATGAAAGATGGCTGCTTCCATTTTTTTAATAACACCCATAAGTGGCAATGAGGCTCTCAAGCAACCCTATGCCCCCCCCCCCACCCCCCACCATCCTGCATGTCATTCTTTATTCTTCTCTGAGTGATGTGCCTGAGAACGAAGGGGACACTTTCAAGCAAGGGGACACCCCCTTATCCCCCCTCAACCCCCCCCCCCCCACTAGCCCCACTCTCTCTATTATGCTTCGTCTTTTTGAGGTGTCCCCTGTGAATGCCCCCACCCGGTGCAATGGATGCCTCGGCGGCAAGCGCCGACTTCCCAAAGCGCCCTGTCCCCCCTCTTTTGCAGTCCTGGCAGGAACAAAGCTGGTCTTTTTGGGATGGAGGTGGGGCTGAAAGAAAAGATTTCCCAGCACCCCGTCTGCCTCTCTTTCCATGGGAATGCGAGAGAGCCCGAGTCTGGGTCAAGCTTGAACAGAGGGATGGGGGGCTTCGTCTTCAAGGGGATGCCCATGGGACAAATGGGGGGGGGGGGTGCAAGTGTGTGAATAAGTGGCCTCACAAATATACCCAGTCAAAGTGATTTCATCCTGCAGACAGGGGTGTCACATTTACTTTAAAGTTTGCACGACTGAGCTAATAAGGTTCAAATTCCCCCCGCCCCACCCCAAAAATCACATCGAAGAAAAAAAAGGAAATGAAAGAATCTCCAGAAACCTTTTTTTCTATCCTACAACCAATGTTTGAAGTACTAGGACACTACACTAGGACTGAAATGAAGAATTGAAGAAGTCCAATAATTGGATTTCTCAAAACAATTCAAAGCCAAATCTCTGCTTGGAAGCTTCGCAGTGATCATTGTTCTGCACAGACTAATGTTACCGCAGTTGACAGCAAGACTGCAGGAAAGCATGCGGACAGAATGTCCAAAATTTTGGGATCATTTCACACATCCCGCTTTCTTGAACTCTTGAAATCTGGATGTGGTGCTTCTCTCAGACTTATTGGTACAATTGGCACAACACACTGTGGCGTTTTCGCCATAGAGACAAAAAAATCATGTTAAAACGCCGCAGAGAAATCAATATATTCAAGTTCGGCGCACTTAGCGGATGGCAAGGTAAGCAGGCCGCCGGTGGCTTCACGACTCCAGACGGAGAAAGCGGCATTGTTAGTCCATTCATACTGTATATAAGTCTGTCACCTCTGCACTCTCATTTCTCGACACCCACGTCACTCACCAGGCCAGTCACAGACGTTATAGTGTAGAGATTGAGGATGGCGACCCCAATTGGAAGCCATTCCTTCCCCTCATGTGCATACTATCGTGTTAAATAATACAAAATCATTTTTGGTAGGTCACGAGCCATGCTGTGTATGTTAGCATCTGCTGAGTCAACAAAATATTGTATTCAGTGGATTTAAAACTCAAAGAAGCCAGATGCTTCCCTCTATTGTTTTCATTTCTGGCTGTATGGTAATCATTACTGGCGCACGCATTTTTGAGACATTACGCTGGATTTGCTGAGTCTTCCCAGCATGAGTGCTTCGGGTCCCCCTTTGGGTCATCCCACAGATATCCATTTGGTTTTAGGTCTGGGCTCTGGCTGGACCATCCGTAAAGTCCTCCAAATGCAATTGTGGCCAATAAAGTCAGCCTTGGCTGCATCCAATACATATTTGGGGGACAATTTGCAGTTGCACAATTGCTGGTAATGACTGCAATGGGCAAAGTCTTGGACAGCAACAAGAGGCAAAGATGTCCTGGAAGGCAGCTGGCGAGTGGTTGCGGCGACAATAAGGAAAAGAACAAGGCCACAATGCAAGAGGGAGTTTCCAGCGGGGAGGGCACCAGGTGGTCAGGAGACGCAGAACAAAGGCGGCCATATGATGCGCTCGGTTCCCACCGCGTACATATGGCCGCCGCTCATTCTCACGCTCAGCTGATGAACATCTGTGGCGTCGCCATGGCATCTGTGCCTCTTTTGTGCCGGCGTTGTGTTTATTTCTGTTCTTCATCCTTTACATGTGCATAGATTATCTGCGATCTGACACAGTGGTGCCTGTTCTTCTAATCTTTGAGTCTGTCACATCCAATGAGCCCTGATGAGCTTTTATCAGCACATCAGTGTTCCTCAATATTAGAATGATTCTTAGAACAAGTGCGGCAATGTGGCTTGAGGCCTCGAAAATGATGTCATCCTCCATTTTCCTTTTCAATTTTATAATCTTTCTGGAAGCTATTGAACATAACCACTTTGTAATTTAAAAAAAAATCGAAATGTGAACTTTGTCAGCCTCTATTTTCTTCACTTTAAAACCTTTTAAAAATGTTTGTTCATTTGTTAAAAAAAAGAATGTTTATGTTGAAAAATGTAAAATAGAATTTTAAAATCTTAAATCTTCATGAATTTTAGTAAAAAAATACTTGGCATATATAGTTCACAATATGAACTTTAATTTGAATCTTAAAATTGTTATTTAAAAATCTCAAGATATATATTTTTGTATTAAAAAAACTAACTTTGTCAGCCTTCTTTTTAAATTATGAAACTATTTCACAAGCACATTTCAAGATAATTATGAATTTGAAAAATATTTTTAAACCCAAGACATTAAAGTATACATACGTATGCATTCTTTTGTGACATTATGCTGTAACAATGCACAATAATAATAATAAAGCAGTAACTTAACAATGGGTACTTAAAGTGGAAAAGGGTGGAACTCGATAAAAGGGAGAGTGTGACTTTTTTTTCTTTCCTAAAGAACACTTGTGTATGTTTGTACACTCGGGTCAGGGGTACGCGGGGGAGGGCGGTAGTGAATCGAGGGAAGAGTGTCCGCTGGTGCATTTCCTTCCTGTGGAGCTGGAGGCAGCCATGCAGGCACCACGCGCGTTCAGCTCAGACAGGGGGCCACGGGCGTACTTTCCTGTGGTTTCAAGTACCCCTTCGGCCCCTCCTCTCTTATCTCCGCTTCTCACACACACTTGATTTGCATGTAGTGAAAGTAACCGCGCGTCTCCTTGTCAGTTTAGAAACAAAGACAGTGGGGCAGGGAGGGCGCCGTGCGGAGTTAACTCCCGCAGCTGTATGCAAATGCAGGCAAACATGTTGAGGATTTACCCAGCCGAGACTTTTACCCTGCATGAAAACTCACCGCATTGTTCTCTACACAGAAGTGGAGGGGGTGACGGAGCGAGGGAGTGAATGCACGCATAGTTTTTGATTGACTAATCAACACTGGGATTCCAATCCCCGCTTCCTGGCCCCCGCCACCTGGCATGAGCTCGCCCATCGCGGCGGCGTCATTCGGCCGTCTGCCCCGTGTGACTGAACAAATAAAGCCTCATGGCGGTGCGCTTAGTGAGTTTGCTGTACAAACAGCGCCAGCCATCTCTCATTGTGCAGGGAGAAGGGTGCAGAAAGCGGTCTAGCCCAGATGTAAGGTGTGCCCTTTACAATGGCGGGGGGGGGGGGGGGTTAAAATAGCCTTCATCGAGACTTATATTGTTTATAAATGTTGACATCAATATTCTATCTATCCATTTTCTATAGCAAATTTCCTCTTACCGGTTAGGGTGAGTTTGAGCCTCCCCGTGGTGATGTAGGAAACCCGAAGTGGGGTACTTCCCGGATTGGTTGCCAGTAGAATCTTCAATGTCAGAGTTCACAAATAAACATGGAAATGTTGGTAGCAACACAGTAATAATGCATTCTAAGCATGAAGATAAACATTGTCAACATATATATACTTATAGAAAATGGATCTTAATGGGAAGATGCACAAGGATGCGATGAACAGAAAAACAATCGAGATTCCCCGATACACTGATATAAGGCTAGTATCGGTCCAATAGTGATACCTGGTATCGGTACTCACCCATCCCTTGACAAGTGTGATGGAAAATGGATGAACGTGTTCGAAGAAGCTAAAAAGACAAAACAGTGTAAAAGTCAAATCAGATGTTTCAAAACACTCCACTGCATTCCTCTAACAAATTACAACTCACACACTTTTGAAAAAGGCGTGTAGAGACACGTGGCCCCAACAACGGTGGCGTGCTGCTCGGCAGGTGCCGGCCCACCTGAAGGGTAAACAGGTCGACTGTTGGACAGCACCTGCTGCCACACAACAGTTCTTTCACGCCTGCAGTCATTTCTGATCTAACACTTGCTTTGTGCTCGGGGGCTGTGTAAATGTATGAATGAGATAGCGGATAGGGATGGATGAGGAGGCGGTCGGATGGTCTGCCTCCACTTTTTGTGTTCTGTCATCTGGGATGCTTTGGGGGCGGTTGTGCGGTTGCCATGGAATGAGTGAGAAGCGGCACAAAAGGCCTTTATGGAAGCCGGAGGCTGTTTTAACTCCACAATGTGTTTTCCCCGGACATAAAAGCCCCGCTGAATGATGCTAATCACTGCGCTTGTGATAAAGGAAAGGACCCAAGAGTGGAGAAAGAGGGAGTTCACACAACGTTCAATACACATGCACATCTACAGCTGTATCAAATGCTTACAACGATCTAAAAATATCACAAAAGATCAGTCTATACATCAATCGAGTGGTCAGTCCTAATGCTAGCTAGCTAGGAGACCATCCATATACACATGCAGGTATCCAGCTATGCATGTTGGCCGATTGATTTGATCTAGATTTTTTTACTCCTCCCTCTAATCTATCAAACTAGATGTCACTGATGCTAGCTGAAGTCAAGCCTGGCTTGGTAGTAAATTTTCTTTATAATAAAAAAAAGGTGACTGAGGTAAATTCAGCTACCGTATGGATCCTGTATCTTGATTAAGCAGTGAAGGCAAGTGATTGAGAACACTTTCTCATTCATAATGCTGGAAGTCAATTCTGCCAAAACATTCAGTCATTACACAACTCACTCTACCGAGCCAGCCGCTTCAGTTGACTCATCCTCGTTATATATATTTTTCCAATTCCCTTAAAAATATCCAACCTAGCCTTGGCTTAAGGCCGCTGCAGTTAATCCATTTATGTATTTTGTCAGTGTCTGATGCAGTAACATTATCATTTTCTCTTGCTAACTAGCTTGCTATTGCTAGCAAATTCAGCAACATCTACATTGAATTTTGTATTATTTGGATTTTTTGATCATGTTGATTATAATCCCCTTAAGGGGAAAATTCATCTTGGTTAATTTTATATTTGAATGTCTGTCTATTGTCTAGCCATATAACGAGCTGCTGCTACATTTAACTAGCTAGTTAACGAAAAGCATCTTTAGCGAGTGAAAGGTACCAACTACAACCACAATAACAAACATATTGTGAAATTAGCATAAATCTAAACAGAACATTTATTCTTTTAAAGGCCGACAATTTTAAATTGGTCACTGTATTTTGTGAAGGTGTACCTAATGCTTTTTCCCATGACTGTATACAATCATTAACTCTAACATCTAATTCCCCTTGTTTATCCACAGACATACATCTTCACAGACGGTGAGGATGAGGAGCTCAAAATGAAAATCGGTGAGACATTCCGACAGGGAATATTATTTCTCACGCACCACAAAGACACATTATGTAGCGGAAGTTAAAAAAAAAAAAGAAAAGCTGCCAATGATGGACGTATGGGAGCTGCATGTCATAACTTGTTCATGTATGTCCGCAGGGAGTCACGCTATCAACACTAACTGTTCGGCCGCTCACAGCCGACAGGCCCTGTCCTGCAAGATGGCCGTGGAGTATGACAAGTTCATTGAGTTGGGCAAGAAGTGAGTGCTTGAGACAAACACACGCGAGCATGTATGCACGTTCATTCGTGGGTCTCACCGCGTACTTGATGCTCAGGTGGTTCTGTCACGTTGACGACGACAACTACGTGAACGTTCGCGCTCTGCTCAAGCAGCTTTCTCAGTACCAACACACCCAGGACGTGTACATCGGAAAGCCCAGCTTGGACAGGCCCATAGAAGCCACGGAGAGGCTGGGCGACAATAAGATGGTGCGTAGACGACCACTTTTTAAAAACTGGAACTCTATGTACAACTCTATCTCGCGCAATGGCATTACAAGATGTTTCTCTGTTTTTTTGTTATAGAAACCGGTTAACTTCTGGTTTGCTACTGGGGGGGCAGGCTTCTGTGTGAGTCGCGGTTTGGCACTCAAGATGAGCCCCTGGGCCAGGTAGGACAAATATTTACATGATAATTAAAAACAAACAAAAAACATCTATCCATGTCTTACCTACGTGTCGTCTCTCCAGCGGCGGCCATTTCATGAACACGGCGGAGAAGATCCGCCTGCCCGACGATTGCACCGTGGGCTACATCATCGAGTCAGTGTTGGGCGTCTCGCTCATACGCAGCAACTTGTTCCACTCGCACCTGGAGAACCTGCAACAAGTGTCTAGATCGGAGATCCACAAGCAGGTGAGGATGAAAGTGCAATAGTTGGTTCAAAATGTAACAATTGAATCACAACGGTACTCTGTGATGGCGAGTTCAAGTGCTTTTACTCGAACCGCAAGAGTGGTATCGGTGCATTTGAGATTTACTCGATCTTGTTCACATGGTTCACATCTTGTTCCATTCATCTTTTTCCTCAGATTACTCTCAGCTATGGGATGTTTGAAAACAAGAGCAATATCATCAATTTGAAAGGAGCTTTTCCTGTCGAGGAGGATCCATCCAGGTGAGGACCTAAACATACAACATACAGGATCGTACCATTTTAGATTGTAACTTGATTTAACTCCGATTCGTGTCACAGGTTCAAGTCGGTGCACTGTTTGGTGTACCCCGACACCCCGTGGTGTCCGCCCCAGGTTGCTTTGTAGGGCGACTGCTCCTCTCTCATCCTCGTCCTGCGTCTTGCCTCGGTATCTGAAAGGCGGGCATGGACCAGCGTTTTTCGTCAGTGTCAAGACCGCGTCGCCGCTGGGTTCTTCCAGCGAGCGCTACGGCGGGCTTTTTCGTGTAAGTGGGCTGCTGTGCGGGCCGCCGATTATGGGACTACCGCCACTTTTAAGTGGATTTCAACTTTTTTTTTTGTTTTAAAGTTTGCAGGCAATCTGTTGAGCTTTTTGTATTTGTTGCTTGTAAATGTATCTTGCAATTCTCATAGAATGTATTTCCTATTTCCATGACCTTTTTTTTGCCAGCTTTACGCCGCCTTTTACTTTATTTTATTTTTTTTAATGTGAGCGTTTTAAAAATGGAAACGCTTCAAAGCATTTTGATTCCGGACAAATGCTCTCATGTGAAGATTTTGTTGTGCTTTTATGTAAACAGTGTTAAGACTGACCTATTTTGAAGGTCATCAGAATGAAGCACTTTGATCCTCTTCAAAAGAAAAAAAAAAAAGACATCTTGGAATGACTTCAGATTTGTGTCCAAACAAACCAAACCCCTGCAAAATCTCTTCTATTCATTTGCATCTAACTTATAAATGCGCTCCTTGCATGTGTTACAATCAGGAGGGAAATAATGAACGGGGGGAGTTTTTGATTTGGTTTTTTGTTTGTTTGATTTGTTAGGCTTTTGAATTGTTGAAAAATTGCACAGCTGAATTTCAAATGAGCTGATTCCTCACTCGGGGAAAGATGCTCGCCTCTCAAGACTCGAAGCCAAGAAAATCATGTGTACTCTTGCACAAAAAACAAAAACAAAAAACAAAACCATGATCGATTGTAATATGCTTTTCCTTGCTGAGTTCTGCGAGGCGACAACTTAACCTGAGCGACATCAGCGTCTCTGCATGGAGTCGACCCATATTGGGTTATGCTGTACATGGCGACTACAGTATTGTATACTGTGCTTTTGTTAGCGACCGTTATGTACAGGAATGTTTTCGAATGTAACGTGGTTTACGTCGGCTGTTGTGGGAATCGTGCCGTACTGTTTTTTTTTTTTTTTAATTCTCCAGCATCTGGAGGGCTGGAACTGTTCATTCCCAATGATGACATCTCAGGGATTATGATCTGATCCTGCTATTTAACTAACACAAGTCTCCCCGTGTTGGGGGCCCAGAACGTCAAAAATAAACGTCAACGTCAAAAATAAAAGTGCAAAACCACTGAGAAACATTTGGATTTGCTGGTGTTTTCATTTTTCCTCCATGACAATCCATGTGATCAATTTATTGATGAATGAAAGAAAAAAAACTTCCTGAGAAGCATATATATGGGGGCGGGGGGGGGGGGTGCGCAAGTTCCTACAAAATTCAAACTACAACACAAAGTTCAGGGGAAGCAAGGTGATCTACTTTTTTTAAATTCAGTTTTTAAACATTTTATATATTTTTAAAAAATATATAATTTTAGATTACAGATAATATTTTCATCTGTTATGTTTTTTGGATGACAATACAATAAAAAAAATGTAAAATGCTTTTTCATCTGAGCGAGTGCTCTATCTTCAATACATATTTTATATTTAATACAGAGTATGGATTCCAATGTGTCAAATACTGTATATAAAACGATATACATTCTAAGAACAATAAATTGTCCATCGGAAGCAGAAAAATGTGAGACTCAAGATTTTTTTCTACACAATAAATGGTGAATTTATAGCATATTTTAGTACCTATTTTTTATTATTAAAATACCCCAAAATAAGTGTTTTCTATGTTTTTAGTATTACATTTAACATTTTTAGTTTTTTTGGAATAATGAAATACAGCTTTCACAAAGACTGGCGATTGGAGGCAGTGCCGACGAAATTCCTTGACGGGGTTGCCAGCCAATCGCAGGGCACACGTAGGGTGCTCACACTCACACCTAGGGACAATTTTGAGTGTTTCATTAACCTGCCATGCATGGTTTTGGAATGTGGGAGGAAACCAGAGTACCCGGAGAAAACCCATGCAGGCACAGGGAGAGCATGCAAGCTCCACACAGGAAGGCCGGAGCTGGAATCAAATCCTGCACCTCTGCACTGCGATGTGGACGTGCTAACCAGTCGCTCACCGTGAAATATCGCACACATTTTTTTGTTTCAGTACAAGTACACCTTGCAACCTGTGTATCTGCCTGATATCCTGCTGCTGTCATCTCCCCTGTGCTTTCTCTGTGAAGACTTTAAGGGAGAATTTTCCTGATATTGTGGTTGGTGCTCGACCATATTTTCCCACATAAGAACACCACCGACTATATTTTGAAGATGACACTTTTGAACTCAAGCAGGAATGCGAACTCAGGGCTCTGATGTGGGAGGTCTGATCATCTTTGCCCTGCGCCCTCAAAAAAAATCAGCTCCTCATGGGGCGCACACCCGCCGTCTCTCTTGTTCCACGGCGTCAAGCATGGGAATGTACAGAACATTGTCGCGACAGCGAACTTTGGTCGACCGTCGAAGACTAGTAATTACGTTTAATAACGGCCTGCTGCACATATGTGACAGGCGGGTGTGTGGGAAGGATGCCGAGGGATTATTGTACAAATATCCTTCAGTTCATGAACTGGAGCCTGCAGGAAATACTTGGAGGGTGGGTGGGGGGGGGGGGCATCTTTCCAGCAGTGGAAAAGATGAAACTGCATCTAGTCGCAGATTTAACACTTGCCAACCTAATAACATGAAAAGTTAAAGTCGCAAGCACTCGTTCCCTCATGGGCACATTGGGTACTTGCTTCCTTGTGGCTTCAAAGTCACAAAAGTAGAATAAGGACGCTTTCGTGGTGGTATAAATCATCAACTCACCCATCAAGCAGCCTGAAGAATTTTGTGTCATCTGGGGCGATTTACAGCAAACGCGTTCGAGATGACGGATGGGTGTTAGACAAGACAAAAGACTCCGGCGTTATCCGCATTCCCTGCGAGGCAAAACCAGGATTATGATTTGTTGTGGGAAAGTTTGTGCCTTTCTAATTGTCTCTCACACATGAGTCAATCCTCTCTCAATTTCAGGGAAAAGTTTATATTTCATGACTTTTTCCACACGATCACATCCTTTTTAGTACAAAGAAAGCTCACATCTATAATAATAATGCACATCGGGGTGTGACTGCTGTCGCGATAATGGTGGGCATCTATATCATAAACCGCGCGAAGTAGCAGCTTGGGTAATCTTCTCCCGCTACACAAATATTTTTGGTCATAAATAATGAACATGTTCAATTTTCAAGATTTTCAAGATTGTCGTACCCCACACATTTTGGTTTCTATTATTGGGACAATGCAATTTTAAGCCACCTCAGACACAAGGTTAACCGTATCTTATCCATAAAATTGTTTTGCAGGGGCAAAATCAGGACAAAAACAGCCCGATTGTTAAAGGGAAAACAATGGGTGAGAAGGGGGGGGGGGCACAGTGTGGCACACTTCACACATCACATAGTGACATAAAAACAATACAATACTTGCTTGGGTGCTCCATGCTGGGACAAATCCACTCTTAACACAACACATACATATGGTTAATCTTATTGGACAGTCTTACAAAGATAGTCTGGCAGTACGACTGTCTTGATGTGTACCAGTCATATTCAGACAGGCAACCATTAACTGAACCCACACTGCCTGCAGAAGGTACGCTAAAGCTGCAAAGATGAAAAGACAATGCACACGGTGAAAACGTTGTCAACACTTTGCACCACGTTGATGGCAACACAATCACAAAGGTGGACTTCCAGGCACCTCCCATTCAAAAACCACAAGGAACCTGTCAAGTCTGGTCAGCTCTGAAATGCCACGTTTACAACTGAATCAAAGAGCAAAACGGTGGAGATCACAGCAGGTATAATGTTCCAATTTGGGGGGGGCTGGGGGGTAGTTTATCAACGGCAGCCAGGACATTCCTGGTATCACAGGGGATTACGCAGACAGGGGCCGCTCGCACGTTGTCTTTTTGGCTTCCCTCCACGGCCTCCATCTAAGTAGAGGTATTGTCCACCGGATCAGACCCGGTGTCAGGCCTCGGCAGACATCGCACAGCAACTGGCAGAGGCCTTGATCTCTCTCGATGGGCAGCTCCCCACACACACACACACACACACACACACAAATAAGGGAGCCTAATCCCCCTATCACGTGTCACCCCAGGAACTTGAATTTTGGAGAGGACACGCTCCAGCAGCAGCTTGAAGAGTGCTTGAAAGAAGAGTTTTTCTTCAAGTTCAAATGAACGCCCAGTGGAAAGTTATATCATGCACAAACATTTTTTTGGGGGGGTAGTTTCTTTGGGTCATATTTAAATCATCTTCTGATGTGGATATAATACCGTACACTGTACACCATAAAATCCACATTGTGAGGTTTCAAAGATACAGATACAGTATATGCACAAAATGGTGGTGGCCATTATCAGATTTCATGAAGTTGCTCAAATTTCATTACGGTAAGTTGCAGTAATATTCGTTGTTTATTGCAGAGGATAAAGAATACAGACATGGGCATAGAGAATGAGATTGAACTCTTTCGGGAAAGAAAAAGAGGTTTGGAGATCTGTGCAGCATCCCAGTGAGCGGAAGCTTCTCGTTTTCTCTTTCTGGGATAATTGGAGAGCGTGATAAATCCTTCATCGGATGCCCTCACCCTCTGACTGGTATGGCTGATGCGTATAGAGGAGGAGGCAGCCTGTGAATAACACGATACCCGCCACTATCAACTAGCCACTCCCCAATTCCCTGTTCTAAAAGTCATCTAGGACACAGCTGCCTCCTTGAGAACACACACACCACACATTCTGGTACACACTGAGACAACAAGGCAGCAGCAGGCGTTCAAGTGACAGTCAATTCCACTTACCTCACAGATTTGATCCCGTCCTATCACTTAAAAGACTAAAACCAATGACAAGCGTCAATGATGATTGGATTGCAGTCCAAAATTTCCATACAGCTTGCACCAAAGTCATCATTCAAGTTGCTAACATTCCTATTGAACTGGGGTCAAGTGGGGCAGTGAGCCACCCGGTCCAGCATATGCAGCTGCAGTGGTTAGAAATCAAATGAATTAGTCGGGCTGGGCTAAAAAAAAAAAAAAAAAAAAAAATAAACCCCACCCCCAACAAAACAAAAAGCAGCACGAACATAAGTTCAAAGGAAGAAACAATTGCATGTGGCCTACGAATGTGCAATGGTTATAAATGGAAGACACATCTTTAAACATTCTGCCTGAACAGTCTGATCACAGCTGGGTAAAGTGGGACAGTGACCCACCAGGTCCAGCAGATGGCGCTGTGGTGGTGGGGTGGGGGGGGGGGAGCAATTATTGCATTGCTTGTCATGAAAATAAATTATTATACTCATTTTTAAACGTTTCGCCTTACAGTGACCCACTAGTTACACTGCCACCATGTTGTATTGGAGTAGCATTACTTACCAAAGAACAAGTCTTATATTGTCAGACTTTGTCTTATTCCAGCATGAAGGATAAGAAGGTCATGACCAGAGAGTTCAATTATGATGGAACGGGGGTGATTTGACGCTCCAGAGCCAGGATGACGGAGGCCACGTGAATAGAAATAGACGTGGCCTTGTGTGGCTCTCAATGCTTTTCACAGTGCAGCTGTCCAATGTGGCATCACAAGGAGCTCTGTGCTCCAAGCAGGTGGCAGAGAGCCCCCAGGAAGTATCCATGAAGTGGGCGAGGGGGGGTTAGGGCATGTGCGGTGTTGGCCTCCTACAAGCCATTCAACTTCTCGCCTCAAAGCTTTAGTGACGCATTCCACCAGTCCGGCAACAAGCAACGTAATTAAATTTCCTCGACGGCGAGACCGTGTGAAATTTCATTTGCATCCCGACTGTCTGATAATAACCTCCCTCCTGCCATGACACTCCCCGCCGGCCCCCCATACTCTGCCCACCACCATGCTTTGTTTGTTTACAGCCCTGTTTGGCACAACCAGAACAATCAACAGCAGGGGAGATGATGTCACCGCTACTCCATCACATTCTAGCCTCCTCTCAAAAGACGTGCTTGGAGAGAAAGCCATTAAACATTAAAACAGTGAAACCGAGCTGGACTTGTGTAAAAAAAAAAAAAAAAACCTGAGACAATCGAACTTTTTAAGAGAGTGCCTTGATAATTTTTCAGCTCTGATGCATTAAGATAAATTTCAAATCAAATTACACATATTTAGAAATGGCTATGATAAGCATAAGAAACACATTTTATGCCGTTAAGCATAAAATGTGTTTATGCTTAACGGCATAAACACATTTCATGCATGAAATGCGTTTCATGATTGAAATGTGTTTAGGTCGTAAAAATTGAGTCAAAATGGAATAACAGCGCCCTCTGCTGGCGGATCTGTACACGCCAAGTAGTTTGGAAAACTTCACAGTGGGCTAGAGAGAGCTCAAAGGATCTCATCTTTTTTTTTTTACTCTATAGTTTTAAGATGGACAAAATTAACTTGACACCACCGCACGTACTCTGAGGCTTTTCTGGTCCTTGTAATCGTTTCAGATTTGAAACTGGAATACTCAAGACACAGACACACACACACACACACACATCGTCCAACACAAGCTGGTCGATACAAAGCAGCGGTGTTCTGCTGCTACCTAGTGTCTGATATCAGAATTAAAACAACAATAAGGACTAAAGTTAAATTTGGTCTTATTTTTTATTTTTGTAAACGCGACAAGGTCAAACTCAATATAACCACAGGTTTGTTTGTTTGTTTTCTCCCATGTACATGTTAAAGCGTTTGTATAAAAACTTCAGAGAGTAAACCTGATTAAAAATGAAAATAGCTACCGCATGAATGAAGCAAATGAAGTGCTGCCTTCAGACTCAAAAAAATCAAACGGAAATAAAAACAAAAAATTGAAAAGTCAGGAATTTTTTTACTTTTACAATAAATGTTCATCACCCAACAAAGATACACAAAGAGCGAGAACATGATGGCCAAACAAAAACAAGTGTACAGAGCATAAAAAATGATTGAGGGTGGCAGAGGGGGAAGGGGGTCGGGGAGGGGGAAATCAGGCTAATTTAAGACATTTAAAAGTTTGATTGGCACCGCCTGGAAGTTCTCTTGCCAACAAAATACGACGGCGCACAATGGGCGTAAACTCGTCGTCGTCATCTATTTGTTAGAAATGCTAAAACACATTTGTTTGTCAGATGCTGCATTGCCAATGCAAAAATGTTTGAAACTACAAAAAGAAGGGAAAAAAATGCACACTTCACATTAACTGTTAACGGCTGCATTGCGAAAGCTCCCATAGCTGCTGCCGGGCAGATTTGGAGAAGTCACAGTTGTGTTTCGTCGTCATGCCTGAAAATTAAAACTGCGGAGTGAAATTGTGAGAAAAGTTTTCCAGTAGTATGTTGACGTCTCAAGTATTTGCACGTCTTCTTCCTCCCTCATTGATGGCTTCTTTGCCAGTATTGCCAGCTCATTGAATCCTCCAAATCCACAGCTTGGCAGCTCACGAGTGTCGTCGGACGATTTCCAACAGCAACAAAAAAAATAAAAAGCTCTGAGTTTTGCACGATGACTGGTCCCAAACATCAGAGTTAAGACAAGTAGCAAAGACACTGTGAAATGTAGAATTAGTCAAAATCGGGATGAGACTGATCCACTGCTCTGTAAAAGGTCTTCATACTTCAGGTAAGAAAAAAAAAAGCTCCTTTTGTCAGGTTTCAGGATTCATCAATTCCAGTAAATTGACTCCTGATTTGACGGTAAGAATCTGGATTAAAAGGTGAGCGCCAAGTGAGAGCGATCCAAAGATCTTCCAATGAGATGATAACAGGAAGCCACTAAAGAGGGGAGGGAAAACAAAAACAAAAACAAAAAACAAGGCGGTGTGGCTTTCAAGATGTCAGCCATTTGAATCCGGTTCCGGCTAAACTGACGCGGGGGGGTTGGGCTCTGGTCGCCTGTTAGCGAGGTATTTTGCCCGCATGCTGGAGGTGTACTGCGAGTGAGAAGCAGATGGAAAAAATACATGACCAACAGAACATGAGTCAAATAGAATTGCTCAGAGAATGAGAGACGCTCCCGAGCATCACAACTCTTTACAATGAGTAGAAAAGTTCATCATGGCGGGGTGCGGTGGGGACACAGAAGTTGCACATGCACCACCCATCATGGCTGCAAACTGGTGACTTTTCAAGCTAAAACACCAGGGGGTAAAGTAGGCCAGTATTTCCCAACCAGGTGAGAGACCTTTGTGCTCTTTCATTATATAGCAGAAGGTACAATAAACGTGGGCGTCCACATGTTGCTATTCATACCACAAACTTAAGTCACGGCTTTCTGCTAGTATATCAGGCACAGAGCATTTTTTGGGGGGGGGGGGGGTGATATATTGTGAGATTGATTATATTTTTCGAATGTATGCGAAATGAATACCTGACTCAATAAAGGTTGGGAAACACTGCAGGAGACTACTGATCCAAACACAGAAGCGGCACAATTTAGGAAAAGGAAGTGTGTGTAGTCTGTTGATTTTTAAGGGGACATATTCTGGCCCGCTTTGCATCTCTGCTCTCAGCGTGGCCCATCAAGTGGGATATTAAACAACCGCACTTAACACACCGTTTAATGTATGAACTGCTGCCTTGCCAGTGGCCGGCTCTAAACACCAGACTGCAAATGGTGTGTGCTGTGATCTTTGGGGTATTTTGACAGGTGAAAAGTCACAGACATGTTATTAAGATACCTGGCAAAGCACCCACAAAATAAAAATGGATAATACATCTCCTTGCAAAGGTCATGTTGTTGTTTCCATATAAATCTTGTCGTTCAACATTTAGGATGCAACCATGCTTTGAATAACTTACCTACAGGCGCATCGCTAAGGCGGAATATAGTGGACTTTGCATTTTATAGTCGCTCAATTCAAAAAGGTAAATTCACATGCGTGATGACTGACAGCGTAATATGATCTTCACTTTATGAACTAATGAAGTCAATGAACACTTTTGTGGTATTCTAAGACATTGACATTGCGCCTGTATGCAGGTTACTTACAAAAAATACATATATATTTGAAGTCAGGTTTTAACTGTTGTGAAGAAATGAAAGTAGCGCCATCTCCAACTGTTATTACCACAGTACAGGTTGTACTGATAATGCCCTTTTGCTATGTCACTTCTCCTCAAATATGTCAAAATGTGTCTCATGGTGATAATGTATGAAATTGTTGATTTGTTGATTATATTTACAGCGCGGGGAAGAGGGATAATCCACCGGGACATTGCTCGCATTCGGGAGGGGAAACATGCAGCCTGGGGGTCATGGGCCACAGGCAACAAACATCAGGTGGGACACTGTGGAGTCGAGTTTGGTTTCGGGGGGGGAAAGTTGGCAGGTGGGGGTTGCCATATTGTGTACCTGTTAGCATAGCAGACGAGGTTACCAAAACGATCTGGAGCTGTCCGAAGGCTTTAGCTGCCAGCTGTGACCACTGTTAGTGTGGGCGGGAGTCAAATACAACTGGACGGATTGGCAGAGGGGTTAGGAGGGGGAAAAAAAAAAGACGACAAGAGAGTGTAGAGAAGAAATGTGAAACAGTGTCCAGGTCAGACACAGAGGCATCGATGGGAGGTGGGAGAGGGTGGGGGTGGCTTTTAGAGGTTTTGGATTGGAGGTGCTGTTACAAGGGGAACCTGAGAACTTTCCCCTTGCAGTTTAGTTGCTCGAAATATTAAGGAATTACTGTCTGATCTTTCAGAATGAGGGTTCTAAATAGCCACGTTCCGACCAAACAACATCGCTTGGATCAATACTTTCTATCAAAATGTGCAAGCGGTAGCAAAATAAATGACCCGTTTGTCTTTTGGCAAACTTTCTATTGCGGTAACAGCATCAGGACGTTATGCACCAAGCTGAACCATAGCGCTTGGTGGAAACGCGGCGAAAAGGTGCGTCGGTAGCAAGAGGCCGATTGGCCGGTTTGAACTCACAGAGGGTGGCGGAGACTCTCGTCCGATCAAGGGTGTGTTTTCCATACGGGAGTTGGGCAAGTTGGCGTTCTGAGCCCTGCTGGAGGAAAAGCAGGGAGGTCAAAAGTGAGGAAAGATGCACTGTTGTGTCGATGTAAAGTTATGTAAAAACATTTATTTGCAGCATTTTTACGTGGAGATTAGAGGAGAAGATCATGCCCATTGACCCTATCACCCGTGAGATTATTTGGTTTCAAAGATGGAGAGCAACAACTGCACATACTGACTGGAGCGCCCACTTTTCAATCATGTGCATTAGCTTTAAACAGCCTGTAGGCCATTTGCAGAAAGGTGCCTGGCAATTAAAAATAATAATACAGTAATAATAAAGGGAGGGGCTGTGAACAGAGAAAAATCATCTAACAATTGTTTGAACATCAACATTTCTGAAAGAATAAATGAAAAAAATTGATCTGAAAATCCAAAATATTCCTGCCCTGTTTTGTTTCATCCTGAGAATCGTTAAGAATCAAAATAAGTATTAGATAATTGTATTTTATAAATTTATTTTAAAAAAACATTTAACTGTTTGCCATGTCTTAAACTAACCCCGCGCTTAAAACCCAAAATGACACGTACATATACTCTGTCACGGGCGCGTTGCTGACGGTATGCGCGGCGGCGCGGATGGACGTCTCGCTGCCGTAGCTGCTGCCACAGCTGTACAGGCTGGGCATGTGGACGCGGTACAGGTTGTCTTGGTTCTGCCTCCCGCCGCGGCCCAGTGAGTCGCTGTCACTGACATCGTCCAACCTGCCAAGAAATGAAGACACTGTGAGGGGCCACCAGAGGGAGCTGCTGCTCCAGTTAAAAAAAAACCCTCCAAAGGGTGCCCACGTGGTCACTTTTGTTATGTTTGTTCTTAGTTGCTAATGGGTAGTCTTCACTGGCTACTATAGAGAGTTTAAATTGCAAGCACATCATTTGCACTTACAAGCGCAACACTTATTAAAAGGTAAAAGCCGCAAAAGGTGAAGTTTCCACCAGTCGTGTTTTCATCTGATGATTTAGCACATTCTAACTTGACCTTAAGCTTAATTGAATATGAGAGACAAACTTTCCGCGCTTAACATGGACTACTGTGGAAAACAGGCGGCCTCTGCTAAAACAGGAAGCTCCAGCTGTGATTAGACAGATGAACGCCCCCCCTCCCCCCATTGCTCCAAAGGGGGTCTGATAATTACATGGCGGACAGCTGGGCTTGTGTGAACGCTTTCCGGCGAAACATGACCATGGTTGCTGGGACAGAGGCATCAAGACTCATTCCACCTTCCCGCTGTGGAAGATGACATCAACTCTGGCAGTGGCTACGACAGATTTAGGCCGACTTGTCACAATTTCAGAGCTGAGGGGGAGCTGAGTACTTGTGGATGCAGCTGGTGTAGAGCGTTTTGAAGGGTATATTGTATACAAAAATGGTTCTCTTCGTTTACTGTATCCGAGTCCTTCCTGCGGCCATTCCAAAATAAGACCTTGGAATAAACGTTTATGAAGCCATAATTAATTGATGGGCTTGTCGTCATAAATCATTACTAAGTGTACAAAGGCGCGCGTGGCCATAAAACCTCCCCTGAAAAGCTTTCAAGCAGTTTTGACAAGCGCCGTTTTCGAGATGCGGTTCGGAGGTGCTTTACCGCGTCTTCCGCCAGGTGTGAGGCACGCTGCAAACGATGGAGCTGAACATGAGGGCCGTCACGAAGGAGAAGAGCAGCAGGTAGATGAGGCCCTCCAATCCGTCGTAGCACACACCCGTTAAGGCCTGCACGTAGTCCTGCGGACATGTCAGTGACACCGGTTTTACCAGTGTCATAAAGACTGAAACAATCAGCTTATAACACGGAGGCTGCAGTTTGTTCTTAGACGTCGCATTCAAACTAGGTCAAACCGCTGAGCTCACATTTGGCGCGCAGGCACACACAGGAAGCAGCACATTTTCTCACCAGCATCCAAAAAGAGCAACACTCCCCCACATTACACGACAATCTCCATCCTGCATGCATGGCTTGGTAATGCGGCAGGAGGGTGGAAGGTTTGGCTGTTTTGGAATTTGGATGCAACCGACCGACTCCTCATCCTCGGGCCGCTTTCAGTTGGACAGGAAGTCCAGCGTGAGGACGGTTATTTGTGAGGACAAGCGGAGTCAGATGAGCAAGCACGGAAGAAAGGTGGCTTTATATAACTTGAGCTGCACTGCACCGATGTCACAACACATCAGCGCCGGCCGGGCCACCTTCCCACGAGTGAGGCGCCCCCATGCATGTCTGCGAGTCTCCGTATCGCGGCTCACTCACCAAGTGCAGGCTGCGGCAGTCCACCAGCGCGGTGAGCTGATGAAGGCTGATCTCAGTCGTGTTCAGTATCCGCTGGATCTGCTCCAAACTTCCCTGGAAATGAACGATGGGGGTTGAGAGAGGGGGAAAACCCTCTAAATGTGCAGAAATGAGCTTAACCGTGGATCAACGTGACTTCCAACCAAGAAAGGCTCAAAAACAAAATAATTGAGTGGTGATGCTTCAGTTCTATACAATGGGAACATTCTATCTAAAGATCACTCTAAAAATTGGCATTGATCCATCATGCAGCCCTGCGAATTCATTCATATCAGTCATTCTTGGCAGAGGATAATGAATATATACATGGGTGTATTGTCTATATTGTCTGGCCCCATGTATTGCTGCACCGCTTGTGTTCCAATATCCAACTCTTAAAGGGTTAGAACAGCCACACATAATGCTAATGCTGCCTTTGGTGTTTCCCCATTACGTGTTCGCATTATAGACATTGTGTAATTCTGTGTTTGATGATATGACAAACTTCTAAACAGAGCGGCAATTAACAGCCAGCAGCATCTTTCTGAAGGAATACTGACGAATTCTGTCTTGACAAACTGCCATTTGTTGTCAGGTTAGTTGAGCCGCTGTCAACAAAGCACTCGTATCGCAAGGCAACTGTACTTGTATTTTATTTACCCGTCACGCCGTCCTCGCAACTGTTCTAGTATCTAACGTGCCTGTTTGCCTCGCGCAAATGCTTCTACCAGCTCAGCACATTTCTGTGCATGGGAAATGCAGAGTGAAATGAGCTCCACTTTGTGCCCGTCAACACACAGCCAGGACAATAATGCGGCGTTGTATTGAACGAATGGCTAATGTAGCTAAATGGACATAATGCGAGGCCCCCCAGGTGGTCAGTCAGCAAGTGCGCTGTGCTTCATTGCCCGTCATCACGAATGACAATGATAAGCCATAACATGGACGTGCCTGTCCAGTCACAAGTATAACCGAGACCTACCCGAGTAAGATTGTATTCCCCAGTGGCGGAGCTCAGAAGCTGTAGCACGTCGTCCTGCATCTCGACGAGCGCTTTGTGGCTCACAGAAAGCTTCTGAAAGAGAACATTTGTTATACTTTCACATTTTTAGTTTTGGTGCTGCGTCCATTTATAAGTCATGTGAAAGCATGATGAAAGGTTATAGATGCAAGATGCAGGACACCGGAGGGACTGTAGCATCTTTTTCTTCACAGCATTGGCGCTAACAATAGATGTCTACAAGTACTCAAACGGCTTTCATTTATGCATGAAGTCAAACTATAGATTTGTTGCGGAAGGGATGTCCCATTTTTGGCTTCCAACACAAACCCGGCGAAGCAAGACGCAGGAAAAGCTGCAGAATGGGATTGTTGTCCTTGTGCATCATTGTCTGAGGCACTGGGAGTGATTCATTGTACCCGCTTGCAGCAAATTCCCCACATTGTACAGAAAAATGTGTTTTTTTAATGCTGTCTGCGGGGATTTCAATGGCGTCAGCAAAACAGGGTAAAAGAGCGTGAGAAGGTTCAAACTACATCGGATTTGTGAGAAGCAACAAACCTGCTGGAAGGGGTTGGTTAGCTCCAAATCGCAACTTAGGTAGTACTCGAGGATTTCTGTGGATAAAACAGACAAGATGAAACCAGATTTCGCATACTGGTGGAAAGCTCGTGGAAACGGGCGACAAAGTGATAAGAGCGAATACATGTGCTAGTACTTTCTATTCTTCAATCGGCACATCAGTTTAAGTCACAGGATGTGCATCCACACTTGTGGCGTCTTACATTTTGTGTCTCACCAAAGTAAGATAGTCGAACATGCTGTTTGTTTCCACTGGGGGCTAAAAAGTCCTGACAAGTTCGAAATGATATGGAGCATCTCTGTTTGCCAAGGTCTCAACCCACGAGAACACAGTATCAAGATCAGCACAGTTATTACTCAAGTCAGTTCGACCGGGGCATGAAAACATGTTCTCGGCCATCAAACCAAACGAAGCTATAAATGTGGCATACTCGCAATTGTTCTGTTGAACTTATGAATCTCGGAACAAAGCTTTTGTGATGGATGAGAAAATACACAGAGGATACTTGTGCTCTAGCTTTGACATTGGCTGAGTGATGCAGAACAATAAATAAGCAAACAAACAAACAAAAAATTAATCGTCCCGTTCCCTGCAGCGTTTGTCAAATGCGATTTTTGTCTTTGAGGCTTGTTTTAATATGCAACCACTTCCAATTGTGAAAAGGCTTAGCCATTACTCATATGGATTATGAGCCTGTTAGCTGACTGACACGATTGCAGAGTGGGAGGAAAGCAGATGAGATGTGAAAAATAGTCATGAAACCATTCAAATAATATCTTTCCTGTCAAAGTCAAAGCACAGAAAAAGATTGCATTTGTCAGTCATGAAGCCTGCGGAGGTGAAGGGGACAATTACACCAATATTTTTTTTGAGAGGGAACTTTACTTGGTGTTCCCTTAATAATCCATTTTGATAATCCCTTCCCTGACTTCATTCACCTTACTTGCCTCAACCACTCCGCACAGAGCTCTCTGTAAAATTTACCTTTTTACAACCATGCCATCATTTAGGCAATTACTAAAACAAGCTGCAGCATCGACACTCCTATTCAGCCTGAAAAAGCAGCCCGTTGCTCTGTAACACTGTTGGCAGCCACTTTGAGAGGCTTTTTATGAGCGGGGGACAAGCCTTGCTTTGCTCTTTAGAACAATGCCATCTTCACTGCTGCACAATAATCACAGCATTGAGAGCGGCGCAGGGGGGCGAGACTTGGCGGTTCACTCACATGAGTGTCCCCAAAAAAAAAAAGCGATCACAGTGAAAAAAAAAATAGGGCCCATAAATCATCACAAGTGAGTGACTAATACCTTTATGGACTACTCGATAGCTGGCAACCGCTTGGGTGATGTATGTGTCAGGAGCCACGCAGAAGTCGCTGGAGGTCTAGGGGAATGTGAAGGGGGTTGGGGGGGGGGGGTGGTGACAGACCAGTTAAAAAAAAAAGAGAAATCAACCACCACCTTCGTGTGATATTGACATCAGAAGCGGACACTCACCACGGAGAGAGCCAACTCCAGCCCCAGTGAGGCCCAGCTGACCACCAGAGCCAGAACACCAAACAAGCACACCCTAAAGGAGTGTGAGGGGAACCAAACAATTACAAATTGATCGTAATTATATTTAATCAGTCATGCACCTGATAAAATAATATTGCCTGTACATCTCTGTACACATTTTGCTATTACGACTCAGGTATTATTTAGTGGAAAATGGGTGGGGGGTTGGAATACCCAAAAAGGAATTCTTGACAATGCTAAGGAACCAAAGTACTTTTCGTCTGCGTTTGATTGAACCTGTTAGAATTTATTTTTTATCATTACACTCATTAATACAGTTATAGTTTGCGGTGTAGATAAATGCTGTGCATTTCAAAAACCTATTGGCCAGTTGTATTTTTGTAAAGGCAGAATTTATACCTAATATGGCAACCAATCAGCGTCTTGCACGGAGCAGTAAGTCATAGCTTTGCATGTTTAAATAAATCTGTGAGATCATACGCAACTGTTCGAAATATAAAAGTGGCAGGGGAGTGTGTGGGCGCCACAAAGTGTCTTCAGTTTACCAGCCGCACACGAGTGGCGTCAAGTTTATCGGGCATGAAAGATCTTGACTTGACTACATAGAGAAGGTGAGTTGGGGACTTTTATGTAGCGTCATTGCAGGTCCTTCTGTGTCAATGGCCACAAATCACTTGCAGTGTCACCGTCATTGTGCCTCTTGCGTCGCGACTCACCCGATGAGCGTCCCTTTGGAGTTGCGAATGAGGCCGAACAACACCAGCAGACAAATGAGGACATCGAAGAGCAGCAGACAGAGATAGGCCAGCCACCTGAGAGGATGAAGCCCAAAAGTGAGGGGGCTGATACTTTTCGTTTGAACAGCCGTAACAAGTTTACTCAATCCAGAAATGATCTTGTAAAACCTTAGTTTGTATCCACACACATTTTGTTTTCTCCCCCCAAATGTAATTGGAACACACGGCACTCGGGTCAATGGCGTCATGACATTCTAATTTGTCTTCATCCTCATCTGTCATGAGGTCTGTTCCCCCTTTCTTTCATCAGTTTCAAAGGCGAGATAATACCAAAGCAAAGGAGGAAGAGAGATGAACAGATGTGAAGGATGATTTACTGAGTGACCGTCAGGGTGGAAAGACAAAGGAAAAAATGAGACCCAGATACCATCTGTGCTCATTACCTCAATCACCTTGTCGCCCACACGACTCAAGCGAATGAGACACCCAACGCGCGATACTGCGGCAGTGGTGTAAGTGGACAAACATTTGCACATACGACTATAATGGTAAATCTCTTAACTCATTCACTCCCAAAGACGTTTTTAAACATCTTTTCAGACTTGGTCCAGAATTGGCTGGTACTGAATGAGTTAAAAGATGTTTTCCTTCATTTTTCTCTTTGTTATTGAGCAGCTCACCTGTACCAGTCGTACACTTCGATCTTGACAGCCAGCTCCTCCAGAGAGACTGGATTCTTACTGTTGTCCCAGAAGGGGATCTTCACCATCTGCCCGACCAGCTTGTCCAGCTGGTCCTTCAGATTTCGGATGATTGACTGGGAGTCTCTGTGCTGGGAGTATTGCACCTCAAGCACCTTCAGATTGCCATGTACTATCCCGTTCAGTGAGGACGTGCCGTCGGAAACCTGCACCCGACCAGGGGACAATCAAGTTGGATGAGGGAATGCACAACAGGTCTTGTGGCGGTAAGTAGGAAAATAACCATGAGTGAGTTATTCACTAATCAAAGTCTCACCAGCTTCTGCACACCGGTGATTGTGCGATTTGCATGGCGCAGGGAATAAGTCAGCCGATTCACTCCGTCGCAAGTCTCGCCGTTCCCATAGAAACCCACAGCAATGCCGGCGCTGACAAAGAGAATAAGGAGGAAGAGACAGAGCGGTGAGAAGGGTTTGGTGTGGGGGGACCGGGATTTGCTTGAAAAGACAAACGGCAGAGACAAGAGCGAGCGAGGGAGGTGGCGAGCCAGTGGACATGGGGGTTGAACCCCACATTAACCCTGTCAGTTCAGACGCCTCAAACACCCATGGAAACTCAGCAGAACGGACCCTTATGTATGTACGCCCCGAAGGCCTCAGTCCTGACAAAGGCGGCCCTCTGGCTGGGTTATCAGATCGTATTTGGAGAGAGAAGCCTCGGGTTGCAGGAAAGCAGCGATGAGGGAGGGCCTGGGATGTTATTTTCTGTAGTATAACGTACAATTCGTCTATGGGTTGATTTACAGGAGCAAAAGAGGCAGGCAGAATCTCTTAAGTTAAAGCCAGGCAGCCTCAGTGAGCATTTGTCATATTCTTCAATATCGTGAATCATTTTTCACTTTCTGTCACAAGATTAATAAAAATTCCAATTGTTTTTTTACATTCTCAGTCATCCATGTTGAGGATAAAATCCAGCTCACCTAGAAGACAAGTGCAATAGAAAATATATGGATACTGTGGTGAACTTGTTTTCACACTGCTAAGCTTTGGAAAATATTCAAATTAAAATGCTTGTGCGGTCCTAATATGAAACTATCTATAAAACAGATTACAACTATTAATATATTTCCTCTGAAAAAATAAATGGTTAGAAATCAGAACAAATAATCTGAATATAGAGAAACAATTTGAATTGAAAGAATTTTCTCTCAATTCAGACATTTTGGTAACATCCATCCAGAGCACGGTGGCGTTTCTAATCAAGCGGGGCGATGTCATGAGCACCAGTCAGTCAGAACAGACAAGTGGTGTACATCACTGTGTATTCCCTCTTCCTGGTCGGCTAATCTCTTCCTCTCACGTTCTGCATTGTGGAACGGGTCGAAAAGAGCAAAAACAGAAAAAAAAACCCAACCGCAGTGAAATTATGGAAAATATGGACAGCTTTTCTAATATTGGGGGAAACTGCACACAAATGCTTCCTGTATATCTTGTTTGCTATTAATGGGGTGGGTGGGGGCATACGACTTTAGTAGCAACCGGGTGAAGGGACAGACTGATTGTGATACAGCCCTTACATGTCCTCATCAGGGTCCTGCAGCCCTTTTTTGTACATTGCTGAATCAGCTATGCTGGCTCACTAACGGTCCATCAACATATGGCGGAAACCAAGAAACAAATGCTCAACAACACAAGTCCAGATGGTCAATCCCACACTTTGACCAAAATGAAACGCACCAGGAAAATATTGGCGTCAGTGCGCGTGTCATGCGAAAACAAGGGTCACACTTCAATCGCTTTGCGTGACGTCGTCAAGGGCTGTCTTGTGTTTACCTGCACACGAGTGTTGCGATGATGACGCACCAGGCGGTGCAGCAGCAGTCGGCCGAGGGTTGGTCCGGGTTCTTATTGCGCCTACAGCACAGCCAAATGGAGTAGAAGAGCAGGAACAGCAGGTCCAGAGCCAGACAGGCAAGCGCCACACCTCCAACTAACAGGATGGACTGTCGACAATAGAGTAACAGAGCTATAATGGATTCCATTAAATCGACAATGTCAGGATAATGGACTACCTGAGTGTTCGGGAGAGAAACGCCACTCAGAACGTATGAATTGCTCCAACCGCAAAAAAATTGTGCTAATATTGGTTCATACTAAAAAATGTATCACGAAGTGCATAGAGACATCAAAAATTACTCAAGTCAGGGTACAGTTTAGAATATGACTCAAGTATGTTTGTGTGTGTGTGTATATTTTATATATATATATATATATATATATATATATATATATATATATATATATATATGTGTGTGTGTGTGTGTTTGTGTGTGTGTATTAGAAATTCAGGGGTGTTGGCAGTTTTAGAGCACAACTGATCAGGTGGTAATTTTTTTAAATTTTTGGCGGTGCGTGGATGTACTTTTCAGGGAGCTTGTGCACACTCCAAATGAACTAGACACACCCATGCTCCAAATAATTACAATGGTAAGAGTGAAAAGAAAAATGCATACCAATTGGTAACCTTTTTTTTTGTGTCAGCATCAAAGTCAAACTACAGCAATACAGTACGTACAGTAATGCAAATCGACATTGCCCCCATTTTATCATATCACTTTAAATAAAAAGAAATCTGCCACAAGAAATGTTCTTCAATCAACTACATTCGCGAACATCTTAATTTTCTCACCAGGCAAATGACCCAGACGTTATTTCTGCAATGCTTCATTCCAATCAGTCACTGTGTAAAGTACTACAGTACTGTGTGGAGCTGGAGAGACTTTTCCTTTGGTCAGTGTAACGTAATAAAAGTATTTTATCTTCTTTTTAAATATTCTAGTAAAAGTATAAAATGTATGCTGCATTAAAACTACACCACAAGTATGATTGATCCAAAAAGCTACTTAAGTAAATGTAGCGGTTACTACTTTTCACATTTGGAATGCTGAGGTATACCTCCGGGCGTTGGACAACAAAGTCAGAAGGTGCCAACTCCGTTTGAAACTGGCAGATGTGTGAAGCCAAACAAAAGCTTGTTGTGTACTTTTAAGTCCACCTCTGAGAGTACTCACTTTATGATTGTCAGTACAGAGACAATAAGATGATGACGCATGTCTGGGTAGTGTCTTCCTGTTTCAATCTGAATCAAGATCTGAATCACACTTAAAAAAGGGGAAGTATGACCGTGAACAAATGAAGACCAAATGTCAAGTGAGGAAACAACGAAGAAATAGGTAGTGAAGCGCTCCTAGATCTCTTCTTCAACTGCCTGAATGTAGTGATAATTCAACCTTTACATTCAACAATCATTCCTCGAGAAATTGCCCAAATGTAGAGAAAGAAAACAATGGCCAGGAGACCCCCACCAAAGTCAAAGGTTGCTTTGGCCTGGATTAGACAATACCAGCTGGTCTTCAGGCTGGAATAGGCCCGAAAGACGGATATAGTAAGTCAACAGATGGTGACTGGACTCAAAAGGTGAAGCAAAATAACAGGTGCTCACATGTCATTTGTCACCAAGGAATCTCTTTAATCCCGAGTTGGAAATAAAAATCCACCCATAAATCAATCAAACCATGGCAAGTGGATGCTCATGGATGTGTACCTGTTGATACGTCCACTTCCACGGCTGAAAGTCGCTGCTCGTTTGCTCTAAACTGAAGCTGAAACGTGGAAGTCGGTGCAGCAGGTTGACCCACCACGGTGGCGTGTAACCAACCACAGCAGCCATGGGTAACCGACAGTCAACCCAGTTCGGCTTTAGGTAGACGAGGATGCACACTGGGTCCTTCCGGATAAGTCTGCCAGAGGGGGAAAACGCATCAAAAACCAGCTGACGTATAAAAAATATATATATGTCTAACAGACTACAACCCACTCAAAATGGCATCCTCCACAGAGCATCCATGCATTATTTAGCAGCTTGTGATATGTTATTGTTCTCTCACGAATGGGTTAGTAGACTAGTTTCGAGCTAGTGCTTATTAGCATCACCTAGTAAGCCAGTCATCACCAGCGACTAGTTAGCAAGTTTACTTTAGCTTTAGCGAAACGACAACTACAACGTGTTAAGTTATCGTCACAAAATAAATGTTTAAAGTGCTCGTACCCCGTCTCAGTGTCGTCCCAGTTACGTCGGCTAATGTTAGCCGGTTTAGCTGCTGGTAGGTTGAAGACAACAAGTCTCTTTTGTTACTCTCGTCATTGTGCGTCGTGGAGTCGTCGGGAGCTGCCTGTGCGATTCGTCGCTTGCAGTTTTAAATTCCAGCGCGACGGGGTCGCCTCTACAAGCAAGCGACCGGACTAAAGTCTGGCGCAAACGCAGCCGCTCTGGACTACACTCCGCCAGCTGACAAATCGTCAAGAACTCAAATCAACTCACATCCACCTCTCTTCCTCCTCCCCTAATCAATCCAAAATGATGCATTAGCGCCACCAACAGGTAATCTATCGTATTGCGGGATGAAGATACATTCACGGACTGTCGGAGAAATGGCAATTTTGCCCAAAATGTGCTGATGACAATTTCAGATCAATTTCTTTGATCTCGGCCCAAAAGCAACACATTACGTCGAATCCGCATTGTTGTTATTGTTTTTTTGTTGTTGCTGTATTTATTAACATACTTGAATGCTACAAAATTAAACTGTAAAATACAAACACAACGGACTGTCAAAGAGCTGAAATGTTTTTTTGTGTTTTGTTGAACTGTTGTGGGAGCAGCAACATTTGGCAATAAAGTTTATCCAATCCAATCCAATCCAAAAGACTATTAATTGTCAATGTTTGATGTCACGTGTTGTGTTGTATTATTTTCAGTTAAATGCTCTGTAAAGCGCCTTGTTGCGGCGACAGCTGTCGTGGAAGCGCTAGATAAATAAATGTATTATATTGTATTTTGACGACATTTGGATTTCAGCACGCCACTGGAGAACATGCATTTCCGCACGGGGGTTGGAGTCGAAATTGTCACCTGAACATCAGAACTGCGAGGCAGATGAACAAACAACTAGGACATTGTGCTGCCCTCGACTAAAATGGGTACAGCAAAATTTAGGATTAAAATTACGTGACTCGTATGTCAGTTTTGATCTCTTTCTAAGTGAGTGGAACATCAATGGTTTCTTTTTGGGAAATTCTGTAAATGATCCTGACAAATGGAACAGTTGCACTTTGCTCAGTCAAATTATAATAGAATAAAACACCAAACAAATGTAGTTACTATAGCTGTGACATTATATCAAGAGCCCGGGAGAGGCAGACCACACGCCACTGGAAGTTACGAGGAAATTTAGCTGTCTGCGACCCAAACGAAATGGGTTAGTGGCTGACTAGTTCAGAATGTTATAAGCCATAATTTGGTATCCTTTTACTGCATAAAAAGACTAGTCTGCAGGTGTAAACGCTCTTGTTAATTGGGTTCAAACATAATGATGTGGAATCCTTTTTCACGTCAGTGTGCCATGAGATATCATCCAGCGTGTCGCAGGAAATTATCCACTTTCACATGAAATGAAATAACATTGTTTTATTTCCTTCAAACAATGTACCTTGCTTCATCAATCTACACTAGACGTAGTTGACAGGCAGAACAATTAAATGTTTCTCCACTAGATGACAGAAGATTCAATAAATCTCAGTATCCACCTGTTGCCATTCATGCAACAGAAATACTGTGACATATAACCAACCTTTGTGTTTACCTAAACAGGCCTAGATTTGGGAGAAAATTCAGACGAGATCAGCACTATTTCACTATACAGTAGAAACGTTTTGTGACATTGTTAACCCAGGCCGCCCCATGATTATCCTAATTCTGTAGTATAATTCAATGTCTTTTTAAACTTACTGTTACAAAATCAATCATACTGTGCTTGATAAAAGTTGTGTTTTTAAAATATAAAATTTTATAGTGGGCAGTCCAGTGGTTAGCACGTCGGCTTCACAGTGCAGAGGTACCGGGTTCGATTCCAGCTCCGGCCTCCCTGTGTGGAGTTTGCATGTTCTCCCCGGGCCTGCGTGGGTTTTCTCCGGGTGCTCCGGTTTCCTCCCACATTCCAAAAACATGCATGTCAGGCTGATTGGACGCTCTAAATTGTCCCTAGGTGTGAGTGTGGGCGTGGATGGTTGTTCGTCTCTGTGTGCCCTGCGATTGGCTGGCAACTGATTCAGGGTGTCCCCCGCCTACTGCCCGGAGATGGCTGGGATAGGCTCCAGCACCCCCCGCGACCCTAGTGAGGATCAAGCGGTTCGGAAAATGGATGGATGGATGGATTCCAAAAACATGCATGACAGGCTGACTGAACACAACAAATTGTCCCTAAGTGTGAGTGTGAGTGCGGATGGTTGTTCGTCTCTGTGTGCCCTGCGATTGGCTGGCAACTGGTTCTGGGTGTCCCCTGCCCACTGCCCGAAGATATACAGAAGACAGAAATCCGCCATTGATAAGTATGAAAGCTATTTGCAAACCCGCTTCATGTGGAATAAATACGATTGGATGCATTAGCTACAAACGCTTTCACAAAGACCATTTTGAAACATCACAAAACGTTTGTCGTTCCAGCTGACAGCCTTACACTTTATTGTGGTCGTCGTATGGACTTTACACCAGAAGCAGCCTACTACAACTTTAAGAAATAAATGACTTTTTTTCGCTTCTGCAGGAAATCACATGGAGGTGCTCTTGCGCTCACATGACAGTCCGAGCCATGGCTGAAGAGATCAATGAAGGTACGCTATGTACATTTCGTACTCAAGTCGTTCTCTTTTTGCGCTCTTTTGCAACTTCGAAACTATTTTTTACTTTTGCAGCGTGTGTAGAACTGGCGAAGCTAAAGTTAGTTGCAACGATTGCGTTGGGCGTGGAGTCACTCGGTTGAAGTAACGACAAGAAGTCGGTGTTTTGAACTTGTATTTTTGTTCCACCTGCATGTTGCTGACAAAAAAAAAAAAGAGTAAACCGATGAAGTTTTGATGTCGTTTCGTTAAAAAGTGATGTTAATTCGGTGCGCTGTTGCAGCCAAATGATTGTAATAATTCCATTGCACAAATTGATGTGTAAGGCTATTTTACATAAAATG
Organism: Hippocampus guttulatus; assembly: GCF_054856545.1. Lineage (NCBI taxonomy): Eukaryota > Metazoa > Chordata > Actinopteri > Syngnathiformes > Syngnathidae > Hippocampus > Hippocampus guttulatus. Next base: position 8,611,682 of record NC_141276.1, read on the forward strand.
CAATTGCAGAGGGAAAGCTAACTGTTCACTTTATGCCAGGATTTAAGTGAAAATAAAAGTGAAATTATGCGAGGTGAGCCGCCATGAACGAGTTGATCATAAACGAAGTCACAATTGTCACATGCTGAGGTCGAAGTCATAATATGATTTCTGATGATGGGGCAGAACACGACGATGGAATGGTTACCACGTCCACCTCCTGGGTTCAAATCTGGGCTCTGGCCTTCCTGTTTGTAATTTGCATGTCCTCGTTCTTGCATGAGCTTCCTCCCACATTCCAAATTTTCATTGAAGACAAAATTGTCCGTAGGTGTACTGTGATTGTGGGTTTGAATTTCAACAGGGTAGGCTCCAACTCACCTGCCACCCAAAGAGGACATGCAGTCTAAACCACAGATGGTTTGAAGGGCAGATTGTAAATTTTTGTTCACTTTGTTTAAAATCTAACCATCGTCTTTTCCTTTGCAGGCTCAGTTCCTTCTTATTACAGGGAGGTGTACGAGGCCGTCTGCTGCCCAAACGATGAGCGAGTTCTAGGTGAAGTGTTTCAAAGGTTACTCGAAAGCACGAAATTGTCCAAGGCAATTCAAACCCAGGTGAGGTGCTATACAATGTCGTTATTATATGCAGCAAGCACTTTGGGTTAAATGTTTTGTGGCTTTTTATTACGGCTCCTCTTCCCATCCCATCAGTCCACACAACTCTCTAAAGCTCCTCTTTGTACTATTTGTTAGATTCTGGCCTTCTTATTCTTCTTGCTAATGAGTGGTTTGCATCCTGTAATTTCGTGTGTTGTACCCATGTTCAACTTCATGACCTACCTTCAGGTCCACTGAACCTTGTTGCCGTTGTCATGAGAGTTGTTTTCGGGTTGTCCTTTACATCGCTCATACTATTTCTGTAATCAAATGCTGCTATTTCCTTGGTCTACCTTAGGGGTGTCCAAATTAGATGTTTCCCATTCAAATTCAGGGCAAATGGCTGTCAGAACACAGCAAAATTGCCAATACCAATGCAGGGGAAAATGTGTCACGGTCTGATAAAAACCAAGGTTGAACTTTATGGCCATGATTCCAAAAGGTTAAGTACAGTGGGACTGTTCTTCTTTAGAAATTGGTGCCTTAGACTGGTGGAGGGGATTATAAATGACAGGAAATGGCAGTCAGTGTGCACACATGTTTCAGGGCTTCTGCCAGAAGAAGAAAAAAAAAGTCAGGGAAAGCCTCCTAGAACATCTGAAATTCATTTGAGGTTCATCAGGCGCACTTGTATGGTCCCGTGGTTGACTCCCATTCAATGAGTATGAATGTGATTGGTTAATTCTGAACACAGCAACATTACAGTTACAAGAGGGTGTGCACACCTTTGCAATCACATTATAACTCGTGGGACGGTGACGTGTTTGTCGCTGACCCTCTTTGTTTGGTCCCACTCTCAGATCGCCCAACACGTTGACGCGGGCGCCGATGGATCCCTGAGCAAGCTGTCGCTCTACAAAGCGCTCGCTTTAATCGCTGCCGCCCAGCAAGGAAAGCAGCCGGGTCCCAAAGTCCTGGAGAACTACATAAAAGGTAGATAAAGATGTGAAAAGTGAATGTCTTGCTGAATGAGTAGTTTAGTCACTCTTATGGTTGTTAAAGGTTCATTTGACCCATCCCCTGTAAGGTTCTTGGTGGCTCATTTTGCGACCACACACAGTGCGGTGGAAAAAGGGAATTACACCCCTGTTTAAGTACTAGTTTGTGTGTGTGTGTGTGTGCGTGTGCGTGTGTGTGTGTGTGTGTGTGTGTGCGTGTGTTTGTGTGTGTGTGCGTGTGTGTGTGTTTATGGAGGGGATGGGGGAATCAAAAAGGGCATTGAAACTATCGTTACGCCTGAGATTCAGAGCATTCAGAGCATCTATCTATAGCTGTGGTTTGGCAAACTTACTCCAATTAGCCTAGATCACGAAAAAAAAAATCCTTTGCTCTCCAAGTATCACCATCATGACCAACATTAAAACTATATCAGCAGAGCAGGCCTGCTAAGCAAAAACAAAGGAAGTTGTATTCAACTACCAGTCATGTTTTTAAACACTTTTCCATCTAATAACATACGTTGTTTCAGAACTTTTGACTGCAACTTTTGACTGCGAGTGTATATTTCATTATTGTAATCCACTGTAACATTGCGCACATCTCGAACATTAACACCGTGCTTAAATATATAGTGGAAAAAAAACCCAACATACATAAAAACAACATTGTACTGTTTTTCACACAAGTTAAATAAAAATTGGACCTCAAAAGTTTAAAAAACAAGCAGTTCTTGAAGATTAAACGCAAAGACACTGCAAGAAAAAGATAAATACAACTGAACTGTACTTAGGCAATGATTCATTTATATGCTAGTAGAGGTTAAATGATTAACTCTGTGTGTGTGTGTGAGAGTGTGTTTTTCTCGATACGTTATTTAAAGGTGAAATCAAGTAAATCTTCACATGCTCATGCCGCACAACTCATTTAAACACGGTGTAATGAATAACATTGCATTTTTGGAATATGAATTAAGGGTAAAAATCTACCCAGGTATTTGTATTTATTTATTTATTTTAAATCCGTCTCTTTGGTTGGCCATTTTGTCGCTTGCTGTTGACTGAAATCCCAGTTGATCAGGTCTCACATAACAACCAATCACGGCTTGACTTACAGATGTCACATGACCAAACACAGAAAACAGGTGAGCCGTGATTGGTCGTTACCTGAATAAACTCGGAGGCACTCTGAGGTCATTTTCAGTTGACAGCAAGTGGCAAAATGGCCACCCCCTTGTGATGGATAAAAACAAGTGGATTTTTATGCTTAATTAGTATTCCACGAACACAATCTTAATCAGATTTGACTTGATTTCTCCTTTAAAATAGTGCAAGTTTCAATACACACGCACACACACACACAAACACACACACACACAGACTGTCGGTAGCCATTTGCCTGGGTTGCGTCAAGTCTTTTGTGGTATTATTTAAGACCCTCTCTGCTAGTTCAGGTGTGGTCTATATCATGGCCAACTGCCTGAAACTTCCTCCGTGTGCAAGAACAAGTTTTCAGATTTTTTTTTTTTTGCAGGAGATTAGATTCAATTCTTAGCCATATCAGAATGCATGGTGATGTGGTGAATGAAAGATCAGTCCCCCCCCCCGCACGTATTCTGTCCAATCTATGAGATAGCGGCATTCCTTACATGCGAGGCATTGCTTCACTATAGCTGAGTAGTAGCGTAGTTTGTAGCCGCGTTCGTGTAAATATTAGAAGTTGAAGGGGGTGCGGCTTTGTGCGTTCCAGAGTTTCCAAAGCCTCAGCTGGGGGAGCCAAGTGAGTTGCGCGCGCTGAGGATGCAGGAAGCTGAGCAGGACGTGCTGACGCTGTCCCTAAACCTGGACAGGCTGCTGAACCGAGATGCGGTCAAGGTGGAGCTCATACCGGAGAAGAAAGGCCTGTTCCTCAAGCATGTGGAGTACCAGGTCACCACCCTGGTAAGGAAGCGATTGAACCGTCGGAAATGAATAGCTTTAGCTTTTTGACTAGTTACATCTTTGTTCGAGTGTTTTTTTAAAAAATGTAAATCCACACGTGTGCCAAAGTTACATTTTAAAAAGACAGAAAATGAAATGAAGGATATAATGTATAATACATAACGTTTACATCACTATGGCATCACTGCTACTGTCCAGCAGTGGACCCCAACTTTTTTGTGTCACGAACCAGTTGAGACAAGTATGCGCTATTCCTTTTTTTTTTTTCACGACTTTTGAATTTCCAATTTTCAAACACTGGTACTGACAACAAAAATAATTATAGAGTAATTAAACATTTCATTCAGTAGTTTTTTTCATTCATTTCAAACAGTGCTATTCTACTGTACAACAAATGTAGAATAAAATAAAATAATACAATGAGCAATAAAGAAATGGACCAATCAGGAATAATTTTTACGTGATGATCTTACATACGGCGTTAGGATCATTCCTACCGATCAAAAGATGACACGATCGATTGCTGCTTTCACCCAGTTCCTGCCGGGTAGTTATTAGCGACTAAACTGCTAATGTTGACGTGGGCAGGCTGTGCAAACATTTTCCTGCTTTTCACATGATCGCTTGGGTACCACTTGTTCAAATAACAGCTTTCTTGAATTGCCTGTTTTTTGACGACATATCATGCACAACAGCTTCCTCCTCCACGTCGCTCTGGCGATACCGCTAAGGGGGGAACTTCTCTTGTCAAATAGCTTCATCTTCAGAAGTCATGGCTGCCCGTCAGTTACGCGTTTGTTTAGCTGTCCAATTTGTTAAAATTACTTTCTCTTTGCTGATTCTTCTTTCATTTCGTGGCAGATTCTGTTTATTCCAACTTGCGAAGCTATTTTAGAAGGGCGACTCAGATTGGCTAGATTCCCGCACATCTTTCCGCCACATCCGATGGAGTAAATTTGCTCACAGTCTTTGTGTGACCCGGTACCGGTCCGCGGACCGGTCATTGGGGACCACTGCTACACAGCATTCACTATCCGAATGACACTGTCGGTCTGCTCGTCAGCAAATGAATAAATAAGACAAACAGCGACTTCGACGTCACGACTTGGCTCAGTTCGTGCACCCTTCTGAATATTTAGTTCTTGACTTTTGCACGATACTGCCATTAGGCTCTTAAAATGCACTGAAATGAAACTGACTGCAAACAACCACTGCATCCAATCTCTGAGTTTTTTTTTGTCTTACCCTCCAGCGTTACAAAATGTCCGTTTATCGACGCTACAGCGACTTCGACGTCTTCCACGAGATCCTGCTTCAGCGATTCGCCTACAGAGTTGTGCCTTCGCTTCCGCCCAAAAGAATGTTGAAAGGAGGTACAGTGTGTCAACTCTCCACATTCTCCACTCCAACAAAACAGGATGTCCATCTTGACAGTTTGATTGCGATGTAACCCATTTCCTTTTCATATCCTTAACTGATTGGGCCACACCGCCCAGCAAAGCACTTAACTCATTCAGTACAAGCCAATTCTGGACCATGTCTGAAAAGACGTTTAAAAACGTCTTTGGGAGTGAATGAGTTAATAGTACTTGCTGAGACCTGTAATGCAACAAAGGCTTTTTGCCACAGTCCTGACGTCGGTTTCCGAGCGGGATTTCATCGAGGCGAGGAGGCGCGCGCTGGGCAGATTCCTCAACTTGGTGGCGCGGCACCCTTTCTTCTCAGAGGATGAGCTGGTCAAGACCTTCTTCACCTTCAGCGGCTCTGTATGCCTTTTCCTTTGTCCAAACTTTGCTGGCTCTGCAAACCGAGGAGTGATATCCCCATGGCAACTTCCAGTCATTCATTGTCCCTTACCACCCCCCTCCCACCCCGCCCGCTCCATTTTCAACACACTTCACAAACAGGATGTCCAGATACGGCTGCGTGATGCTTACAAGAAAACAGGCGACGAGTTCATGACAAACAAAAATGCGACTCTGGCAAAGGTTTGTGAATTCATCGAAAGACCTGGCGGCTTCCCGTCAAAAGCTCATGGGATATTTGGCGCGTTTCCCCAGGAATACCTCCCCGCCGACATCCAGGCACAGTTCTCGGTGAGCAGAGAGCTGATAAAGAACATCCACAACAACTTCTGCAAGCTGCGCGAGCGAGCCGAGAGGATCGCCGAGCGTTCCAAGGGGAACGCCAGTGACCTCCTCATGTTTGGCAGGGAGCTCAGGTATTTTTTGTTATTGCACGAGCGTAATTCCATTGGTCTGGAAAATTATTTTCTTATTCCGTATTTTCCGGACTATAAGTCGCAGTTTTTTTTTCGTAGTTTGGCTGGGGGTGCGATTTATACTCTGGAGCGATTTATGGGTGAAATTGTTAACAGATTGTTTTATCATTTCACATGTTATTTTCACATTAAACCACAAGAGGCCGCTCTAGACCAGTGTTGATAAAACCGCGATGAGTCTGACGTAAGCGACGTAGAAGAGGAAGCGCTGCCATCTTCTACCTCTGGAATTGGTGGACTTGCTATAAAGTGACACAGAGGATGAAGATTGCATTGGATTTAGTGATTTGGGGTGACATTGATGGTTTGGTGAACTTGTTAGCATGTTCTTTCTGCGATAGTTATCTGAATAACTCTTAATATGTTACTTGAACATACCAGGCACGTTCTCAATTCATTGTTTACGCGTCACCTAACGTTCGCATATCATACACTTATTCAGCCTGGTGTTTTCTATTTTATTTTTATTTTAAATTGCCTTTCAAGATGCTGTATGTTTTTGGTGTTGGATTTTATCAAATACATTTCCCCCAAAAATGCGATTTATACTCCAGTGCGACTCATATATGTTTTTTCCTTCTTAATTATGCATTTTTTGGCTGGTGCGATTTATAATCCGGTGCGACGTATAATCCGAAAAATACGGTATATGAAGTCATTTTTTGTCATCTTTTTATCCACAGCACGCTGAGCTCCGACACGTCGTCCCTTCCGTCGCTGGCCTCGTCACAGAGTACATGGAGCCGTCTGTGTCAGTCTCTCAAAAGTCTATCGGTGGAATTTGCCGTGCTCTCGGATAAAGCGGCTCAGCAGGTAACAAGGCGCATTCTCCCAATCCCAACGTGGCAACAGGAAGTAAACATCGCTTTGCTTCCATGTCCTCAGGGCAGGCGGGAAGAGGATGACGTCGTGGAAAGGCTGAATCTTTTCCTGGATTTGCTGCAGTCGTACAGAGTTGAGTGCCTCTTGGCGTTTGCCGATTAGGTTTCTCAAAGGTGTAAAAAAAAAAAAAAAGAGACGTAATCATCACTCGTCCACTCCAGGACTTGTGCGAGCGCCACGAGAAGGGCGTGCTCCACGAGCATCAGCGGGCGCTTTACAAGTACAGCGTGATGAAGAGGCAGATGATGAGCACCACCGTGCAGCCCAAAGAGCACGCATCCATGGAGCAGCTCGAATCACGGATTGTTCAGGTTAGACTCGTACGTCCTATCCGCTGAGAAACGAAAGGAAATGTTGATAAAGGGTGCTCATGTTTTTTTTCTGTTCTTGTCCTTTGATTCTATTTCTAGCAAGAGACTGCCATACAGATCATGGAGTTGCGGAATTACTTTTCTCTGTTCTGCCTCCACCAAGAGACGCAGCTCATCTTCACCTACTTGCCAATCACCTCCCACATCCTGGGAGCCTTTGTCAACTCCCAGGTGCAAGGACACCGAGAGGTAACGCTGTGCTTTCTATTTAGAATACTTCCCCTTATGCGGCCATCGCCTGCATATTTGTTGGTCTCTATTCACAAATTCACATCTTATTCTTCGGAAGCTATGGCCAGATATTTGTTTTTTGGGGGGGAGGGGCGTGCAGGGAGGCATCACGTTGTTGTATTATTTTTGTGTGCTTTCTGAAACACCCCAAAATGCCACAAGATAGCGCCAAAGCCCCGTCTGTACAGAAAAGGAATAGCGTAAGTCATAGGTGTTAAAGTCAGGTCCTGGAGGGCCGCTGTCCTGCATGTTTTCCAAGTCTCCCTGTTGCAACACACCTGATTCAAATGAACAAGTTCAATGTCAGGCTTGCGCAGAGGTTGCTGATGATCTGATCATTTGAATCAGCTGTGTTGCAACAGGGAGACTTGGGAAAACATGCAGGACCGTGGCCCTCCAGGACCTGAGTTTGACACCTATGCCTTACACAAATGTCCAATTACAAATGTTACTTTTATCATTCACAAATATGCATTGCAACTGATCCCACTGATTGTACAAAGGCACAAAACTTTAACAAGTAATTGGTATTGAAAAATATTGTCATGCGTTTTAAAATTAAACGAGATTTATACAGAAAGGAATTTTAAAAACATTTACACATGATAGCATCTGCTGTGTTGGGTCTGCCAGTCTAGACTGAAACTGCTGTTGTCTTCTGCTCTGATCAAAACAATGTGTCCCCTAGCGGATACTCCATGAATTGCACCTTATTAAAAATATTAATTCCATGTCTTTTTTATGCATTTTTTTCACTGTTAAATGATCCTGATTGAACCTCTTTGGGGGCCAGTTCCGACCAGCGGGCCGTATGTTTGACACCTTTGCTCTAAGTAGTCGGTGATGTTGAAGGGATGTATCTCAATTGAGAGATGAGATTTTTGTGATTGGGAGTTGATTAGTTTAGCCTCGAGGCAATAGGTGAGTTTTTCAGCGAATAACAGAGGACAGAGGATAGTGGAACCCCCCCCCCCCCCCCCCACAAGTAACGGAGGTGTTCTCCGTAAAACGTTTAACTTAACCATAATATGAAACATTTTGTTCATATCCTGCTATGAGTGTCAGGAAGGTCTTAAATGATGAGTCCAAATACTTTATTTTTTCCGCCCCTCTACAATCGATTTTTTGTTTGTTTCTATTTTTCTATTATAAGCATCATACCAAATGATGGAAAAATAAGATGTTACTCTCTTTCCAGATGGGCGCGGTGTGGAATGAACTCCAGCCCAAGCTCAGCTGCCTCTTCGTTGAGAACAACGGCTTGAAACCTTCCCTCGAGTAAATGGGTTTGTGACGCAAGAGGGAAACTGGGCGGGGATTAAAAGAGAAAGAAAAAAGCTTTCAATTGCACAACGCACATTTCACTACAAGTGGTTTTTCCTACCACTCTCCGTTTGGGTTTATTAGGTTTGGCCTTTTGATATTTTGGCTGTCGGCTAATGCTCCCAACGTCCAAATCAAACTTTTACTGGCAACTCGGAAGGAAATTCTCCAGGCTGTCGGGGACCAGGTAGCACAGTGGACATTCCTGCCCTTTATATTCTTAAGTTATTGCATAACAAGTGGAGGGAATAAAATTGAGTATTTTACTTTATTTAAATCCTGGGAACTGTTTATTTTTGCTCCCAGAATTCTGATATTTGATACAGATGATACACATCTTTATCTGTTTGCTTCCCATTTTGCCACCTTGTTTTATGCAGTTTGCTCATCGTTGACGTGACAACTCCCACGTGCTTTGGTTGATAAGCTAATTCAAGGGGCCGACGCTCCAAAATGCACAATACCGTTTCAACGCGAGCCTAGCTTTGGAATGACACTACACTTCTCACTCCAAATGTGCAATATGTGAAGTAAGAATCCGACCAACCAGGTGACGAGTTTCAAAGCTCTTTTGGAACACTTTTATTCTTAAAAAAAAACAAAAAGACACATCCTGGAAAAAAAAAGAACACGTGGTCTGATTTGCACAGCTTCCAAACAATACTGCACAAACATTCATTTTGGTGCCATTTTATAGGAAATTAACTCAGAGATGCCTGATGAATCTGTTGATATTTTGCTCCACTGAGGAATAAAGAATGAAAATGCCTGTTTTGTGTTTTTTAATTGTATAACCAACAAAAAACATTTTTTTTGCACTTAAAAGCAGAGCCAACATTCCTAACCAACAATTAAGTGACTTTTGCAATTAAACAACGCTCTTGCTTTACAGATGCGATTGCACTTAGGCTGCTCACAACCGTTAGTAGGCAGATTTTCATGCTAGCTTGTGATGAGGTGTAAGGATTGGCATTTTGTACATTTTATGATCTGATTGTTCTGAACTCCCCATGTCAGTTTTGGGCTGAGAATCCACAAGTGACACACAAAAAGGTTTGGTGTTTGTTACCTGTGGATGTCACAAGATGGCAGAAAGCCACATTGTTTTTCTATAAGACAAAGCTATGCCGCTTTTTTCGATTAGACAAAGCTTTGGTTTGATGAAAAGAAGTTTCTCATTTCAACTTCGGCACCAAGTCGCCAGACTCATTTCATATGAGATGCAGCTTTGGCCTAAGTCCTCTTCAGCAGTCACATGAAATTTCTTGCGTAACAGCAATGGCAATTTCTAGCACAGGATATTTTTCACATCAGTACTTTGGAGTGTTGGCTGAACAGCAGGCACTGAGGAATGCGACATCTCCCACGCAGCTTCCGATCATCTCACAGCTCCTCCACCTCATCCAGCTTGTAGCTCAGAATGACGTCGTGGCCCTGGAACTGAAAGTAGCCTGCAAATTTCCTCTTCTGCAGCAGCAGCGGGAACCACAGCTTGTCATCGGGCCACATTTGGTCAAAAGGGATTTTGTCACGGTCGAACCACTGAGGTCTCATTTCTACAGCATGGGGAAAGTGAAAGTTTGCAACGTGTTCTCAATTAAAAGCTTCATAAAACTGGTGCTGTGGAAACTTACCTTCCGTTTCCGTTGCCTCTCCATTGTACGAGTCGGCCCTAAAAATATGGACGTCGAGCAGCTGCGCATCACTGACCATTTCAAATTGGATGTTTCCAACCTTTTCGAGTGTGTCCACTGTGAGGCCACTTTCTTCAAGGAGTTCCCTTACCCAAAAGGAAAAACAAATTGAAATTAATGGACACTTACACACAGAATGTGTTCCAATGTTATCGTGAAATCACTCTGGTGAGTACTCAAAAGAGTGAAAATTCATACTGGTATAGGTCTGAAAAATCGAACATCCCTAGTTATTATACAGTTATATGGTCATCATGGCCCCCTGACGGAAACAATGTTGACATGGTGACCTGTGACCAAAGCAAGTTTGACACACTCATAAAACGTTTTGAGTTTGTCAAATCATTTTAATACAATAATAAACATAAATGGCGGCATGGCGGTCAACTGATGAGCACGCCGGCCGCGCAGTGCACAGCTTCAGCGTTCCTGTGTGGAGTTTGCATGATCTCCCTGTGCCTGCGTGGGTTTTCTCCAGGTACTCAGGTTTCCTCCCACATTCCCAAAACATAAATGGCAGGTTGACTGGGAACTCCAAATTCTCCCTAGGTGTGATTGTGAACGCATATGGTTGTTCGTCTATCTGTGCCCTCCGATTGCAACCCTTGTGAGGATAAGCAGATTTGAAAATAGATGGATAGATTGATGGATAATAAACATACATATTACTATTGAGAACAATGTTTTTTCATTATATGAACCAAAGGCACGCTACCATATACACAAATTATTTTTAAGCATGTGGTATTTACTGTGATGACAGTCTACTGCTAAGACGAGATGCATGAAACAAAAGTTTATAGAACTGTATACTGTATACCAACAATATCATCTCCTTGTAAAATATGAACGGACCTTCTTGCTCCTTCCTCAACGGTTTCTCCACTTTGGACTTTGCCCCCGAAACCATTCCATTTCCCAGCCCCGAATCCTCGCTTCTTCATGCCCAGTAGAACCCTACCAGGCTCGACCACCAGAACCAGAGTTAGGAGCTTGGAAGTCAGCATCCCACGTGTCTCAATAGTGGACTCGACTGCAATTACGTCGACCGATAGGATACGTCAAAGTTGCGCCCCATTTCTTTCTGCTCAATAAATGAATCCCCGTTTTCAATGTATCCCTCCGTAATACAATCGACTAGAAACAAACGTGACAGGTTCCTACACTAAAACAACTAGGAACTTCAGTCCTGACACACGTCGAAGACGAACCACCAATTATATATTGTGTTGCTGGAAAAAAACAAACGCCCGTGAAGGAGGCGAATTGTCTAGTTCAATCAAACTAAAACGAATAAACGTTGACTACGTAGCATCATTGTATCGTTTTAGGGGACATATATTAGTTGATGCACGCCATTCACGCGGAAGTATCATTTCGACGCATGCGCAGTTTAACCGAGTTCCTGTTACTCCCCCTGGTCGCTTTTGCCCTCCAATTTTGATTCTAAAACATGTTTTGTCTTCTACACCGGAGATTTTTGCATTCGTCGTGTCGCCTCCAGAAGAAGAAAAGCAACGCGGAGCACAGGTGGCTTGCGCGGCAGACGAACGACCCTTACGTCAAAGCGTCTCACGCTCTAAACTTCCGCTGCCGGAGCGCCTTCAAGTTGCTGGAAATCGACGACAAGTTCCGTCTCTTGCAACCGGGAAGCTGCGTGGTGGATTGCGGGGCGGCGCCCGGAGCCTGGAGCCAGGTGGCTGTGCACCGAGTCAACTCAGCGGGGACCGGTGAGTGCATTTTTTGGGATTAGTAATTAAATGAAGCGTTGTTTGGCTAGCCAAGAAATAACTTTACTTGTCCTGCTTAGAAACTGTACATCAGAGCAGTTCGGTGATTGAGTAAGGAGAAAAGAAAGGTCCGGAAAAGTGTAATACAAAAATAACAAAATCATTCCACAGAAACAATAACTGAAAAAGGCTTGGAAAAACATTTCAAATGAAGACTCCAACAGTCTGGTGAAGTCTTGGTGAAGACACCAAATATTAAATGCTATTCACTTTAAATTCATTCAATAATATCCGTTCCGGTACTTTTGCTCACTTGAAAAGTGGGTGCCTGCAAACAAAAGGTGCTCTTCCCGGAGTTGTTTTACACATCTCGATGTTAATGGCATGAAATAAAAGCTGGAATTCTGAACTTTTGTTTCTTATTCACCTTTCAGTCTGAAACCCAATTGTCTTCATTATACAACAAAATCAAAGGAATTGTCCTTGCCGTCCCAAAAAATTTTGAGGGAACTGTACCATACTTTGAAAATCACTGCTGTACAAGCTGCATTGTAGACAGTTTGACAAGATAACGTGTTACATATTGGCATGTCCATTACTGCTGTGCATGTCTGCATGCATATCCACTTCAAGATAGATAAATTAACATTCGTGTGTTTTAACTGAAGATCCAACATTACCCCGGGGTACAGTCGTCGGCATTGACCTCCTAAACATACCACCTCTGGATGGCGCCCACTTTCTGTCCAACCACAATGTCGCCGACCCCGCCACACATGCCAAGCTGTCTGAGCTCCTGCCCGGCGGCCGGGCTCATGTCCTCCTCAGTGACATGGCGCCCAATGCCAGCGGCTTCCGGGACCTGGACCACGAGAGGCTCATCGGCTTGTGCTCGTCACTGCTTGACCTGGCCGAGACGATTTTGCACTCCGGAAGCTCTCTGCTGTGCAAATACTGGGACGGCGCCCTGACCTGTCATCTCCAGGACAAACTCTGTCTCGTGTTTGGGAGCGTTCGGAGTTTAAAGCCACATGCGAGTCGCACGGACTCTGCAGAGAGGTATTTCCTAGCCAGAAACTACAGGAAAGCAGTCAATTCATAGACTTCATTACCTCGACCAAGGACTATATATTTACTGTTTGGGATGAGCCGTATTTTTTTCCCCCCACGGCTATAACTTCAACTTTAGCACGGATGTTTTGTCTTAAAGAATTCTGATTCAAGTGTGCGTTGTGTTTACAAGGTCATGTCAAACCATGCGTCAGTCTAGATCTGATCTACATTTGAGACAAATAACCATCTTCCAGACCTTCAAAAATTCACCTGAAAATGTTCGGATTTTGGGATATCTCCCTAATCACATGAGCTCAGCACGCCGTTTTATAAAAATGTTTCTGTAAGAATATTTGTTACCAAAATGGACACACTTGGCCTCACTGTAACCGAGGAACCATATGACTTCTTCTGGTTAAAGAGTGGATAATGACCATATTGAAAAAAACGATTAACTAAAAGCAAAATAATGTCTTGTCTGATTTAATATGCAAACAAAGGTGTGATATTTTTGAAATGTTTTTTTCCCCAAGATTTGCTGTAACGTGTCTCCCAACATGAATCAGGATAAAATATTACCCTAGGTACCTTATCAAAATAAATAGTATTGTATATTACTGTGTCTGAAATACAAATAATAAATTTATTATTGACTGAAACGAAAAAAAACGCTGACAGTTTATGAAGTTATTAAAATCAGTCAAAATTAAATGGGTCATGAATTAAACAAATCTTTGGTGAACATTTTTTCCAGTTCCATCCAACGGTGTTGGTGAAGGTCTGAATTTCCTGCATTGTCTGTAAAAATAACTTTTAGTATTTAACGATTGGCCACCCGTTAGAAAAACAGAATACAATCGTAATGAATGAATAAAGAAAACTAAACATCGCCTCCTAATTTTGGGAATGGTTGTATGAATTGCTCTTGAATAAAAGGTAGAAGCAGTTTACTCTTTCCATCGATAGGTGGCACTGTTGAGGTGATGGAGAGGCCACGATGTACGCTGCATCCTTGCAAAGTGCAAACCAAACAGTGTTGCACCACCGGCTTAGTAATATGTAAAGCTTTACAAGAAACATATGCCCCGAGAGCTCCAATGAACCTCCTAGTTGGCCCACAGTGTTTGTCCTACACACTTACTTTGCTGTTTGCCTTACGGGAGGGGAAAAGACATTTTGCGGCACTGCTCATGCTAATAATTAGCACTGGCGGCCATGTGGAAATATCTCACTATGTCATTGAGAGTGACTGATGAGGAAGCCTCACATATTGCATGACTAATGGCGAGGAAGAAGCACAGCGGAGGAGCTTGGCGCACAGAGAGTGTGGCTGCTGTCAGGCAAAGGGGGAATATTAGCAGTCTGGTCCACGCCTTGCCTTGAGACACTGCAATACTACATAGGGGTCATTCTCATGCACTGGCTCTCACACTTTTGCTCGCTTTTCTTTTTGGAGACAATTTTTCCCGACTGGAAACAATGGGAACGATCCATTCGGGTCACACTGTCACTTTGGAACATTTTTATCCATCATCATCAAGTGTAAAAAGATGTGTGTTTGGTTAAGATGAAATGATTCAACGACAGTTGAACGACTTTTTTTTATTTTTTATTTTTTGGCTGGTCCATCTTTGGACCCAGAACAAAATAAAAAAAAAATGAACAACACTGTATACACCCTCAAAACTATGCGGTGAACAATCACCCAATTTTTCTTTCCTGGAGTTTAATAAGCTTTAAATTAAGCAGGCTGTTGTGTTTGTTGTGCCACAAATGTGCGTGACTCTTCCCTATAAAAGGCAAAAGCCACCATTCAGGAGCGGCTTTTCTTGTCCTCTGTGAGGGATTGAATGGAGCTTTGTCAGTGGCAGCATAATGCAGAGTCACAGCATTGTTGCCTGCATGCACATTCGCAATTCTAATGGACTTTTTCCTGTATGTGTCTTTACGCTTCCTTCCCTAAGTACCACAAATAACGTACATGTGCTATCATAATCACGACATTTATGCGCCTTTGTGACACCGCAAAACTGCGTGCATTTCTTTTCTATAGAGCTTGTCCTTAGGAGGATTGTGGGTGAGCTGGAGGGTATCCCAGATGACTTTGGGACTCGTCGCCAGGCAATTTTAGAGCACATATAGACAAACAAGCATTGACACTCATATTTCGAATGATGGAAAATTGAGAATGTTCACTCAACCTACAATGCATAATGTGGTGAAGACCCTTTCGAACTTCCATGACCAGCCAAGGCTAAACTTGGCTCCTCAGATCAAGATCAATGTCTTCAGCAATACTTCCTTAACCACAATTACTACTTTCCTATTAGCTTATTTGTCTTATGGCATCTTAAGGCTTTACAGCTCTGTATGTATGTATGTAATAATTATGGCATCACTTTTATTTGTATTTGCCATTGAGGTGATCAATGCTGATGGGTGTTCTCCTGGAATTCTGCCAATCAACAATAAAAACAATATATAAAAAAGTTCAAAATAATAACATGAATACAATTGAGAAAATGAGAAAAAAAGTAGAAAAATAAAAAATAGTTCAAAAATAAAAATGAAGACAAAAATCAAAATCATACAATCATGAAAAAAAAATCAATTTGTACCCGTGTAGTAGTGTCATAGTGTGTCATTTGTCTTCTTCCTTGTAATTATCCCCTCAGAGACGACTGGATTGCACCATTGCAGTTTATACGGATTAGGTCTTGTGTTTTAGTGGCAAACGTTCTTTGCCAGCCAACGTTCTTTGCCATGTTATTTGACTCATCGCTTTCATTGAAAAGCGTTTGCCCTGCCCTCGATTGATTTTCAAAGGCTCCCACATTTTGTTCGTGTACCACCCTCGCGTTCCGTGAAATGTACAGCGTACTAAACTGCGGTTTTACGAATCACCCGCAGCTTTGCTGTATGTTTTGCCTCCGTGCCGAAGGCTCATGGTAACTCGGACGCCTCAGCACGGGTAGAATACACGCCTCATATTTACGAAGGGTCAATAATATTGACGCGCTGTCTGCAGTTTGCACTGTTGATTAACTCACTTCATTCAGATCTACTCTCAGGGGCTTGTTTCCGCCGCGACTACAATCGATAGCCCTTTCTGTTTGTTAAGCAGTCACGTGACCTCCACTTTCTCACAAGTATCAACATCATCATATGCTCCATTGCCACACTCGAGCTACATGATGGCAAAAATGATGTATCACGTGAAAGGACACAAACTACGTTTACCAAGCGTTCAAAACTTCTACTTTAAGGCAGATGTTAATTAGAGTCTAGTTTCTCTCTATACCAGGGGTGTCAAACTCATTTCACATTGCGGGCCACATATGGCCTCGGTCGATGTCAAGTGGGCCGGACCGTTAAAATTATACCATACTCTGCTAGAAATAACCAAATTAATATGTATTTCCTTTGTTTTGGTCTAAAGAAGCACAAGAACATTGGGAAAATGTTGAAATTTAATGAACATATCTTTTACAAAATATTTAATGAAGAACCTTAGATTTCATGAGACAAATGTGCAATTTACTTTTAGCATTCACAAATGTGCATTGCAACTGATCCCACTGATTGTGCAAAGGCACAAAACTTTAACCAGTAATTGGTATTGAAAAATATAGTCATGCACTTTAAGATTAAACAAGATTTATAAAGAAAGGAATTTTTCAACCATTTACACATGTGCATATAAAATCTAAATTTAATCCCTGCCTACACCTTACAAACTAAGGAGAGTGGTATTAAATGCGTAAAGAAGAAAGTATTCACATGTCCTTGATAGCGTCTACTGTGTTGGGTCAGTCTCAGTGACAGACTGAGACTGCTGTTGTCTTCTTCTCTGATCAAAACAATGTTGTCTTCTACTCTGATCAAAACAGTGTGCCCCTAGCGGATGCTCCCCGAATTACACCTTATTAAAAATATTAATTCTGTGTCTTTTATGCATTTTTTTCATTTTCAAATTATCCTGCGGGCCTGATCGAACCTCCTTGGGGGCCCTATGTTTGAGACCACTGCTCTATACCATATTTCTGGTGCTCTTCTGGAGATGCCCCTTCACACTTAACTGCTTGTTATCGGCGGTGATGTTAGCAGCAGACCAGTATCGTTGTTGCTGTCATCGTGGAACTATTACCTTTATTCATACAGTTTTATTGTTGTGCCCATTGTTTTCGTTCCTCCTGCTCAACCCTTCTGTCCCGTTTTCCCTATCTATCTGCCATCTGTCCCTCTTAACACGTCTCTCCATCTCAAACTTAACTGAGAAACGGTAATCAATTGCCACTTTAGAGCACCCCGTCGTCTGTCCGTAAGCGGATGGGAGACATTTAAGGCACGAGGGGCTTGCGGTCAAACGTGTTTGTATGTGTAGGCATAAGAAAGATGCTCGACAAACTAGCATCCATTTGCAAATAGAACTAAGTGTCTATGGGTGTATTAAACTATTTTCCTTCAGCTTCTGTCTTGTCTTCTCGTTGCTTGTTTCTCATCTTGCACTCCTATCCATGCCACAAAACAAGGACCATTACTTTTAAAAGTGAGACGTGCTATTCCCATGACTTTTATAATGATGCTGTTCATCTCTAGTGAGCGGCCGGGTCTCGCGGCGACACTCGAAGCCGCATTGGCAGTGATTGTCAGTTACAGTTAAGTTGAAAGACGGACGTCTGAGATACAGGACCGACCATCGCTCGGTTCCCCCCCAGCAGTTACCGTCATTTGATTTGGACCCCTGATAATAAACACAGTCCAAAAAATGTGAGTCTGGATGGCTTGGGCGCCGTGGGAATACAAAGAAAAGAAGGATAGAGACAAATTGGGCCGCACATGTCAGTAAAGTCGGATTCGCCGGGCGCTGCAATTGGATTAAACTTTTCAGCGGTCTGACTAGACATTGATGTCCAGGCCTCCAGCGGCGCACCACTGACTATTTGCCGTGGCTGGCCTGAGTGCGGCATTGATCTCACCAACCTCCTGTCGGCAGAGCGCCGACTATTTGCCTCATTTGCATTTCATATTTTATCTAATGCAGGACATACACAAACCTGGCTTCTGTTGAGTATTATTAACAATTACAGCGCAGCCTCGAAAGCTGAAGGCCCACATTCGATGAATGGTTTAGCTTCTTTCTTGGGCTGAACACGTGCAAAGACTAGGACGTCTGGAGTATTCAGTTGTGGAGCTAGAATGTATTTTTCACCTTTTCGGTTTTCCAGATTTATTATTATTATTATTATTTTTTTTTGGGAGGCTAAAACACGCCCAATGTCTCACTTTGGCATCTGTCTGGAATTTTTTTTTTTTTTTGTGAGGCTAAAACGCACCCAATGTCACACTTTGGCATCTGTCTGGAGTCCCTCCGGATTATTTGAACTTGAGTGCTATGGTAGGTTTCATCTGATATCTGGCGGAATTGCTGAAAGCTGTTATCTGACTAGCTATGCCTTACACCCGAAAATGGCCGCTTTAGAGCGCCTCAGTGTCAGCTATGTGTGTTGCACAGTGAACAAGAAGAGGGAATTTTCTTTTTCTTTTAACAGTCCGACTTGACAGCTAGCGTGTCGACCGGGATTTCGGGCAGGCGTGGTCGCTCTAGAGTGCCTCATTGTAAGCTGTGAGTACACCTGAGTCATGCAGAGAAATTGAACATTTTAGTGTTGATTTATTATTATTATTATTTTTTTCATTCACGTGACCCTTAAGAATTTTATAAATTAGGTGCATCGATGTCCAAGGGTTTGGCTGTTTATTTCTGCCCGGTGAGTGGTTGGTGACCACTTTACCATGGCAGCACAATAACTAAACCTTGGAGGGCAAAAC
The DNA here is from genome assembly GCF_054856545.1 of Hippocampus guttulatus. Taxonomy (NCBI): domain Eukaryota; kingdom Metazoa; phylum Chordata; class Actinopteri; order Syngnathiformes; family Syngnathidae; genus Hippocampus; species Hippocampus guttulatus. Next base: position 8,630,593 of record NC_141276.1, read on the forward strand.
AAGCCTCTCCTTTCCGACGCGTGCCCCGCATTGCAGAGCTTTATGAAAAGGAGAGAAATTGTATCGATAAGTTTGTTGTTTTGGACACGTCTGGAGGCCACAGAAGAGCTTTTTTTCCCCTTTTGACGCAGGAGATGAGGCGCTTGCGTTAGTCCAGGCCTCCTTCAAATTATTGTCAAAGTGGCGGAGGTAATTTGCAGTCACACAAGAAACGTTTTATCACGGTGGGAGGAAGCACAGACGGGGCATACAGACCGGTGCAAACAAACTTTATTTATTCTTACGGAAACCGAGTGTCTTGTTTTGCTGCTCTTAAATCTAACATGTATCTATAATGTACAACTGAAAGCTTTAAAGCAAGCCAGATTAAAAATATTTCATTGATCAATTTTGTATAGAAGGTGCATTCCATTCTGCGTCTGTCTCGGTCTTGTGAAAAAATAGCAAAAAAAAAAAAAGTAAGCCCACAAGCAAAAATAAGTGGCTAAGAAATATCTGGCGAACTTCTTTAGAAAGGGGAAATGGCCAAATAATGAGACAGAAGAGTCCATAGCATCAAAGAAAAAAAAAAAACGGGATTTCAGAGACAGTAACAGCACTGCTTTGGTACTGTAGAGACTAAAAGACAAGCCTGTGAATTTTTTTTTTTTTTTGAAAGACAAAAAATTGTGAAAAAGGTCAGAAGCATTTACTGATGGCTTTCAAATCAAATCGCATTTATCTCTAATCTGGCCTCGTTACCCGTCTGCTTTAAAAGCCAGGCCACACCAACAACTGACTGTCAGATTATTAGCCTTGCTCACGACTCTATCTTGACATTTTGACTCATAAAGTATCGTTTCATGTAAGTAGTTCTTGTTGTTATATTTTGGTTTGTATTCTTGCGTATTGGATTTACTTGTCCTTTGAGTTTGTCAAGTGATTTAAGTTGTTCTCGTTCCTTGCCTTTTGCATACGTTTTTGGTTTGGTTTAGCTTTTTCCTGGTTCTTTGCTACCAGCGTACTTTGTCGGTCTTGTGTTCTTTATAAATATTTTTTTGTCAAATCTCTTGTCTGAGCCCACGTTTGTGGAATCTGATTCTGTCCGTACCATTCCTTCCAAACACCTGACAGAATAATCAGACCACATAGATTCTCTAGATACAGACAAGATTAGACATGTGCTGGCCAACCAAGGAGCTGCTCGATGCTGTCGCCCTGTTGGCCCACTGGTTCAAAGTGTTAAATTCTCGTGTCACGCACGTAGGCGGCCAAAGAATAGCCCCGCACCGACCTTACGACTGCACCATTGATTTATTACCTAATGTCCCACTGCCAAGTTCTCGTCTCTACCGAGTCTCCCAAACCGAACGGGAAGCACTCGGAGAGTGCATCTCTAATTCATTAGCTGCCGGTTTAAATCATCCGTCTGAGTCACCTGTAGGAACGAGCTTTTTCTTTATCGAAAAGAAAGATAGATCATTGCGTCTGTGCGTGGATTATCGTGGGCTCAACGACATTAATATTAAAAATAAATATCCTCATCCATTACTCTACTTCGTCTTTGCTCCGCTACAGTCAGCAACCATTTTCATAAAAACTCGATCTCCGCAGTGCTTGCCATTTGGTCCGGATTTGTGAAGGGGATGAGTGGAAAGCACCCTTTAAAACACCATTAGGACATTTTGGAAACTATGTCATACTTTTAAATTAACTAATTAAATTATTTATGTTTTAGGCGGACCAGTAGTCAAGTGGTTAGCGCGTCGATCTCACAGTGCAGAGATTGTGGGTTTGATCCCGGGCTCCGGCCTTCCTGTGTGGAGTTTGCATGTTCTCCCCGTCCCTGCGTGGGTTTTCTCTGGGAACTCCGGTTTCCTCCCACATTCCAAAAACATGCATGGCAGGCTGATTGAACACTCTAAATCACAGGTGTCAAAGTCAAGGCCTTGGGGCCAGATCTGGCCTGCCACATCAATTTCTTTGGCCCGCGAAAGCAAATCAAGCATGTCAAATTCCATGATGCTTGCTAAAGTCTAAACCAAAATTTCAAATTGTCATATGTAATCTACAATAACAGTCATTATTCTTGCCTTCTGATTTTAAAACTAGTTATTCATCAATTTGTTAGGCGCTGTGTATGTAATATGTGGAGTTGATGAAACATTTATATGGTTTCCCAAAATTCATAACGGCCCTCCAAGGCAAACCATAATTACAATTAAGCCCGCGACAAAAACGTGTTTGACACCACTGCTCTAAATTGTCGAGGTGAGTGCGGATGGTTGTTCGTCTCTGTGTGCCCTGCGATTGGCTGGCAACCGGCCACACCTACTGCCCGAAGATGGCTGGAATAGGCTCCAGCACCCCCCCGCGACCCTTCGGTTGGTTCAGAAAATGGATGGATGGATGGATATTTAAATTTAAAAATCCAACCCTGGTGTCTTTCCAATTTTGACCATACATTCTATATGTATCCATTGCGACTGCAGTCCAGATGCTAAGTTCAACCTCATCTGACCTATACCTTGTCAGAAGGCAACAAACGTCACAAAAAAAGCATGCATTAGAACTGGTAACTATATAGAAGGAGACTAGCCAGTTCAAGTCTTGCAGTGTGAACGTAGCCACAAGCAACACACCTTGGGTGTCACGGTCTCCCATTACACCTAGAAGGGACCGTTTTTTTTTTAATTGTAGAGAGTCAAAAACAGAAAGTCATTCGAAAAATAACACTTCAAGTCAGGTGCAGATACCTGGAAATTCTTAAACTTAGGCTTATACAAAGTAGCAAAGTATTCATACTTTGTCACTTCCCGGCACTGCGTCGTAGCAAGACTGAAGTCCATTTGAGCGGTAGGTACTATGTGTGTGGCTAAAGAGGACCTTGCACCTTCTGGTCTTTTCAAATGTTATCCAATTGAAATAAAAAGTTGAGAGCTGAAAAGGAAACGTGACCCCTCACACCCTTGTCCATTCGTGTCGGACAACCGTTGAAATCGATCGTGTAAGCAAAGAGCGCTTGCTCTGGCACGTGTTGGCATCCTCCCTCAGCCCTTTTTGCCCTGAGCATACAATGACAAAAGCAATTTTTGCTTCCCCCAAAACCGCGCAAGTGTGACAAGAAAAATGTTCAATCATCACCAAGCGGGCTGGAGGAGGGAAATACATGATTGCGATACAAGATGGCGCCTGTAACAGTGGCAAGAAGCTCATAAAAAAAAAAAAAAAAAAAGTTGCTCTAGCTGCGACTTGACCTGAGGAGATGGGAAGAGTGGGGCTGAGGAAATAGACTATAATACTAACAATTGACTATATTTTTATTTTATTGAATTAATTATTACAATTACTCCTGCTGAAAGATGAAACCACATTGCACAATAGCTCCACCCACTTATCCTTCCAACAAATGCAAATAGTTGGATCCACAGCTGTTGAACCGCGGTAACCTGCGGTCCACTGTAGCCTAAAAAGAATGTGCCGTAGTAGATAGTAGAAAATGTGTGTCACAGGAAAAGACAGTTCATGCAGTTGATGGCGTAAATGATGAATGCCGTTTAAAAAAGCCGAGCAATGGGATGAGTCATAGTTTCATAATTGTGTCAATTAGTATTTTGCTATCAAAATCCCGTCCATCCTCTGTCTCTTCTTTATTGTTTTAGAGTTTGAGTTGTCACAAAAGCAACAAATATGCCCCACTGCTATGCTTGACATGTTCCTTTTCACAACAGCTGATTTTCTCTGCTTTTTGGTCAGATGCTGATGTTTTAGGTAAAGCCAACCCATGCCCGACTGCTCATTACTAAAGATTGGAAAAAGGGTAGAAAGGAATTATCTTTGTCTGGTGTAAAAAGAAAGCCTTTTCTTTATTCTGATAGTTTTTTATTTAGTCCCAGAACACCGTATTTTATTGAGCTTGAGAGAGCAGTCGAAATGCTTTAAAATTGGTTGGCAATTTGAAAATTTGATTTCAGCATCTGCATGGGGAAATGAATTACTCTGCGGGTAGCAATTAATATTTAAAACTGCTCCTCACACCTTGTGCTGAGCAGACCGAACCTTGACCGTCGCAGAGCGTTCTACTTTTGGGGCTTCTTTTCCATCATGGCTTGTCATCACAAAAAAAAAAAAAAGTCAACGAGAAAGCACAAATCGCTTCACTCTGAGGAGATTTGCCGACGTCTTGTGTGAATTTTATATATTATTTTCCCATAGAAATCTGGTTGAGCTCCAAATCGTTCCACTGTAGGAGCAATCCACTGTGGACTGGTTTTAAAATTCCATTGAGTGTTTCCTACACAGATCCGTAGCTCTCTTCAAAGACTGTTTTGCAAGCTCCCGCGGCAATTACAGCAAACAAGAAACATCTCCGGGCAATCACTGTACACAGAGTGAATTATTTTATGATGCGGACTCCCCCCCTCCACACAGGAGACAAGAACCTGGTTTGATTTTCAGATTGAGAGAAAGCATCACAAGCGCTTGCAGTATGTATGCTCGTGTGCCAAAGCATACTGCTTGTGAGAAATTCAAATTATGTAAATGATTTTAAATGACGCCAATATTTAGTCACGCCATGGTCACTCCCGATCGCTAGTGGACGCGGTTCTCCGCCTCTAGCTGTGTCGTTCCGTCTCTCCTGCCCTTCAACTTTTTCCGCAAAACGTTCTCGACCAACGTTCATTTCATACAATTACAGCCTTTGTTGAATGATGCAACGAGCGGAAACCTAGATGGACGTTTCCCCTTTTGAATTTGACCTTTTCGACGTTTCAAGAGTGGGCCAAATTAAATGATGTATGCAAGGAGAGGACCTGGAGCCACTTAAGCACGTCAACGTCCGAATGTGGATAATGATACGTTTTCCTTGTGACATGGAAGGAAAACGTCAATTAGTCCATAGCTTCGTCATCGTTTGCCTTGTTCGGAGCATGCGATCCTGCCATCCAACAGGCAACCGGACCCGAGAGAAGCGCCCGGTGACAACTTAATTAAGAAAAGCCACGCCGATTAAAAGCAGGCCTTCATTACCGTAAATATTGGCAGACTTTAAACTAATAAATGCTGTGACCACAGCCACGAGGCGTCACGTAGTCACTGATTTCACGCACAGTCGCACATTTGATGGACTATTTCGTTGTGTGAGGGCTCACGGATGGTCGTCAACAGGATGTACTAAAAGACGGCAAATCCTGTGTCATACCTATTCATGAGCGCAAATCCTTGGAGGGACGTGATGTTTCGTTCTAAACACTCAAGATGCGCACAAAGGCCGTTGGAGGTCTTTCTGGCTTTCAAAGGCTACTCCATGACATGAAAGAAAGTATTGTTACTGTTGTTATTCATGAACTTGTCAGCCTTTGGAGATGGATTTGAAGCAAATGGGAATTGTCACCTTTGGCGATGTTGTATTCAGTTGGACCTTCTGCTGTTAAGTGGAGAATAGAAGAGCTTGAGTTTCATCCTCCGCAAAAACAGTGCCAGTCTGTCCTTGCTGAATAAAGCATAAAAAGCACAAAAATTGTCCGTGAAGAACATGAGAAAGACATTCATACATTTGCCCGTTGTGACTTCATTTTCCAGGAATAGCATTTAAAAAAAAAAAAAAATCAGTTTATAGCTTTGTTTTGCCTTTATTGCAGTTGAGTCATAGGAGTGTGTGCGTGCGTGTGCACAAATACTTAAATATCTTTACGCTCATCTCCTACTTCAGAGCTTGAGAGTCGGATAAACGGATTTCAAGTCGACAACATGAACAACAAAAACGCAATTAGCTCCTCTCAGATTGTACGGTCACATCCAAATAAATGTCAGGCTTCTAAAGGAAGCGACACGAGAGCTTTGTGTTCTTTCTTTTCTTTTTTTTTTTTGGGGGGCCTGTGCTCTGTCACATTAACCCTCCTCCCGCAAGCGTGTATCCGAAGGACACCTTTTTCTCAAGATCGAGAGGCGAAAAAGCTTAATTTATTCACTAGCACGAGTCCTTTTTAATGTTTTCCTGGAATACGAAGGACCGATCACCTGTGTGTGTACGTGTGTGCGTGTGTAAAAAAAAATAAATATATAAAATAAATCGCATTTTGCGATAAAACTGCCTGTATGACCTGACAGTAGAATACTATTAAAATAATCTTCATTTGCTTAGCATGGTGCGACGATGGCACCATTTTGGATTTTACAGCTCAAGCGCATCGTTAAAATTGTGTGGCTGCAGCAGGACTTTGACATCAACGGAGCAGCGAAATGTCACAGCAAACAAACAGACGCAACATGTGGCTGTTGCTGTTCATAACCGGCGTGGCATATGTATGTGTGTGCGTGAGTGTGCATAATTACTTGATGCTTGGAGTTGTTCACTGTCAATACCAAGCACTCAATTTTATGTATTTATTTATTTATTTATTTTCCTCATACGTCTTGTATCTCCAGAAAACTTGAGTTGGTCTGATATATGGTTGATGTATCACTGTACCCTATGAAAAAAACCCCAGCTTGTTTCACCTCTGACACCATGAATGAACACGGTTTACTAAAAATATCACTGCATCTTGTTTTTTTTCCCGCTGAGGTGATTACTCGGGCGACGATTGCGTCTCCAGCATCAAATGTGCACGTCATATTTCTGAATGGCATCCCCATGCGAACCTGTAGCTGCCCACCGAAGGATGAATTAACCTGCAGATGCAACATCAACATCTATACTGAGCATGCTGGGCCAAAATAACTGAAAACCCACAGACTGAATAATTACCAAATACTGAAAAGAGAAATTGGTCTCATCTGTTAACATTCGTTTACCTCTCACCTCCATCCACAGGCCACTCATAGCAAACGATCATCTTTACAGGTCACACGTCCATCCATTCCGTCCGATTACATCATTTCACCATATTACTCGTCACTCCCGATCCACGCACCCACAAAACATACATGTAATCACCCGCACACTCCCAACCGAACACACACTCGTTCCTTGGTGGCCCGTAAATGCAAATGCCAACTTAATTAGTTTCACTGCTGATTTAGTTGGAATGATCAGATTAAAAAAAAATAAAAATTCAGGAATAATCTCATTTCCATATGGTTGGCCGTTTTGCATTCATTTGAGGGACTTTCCAATTAGGCCGCAAGGAACGGTTGAGCGAGTCAAATGAATTAGGAGTGCACTGCCACATGGGGTGCGCCACGGTTGGATATGAAAGCCATTTAAGTTGCATTTTAATTGATTGATCTTGGTCGAAAGAACTGTACATCAAAATTGCTGATTGAAAATAACCCAGCCAATGAGTATCCAGCATGCTTCATGCACAACGACTGTCACGTAAGGAGCTATTTTTAGCCAGATCAAGCTAATTGTATCGAATTATGGGCAAGAAGGGGGAATCTTTTCAGATGCTGGTTAAATGTAAAGCAAGAATTGTGAGTCAGGCAGCCTGTAGTTGTATCACTGCATTTACACAAACACACACCCCCAAGACTGCAGGTAAAAAAACCCAAACAAAATAAAAATTGAAGACATGCTACCATTACCTGGTATGAATGTGGGAACCAATTGAGACAGAAGAGAAGTGATAGTGCTGCCAAATGTGCGTGGGCCCAGCTTGACTAAGCTTCGAGCAATTATATTACCATAGAAAGTGTCTCGAACAATTTGACACACTGTAATTTGAAATAGAAATATCTGAGTAAATTATATCCCTGCACGGAAAACCGAATCAAATATGGATTATGTTGAAAAATCTGCGATACCTTTTGTCAAAATGTAATCAGACTGCAGTTGCTTTTATAATATCCCAAATCATCAATATGTGGAACATATTCAAAGGAGAGACGTCACAAATGCGTCGTATCACGTTTTCAACGCGTTGACGACTCAAGAGATTGAACGATAGATTCACTATTTTGAGTTTGTCTCTGCTAAAAGTAGAAATATGATGGTTTGTTGCACACTGTGCTGTCGACAGAGTGTTATCTAGCTTCAAAAACTTACATCAAATTACGATGTAGCCGATGATAGTCAAAAAGATGCCATAATAGCGTACGTATTAGCACAGCTGGAGTTACGCTTGTAATGGCATTGGTGAGATGTTCCTTTCGACGATTCATGTCGTGTATCTTTCTCTGATACAGCATGGCCTTCAAATATTAAAAATCAAGTGGGTGAGAGCCGGGGAGTTGGGAGGGCAGTCCACTGAATCACACGAAACAATATAAGTGAGTGAGACTACTGATAAAAACAATTGACACAAGTGAATGTCATCATAAAAAGGCCTCCCGTCTTGCGAGGACCGGGAAGTTGGCGTCTTCCTTTAAACGAGATGGAAAAATGTCATTTTTGAATCCTTTTCAGCATTACCCAGATCACTCTTGCAAAAGAGATTTGTAAATTGCAATGAGTTTTTAACCTGGTTAAATAAAGGTCGACAAACATTAAGATTTCCATCACCATAAAACGGTCCGATAATTCAATCACACCGTATCCACCCGCATCTTCTTCAGCCTCATCCAGTGAGGATTAACATTTACTTCCAAACATTATCCCAATCCCCAATAAAATCAGCAAAAAAAAAGCCAATTTTGGACGATTTTTTTTTCTGTTATATAGGAAGCACAGTCAAATGTTTGCTCTGTAATTCATATATGCGGTGGTGTTAAGCATTAAAAGACTTAATTTAAAAAAAGTAATTGCCAGAATTATACTCTGACAAATCTTGAAATTGACATTGGGCGCAAAAAAAAATCCGTCACAGTCAGTGGGTAATTATTAGACTATGAAATTATGGCAATTTTTGGGGGAGCGGGCAAGGTCTCTATATATTTTTATTACAGAAAGGCCCCGCCAGAGATGATTTATGTGACTTATTTCTTCAAAATAGATTTTGGGATGCAGTTGCGGAAAATTAGGTGGTAGCCCTGAGTTCGCAAGTACTGCACGGCAGAGACAAAAGAAAATGGACTCTGGTCGAGCTGCCGGAAGGGTCACCTTCATTTCTTTTCAAAAACTTGCAAGACGAGGAGGGAATATTTGATTCTCGTGATACTTTTAATACCTTTTTTTTCCCTCAACTTAGACCTTAACACAGTGCTCCCAGATTACATCTCTATACCCAGCCTTTCCAGTATACTTTGACAGAAAACTGGTGTGAAAACAGTCAACGGGCAGTGGTTCTTCCTGAATGCAATCACGGGCATCAAATGGATTTATTCAGGTCAGCGGCTGGGCGCTCGGCCATGTTGCTTTCGAAGCCGGAGCAAATAATCACAAGCTTTGTGCGTGCAGCAGAGCGTCATGTGATAATAGAACATAATACTTGCAGCTTCAACTCTGATTATAAAGCAGAAAAATAAATGTTATTTTTTTAGTCCACAGCAACTCCAAGTTGGTGTGAAAATGTAAAAAGTTTCAGTGGTGTCTTGAGATACTAGTTTAAGTAGTTTCGTGACAAAGCGCTCAAATCATCGTTCTTCACTGAAATGAATAGAAATGCCATGAATCTGTGCCACCCTCCCCCCAAATGCAACAGAAATGTTTGCAATGTGTTTTTTAAATAATAAATATTGCATTATATAATATCCCCCCCCCCACCCCCCCATTGCTGGTCACTTGAGGGGGCAGCAAAAAACAGACATACGGATATACATTAACCACGAGCTGGGAAAGTGGATGCTACGTAGTCTAGCATCTTTCTTTTGCCTACAGATAACTACATCCTTGAGCTGTGTGTAAATGGATCCGCCAAAACCTTCCATTTGCTGGAATATGCCCCATCAGGTTGCCGCGGGGCTCTAAAGCGGCCATGCTTGCGCAAAGCCCTTATCCGCATGCTGCCTGTCAATGTGTAAAATTTCAATGCGCACAAACAAGATAGCCTCGTTTATTTGTATAAATGCTGAGATGAAAAGTTCTAATGATGAATGGCGCATTGGAGTGTGAAAACAAAACAAACAAAAAAAAACATATGAATCACTGAGTCTCACAAAGTTGCCATTGAGTCCAAATTTGCCTCATCAGTGTGCATCTGCAATAGCTTTGTGGTTCATTAATACCGTCACAACGAAAGGTACACACGTTAAAAATGCATTTCGTGTGGTAACGTAAGGTCTCGGTGTAATATTTTATTTTTTGGGTGAACTAATTAGGAGCCAAAGCTAAATTATACAGCTCGGGAGAGCTAATGATGGCCTTTGCTGCATATTCTGGAACTGAAAAGGGGAGTGGGGTCACCTTGCTTGATGAGCATGACTTCATTTCTTGAATGCTGAGGTTCACAAAGTCACCGACTCTCCGACTTCATTCATTAGCGGAGTCTTGCAAAATTCATCAGGTTATTCCGGCAGACATTTGTCCGATAATAGAATGAAGCTCATCTGCAGCGCCTCAGGCCCACGATAGATCACGTTACGTTTCTTTTTCTTTTTTCCTTCTTGATGGAATTTGGGAAAGAGATGATGAGTGCAGGAGTCTCGGCTCTCATATTGCACACAAAGATTAAAATAAATGCCTTGTACACATGGAGGGCAATGTGAATGTTTAAAAAAAAAAGTGGGCTCCACATTTTATTTTCCCGGTCATGTTCACATAGGCAGTTTTTGCAGCATGATTTCATACTGCGATTCATTTTATGGCGTCACTCCTTCTGCTGTGTCCGCCTCAGCCACCAGGAGAGAGTAAAATGCAGTCATCAGGACACAAATGAAGCCGAATAGAATTTCTACGACTACTCTGAATTTGTGTTTATAGACTTTAAAAATGAAGTGCCATAAATGCTATACAAATTATGTCTCTGGAGTATTCTTCTGGCGTGTTTCTATATCATGGATTTCACTTATTCTGGTGGTGGATGGTCTGGGACGTAACACCTGCGATGGAGGGAGGGTTATTGTACACGTGTAACTGTCTTGATTTGATGTTTAGTTTGACAGTAAACTTCAGATAGGCGTGGCATTAAACTGCTCGACGCCTCTTTTTTGATTATCTATAAGCAGCGGCCACTTGTACGATGTTTGTATCCAAGCCATGATCATTTCCCCTTTAAGTTTTAATGAGAGATCATTTGGGATTAAAAAAAAAAAAATGCAAGTCTGTGGAGATTTCCCATGATCTTTGCAGCCCTGACAAACGGCCCACTCTTTTAATTGATCTGAACCGGACCAAGGAGACGACGGCCAATGAAACAAAGAGTAATTTATAAGGGACGGATGCGGCAAGCGCAGGGACGCCTGAGGGATTTGTTGCCTTAACTGCCGCATAATGAACGAGCTGACTAAAAATGTGCCATCTCGAAACGGCTCGACCCTCTTGATTTGTCCTCTGGCTGAAGCCAAAATTAATGGCACATGTATTCAAATGACACATTCCGTTCTTTTTTTTGGAGGATAAACATATTTCTAGTGACAAGACGCTGAAAGTGTTTGTACTCAAAGGTTGGAGAGTATCATTTGTTTTCATTCCCCACCCCCTCCAGATTTAAAATGTCTTCAAACCATCTGGAAATGTTTAATTACTTAGGCGTGCATTCAATACATTTCACTTGATTGTATAGGTAAAATCTAGCATCTCTATTCCGCGGTGAGCGACAGTGACTCACTATAGCCCGCAAGGGTAGTGTTGCCTCTGACGTTCCAGCAACAAAGTGTAATAAATTTAGTTTTAGCCGATCAGCTTCAAAATCATTTTGATAGTACTCTGGCGTTTAATGCGAAGGTTAGCACTTTGGCTATGAGGTGGCTGCTGTCCTCCACATCCAAGCATACGATTGGGCTGCCAGTTTTGCACGCACGACACGCCAACATAGTTTTTCTTTCAAACACAAAACAAATGGCACAGTTCCTTGAAAATGCAGATTTTTCAAATGGAAATGGGGCAAGATTTGTCAAGCTGTCATGCTGTTCACCTCTAAGTTCAGTCAAGCCTAATGAATACCAAGTCAAGTCTGTCATAAACTTTAGCTAAGCAAGTCCCAAGTCCGAAAACTGATGACCCTTCCAAAAGTATTGGAATGGCAAGGACAATTCCTTTTTTTAAAATTTCCGGTCAAAAGATGAATAGGAGTCAAAAGTTGACAATTAATTATCGCTGCTAGCGTCACGAGTTACATCACCAATAAAGACTGGTGAACCCTTTTATGATGTGGTTCGACGCTTTCATTAGTCGCGATTAGCATTGTGGCAGACTCTGGTACAATATACAATATAGTTATGTGTTATGTTGATTTTCTCTGACCCAGTCCGCCTCGGTTCTTTATGCTATCTCCGAAATAGCCCCTCTTCATAATGTGTGAAACTCTACTTTCCGTACTCACTAAGATACGATAGTTTACATGTGTAATTATTTCGTTGAGGGCTCTCTCAGGCATGTGTGTAGATACGCCTTGACGGGTCTGATAGCCCCCCTTCAACACGTCCACTAATTGGCTCTGTATGACACTTAGAGATTGTACAGCTGGAGCCCGGTTGCGCTCGATATTCTATGGCTGTTTTGGTGAAGCTTCTGCCTGGCCAAGGAGGCCTGCTGCGCCTGCTTGAAAATCCGTCAAAAGAAAGGTGGACGTGGAGAACGGGTGTCACTGTCAAGGCAATGTAACAAGCGGCAGAGTGGCTTTCTTCCACTTACATTACAAAAGGTCTTAAAAAACTATCACCTGTTGTGTCCATCCAACCGCTAGATGGATGGAGGTGGCTGGAGACACAAATCACCCGCTGTGTGACATTTACCAATTCATTTCCACTTGCAGGTTTTTGTGTTTTTATTTTCTTTCTTTATTTTGCGTCTGCGTTTCATTCGGAGGTTGCTGGAATTTAGAGCCTTGCTGTTTAAGCATGAGCAAGTGTGGGCGGCAGTGGGTGGGGAAAAAACATCTCCCGGGCGTACTCCAACGGACCGACAATCCCCAGTAATCTCACGAGGGCATTTGCTGTCGCGTCGTCGTAACTCTTGATGGGCTTGCTAACATCAAAGCTCGGAGTTTGCTTGCTTAGGCTACGAATCCATAAAAGGAGGCCCATATTAGGGTTTGTCTCATCTCTCCTCGCTGAGAAATGGCCCGGAGATGTTGTGGTTCAAAATGCGAGGAATAACAATGCAAGCGAAGCGGCGATTCGTCAGCAAGGACACCTGAATGCGCCGTTTAGGCAAAAGGGTGCTGCAGCAAGTCTTGGGATTGAAGCCTAGGGATGAAAATGGGTCGGACTAATGGCTCCATTTACTGTGCAGTGAGAGCAATTTGAAGATTAAAAGGAGAGATGGATGATTAAAAGACAGGAATTGCTGAGATTCCTGATTGAACACTTTCATCATCGGCTAAAATAATATACAAATGTTATATGGCGACCAGAACTGATAAACCGCCAATACACCATGACTATCAAACACAATTATGCCTCTTGCATTTCTTTCTTTTTTTTTTTTTTTCAAGAGACTGAGGGACAGAAGTTGATTTTTCTCATGTATGAAATCGTGCATTTTCATTGGCTATAACTTGCAATGTCGCCACGTCATGCAACTGCGATTCAAATTTGAATCGTCCCAAAACCAGTGCTGAGACTCGGCCACTGGGCAAATCTTATGGCAGAATCAAACACACAGTTTCTCATTATAGGTCAGCATTCAGGTAGCGGAGGCTATGTGGTTGCTTTGTAACGCTCTTTGTTTGATGTTTAGTTTGACAGTAACCTTCAGCTGAGAGTAGCGCGAAAAAGCCTCAAGCCTCTTTCTTTTGAAGGCTATTTACTTCGTATATTTTCAACGTGATGCTAGCTGTGAAATGAGTTGCGTCGTCGTGTCTGTACAAACAGTCTGACCGGCACGTATGATGATGCCTCGCCTGGCGTCATCAATATATGCGTTTTCCGAGCAGCCACACGCGGAATTCCAAGTGTATCATCAACTGTCAGCTCCTTCCAATGGATCATCAGACAGGAGTGTGCGGCGGATAGATTATTCATAGCACCGGATAATTGCGGGGGATGCGCGAGGAAGCAGCGGGGGCGACCAACAGCTGTTTTCATCACCTTGGCAGCCCCGCGTTGAAGTGGCTGCTTCAGGTGGTCGACGCTTGGCCGCCGAGAGAAAAGTGAGATAAAAGATGCCCATATTTTGCTCTCGTCGCCTTTTGAAGGGGTCTAAATTGATGGTGGATCACCTGGAAGGGAGAAAAAAATGGTAATCCAGTTCACAAACATGAGACCAGTCTCCTTTCATGCGTTAAAAAAATCTCCCCGAATAACAGAGTAACGCTGCCTGTTAAAATAAAAAGAATATTTTCTTCTCTAAACAATGCCTTGGAAATACTAATGAGATGCTGCTCATTCCTATTCAGAGAAGACGGCGTGATTTGAGCAGCACTGATGTCTTAAATTAACACAACAATGATGCTCATCACTGGGTCAGTCGAGGTGTTCGCATAAAAAATAGTCGGTGTAACAGACGCACGATTACGTCGAAGTTCAACCGCAAGCTGCTCATTCATAAATGGGGAACTCCAAAGTTTGTTGTGCATATTTTTATTTATTTTTTGGCTAATATGGTCGTCCAATTCCCAACTTGTCGGAGGTTCACTGCTGTATCCAGAATATCAACAGGAAGTGCTAAAATTCAAATTGTGTCCCTGTTAATCATCAAGACTGGCAGCAGGCGGACGCCCGGCAGGATTTCTATTAACATGAAATGTGTTATGCTCAGGCTTGTTAAAATAATGGAAAGAGGTGGGTGCGTGCGTGTGTAGAAGGTGTAATGTTCCTCCGCACTGTTGCTGTTAGCTGATTGCCAATGCAAACTCTTTCAAGCCCAAGTTTGGCCACCGTCCGTCAAGCTTCAAGACGATTTGAACTTTATACAGCCAACAAATGGCGTCTGCGGTTAATCCTAATTGAACATATTGTATATATGCCGCACAGCTTAGATTGTCTTTGGGCCTTATTAATGGAGAATTCCAATGTGGTTTCTGCAATTGAAATAGGAGATAAACAAGAGTGTGTTGGTTTGCAGTCGGCCGGTAATGCTTGATTTGTCACTGCGACGCCACTAATTGGCCCCTAGGTGAAGACAGGAGGGGGGGGGGGGGATTTAGGCAGAGGCTGCTTTTATTTTTCGGCTCGCAAATCCACTGTGGTTTAACTTTTATATTTGTGCACGCCAGTTGGAAAAAATAACAAAATTGGAATTATACACAAGCCTGAGGAAGGCTGTCACGCTATTATGAAGAAATTTCATGGAAGACTTCTAAATGATAATGAAAGTGAAACGTTTGAGTTTTCTGGCTTTGTTGAAACTCAGGATCGCTCACAAATCTCGGTCTCTGGGGGGCCACAGGGCGAGGATGGCTCTGCCCCCCCCCCCCCGGGAGGCCCAGTCAGCTCGCAGGGGGGCCTGAGCTGTCAGATGAAGCTCTGTGCCAAAGTTTGTTAGTGAACTCTTCACCCATCGGCTGCAAGTATTTCCAGCACGGTTCAGTCAAAAGGTGTGCGGCGTTTGGTGTTCTCTGTACCGGCAACCCTCCTTCTAGTGGGCGTCCGAGCCTAAAAATAGGTGAGAATAAATGCAAAGGGCTGCAGCGGTGTGGGCGTACGGCTACAGGTAACACATAAAATCAAAATCTCGCCAGCCAAGTTTGAGTAATAGATCCCGGAGTGGTGAAGATTAGTGGGCAAAAAAAAAAAAGTTTCAGTGAGAGCGCATGAAAGTCACAAGCGGTCTTGACACTTTGAAGGTGAACAGGAGAATAGATATTGTTCTGGCTGCCTGGAAAAGGGCACTCGGAGTGTTCAGGTTCACCTAAACTGCCAAGACGTACAATCAAGTGGTAGTCGCTTTCATGTAGCTGGGGCCATTTTTTTTCTTTTTTGCTGCATTGGTAAGATGAATGTGTGAAAGGCTCATACTCATATTTGCCCAAGGAGAGTCGAGGCGGCTATCCAGTTGTGTCAGGTGACACCTGATCCACAAATGTTACCCTGGCGGAATGAGCTCTAATCGCAGGTTACTGGTGCATTCCAAAATAGAACATGGGACTAATGTGTGTGTCTTCATCAAAAGTAGGGCACAGTGATTGAGATCCAAAAAGATCCAATAACCTTTTTCCTTAGCATCAGGCAGAAGGCTCGTCAGTCTGAATTTTATTCTGAACTTTGAGATCACACTTGGTCATTTTAAAAAGCCTCATATAGATTCAGTTTACCGTATTTTTGTCATATCTTTAACATTAGGAATTTGGCAATTTCTTTTCAATTTTGAATTTCCATCCCTTTATGTAAAACAGAACATTATTTCAAATTGGCAACCCAGAAAAGGAATAAACTGTTATAAATTGGTAATGGTTTGGGCTGAAAATTGACAAAAAAAAAAAGTAGTGATGTTCAATACCACTTTTTTTTTCAGACTGATACCACTTTAGAGTACCAATACCAATCATATCTTCGATCCATAAAGTGTAGCGCCAACTACTGGCGAGAAGGAATTACTCATGCCAGATTTTTTTTTTCATCTTTGGGAATGGTGGCTTGTACTGGCAGACTTTACGAGTATCCAGTACATTGAAATCAGGCAGGTATCAGACCGATACCGATTCCTGATATTTGCACTTACCCATCCCTACAAAAAAAATTTTGATTGTTGCAGTACGAAAACCAGTTTATTGCTGTATATATTCTTATGTCAATTTTTGCACCTTCACGAAACATACTCCTCCTCTGCCTCGTTTTCCAAAGTGGTGTTAATGCTTTCTTGTCCTTTGTTGGTAGTAGTACACTTTTTGCGTTGAGGGAGACACTTGTCTGTGTTAGGCAGCAGTGCCAAAAGTAATACATCTGTAAAACGCCAGAGGGGTCAGCGGATGGAAGCAAAGTTGTTTGTTTACTTGAAGTTTGAAAATTGGCACACCGTGTCGTAGTTAATCTTTGCCAGTTTGTCAGCGACACAGTCACACGGGAACAAGATACACTCAGCATAGGAAATGCTTATGCATGGCTACTCAGACGCACGGAAGAGAGGACTTGACATCAGAGGCGAATGAAACCATGCGCTGTAGTATTGTAGACCAATGAAATACGACGTTTGAATAAAAACATTTTTGGTTAACTTGAGATAGTGGCTGCGCTGTTGAATGCCACTCCTTGTTGAAGTTTCCTTTCAAACTCAACAAAGGTGTAACAGATTTACCGTATTTTCCGCACTATAAGGCGCTTCGGAGTATAAGGCGCACATTCAACGAATGGCCTATTTTAAAACTATTTTCATACATAGGGCGCACCGCATTATAAGGTGCATAGAATAGAAGCTACAAAAGTGGCTGTGGTTGCGTTCTGCATCCACTAGATGGAGCTATGCTAAAGAGAATACAATACAATACTGCAGCTGTAACAAAGCGCTTTACAGAACATTTAAAATACTACTTCCCAAGAAATCAGAATATTGATCCATATATAAGGCACACTGTCGGCTTTTGAGGAAATTGAATGTTTTTAGGTGCTCCTTATAGTGCGGAAAATACGATACAGGTTTTGCGTTTAACACCAGTTCCTAGATCAGCCTTTAGTCCCCTGGCTTCATGCTCATGCTCATGTAACGCTGTACCACGTCCATGCAAAGTGTGATAGAAACTTGAGATTTTTTTTTTTCAAATTCAATGTATGTTGTGATACAGTATTCTATGATAGAGTACTAGTTTTTCCTCACAAAAACTTCTTGTATGAGGAGTAAGCATCAACCAGAAGCTTTGTCAGATAATTAAAAGACTCCAGCATCAATGTTCCATAGGAAACAAAAAGATCCAGGTTGAACTGCACAGCCAACCTACAAGCACAACCGTAAGCATATAGTTGAATCCGGCAGCGTCAATCAAAACTGACTATTATTATCATTGTAACGGCAGAACTGCTAATATGGTTTTGTCTTTTTGTTGTTACGTTTTTTTTTTTTTTTTTTTAATGGCACACACTCGATGTCGACAAAAGCCGGAAAGGAATCCTTCAAAGTGCCTTTGGGCATCTCACAAATATCCAGCTGCTCTGTGGCCAACGCGGCAGGAATGTGTCGGTGCTGATAACAAACAACAGGCCAGGATTTTGGACGACTGCGTGCGTCCGCATCACATACTCCCAACACCTCTAGCACAACAAGAATCGGATGGTAAACATGTCGCAATCCTGCCCGGATCTATTTTAGGGCTCAGACACCATCACGTGTGTATCACTTTTCATTAGATGACATGTGGAATGGGTGTACTGTTGTCATGCAACGCAGCCTGCTTTCCCCCCCTTTAATGTGGCAGATTGAATAATTTAGCAGAATTATGACAGATGCGCCGGCGATGGACTCAAAAGGCTTTGGCCTCTGAAGTCACTTCATCACGCTCGTCAAGGCTCATATCGCAAGCGTTGATATTTCTGACACATGTAAAAACTAAAAGTCTTTGCTGGAGGCCTGCCGCAATCCTGAATGACCTTTACATTTCAAAAATGGTAGTCGTAAACTGTTTATTACTGAAGAACAGTTGCATATCGTCGCTGTCAAGCAGAAACTCCATATTTCATATTTTTTTCACAAATCAAGACTGTCGGTCTGTCCCTTTGTCATCAGTCATTTTTACTCAGTTTTCATTTAAAGGTTGGAAAATAGTTTGACAACAAACCTGCTAGCTCTCCTGGATACTCGAACTGTCTGGGAATTATGAAATAACTCCACCGCTTCCTTTGTCCGCGGGAGCCGTGTGTCATTATGCCGTCTCAAGATTGAAAATCTGAATGACTTTAAAGGCGCTCACGTTTTTAGCCGTTATTCTGAAGCGACGCCTAGCCGGAACCAGCCGCCGAGGTCCAACCACTGGTCATCATGGTACCAAACGGCCCAGCAATAATGGGGCAGAGTATACAGTCGTACTCGCGCCTGATTACAGCAAAACGGGAAATGAGGTGTACAATGTGTGGCTTTAATCATTTACTTTTTATCCCTCATTGCAGCGTTAAGAGTTGTAGCTTCTGTTTTACGCCTCCCCTTTTTAGATGCAACAATTGTATTAGATCTTAGCACAGGGAAATAAAAATTGAAGTTCAATTTCAAACTCGGGTGAAGTTTAAAGATAGTTTCATGTTTCTCCTTGCAATCCCCCCCACAGGAATAACGCTCAATGGCTCACAAGTTTTATTGCGTCGGATCACAATCATGCATTCCTTCACGTTTGCCCGAGAGCAACACTCGACTCAAAACCAAGCGTGATCTGATAAGCACTTTTCAAAATTAATAAGAACAACGCTGATAATGGATGATGTCCTGGGAGGAGCAGCATTCCGCCCCTTATTTCATCACACGTGCGATTGTCGGCGATAACTGTCGGACTCAAAGGTTCTGGCGTGCGTATTTCCACCGAGGTGTGGGAATTCTTTTCAAACTGATTTAAGAAGACTAATTGGTTTTGGGAAGACAAGACGCAAAACTGGAAATTCAAATTCCCGCAGGAATTTTGTGAAAATGCTGAGAGGATTTGAATGGCAGCATATCATAGCAGATCCATGACAATTTGAAAAAAATGGCCCGTTGTGGCTGAGAGCATCACTGGTGATGACGCAGACAACACAGGTAACGCTGTTTTAGGTAAGCTAATGAAATAGTCAAATTGTATTGAATGTAATTTAATTGTATTTTGTTAATTGGAAAAACAATTTTGCTGGAGGCTTTGAAACCTGTGTCTATTTTTTTCTTAATACACCGTTGTTGAAGCACCTCCTTCTTTTGGAACAAAAATGGACAAAAAGCCAAACAAAACCCTTTATGAAGGTTGTACTTTGAACCAGTTCGACTTCCAGAAGGAAGTGATTCTCAAAGTGTGGTATGGGCATCACTGGTGGTACATGAGCTCCCTCTAGTGGTATGCAGAGAATCACCATATTAAATATTCTAACTATGGATGTAAAGGTGCCGTAATTCCTTTAAAATAATTTTTAAGTACTGTTGTGGCCTGTTTTGGTGTGCTGGGCTGGTGGGGCGCGTCTTGAACGGCTGCAGTCGCCGCCCAGTGTGTTACGGCTGCTCCATCCCCGACATCCCCTCCCTTCCCACCTGTGCACGTATTTGTGTTGTTGTTGTTTATATCTTCCATTGATATGGCTGTGTTTCAGAATTTTTTTTTCCAATCTCATACCGTGCCCCTCCCTGATAGGAGCAAAGCTTTTTTTTCCTCCTCCACTTTCCTGATGTTTTTCTATTTCATCTTAGAAAATCAGGACATCGTTTGGCAACCCGTCAGGCTTCTCCATTCTGTCTCTGATAGTTTTTGTTTTAATGTCTCTTGGACGGATTGAAACTGTGAATTTCATTGGTCCTTCTTTTTTGAGGTGCTAAGATGGTGTCATGAAGGTTGAGGATGAATATGTTTTCATACCCCTCCATCCCCCCTTCCCCCCTTCACTTGGCCGTGCTTTCCACTTGTCATCGTCTTATTCTGACCAGAATGAGGACAAAGGTGCGTGGAGATACCCACGTCAGACATGCTTGCTAAGAGGCAACAATAAAGCTCAATGAGCAACATGACAATGTTAATTGCTTCTTTTATGACTCCAGTGCCAACTAAACATGTCGGCGGCATTAGAATAGATTCTTCGCCGGCTCCATTGTTATCTCACGATTAGCGGACAGCGTGCGAATGTGATGAAGCTGCAGCTTAAAAGCGTATTCTCCACTGAAGATGATGTCACAAAAAGGAGGACGCCAGAGGATAAAACCACATTTCAAGACGGTTTATGGAGCGAGGGTGAAGTGTTATCCAACTTGACAGAGTGTTATCTGGTAAATTTAATCCTTTAAGGTGTGTAACGGTAAGCCTAAAATCAAACATGTCCCGATGGCGTCACAGAGCTGAAAAGAAGTCAAAGCAGGTTCTATAGCAGGGGTGCTAAGTCCAGTCCTCGAGAGCCCCTATTCAGCCAGTTTTAGATTTCTCCCTCCTCCATCACACTTAATTCAAATGATCAGCTAATCAGCAAGCTTTGCAGAAGCCTGATAACGATCCTGATCACTTGAATCAGGTGTGTTGGAGGAGCGAGACATAGAAAACAGGCTCCAAAGGGGATCTCGAGGGACTTGACTCGGGGACCCCAGTTCTTGAGCATTCTCTATTCTGGCTCAAGTACTTTACAGCAGCTCTCTCTGTTGAAATGTTGAAATCTTAAGACTTAAGACTGATTTCAGTTACTTGTGTAGCTAAAGTTTCCACTGTAAGATACATTGCTAGCATATCTCATTTTGACTGGTGTCCGTTGTGTACCAAGGGGAGGAGGTGTCAGTATGCCAGAAGCCATAAATCCTCCCCTCATTCTGTTTGCTTGTTAGTGGGCTGCTGGTCCGAAACACAATCATAGCTCCATTTATTCATTCAGTGCTGACTTAGCGGCTCCATCATTTTGTCAGTCCCCCGGCCGCTCACGAAGGGCTTGCCTCCTCATCCGTCCAATCCCTTTGACGCCCAAATAGGCCCATTCATCATCCCCCGTTTAATTTTGACACGCCGCGACAAGCGTGACAAAAGATCGTTTGCGCTGTCAATACATTAGGCCATGGTGGCATCATTGTGAGCCAATGGTGGGAAGTAAAAAAATCCTTTCTACTCTATTTCTTCAACTTGTGTGGATAATGACATGTTAAAAAGACGCACAGTAAACAGAGGGAGGAAAAGTCATCCGCGTTTCAGATCTTGATTGCTTGTTACTTTCTACCACTACAGTGTGTAGTTAGCTAGCTAGCGATGTCTACACTATGAAAATGCATCTTCTCTGAATGCCACAATATACTGTACATTTTTTAAGTGTTATGTATTTTGTGTTTTTATAACATCTAACAGTTAGTCCATCTAACGACTAGTAAACGAGCTATATAAAGAATTATAGCTCTTTTACAAGTCAGAAGTATGTACTCAAATGTCTGTCATGGAGTGTAGCCGCAGAATGATTTATGTGTGTTGCCGCGTTTGATAACAGTTTATTTTATCTGAAGGGTCTCTGTTATGTGGACCCATACACCGACACAACACCAAGATAGGAGGTGACACCGTGGATGAGACTGCTGCTCATTCGTCAGCTAAGAGGAGTTCCGGTTAGCTCACAAGTAGCTGGTAGCTAGCGCCTCTCTTCAGGCCGTAGAAAGCCCCGCGACAACCCACTGCAGACGAAGGCAAAGTCAAGCCAAAAATGTTCTTTACAATATTATGTTCTATGTAGTCCCACCAGTCTAAGCACGGTATTTGGATTAATATTACGTGAGTGTAAAAATGAGTTAAGATAAGAAAACCTTTATTTGTCTCACAATGGAGAAATTCCCAAGTTCAGCAGTAAAATCCCCCCGTTTTTATCCCTCCCGTGGGGCGGCCATTTTGCCACTTCCTGTCGACTGAAAATGACCTCATAGTTGCTCAGGTAACGATCAATCAAAACTGTCTAATTCAAATTAAACTGCACTAATAAACTGACCACCGAAGGGTGTTGGAACTGCACAAATGCAAAATAACCTGGCCTATTTAACAGATGTGGCGCTTTTCATATGATGACTCAAGTCGACGATATTGTGGCAATTTTAATATTGCAATATCGCCATTTTGCCAGTGTCGTGACAACCCTACTTTTCCATAAGTATAGTAACTGCGCTCATATTTAAGTACAGAGTGCGATTACTTAGCCCTGCTGAGCTAACAATGAGCTGCAGTGGCTTGAAGAATCGGTTCCTCCGCGTGCTCCACTCGAGTCAAAAGCGAGCGAAGGCCCCTATAATTACTTTGATGAAATATTTATTCATCTACTTATGGAGGAACTTTACAGCCCATCACAGTGATGCTCTTTCGGCATTGCCGCTGGCAGCATTAGGAGGTTGAAATAATGGCGAAAAACCACATGCAAAGAAAGTTTCCCCTCATCTCCATTTATACTGCTTATTTATTTACTCCATAAACCGAACAGTTCCTTGTTCCACGGGAGCATCCTAAGATTTGGCCTTGCCAGAAAGCGTCCTTTTAATGAAATGTTATGAACAAGAACACTCGCAGAGAAAAAACCTTCAGCAAGGCCAAATGAACCAAAAATCTATGGACATGAATCATTTATCGCTTTGTTCAATGAACACCTCCATTCGTTAACCTTGTATGGAGGGATCATGAAATAAGAAACAAGCACTACTACCCTTGGTGAGGCAGTAATTCCATAACCCAGCTGAGTTCTCCAAAAAGAAGTGCATCGTGAGGCACAGCGTTTCCAAAGAAAATATCATGAAAGTTCAGTTTAATTGAGCAGAGGACTATCTTGGAAGTGGGACTCTCAACTGGAAAATTAGCAAAATATAAAAACTGTTAAAGTCTGGAATTGAAAATGCACATCGCAGAACATGAAGGCTAAATTGACTTTATTCATCTAAGTCCCCCCCCCCCCCCATAACTTCTTCATGATGACACTTGCCAGAGAGAAGATTCTGTCACGCATCAGCCTGATTTGCGTTCATTCACCCCGTACTGTTTGTTTTCGCAAATTACAAAGGCGAGTCGCAAGTGAAGGCGTTCTATTGAGAAAGAGAGAGAGAGGGACAGACATTTGTCGGCTGACCTGATAACCAGCTGAGCTGATTCAGGGCGGGATGACCTTCAAAGATGCTTACCCAAAGCCGGTTCTCAAGGGCAGTCTCATGCTACCGTTGGATTATTGCAAGGTTCCCAATTAGTGTACCCGGGCTTCGGATATGTTAACCAGAGAGGTGCAGTCATGCAATTATAATGATCTTAATTCAAATCTCAGAGGTTAGTACGCAGGACAGTTTCTCACTGAAAACGGAGGACAACGTTTGTCTTTTATACCCGTTCCTACTGGATGTACAGTACGTCGACGGAGCAAATCCATAAATCGCTGTTGGACATGCGGCGTGAACTCTTATCTAGATCCTCATTGAAATCAAATTGTTTTCTTTGTGTAATTCTGTGATTTAGCATTTGAGTCTCACTATTGACAAAATTTAAATGCAGATTATTGCCCCAAATTTGATCAATTTCCCTACCCTCTTCTTAAAGTGAGCAAAGGCCCAATTATCCCTTGTCTCTAAAAGATGATCCTATGAGATTATCCGGTATTTTTTATTTTATTTTTTTTGTTAAGGTCATTTTTTGTCTTTTTGGACCTGTAACACAAATGGGAGCAACTGGTTGTTGACCCGATAGGCTTGCAGTTAGCCTCGCATCTATTTGATTTTTTTTTTAAACCAGTTAAAAAAGCAAGGAGTGACCTAGCTTTGCAGGCGTGACCTGGCTACATGTTATAAAATATTTGTCAAAAGGTTTCCCTCCCTTATCTTAGTATGAGGAAAAAACCTGAAATGAATCCACACCGGGGATTTGCACGAATCTAGCGCTGATTCAAATGTTTCCACTTCGCAGCATCTGTGAGGTGCATTTTGAAGCCGCCAAGTGGAAGTGGGTGGACATGCAAACAGGCACGTTTGCAATGCAGAAACCTGATCAACTTAAAAAGAAAATACGTGTGTACCTCACTTTAGTATGAAAAAAGTCATTAAACCTGCACAATACAACAACAACAACAAAAAAAACAGACTCCTAAATGGTAAAATGGCACTTACATGGTGACACATACATGAAAGAGAGGAATTTAATTCAAGGAGTAATTGCTGTGTCGTCTTAGGCTCAAACCTTTGGATCCCACGGCTGGTGATCCTCACGGGGCAGACGGCCACCCACTCTTTTGATCAATGTTTTTCACATCGACTGTGTTAACAGCGGGCAGGGAGTGTGCACCTGCGGCTTTTTTTTTTTTTCTCCCCCTCCTTTTTCCCCTGCTCCGTCTGCCCAGCTGACGGCCTCCCAACTCATCATTTCTCTCATGCCTCTCACCTGGCTGCCATACAGTCGGTCGCACACGCGCATTAAAATTCCAATATCCTGCCCTGTCTCATACGTATAAGGCAGGCGTGGGGGCAGGGTGTAAAGGCGAGTATATTGTTCCGGGAGAATGAGATATGTCGCCTGTGCCTCGCCAACCTCGCTCTGGTTGCTCTTGGCTGACTTGGCGACATCACAAGTGGAGCTCAGATGAAGTGCCTTAACGGCAGAGGAAGCATTTCCCATTGGGGGCTTGATGGAGCATCTTTCAAGCGTGGGAGTCAGGCGAGGTGAGAGTGAAGGGGGGGGGGGGGGCTGGGTGCTTTATGCACATTTGATTTGTTTTGAATGTATATCTTGAACATGAGGACAATAAATAACCTGGAAAAAAAAGCACAAGCAGGCAACAATAATGCTACTGGGGAGACACAAGGGACCACACAATTCCGAACCAAAAATGCTACAGTATTTTAATTCTGGACCAAATACGCTCACATGTGCTCTGAATGCATTTAATTGTTGAGAATGCATTTCTCGATGCATGGAGAAAAGATCCACGATGCTAACCCAGCAACAAAAAAATTGAAACAAAAAAAACAACAACAAACAAACAAATTTTTGTTTGCAGTGCAAAGGGACTCTTGCATAAAAATGGACATTGAAGGACAGCACAAAACTGCAGAACCGCGACGTGCGCGGACTCCTTTTGTACATTTTTTGACTCAAAATATTTAGATGATTGGGGTCTTCTGTGTGTTCTTCCTATCATTCCAAATCATCAAACTATTATAGAGCCTCGCGCTAGTTTTATTTTTCAAACCTCATTTTTGGCTGATGGTTTTTAATCATTCACGTTCATCAGGGTTATTGACAACTCTTCCCTGCTGTGTGTTAAAAATGAGAAGACATTCATTTCACAGGGGAAAAGTCACGTTCACAAGCGGAACCGTGCATCAGCCCGATCTGCGTCCTAGTGTGCATATTTGTCGCTTGTGAGTGATTGCGGCTTCACCCACTGCTGCTCGGATGAAATGTTAAAATGCTTCATTAATTCTTCCCCCCCCCCCCCCCCCCCTTTTTGTCTCTTACGTAACACTGATTGCATACGCGTCGTGACTTGAAGTTTGGCGAAAGTTCTTTTATTGCAGCCTGATAAATGTCGGCACATTATAGCCTCCATATAGCTACATAGCATGCGTGTCCTAATGTGGGCCGTTAAAATTTGAGTGCAGGGGTCACATGGTTGATATGAAAACCACTTTTTTAACAGAGTAGTTTGTGCAACAGCAAGACTGTGCCTTGGGGTTGTTTAGTGGTTGCCTTTTAATTCAGCAATATAGGCACTGTATAGACAAAATTATTGGGACATTGGTTATTATCAATTCTTCTTTACCCAAACAAATGGTAAACAAGTTCCCACAAAATTGGAAGCGTATCATTTCCTCGAATGTCTTTAACACAGGTTCACTGGCGATTCCAGTTTTGAGCCGCATCAAAACGAGTTGCCGACGGTCCGCGCTATTGAAAAAGAATGGATGGATGATTGTTGATTAGTACTATCCTGAAGAGAGTCAACCGTTCTAAGTTGAGCAGCCGCGGAATCGGAACATTCGGAGAAATTCTCCCCTCTGAAAAAAGATTATATCCATCCATCCATACATCCATTTTCTGATCCGCTTTGTCCTCACAATAGTCACGGGGCGTGCTGGAGCCTATTCCAGCTGTCTTCGAGCAGTAAGCGGGGACACCCTGAACCGGTTGTCAACCAATCGCAGGGCACACAGGGACGAACAACCACCCACGCTCACACTCACACCTCGGTACAATTTGGTTCTGTCAGCCTGCCATGCATGTTTTTGGAACGTGGGAGGAAACCGGCGTACCCGGAGAAAACCCACGCAGGCACCGGGAGAACATGCAAATTCCACACAGGAAGGCTGGAGCTGGAATCGAACCCGGTACCTCTGCCCTGTGAGGTCGACGCGCTAACCACTGGTCCCACCGGGCCGCCCAAAAAATGATATACTTGTCTAATTGCCATCCATCATTTCTGAAAGAACTTTGCAGTCTCGCAAAAACAATAGGTATAAACGTACCAAGTCGACGCCGTCACGATACATTAGTTTCAAACTCAGAGAGTAGCAGATTAGCTTGCCTCCTGCAGGAGTTTGTCCATTTTCTGGAGGCCCACCCGCTCTTCTTTTAATGTTGACATCCAGCCAGGCGTCAAACACGTCTCCGCATTCCGCCTCGAGGCTGCGTATGTGTTCTTCCGGTAATGTGCATCCCTGGCGCGACTCTCAATACAGCGCTCTATTGCTTGTGTTATTTTTGTGTGATTTTCCTCTGCCGAAGATGTACGCCGGCAATAAAGGCGACGTCAACAAGACGTACGGTGTTATTAGGTGCTTATAATTCTATAAGGGGCACTTTTGATTTACTCAATTAATTGTCCTTGTATGTCTGTTCAGCATTACATATGAGGAAATAAAGTTCAGGCGGCGTATACGTCCTGCCTCTTATCGTCCGTTTCCTCTTAAAGGCTCCTCAGAGGATTGGGCTAATATTGCTTCTATTGGAAGTGGAACATTGCAGCGTATGCCTGCAATGGCGAGTAAATCCCACTCGGTGTACCTGCGTAAACCTGTTGAGGAAATGCTAAGATGAGAGCTGGGTCGTTTCCCCTCTGTATGGACTCGGACACCCCCAGGCCGTTCAGCCCCTGAGGCGCCGTCCGCCGTTGTATGTTAGTTAGCTCATGTGAAATTGATGTGTTGGCGGGCACGGATCCGTGCCGGAATGGGCCGGCACCCGAAACAGATGTCAAAATCATTCGCATCCATCCTTCCCTCCCCTCCGAGCGCGGCTGTTTCCTCCAGTAAACATCTCCAAGCAGGGAATATTCAGTGTGATGGCCGGCTTGAGACCACACACACACACACTTAAGGTGTATTTTATAGACGTCGATAAAATTAGGGCGTAATTAGAGCACGTGTACACGATATAACTCGACATTATTTACAATTTGGCAAGTGTTATTGTAATGTATCACTTTCTTTCAAGCTTACCAAGTACACAAATTCCAACCTTCTGTGTTTTTTATCTCCGCAACCCTATGAGTTTATTTTCTCGGTATATTCAAGGTACGATTTCTTCACCTTTGTTTTCTGACAGTGTAAGCGAGCGTGTCAGAGTTACCCACTGGCACCAACCACAGTGAACAGGTGGGGGGTTCGCTCTCAATCTCTCCGGGAACCTGTCGCATTTCCATCTCTCCCTGTCAGTTACTTTCCTTTACCTTAGCCGGCTGCGTGCTACCACTTCTAAATCAACGGCATCATTCTATATCTGACGGCTTTCGCTTTATTCTGTTTTCCCTGGCAATGTGACGTAATACACATGAATGTGATATCACTGTAATGAACCCTGGGAAAGTGAATAAAATAAAATGCCTGCTCAACATGGAGCTGGGCACGCACAGCGGTCTAGTCCAGGTTGGTTCTGGGTGTCGAGCGAACGACCGGACTCTGTGGCTGCATATTAAAATGAACAACACCCTGAGCATTTATGGTCTAGTTTTAAAACATTCTTTTGCAGAATATATTTAAAGGGGGCATATTATGGGAAATTGACTTTTTATTGTTTTTATAGGTTTGTCTCCGCAAATACCTACCAACCGTCCTTTCAAGTGTGAAATTAAACAGTTATGGAAAGCTTTTGCGATCTGGCTATTTAGGAAAATGTGTTGAGTAGGACTCTGTGCCTTCCTGTGAATTGTCTGCCTTTCTCATGAAGCCAGTTGGGATAGGGTCCAGCTCTCCGTGACCCCGAACCGGATGGAACGTGGATAGTCGCTTCTAGACGGTTACAAGCACCTGATACGCTTCACCGCACTGTCACCTTTTGTCCGAATGAACGACCAAGACTGTCGGTTGACCACGTGTTCATTTCAATGCCGCTTATTGCCCGTTCATTTGACACTACTGGGGAAGTATCACGTGATCTTTTATTTCACCCCCAATATAAATCCATCCACCCCTCCGTTTTGCACGCCGCTTATCCAATTCGGGGTCAACACAGGGACTGCAGTCAAGCTGCTGTTGAACAAATAGGTTGAATCAAATATAAATGTGGTGGGGAATTCAGACAGCGTCAACGTGATCATTGAGGTACTTGCTTTTCAGTTGCTCTTTTGATAATGAAATGGATTAGCGGTCCGCTGTAGAGCTAGCGATACCTAGCAGACTAGCTATTGTATTTTGCTCAAGTAGTCCAAGACAACCTAACCAAACATTTGGTACTTTGTTCATTCCACAGACCTGATTGTGAGCTTTTTTTTTTTTTTTTTTTTTTACAGGTGGCTACTATTTATTGCGAGGACAAAAATAAATGAAACTATATGCCATTGTTTTCAGTTCAGGTCAATGATAGTCATTTGTGTTCTGCCACCTGAAGGTCCCCCTGACACTTGAATGCTGTGAAAAGTTTGCACATCTTCCACTTGGGTTGGGTCCATAGATTTGCCTGCTACTCCAGGAATTGGCAACAGATCCCTCAGGTTCCCAAACAGTGGCAAATGAGTGGCAAGTTGTTGCTAATTTTGGCAACACTTTATCAAATATTAGCTATTAGTTGCCATCTGTCTTTCGCAAACACTTTACCAAGCATTCACACGAATGTTGCCGTCTCTCAGCATCGCTGAAAGTCGTGAATTGATTTGTCGGAAAAGTTGGCAAGTCTGGGCGGTTAGCGTGTCGACCTCACAGTGCAGAGGTCATGGGTTTGATCCCGGCTCCGGCCTTCCTGTGTGGAGTTTGCATGTTCTCCCGGTGCCCGTGTGGGTTTTCTCCGGGTACTCCGGTTTCCTCCCACATTCCCAAAACATACATGGCAGGCTGATTGAACGCTCAAAATTGTCCCTTGTTGTGACTGTGAGCGCATATGGTCGTTGGTCTCCGTGTGCCCTGCGATTGGCTGGCAACCGGTTCAGGGTGTCCTGTCTAACATTCGCTCTACAAAATGAAACGAATTGAAACGCCGGAACACTGCATACATAGCTTTGCACGCCTGTTGTCCTCAGAAGTCTCCGGCTCCTGTTGCGAATAGCTTTCCAGTCATTCATACATACTGAACAAAATGGGACTCATAATGATGGCTCTCATATTCAAGCCAAAAGAGCGATATTGTTTGGGCGGCGAGCGAGAGGGGGGTGCAGGATGAGAGACGTCTCTCTGTTGTGATGAAGCATTATCACTCTGCATCTTTTCGCATGGCTGACTCCTCTGATGAAGCCGCCGCCGCCCGAGAGCAGCAGTGCAGTTTGCTGGAAAGCAGCCTTTGATGCCACGGCGGCTGTATCAGCAGGGCAGCTGCTGATAATCTTGCCGGAAGCATAATCAACTCGCTTATGGCCATCGCGAGAGGCGAACAATGCACGTGCTGCCACGGCGAGGGCCTTTAATTATGAATGCTCTGACCGTCGGCCGAGGGCTCCAGAGGAGGCTCTCGAGTTGGAAATATGCAGACCACTGAGGAAAAACTGTTTCCATCATTATTGCGAGAGGGCTCATGCAAATTGTAGCAGGAGTAAATGTACCCTCGACTCGTGTTAACTTCCATCCGGCCTACTTGGAGCC
This sequence comes from Hippocampus guttulatus, assembly GCF_054856545.1. NCBI lineage: Eukaryota > Metazoa > Chordata > Actinopteri > Syngnathiformes > Syngnathidae > Hippocampus > Hippocampus guttulatus. Next base: position 8,661,059 of record NC_141276.1, read on the forward strand.
AACCTTAAGAGGGGGGGGGGGGGGGGACCTCGTTCAGGCTTCTTCTTTTGTTGGTGTTCTTTTTTTCTTAGCACAGTTGCAAGTCCAACGATTTACAATCCAGCAGGCTGTATGTAGGATTAGCTTTTGAAATCATTTTCACCATACAAAACTTGCCATAGGAAAACGTGGAAAGACCCTTTAAAGTGCATTCAGGAATTTGTTTTATTTAAAAATGTTATGCAAGATAATTGCTAGAAACATGCAACGACTGAGAACTGTGGAGAACTCACGAAAAAGCCAAAGTAATACCGTTAGCAAAACAATTCAATCGGGAGCTAAGGAAGAAAAGTTGACGCCAAGCAACTTTTGTTCAGACTGCTAGCTCTTCGGTTTGTTCTCATTTTCAAACCTTCCCCCCCACCTGCCTTTTTTTCTTAACTTTTTTTATATCTTCATTACTTCTAACTTGTGCTCCTTTTTAAAAACATGCACAGGCTAGTCAGCAAAAATATAGTTGTCCTCTTTCCATGAATTCCAAAATACCGTCATTCAGTCGTAAAAACAAAACAAAAACCAAAACAACAAAAAACCCAGACGGTGCACATATAAGCCATTTAAACACACCTTTTTCATAAGATTGGACCAGTACTTTATTTCTCTCGGGATTTAGACGATAGTCGAAAGTCGCTGGAAGATGCAAGCTGTCGTAAAACGAGCTCCCGCTGTAGAAAAAATAATTAATACCAAAAAAAAAAAATACACCCTTTTTACGACTCCTGTGACCGAACGTTAAAGCGGAATAACAAACTTTGCTAAAATGTCCGCATGTACCCTAAAGCGGCATCGTCTTCACTCCACAGGGCAACAACTTGCACACAAGTCCAGACTAAAACCAACTGATGGTTATTTGAATTCTCGAGGGGATCAAATGTTTTTTTGAATACTTCTTGGATTACTTTTTTTTTTTTTAATCATATTTTTTAAAATTTATTTTCCATCCATTATAAAGACCGAGAAAAACAAATCAAAATGGTATATACATTTTATATTAAGTGAGCAGACTTACAAATTCCGCAGAGGATCAACCAATTATTTCTCCCAGTGTAAGTAAACAAATGCTCCTTGCTGTGATTAGTGAGAATACAGCAATTTATCAAAAGTTGCCTCTGCATCTTAATTCTTTTTTTTTAAATTATTAGTTCGGAAAATGATCTCAGCCTTGCTCTTGATCTTTAGCCCCATTAAACACCTCTCCAAATGTTCAATGCACAGTTTTTCCCTAACGGAGAAACGCTTGCAAGGACCTGCTGTTGACTACAGCTCACACTCGGATGCTCACACGCAGACTAGCTGACCAAGTTGCTTTCAATTCAAAGCAGACATACAACACATAAAAAACAAAACAATTTTGGGTGGCTAGAATAACAATTCAGTTCATTATTAGCAGACAATATAAGTAATTTTAGTTCTAAGCATGGTAGAGAACAAATGAAACTCAAATAGTGATTTTTTTTTCTTTTTGATGCATCATTTGTCAATTAGAAGGTACGGTTTTTTTTTTTTTTTTCAAAGCTCTGAGACCAAGAGGAGCCAAGCAGCTGGCTCGTTGGCTGACATTGTAGGCTAGTCGGGGCTGCAGCCCGTGAGGTTAATTATCCTGGACGGGCTCCGGGGCCGCCGTGGCGATCACGGGGTTTAGCAGCTCTCTGTCTCTCTGACAACCGTCTGGCAGAATATTGACATAAATACACATCAGGATGTCCCTCGGTTGTAAAAGTAAAATCCGATACTTTCACCAAAATGTGTGTGTACGGGGCCAGAGGAGAAACATGAAAACCTCTGCGACTGCTCAATTATCCACTCATCAATCAGCGGGAGATGTGATTGCTTGTGTAAATGGAGTTGCTGTGGCGTGTTACGGCAGATCAATGGAGCGGCGCGACGTTTTGCAGACAAGTCCGTTGCCACCATCTTTGCCGAGCTCCCGCTGAGCCGCTTGCATCCTCGTTCTCGTCCTGCTGCTTTACCAGCCAATAATGTACTTTGTGTGTTGTGTCTGAATTTACCGCGCAGCCTCCTATGTGTTACATGGCCCAAAATAATAGGCGATTCTCACTCCATTTATTCGTTTTATTTTAAATATAAAAATAATATATACTGTGCCTATATTATGTGTGTAAATCATCGAGCTCTGGTGTTCTTTGCTGTTCTGAACCTAATCAGGCGCACTGACCTATATGCAACTTAAATGGAACTGGATTCATTTATTTTCCACACTCTCTTATCCTTATTTCATTGTCATTCTCTTGGCCGCCCAGCTTCCAGTGGTGTTTGTTAGTTTTTTTGTTATTGTTTTTTTTAGATTTCAGCTTCTATGTGTTACCATGTCAGTGAAATCTGCTCAGGACCTTCAGAATCCTTTGTGCTGATGTTTATTGTATTTAAAACCCGCCTCAAAACTCACTTGTATTCTTCGGCATTTGACTCAGCATGACTCAGATTTGTTCTTGGTTTTGCTGTTCGGTGCTTGCTACCGTCTTTGTTACCGATTTGTTGCTTTACTGTTGTGTATGTTGGTTGCTCCATGTACAGCACTTTGTGTGCAGCGGTGGCTGTTGCGCTCTATAAATACAGTTGCGTTGAGTTCATTTTTCAAGCCATTCAGATTAGAGATTCACCACTCGAGGTGTTTGTGACAGTTTTGAGCAGTGATGGACAAAGGGCGACCCAAGGTTCGTTTCATAAAAAGGAAGCTCACAGAGATTACCTGGTTGATTAATTTTGCACATAATTTTGTGGCCAGGCGTTCCACAGACAACCATTTGCAAGCCAAAAATCAAAAAGTAAACTTTCTGTAATATGTCCCCTTTAAAAGCATTTAATTCTTAACGCCCGTGAGGTTAGCCCGCTGACGTCACCTAGCATCGACAGTGTGGTTTTGCTTGCATTTTCTGCTTTTGGTCCAGAGATTTTCAGTTCCCTGAGCCTCCATGTGATCTAATGGCAGAGGATGAGGGGTGATCAGCGGTGACACCATTATCAATTGTGTTTGGAGAGCTCTCTCATATCATCAGCCGCAGCCGTCTTTCTCGGGGCGCTCGGCGAGGCGTCCCCTCTGATGTCTCATCTCGCTGTGGATCACTCGCAAGACACAAGGGCTGCTTTTAAGGAGTCATTTGCAGTGCCATACTAAATCTAGAAGCGAGAGCCTGCTGGTTCTGCCACTCAAACATGTCTCTGTGATCAAAGCAGGGGTGGGTAGTAAGTCCACATTTCTCCTAATGCTTTGGATCCTCACAAACACTGGACCGCCACTTCTGCTAGATGGGATGTGCGGAAAGTGCTCTTCCTTCTGTCGTTGGACAGAAGTGCCTCAGGTTTTTTCGGTGATGGGTATTTTGTTTTGAGAAGGGAACTTTCAGAAGTTTCACTTCCCGCCTTTCTGCCAATGACAATCAAATGCCGCAGGTGGCAAGGAAATGCGAGACTCGGCAATCACCTCCATTGATGTGTTAATAGCTCATCAGACTAAATTGTACTAAAAAGCTGCTTTGCAGCAGTCGTGATTATACAAAAGGTCTTAATGTCTAATAAAAGATGCGTGTGTAATTCCTGAGCATCCACACAGCCGTTTTGTAATCGAGTGCAATCTTGTTATTTCATGCAATAGAAATAACACCGAATAAAAAGTAAGAACCGGCGTGCCGTTCCGGGCGGCGCGTGCCGCTCGCTCCAAACGCAGCAGATGTACAATGAAGTAGTGCATTTTCATCCAACATGACGGCTGTCGCACCAAGTCTGGCCTAAAGCTGCGAATCCTGGCTCAGGTTCCTTGGCTGGAAGCCTCACAAAGTCGGCCAGGGAAACCAGAGCCGCATCATATTCTTCACTTGTTTGGAATTAGGTTTTCCCCTCACAAAGTGACTGCATGGGCGTTTGAAAGGTATTTAGAACACGGAGTGCACCATAACATGAGATGTACAAGTTATGAGAGACTGCAGAATGAACCTATAAAATCAATTACATAATCACGTTACCGTCAAATAAAAGAGCTACAGGCAACAGATTCGCCCCCCCCCCCCCCCCCTTTTATTTTTCTTCATCTCGGCACAAGTGGTACGGGAACATGCATATAAATAATGTATGAGATATACCAGAAAGTGGGGCTTTAATGAGGTGTAGCATGTATCCAGAAATATGATTCGTTTGTCATTTATTATTTAATTCCATATAATGAGTGAGTTCTCATTGAAGGTAGAGTTTGTGGATTTTCCTGACAAGCTTTTTTTTTTTCTTTAACATTAAAAATAAATCGCGTACACGGTATTGGCAGAAACACAACGTTCATTTTATGCGCAGTATAGTGGAATTTATTTGTCACATAAAATTTGAATTCCTGTGAAAAGAATAAATGAATCGAGTCAAAATTCTGACATGCATGAAGCTTGTGTCTTTGAACTCGCTGATGCAAATTTGATTTATTACTTATTTAGGATGACTTTGCGGTGGTAGTGGTGCATGTTGCTGCCCTGCTGCCTTTGGTGCAGATGACGGGAAGCTCCAATATCAAGCCATGGCTGGTACAAATAAAGAAATAAATAAAAAAAGGGTCATTACTTCAAGCAAGTTACCAAATTTTCCATAGATCCAACCAATATTGGCGTCACAATAAAATCTTTTTTTTTTTAAATCACGAATAGTAACAAAGAGGGCGGCCTGCTGGTCCAGTGGCTAGTGCAGGGGTGGGCAAACCTTTTGGCTCGGGGGCCGCATTGACTTTTAAAATTTGACAGAAGGGCCAGGTCAGCACGAGCTATGGTACATTAAAAAAAAACTGCATTTGTTGACAGTCCATATCAAACATCAACAGAACAAAAGCATGAAAGTACGGTATTAATATACTTTTTTTAAATTACAAAAATGTTGTTGATTACCTTTTTTAGCCTGTGCATTGCTGCAGATGGGTTGTGATCAGACCAGTAGAAGTAGAGCGATACAGAGGTACTAGGTGGTCGAAAATATTGCCCCGCCCCCCGTGTTCTGCAACTTCAAGTCAATGCGCCACCTGGCGGTGAAATGCCTGTCATTACAAGTCCAATTGAAATGAATGCAATCATTCACATCGAACCTTAATTGTGGACCAACCTTCGGCGGGCCGGATTAAAAAGAGCAACGGGCCGGATTCGGCCCGCGGGCCGTAGTTTGCCCACCACTGGGCTAGTGCGTCAACCTCACAGTGCAGAGGTCATGGGTTCGATCCCGGCTCCGGCCTCCCCTTGTGGAGTTTGCGTGTTCTCTCCGGGTACTCTGGTTTCCTCCCACATGGGAGGTTGATTGAACACTCAAAATTGTTCCTCGGTGTGAGTGTGTGCACAGATGGTTGTTCGTCTCTGTGTGCCCTGCGATTGGCTGGCAACCGGTTCAGGGTGTCCCCCGCCTACTGCCCGAAGACGGATGCGATAGGCTCCAGCACCCTCCACGACCCTTGTGAGGATGAAGTGCATCGGAAAATGGATGATAGTAACAAAGAATTACATATGTAATACCTTAAAGGGGAAGTGAATTCAAAAATATTCTTCACAATAATATGTTCAATACGGCCACACTAGTCTAAACTCGCTATTGTTATTACGATAACATTGTATCGCGTTTGTGAAAAATGATTTGAGCAGCAAAATCCACCCGGTTTTATCCATCTCAGATGGTGGTCATTTTTCCCACTTGCTGTTGAGTGAAAATGACATAATAGTGCCAAATGGGCTCAGCTTGCTCATGTCACATGTCCAAACACAAAAAACATAAAGAAAAAAAAATCTATATATATATTCCTCACAGTTTGCATGCTTTCATCCGGCTTAATTCCTTCCCCTGCAGGAGCTACGTGTGACGGTGCACAAAGTCTCCCTCTCCCTGGCACAGTGCTTTTTTTTTCTTTTCTTCTCGCAACAAGCTGTTCAACTCCTGAGCCTTTCTGCTTTCATTAAGACGGAGTAGCTCTTTCCATCCGACGGTAATTGGCATCTGGGTGAACAATGTCTTTAAGTGGCGAGTTCCACAGGCTCGGCAGCTTTGGGGACTCTCCAGAACCGATCGATATCGATAGCAAACAGACGAAATTAGTTGAGCAGATGCTGTGGTATGAGTGGTGGTGGGTGGAAAGACTCGACGGGAAGCGCTGAAAGTTTAATCACACCAAATCAATCCTTTTGCATTCAAGTTATTAGTTGGGGGGAATGAACAAAGCAAATGTGTCACAGCCCGACTTGTGAACTTGCACTAATCTAACTAGGATCTATTTACCAGAGTGGAAAAAAGCGGTCCTGCCTGCTTTGTATTAATGCTTTGGAACCTTGGGACCGCCAGTCTCTCCGCCGCTCGCTCTCCAGCTAACATCTGCAGATTTTCAGCCTGTGGAAATGTTTGAAATCCGCAGCCTCCTGGTGTAAAACGCCATAGAGCGACAAAAACGTCCGGCAGCATCTTGTTTGCGCATGAGCTCACACGGGACGGAAGCTTTCTCGTTTCCTTTGAAGCTGCCAGCCCGACCATTATTCACCAAACGCTTTGATTTACGTGGAAATTCACGATCAAAATGAGAAGGCAGAAACCCGAGCGCATCATTCAGTCTGCGCTTTATAGCGTCACCGGCAGCGGAGGGGTGGGAACGCAGGCTGAAATATGGCCGCTGACAGTTCAGCTAATAGAGCTATTGGCCTATAAACTTAACACACACACACACAGAGGGGCCCTCACTCTTTAAAGTAGCCTGCTGAGTGAAGACGGGGCTCATCGTCGAGCGTTTAGCGAAGCCGCTGGCACGCCTTCGCAGAGAGGGGAGAGTCTCTCCGACGTTAATGAAGAGGACGAGATTTAGAATGAGACCTTTTTGTACAGTGGGCTGACCGTCTTCATGCGCCCAACTTGGATTGTCACATCGGGTTTTTGTAGATAAAAGATACTATGGAGATTTCATCTGAAGAGAGAGAAGGTTATGATACACATCTCTACCCAGAATGGGAGTCTTCTCCCCAGAGCAGATGTGTAGTACCATAACAGACCTGTGAGAGGCAGCAGTGGGCCACAAAGCATCCAGAATGTTAGAAAATACAAAGAAGAGAAGAACTACAAGATGCTTGGCCAACTGTTCATTCCCATCAGTCTATTCTCTTCATTTCTAAACATTTCTCTTGGCTGCAATCGCTCTAGTACATTTATGTGAATGCTAGATTATATTCTCCAATCACATTTTTTTAGACACCGTATGTTGCCGTGTAAATCTAAATCCGCTCTCACAATCAGTAGTGCTGGCTGACGTAACATCACTATATGCGGCGTAATGTGACTTTTCCTTTAACCTATCGTATTTTAAATTCATCCAGAACTGATTTGTTCAGTTCTCAGTTCAACTGAGCCCAGCTGTGAAATTGTCGAGAGGAGTCCGCCGTGACGATAATCTCTCTGGAAGGAAGCATCCAGTAGCTGAGCCTTAAGGAGACACGGGGATGTCCACGGCGGCGCCACAAACAAACCCCGACACTCAGAAGAGGGCCAACCATGGAGGTGTACGACGACGACGACGATGACAGATGAATGGGAAAAGGTTGTGCAAGGTCCACCGCAGCGTGGCAGATGATGAAAGCTAGCTGAGAGAGAGAGATTTAGTTGCGAACTGTTTACCATTGTCTTTATTGCTCCTCCGCATCGAGAGGAGTCAGAGGAGGTGGCTCGGGCATCTGATCAGGAAACCTCCGAGATGCCTCTCTGGTGGGGAGTTGCGGGCACGTCCCACCGGGAGGACTGCAGCTCCCATCAAGCCCCACATAAAGTCTAGGCTCTGTTTCTTTAAAACGTTTCTGCGGTGAGGAGAGCAGGTGTTTTCTGCTCGATGAGTGAGCACATGACCCAAACGGGCTCCGGGCACCCATGGCTGGTTGTTTGGTTGCGTGAACACCGATAGAGGTGAGAGAGCTGTCAGCGGGTGCATCAGAGTTCAAATAGGGATTTTAGAACAGAGTTTCAGCATGAATTAACACCGCTGCGCTTTGGGCAATCTAATATAACCGGTTTTCATGAGGCGGGGGAGTGGGGGGGGGGATTGAAAATGTCATGGATCCAAAATGAAAAAGTGGGCCAGCTGTGTGATGCCGTAAGAGCGACGAGTGAAAATGTCTTGTGAATGTTCTCGTTGTCAACATCATATTGGCAGCCTTGAAATGACTCGTGTAATTCAAAAGACATCAAATATGTTTGGAATCGTTTTCCCTGTGGCAAATGCTACAATGGCTGCAAATGCGTGACACACGCACACACGCGCGCGTGCCGGGGTTGTCTGATGTGCAACCTTTTGTGCATGATTAACATTGTTGACTGCTTCTCGCACGCCTTGGAGTTTGGTTTATTTCAGGGCAATACACACCCTGGGCGCAACATTATTTAGGGCTAAAAAAAACTGGCAGCAAAGGACTGTACTTTATTTAAGCGATGAGGTTTCTGGGGTAATGATGTTCCGCTAATGTTGGTAAATTAAAGGTGATTCCACAAGGAAATGTGATTTGTTACATAAAACAACACAAACGTCTTTGGTTTACTTTCATACGAGGAAGAAACGCGGTGGCTCTACTGGTCAAAAAGGGTCAATACTTGGGTGCGCAAATACTTGACTCACTCTGGCGACACACTTTCTTCTTCTCCCAGAATGACCATTATTAAAAGATCATTTATATTCTCGTGTCCATTTGAGGAAACCGCTCTTTGGTGTCTCCAAAGCCATCAGCGCAGAAAAGTTGAGAAGACTCTGACAAGCGTGCAAATTAGGCTCTGCTCTGGGTAGTTGTGCGTTCAGCAGAGAGCACTGAAGCCACATGATTCATTACGACAGGGTCATTATTTTACCGGATGAAACACAGAACACGGTCACCCGTCACGGTTCTCCTCAGATATATGGCTGCGATGTCAGCCGTGTGGAGTTAGACTTCTTTTTCGTGTTGGCTCTGGTTCTCTTTGACCGTGAATGGAATAATCAGTATAGAAAATACATGGATGGTAACCTCAACTCAATTGTAATTTATAGAGCACTTTAAAACAACCACTGCTGTAAACAAAGTGATATATTTACAACAATAAAAAATAAAACAAAACAGTCAAACTAAAAATCAAGTCCTAGTTTATTTCCCATGCCAGTGGCTAACTAGCATGCTACCTAGCTAACTGCCAATGTCGCAACTGACAACAAATGGCTATCTTTTCAGCTTTATCCGTCCTTTTGTTTGTCAATGGCGACACTGGTGGCGTCCAATTAAGCTTAATGATTATTGGAGGACCCGCCTTTGATGGCGCTAATAGCTAAGACACAAGCAGCAATTGTTTCCACTTGTTGGCCCCACATCAATACGATTACGTTAATAGTTTTGATTTGGTTCAATTTTACTTAATCTTTAGAGACTTTTCTTGGCACATATAAATATTGTCCAGATCAGATCCAAAAAGCTTTTGTGCGACTGTTATACAAGCATAGCAAATGCCTGGCATTGTTCCAGTGCTCCATCAGGACTTTAAGTAAACAACAGAAGATGCAACCATACTAATGATTCCCTCAGGTCTCCCCTGTGTGATTGTTTGCTACCTATAAAACTGCGAGTCCAGTGGGGCATGAAATTAGACCCTTCCAATTTCCTAAACATGTTTAAAAATTAATGGAGGCAAATAGCATCTTGAGCATGCCCGCTAACTTGCCAGGTGATACAATTAACGCGCCAGCAGACACAAAACATTCTGACGAGCGTGTCACGACGGGGGTAATGTAAAATATAAATTCCGGCGTTGGTGGGTGAGCTTTGCCAGTGAGGATTTTGTTGAGAATGAAAAGCAACAATGTGCATGAAACAAGACAAGCCACCCGTGTGACCTTTCGCAAAAGTCCACAGACAAAACCTTTTTAAGTTTTTAATTATGAAAAAGGCCAAGAGTCAGACATAAACATGCCCTTCATGTTAGTTTTCTGCATTTAATGGCTTTTTTTCTCTGTCATTAACTTGGTGCTGTGTTCTCTGTGCATGTGATATTCCATTTACATAAAGTGGGAAGGAAATATCATTTCAGCACGACTCACTGCAGTTATGAACTTATTTTTTTTCCTCTCATAATCCATTTGTTAGTCTTTTAAAAACTCTGTAAATGTCGCCTTGAAATCCCGCGCATGTTAGTAGAAGATAAAATGCTCATGACAAGCTTTTTCGATCACCTCACTTGTACAGTACCTCACTGCAAACTGCAATTACGATAAAAAAAAAAAATCATTAAATCAATACACCAGCACTATTGTGATAGCAATGGCTGATTTGAGTTTTTTTTCTTTTAATTTATATTTGGATTTGCAGTTGTACCTATCTTTGTAACCATCTTATTGTAAAGGCAATGAAATGAGCATTCATCTCTCAGCCTATTGAGTTTGCTCGCAGTTCCGACATGGTCTTGTTATTTTTGTCGGGCACTGATGCATCTGCATTTATTTATTTATTTGTTTTTTTTATTCATTCCTAAATGAATGCGCACTCACAAGCTCTTTTCGGAAGAACCCTGATATCGAGAGGTGTGCTCGCGATATGAAATGAACACCAGGGCTCAATGTCGAGTCACAATGCATACTACTGGACTCTTCCTTTGGTCTGATGCAAGTCATCTCGATGCAGCGGGAGTCCTGTTGCTCTGTGAGGTTCACATGAACTCCGCACTTAGTCTTTAAATTTAAAAAAAAAAAAAAAAGCAGGTTCCTTACACCTAGCATGCAAATCTAAAAATCTTATGAATGTGAGAAGGCTGTATCTTCCTTGCTATGGAAAACTGGTGCCAAGTCCACATTTGATTAAATTCTTAAGACCGTATCAACCCTACCGTTAAAACGTATTAGCCAGTACTACTTAGGGTAGGACTCATTAAAAATATCCTGCCACATTGCATGCCACACAGTCAAGTACAGGTCATCATAATCATGACATCATACAAGATGTGAATCTGACTAATGACCTCTATGTATTGATAAAATGCCTCGCAGCTGAAAAAAAATGAAACATGTTTCATTAAGTCATGTTTTCAGCGATTCATACTGACGATGAGACCGTCATATTTACTTTAATCAAAGGTTATTGCAAAGTTTTGTACAAAAACTGAAAATTGAAATGCGAATTGAGTTACTCCGCTCAAAAGCAAAACGTTTCCGCATCTCACTCTGTGCCTCTTTTTCCTAAATGAGCTGCAGAGGCATTTGAAAGCTAAATTTTGGGGCCACAGGCACCGCCCACTACAGGGCACGGTGGCTGGAGAGTAGACTAACATTGGATTGGGACATCTCTATTAGTTTGACATTATAGCCAAGTGTAACGTATTTCTATGTACAAATGTCTTTAAAATGTTTTCTATGACTATGAATTAAATAAACATTGATTAGTTTGTGATGTGATTTAAAGGGCACAAGGCACAAAAAAATGCCCACCTGTTCCTCCTGCCCAGCACTTGTTGGGACTAACCTCCAACAGATGAATGTGACTATTTTCCTGTGCTCATGAGTCATCCCGAATTCATGTTGTGCATCGTTTCACCCGGCTGTGCAGATGTTCTATTCACGTTCATTAGCTCCCTTATTCCTGTACACTTGTTGCTATTACCGTCTGATGAACGCTTTCATTGAGTGAACAGCGTGAGCGCGCTTCCTTCCTTCACTGTGCACCAATTGTTCTCCCAAAAGAGAAACTGCTTTACCAAAGTATTCAGATGTCTCGCAAAAAGACTCTCGGCATTCTTTAATTGGCGCCAATTGGAGCGATTTAAGTGTCGCCCTCTGCAATGTCATCTTTTTTTCTTATTTTGTCGTAGGTCACTTTGGAGTTATGTCTTCCCTTTTTAAAAAAAAATAAATATTGCACAATTTCAACATTATTCATTACACTTGAAAAATTGACATTTCGATACAGATTTTAGCAAGGATCATGGATGTTGACACACATGATTTGCTTTCGCGGGCCACATAAAATGACCCCCGGGCCTTGACTTTGGCACCTGTGCTGTCGAGCTTCAGAACAAAGTGTTGTGATGCCCAGTAGCATTCGCGATGGGATAATAAGAACAAACACCCCCGGTGTGGCTAACGATACACAACTAAAAAGGGTAGCTTGTGAATCAAGTGCGGCGGATTCCTGCCCACGCTGTCCTCAGGTATAATAATAATAATAATAATAATAGATTTTATTTATAAGCGCCTTTCAAGACACCCAAGGACACTTTACAATAACAAAAAACACAAAACAATACGGGTTGAGCAGCGGCAGCCAAGGCTCCAAAGAAGTGAAAACACCCGTGTGGGCGGACTGTATGTGGTTAAATAATGGCATTTTGCAGTCGTTGAAAAACACTTAAGTTGCACACATTTCAACAGTGACAAGGTCATATTTTTTTTCCCACCCTTGTAGCAATTATTGTAAAACTGCTGTGAATAATTATCCTTAATATTTTTGGTGATAGAGACGATCAATGGAATACTACTGTTAAAAATTTGCCCGAAGCGGGGGCTGCTGATTTTATTTATTTCTTTTAAAATCATTTAAACCGACGACGCGGAAAATATTGTCGCGCGTGTTCTTACTTTTCTTTTATAGATCTATATATGTTTTAGACACATAGCAATACTGTATCACCTCTTTGTTTGATGTTTAGTTTGACAGTCAACTTGAAGTGAGAGTGGCAATAATCAGCTTAGAGGCTCTTTTTGAAGAATCATTCGTCATTTGCCAAAGCGTTGTGAATTGAGTAGCATTGAGTACCCTGGCAACATCCAATGCTTATATCTCCATCCATCCATCCATTTTCCGAACCGCTTGATCCTCACTAGGGTCGCGGGGGCTGCTGGAGCCTATCCCAGCCGTCTCCGGGCAGTAGGCGGGGGACACCCTGAATCAGTTGCCAGCCAATCGCAGGGCACACAGAGACGAACAACCACCCACGCTCACATTCACACCTAGGGACAATTTAGAGCGTCCAATCAGCCTGCCATGCATGTTTTTAGAATGTGGGAGGAAACCGGAGCACCCGGAGAAAACCCACGCAGGCCCGGGGAGAACATGCAAACTCCACACAGGGAGGCCGGAGCTGGAATCGAACCCGGTACCTCTGCACTGTGAAGCCGACGTGCTAACCACTGGACTACCGGGCCGCCTTGCTTATATCTCAATTCAGCAAAAAAAACAAAACAAAAAATCAGCCGAGAGATGGGTCGTATCTTGAAAAAATCCAGTCATTCGTATCTCCTGTGTTCATAATCATTAAATAATTTCTGGAACAATTCGGTGAAGTTGGATAATTCCCAGCACCATCTCTGATTGTTCCTCAAGTGCGATACCATCCTGGTTGGAAATCACTTATCAATTTTCAATTGTTCATTTCCCAGTCTCGTCAGCTGTCATTCCAACCAAGTCCAATTCTTGCAGAAAACAAAAGCAATCAGCATACGCCGCCTACGGCTGTGGAATGCTTTCAGTCTACGACTTTGCAAAAGACTTTAGCTCTCACTATTAATAAGCCGAGTCCAATAATGAGATGCTATTTTAAATGTGCCGACAGGAAATGGACTGCCCTTTTGTCACTGCGTTCAAGAGCTCCCCTCGTCTCTGAATGTTAAGCAAATTCATAAAAGAAAGGTGTGTGTGTGCGTGTGTGCGTGTGTGTGTGTGTTGGGTGGGGGTGAATAATTAAAGGCTAAAAGCTCTTTATCTCAGCAGAATGGGGAAACGCTCTTGTTTGGGCTCTCCAATATGAGGCAAGGGGCGAGGCTGCCTTATTATCACCGAGGAACAAAAGTCACATGGACCTGCGTGGGCACATTTTCTCTCTTTGATTCTCCTCGGCAGGCTTTCATTCCCCCAAATGAGCCAATCAGGTGTCTCTTGCCTTGACATGCTCCGCGCTCAGCACTTCTCCTTCTTTGGTGTCGACCGGAGCTCCTGACTAGTTTCCGAGGAGCATGGAGCCAGATCGCCGAAGCGCATTTAATGAGCAGGTCCGCCGGGCTGTTTGTGCTCATCGCAATCATCCATCAGTGTAAATCTCTTTGAATGAGAGCGAAGTCTTTCAGGCCGCCGACATGGAGATGTTTATGTTTCAACGCCCCCCCCCCCCCCCAACAATCTGCCACTCAATTCTCGCTGTAGCGTGATGGATACTTTCGTAATGCTTCATCTTAAAAGACATGCCACTGTAGTAAGCACATCACTCATGTTGTTATGAAGCCAGCAGAGAGGGACACATGAATCATGTTTCATGTACAATCGGCGTTGCTGTCAGATACCAGACGCATGTTGGCGGGGCACAGGCCACGGTGATCCCCCTAATTCACAGCTCGTCTCAAAAAACACAAAAAATGTTCACGTGTCGATTTGTTAAGCGCCGCTTGCCAAGGCTGAATTGCTCTTTCCTTTCCTCCTGGCTGATTGCCGTCAGTAGATAAAATGTTCGGCTGAAATCGTCTCGGCTTTCGAAAGGAGTCATGGCAGAGTCAGATTTTTGTGGGCTCGGATTCGCGTGCAAGAGAAAACAAGACAACGTGCAGGGAAATCGCAGGCTAATGTGTGGAAAATTGGTATCGTTTCAAACTCGAGCGCCGATGCCCTTCAAATTAGTTCAAATGGTGGTAGGAAAAGTCAGAGCGGGGCCTATCCTCTGTCAGACAGGGATCTATTTGTTATTTTGACATTTGAGTGTGCATAGGTGTCCTCCTGCATGCCGCATTGAAAAGCGTTCATCCGTGAAGCTGACTTCAGTTTTGCTGGCAGCTTATTCCATTTCCGTGCAGCATAACAACTAAATGCTGTTTCACCATGTTTACTTTGATCTTTTGCATTACCTGCAGACCTCGGAGCCCTGACTGGCTTTATACTCATTTTGCTTTCATGTATTCAGGACCCAAACCATTCAGCGATTTAGAGACCAGTAGCACTATTTTAAAATCAATTCCGCAGACCTCAGACCCTGTTAGCTTGATAACCTGGTTCAAATAGCTGAGTGGGTGGAAAAAACCCCCCGCATCGAACACCGATATGACCTTCAACTCCCGCGAACCACCATTAGCAAATGTAATTCCAAATCAATAGAGTTCTTGCTGTGGTACAACGAAACGGGCCCCGAAACTTTGAAGAGCAGATTGTTGGACAGCTGGAAGTCATCACACTCATTAGAAATGTTGACATCCATATGACCTGTCATCTGTTTCTTTTTTGTTTTTTGTTTTTTTTAATTTTTAACTCTCTCCAAATCAATCAAAAGCGTGAAATGGAGAAACCTCACGGAAGCGTTCTTTTGGGAGTGAAAATGAGCTCCATCAAGGAAGTTTTTGTTTGCAGTTTTTTTTTTCCTTCTGGCCGGGGTTCAGACACTCGTGGCATCACAATAACTCTGCCAATTTCTGCGCAGCGTAGAGAGTGCACTTTTAGTTAATGGGTGGCGCTCGGCTGCTGTGTCACCTCGACGTGACGCTTCGTCTCCTTACCGTGCCTTCTTTTCGTGGGTGGAGAAAAATCACAAACTATTGCAGGTGGGGAGGAAAAGATGACCTTTTCTTCTCATTATTCCCTCCTATTGTAGTTTTTTTTATTTTTATGTGTTTGTTCCGGATCAACATAGAGTACAACTCCCCCCGGGAGACGTTACTGTGAACAGTGCACTGCAGTCTTTCAGCTGTGGAGTCTTTTTCTATCCTGCAGCTTGAAACACATTGGGCATAATGAACAAACGTTTTGCATGTGAATAAATGGGCGCAAACAGATATAGAAGCTATGTAAATGTTTTTGAAATGCTAGAAACAGCAATGATCATGACATATACTGTACATGCTCGTGTCTATTGCAATTTTGGGGCAACATTATTCATTTTTTTTTCAACCTCACAAATTCTGAAAAAATATGTATTCCACAGAAAACAAGTGGAATGGGGGTAACATTCCCAGGAAAAGTCCAAAATATGAAAAAAAAATCTTTGGAAAAAGAAAATGAAAACATACCAATCCGTGGGTACCAAACTGAATTCGTCGGGGCCAGCTATAGATCTAAGTTGCAATATCGCCAATCACCACTAGATGGCAGATATGTCTACATTGTGCTTATATGCAAAGTCATTATCCTAATAATTTTTTTTGCATGATATGGATTTTGATTGAGTCTATTTTTGTTGGGAAAAAATGTACAAAGTTCTTACACTTAATGTATGTTTCTTGTTGAGGAACTTTGTGCCATCCTTGAATGATCATTTTTGTGCGAGAGCTCTTTCGACTAAAAAAGTATAGCAATACATTCTGTGGTTATTTTGTTGTTTGCTTCAAACCGTTTGTTGTTGGGTTCGTGGATGTTTCATATGTGCATTGAAATATGTATTATCAAAAATGGTGAGACATCATTCAAACGATGTCTAAAAATGAATATCAATTATTAACAACACATACTCATATTAGAAATTAATTTTTAGTTGTTTTTTTTGTTCGTTTGTTTGTTGTGTATCCCCAGACACTATATGGTAGCCCTTTGCGCTAATCAGTAGCCAAGAAGTAACTCTCACTTTCAAAAAGGTTGATGACCCCTTTGGGAAGCCGGTATCTCATCAGAATCCCGTCACGACAAACAAACCAAAAAAAATCCCCCCATCTGTGTGTGTTTAATGTTGACATTTATACATATTGTAAATGAGCTACAAAGTGAGTCATGCAAAAATGAAGCAACATGCTTATTGCTCTACTCACGGAGGGGGAACTCATTGTATTTTAGGAGATGGGATGCAATGAACATTTGCCAGCAAGCGTGACACTGCATAGTGTGTGGCAGGTGTGTTGTGACTGCATTTAGCCTCCAGCGTCTATGTGTCATTGGGGGGAAATAGATAAAGTAATTTGCGCTGTCGGGGAATGTAGAAAGAAAGCAGCAACATAAATCAAGAGGTGTGCGGCCTTTCAAGTGACGCTGGCAAAAAAAAGAAGGAGGAACTTTTCTTGACTCGGCTAATGAGCAACAACCTACTGTGGATTTTTATTTATGTGCCTCCAGCAAGCCGAGGGTTGACAAGTAAACCTTTTTTTTTTTTTTTTTTTGAAGATGAATTTCTTTCACAATGCCTTCCAGACATAAACAGAACCTTGTAATATACACTGCGCGTGTTTCACAGAGCTGCAGTTTTATACACCACATTACCCGCATTGCTTCGTTAAATTGGTTTGGCAGTTTTTGCAGGCTCCTGCAAACAAACATACATTGACGTATGGTACCAATGCTATTACTTTTTATTTTTTTGTAAGAATTGCTAAAGAAAATTGCTAAAGATAATTGTTCTCTAGTTTCTTATTTCTGATAATTTGCCTGTGACATTTACATAGTACCTCCCCCCCTTGTTTTCACTCCTAGTTGTTTCACTCATGACATGATCTGGTGGCTTGGGTGAAGATCCAGAGCTACTTTCAAATGAGAGCTGAAGGCCACTTGAGGGCGCTATTTGAAATACCTACATTCCGCAACACCCACATTCTCCATCCGTGGGATGCCACTGCTGTCCCGTCAAAGCAAAAAGGTAAGCAGAGCTGCATTCAGTTTTTTTTTTCTGGGCGGCACATATTAGTGTTAGCTAACATCATTAGCTTAGCGCCAAATAGTCTTACGCATCTTAACGCTATAAATGTGGGTCACTCCTTTGAAAACGTGTGTTGGCAAAAAGCAAAAGAAAAAGTTCCAGCCTGTCCCACTGCACCTAAATGTAATGTAACTAGTTGCCATGCGGACTCCAAATCATGATGCTCATCCTTACTGTGCACCTTTAACTTTATTTCACAGTACTTTGTCTGAAAGCAGATTACATAGTATTAAGAAAAAAAAAGAAAAGAAAAAAAACAAACACATTATTGTGCTCTTGTTTGTTTTTGATGCACTTGAACAACTGTTTCTCTCTAAAGGTTTTTTGTCACCACTTCAAACTCTTTATAATACACAAGTGCTACAATATGCAGTAGAAAAAAACACATTGCTAAGTAGCTAAATTAACTAATAGTCTCCTGTTGCTCTCATTATATACTGAAATGCTTTTTTTAGTCATAAAAAAAAAAGACCAAATAAAAACCCATCATCAAACTGTATCAATACTTGAAATGAAACAAAGGAAATTTACACTTGTACACAAGATATCTCAAAAATACTTAAGGCGTTTGAAATATTAAGTCAGGCTAACGCATCACCAGGTGTTTACGGGTCGGAACCATGTCGGGCTCATGGATAATTCATTCCACACAAATGGCTAAAGCACATACAAACAGAACATTGACTCAACCATTGATTGCTTTCCTGGTGCCTACACTTGCGTGCGCTTAAATTATTCATCCCCCCTGGTCATTCATTCCAAAGTGTTGATTTTCTCTCAAAATATATGCACTCTCACAAACACGCAAAACTTGATTTAAAAGTTAAATTTCACATCCTTACAGATGGGGAGTCATTTTAATTAATTTATAAAGACAGCAACTTAAACCCCCCCCCCCCCCCCCCCCAAAAAACCAAGACTGTCCAAAACGACCCAGTTGTTGACAAACGTTGAGTGGTCATGATGCGCATCACCCAAATTCTTTTGTGTAGCTGAGGAGTGATATGAAGCCGAACTAAACGATGGTGTCACCAAGCTGACATTCATTTATGTATTGCTCATTCATAAATATACAACGAATCCCGCGCCGATGAGCCCTCCTGGATACGAGCTCTGTAAACATCCTTTTGACGTGTTAAGTCTTCAAATTTACTGCCAAAAAATTCATAATATACAAATTCACAGCCAGTAAGTCAGAGAGTCTTTTTTTTTTCTTTCCTTCACATTCTCAAGTGTTAACTCTAGCGTGTTGATCATCGTTCATCCGGTAAGTAATGTTCGCAATATACAAAAAGACGTAACAGCCTTGCAGCTTAATCAAATGTAGACGAACCCTCTCAGCGAGCGACAAGGCCCAACAAAGTTACCCCCCTCCCTCCCCTGGATTTATCACGCCGGAGCATTATAGTACATTGGAAGCAAGGAAAACAAAACACTTGTTCATTGCCATGAATAAATACTTTCCGTAAAATAGACATAAAAGCTGCCATCGACACGTCAGAGTTTTTATATGTTACATTCATCCATCAGGCTCGGTGTAGCAAGGAAAATGCTTTTGCAGTCCTTCCGCTTCCTCTTGAAATATGATCATTTCATCTTCCAAACACGTACGCAGTTATTGGATCCCCCGCCACCCTCCCTCCCCCCACAATCTCAATATGATTTCCGGGAGCAACTGATTGAAAATATATATATATATTTTTTTTTAAAAAGAAATGCTCGTACACTGCCCAGACCGTGCATGAATATTGTAAACAATTTTTTTACTCCTTTGGTCATAAAATTAGAAATGCCTGATGAATGACAACTTCATACATGAAATGTCTTGAGACTGATAGAAACAAAATATCTTGTACAAATACTTTGAAGTGGCTGAAAGGAAACAAGAAAAAATGAACAAAGTTCCTTTTGTATGTAATTAATTGGGACACGCTTTTCCTTACTGCGCCTGTACGACTTTTATCCTGATCACTCCAATGAGTCCCCTGCGAAAAAAAGTGTCGAGGTAAAAATGTCCAAATCTGTACATAGTTTATGTAAGATATAAACTAAATATATGCAGCATTAAAAAAAAAAAAAAGAGTCCAGATCAACAAAATATTGAGGTTTCAGTGAACATCGTTCCATAGAGTCGTTTCATATTACACAACAGCAAATCCACTTTCACAGGACTTGGCCATGCAATACCCAAAAACCGATAATCCAATGTAACATACATAATATTATTTTGCAGTATATTTTCTCATTAATAGATTAAAATTAAAAATTTCCCACTCCATGAATACACACAATATGACAAATAATATAAACAATGCCCCCCTCCCCACTTACAGTCAAAAGAGAATGAGATACTTGTGTGATTTTGAGCGTGATAGAATCCATTGATCGAAAGTCCGGTGAGGTTCTGCAAGGTGTGGTCCATGTAAAAACAAACAAAAACCTAAGGAGGTTACGATTTTTGCTGGGCAGACACACCTTTCCAGTAGTCCAAAATATCATGCAGGTCCTCATCCTTGGCAAACTGCACCTTCTTACGGAGCGCGTGGCCCGCCGCCATGTATTCGTCATCTTTGTGGCGTTTCCGGTGGAGTTTGAATCGCTCCCAGATGCTGTGCGAAGGTTTGCAGTAATACTCTGGACTGGAAGAGTAGCTCAGGTTGTGGTACTGAGCTGGCAGCTGTGAATAAGCCAAGTCTCTGGAGCGGGGGTGCGAGAAAGGCCCCAGCATGGGCGACTTGATGCCGCCGGGTCCCTCCAGCTCCTCGATCTGAGTGTCGGGATAGGAGTGGCGGTGGTCGCCGTACTGACGGATCTTCTCGGCCTCGGCCCTCAGGATGGTGGCGGCGGGTGTCACTGTGAGGATGGTGTCCCCCGTCGGGGAGGTTTTCTCAATGTACCTGGATTCGGTACGGTAAGGCCGGGGGCTTCGCATTCCTGAGGCTGTGCTGGGCCTTTTGGGCGAGGCGTCCGAGGACCGATGTC
Organism: Hippocampus guttulatus; assembly: GCF_054856545.1. Taxonomy (NCBI): domain Eukaryota; kingdom Metazoa; phylum Chordata; class Actinopteri; order Syngnathiformes; family Syngnathidae; genus Hippocampus; species Hippocampus guttulatus. Next base: position 8,681,672 of record NC_141276.1, read on the forward strand.
TCTGCAGGGAATGGTGGTAGCTGTCCTTGTACGGAGGTGCCAGGAGGCCCGATTTGTTCTGCGGCTGCTCGGATATGAGCACAAGCTGAGGCTCGGCATTAGAAACGGCTCCAGATCTTACCCCCTGATAAGAAGTGGAGTCTGTCTTGAGAGCATCAATGCAGTTGTTAATGATCTGGTTGACTTTATCAACCTCCTTCGCGATGGTAGAAATCTCCGCCACGGAGCCCTTGCTATTCGCTGCCATTCCCGTGTCGCACTCCCTGCGCTCGTGGTGGTCCAGACTTCGCACCTCCATGTAACTGCCCTTCATGATTTTGGGAGTCTCACTGATTTCTTGAAATTTGTACTGATCCATTTCACTGGCAGGCGGTAGGTAGGGCATACGGGCCATGTTCTCCCCAGTCAGCAGCTGTTTCTGGGACATGCGGGAAACAGTCCCTCCCTCCAGTTCTTGTCCATATTTCAATTCCATGATGTTTTTCTTCAGGCTCCCCGCCTTTTTGTGCTTTTCGTCTTGCTGGCGCTTCCGCCGCAAGCCGTAATAAACCATCCCGAGAAAGATGACCATGCTAAAGAGGCAGGCTAAAATGGTCACGATGTAGTGAGTGGTAGTCGCGCTGCCGGCGTCCCTCGACTTCCCCTTCCAGGGTCCGGTGGTGATCGTCAGACAGGTGTGGTTGTGTCTCAGGGAGTTCCGAATGGAAACAACGCAGTATGTGTAGTTGGTGTGAGGTTTGAGGTTCTTCAGCTCAACGTCCTCCTTGAATTCTTTCAGGTTTTGAATGTCGGTAAAAAAGCTGTTGTTGTACAGAACCAGGATGTACATCTTCTTGTAAGGATAAGGGATCTGAACCGTGACGGTGGCGCCCGTATTGGACACTTGCTTCAGCTTCATCAGCGGGTTTGCTTCCACTTCGTTGTTGGTTGTACTGATGTTGTTGGTAATGATGTCCTCTGGCTCGGTCCCCGATGGACAGTCCTCGAGCCCACAAAGGCTGAAGTCCGGCGGGGGTGTTGTGGGCTCCATTGGCATTGGAAAAAATGGTGTGACGTAGTCATCGGTGCACACGGTGGTGAGCATGTGAAGGGCATTTTTATAGGTGGGATTGTTCGGGTTCTGACTTAGAAGACTGTAACCGGACACGCCGCGCGGGGAGTCACAGACCATCCGCTCATTTGTCCTGTTGGGGAAAATCGAGAGCCACTTGACAAAACCCAGCAGTTCACAGGAGCAGTTGAACGGATTTGTGTACAGCTCACAGGTGGTCAGCTTAGTCAGACTGGTGAAGGTGGAGCCGTCCAACTGCTGGATGCGGTTCATGGACAAGTCGATGTTCTCAATGTTGGGACATTCCCAAAAGGCATTGGGTGTAACAGTCTCAATCAGGTTCGCCTGGAGGTAGAGGTACTGCAGCTTTCCAAGACCCCTGAGGATCCCCTCTGTTAAGTTGCGCAACTTGTTGAAGCCCATTTGAAGAACTTGCAAGTTAAATTGAGCTGAAAAGGCCCCGTCCTCAATGTAAGAGATTTCATTCTTTGTCAGGTTCAGGTAGGTCAGGTTGGCAAAGCGACTGAGGGCAGAGTACTGAATACTTTTAATCTTGTTTTCATTCATACGAAGGTCCACAATGGTGCTGTTGATGTGCTGCGGGATGGCCTCGTACGGTGGTTGATTTTGGCTACAGATCGCGAGCCACACAAAGCCCTTTTCGCCCTCGATTAACCAGCAGTCTCCGCTGACTTGACCCACGTGGGTCAAATAAACAATGGCTGCCGACCAAAGCAGCGCGCTGCTCGCCATCCCTGCCTCCCTTCGAGTCATGTCTAGGGAACCCAAAAAAATCCAAAAAAGAGAAGGTAACGTCGCTACGGTTTCAGTTCAGCTGGAGCGATCTTGTTTTCGGGACCAGAGCGAGTCCGTTCAGCCGTCGCCTCGTCATGGATGGAGTCGCGTTCATTTACAATTGGAAACGGTGTACTTGTGAGGATTTTCACCATCGAAGGTCTCATTTTCGTGTTTGGCCAACATTCTTCTCCTATGGGTCACTTTCATCCGAATGGAGGAGAAACCTGCAACAAAGAGATATTGTAACGTCAATTAATCATCATGATGACAAATACGCGTCTATATATGGCTTTGTGCTCCGTCGTCCGTATCTGCTTTGCTTGATCATGCTCCAGCAGTTATTCCTTAACATCGTTATGTGTGGCAGACCTATTAAAAGAAACTATTGTCCAATTACCACTTGACAGTTTGGGGAAAGGCATAGTCCCAGTTGTCTGGCCATTAACCTGCACGCTGTCAGATGCAGGGTGGCCGGCGTTTAGACGCCGCATTCAATCAATTATATCGCACGGTGTGCAATGGCGCGCTGGATCAATGCGTTTAGGGTTTCCATCTGACAAGCCCAATGCATAAAAACACTTATTTGCTTGCACGGGCTTATCCAGGAAGAAAAGAAGGATATTGTGTACAAGGCGGGTGTATTGGTGGCTTGCGCGAGATGGAGTCTTTTGCAAACCAAATGACCAAAATCGCCCCGGAATGGATTTAATTCTCTTCAAATGAATTGTTTCCGCGCAGTATTTGCTTTCAAAGTTTTTCTTTTTTCAGCTCATTAATGTCTTCAGTGAACTTGTTTGTGAGGGCGCAAATATTGATCTAGCGTAGTTCACATTACAAAACACTGAACAGATTTCCCACAAAAAAAATGAATAAATAAGTAAAAAATAAATTAAATCAAATTAAATGAAAATAAAAAAATTAAAAATCCTGATGAATGCACTTTTTTTTTTTCCAATGCAACGCGAGTAATTTTATTCTGTTGACATTCATAGGCTGAACTGAAACTGATACTTGGAAATGTTTCAATGCAGTTTGTTCATTAGTTGTCAGGATTAAAGCAAACATGTCATCTGCACCGAGTGCTGTCACGAGCATAGACGTTGGACTACATTTCCTTGATTGACTGCATATCATTACCATTTCTCTCAGGATTGATTTTAATAGGATGGGACAAACTCTCCAAATCTTCAAATTTCCGACTTTCTTTCCCACGTAATAATGCTTCCCGGCCCGTTTTTCTTTTCGCCGTCACCCGAATTACTGCTCAGTGTTCCACAGCTGATGCCATTTTGGAATTCTCTAGACAGCAAATGCGTTGAGACAGAATTTGCCTCTGCGGACAGCCAGCAGTCATTGATTATTCTGCGTAGCATTGACAGCAATTCAATCAAGGATGAGTCATGTGGGGTTTATCCTGAAACTGACAACTGATGCGGGTCATTAAAAGAGGTGACAACACATTAACAGATGAGCGGTTTGCAATGACTTGTAAATTGCATCATATGGATTCTTTCCTCACCCCGGGTAAAAATCATTCTCTCATTTCTGTTTTGATTTTACCTGTGCTTTGCATCAGCAGACCATTCTTTAGAGATGCCATGACTTTATTGAACAGTTCATGGAGTCAAAATACCCCAATGAGGTCCTGTATGGTTCTACAATGCATGCAGGGGTGAGATAACCGATTGATTTTTTTCCATGTATTGGGAGGAAATGTTTGTTTTGGATTTTATTGACTTGAAGTAATGGAAGATAATAAAACACGGCTTTGTCGGAAAGATGTTACCCCCAAGAAAGTGCTTTGGCTTCAAACTAACTGTACATTAGAACTCAAATTCTTTTAACCCTTTCATGGACAGCGGTGACTGCAGTGGACAGCTTATCATGTTATCAGGATAAGCTATCATTATTGGTGCATGAAAGGGTTAATTTAGGTGATTATCTGGAGGGCGACCCGGTGGTTCACTGGTTAGCACGTCGGCCTCACAGTGCAGAGGTGTAGGGTTCGATTCCGGCTCGGGCCTTCCTGTGTGGAGTTTGCATGTTCTCGTCCAGCCTGCGTGGGTTTTCTCCGGGTACTCCGGTTTCCTTCCACATTCCAAAAACATGCGTGGCAGGTTAACGAAACACTCTAAATTGTGCCTAGGTGTAAATGTGAGCGCGAATGTTTGTTCATCTTCGTGTGCCCTGGGATTGGCTGGCAACTGGTTCAGGGTGTCCCCCGCCTATTGCCCGAAGATGGCTGGGATAGGCTCCAGCACCCACCGCGACCCTTATGAGGATTAGCAGATTAGAAAATGGATGGATGATTGTCTGGAGCTCTCAGGTTACTTGAACTTATTTTTTTTTCTTTGAATGCTAAAGAGGAGACAATTATTTTCAATGCCTTCAGGGAGTGACAAGACTACTAACCAAAAGGAACTTATAAAGAAAAAGGATTTATCTGTTTGGATTGTTTGTCAATATGTGTCCAACAATTGGCTGGTGAGCAGATAGCTGGATGGTTGCCATCTATCGGCATTAGTTACCTCAATTAAGCTCAATAAGAGGATGAAAATATTACAGCTCGACGTTTGATAGACATTTCTATATAAGTACCTCCCTGATTAGTGTCCATCAAATTTTTTGGGGGGAGGGGAATATTCTTTGGGTTTTCTTAAAAAAAAAAAAAAAAAAAAAAAAAAGTGATGAAGCGCATCCACCTGGGTGGACACTGGGGGGGTTCGCTTTACTGCGTTAAAGGACACGCATCCACACACCAGAGCTAATGGCTCCCTCAGAGGAGAGTCGACGTGAGAGCCAAGTTGAATGCCACCTCTGCTGTCACTTAACTTTTTTTTTTTTTCATGTTGTGTAGTGACGACAATACTTCTCCAAATCGCAGCCGCAAATGCGTCCGAGCAGAGGATGTTCAGCAGAGAGAGACTGGCACCGCTTTTCTATAAATGTCTTTCATTGAAAGGGTTGTAATGACCTGAGTGGGCTGTGTTTTGTACTCTAATACAACTGCGAGTTTGACATTTGTACTTCAAATGACCATCGCTGTGGCATTTGGTTTCAAGCGAATGCATCACGGCTCAAACTAAATGAGGATGCAGTACAGTCGAATTATGTTTGGTGGAATTTCCGATTCAATATTGTTCCGCAAAGAAGACACGCTGGATCGTTGGCGACGGGCGTGATTATCTGAAGCTTAGCCTTGTGTTTCACACAGATTGCAGTTGACCTTGGGGGAGAGATTATTAATTTAAAAAAAAAATACACACACACACGCACATATATATATATATATATATATATATATATATATGCTCCATTATCAGCTCCCTATTCCTCATCTGCAGTCTCATTTTAAATATATGATTAGGTATAGCTTTGGCTTTTCATTGATGACTTAAAAATACCCCCCCCGCTTTTTTTTTTTTTTTTTTAAATACAAAGCAACAAACTCCAAAGTGATATAGATCACTTAACCTGAACGAATATGTTTGCCACCCTTAACTAATACACCCTTTTTTCTTATCTTTAGAATGCTTATGTGCAATTTGAATAGCTTAAGTGAGGTCACAATTTCCTCTGGCTCCAAAGACACCAAATGTCAAAATGCGCAAAGCTCCGATTATGTAAAAGGTGACAGGAGATTGTCCCCACTGCCGTCTAGACTCTCATTTTCGATCAAAGCTGTCATCTGTTTTCCTGCCAATATATTTCCGAGAAAATTATTCAGATTTTTAGAATTCACATCTGGTCGGGCTCTTCTTCAAGGCTGTCACTTTATTTTCTAAACATCGGCTGGTGCACCCAACAAATGGGTTCAAGCGCACTCAATGTTTACGAAATATTCGGCGTTGAGATATACAAATAAACGAGGTGGTCATCCGCACGGATGGAAATAGGCTGGTTATTGGAGGACAAGAATGCCCAAGGCTGCCATTCGAAAGCACCTTCAAGATGACAAAAGAGCAACAACGGAGAAGAAATGAGAAAAAAAAGAACGCTCGCAAAGCCCCGGAGGGGTGACATAGGGTTCAAATCAAATGTTCCATGAAATGAGTATGAAAAATAGAACTCTGTAGAAGAACTGGCAAGGCATAACATCTCTGATGGGGGGGAGCGGCTTCTTGTTATTAACGGCGAGTCTGCGACCTTTCGCGCAAATAGAGAGCGAATGGGCGGAGGCGACGCTCTGGCGAGATCTTTCAAGTTGGACCTGAGATGTTAACTCGAGAATGTGTTTCTTGCTCCGCGACCGAGTCGGTACTCGTCCATTTCAAGCCGAGCGTCAGTTACGCTCGACATCCTCATGAGTATGACTAGCCTGTATTGTTCCGAACAAAACAATTGTTTTTTTTTAAGTTCAGTCTGCCATCGCCTCACCTTTTTAATGCAAATGTCAAAGGAATCCGTTCCCCCCCCAATTTTGCCCTTTGCAAATTTTGTCAGCATACTCGTGCAGCATCAATTTTGACTACTTGACATGCTTGCGTTAAAAAAAAAATATATATATATATATATATATACAGTATATATAAAAATCTTTGCTTACTGTGTTCCCTTTTATTTATTATTATCCATCCATCCATTCATTTTCTCATCCGCTTTATCCTCACAAGGATCGCAAGGGGTGCTGAAGCCTATCCCAGCTGTCTTCAGGCAGTAGTTTCGCAAGCAACATGGAATTTGACATGCTTGATTTGCTTTCGCGGGCCAAAGAAAATGATGTGGCGGGCCCATTCCGGCCCCCGGGCCTTGACTTTGACACCTGTGATCAGCCTGTTCAATCAGCCTGCCATGCATGTTTTTGGAATGTGGGAGGAGACCGGAGTACCCGGAGAAAACCCACACAGGCTCGGGGCAAACATGCAAATTCCACACAGGAATCCTGGAGCCGGGATCGAACCCACGACCTCTGCACTGTGAGGTCGACGCGCTAACGGCTGGACCATCAGGCCACTATTTATTATTTATTTTATTTTATTTATTATTTTTAGCTGAAAATGAATCTCCAGACATGGGAAGAAATACTTCTCCAGTCCCTGCCCCCCGCCCCAATACCTCAACACCCCCACCCCCAAGTACACTTTCTAAAGAACACACGGACGGCAAAAGCCTGTAAGCAGAAAAAAAAAACATTCAACAAAGCCACTAAAGCTAATGGAAGTGCCTTCGTGTCATGCACATGTTGCCACGATGTAGAGTCCGATGTTCAAATGAGTCTTCTGCATCGCCGGCGGTGTTTGCGGTCTTATGAGGGCTTATTTGCCACCAAAGACCCACTTTCCATAATGGCAGCAATCTGTACGGTCCAGTGCAGCCGGCCAGAACACCCGAGGCATCACAAGTGTGTGTATTCCCCTATCAGAACCAGGCAGCCATTCCACAGGTTCGCCGCCTCCCATTCAAGCTTATGCGCTAGGTAATGAAGGCTTTTCTTTTCCCTTTCCCACTTGTGTGGATAACCTATTGAAACCTTGCCTTTGAAGAACCAACCAAACGCGGACTTGTACTTTTCTGTTGGAGCTGCTAAAAGGGCCCAGTTGGCTCTTTTTTTTTTTTTTTTTTTAAATGTGAGAGGGAGTGAAGGGTTGACAAAACATCACAGCGTGAAAGGTCTATAATCCTGAGTGCTTATAAGATAAGGTGATAACGAGATCCGACGCTCATTTGAAAATTCGTTCGTCTCTTCTTGAGTTTTGACTCATCCTGTCAATCAAAAGATTTTGCTCACAGCACCATGGTCATACCTTTTTATTGGATCACTTTATTTAATAAAAAGTTGGAAAAAGGACCAAAAATGGCCCAAAAATTGCATGGTTGTCACCTATTTTAACAAAGATATAATGCCCGCCCCCAGCCCCACCATTGATTTATTATTAATCTTTTTTTAGTAATTTGGTGTATTCAATTCAATTGATTTGTTGCGGTTCAGGCACTATGATGCTGTTGATTCAGTCGCTGTCAAAGAAGACAGACAGCCTGACATCCTCTGTGGGCAGTTGAGTTGTTTCTGGTCAATATAAATGTTGGAATTGAAACATCAAACCAGATTCCCGAAATTTCCGTGTTTCGTCGATGATCGACCTATTTCTTATAATGACATCACACTCATTTCCATTGTGAGTTCTAAAAATGACGATCAAGGTTCGATACCGTGCTCCGCCCACTTGATATGACATCGTTCGAACAGCTGAGAAGTTTAGCCTGGCCCGCCGATCAAGGTTACTGTCTTCCCAACGTCTTAGTTGAGACAAAATGGCTGACTTCCTGTTTAATTTCAGGTGAGGATCTTTGAGACTTTTTGGTGGCATCCTGTTTTGACAAACACGCCCACACAATTTTCTGGTAATCCGGGCCAATTTTTAAAAATATTTTTCCTTTTGCGCACTACTGAATGAGTTTCCGGGGGTTGTTTTGGTCACACCTAAATTACACATATAGTTTTCACCATGATACAGGCGCTGGACGCACACATTTTTGTTGATGTTTTGCACCCCTGAATGACAAGAAATGGATTCCAAGAGATGCCCGATGGCTCGGCAGTGTAATTTACTGTGTGGGCGTCGTGTAAAAGCTTCTGTTAGATTCAGCAGTCACATTGTGAACTGACTTTGGCCAAACAGGGTCAGCCATACGGTAGAGAGGTGGCCCTCTGTGTTGTAAAAGTGTCAGGTTGATACTTAGGAGCTTTATTGGGAATCTATGAAACACGTCCAGTGTTCCCTTGTGCCGTCTGGCAATGATCCCCCCGCCCCCTACCCCGGCTCTCGCCCTTGCCATGAAGCCACACACCAAAATGAAACAAGCAGCCAAACACATCAGAAATCGACAGCATCTCCCCACACTAATGACAGGATATTGCATGCACACCGAGTGCCTCTGCAGCGTGGCAGCTCGCCTCCGTTTGTGCGATGTTGTTTGCGCCCGCCCAAACAACATCGGCGTGCATGTTCAATTCACATCGTTCACTTCTATCTACAAGTGTCTACAGAGGCTGATATCAAAGCATCTGTTTTTTTTTTAAATATAGTTTGAAGCCCATCCCCGTCTTGTTGCATTTTCTTATCTCGTGCTCTGTGGCGGTGTAGGTGCCTCAATCTCTGCGGGCCCTTCTCATCCATACCAATGACTGCCCCCCCTTTATTTGGTGTCATTGAAAATGCAGTCACCTCTCACTGGGTGGAAGAGACGGCCGAAGAGAGGTGGTGGGGGGAGAGGGCGAAAGCAAAGAATGGGGAAGCAGAAGTGGCCAATCAATTGAGCCGAAATAGAACTATGGCTCTCGGGGAAGGAAACATTGTGCTCATCGAGGTCCCGAATTGCTTTTGGCGGGGGGGGGGGGGAGACACAGAGGGCGTGCGTGCTCCGGTTAAATCAACGCATATTAAACTGCTGCTTTTATCACAGGGAGAGTGAGGTCTGGCCTTGAAAAACAGAATGGCTGTTTATTCAGGCCTTACATTTGTTCAAGTTGGGCAAATATGTGTGTTATTAGCTTGAACCTTTTAACTTTTTGCTTCTGACTTTTTCTCGGAAGCTGTCTCATTGGAGTCGATTGATTTGTGTTCCACGCAGTTGCGCTTCGATGGGAGAAAGTAGGAGCTTCCGCCACTGGTTTTATCACATGACCCTGCTCCCCTCCTCTGGCCCCAAGTAAGGGGAGGGGAGATGGAGAGATGCATTGAAATAGTCCTGGTCATCAGCAAGCTCTGCAGAAGCCTGACAATGATACTCGTCTTTTGAGTCAGATGTGTTGGAGGAGGGAAACGTCGGAAAAAAAAATGCACGGGAGTTGCCCTCGAGGATCGGATTTGAACACCCCTGAATTGCACGAAGTTCTTTCCTTAAAATTGTGTAAATATATTTAATAGAAATGGTATGTGTCAAAATCAGAAGCGGTATCAGTTTCTTGGTATCGGTATTGGTGCATCCTCAAGAGTTGAGTACTCTTACTGGTATCAGTTTGGGAAAAAAGTGGTATCGAACATTCGTAGTGTTAATATTCAAACTGCGTTACAACATCTTAAAATGATATTTATTATGTTTTGAGGAATCACCGCAAACATTTGTATCGCTTCAATTTTTATATCCTTGCAATCAAGCGGCAGCCCAAACCATCTTTTATTCATCTCTATCTTGTTAATGTAATCGCCTACTTTAACATTTGTGTGTGTCAAATAACACCTCGCCGCTGCTAATTGGCGCAGGTTGCCTGTAATTAGCACTAAGTATTTGTGAGGCATGGGGCTGATTCAATTTAATGCTGATGCTGCGTTCCGGCACAGTTTCGAGTGATGAATGCTATTTTGGAAGGGAGGGGGCTGGCGTAATTAGAGTCTTGGGAGCAAAGGTTGGGGCGGAAATGCGCATTTGTAACTGTGAACTTCCTCTCTGCGTGCTCGCTACTTGGTATTCCACTTTGGCGGCATAATTTGTAAAACTTCAGATGACTTTGCGCTCCACGCCACCCCCCTCTTGTACGTATCTCACTTTATTGTTCTTCACTGGATACCGAGTCCTTCAGCAGCGGGATTGAGCTGAGACAAGGGCGAGAAGAGAAAAATCTCATCATGGAGCCAAACTCAACTTTGAGTGACACTTTTATCGAGACAACAAGCTCACTGCAAATGGCATCCACCGATGCTCTATCTATGAAGGGCAACTTTCTGTGTGTGTGTGTGTGTGTGTGTGTGTGTGTGTGTGTGTGTGTGTGTGTGTGTGTGTGTGTGTGTGTGTACAGTAAACCTGTCTTCTTATGTTAAAGGAGACCTATTATGGAAAATGGACTTTTTAAAGGCTTGGATACAACTAATCTATGCATCTTAATGCTAACAACCCGGAAGCCTTTCACAACGATTGGAGCAACACATGTAGATAGACAATCCAACAATATTCACTGGCATATATTACTTATCCTTTGAAAAAAAAAAGACTAATATTGCTGCAGTTTACTGAGTCACACCTCACACTTTGTGAGTCTCTATATCTGGATTATACTGTACTACCATGAGGTTGCCTGGACCTGCATCCCAGAAGTCGTAGCACAATGTGTGAGGGTGTGAAAAGTGTGCTGGAATTCATTACAGTTGAGTTGTTTTGGATAAAAGCACAATGAGAAACCAGAGAATCGTTTTAAATTGAAAACAATATGGATAATACATCTCCTTTAGGGCAAAAGAAAAAAAAAGCATTTCAAACAAATAACAGCAGCACGGCACATATTGAACAGGGCACCGAAGTAAGTGAGCTGTGGTGAGCGTTCATCAACCAGAAAGCAGAGCGACGCAGGAGTTTAATTTAATCCTGCACTTTTGAGACTTAAGATATGAGCGGCAATAACACCCGAAGGTTTAAACGCAATTTTCCAGGCCATCAACTGACCATCAACTCGGCACGTTCCTTCGAGCCAAAGCATGTGGCAACACGAATTTGACTGCTGACGAAGGCAAAACTGAATGAGCAAAGATTTTAAATGCACCCATTCCTAAGTGGATTCAACAGGCATATCGTCTGGCCAAATTTGGAATGAGAGAGATTCTAAATTTGCTGAGTGGATATTTTTTTAGCTTAAGACACTTGAAAATGGCAGAAGACTGAAAGTGATAAATATTTGCTGTATTCATCACATTGGCTTCTTATTCGTCTTTCGCATCTGTCTTATATTATTCATGCATCCATTCGCTGGAGCCTATCCCGACTGGCTTTGGATGAGAACACCGATACACCCGGGGACTGGTTGTAAGCCAGTTGCAGGGCACATAGCGACCACCCCCCCCCAAAAAATCCCACTCATTCATGCCAATGTTTTCAGCAATTTGGAATTCAGAAAAGTCCACACAGGAGGGTTGAAAACTTGAACCTTGAACTTCCCAAGTGGGAGGCAGCTGTACCAACGGCAACACTATGCTACTCTAAAAGAAAAGACGGAACAAAAATATCTATAATGAACTGTATCTGTGTTCACGTTAGCAGGCTGGAGGGCGCTTGCCAGAGCAACAGGCGGTGATGTCATTTTTAGCAGGAAGGATTTTAGCCGGTCAGATACACTGGAGAAAAAAAATGGTTTACGTACAGTACATGTCGACAAATTATGTGTAGGCCTCCTTGTGAGGATAAAGTGGTTCAGCTAATGGATGAAATTAGACATTGCTTTTGAATTAGACCTCTGGTACATGTTTAGTGCAGTTCACACCATGTCATCAAAAAGCAGCGACGATTAGTCACCCATTAAGTCAGCCAAACGTTTGAAGACACTTGTGATGCTAGTGATGGGACACAACTTTTTTGAATGAATCGCAATAGTCAAATTTTTTTGACTACCTACTTTTTTTAAATCTATTTTTATCCATGCTTTTTTCGTGAATTCATGAAAATGTTTTCATGAGTTGAAGAAAAAAAATTCTGTTGAACCAATATTCAAAAACAATGTGTTATTTAAATTGGTTCATTTTAATTAATTTTTTTTTTTTTTTTGACGGACTATCATTTTTTTTTTTTCCGGTAACAGAGGATTACCCTCCAATTTGTCCACAGGTGTATACGTCAGAAAAAATAGACGAGTAAGAGGCATCGAATGTGTGGCTGAATAGTTACTCATGCGTGTCCTCATTAAATTTGATAACTCAATAAGCAAAACTGAAAAATTACACTGCCATGAAAGTAGTTATGAGTTGCGTAAAATTCACTTGGCATGCGAACAACATGTCAATACACATAAATAAAAAGAGCTCCCTTGTTTGTTGACGCTTCTTGGAAATGTCTTGACATTTAGGGAAACGCAAACGAATGCCACGGAAGCATCCTCCCGGTTAATTAACACAAAATGTTCTTTTAATTTTGTGTCATATAAGGACTGTGCTCACCCTGCCTCATTGCATACTGATTGACATAATGCGTTCCCTTTTTTTGTCAAATTTTTATTTTTGGAGAGGGAAGGGGGGGTGGACATTTGACCTTTATCAGAGTTTCTGAGTTTCGGCACAGCAAGAATATGACAGAATTAATTGGCATTGCAAGTCTTTGGTGACTTTTAGGTCGAATTCATTTGTTGACCTTGCGTCGTCCTGACGTAGCCAATCAGTGGCGAAAATAGGAAGCGGGTAGCAGAAAGCGGCCAAAAGCATCGGGGATGCCACTTTCATTCAAAATCAAAAGAGCCGTCGCTGCGACACGGAGGAGCTCTCCTTGAAAGTTCGTCACGGTGGCTGTAGCTCGCATTTCAGAGTCCCAACATGTGGTTTCCGCCTCGACCCCAATGTGCAGAAGATCCTTTCGGGGAAGAACAGCAACAAATCATATTGACATCGGTTGAGGCTAATGTCCGTTTGATGTCTTCATCCATCACAGAGAGTCGTGTGATGCACTTTGAAGATAATGCATATCGGTATTTATCACTCGCGAAACAAGAGAGTCGGAGAAAGCTGCCGCAGCAGCATTCTGAGTGCAGATTGAGATGTTTGAATGAAGCGCAAATGATGGCTGCTGGATAGAAAACAAGCCCCAGAGTGGATACATGGCAACTTTATGAGCTTTGCTTTTCTGTACTGCAGATAAAAATACATTTGATTTATTTCCTATTTGTACAATTTCATGTCTCCTTCGCCATTTTGAGATTTAGGGTTTACTCACCACACAGTGGCTCCAAGAGAGTTTTTGTTTTCTCAAAATACTTGGCCAATAAAGAAGATTCTGATTCTGATGTTGGGTCTATAGGTGGGAGTAAATCACATACTGGATGCGCAAGTCACAAGTCGTAACCTTCAAATCTGAAGTTGATGTGGGGAGGGGAAAAAAAATCAAGCAAGTCAAGTCGAGTTGCCATCAAATTTCAAGCTAGTCGAGTCAAGTCATTACATACTTTAAGCAAGTCGTCAGTCGTGAGTCATATTAGAAACTACATAAAGTTTTTATGGGTGAATAGGAGGCATTAACTCTTAAGTCAGGTTGACGTGCATGAGTTGACGGGCGCCCCTGCCACATCAAATATGGCGGACACGCTGACGTATAAAAAAAGGAACTCAAACTGGAGTATATGTTAAACATTGCTATGCTTAGACCGCAATTGCTTTTTGTTATGGTGGCGCTTCAATATAACACTCTGTGTAATGTCTAATCTGTCACTTTGCCTTCTTGACATTTGATTAGCTCTTGGTAAACTAATCTGTCGCGCTAAGCTAGCTAGTTTTGCTTCACGGGTCACACAGCAAAGTTACCTGCGTTTGATGGAAGAAAGTAAACGTGTATCTTTTCATTACGTAATAATGAAAGTAAAATAGATTTTTACAAATGTAAACAGAATGACTTGTCAAGTCAGTGAGTTCAAGTCAAAGTTAAATTGAGTCATGTCGAGCACCACCTGTTGCTCTGGCGTGCATTGTATATATTTCATTTCATCCATTTACTCGGAGCTGAGCTGGAGCCTATCCCAGGAGACTTGGATTTCTCCCCAGCCAATCACAATTACTAACTCTTAACTGGACCGAAAAGTGGAAGGAAACCAGAGAGGGGGGGGGGGGGGGGGGGACACACAGCGCCGTGTGGAATCCCCATCCTCAGAACTGTGAGGCCCCTAGACCACTATGTAGCATCTAAAGGTTCCTTCTTTAGACAAAGTGAGTTGTGTCAGATAGAAAAAAAGAGTGTCAGTGAATCAAATCACCCATGGAGGTGAAATAAATAGTCTAACATTCCCGTTGCTACCGAATGACAAAAACCCGAGTGCCAAGTGGCAAACCAGGAGTGCCTTTTTCCTGCGAAATAAAAATGTCTCCATCTTGACATGAGCGTTATTGTTTCTTACAGGGCGCAATCCCTCAGGGTCCAAAAAGACAAAATGGAGAGCTGCTACTTGAGTGTAAAATACGAGTGAAAATTCTTTTTGTGCGCCGCATCGAGCGACTTGAGCTCCCATCACGAGCCGACTGCTTCGCCGCCGTGAGGACTTTTATCCCTGTTAGGGTCCAAGGGTGCTACATAAATCCTCCAAATACTAATGGACTTTAGATGAGATCCTCTGACACGCTGGGGCTCTGATCGCATTGAATCCAAATTAGCATTTTTATTGCCGCGTTTCCATTTGAAAACTCCAACGGCACGCACGCGAGCACGCTATTTGCGTTGCAGATTGAACAAAGACCCCGCAAGAAGAAAATGTTACTCAAAGAGGAAAGAGCGCGAGGCGCGTCTAATGTATGCCGCGTTTGCGCCTCCACGCATCTGGCAGATTGCGTTTAAACGGCCACTCTCCATGTAAAGATGCAAACGAGCTACTTAATGACAGGTTTAATCAAGAACACGCGAGATGCAAATTCTCCGTAAAGTGATAACAGCCTCTCTTTAACAGATGCTCCATGTTGACATCGCCAGTTGAGGTCTGTTGTTTTAATAAATAGCGCCTAATGAACACGCTTGTTTGACTGGTGCGCTTTTAAAGATGCATTCAACATGGAAAACACTTATTTGCCGATGTCTAAACTTCGGGCTGAATTGAAAAAGTAATTTAACTGTGATTGAATGTTTTTTTTAATCCCCTAATTATTATTTATTTATTATTTGCCAGTGATAGCAAAATGGAAAAGTGTAACGCTAACCACATAAGAGTCAAATTTAATTTCTAATTCAAAGGTTCAGAGAAGAAACATTTCGTCTTGAAACTGTCCACAATGATGTCGTGGTTGCTTTTTTATCCATGAAATCGCATTTCTTAAGTACAGTTCTGTTGTATTTCACTTTTAAGCACATAAGATTTGCTTTTGGAAGTGTCCTTGTTTAGAGGTGAGAACAGCTGGCGCCTCAGACCAGAACATCAGACCCGACAGTGGATGTTAAGAGGTCGACAGAGTTAAATAATATAATTGAACCTCTTTTCTATTCATTCATGAATCCAAATTGAGAAATAAAAAGGTATTTCAAACCATGCCGGCGGAAACTGAAGCAGATTGTCCGGGATCCTTCTTCTTTAAAGGTGTCCGACCTCACCTTTCTAATCCGGCAGGCGATGGAGCAAAGCCTCAATTACCTCCCTTTGCTATCGCAAAAAGAACACGCCCGAGTGTGTCCTCCGAAAAGGCCACGTGCGCTTAACATGCACTTTCTTTGTGTCGGCGCAGCACTCGTATTGGCGCTGACGCGACCATGTCTTAACGTGAGCCATTGATGGATGTGGCCTTCATCGTGATGCGCGCGCCGTTTCGCCGGTTCAATGATGATAGGTAAGGTCAAGTATGAAGTCAACCATCATTTGAGTAATACTTAGAGTTCAAATTATTTAATTCAGTTTTTTAACACAACCCACCCAGGTTCATAGTTAGACCCACAGCAACGCGCTTAACAACGAAATGCTTTTGTTCAGCAATTGCTGGCCAGTGACGTCATTTATAGAATGCCGAGTCACCGGTTAGCCATTGTACTGCGTTGTTGATTGGCCCATTCACTGCTCTTTGCCATTGGTATCGAGTTATTCGGCGAAATGCCTCGGCGCTGTGTGGCGATGCGCCGTTCGCGTTCAAGCTAACAGTTGTTTGAGTGGCGAGAAAGAAAAGAATAGGGCACGTAAATGGACCAGAAAATTGGAACGATACGGTTTCATTTTGTGCATTCTTTCTCCCGGGAACAAAGAAGCCCTCCGTTTTCTCAAACGAATTTGCAAAAAAGGGGTAGGTGCGCTAATCAATGAATAACAATGAATGGATTTGTTGACTGCAGTTTGCAATAACTTGCAGACTTAATTCCATTTAATTGTATTGAACAAAAAAATATATAACTTAATGGCCTCGCATCTTTTAAATCCAAATGGATTTGCTGATTCAATTTGGTTTTAGGGGCAGTGACGCCGACTAATCGGTTCAACTGCTACTGTAAAACCTAATAAGAACGATAACAGCCTACCAGTCCCCATCTGCCTTGGAGACTCCAACATTTCTTCAGCCGAGACATGCACGATATGCATTGGGAGGCCAAGCGCAACAAAGAGGTATTGATTAACACTCATTCACTCCCAAAGACGTATTTAGACGTCTTTTTAGTTTCCATACATTCAATCAACCTATTTAGATTATTTTTCAAGACTTAGGGTAATAAGGGGTCTAAAAATGGCCGGTGCCGAATGAGTGAAAGGGGTCAACATGGAGGACAGGTTCAATTCCGTTGATGGACAAAAAGGCCGATAATTGCCAAGCACCCTAATGTTTTCCAATCACTTTATGCCACCAATGTGAGTCCTGTGGAATCCATATCTGTGCCGGACCAATCCATACTGCTCCCTAATCCATTCTCTGATGTCATCAAGTAGACGTACCCAAGACATCTTGCGCTTTGGCTTTGGACTGGCTTTGGACAAAAAGCCACAAAGTGGCTCTCATTTGCACCGCGACAGCATCAGTCTGGATGGCGACTTTGCGACGGGCCATCTCGTCGGCGCTTAAAGAACACTGAAAAATTCGAACGGAGACCCCTCACGGGTCACAGGCCGTAAACAGCCTCGCTGCATCCCAACAAGCCACCTTGTAACATTTCACTCGTCCAGTAACGCTTTAATCAATGGGCAGATATAAACATGTATTAAATGCTTTACGACACACTAAAGTCCGTCTCCCTTTATGTGGGATGGTCATGTGTTTAATAATTCATCCCTCATTAGCGCACACAGTTTCCTTTTCGACTCGCTGATGAAAATAAATAGCGCGCTTGTTTGCTCGTCTGCTTACATTCAGCATTTGCATTTCGATTTCAAAAAATCCCCTCGGCGGAATGACGACGACATTAAGATTAAGAAGGGTTATTTGCATATTTGGCTGCGTCATTGGTCGTCTGCGCCATCGTTTTCCCTCTCACTCATTTATTACCGGTCTTAGTCATACTTTTAGGAGTTGTTTATGACAGTTTGCCTAGCGTTACAAATGTGGGAGGCTAATTTACAGGCGACATTGAAATTATTCCAAACACAAACAATTAATTTTGTACCACAGACAGAAAAAAGTCTGATTGACTATTGCTAAAATAGCAGATTCTAATGAATGACCTCCAACCACAATAAAAAAGTTGCTCTACTTTTTATCCCCACGCGGCCGCTTTGGCGTATCGTCCCTGTCCAACTTTTTTTTTTTTTTTAAAGCTGAATAATGAAAAACATTGAACTTGAAGAGTATTTTTTCCCCCCTCTTCGGACAGCAATGTTAGAGCTCTTAACTCTTTATAAATTGGTTCATTTTGTCACGAAACAGAGGGGCTGCGGGGGTGGGGGGGGGGGGAAGCAGTATTAATATGTATTAAATGCAGATGCATTTCTGTGAGCAGCGCAGCTCATTTGCATGATGACGATGACGATGATGAAGCACCGCTTTCATTACAATGCCGAGCCAAACGAGTCTTTCTTATTCCAACACAGCTTGGTTAATCACACTTCTTCAGGCTCTCGGTTCCGCTGTTGTCCCTGCGTCTGCCGGAAAATTCGAACGCCGTATCGGCGCCGGCGGCCTTTGCCGGATCTTGTGCCGACAGTAGAATCAGATAAAGTAAAGTTTTGGGGGGGGAAATGATAAGATGGGGCACTGATTCGCCGCGTAACGAGTGAGTCATTTAGGAAGAAAAAGGTTGTTCCGCTTTCTACGAGAGAGTCAATGATGATTCACGAGGACGCGTAACCCCAATAAAATGTTTGCGCTCGGGGTGAACACCAGGCGTTATATTCTGGATTTTTTTTCCCTCTCTTTAAGAAGACAATTATCTGCCTTTGTACATGGGGCCGGATGTCAGCACGCTTTATCCTCATCAGGCAGTTGTGCTTTTATTTTACAGCGAGCAAATTGTGCAGAACCTGCACTTTTTTTTTAATCCATTTTTTTTACCTCTCTTCATTCCGCCCATAAATGGAATCGTTTATCCCCCTCCTGATTTTACACAGTCATTCCACTCTTCTATTAATAGCCACTAAACTGAGTCCCTTTCAAATTAAAATGTTATTTCGATGCAAAGCGCCAGCTATAATTGTTACACCAGCACTTTACGAGGGTAAGTTCATGTATATTAGGGATGCGCGATATTGGAAAAGCATGTGATATGGGGCTTGAATATCGTAAGCTCAATATTGAGCTATATATTATTATTATTATTAACAGGAAATTACATTTTATTGTCCAATGAAAGAAAGTCTTTTTTTTCATATAGCACAAGCGGGATTAAAAAAAAAAGGTCCTATATTATTTTAGAAAACAAAAAAATAAATTTTCCATCCATCCATCCATCCATCCATTATCCGAAACGCTGATCGTCACGAGGGTCGCGGGCGTGCTGTCTTCAAGCAGAAGGTAGATCCAAAATGGTCGCCAACCAAGCGCAGGGCACAAAATTGAATTTATTAGAAGCTAAAGAATACATCTTAAAACCCTGGCGAACCCACCGGGTCAAATTTGGCCCCTATAAATTCTGCTACTCAAATGCTACCCTTAAATCCCAAAGGGTCAAATTTGCCCCTTGTCCTAAATTAAGATTAAGGCATTGCATATTTTTAAAAAAAAAACATATATTTTGGTGTTCAGTGAACATGAAGCAGTCATTTAATGTAAAATTCATTTTCCAAAGAAGAAAAAGGGTTCTTGGGTTCTCCAGGGTTAAGCATGGGTGTAATAATTATGGAGGGCAGTATATATACTCCTGCATATGTATTTTTTTTTTCAATTGCGGTTCACCCACTGTCCATCCAATTTGTGTGTGGGTGCGCTTTCAATGAAAATGCACTTAAATAAATCTGTAAAAACAAAAACAAAAAAAAACTCCAATAAATAAATAAGCAAAAAGATATGAACAATTTGGAGATGCATGCTTTTCATTAAAAAGTTTCCATGCGGGTTTAATCATTTGCATCTCCGCTTTCCTTATGACGCGCAGAACATAAAACCGAGTGATGATTCCCCCCCCCCCCCTTTGTTTGTGTTTATCTTTCTGCTGAATACATAAAATTTGCTGAAAAATGATCTGAGGGGGGGCAGTTAATTTTGTAAAATGGGTATTCCTATTCATCCTCTGTTCCAGAAACTCAATACCTTGTTTTATTGTATTGCCTTTGTCATTAAGTTTAATTATTCTTGTAAGTGCACATGGAGGTTGCAGTGGCTGCCGCAAACGCAAACAACACACACTAACAACTATAGCCCCGCCCACAGAGGGCTGGTGTACAGGATGACACGTCCTTTTGAGAGATTTGTCTTTGCCACTGTATATACTTATCATGTGGCTTAGCCATGGATTCTCTGTGATCCTCTTAGAAGGGGAGGGGGCAAAGCGTGGGTTACGGATCTGAACTCGGGGGGGGGGGGTTGTTTTGCTTATTGAAAAGCCTCAGGTGACTCAAGGTGCAGGTTGCAAAATCTCCCCACATTTACCTTCGTCATCTGCTTGGAAGTCTTTGATGGACCAGAGCATCCCAGATGTTGATCACCTCCTTCGCTGGACTCTGCAACACAATATTGAAACCATGAGTCTTTAAAGGCAATATTTAAGAATAATGACATGAGACTAGTCTTCGTCGTCAACGAGATCTGCATATAGATTTATGCTATTTATTTATTTTTTTGTGGCAATATGCAGTAGTTTCTATGATTGCTCTGCTAGATTGGTAACCTCCTGTACAAGGTACACTATAAGAGCAGCAAGCCCAGGCATGTAATTGTTTTCTTTGACGTGTGTCAAGTCTCTCACGTTCAAGTTGTTGAATTCAGTGTGCGTGTACCAAACTTCTTAACTTATCAGGTCGCTGATTCGTTCGCATCTGGACTGTTCGGGTTGTCTGAGAAGACGCTTTGTCGAGCCAAGCCTCCTCACCAATGCCGATTGTATGAACTGATGAAGCCTGCTCAGGTGAAGAGGAGAAACACCTTCTAAGACAACCCGAACAGTCCGGTTGCCATCGATTCAATGCTCTTAGGTTTTGCCTCTGTCTTTGGTTTGTTTTTTCAGCACCGGTTGGGTGGAGGGCGTTCCTCTCCAGTGGCGCTTTATGTACATATTTGGTTGCCAGCAATTTCTGTTCATACTTTGTTGATCCTTCGTTTTTCTGTAACTCAACCTTTTTGTATCATAGTTTATCTAAATTTGCATTTGTGGGATCCGCACACCATCTGGTTTATTTCCGAACCTTGTCACTGAGAATGGAATGAGCTGAATGAATGAGAACGTTCACGAGCCATCTTCTACCCTCTACGGTACAACTAGAAAGGAGGAGGGTGGGCAAATTGTCCATAAGGCCGCCATTTTGAAAGAACTGTGCCGCCCTCATTAACAAGCAAACAGGCTTTGATTTACTGTTCACAAACAAAGTTATATTGAACAATGAATCACGCGTCACTCCGCCTCTTATCGTATTTGGGACTCCCGGTGTAGTGCCGCACATCATTTCCATTTGCGTAATCCTCAGTCACTAGAGAAAACGGAAGCTTTGTTTCGCTTAAATTCATGTACGTGATTATCACCCCCCCTGCACCCCTCCCCCTCTCCTATTTGCTTCTGTGCTTCACCGTGCGATGGATCCAATGAGGGCTGCAATTTTCCCACCTACATGCGTATGAATGGTCGCACACGACAACCCAGAGATTACAGCGCAATCAGTCTTCCTACGGTGCTCTTGCAATTCTGCTGTGATCCGCGCCCCCTCCTGACTCGCAGGGTATAACATGTATCAAATGAAAGACACGGGCATGGGCAAAATTCAATCTCAACCCTCAGTAATTGGAATCTGCAAATGGGCGAGATTATCAGCAAATGAGCAGACAATGGATATTGCAATTCAATTAGCCGGCAAGGCTGCAGTTTGCATGTCAGTGAAAGGGGCCCACAGTTTAAGTGGCAGCCACTGTCCAGCAGAGGCCCGAGATGACTTTTAGGAACCCAGCGTCGTGGTGGTGTCGGGGTTGGTTGAGTCTCTGAGACGTCTGCGGTATTCTTTTAATTACACATCATAATGAGTCCATTTAGCCGTTCAATGACCCGTTTTACGGAGCCGAACAACCACGGGAAGCGAGTCGCCCTTGGCAGGGTCCCTTGCCACAGCTGCCCCCCCACCCCCTCCCGCAAGGGGAAGCCTCTCAGCCAAAAGGGAACATTTGGCTTTGAACACACAAGCTGGCCCAAGAAAAGCGTTGACGAGTGTTTGCCTGCCTTGTCACGGCGAGGAAACGTCCTCGGACAATGACGCGCGGCTCAGACATCATCATTGCGGGGATGACTACATTTATTGCAAATCAACTCTCATGAGGCAGATGCATGGGAGCGACTTTATATGCTAAGAATTTAAATCGATCACCATAAACGTCTGGATTAACTGTTTGTGACAGAGACAGGGGTACAACAAAGGCCAGTTTCAGGCCTACTTATTATTAGTACTCAGTATCAGATCTTTTCCAGGTCCAAAAAAGTTACTGGTTTTGTTTCCAAGATCGTGAAAATCAATCCTTTGAGGCTACCCTTTAAATACGTAGACTGCTTATTTACTGTCAAAACTAAACGTTTGTACCCTTTCCCAGGGTAAAAAGGTACCCAAGCTCATTCAAGTCCAGTCTTGAAGTTATCACATCAGACCATTTTAGGGTACCAATCACGTGCATTGACGACTACACGGTAATTTCGTAATATTTTTGAAAAGGGTTGTTTGTCCCGTTGTGGGTGTGAACAGAGCCCACTTCATTTGCCAGAAATCAAAGCTATATTAATGACGCTAGGAATGAATGGATTTCAACAGTAACTCAGAGATTTTGATGCCCGTCGTTATCATATTAATGAATAAAACTCAGAATCTGTCTGCCTGTGTGCCCCGATCAAAGTCGTTTTAGGCTAACTGCGCCAGCATAGCAGTTATAACTTTCACTGCCATTCCATCACCAAATTTCTCATTCCGCTGAGCGTATCCTCGCCATTCCAGAGCGCCCGGCGTGGCGCAGACCAATTTACCAAATTGGCAAATACGCAAAAATAGAGCCCGAGGTGCATTTCGAATTATGCTCTCCAATTGTCAGACTACAGAAAGCAAAATGTATCTTGTACTCTGTCTCGTTCAGGATATTCTTGGATACGCGACCTGAATGACTGCATGACATTCAAAGGCAGGCCTTTGTCGGTTTAAGCACACTTTCAGTGGAGTGAAGTTGTTTCGTTCAGCAGCATCGGTCAGCGTAAGCATTTTGTCGCTCGGCAGATCATTTCCCAGCGTTGTGTGTTCTTCATGAACACTTTTATCGATTCCGACGGGGGGAAAAAAAACACACTTGCATTTGTTTCAGCACCGAGGCCAAGAATCCGTTTTGACAGAGGGTTTGCTGCTCCTCGCAACCTTATTGATCCCCAAGCGAAGCTCGCGCGCTTTATTCACATTGTGTGCACACTGCAGACGGATATGAAAGGAAACGGTCGCTGTTGCTCTTCAACCCACTTTCTGACCTCCGGTCAACATGCTGGAAATTGTTGATGTGTTTGATAATATGTGCATGTTGCCTCCTACAACTGCATGCGTGACATCAACTAGTTCGTAATATGCGGTCGCTGTGGAGGAGGGATGCAAACTTTTTTTTCTGAAATGACATTTCATTAGGTACACTTGCGCACTCGAATAACCCAAAGCAAAAGCTCCTGTAATATAAGTGATGAAATTTGTTTGTGCACGGTTTTTATCCAAATCAAGCAAACATTTATTTATTTAGGTTCAAATGTTTAGTGGTTTCTGTCCTTTGTCCATCATGACATGCAAACTACAAAGCAGCTGCCTGCCACTCTGTGAGCTCCATGGAAGTGAGCCAAGCGCAATAAAGCTCGCAGGTAAACTCGCTGGAGAAACGAGGGGTGGGTCAGGTGACAGCCTGAGGAAGGAAGCGGCTTGAGGAGGGAGATGAGGCGGCGGGGCCGCCCCAGAGACCACATGTGCGAACTTCCCGAAGAGCTTGGCGACACTCCAGGATGCTGACCCGCGGCGCGGGAAGGTCGAGTTGGCAGCGAGCTAACGGATTGCTGCTGACGCGCGGCACAGCGAACACGCACACATGTGAGGACCAAAAATAGCTGGAAACGCTACAGTGCTACTGACCTGGCACTTAACACTCAGGATAGGAAATCCGCGGCCGCTTAATCTGCCCGCGAAAACTTTTCCAAGGCTACACTTGTGTCACAGAATCATTTATATACATTGGATGGTAAATCATTAGAAATACGTGTGTGTACGTGTGTGTGTGTGTGTGTGTGTGTGTGTATATATATAATAAATGTTGAAATCCAATCTCAACATCAGAACAGGTAGCATGGCAGCCGAGGCTGATTCAAATGCTCTCATTAGGCGTCTGATCGGTCTGTGGCCCTTGTCAATCAAACTCTCTGTTAATCAAATTAATGACATGCTTCACATGCACGGGCCAATGACACCGCTGGCTTTTCTTACATGCTGATAATGTTTATTATCATTAATCGTGATAATAAACATGTACACGCACTGTCGGCCAAAGGGACGTTTTGTCATTAATTTCCGCACAAGTGTTAGATGGACCATGGCGGTGGTCTACACTCTCGTCGTGCTCGTCTGGTGTTAAATTACTTTTTGCCGCGCATAGTTATGTCCTTAACTGGTAATGGGCTGTCAATCAAGGATGCCTTCGCGAGCCTTAGTTCACGTTTGCTGGTCAAAGTACATTAATATTTGAGAAGAAAGTGTCTACATTCCAAGGTTCAAAAATATCTGAGGCCACATTGATGGGCTGCTTTAGAGAAGGGATTTATTTTCAAACCAGCACGAGTGTGGTGTGTAAATTCCTTCCGGTTGATCGTGCTCTCCTGTCCTTTGCTTAAAGCATAGGTGTCAAACTCAGGTCCTGGAGGGCCGCTGTCCTGCATGTTTTCCAAGTCTCCCTGTTGCAACACACCTGATCCAAATGATCAGATCATCATCAAGTTCTGCGGAAGCCTGACATTGGACCTGTTCATTGAATCAGGTGTGTTGCAACAGGGAGATTTGGAAAACATGCAGGACAGTGGCCCTCCAGGACCTAAGTTTGACACCTATGGCTTAAAACATTAAAGTGCATGGTGACAGGTTGAGCCTGGCTAACAAACTTCACTTACGAATTTTCATATGATGCCGTTAGCGATGCTTCGAGATGGCGGGGCCGCTTTAGAGTGCCCCATTGTCAGCCATAAGTGTATGCGCGTTACGGAGAGAAGGCAGAAATGTGAGGCGGTTTTGAGAAAGTCGCATCAACTTTTTCCAGGCCATGTTTAATTGATGACTGTTGAGCAGGGCGTTCTTACTGTGCATTCTGCGGACACGCTCGCAGCATTTGGGGGCGGGGAAAAGTGATTGATTTTTCACGATTTTGAAGCATCACTCTAAATTTTTTTTAATCTAAATTTGTCAGGTTTGTTAACAACACTTCTCTCTCTTTGGTGGGTCAAATTTCGAAAGTGTGTGTTGTCACTTTCCAGGGAGCTTAAAAATCTTGATTGGCCAGTTAAAGCTGTCCCACTCCAGTCCAGTAGGTGGCGGTAACACCCAATACAAAGTGACCACTCAAGTAGACTGTAACATGAAACATTAACTAGCTATCTGCCGCTGTGTTTGGATCTACATCAAAATTACAACATTGTCTCATCTGCGCCTTTGCAAAAACTCGCAAACCTGCGTTTGGGAACAGCCGCGTTGTGTACAACGAGAGGTCATCCTACATAGTGTAGTTCAGAATGGAGGGCGCCACATCCTCTGAGGGAGAACTCCGCGCTGCCGAACGACTGCGTCGGCTCCGATGTCTGCAATGATCACAATGGCGGCGTTGGGAATGAAATGTGAAGGGAGGGGATGACACCGGCTCGGCTCGCTTAAACTTAAACGGGGGCGACAGCGTCCCATTTGCATAATCTTTGCATCTCAACATAGTGAATTTCTCTTAACATGAAGCTGGAGCCCTGAGGAAAGGGAAGCTTCCATTCGTGATGAAAGTCTGTTGAACCTGCAAACAGCAAGCCAGAAGGCACGCGGGCGCACAAACGGACATGTTTATGTGCAACTTTGAAATTGCCTTTCTAAAAATAGACATTAATACTCGTCGTGTACGCTGCGCACACAAAAACGGCGTCAACACTATTGGAGGTAGAAAGAGAGGCGGCGTGGCATGGAGACGCTGATGCTCATCATGTATTAAAGTTGCGCCGGCGTGTTTTTTAGAGCACACCTAATGATGGGAATGGAATGCGGCCAAAAGTGCAAGACAGCCGCTACCATCGCAGCACGTGCACACAAAAGACACAAATATTGTCTTGTGCAATTTTGTTGAAGACTTTTTCCCCCATCAAAGTATATTCAACATTTTGACTTTTTTTTGGTGGTTTTTCGGGTGATGTTAATTGTACTGCAATCTTGCAATCCTTTTCATAAAACACAATATTCAGGCGCTGTGTATTTCTGTATTTCATAAAAATGCACATATTAAGGTTCCATTGAGCAAACAAAAACACATTTACACAATTAATTGGTCAGTGAAAAAGCATGACAAAAATCTGGCTTACTGTGGTAGAAAAAAATGGGATACTTATTTATATTAAATACAATATTTATCTAAAGTGTATTTTCTGTTTACATTTTTTCCCAAAATTAATAATGGAGAAAATAATATATCAAAAGTAATAATTTTCTCCAGACTGGAAACCCTGACAGTCGGAGCATCTGAAAGCGGCAGCACTTTGTTTTCAGCTCCAATTACGTAAGCATGCAATTCTGCCGGCGGAATTCTAAGGTCTCATCTTTATCTCCTTCCTTTCTCGCTGCCGTGCCGCGGTCAGAATAGCAGCAGAAGTACCCAAACTGTCCCCCGCGCGCTCGCCGGTGACAAAGCTGTTCATGTCTATCTTCCTTCTTTCCTCGATTATGCTTAAAGCACATCTTTGTGACATCTTTTCTTCTCGCTCGCACTCCGCCGCCTTGAGTGACATGGCTGGTAATTTGTTATTATCTGCAGGAAGTAGGGTAGAAGGTGAAGGATGACAAGTGGAACTCGACTGTACTATATTGCTGGTAGCGGGTTTTTCTTGGGGCCAGTCAGGCCGGAGCGGCGAAAGGAGGGCATTGTGGGGTTGCGAGAATTTGGGGGGGGGGGGGGGGTGGAATGGCCCGAGGAAGTCCGAGCTTATAACATGGAAGTCTTTTCAAGAAAATAAAAGATTTATGCCACATTCAGCTCTTTCAGCCCCCCACCCACTGCATCAGGATCTTTTATATCCATAATGCGACCTGGGCTGGTAAAGGGGTCCTTGGTTTATGATGGTTCCGGCATTTGCAATTTTAAAGTTACCAACGGCGTGTAACATGCTAATTTGTGCGCGCTCAGTAACTGCTGCACTTCCTATTTCTCATTTGATTGTTTCGTGAAATATGTCGTGACATGTAGGGTCCCTCACGGGTCTGTCTCGGGACCCCTTTTGTTCAGTTTGTGTTTGTCAAATGCTTCAGAACGCCAACATTTGCTTTCATGGCAATGCAGATGATACACACTTTGACGGTATTTATCCATTTCCACAAATGGCAGAGGTTCAATTAACATGTTGTGACACCGTCTAAAGCAAATTAACAAATGGCTGAACTAAATCTTTCAGCCTACCAAAACAAAACGGGAGTAATTCCTTTTTGTTTCAATTCATTGCAGAAAGAAGTTGTCCATCCCCACTACTTCTACTACTACTACGACTGTTTAATTCTTTAAACTGCATCCCGTACAAAAGTGGGCTCTTTTGAAAAGCATTCACATCGGCCTAGCACTTGTTTGTACCCTTTCATGTGAACAAAACTGTACGGACTCAGTCCCTTTGCCAATGGGACTATTTATGTACCCTTTTTTGAAACATCAACAATACTTCCTTATACTTTGAGGTTCGATTGTGAAGTGGACAAAAACCGCCAGATCTGAGACCAAATCCAAGCAATTTGACATTTATCGCCCATCAATGGAAAATCGGATGATAGAGGAGATTGATGGCTCCTGTATTCAACAATATCAAACTCCAATTAATTTGCCATCCAATGACAAAGCAAATACAGATGTAATAGCAGCTGTCAAACGCGGCACAGCCGCTCGGCAACGATTCAATTAAGAGCCAAAGCGCGCCATCCTTCATTCTCAACGAGCGCTGTCATCTGCGCCATCGGCGGACCTGCATGCCAATTGTGATTCTGACTTCACCCGAGCTTCCCATGGCCCCGCATGTTTAATAGGCGCCATTATACCAGATTACATTCAATGCAAGGTTTCAGTCGAATCACCCGAAGCTGCCCTCCAAACTTTCATCTTAAGGACAAGAACCACAAGCTTGACTGAATCCACTGCGAGGAGTTTTTGACAAAGTTCCCCTTAATTCGTTTTCCTTGAGATAAACATCGTACAAATGTCGAAATAAGCCATTCAATTCGAAGCCAGCTTGGAGGAAAGGATGCTTTAAATGTCATCTTTAATTTATTTACAGCCACTTCTTTAAGCGGGTTGTTTACGACGAATTTGCTGCAATAGCACACGTGCTATTTTGCTTTTTTTTCTAGCCTGGCATAGGGGGGGGGGGGAATCATCTTTTGTACCATTCGCCTTTCTGTGACTTATTCGCTAAACTTTAGTCTCGGTTTTCATACAGCCGCTCGGATTTCATTAGGTCAGACAAAGTTCAACCTGCCGGCCTTTTAATAAAGGTGGTAAGCGCCAAACGTGAACCTCTCATCCTCGTTACCCACTCCTCACCGTCTTTTATACACAACAGCAAATCTACAGTGTAGGTAAAACCAATGTTTAATGTTCATTTATCCATTTGATGTGGTATTTATATTTTAAAAAGTAGTTATTGTCTGCAACTTGTATTTTTTGGTTAATATTTTTGAAGTTGCAAATGTTGCCTCAATTTGTTGTGGCTGATTTAGCTTTAATTTGTGTGGTTTTTTTTTAAAGATTTGATGTATTTTATTATTACAAAAGTAACATTGTAAGGCAATTTCTGAATTTGCGCTTGAGTTGTATTATTCTAAAGTAACAAAGTAACTCGTACCTGAGTACAATTTCTGGCTACGCTACTCACCCTGGAATGGTTGCTAGCCAATCACGGGGCTCGTAAACAAATACACACTCCATTCCGATAAACAATTTCGAGTCTTCGGTGAACGTAACATGCTTTTGGAATTACGGAGAATCAGCACGCAAGCAAGGGATGAGCATGCTAACGCCGCACGGGAAACTCATAGCCAAGATTCAAACCTTGAAACCCAAGACTGTGAGGTAGACGTGCTAACCACTAGCTAGGCATGTTGCAAGTTTCTACTCTTTTCGGAGACAACTTGTCTTTTCATTTGTCTTCTGAATCCTATTTGTTGTACTCGAGTCTGAGTCAATGCTCACAAGAGCAGAATGGACTCCGCTATCTTTTGGCTGCGTTCCCGAGCGAAGTCACAGCGGTCTTTGGCGGATGTGGTCGAAAAAGGGCCTGTGCCTCGTAAAGGACAATAGGCGTAAGCCCTCCGTTGCGCGCAAATCGATGAAATCAGGGGAGAGTTAGAGGACCGCGGGGCCCGCCGAGCGCCCTTTTAAGCCGCGAGAGTTGTTTGCAGAGCTTGTCAAGATGACTGAGTGCCATGAAAGACCTTTATTTAAGTTTGCTATTATGCCCCAAAAGCGGCTCGGATTCAAATTTCTCCGGTGTTGGAACCTGGAGGTGTGATGTGTGAGTTGAGGCGAATGAGCAGCACATTTACTGCTGGATGATTCATACACCGCGGTGACATGATGGAAAATGAAAAACGGTCCAACATGAGCGTGCTGGTGGAAAGCGTGTGGAAATGTGATATATGTATGCGGGAAATTGGCGTGCCATTATAATAATCTCAGCGTTTCAAAAGGTTGTCTTTGAGCACTCGTAAAAGTATGTTAATTCAGAGAGGCAGCGCGTCACCGAAAATACGTGGTGGACACATTACAGTAGCATGTGATGTATGTTCTAGGCGTGCTTGAGATGTTTATTCACACAAGTTAAACTTGACTGCAAAACTAAAAGCACAACACAAATCAATTGCGCACAATGTATATGTAAATGTAACATGGAGCTAGCCTAATGCTGACCATGACTGGACATTTCTATAAGGCGGCTAGCAAGAATTAGCATCAGAACTCACAGGTAGGATTTCCCTTCAATAAAGAATGTTTGCACACAAACGTTGTAGTAACACGCGCAGCCAGGTCATATGACAACACTGCTTTTATTTTTTTCCTAATCTGTGTGAAATTAGTTAATTGGTGAAGTTCAATTGTGACTTTGTTCTTCTCCTCTCTTTTTATCTTAATGTGTTTATCTCCATGAATACACCAAACCCCACTGGCTCAAATAGGCCAAATTATTGTTGCATGTCATTATGATTGTACTTGTTACAAATGTATTTTTTAGTTTTTCCTTTTTGATTTATATTTAAAGTTAAATTCTGGTAGTTGTTTTTAAATCAGTGATGAATCGTGATTTTAATAAATAATCTGGATTATAATCCCCCCCATCCCCCAACCCTATATGGCTACACAGAGGATAAATACTATATGCCTGTGAGCATTGTTATATTAACCATATACGTGCGAGACTCCACCTTTTTGTTCGGATACCTTTATTTTATGTTTAATTTGACAACAACCTTCATCTGAAAGTGGCAATAAACATCTAGAAACCGTAATTTATTAATTGTTTTGGAATATTTACTACCCTTGTATCTGAAGACACCGCCGTATAGCCTGCTAATGGATGTTTGGACCATTTCTGCTGCACACACAGTCCCTGCAAATGTGATATTAATCCACTCATGAATTGAATGTGCTCTTTTCACACTAAATGTGAGCAACGAGATGTGCCCCCCCCCTTTCTCTCCCGGCTTTCTCTCCGGGGGGGCAGAGTCTCAGTCTGCAGGTGATTGCACCTTATTCTCATAGCAATGAACTGGCTGGCTCAGTCCCAATGTTGATGAAGTGTCACGACTCTGCAGATGTTGAGCTAAATCGGCCTTTTTTTTGATGCAAAGTCAATGTGAATAAAAAATGACATGCCGGGAACAGTCATTGCTACTTTATTTTGAATTAATGCTTTTTTTGTTTGTTTGTTTTGTCGTACACATTATTTGGTGACGTATAACATTATATTGCTTATGCTCAGTGTTACGTTACGTTATTGCCGAATTTTTCAGATCCCATCGGACCGCATATGTTATGTCACGTTATGACTCTCCAAATCATGAATTTAATCAAACTAATGGCACCAAGTTGAGTGTTGAGTTTGATCTCATATTTCCCCGAGTCATCCTTTTGTGGGATGTTGAGCGTCGACAAAGCTGCGGCGAGGTGTGCAGCAGCGAGCATTACTCAGTGTCCTTCTATCGATGCATCCTGCCAAAGTTAATTCATTAAAGACGTTGGTATGGAGCTATGGCACTCTGGGAGGTGTGTGTGTGTGTGGGGGGGGGGGGGGGGTGTTAAGGCAGAGCCCAGTGCGAGTGCCCCATGTGCCTCTGCGTGAGAAGAATTAAAGCAGCAATTGTCGTAGTGAATGGTCCATATGTTGAACCTCCCTCCAAGGAATTGATACAAACTCTCATCAATAGCGAACAATAAATGTCAGAGTCTATTTCGATGAAAACGGACATAACCAACAAGCCGACGGACCTAAATGAAGCTATTTTCCGCTTTTGCAGAAAGCAACGTCGTCTGAATGGAAACGTCCGACGTTAATTCTCTGCAGCAATCAGTCAGAAAGCAGCTTGTTTTTTCAGCTCCCATTTCGTGACGGAATGACACCAAACTCATTGGAATGCTGCACAAACAAGCACAGGAATCAAATGACCCAATAAAAATAAGTTGGTGGGTTGGCTTTACTGCTTAGAAACTTGCCAAACGGAAAGCTGGGGAAGATGACTTTGGCAAAGCAAAATAAGTAAAAACTGAAATACAAATGAATCAGAGCCAATTATGCGTTTAGGTGGAAACTTTGCAGAAAATCAATACTCTTCACTCCATCTGTATAATGGCAAACAAATGCCTCGCCTCATATAGAGGCCCTGCTGCAATAGAGTGCTCTAGTTCACATGTGGACGTGAAAGCTAACCTCATTTGCTAACCAAAGCAACAGCACCTAAAACACATACGGAGTCTCTAAGAGTGTGAGGTTGTGATGAAAACGAGCTGCATGTGCAGTGTTTGAGATGGAGTCATATTAAAGATAATCTTATGCTATGTGGTTAGCATCACATGTGTGTGTGTGTGTGTGTGTATGTTTTAACTCCATCAGTTCTATCTATCTAGCTATCTATCGATCTTGCTAGCTAGCTATCATGCTAGCTAGCTAGTTAGGTAGCTATCAGTACGAGAGAGAGAGAGAGATTCCTACTGTGTCTGTTTGGAATCGTGTTACAATTTACATAACTTTTGTTTGCTATTTAATCTTGAAAGCTCCTTTAAATCCCCATTATGTTCCCAACACTTGTTTATATTCATAATCTCATTAAACCTTTATCAGCAGCATTAGCATGTAACAATAACTTGAGTGTGAAATAATAGATTCTGCTTTTGTTAGCCTCATGTCAACTCCCCAGTGAGAAGGTTTTATTAAGCAAGGTGTGAGTGTATTTATTCATTCTTACTGCAACGTAATGCAGCCAGCCATTTGTTGACACACTGGACTGTAACTACCATAAAAACACATTATGCAAATAGACAGTGCGGACCCATTTGCGAGTTATTAGTTCCCCCCTGTAGTTGGAATTGCCAGTGTGAAGGTGAGTTACAGGCGAGCGAGGGGAGATTTAGTGACACCGGATCCTGGAAAAGATGCTGTTGGATCACACCGGCTTCCACACAACTTGTATTGTAGCAGTATGTGGTGCGGCATTGTTGAACAGCTTGTACTTGAGGCAGCTTTAATGCAAAAGGATTTGCCGGAATCCACTTTGGACTGGGATGGTGGCTCATTTGCTGCCGATGGACACACCAGGCGGAGCTTGTACGGGTTAGCCGAGCAACTTCCGTGACGCAGCTGATCCGTACAGATAATTTCAACTTGTTGCCCACTAAATCGATGTCATGCCTCCATATTGTCCATTTGAGATGTAACAGAGTGGAAATTAACTCTCCGGAATCTGATTTTGTCAAAGTCAGAGCTCCCATTTTATGTACAACACTCACCAATTGATTAGGCACACTCAGAGCAGCTCACGTGTCCTTAAATAACAAAATTAGATGAAGTGACCCATATGCGAAAGGGAGCTTTTGGCAAATTAAAATGAGTCAAAATGACTCACAGTGACTGAGATTTGATTGTGAAGTGTTGGCGTAATCAAAATGAGCTCAGCTTGCCAACATATTGACCATCGCGCAACATGACTCATTTTGTCATTCTTACTCATTACATTATTAACAGTGTTGTCACAGTTACCTTGTTACCCAATTGACTTAATTTACTGATTACCGGACTTCAAAAGTGATTTAGCTACTTTCCTGATTAAGTTCATTAATTAACTGAGTTAGATTAGAAGTTACTTTCATGGTTATATTCACCAGACGCCGACAGCCCCGCTTAACATAAAATTGACAACAGGTAGCTCGCTAGCTAACTAGAACTGATGAACTTAACATGGACACACACACACACACACGTCATGCTAACCATAAAGCACAAGATTGTCTTTAGTATGACTCCATCTCGAACTTCATTGGAGGCACATTTGTAACAGTGACATTTAACTTTAATTTTTCTTCTTTGGAAAAAAAAAATTGCCCATGTTTGCTTGTGAGGATTTTCTCATATGCGAAACCTGTATCGAACGTGCATAGATGGGTGGACGTGTTGCTCGGCTGAATTCACGGGGCTCAAGCGGAACCGCCCGTCACGGCCGGTATTAAAACACCATATGCTAGTTTCGCCCACTTGGCTAACTGAATGACAAACATATCAGACGAAAAGCTGCTGATACCGTCTGCATGTGTTCTTTGGCCCACACTCAGACCAGACAGCCTTCGTGGACGCGACGTTTCCAACTTGCTGCAGTGCGAGGCTCACCAACGTCGCTCCATTTCAGCCCGCCACTCGCATTAGCAAAGTAGGATCATAAATAATGTGTGTCCCCCCCACAAACAGCCAGTCAGTATAGCGTATCTTTTCACAGCCTCCGACAGGCGGCGGCTGTCTCACACATGCACGCACACACACACGCACGCACCCGCACCCACAGACGCTCACAAAAATTCCCCATGGTGACTTGCTGATTTTTCAGCGCCACACATTTGTCTCTGTCATCTCCCGTTTGCTTTGCTGTTTACTACTACTTGTTTATCACATGACGCGTATGCCGCTGCATTTCAATGCACAACACCCACAGTTGTCGTGCATTGATGACGGTGGATTGTGTTCCACGGCTGCAGTGCCGTTGTTACTGCACCGTATCAATATTAAAGTACAGGACGGACATACGAACTTAATGTTGGAAGCGGCTCTCATTACGATGCAGTGGATTTTGACGAACTGCAAAACATGACAGGATATGGTATACTGTACAGGTATTAGCAATACAACCATACCTAATGATATGGCCGGTATTTACATGGATCTATTTTTCCTAGTCCTTTACGCCAGACTTTCTCCACCGTGAGCCAAATAAACATTTCCTCCTCGAGTCACAAATGCTGGCTTATATATCACACGCTAGCATCATTTCTAGAATGGCGCAGCAATAGTAGTCCAACGACGACCCGAGTTGCCGTGTTCGTTGTGTGCCAAGCGGCTCAGAGCAATTAGGGAAGTGGAAAAGAATTCAAGGCCAGAATACCCATGAGTGTTTCTTTGACTGTCTTCATTTATCTAAGCAATTAGTAGTTATTGATACAAATTTGTGTGATGGGCAGAATGCTTTGGTACTAGCGAGAGAACTGCAACTAACAGCGTGCTGTCCAAGTCAGCACAAAAGCAAGCTCCCATTTATTCATGTTGTTGAAGCAACAATGATGTATTAGGGTACGCTGGTAAGGTTATTTACATTACCATTTTTTTTTGGTAGTATAATAGCCACATTGTTATTGTCATCATCTCACAGTTTGATACTGTTGCAACTTTCTCGACTCTGAAGCTTATTTTAAAAGCAATGCCCCTATAGTTAGCCAGATTGTGTTAGTACACAATTCTCCTGAATTTGTGATGTTTTTTTAAAACAAAATAAGCGTATTTGAGCCACACTAATGAGGAAAAAAATGTAGGATTGTGGAGAAAAAAAAGTGAGAAAATAAACGACTCTTTATTTCAATTGCAAGATTCTTGACTTGAGAGATTATATTGTAATATTATTTGGATTATATATATATATATATACACTATATATATAAAAATTCCTCGTCTCACCCCCCCCCCCTCGGGTGGTGTCCGTCCCTCATTCAGCTCGGGTCCTCTACCAGAGGCCAGGAAGCTTGAGGGTTCTGCGCAGTATCCTTGCTGTTCCCAGCACTGCACATTTCTGGACTGAGATGTCCGATGTTGTTCCCGGGATCTGTTGCAACCACTCATCTAGTTTGGGGGTCACTGCCCCGAGTGCTCCGACCACCACAGGCACGACTGTCACCTTTACCTTCCAGGCTCTCTCCAGCTCCTCTCTGAGCCCTTGATATTTCTCGAGTTTCTCGTGTTCCTTCTTTCTGATGTTTCCATCACTTGGGACCGCTACATCCACTGCAACGGCTTTCCTCTGCCCTTTATCTATGATCACGATATCTGGTTGGTTCGCCATTACCATCTTGTCAGTCTGGATCTGGAAGTCCCACAGGATCTTCGCTCTGTCATTCTCCACCACCTTCGGAGGTGTTTCCCATTTCGACCTTGGGGTTTCCAGTCCATACTCCGCACAGATGTTTCGGTAGACTATGCCAGCCACCTGGTTATGGCGTTCCATGTAGGCTTTCCCTGCCAGCATCTTACACCCTGCAGTTATGTGTTGGATCGTCTCAGGTGCCTCTTTGCACAACCTACACCTTGGGTCTTGTCTGGTGTGGTATATCTGGGCCTCAATGGCTCTGGTGCTCAGGGCCTGCTCCTGAGCAGCCAGGATGAGTGACTCTGTGCTGTCCTTCAGGCCAGCCCTCTCTAGCCACTGATAGGACTTCTTGAGATCGGCCACTTCAGTTATGGTCCGGTGGTACATCCCGTGTAGGGGCTTGTCCTCCCATGATGGTCCCTCTTCCAGCGCCTCATCTTCTGTTCCCCATTGTCTGAGACATTCTCTGCGTACGTCATCCGTTGGAGCCTTCTCCTTGATGTATTCATGGAGCTTGGATGTTTCATCCTGGACAGTGGCTCTCACACTCACTAGTCCCCGGCCTCCTTCCTTTCGGCTTGCGTACAGTCTCAGGGTGCTGGATTTGGGATGGAACCCTCCATGCATGGTTAGGACTTTCGGGTCTTAACGTCCGTGGTCTGAATCTCTTCCTTTGGCCACCTTATTATTCCTGCAGGGTATCTGATCACTGGCAGGGCATAGCTGTTTATTGCCCGGGTCTTATTCTTGCCATTGAGCTGGCTTCGTAGGACTTGCCTCACTCGCTGGAGGTATTTGGCCGTAGCCGCTTTTCCTTGTTGCCAGTTCGAGGTTGCCATTGGCTTGTGGTATACCGAGGTACTTGTAGCTGTCCTCAATGTCTGCTATTGTTCCTTCAGGGAGTGAGACCCCTTCAGTGCGGACTACCTTTCCTCTCTTAGTCACCATCCGACTACATTTCTCAAGCCCGAATGACATCCCGATGTCGCTGCGGTAGATCCTGGTTGTGTGGATCAGGGAGTCTATGTCCCTTTCGCTCTTAGCATACAGCTTTATGTCATCCATCAGGGAGTCTGACTGTGGATCAGGGAGTCTATGTCCCTTTCGCTCTTAGCATACAGCTTTATGTCATCCATGTAGAGGAGGTGACTGATCGTCACCTATATATATATATATATATATATATATATATATATATATATATATATATATATATATATATATATATACAGGTATATATATATATATATATATATATATATATATATATATATATATATATACATAATAAATAAATTCCTAAAATACATAATAATATATAAGTAATATATAAATAATAGGCGGCCCGGTAGTCCAGTGGTTAGCACGTCGGCTTCACAGTGCAGAGGTACCGGGTTCGATTCCAGCTCCGGCCTCCCTGTGTGGAGTTTGCATGTTCTCCCCGGGCCTGCGTGGGTTTTCTCCGGGTGCTCCGGTTTCCTCCCACATTCCAAAAAAAACATGCATGGTAGGCTGATTGGACGCTCTAAATTGTCCCTAGGTGTGAGTGTGGGCGTGGATGGTTGTTCGTCTCTGTGTGCCCTGCGATTGGCTGGCGACTGATTCAGGATGTCCCCCGCCTGCTGCCCGAAGACGGCTGGGATAGGCTCCAGCACCCCCCGCGACCCTAGTGAGGATCAAGCGGTTCGGAAAATGGATGGATGGATGGATATATAAATAATATACAAATAAAAAATATATAAATAAAATAAATAATAAAATATTAAATTAATACATAAATAATAATAAAAATAAATAAATAAATATAATAATAAACATATTATTATGACTTGCCTCTCATGATACGCTGACATTATTGTCATGGCTCCAGCGCTATTCTTGCATTTCATCTCCTAATAATACTGTAATTTATCCAAATATTGTTTGCTTACATTTCCCCGCAAGGTGTAGCAGTTGACATGAGTAACTGAGATCAAGGAATGGTCACATTGACTGAATTACTCTTCGGGCCGTGCGTTCGGTAAACATGCCCGAAGCAACAAATCACAGCGTGCGAAGCAACGATCCAGCGTTGTCGCCGAGTTGTTTGTTCAGGAGGTGCGAGAAGTCACAGCGGACGCAGCTGAAATCATAGGGTGCGGGTATCTCCTTGATTGTGTTGCCTTTTCAAAGCTGACCGGCGCTGTGCCAATGTGTCGGCTGCACACTGAGACCGCTCGTCATCGCATAGGCGACAACCCCTCCTCCCCCCCACCACCACCCCTGCAACCCCACCACCTCCCCGGCGCCATCCCTACAGATGGCATACACCTTGTCAGCGCCTCACAAATTAAAAGGATACGCTCAGCTTGCATCCATATGAACGTGTTCATTTGCAGTGACGTTAACCCCTTCAGGGACAGCGGTTACTTCAGTGGACAGCTTATCATGTTATGAGGTTACAGGGTGCATGAAAGGGTGACGATGAATGGATGCATTATGAATCTGCGAGCGTAGCATGACGCTCGACAACGCCGATGCTATCGTTGCCGCGGCACCCTTCGATCACCGAGCTCCCTGGAAGTAGAATCGCAGGGAGACGCGATGCAAATGGATGCCGCGCGGTGTCATCCATTTCCTGTCAAAATGAGTCCATCGACAAGAGTTGCTAGTTTATTTACTCAACGTCGGAGTTTTGCTCGTGTTGGCTTTGACACTCTTTTTCTTTCTCGGCGTCAAAGTGAGAGCCCATCGAACACAAGCTCATGACCGTCAGCCGATGGTCATGATTTTAGGGATGCAACCATGTATCAGACGGAAGATGGGCGATGCACTGACAAGGTGACGTTTTTCTCTTCATTTGTTCTTGAACCATCCGAGGAGCGCTTCGTTTTGACACGTTGGACCGAAAAAGGCAGAAGTTGGAACATCAAACCCACTACACTATTTTCACTTTGTTCAGTTCTGGCAGGGTCGAGGACCTGATTGCAGGGAAGCGAGGTGGATGCACATCAAAACAGGACTTTAATCTCAAAAGAACAAAAAAAAGGCAAGCAAAGAAGGCACTTGGGGGGGGGGGGGGGGGATCTGAAACTGAACTGATTTTGTTAAAAAAAAAAAAAGTCCCAAATGGAAAAGAAAGAGTCTTGTTTTCAAACAACTGGAAAACAAAAGCAAACAGTCAGGCCGCTTCATTGAGAGAGACGACTACAAGAAAGCGTTTGGACAAGTGGAACATTGTCTTTCACAGCCAGCAGACTCTTCTGCGGCTGCTGCGGCGGCGCCTTTTGAGGAAGACGAGAACAAGCAACTGTCGGCCCTCTTGAGTTAAACAGCTGATCCGGAGGAGGACGTCTGTCTCCACAAGAGAACACCGACTCGAGCGCAACACTTTTTTACGCCAGCGCTGACGGCTGTCAGCGACTTCTCCTCGCCGGCTGACGCACGTCCATCAAGGCCCGTGAGTGACTGATGGTTGAGTCTGCCGAACCCGAAGAAACATCATGCTAGCGTTGCGTTATCGCAGGTTGCAGCTTAGCATGTCAACTGCGCATTGTAGCGCGTTGCCGTCAGACGTGGAGTGCCGGACGGCGACGTGCTGACGGATGTGAGCGGGGTCGACAGTCATGATTGTTTTCAGAGCACATCAGGAAGGAAACATATCCCACGCCACTGGGTAGTTTTTTTTTTTTAAGACGTCCGATAATCGGGCCATCGGGAGGTAAAAAAAATGTTCAATTTCACCCCGGTTATCAGGATGTGTGTACACCACTTAACATTTACGAGTGTCAGTATTGAATGTTTTCACAGCAGGGCAGGCAAGAAAAAATGATCACTGATAGACATCTGAGCCTTTGCTGATTCTAACCGGAAAGGGGGCGGGAGAGTGGGGGACAAATGCTAGAATATGGCCAAGGTTCTACCTTTAAATCGCATTGAAGGCTCTAAATGTACTTTTTTAACAAGTACCTTGGTTCAAAAATAGATTCGACTGCTGGTTATCATGATCACGGAGTGACTGGCTTTTTCACTGACGTTTCCGATGACACCGACGAACTCTGGACAATGCGCTGTAGGCTACTAGCAGGCTAGGCATTATATTTGGCTAAATTATTCAAATTCAAGCCAAATAAGTCTCGCTTACCCTCTCTGTACAACAATGTCCGACAACTTGACTATGCCCCCTTCGCCAAAGCCAAACCTTTGGTGGTACGCCTGGCGATGCAACCCCTCGATGCGTTGAATTTTTGTCATTGTTTTCGGTTTAATCCATCACGTTCTACCAGCCTGACAGTGACTATTGTTTATGAACATGATGAGAATCTCTATATGAATAGCTGCTGCATATACACATATGTGGAATGACAAAAGTAAACCCGCTGTGGGGAAAAGCCAGTGGTAAAAAAAAAAAATAATAAATAAAGCGCATAGATGATAAAACAGGCAAAGTAGAAAAGTAAGCATTGAACATCCAGCAGAGCCAACTGTGTCTTGCCTCAGAAGCTTAGCACGAGGCGCTTGTAGCAGACCATTAAAGCTGCCCTCAGTCGGTTGTGGTCAGTGCTCATCACACTGTGTGGAGGGTGGGGTCGGAGTGATTGTGCGTTAGGTCGGTGGGGAGGAGGATGGGGGTGGGAGGCTGGGATAGAAGAAGAGGGAAGAGACAGCAGATGTGATGCAGGCTGAGGTCGAGAAACACATCCCTCCAGCGCGGGGGAAGGCAGCTACACAGTGCTTTTTAGCCTCAGGCGCCTGACGCTGAGGTGCGGCACGACGCTGTTCCAGCAGCCCATCAGCCCATCAGTATTGCCGGGCTGTGATGCCTTTGTTTACAACTGTGCTTGTAAAACACATCCCGGGTGACTTAAGAAGACAAGGGAGAGGCTCCGTTTTGCTCTGCAACTTACTCAGTGATACTTGGCATAAAATGCAACTGATATGGCGTATGTCGAAACAAAGTTGAGGGTGACCTAACCCCCCCCCCCCCCCCCCCCGACTGCAACGTTAGGCACACCTGCACCGTTTTATTGCCATCTATAAGCCAAGTCACCGGACAGTCCATCGAATACACGAGCTTTTTATCTACAGTATATGTGTGTTTTGCGATGCGACTATGTGCCATATACACACGCTAAAGTTTTACAGCTAAGTATTGGTATCATATGACACTGAACCCCCCCCCCCCCCCCCCTGTCAGTACAAATGTTTTAAGCATATTCAAATCCAAGTTTTTTTTAAACTTCGCTTTCACCTATACATTTAAGCAGTATCAGACAAGAGGGAGTCATGTTTCGTATGTCATCATCTGAGGCCAAATGTACGATCCTGCAGTGTTTTAAAAAAAACAGTTCTGCAAGCTCCTTTTATTTTGTTACCGGTAATAAGTGATGACAAATAGTGATTTGTTTATTTAACCAGACATTCGGGACTGCCAGCAGAAATGGCAGCAAACAGTCTGAATTAGCTGTTAGCATGCTATGCTAACTAGCCAAAGCGATCACGTCAGCGTTGACAAAAGAAATGAAACAAACGATGCTTGTTTCAATGTTTTATGGAGCAAGTCGGACAATGACTATCTATCTATCTAAATTTTTTTTCATAGAAAATAGGAATTTTTGATGGCATTAAAATGTGAATGTCTACCTAATGAGATGATTGTTTGAAGTGTGTAACAAAGACCCAGGGAGGCCTGAAATTTGAGGCCATCTGCAGGGCATGGGCATGGGTGCGCGTGTGCCACTAGTGTGTCTGACAAATAAGATCGGAGCTGGCCCAAAGGGAATGGAGTAACCCTCGGGCGCTCTGTCCCTGTGGCGCCATTGACAATCGTCTGATAACGATAGCCGTGTCACACGTCACCTTATTTTTCCATCTCCTTTCGCCTACTACACCAGTATCACTTGATCCCGCTGTGGTTCAAAAATATGGAGCATATCCCGGGCATGACAAATAATGGATTAGAGGGATTAGAGGTTAGCAAAAATGAAAAAAAAGAGGACTCGTGTTTTGCATTTTACATAGGAAGAGATAAAGCTCGCTACGTCAGCGCGCGGCGTGTCAAGGAGGCGACAGACTGAGACAGATGGAGCGTTTCTCCACGGATGTGACCAGCAAAAATCAATTTACAGAAAGTAAATGTTCATTTCCGAGGGTTTGAGGAGGGGGCAACGGAAGATTGAGTCGACTCGATCGCACGCAAATGATGCTAATGGGGACAATGATCCTCCTCCACAGGATCCAATTATAAGCTTGTTATTCTCGCTATTCATAACGCTTTGTGTCTTGGCGAGGGCAAAATAATAATTCCCCTGCTACAAAAAGTGATTAGAAAGGTGAGTGCGTCGCCCTCGCGCAAATAAACTTGTCCCAGCTCATTTCAGTCCGGCTCTAATGGTTGATAAATTCTGTCTTGACTCATTTTTATGTCCCAAGCGTGAGGTACAAATGCCAGCATGAAGTTGTTTAGTTTCTTCGTCATTATTCATTTTAAGTCGAGTAAATCACAATTTGGAGGGCTTTTCCAAACTTAGAAATGACCCAAATTTCACAGGCAATTTTTATCCTACTTAAAATTTGTGACCTCGTGCTATGAGAGTCTAGTCACTCGCATGGAATTCTTTGAAAATTCAGCCCCTGAAGCCAATTTCACTTAACAGCATCATTTTTCCATGGGTCCTTCAAAATGAACTTCTTGAGATTTTGTCAAATGACGACCAAATTTCAACCTCATTTACTAGGCACATGTGTGTCACCAAATTGGAAAACATTTGAGTTTTTGCAATTGCATACAAGTGGAGAATGGAGAACTCGCAGTAACTCTACAGGTTGAAAATTCAGCCTCAAAAAACAATTTAACTGAGCAACATAAAACTTGGTAGGTGTGTCTGTTCTGAATAGACCCGTAGAAAAAGTGTTTTTTCTGCCGGTACTCCGTTTTCCACCCACATTCCAAAGAACATGCATGGCAGATTCATGGAAAACTTAGATGTGAGTGTTAGCGCGGTTGGTTGTTCATCTATGTGTGCCCTGCGAGTGGCTGGCAACCAGTTCAGGGTGTCCCCCGCCTACTCCCTGAAGACGGCTGAGATAGGCTCCAGCAGGCTCGCGACCCTTGTGAGGATAAGCGGATTAGAAAATGGATGGATGGATGGGTGCATTTGGAATCTATTGGCAATTGCTAGGGGTCCTTCGAAGACAAACCTGTGCTTGAGAATTAGTCGAATTGCAACCATAGACAGAAGGGTGCCACTAAAATGGCAAAACATGAAGGTTTTTGGCATTGCGTGTGGGCGGGGCCAGATGGCTATCAACACATTTTACAGTCTGGCTTTTTTGGCAGCATTTTATCCGAGACAGCTCCAAGAACAACCTTGACTTTTCTCTGTTGGACTCCCCATACGAGTGTTAAATGTATTTCATTTTTTAAAATCCTGCGATATGAAGCTTAAGAAGTCAAACGGTCAAATTTGCATGTAAAACCCATCGGTGGAATCCTTTAATGCCATTCGGAAGCCTGAAGAAAGTCTTATCGGGTAAAGGTGCGACAGTGAATGCAAGTGAATCAATTAAAAATATACATAAAAAATTGATGCATCAAAGATGCAAACGCACATATGTCTAAGAATAATAGTGTTGTGATAGGAAACAAGTCAGTCTACCTCAACCAAGCCTATCCGCAAAGTCAGACATGTTGATGAACTTTCATCCAAAACTCCCAGTCAGACATGTTGATAAACCTCCATCATAGAGTGATCTCCTGAAACAAATCCCAAGTTCATTTTTACACTTGACTACGCTTGCTGTTTACTCGCCTGTGACATTGGACTGCTTTGATTCTACCGTTTGTTTCTGACTTTCACTTAAATGCTTGCATGGCCCTTGTGGTTTTTCTAGCCTAATTGCTCCCTCTTGGTCCTCTCTAATAATCATTCTGTGGGTCAATTTCCCGGGCGGCCCTACCAGTGGTTAGCACGTTGGCTTCGCAGTGCAGAGGTACCGGGTTCGATTCCAGCTCCGGCCTCCCTGTGTGGAGTTTGCATGTTCTCCCCGGGCCTGCGTGGGTTTTCTCCGGGTGCTCCGGTTTCCTCCCACATTCCAAAAACATGCATGGCAGGCTGATTGGACGTTCTAAAATTGTCCGTAGGTGTGAGTGTGGGCGTGGATGGTTGTTCGTCTCTGTGTGCCCTGCGATTGGCTGGCAACTGATTCAGGGTGTCCCCCGCCTACTGCCCGGAGACGGCTGGGATAGGCTCCAGCACCCCCCGCGACCCTAGTGAGGATCAAGCGGTTCGGAAAATGGATGGATGGATGGATGGGTCAATTTCCGAATTTTTCTCTTTTTCGGGTAAAACTGCATTTCGGTTTCCAGACCTCTTGCCTCGCCAGCCACTTGTGATTTGCTGAGTCAAGATCAACAGCCACTTAATTGCCGTCTTACGACTTCTCAAAGCAACAAGAAAAGGAAATGTTGCAAACAATAGCGGGTTGCTAGCCTTGTTAGCTTATCTGGCTTAAATTTACCAGGCCTCACATTCAAGTCATCACCGTTTGGTTAACGCGCTAACGCTCGCATGGCATTGGCTTGCATAAGTGACATTGAAAAGCATGCGCTCCGTTTGAAGTCGATGTCCCTTTCGTGGGAAGTGTGCAACAGGAAGCCGCAGCAGTTGTGAAATTGATAGGATTATATGAGGGATTAGGAGCTGTTTGCATCGTACCAACATGGCTTGACAAGAGAAACAATTATTGCGCCGTGTTTAGAGCAAGCGCATAAATCTG
The DNA here is from genome assembly GCF_054856545.1 of Hippocampus guttulatus. Classification (NCBI taxonomy): domain Eukaryota; kingdom Metazoa; phylum Chordata; class Actinopteri; order Syngnathiformes; family Syngnathidae; genus Hippocampus; species Hippocampus guttulatus. Next base: position 8,726,080 of record NC_141276.1, read on the forward strand.
CACGGCATGTCCGACGGAAGGAACCAGATATTGTCCAGGTTTGATATTAACAATTATTAGTTGTGTTCCATCCTCCTCCTCCCTTCGCTGATGGAATGGTATTTATACCCGCTCGCATCTCATTTCCCGCGGCGCCGAAAAGACCCATTTGTATTTGCAAAATTGAAATAGTCGAGACGAAACCCGCAAATATATTCTTACCCGTATCCACTTAGGTGGACGTATTGAAAAGTCTGCACCATTTAGAGTTAATCAGTTTTCACTTTCAACGATACCAGACTCATCAAGTCGACATTCAACTCAGAGCCAAGCAAGTTATAGTGTTGATTTTCAGGGCCGACATTAACGGCATCAAGATCGCAAAGTCACACGTTTCTTTTTTTCTTTTTTTTTTGTCTTCCTCCTTCTGGGGGCACATTAGAAAGTCCAATCAGGATGAAAAAAAAATTTGCTGGCAGTGCCTGAGAAAGCGCTGCTTAGCAGCTGTGTCATATTGATGCATCACCTGGAGCTCCCGCCATGATAATGAATAGCCAACTGTCTTGGATGACTCATAAAATAGTTTGTCTGAAGGAGATTTACATGAGTTTAGCCATTAAAAAAAAAAAAAAGAGAGAGAGAATTGATCTGTGAGCCAGGAATAGAATATTCGGCCAAAACCCAGCAGTGACCTCCTTACTTATTTGAATCAATGTCTTCTGTCGTGCTTGAGGGGAACATACAACGCGTTACATTAGAGGTCAGAAATCGCGTGATGGATTGCGCTAATAAACTACAAAAACATGTTGGCGGGGCCTCTGGGAAAAGACGACGGTGTGTCCTTGGTTTATGCCAGAGTTCCCTTTCTCTGACATATGCGTAATTTGTAAGCTATTAGAGTACCGGTAGATTTTTGTATGTATTAAAAAAAAAAAAAAACGTTTAGGCCTGGTGGTCCAGTGGTTAGCGTGTCAACCTCACAGTGCAGAGGTACCGGGTCCAATTGCAGCTTCGACCTCCCTGTGTGGAGTTTGCATGTTCTCCCCGGGCCTGTGTGGGTTTTCTCCGGGTACTCCGGTTTCCTCCCACATTCCAAAAACATGCATGGCAGGCTGATTGAACAGTCTAAATTGTCCCTAGGTGTGAGTGTGAGCATGGATTGTTGTTCGTCTGTTTGCCCTGCGATTGGCTGGCAACCGGTTCAGGTTCACCCCCCCGCGACCCTTGTGAGGATAAAGTGGATCGGAAAATGGATGGATGGATGTTTAGGCCATGATTATTAAAAACAAAAAAAACAAAAGGGAGTATGACGGTTGGTAACTTCAAACTAGTCACAAACTGAGGCCCTCCTGAAATACTTTGTTTTCAAGATGCATCGCATGCCCCTCTACTGTAAATATTTCACTTAAACAAGCATTTACTGCTGTTCTGCATAAGATTGTCTCTATTTCCCTCGAGCTGCACTTGTTGAAATAAACCACTTTTTTTTTACTCGTAGAAAGCATTTGCCATGGTTTATTTATAAAGCAAAAATGCAAATGTATGTAAATCATATGTCGAAGAAGCCATGCCTTCAAAGGGTTAAAACAACAGGGAGTGAATGCTGACAAGCCATGCATTATTCTGACATTAGCCCGATTTACATTGCCATCGTATCAGCGCCTTTTTTTTATTTATTTTTTATCAGGTCACTGTCATCAAATATCACAGTCTCGGACATTACAGTCATAAGGAATCGTTAAATGAAGAAGATCAAACATCGGCGCCCCGTCTTTTTATCTGTGGACATATCAGAGGTGATGCAAGACCGCGCAAGCAAAGTACCTCCCACACGCAGCCCATTCAGCTTCCAAGGTGCACGGCGTGGCGCGCGCTAACTAACAGGAAATGGCCCCCTCCGGTGTTTGTATTTCCAATTTCCCCAGGAAGTAACGAGGCGAATGTTTTATCTGTGCTTGAATAACAAGAGAAATGGGGACATTCTCTTTTTGGAATTTACCATCAATGGAGTGTGTCGAGAAAGCGACGGTGCTGAAAAAAGGCAGACCGATGATCCGAGAGCTGGAAAAATGGGAGCGAGAGAGGTTGAGGGGGATGTCACGAGGAGAGTATGCGTCTGGCTAATACACTTGGCAACTACAATATTCGTTATGCGGCTCCGGCATTCAGTCTACTGGCAGCAATGAAGGGGCCCTCGCACCGCATTGCAATTTCTCAAAATTATCAGAAAATTTTATGGCATGCCCCGCCCACATTAGATGGGCAAAGAAATTTAGCAATTGCGTAACATTCATCCTGCTAGAATATTGGTTAGCGATTCGGGCACAAATCCTTAAATGAGTCTAAAATAATGAACTTCCTGTAAGTGGTCTCTGGATCAAGTTTTTTCAAATTTTCCAGGAGGCACTTCTCTGTAAGTTTTGGTTCTGAGTACTTTGGGTGCCAGAAAACACAAGGGTCAAGTATTGCAGTTTCTGGAACCACATTTCCTCCTAAAGTTCCAAGAATGTTGGATATGGAAGAGTTCAAGGACCAAAAGGTATCTAGAATTGAAAGAAATCAAACTTTCTATAGTCGCAATTCCCCGAAAAGCTACAGGAACATTCGGTTCCGTTTACGACAGGTTCAGGAGACTAAAGTTGAATATGTGAACTTGCCAAGTACAGTCTTCCTAAGAACATACGCCAGAACACTGGTCTCTTTGTCAAAAATGGAACCACTGTGTAGTTGTGAACTTGAGTACGTTAAGGCATATTTTTTGACAAGATCTCCAAAACGGCCGCCTTTCAGTCCTCATTTTGTATTGACACCGTTAATAAATGTTGTTAGGCCGTATTGTGTCATATTTGTCAATCCAAACTGAGCATTTTTTTTTCCAAACAGCTCTTTAACTCATTCACTCCCAAAGACGTTTTTTAACGTCTTTTCAGACTTGGTCTAGAATTGGCTGGTACTGAATGAACTACATCCCGTGTACTTAATGTTGTGTTCATCGCGTGGGGCCACAGCATTGCCACACACACATGCGTGCATATCTCCCGTCCTACTCAACAGGTGGGTCAGCAAGGGCCATCTCAGGCAGGCAGGCAGGAGCTTATCTTAATTCTCGGCAAGAGAAAAGCTGCGATCCCGTCCGCGCTGACTGTGTGTAATCGATGCTGACAGGTAATTCAGTGGAGTACATGAGGGAGTTTGCTTGCAAGACGCTTGTGTGCCCCCCCCTGGTCACACTTCTAGCAATCAAAGGGCTTGACAGCCCTAACAAGTGCCCACATAAAAATGCATTTTATGGGATTAAAAAAAAAAAAAAAAGGGATTCAACAGGGAACAAATGATGACAGACAAGACAGAAAATGAAATTTGGGCTGTTTTGTATTTGAATGCTCATTGATGAGTGCAGATATGTGCGGAAGAGTGATGCGGTCACAAAATTTGGATATTGGGCTGTATGGATCCATTATACACCAAAACAGGAGTTTCCAATTCCCCCCCCCCCCCCCCCCCCACTTTATTTTCTTGAACACTTGATCTCGGATTCTTCAAGATGAAGTTACGGCGACTAAAGCCCCGGAGGAGAGCATATGTAGGCTAGCAGGCGAGTGACACTGCTCGTGGCCGCGTATCCAGAGCACATTAAAAAGAGACGAGGAGCTGGACTTGGAGCCCGTGCCCGTCGGTCCCTCAAAGCTTCCGCTGGCGCCGCTCCAGTTTTCTGAGAGACCTTGTTATGTAATTCCGCAAGATCTTGTTTTCCTCCACGCTTCCGATCAAATGAATCAATTCAATCCAGCAAAAAGATAGAGGACAGAATGACCCAAGACCCAAATATAGTGACCTGTTTGTGAGAAAATCCTCTCCTGCTGCGGTCGTCAACCTTTTTTGCTCCACGGATCGGTTTAATGTCAGACAATATTTCAAGGACCGGCCTTTCAGCCCGGATAAATACAACAAAATAATATGCTATGACCTGCATGAAAACTGTGGTATTTTCGAAACATAATAAAAACGAATCATGACACGAGGAACGTCCTATCTGGCCGCAACACTCTCTGGTCGCTATGGTTAATGTTTAAACGTGCCTTCCAAATAAGATACAAATACAAAGTGCATGAAAAAATACAACTCACCATCGCCGCATATTACGCAGAGTGGACCTGGTGCGTAGGAATGTCCCATTGAGATAAATCCATATTTTAAGTAGGACTTCTGATACTGTCTCTTAAATGTAGCCTTTTTCTCGAAAAGTCTCCCGGCTCGGCCTTTTCCCCTTCCCCAAAAAGCTTTCCAAAGACGTCTGTTTTTTTACTAATTTTACCAGCTCCTGGGTTTCATTTTAGCGGTAATCTATCGCATGACCGAGAAGCGCGACTTGACCTGCGTCAAGAGTGACATACTGTAGACCGAGGGTTGGGGACCACTGCTCTACTATATTCATATTGAACCGTACAAGTGACCACTGCAATGTTATGTTGATGATTTTCATTAAATTCCTCAGGAAAATGCAAAAGGAATTGTATATAACTTGTCACTCTCTGTTCATAAATGTCCAAAGTAATCCAATTACTATTGTGACACTGCAAGGACTTCATGTATGTACATAGCGTACAGTCATACCTCGGGTTTTGACCATAATCCGTTCCAGAAGGCTGTTCAAAAACCGATTTGTTCAAAAACTGAAACCACACTTTAAAAAAAAAAAAAATCTTTATTGAAAACGTCTGCTCACAATGGAACACTACACGAGGAAACTTCCTCATGTAAAGAAGGCGAGAGGAGTCAAATGGTGCATTCAAGTGCGCTCAGTTTGGTTGAGAAACGATTTTCGGTTGTAATCCGAGGCATAAAAAATCGAAATTTTGGGTCGAAAACCAATTTGGTCGAGAACAGAGATGTTCGAAAACCGAGGTTTGACTGTAGTTTATCATTCTGAAGAGCCTTAAAGTTAAGATACCAGCCTGAGGATGGCGCGCCTCTGACGTATCCACAGCTGCTATCACAAACGTCAGCATGACTCCTCTAATTACCTCGGAATACATTGGGTGTTTCCCAAACCCTTTAGAAATTTGGACACTCCCTAAAGACAATAAAAGACGAGAGACAGGCAAAGGTTCCAGAGCTGTTCGCAGATTGTGATGGATTACACTCGTTCACTCTCCTTGTACACGAGTTAAAAGACAACTCTGCTTGACTCTTAGTCTATCTTGTGTTTTAAAGTTTGTCTGAAGGGTCTGATTGCCTGATCGAGCTAACAGATATCCAAAAAAAACAGCAACATCGCTTTTTGTACAAAAACCGACGACTACATCTTTCGCAGCAAGCCTCAGGCTTGCACTGTTTGGGACTATTCTGAATGTTAATGAATGGTGGCAGCCTATTTAAACGGCAGTCCGGCCAGGTGTACAAAAGGCATTCATTTGAAGCCCAAATAAGAACTGTTAGCTTGTTATAAAGATAAGTGAGAATGCAACGCTCGGTAATGAGCCTCAATCTTCTACTTGAGGTGGGAAAAAAAAGCTTTTTAGTGGCTAACAGATGCATTTTTGAATTGATTTTGGTGCCTTTAACTTTCTACTATAAGAAATGAGCTATTTAGTGTCTCAGCTTTTTTTTCAGCATATTTTCTGCTTTTTAGAATTTGATTATTGGGGCGGCAAGTGAAGGGAAAAATGTCCTAATGTGAGCATCCCGTGATGGGATGAGATAACGAAAAAGAACGAAAACCATGCGTCTGTACAATCGCAACACGGTCACGAGTCATTTGCTGCCCGGGGGCCCTTAACCTTCAGATCCCAAACAGACCCGTTAAGCCCACTAAATCCATTTGTGGGAGTTATCGGGTTAAAAAAGAATCAGAGCACCTGAGTAACTCAAAGCAGCCTGACGGTGTCTGCTTGTTTTGTACACATGTCTCGTACGAATGGTAACTTGTTGATGGAATTCCGAGCAGGTATTTAATCAGCGGCGCAAATCTGCCGAGACCAAATGCAGCATCTTGTCCAACTTTAGTAGCTTTGAACTAGACGATTTGGTCAAAGCAATAACGTACGACTTCAACACGCTTTTTAGTATGCTGCTTTGAACACAGCCTGCATTTTTTCTTCCTTTTTTTTTTTAAACCTCATTTCCATTCAGTGTAGCAATTAATTTGAGGGAGGTTGGTTTTCGATTCAATATTAGTCACGTGCAGCTCATTTAAAATTCTAGTGAGGAAACCGTTTATTTCAAGATTGCCTGCTCCGTCTGGCTAACAAAACAGATAATAATTAACGAATCACATGTGTAATATACTATTTAATAGAAATGTTCAATACCACTTTTTTTTCCAGACCGATACCAGTACGAATACTCAACTCTTGAGTGCTCCCCAATACCAATACCAAGTAACCGATACCACATGCATATTTGATTCATAAAATGAAGAAAATAAATTGCTAACCACAAAAAATACACAATATAAAATCTGATAGATACAATTTACAAATCTGCGATACATTAAAATCTCAAAAACTGAACTGTAATATGGTACATACCACAACATTAGGTACACTTGCACAATCTGCTCTTCAGTTCTTGAGCTTTGATACAAAATTCAAACAGTAAAGCTGGAGAAGACCTTTGGGTAGTTTTAGTCTAATACTTGACTTAGTTTTTAATAAATCATTTTAGCATAGCATTTAATAATAGCATAGCAAAATATTTTTTTTCCAATTTTCTGTTTTTTTTTTATGATTGATGAAATTATTTTATTCAAAAAATATGTGAGCATTTTTGCTTTGTTTTACAAGTTCTTTTATTTCATTAAAAAAATTTTTGTCTGTGTATGTACAGTACATATTTACCATATTTTGTATTTATCTATCTATTTATTTATTTATTGATCACAAGCAGCGCGGTTGCATTAGTTTCAGGTAATTGTCAGTGCAGTCGGCATATATTGGCACTATCTTCACCATCGGAGCAGAGGGGATTGCTGGAATCCTTCAAGAGTGCGAAAGAGAGATTAGAGGGAAGAAAAAAAAAAAAGAAAAGGCCTCCATTTTTAATTAAAAGTCAAGCGACAGGGGCTTGTCGCGTTGGGCTGTAAATCAGATTAAGCAGAGAACGATACAGTTAGTGGAGCTTGCACCTTCTATAATAAGTCTACATTTTTACCATCATCCTTAAATACAGTCACTTGCATCAGCAAGGCGGTCCAAGATAAATGATACATTTTTAATCAGGCTCATGTCGGCCGAAAAAGACGACTAGTAGTAAGGGAAAAGAAATTAAATTCCATCCGCTTTAAGGCACTGATCAAGTCGTTATTATGAAGCAAATTTAACATGACATGCTATATTGAGGAGTTTTCCCGGGAATTCACTTCGAAGAAATTATGCTGCCCCTAAATTGCGTAACGGATAGACAGGGTGACCGCTTTTCAAATTGAAAAAAAAAAGAATATACTGTATATATATATATTTCACCATTTGCTCCAAGTTTTGAATCCTATCGCATTTTTGTCTCACAAACCATGTTGGTCTAATTAAAAAAACATTTATTAAAAGTTTGTGCAACATGATCAATTCTGCTGCTATGCGTGACGTAGCCACCGGGGGGCTCTAAAACACCCGCGACCCTCGTGAAGATAAGCGAATGAGAAAATGGATGGATAATACTCTTTTTTTTAAAAAAAAATATTGTTATTAGAATTAAGGCAGCAACTAACAACTTTTCATGAAGCATTTTGTATTTCATAAAATGAGCAAAAAATATTTTGATCATTGTTTTCCAAAAGTAAAAGCAGATGTTTGCAGATGATCAATCAGTTCGCTTTCATGGAGGACGACTGTTAATTTACTGTTGAGATGCCAAAATTCCAATTTTAGGTCTCTCAACAATGATTGGAATTGTCAAAAATAATTATCGTTTGATCTGATCACCGAGTAGTTGTTGATTTAATCGATGCGCCACTAACTATATGGAACGAAGCCGGTTACGTGGTGGAATAACACAGTCGGGTGAAATTTTGGCTTGGTTGGGCCACACTTCTCTTTCGAATTCTGAGCACTTGCGCTGCGAGAAATCTGAGGGAAGCGCGGCGTAATTGGCATGCAGGCTTTTCCACGTAATCTCGGTATTTATTGGAGGAATAACACCTCGCAGACCTGACAATCCGCCAGCGCGAATCCTCTCTCTCCTCACCGCTCTCCCAGCGGGCGCTCACCGGGCTGAAATGAATCGCTCTTAGAGGTGGTGCCGTTTGATGAGGTGACAACAGGTGGGGCGGCAGAATTGGGGGCCCAGCAGCTGGGGACCAAGCGCCTCTCCCAAGCGCCGGTTGGCGCTTCCTATGCTTTTCATTCAAGGACGCGTCTTGCTTTGTCTTGCGCTGAGAGCTTTGTTTGAGATTTTCTGGAGTGATACCTTTGATTTGGTGATGCAATCTAAACATTTCTGGGTTGTTGTTTTCCAAACCCACTCGGCTGGGTCGCTGTGGATTTTGAGTTGGTTGAGTTACCGGTAATTATTTTTGACCCGCCAGATTGGGTTGAAATGTTGAAGATGGATGCCGTTATTGACAGCTTAGTTGTGTACTGAAGTTGAAGTAAATTTAAAGGAACCTTCTTGGAAAAAGTCGATGTGGGCTCATTGGGTAAAAATATTGCTCATAAAGTCTGTGTTATTATTATTATTTTTTTTTAACAACAGCTACAGTGCACTGATAACTTGGTCACCTATTTCTTGGTAGCTTTAAATCATCAGTAAGTTTTGCTGAGTTGGATCAAAGTCTTGACCCAACGTGCTGGGTCAAATCCTCCATGCAAGGCCCTTGGTCTAATTAAGGGTTAGTTTTGACCCAGCTGTTTTAAGGGTCATTTCATACTTGTGTGTGTGGTATTTGACTCCATTTCTTTGACGGATAAATTGCCAAATTCCGGATATACTGTAATATCTGTCTGAACACTCGAAAAAAAAAAATTGTCCAAAAAATGGACTCATCCACTACTTACTTAGATTGGGTTAGGGTTAGGGTTAGATACCTTAGATAAAAAAAAAAACACAAAGTAGCCGGTCGTTCCATTTTTTTTGGCCAACCTTTTTCAATTTGATTTTTTTTTAACCATCACCTTTGAGATTGAGCAATCCAAAAACACTTGGGTCCAAAATAGCCCGATGTGGGTCAAAAACGGACTACTACGAGTACTACTTGGGTCAATGGAACCCAACCTTCTGGGTTGTCTTGCACACAAGAACCCCAAAATTTGGTGGTTTTAAAAGAACCGCCCCAAAATGGGCCTTTTTGTACAACAATCCAAGTTGGGGGTCAATTATTTTGAACAGTGAATATTCTGAGATCTTTTTTCAGCATGGACCGGCATCGTTCTTGTTGCTGTTGTTGTGCCCGTTGTTCTCTCATCCCTTGCTGTTTTCTCTTCCTGAGACAGGCGGTTGCCATAAAGAGCCGGCGTTCAATTTCATTGAAGGATTTCCATTTATAAACGCTTGTTCATCTTGGGTTCGTGAGGCTACTTTAATGAATGATATATTTTTTTTGTAATGCGTTTATTGTGGCTTTACATTCGACATATTGCCATATGTGAAACAAAACTTCACCTTTGACATTTTTTTTCCTTTTGTATTTCATTGTGCGGGAGTATCTATTATGAAGTAAGACATGGGCGTGCGAAGGTTTCTCATTGTGGAGCACGCAGCCACTTCGGCTGGACCCGAGAGAATAGGAATGAATAATCTGCATCATATTGAAGCCTTGCGACGGTGTCAAATATTCAAAAAACGTCTCCCAGCGTGAGCGTCATGGTACATGGAGATCTCCTCGCCCGTGTGAATACTGGCACTTTTTTTCTTTCTTTCTTTCTTTCTTTTTTTTCTTTTTATAAGAAGACGCGGCTAGCATGGCTCCAAGTTTGGAGGCAGTTGCCATGGCGATGGTGTCCTACCAGCACACTTGGCCTCACTTGACGGTCTTGTAGATGTGGCCGTCGCCCGGTGGTGAAAAATGAAGCCATTACACTGAAGCCGGATGAAAGTGAATTGTGCGTGGGACATATGATAAGCACACGTGATTAAGAGGCACGGCTTAAAACCAAATAATAAAAATAAAAAAAAAGAAACGACGGAAAATCTTAAAAGGAGACTTATTATGGGAATTATGGGAGTCAATATTTTTCCCAACACGTGTCTGCTGGCAAATTGGTCTGACTTTTGTGTTTTGGGACGTGTCCGCTACATGCGCCACATGCACAGATCTGCTACAATAACTTCTAAGTGTCATTCGGGGGTTTGGTGATGAAGAGCTGCACACGCGAAGGAAATTACCGATATGATCCCTGCTATCTTTGTCGGGTCTCCAGTGCAGTTCGGTTTAAAGAGAAAATAAAATAATTATTTCTTGGTTCCAGAGTGAAAATCCATATTTTACAGCAGCACACAACCCAATTGTTAAACATCAAACCGAAAACAGAATTTGTGTGACAAGTGGATGTATTTCTTTATTCTTTCTGTATTTTTATGGAAGAACGCCAAACACATTTTATGAAGACACCCGGGAACTGTTTTGGATTGTGAAAAAAGTTGCAGATGTACCCTTTCAGCCTTTTAAGTTGACATTGACGTCAGTGTGTCTGACGAAGGGGGCGTATAATTCGTCCCCGTTTAAAAGAGAAAAAAAAACTTCACTTTGATGACCACAAAAGCGAGCTGTCAGCAGGTTTTTGCGAAAGGCCGGACATATGGCCGCCCAAATTATTGATGACTCAGCCTGTGGTGTCCCACCCGCTCTTTAAAGAGCTCATCTCCTCATTAAACGCGCCTCGACTCGACGCGTCCTCTCTGATGTTCCCACCGCGACTGATGAGGGCCCAGCGGTGCTTCAATAATGCAGGCGCCGCGCCTCCGAGTTGACGCGTTTACTAAACTGACGAACTGTCCAGAAATTATGGAGAGCGGGGGGGACAATTTTCATGCAACCAAACCAAAAAGAAGTTATTTTTTGAAGCGACATGAAAGCTCAGTAGGAATTGGATTTATTTTTATTTTTTGTTCGGTTACTATGGAAGCAACAGTGGCTTACTGCCCCGTTCTTGTCAGATCACACTCTGACGATTGCGCAAGCTGCCACTCTCCGCGAAATTGGATGCCATACATAAGGCTCCTTTGCCGCCTAAATACGGTTTGGGTCCTCAAAGCTGCCCGCGCCGATAGAATGATCGAGAATCGCTTTGTGCTGTTTGCTTGGATGACTTTTTCTTCTCATGAAACGCCGGAGACCCAATTTTAGCCACAGATAGCCCGAGTCATACAATGGCAGTTTCTACTCATCATTACTTTTCAATCCTCTGACTGATTTTCATTCCATGTCCACCCAACACCTTTATTGATTTGCTGTAATAGCCCATTCCCACCATGTTTTTTTTTTTGTGATATGAATCTAAACGCTCTTTCATTCTACATCCTGGAATTATTCCCCCCATGGATGAAATGGAAGTTTGGCAAGTAGTAGCCCCGGTGAGATCTTTTCACAGGAAGTCGAGCCAAACGTCAGAGTTTTCCGGCCTTGCCGCCATGTTGAAAAAGTTTTGAACCAAAATACATTTTGTGACAGCGTCAGTCATTTGCGAAGAGGAAATTGATTAGTGGAATTGTTCGGCAAGTGAAGAAACGAATCCTAGCAATGATTTTCCATCCGGAATTGTTTTGCTTGTCATCATACATGAAAAAAAAAAACTATTATTGATCAAGAATGGATAAAAAATATTGTTTGTTTTTTTTTTCTTTCTTTTAAGGCCTAACCCAACATCAGCCATCTCGTTACCTCTGCGTCCCGCGTCCTAGATGCATAATTTGCCCTCGGGACGCGCAGTTCCAAATAATGTGTGTTTTTGGGACGCAAGGAAATTTCTCAGTCAATGGTACATCTTTTTTTCCAGCACCAATCGCAGTTTGATAATCGGCGCCATTGTTGTTTTGATCTCGCGTGGCAAGATTTCCGTTCTCGCGAGACGAGATTAGCGAGATCGTCAGACGATTGCCAAGTTGTGTAACGTTAAAACAAGTGTTGCGAAAGTTTATTGCGGAGATATCACAGAGGAAGCAGCTAAAGTTGGGTCGTTTTTTGCGATAATAAGTTGACTTTGAGAAAGCCTTCCATCATTGGAAGCAGAGTAAAGAGAGGAGAATTTATGAACTCTAAGACTGAACCATGGGATGAAATAAGAACCTATTTCTCAGCAAATCTTGTATGCCTGAATTATTTCAATTTTTGCAGCATTTGTTTAATTCAATTTATATTGTTGTTGTTTGTGTTATTATCATATGCAATTGAATAAGTAGACCATTTCAGAATTCAAAATTTGGGACTCTCTTAATGCATAAAGGGACTCATACTTTTCTGATCAGCGAGTGGATTTGGAGCCACCGCTGGGTTAACTATTCCACCAGATTTGCGTTACTTTTAACCCAGCAGTTTTAAGAGTGCATTGATTTCTCCATATAGCCTCTGCATGTCTTTGGCCGTGTTCTTCTACTTGCAGCGTTCACTTCAGTTTCCTTCAGAGGAACGATGCCTGCCAGTTTTCCAGCAGGGGATGCATTTTGCCGCCCATTAGGCTGTACGGTATATCGAGACCTTGCTGGAATCTTAGCAATCACTCCGAATTCAAGCTGTGAGACAACACATTCCGTCCACGCCGCGAAAGCAGATTACACGATGATGACCTTCAGCCGGCATTCGGAGTGGTCGTCCGAGCCCGATCCTTTGATTGCGCCTCGTACTCTTGACTTTGACTTCAGAGCGGCATACGTTCAGAGAAGCGTTTGTTCATGCGCTAAGGGGCTAAGCGAGCGAGCGCGGCCGAAGCAGCATCCCAATCATCTCAATAGGCACCTTTAAAAAAAAACAAAATTTAAAGAAAAACTCTCAGGAACGCATGAAAAGGTGTTTGGACTGAATAGTGATATGATATTAAATTTAAAATAAATTTTTGGACTTGTTGGGATTACTATGGTATGGCATTTCGCACAAATATGTGTGAGCCTGTCAGTACTGCCAATGTGCCATTTCCTTCGAAGATATCTCTCCAGTAAAAGACGATTCGATACATCTCTTGAGATATTTTCAAGTGGCAAAAATGTGCTTTTATTCCATGCACTCCATGATTTTTTGATCATTTCACCTCTTTCACAGTGACTACAGTGGACATCTTATCATGTTATCAAGTTACAGGGTGCATGAAAGATCTTTTCTGAAGTTGAGCAGGTACACAGTATGCAGGGCGCATCGCTGCTGCAGCTGCCTTCTCGTTCACAGGAATGAAGGCTCCGTATTGATTTCCATGACAAGTCACCTATTGACCCGACGGAGGGCTGTAAATATTCCCAGCTGTCAACTCTAAAGGCAGCTTTGCTCAATAGCTCCCCGAGTGTGGAACGCATTTCTCCTCTTTTGCGTCCCAAACGTATCAAAAACATCTCTTTCAAAACGTTCCACTCATCTTTCGGGTTTTCATTCTTCGGTGTTTGACTTTGTTGCCAGCCGCTCTGTTTGTGTTTCTCGAGTTTCATATTGACGGATTCGCAAAACTCCAAATTACACGGCATGACAGCGACAGGACATAATCGCCCACGCCCGCCAAATGCAAAGCAACGCCATGGCTGCACATTTGAATGTTTGCACATCCGCCAGCTCATTAATTCCCGCCCCTTTGCTGTTACATTAATGAATAATTGATGGGCTTGTTTTGATTGACCAGATAGGATGATGCCATTGAAGCTGCAAAGAGTGTCATTGAAGTCATGCTTGAGTGGCAGCACAGTCACACGGAGGCGGACGTCGCAATTGAGAGGCATTTAATCAGCTAGAACGGGAACTACTTGTGATGAGTGTTGATCAAAAGAAGGCTACAGTACAGTACAAGTACGTGTGAATGTACTGTTGCAGAATTTAGTAGGATTTTATACAAAAAAAGACATTTAAAAAAAATCCTGCCCATCACATTCAACACAAGGGCGGAGCTACAAACGGTCGTTTGAAAATCGAAGTTTACTTACGATTACAAAACGACCTTACGACCTTTTCATTTTATCTCATACTTGACAAATACGACATACATTCAAAGAAAACTAAAACTAAGGCTAAAACTAACCAAGACCAAACTAAAATCAATCGGTTTTGAGAAAAAAACTTTAAAAATGTACTCTCATGAAAAATCCCAAACTATTCCAACCCTGCTTCTAATAATGCAAATCCCGTTCTTACATAACGGGAAGTTGCAAAGCGCATGACGTTTCACGATAGTGAGGAGGGACTTCCTAGCGCACGCACACAGCCGTGAATTGCAACATTTACGTTATTTTGACCTTTAATGGGCTGGAACAGGCACGGCTGTGCGTCATGTCCCGCTTCTCCACAGTGTCATGTTAGTTTAGCATAAGCACGTAGCCATATTGTAAACATTACCGGTAATACATATTTCTTTTATATGTACAGTAATTTTTTATTTTTTCGCTGGAGAAAAAAAAAAATCTAGGGCGGATTCAGAATCCGTGCACAATAAATGAGAAATGAGAGAAGAGTTTCATTGCATCTCTTTTGAAAATATTTGATTCGTAAATGCTGGTTAACCAGTGTTGTTAGTTTTCAAGCGCAAGGCAAATGTCTGTTGTTTTCGGGGTCTAGGACACAACCACCTCTAAAACGTTTTATTATTAATAAGAATAATACAAGCGCTCACGCCTTAGCATCTGCCTCTGCTACACATTTTGTATTCTGGGATAAAGCCAAGCAGAATGTGCTGATTCATTGTGAGCTTCCGAGGAAAAAATGTGAAGGGGCAAAGTAAAATAAGAGCATATCCTCTTTTTTTTTTTTTTTTTTTTTTGCTTTGCTTTGTTATTTCAGCTTTTATCTCCTGGCTACAGACTTTGTGAGATAATGGAGTGTCTGAGACTTCTTGGTTGTGCCTCCCGGAGTGTGAAAAGTTGCAGTCAATGGGTGGTTCATGTGTGGTGTCTTCAGGCAAAACGTGTGGGCAGCATTATTGATTGTGAGCGCCGTCCTTCACCTTTTAGACGTTGAAGGATAGAAATGGTCATCTATTTGACGTGCACCAAACCAGTGGCAAATTTAAATGTGTCTTCTGTCTTTCTGATGTGTGATTGAGATCTGATGTGGTGCAATAGTAAAACGATTGTCCCTTGTGATCTCTGCCTAGCGGCAAGTGACCATGTAAAAGAAATGGAGCAATCTTGTTCAGGTTTGTTACATAGCAAAAATTGTCCATGCCATCTAATAGTAGTAGTATTTAGTAGTGTGAGTGCACATGAATGTACATGATGTCATCGCTTGTCAAAATTGAAATGATCTCAATGATATTTTCTCTCTTTTGTGACACTCTTTGTCGGAGCTTTAACGTGAGAAATACTTTGATCGGTCACAAACCGCTCGTAACGGTCGAATTTCCAGTGGTCCACCCTGTTCGCAAGAGTCAAGCGTTGTTCCAATACACGGTGGTCTCATTTGAAAGAGACCAAAAATCTATGCCAGGACTTTTCTCCGCCTATTCCCATTTTTAAAAAAACGAAAACAGCCTCCCCTCCAAAAAAAAACGTAGTTGACGGTTTTCAAAGAGTTCAATTTGTCACTCAACACAATTAAAATGACAAGAGCTGACAACCACAATGCCAACAATAGCAAATAATCGAACAGTGATCTTATCTTCTTTGTCTTCTTACCCTGCCTCTACAGGTCAGTCTTGGTACTACAACAGACTCGCGTATGTTGACGGAAATATGATTACATGTCTTGCTGTTTTGGTCATCTTGAGTACACCACACAAATTTGAACAGTAAGAAGTAACACAGCTTTTTGATTGTCGTCATGCAATTTAGGAGGTTTTACTCACACAAAAAAAAAATCAGCATGCGTGCATCCCGCATTGTGCGCCTTGCTAAAGGGCAGCTCATTGATGAGGCAGCGGTGTCATAACTCCCCCTGATGGTCATTGGAGGAATTGGATCACAGGTTCCAACCTTCACACCCAAAGAATGACGCGCCTTCCCATCCTTAAAATACATTTGATCAGATGAAAATCCAACTATTTGTTGTCAGCGCTTAGCCTCAAGAGGGACCACCGTTGTCCCGTCCCACCCGACATATTGCACATGCCGGAAACTGCCGCTCTAAGCACATTACCAACCAAATCCAAACTCGCATGATGAGAAGCATCATGTTATCCTCCCTCTGTGGCTCATTTTCCAACTTCGCCATCCTCGCCCGAGTGAGTTGTGGGGACCGGATTTTGGGATGCTGTGTGTGTGTGTGTGTGTGTGTGTGTGTGTGTGTGTGTGTGTGTGTGTGTGTGTGTGTGTGTGTGTGTGTGTGTGTGTGTGCGTGCGTGCGTGTGTGTGTGTGTGTGTGTGTGTGTGTGTGTGTGCCGTGCTATCGTTCCATATGTCAGCACGGGTCCCTTTACACATTGTTAGCCTTAGAAGAAGAACCTGCACTCCCTAACTACACGACAGTCATTAGTCAAACAAGTACAATAAACATAGCAATGTCTTTGTTCTTGTAATTTGTAACAAGAGCAAGGAAATTGGAAGGGAAATAGAGTGTTATTGTTAGCAAGCTCTGCGTACACAACAGTGTCCCCAGGTATCCCTAAACTTTTGTCTTGTCTTAACAGAATGAAAAGTAGGAGTAGAGCCTCAAGAATAACAAGACAAGCAGTGCGATCCTCATTGTTATTGGGCGCATCAGTATGCAACAATCTGATTGTCTAACATAGTGTCTTTAAAGGAGGTGGACCAGGCAGGACACCCTGTGTTGACTTTGCTCTGATATTTATTCAATGCTAGCTTGTATTAAGGAGAATAAAGTCTCTCATGGTAGATGATAAAAGTGGTGGACCAGCCAGGATACTTTTCTCGTGTTGGTATCAGCGTTGGTGATGTTACTGTTTGGATGTGTTTGGCGGGATGCACAAACTTTGCCTCAAATGATCACTTTGTGATGAATTATGTTAGCGTTTAGCATTCCTTTAGCTTAGCTTCATTAGCATCTAGCTGCTAAAGGGATGTTGCCATTTGCAAATTCAACACTGGTAGGCTTGTATTGTATTTGATGAGGGGATGGGGGGGGGGGGGATACAATTATTCTTTACTCACACTTTAAGATTATTGTAACATTTAGCATAGAAGCCTCACAGTGCATTTTCTTGCAGCCTGAGAAGAGTTTTGGTGGTGTCTAACACAGACAAGCTTTTAGCCTTGCGTTTGCTTCGAGCCCTGTTTTTGTCACTTCATCTTCCATCCATCCATTGATTTAAAGTCAAGCTTTAACCTGGTAGGCATATTTATCGATTTTTCATTTTTCACACAGTTGCAGGACTTTTGCGGGGAGCGGCCTGAGGCCACCCATTCATCCATTTTCTAATCCGCTTATCCTCACGGTTTCGCGGGTGTGCTGGAGCCTATCCCAGCTGTTTTCGGGCAGTAGGCGAGGTACACCCTCAACTGGTTGCCAGCCAATCGCAGGGCATCCATAGAGGAACAACCATTTGCGCTCACAATCACACCTCGGGACATTTGAAGGGACATTTGCGTGCCTCAGCTCAGCCATGCATGTTTTTGGAATGTGGGTGGAAACCTAAGTGCCCGTAGAAAACCCGCGCCAGAAATCGAAGCCCCGATGTGCTAACCAGTTGACCACCGTGTTGCCCTTTCCTCATTTACCGAGCAACTGGGTTCAGTATCTTGCTTAAGAACACTTTGATGAAGTCGCAATGGCCGGGAATTGAACCCCCAACCTCTGGATTGGGAGACAACCACTCTACCACTGAGCCATGCCGCCAACCTGAGGCTGACATTATTTCCAAGAGGTTTGATGTCAGGATGCCGACATAGACGAGCTCTGTTAGCATGCGCATTGCATTAGCGTAGCATCATTCGCTTCTAGCCCCTTTTGATCACTTCAGCTTCCATCGGCATTTCTCGTCAATCTAATGTGAAGCTTTCCTTAGGCAATTAGGATTCTTAACACAGTTTGGAATTAAGCGGGGAGCGGCCTTGGGCCAAATACAATTATTCATTACTGTCGCTTTAAGCGTTTTGTCACGCTATGCATCAAAGTGCAGCCTCACTCTGCTTTCTCTTTCTCTCTCTCTCTCTCTCTCAGACTAACATAAGAGTTTTGGATGCTTCCGTCCGGGTCGTCCAAAGAAATGTGTCATTCACGATTGCCACTCCTGCTTAATAAGGTCAGCCACGCTTCCGAAACCTTTGTCACCACAGCAAATCTGTCTCCCCCAAACAGCAATTTATCCAGCCGGGGCAGCGTCATTTTTTTTTTCAGTTTTAAACCATCACAAGAAGCTGTAATTCTCTCGGTATCCTCGGCACGATCTTTCTCCCTCGACAAAAAAGAGCGAGCTCAGGCAAGTTGCATACAAAATAGCTGACTCAATCATCCAGCTGCATAATCAAGATAAAGGAGATGAGGGGTGGGGGGGCGGGGGTGGCAGGAAGTGTGAGAGAGACGGAAGATGGAAAAAAAAAAGTTGCAAGCAAATGAGGCGATCCGACACAAGTTGTGACTCATCATCCTTTTGAGATTTTGTGGATGGTTTCCCTGTCAAATGTTCTGCGAAATAAACGCAAAAGCAAGCCGTCTTGAGGTTTTATGCGAGCGAGACTCTTCCGGGGTGCATTTTCAAAGACAGATGGCACGGAGGCTGCGAAATCCTCAGCTTATCTTGCCAGTGAGTCCCGCACGGCCAAACTGTAATGACCGCACACTCGAATAAAATAGGTTAAGGCCATACATAGACGGCGGCTAATCATTTCGTATTTGTTTCCCCACACTGGCATCGTGCACACTCTGATCATAAAAACAAACCTCCTATGCTGATTTATTGAGCTGTAAAACAACTTTTCTATTCTGCATTGGAAGCAATGGAAGCCGGTCAGACTGCGGAGCTGTCCGTGGTGCTGAATGCAAACTTAGAGCGCTGACAAGTTCGGCTCACATTGCACGTTTTTGTTTGTTTTTTTTGCCCACCTCATCTACCACCCAACATTTTCATTCCAAAAAAAAAAGCACGCTTCTTGCATTCTAGTCCAAAAACAGAAGAGGTTCCCTACCTGCGTGCCTCAGCTCAGTATCATCATGCTCAAAAAGAAGCTTCCATGTTCCTGGGGGGGCGGGGGGGGGGGGCTCCAACATCCACGTTTATTCTTATTCTTATTATTGATATGAATGATGAGTATTTATTGTGAGTGCTCAGCGTGGTTGGAGCTTCATCGGCGCTCCTCGCTTACAGCTGAGCGAAGCTGCGCGCTCGGGCTGCTTCTTTCTAACCGCCGAGACGGCGAGCGAGGGAGGGGAGAAAAGGGGGCTGGGGAGGCGGGTTCAGGGAGGAAGTGTGTGTGTGTGTGTGTGTGTGTGTATGTGTGTGTGGGAGGGATGAAGAGTGGAAGAGAGGAAGGGAGGGAGGTAGCTGTCAGGGCGAGAGAGAGAGAGAGAGAGAGGGAGAGAGAAGCGTGCTTTCTTTTGGGATCAACACCGCCCGGCACGAGCACCAAGTTGTAAAGCTCCTAACGAGATTGGGCAGAGTAGCCACACCCACTTTCCTCAAGTCCAGAGACGACGCATGATGTCGTTTTATGTTATTGAGGGAGTCACGTGACTTGATGTTGATTGAAAAGGGGAAAGCATCTGCGCTTACACTCACACCGAGAGACAACTCGGAATGCTGACGGAAAACCTGCCATGCAAGTTTTTGGAATGTTGGAGGAAACCGAAGTAGGCGGAGCCTTTTTTTTTTTTTTTGGGCACCTTTGTGGGTACGCAAGGACCCCATGCAAATAAATATAAAGGATAACAATATGATACAACAAATACATATGAAAAGTGGAAGTTCAACAAAAATTATTAATAAGCAAATAAAAATGAGTGAGCAATACAAATGAATCTCCGGAAGATCGGAAACACTTCCAGACATTCGCATATTAAATTTGAATTTTTCTTCAAGTTATGAATGTTTCCTTTATATTATTATAACTGATTCTTGTAAAATTCCGACTATATATGCATATAATGTTAATAAAAGTCCATAGCACCAAATATCTATGTATACAGTCTATTTTGCAATATATCACGATCACTGTAATTAAATCGAGTGTCACACTGTGATGGCAGTGGTCCATAATTCTCAGGGCTTAAATAGACGTGCGGGGGAGGAGGGTGGGGAGCAACGCGATGCAGCCAGCTGCAAAGGTCCACCATATTTCACCAAAGCAGTCAATTCTTGCTCCGTGTGATGGGGGATCAATTCATCTCAGTGAAAAATTGCCAAATAGCCGACGCCGCTGCTTGCATGAGCCGCACGCAGCCTGAAAATCTGCACACACAAAACAAAAATGTTTTCACTTATTTGAAAACGATGTGTTTCATGAGGGGGGGAGGTTGTCTTCCGATTCCCCTTTTTGAAAGTATAATCTTGGATATTATTTATTCATTATGCACAGTATAAAAATTTGAGTCTTAACAGATATTAAGAGTGCCCTGCGATTGGCTGGCAACCGGTTCAGGGTGTCCCCCCGCCTACTGCCCGAAGACAGTTGGGATAGGCTCCTGCCCCCCCCCCCGCGACCCTTGTGAGGATAACGTGGATCGGAAAATGGATGGATGGATGGATATTAAGAGTACATTTTTGATTTTTTACTAAGAACCCAAAATTTCGAGGCTGTGGAGAATTTTAAATCAAACAAGGTCCCGAAATGGTTAATTGGTGATCAAAATATTTTGGGATGAATTTGGTAATCGATTAGTTGTTGATTCATCGGTTAATCATTCCATCTCTACAACAAACCATTTGAAATAGTATTTAACGATTTAACTTACAATTAACTGAATTGATATTTTTACTTTCAAAAAATCCGTCAAATTATAATGCAATCAATATTTTATTCGATAGATTTCCGCCAAATTATGTCATTCGTATTTTCATATTGTAATATAATAATGTGATTTATGCCCAATAAAAATGCAAAAAACAAGGGCAATATTTGGTTGAGAAAAAAAAATGAATCATCCAATTATTTCTACAATATCAATCACTTACCAGCGCGATTCTTGCTGGAATGTGGTTGGAGCGCTGCAAGAATTTTGAGCATGTCCGGTTCATTGCAGACTCAATTTTTTTTTCTTGGGTGGGAATGTGAGTGTCAGTATTTGCTTGCCTTGTTATTGGCCGGCGCCCAACGTCAGCTTGGATGGCCTCACCCGCAACCCTAATGAGGATGCGTGGGATAGAAAACAGATGAATGGAAACAATATGTTGTTTTGTTTTGTTTTGGGTTGTTTTTGTTTTTTTTATCTTGTGTCTCATACATATTATACATATACAGTACATATACATGAGAGTATAGAAAGACTCATATCAGATGAATGTCATCTGTTACTGGCTCATGGCAAGTGGGCACAACAGTCTAAGAGTACAAACTAAGTATCTGCTTGCGCACTTGAAGACATAACATTTGAGCTTTACAAGATGAAATCTTCCTGCTCTGATTCATAACAGCCTGCGATTTCCTCTGGAACGACAAAGTCTGACGGGGGGGATGGCCCGAGAAGATCTGGAAGCGGCTGCTCCATTTTGAGGGGGTGGATGAATGTGCGCGGGTGTAAAGAACTTGGCTCCAGCTTCTGGAGACCGCGGCGTCGAGGTAGTAGATGTGCGATGCAACGGCAGGGAAGCGCAAAGCGGCCGCGCTGAATGTTTCACACGTTCTAATGTCCTCGCCGCTTATGCTGTTAAAGCCTCAGTGGACCGGGCGCCGCGGTGAAAGATAACTCGGAGATGGTGGGGAGTTAAAGGTCTTGACTAGGCGAGTCAAGAAATTATACGTCTGCTTGGGCTCGCTGATGAAATATTTATTCGTGGGATACGGTTCTGCTTGCACAACCTATTCCGGTATGCTGGCTGGAGAAACAATACAAAAGCTAACATCAGATAGTCAAGCGGACCCCTCATCGAAGTCACACTACGATATTCGCAGATTTTGGAACTCGGTGTACTAATTTGGCGCCCCGTCTATTTTGGAGAAAATTTAAGACTTTTAAGTGCGCACTAAAATCTGTGAAAATACGGTACTCATATACCCTTTTATGCTGCTCACGTCTTTCGCTGTCTTCTTTTTTTTGTGTGTGTGTGTTTCTCTGTCCGACCCCTCCCAAACCTTCTTCTTCTGTTCAACTGCATTTGCAATAAATGTCCATGACTACATAAATCATCGCACGGGGAGTATATCAAACTTCTCCACTGGACAGAAAAACTGTTACGGCGTAAAAGTGGAGTAAGATCCTCCATTATTCATGACCAATGGGCCAAATGGGAGAAGTTAGAAAAAAAACCTGCTAATAACGCTAACCCATCCTCGGTTCGCTACCATTTTACACTTTGTCAATGAATGAAGCATATCCAATCATGTGGGGCATGCAGTGGACAGACAAAAACACACACCAACCCCGATATTAGCTTCACATCACAGTATATGTCACTTGTCAAAACGGATGCACTCAATTGCAGCTCTGCTTACCTTTTGGCTTTGTTATGTTAGTTGAGGCAGCTGGACAAAAATAAATAAATAAATAAATAAAATATCGGTGCATTTCTGGCACTCAAGGACCCCAAGGGAAACACCATTAACAAAAGGACAACTACCTTATATATAAATAAGCGAACATGAACGTAAATTCTTTGTCAAATATTGGTATGGGGCGATCATATATTAGAGATGCCTCTCTAACTGTCAATCAAAATTGAGATTTTTTATGATTTGTATTTTATCCCAGTGTGGAATTTCTTTCGCAGCAGTACCTAATCACGAGTTCGCTAAAGATTTCAACCGAACCGTTCCCCGGAAGCTGTCTGTCTCGCTCGTCGGACCCGCCTCTCCTTATGAATAGGCGATAATGCGACTAAATGAAGTCCGAGCGAGTCGGGGCGCGGGGGAAGAAAAGGCAAGACAGATACGCGGAATGAATTATTTAAATCCTTCATTTAGTGGCTAAGCCAATTTGGGCTGCGGAGGGAGGTAACGGCGCTGGCAAATAATTCAGGGGCGGAGACGGGGGGTGAGCGCAGGGCTGATTTAATGGAATATCTTCTGTCAATGAAGTGCAGCACATCCAGCTTGCTGGAGGAGGAGGAGGAGAAAACTCGCAGCAAATGGGCAAGATAGGACACTGGATGTACCGAGCGTATTTTGTTGATTGTCCAACATATGGAATGGCCCAAAAATCGCGGCCACCCCCCCCCCCCCCCCGCCCCCTTCCCATTCATCCTCCCCCTTATTACATGTTATGTCTTGTGACTTGTAACTGTCATATGCTTATTTATGTGCTAGGGTCTTTTTTTTATCCTGGACTTAAATTATCCTCAGAAGAGGATAGTTCGAGCGTGTTTTTTTTTTCCTTCTCCCTACCCAGCGTTTTCCTTTCTGAATTCTGATTGTAATTTCCCCATTGCGGGACAAATAAAGGATATCTTATACAGGGACAGAGATAAACATGCTCGCAACCCCAAATCAGCCTAGTTGTCACTATACAATATCACCCTTACAATATCATTTATCACACTCCCATTATATTGTGGATGTTTATTCTGTCTGGCATACCGGTACATTTTTTTGTGTGTGTGTTAAAATCCATTTACATTGTGTTCAAAGTCCATGTAAAGTGTAATTAATGTCTTCTAAATTTGACAAGCCAGAGAAAAGGCTGTTGTTAACCCTGCCAAATCGTAATTAAACGATGATGGCAAAGTACAGAAAATAAGTCTTAAAAAAAAGTTTTCTCCACTTTCAAACACTGTGGGCGTGTCAGCTGAACGCGTTGAAGCCGCACCGAGCTCAACTGTGGAATGTCAATCAAGTTCCACTGCTACAATGCGGAAAATGGATGCTCTGTTGTCTTTTCCAATGCCGGTATACAATGAGGCACTCTAAAGCAAACACACCGTTGCAATTCCCCCTCGATTCTGCCTCCTCTCTGTGACATTCATGCATTCACGACCAACAATGAGGCACTCTAACGCACCCACGGCAGAGGACAAATCAAAGAGGAGGTGCTTTTTTTTTTGGGTGGGGGGGGTCTTGCAAAGCTTGCTATGTGCATGTCGAGATTGCGCCAAACATGCCACCAATGCGCTAAAGTTCGTATGTAGAGGACACTCAAATTTTAGCCCCTGAAAAATCTGGGGGAAAAAAACAGTGGCGAAAACCAGTCTGGTCTGGATCGTAACTTCTGTGACCAAAGTGGATCACTGTGTATTTCCATACCACACAATACAAACGTGAGAAGCCAACGTGTCAAATCATAGCTGAGGGAAGAAGGAAGTACGGCATCAGTGCAACCTGCGGCGTAATTATCGAAGATATTGAGTCAAAGGCATCATTTGCATAAACGCCGGGGAAGAGCGCAGCGCCCGCTTAGATTATGACATGGGCCTCACGTCGTCAACCTTGGCGGAAGTGCAATTTGAATGCATTTGAATATGTTGACAGCGTGGAATGCACCGATGAGGGAGGAATTCATCTCGTGGTTACGTGTTGAAATGTCTCCAAAAGGCCATGAAATAGACATTGAATGTTTTGCCCAAAGGCTCGCGGTAAACCGCGTGAAGCGGAGAGGCGAGCGTTGAATGAATATTGTGGAAAATGAATGTTGTCAATTAGAATGACATGCAGTTTTCCAGTCGTGTTAAGGATGAAGCAATTCCACTGGTCCGTTAAACGTTCTTGGCTTGGGTCAACACGTGCCGCGTTTACATGGGGCCTTGTATCAAACCGAAATGCTCCATATAAACACCTCAATCAGAATAAGGATCCCGAATCGGAATGGAATTTTTATTCCGATTCACGGAGGTGGTATATTCCTTTTGGCAATGCTGCTGCTCTGTCGCAACACGAATGCTTGGTGACATCATTGCTGGCAAAAAATGGCGGCTTCCTACTGACGGGAGAACTCGTTTTTAACCCCTTCCATCACCCTGTCACCCGATAATGTGATAAGCTGTCCACTGTCTCTGAAAGGGTTAACCCACTTCTAATTTGATTTAATAAGATAAGAAAACGTTTATTTTGTCGCACAAGGGAGAAATTTTCAATTTACAGGAGCAAAATTATGAGAGGCAGAAGTAGAAGAATAAAAAGCAGATCAATAAATATAAATTATAAAATATAAATATAAGCATATTAAAAATGGATGAGTTGAGGTGAGTGCAGGTTTTCAGGTCTGTCTATTCAATAGCCTGACAATAAATAGATAATATATGATTATGTAAATAAATAAATAAATAAATAAACTAACTAATTAAAGCGTGGAAATAATCAAAGCTGCTGTGCTCAATAGACAAATGAAAAAACACCATCTGGATCAATCACATTACGTTTATTTCTATCTGTGCATGCCGCACGGCTGTAAAATGGCTGTTCGGATTCATGCAGTATGCGGAATTCGGTCACGTCACATGTAAGCGGTTGACCAGAAATCTTCAGCTGGAACGATTACAACAGGAATGACGAAAATGTAACCCCGGCTACTATTTCTTATGGTTAATTGAATTGAATTATGAGGATTGGGTCTAACTTCATTAAATGTATTCACAGTAGTACAGTTGATTTATCTAGTTTTGGTCTGTTAAAATGAACCCAGGGGAAATTCACACCTACAAACAATTTGGAGTCTTCGGTGAAGCTACCATACATGTTTTTGGAATGTGGAAGGAAGGATGAATATGCGGAGAAAGCTCACACGGGCACGGGGCAGGAAAAAAAAAATCTGCATACACAAGTTAATTTGGTACTCAGCATTTCTTTGCGATTGACTCCATAAATAAACACAAAGATTGAACTGTTCCAGGTGATGTTCGTTGCGCGGTTGCTCGCTCTTATATTGCCGGATGCTTTTCTAGAACATTATAATGTTGGTATGAAGAGATGGATTTATGTCACCGGAGCTACCAAATGCACGGCCGGCCACTGTGACAAGTGTGAGGAAATGTTCTTGCAGTCAAAGGATATCTCGTCACATCCAGAGGAAAAATAAATAAACACACCAAAAAAAAAAAGAAAAATCGCGTGTTGTGTTTCAGGCGGTCGTTCTCTGTCATGCATTCTGTGAAGCTATCTGACAGTAGCAGCGGGGGTATGAGATGCGAGCGTGGGCTAACTCGCCGCGCCACTCGGCGAGGGAGGACCGCGGCCGCCCAACGGTGGCCGACCGTCTCGGCGTGACCGTTGGGATAAACATACCACCTACACTAAAAGCCTTACAAAAGAGCATTCCAGCCGCCGTCAAATACGGGGCAGCATCGCTTCGCTCTCGCCCGACTGCGAGACGAGCAGCGCTTTATCTACGGAGCGTCTGAAAATAACACGGTGGTGCTTTCAGAGCTCCCCGCTGAGCCACTCCAGTTTGGGTTCCATCTCTTTTCTATCCTTGCCTATAAATAACACACAGCTCGTATTGATACATTTACACAGAATACACACCAGATGGATTTAGACGAGCATGTTAGGTATGTATAATTAAAACAACCTAAGTGGATGTTTGTCTGACTTTTTTTTTCTTTTTGAGAGCGTAGTACTACTTCTCCATCCATTAACTGGGAGCCAAGAGGCAGGGAAGGGCTGTGCCTATATATTTTACACACCACCTTCAAAAATGTGCATGATTCACAAGCTTGTACAACTTGTCGTCAGCACGAAGAGCGTTTTAAGAGCCTGTGAGTGTTGCGTTCTCAAAAATAAGTCAACTCTGCCGGCGCCACGTCACCCGTTGGTGTCACCAAGATGTTTCGGAATCTGGTGCTCTTTTCTAGTAGTATCCCCTGTAAGAACGATTAAAGTGGAAATCAAGTCCAAAGTTTTCTTTGTAATTTGTTCAGGTGTGCCTTTGCTAGTATAAATATGTTAATCATGGAATCAGAATTCATCAGATTAATCCCCTCATTTTCAGGCGTCTAAGGCGATGACCTTCCCGCGCTATTGACTGAAATTAACGTCAAAGGGCCTTCGGGCTCGCATTGTGAATGTCACGGCTCACCTGTTTTCAGGGTTTACCCACGACCGAGCCTTTCTTTTCATTTGCTGTCAATAGATGTGCATGTGCGGTTTGGTGTATTGACCAGCCAAAGTGATTTTTCTGCTTTTTCAAAAAATATTTGGACCGCTGGGGTAGGTGAAGGGAGGGGGGGGGGGATCTGGATGCCACCCTCAGGTGAGGTGCGTTGAAAGCAGAAAACTGAAAACATTTGAATCTCAAATTATCTTTCCCCATTGAAATGGATATAAATGCCATTAATCCGTTCCAGCCACCCCAAACAAAAACAACGTGCATTTTTTTTAATGAGGAAACCTTGCACTCTGTGTGCCAAAAAGCAACTTTAAGCCATTTTTTCTTCACTCAGCTGCAGCGGTTAGTTTTCTCTTGGAGACGGTTATTCTCCTCTATTATTGTTTGTTAGCATGTAGCTTTACGACTGCTGTGTTCAATGGTCCAAGGTTTTCACAGTTTCCCTTTGTACTATTTTGAAGTGGAAAACTGACCAGCCCAAACAGCAACTGCACAATACCCCTCTATTGGCAATCCTCATATTTCCGACACACTCTCAAAGCAAAGTCTCTGGCTTTTTTTTAATAACAAGCTTGGTCGCACACCTGTGCGGTCATGAAAACCTCTGACTCATTGCCAACATTGACTCAGTCAGCAATCCCCTAACCTGTCCGCTGGCCACTTCTGGCTATCGAAGGAGTAAAAATAACTAGTTAATAATTCATATGGCAGAAATAAAGGCTGCCTTTCGTCATCCGAAATGTCTCGAGATATTGCTCAGCTGGACAGAGTGGACCTACCGACAGAGAGAAGGACGCTTTAAGGCTGGAAAATAACATAAATGTTGCAGGCTGATAGAAACGCGTCCTTGCTGATGTAAGCGGATGATTCACCAGAAGAAAAAGTCTGCTGACATTTGCATAAATTATTTGAAAATGACCAAGAACCTCATATATTCAGAGAGAAATGAAAGCGAGAGATCATTAGGGCCGCTGTGGGAAATGATCCAGTTTCACTTAACTTGTCTGAAATTTGTTAATGCATCGAGGACTAAAGCTTAACAGCAAGCAAAAATCCGACCGTTTCATGAATCTGGACAGTAAATAACAACAGACACAGCATGAGGGAAAAGAAGAATGCAAATGAAACTCTCCGCTTCCTACACAGTATTTTTCTATGCAGATGTCTGACTCATCACGTAGGACGTAAACGAAGCGAAATGACAAGTCAAAGTTCCAGGGTAGCAGACTCGGCCACACACGTGGGGCACATCAAGGCATCGCTCGGTCGCCGCAGTTGCTCGCTACGTCTCCCCGTGTGTCATCTGCAGACAGTTGAGCAACCGGGCGCCCACTGCATGTGTCTGAGTAGAGCCGGGCCAGCGTGGCTTCTCCGTGGCCTATCCTTGAGAGAGCCGGCCGGCACCCGAAGGCGGCCCACGCGGATGCCGACCGGAGGACATCCGCCTACGTTGTTGTCTCAATGATGCGGCAGCTCACGTAATGGTTAACAGAACAACAGATTGAGAAGTTGTGTGGAAGGCGTTCACACGGATATTTATCATGGAAAGTTTTTTTTTTTTTTTTTACTCAAATAGGAGGACAAAGGGGTCATAGTCGTCGTGCTTTAAGGAGAAGGACAATTTTGATGAAGCAGCTGCTGAAAGTGCTTCACACCTTTGAATGCAATTCCAAAGGTAAGAGGACAGACAGACAAGTGCGCTTACGACATTAGCCACATGTTCATCTGTTGTTGTTGTTCATGGCCTTGGTTCAAGCACTTAAGTGCACAGACATGCACAAACAAAATAATGAGGGGATTGTGGATTTGATGTGGTAATGACACAGTTTGTGGATGAACTGAATGGTGATGGGATCCAACAAACGTAGACACAAATAAAATCTGTGACAAAAATATTTCGGGGAAAACGAAGGACTGACAAAGTACAGAAATCACTGGCAACAAAAAGCCAGGAAAACAAAAACTGAACACAAAGCGTTTGGAAAAAGGCAAGTTAACAGCCAAACCCGAAAATACACAAAAAGAAATAGCGAGAGTCCGAACGCGCTTCACCAAAATCAGCAAAACCATCTATATTAAAAATACTTCCAAATTCGGAATATAAACGGACAAGAGCGACTTGGAACATGAGCAAGAATGTGTAGAAAATAACATTTGAGGCAGTACAGCGAGCAAGGTCAATAATCAGAAGTAAGGAACATGTGCGCCTGCTAAAGGGAAACTCCCTTCACTCCAGCTGGAGCTGAATCAAAACAAACACACGCAAAATATGAAATGTAGGTAAATATGTGCAGGTAAGTATGGAATGATCGAAACAAGGTAGGGAATTAGGTAGTAAGGCGGAACAATTCATTCAATTCCAATCGATATCGCAGTGTAGTAGAATGCGAATTTCAAATCACAAAGGCTGCAAGTTTAAAAAAAAAAAGACAGCTTAATTTTGCTTGATCAGTAAGCTTTAAATTTTTTCAACGTAGTTCAAAGATTTATATGTATGTGGTGATGCGTGAGGCCGCAGTTCTCCGTTCTCATAGTATTCGAAAAAAGTAGTTGATCAGTGAGTACATTCATATATTCTCCAGCATCAGCATCCTGGCTGCCTATGAATGAAAGTGTACATGCACGCTCCCAATGAAGCAGAGAGCCCAGGCATCAGGCTCCATTCAGCATTTTTTTTTTTTTTTTACACTGCAGATGCATCACTCTGATTGCGGCCAAGTCATCTAAATATGACTAATCATTTTCTATAATGATTCGTCATTCCAACCTCCCCATCCCTTTAGGTTGCCAAGTTCTTCGAGTAGAGGATTGTTGGGCAAAATGAGTTCCTAGTCTGCTCCGCGTGCAGTCCAGAAAAAAAAAAGTGATAGCTCTGCAAGGCAGCTAAATGAAGCTTAAATATGAAATTCAACACATTTGCTAAATTGCCTCTTCCTCCACTGCAAATGGGATGTGAACACTTAGGATTTCCTGTCCAAACCTACGTGGACCCCATTACGCGACATTTGATATTCAATGCCCGGAAGAGCAGTTCTTAACTCATATATGAACATTCGCATCACCATTCAACGTTATCATAAATTTTCAACAACTGCTCCATTTTTCACATAACTCAACTCAAGGAGAAGGATCCCATCATGACTCGAATGGCAAAGAAAATCATTTCACTGAAAAGGTGAAATCGAGGAATGTCATATTTAAACTTTTGACATTAATTTGCTGTCCGAATTAATTAACTCATGAACTAACTGAATGGCTACCTACCGATCTACTATTTGTTTTCTCCTACTAGCTACCTAGCTAGCTAACTGGCTATCTATGTAAGTAACAAATATATTGGCTAACTAGAAAGCTAATCTCATCTACATATTAAGCAACAGACTGGCTAGCTAACTTTTGCTACGCAATGAAGCTGTCTGCGTAGTTCGTGACCATGAATACTTCGATCACATTTTTAGCTGTTTGTACCAAAATATATGCGACTAACTAAATAACTAATTATTTTTTACATAACTGCATTGCAAAATAGACACGATCTCAATATGCATTCTTGTTTGTTCTTACGTACATGTGATTCGTGAAATGTTATCAGTCCTGGCCCGAGTACTGTACCAAATAAACCAAGACTGCACGGAATATGCAAATGCTGTTCTTGTCACCCAGTTTAAGTAAAGGATACATTGGTTGGATACATGTGAAGGCTTGGCCAGAGAAATATTCCCTGTCACCTATCATTTTGACTGCGCATCCTCGTTATGTTTATGCACAGCGTTTGCACCTGTCTTTCAGATGCGGAAATTAACATACGCAAAATCAGCTATCACAATTCGTCTCAGGTTTGATCAATCAAATTGTGCTTGCTGAATGACTCCATTTGCATAATGCTCTTCCCAGGACATGCAGAATGAACTGCACAGCAAATAAGCATGTATGGCAGACTCAATTCTGGTTGCGCCCGGTTAGTAGATCATCTTCCACATTTGATTGTCTGAGCAATGGAATTTTGAGGCATTTTGCATGCACAAAAACGTGAGTAAATCTGTCCCCCTAGTGTGGAAACAAACACAGTGCTGCTCAGCTTCTGAAGACCAGATGGCATGGCTTGTTGTGATTTTTAACTTACAACTCCACTGATGATGCATTTATCAGAATCAGAATCATCTTTATTGGCCAAGTATGTAGAACACACAAGGAATTTGTCTCCGGTATAACACGCTGCATTAGTATCATCGTAAACAACAAATCATTGAACCATTTTAGAGTAACCAGTAGCAGTATTTGTAGTACAAGAAGAGTGACTACGTCAGTGACTGTTTAAGGAGTTAATGGCTAGAGGGAAGAAGCTGTTTAAGTGTCTACTGGATTTGGTGCGCATGGATCTGTAGCGTCTGCCTGAGGGGAGTAGCTGGAAAAGGTGGTGGGCAGGGTGCGGGGGATCCAGGAGGATTTTCCGTGCCCTTGTCTTGATTCTTGCAGTGTGCAAGTCCTCAAGAGTGGGTAGGGCGGTGCCAACGATTTTTTCCGCCGTCCTAACTGTCCGTTGAAGTCGGATTTTGTCCTTTTTTGTGGCGGCCCCAAACCAAACCGTGATGGAAGAACACAGGATTGATTCGATGACTGCCGTGTAGAACTGTCGTAGCACCTCCTGTGGCAGGCCATGCTTCCTCAGCAGCCTCAGGAAGTACATCCTCTGCCGGGCCCTTTTCAGGATGGAGATGGTGTTGACTTCCCACTTCATGTCCTGGGAGACTGTGATTCCCAGGAACTTGAAGGTCTCGACGGTTGACACAGGGCAGTTGGATAGTGTGAGGGGCAACTGTGGAGAAGAATGTTTCCTGAAGTCCACGATCATCTCTACAGTCTTGAGCGTGTTCAGCCCGAGGTTGTGTCGGCTGCACCAGAGCTCCAGCTGCTCCACTTGTTGGCGGTACGCAGACTCGTCACCGTCTTTGATGAGACCGATGACCGTGGTGTCGTCTGCGAACTTTATGAGTTTGACAGCTGGATCTGTTGAGGTGCAATCGTTTGTGTAGAGAGAGAAGAGCAGTAGAGAGAGGACACATCCCTGTGGGGCTCCAGTGCTGGTGGTGCGTATTGATGATGTTGTTGCTCCCAGTCTCACCTGTTGTGTCCGTCCCGTCAGGAAGCTGAGGATCCACTGGCAGATCGTAGGGGACACACCGAGGTGGAGAAGTTTGAGGGTGAGGAGTTCCGGGATGATGGTGTTGAACGCAGAGCTGAAATCCACAAACAGAATCCTTGCATAGGTCCCTGTGCTGTCGAGGTGCTCGAGGATGTAGTGCAGACCTATGTTCACTGCGTCTTCCACAGACCTGTTTGCCCGGTAGGCAAACTGGAGAGGGTCCAGCAGGGGTCCGGTGACGTTCTTTAGGTGGTTCAGCACAAGGCGTTCAAAGGACTTCATGACCACAGACGTCAGGGCGACAGGCCTATAGTCGTTCAGTTCCGATGTTGCCGATTTCTTGGGAACTGGGATGATGGTTTCAATGTTAAAACCCTGAGGGCAACTGTAACTATAATTTGCCTCCGCAATGAAAACAAGTTTGGCATTCCTGTCCTGCACGACATGATCTCCAGCTGCTCGATGACAATTATAGGGGGTTAATAAGATACATGCATGCAAAGAGGGGCGGCAAACACTCAAGTTGGCAAATAGTGTCGCACAGACCAGTGAGAAGCGCTCCCGCCTGCAGCTTTCATGTGTGAACAATCCAACATATGGAGGCAGCGAGCCGACAAGCCCACCAGCTCCTTCCGTCGCATGTAGTGGCACACAAGCGGCAATATATTGTTTTGCTTAATCTATGTGTATGAACGGAGATCTTTCCGTCGCTGGTAGTTAATTTGGTATGGAACCAGGTTTCTGGTTAGTTAATAACATAGCTAGCTAATTAGAATTAGCTACATTAGAAATAATGAGTTGTTTCGTGGGTTTGGCAATTATCAATTTTATTAGTCATGTAGCCAGCTCATTAAAGAGCATGATTACCCTCAAAACTACCCTAATGATGACAAGTTCGTTAGTTAGCTAGTTAGGCAGCAGAATTACATACAAACAGTTTAGCTAGTTGATTAGATAGGTTGCTAGCAAGCTAATGAGTTAGCTATGTAGATAGCTAGCTATACAGCAAGATAACATAAAAAAGTGCATCAATGTGGTAGTTGGTTGGTTAGTCACCTAGTTCATTAATAAGTTATGTTATTAGTTACAGTAACTACTAGTAGCTATAGTGAGAGTCCAATCGTTACAAGCTAGTTAGACGGCAGACATCGCGTAAAAACATGTAACGCAATAAAGCATAATGTGTTTGATTCATGTGAGGCATATTACATTAATGTAAATTGTATGTATGAGTGGAACATTTACATATCTGTGTAACTTTGTAACTCCGGACATCAAAAAACAAAATGGCTTAGGTCCTGGTGTAAAAATAAAAAATAAAATGGATGGACAGTATAGTGAATATATTTTGTAAATAATATAACTGCCACTTCAGTTTGTCTCTAGTTTTTTTGCAGTTGACTGTTTGATAGAATTGGAAGAGTTGTGCTTGTCTGACTGGAGCTGACTTTCCTCTTTAAGTGACCAAAATTTGTCACGATGATGAGCCTTGGCTACGGGCACATTATTCAGTCGGAGCTTTCTACAAATACCAGCTGGTGCCCTTATCGTCTCTGATTTGCCCATTTGACACCTTCATAAATACTGCACCAGGGAGTATTCATAAGTCTTCCTGCCACGCTGAATAGAGGTATGGTAAATTAAAAATGAGTCCCACTCTCTGCTGTATGCTCCTTGGGCGTCTTTCATGGAGCGAGGGGAAGGACTTTCGGCTTTATTTTTCCTCACTTGGCTCCTTTAAGGGACCCCCCAGTGATGTCGTCAAAGTGTTTTCCTGCAAGATAGCGTCGCTTTCAGGAAGCCATGTGCGATTATCTCCGCTCATCACACTCCTAATCAAAGCCCAAATCAGACACGTCGCCGTGCCAGCTTGGTGGGGGAGCGCCGCCGTTTCACATGGAAATAATCAGGTGCGACTTCCATTCCCGCTCGAAGCAAACAACGTGGCGAGCAAGAAGTGGAGGGGAACAAAAATGGAAGAGCTGTAGGCACGTTGGAATTATTTTTTTTTCCAACGGTGACAAGTTGCTGTCCGACATTGCCAATGTTTAGTCTTTGTGGTGATCGTCATAAATGGTAAAGCAGCAATAAACGCTCCACTAATACTGCTGCTAGAATATTGGTTTTATAGTTCAGCTTTTCTGGAGATGCTAATAAACAATTTTCAACTAACCAAGTAACACATTTTCTCCTCACAATGGTGAATAAAGATAATTCCATTTCAGAAGCAAAGATGCTTCCCTTTACTTTCTGCACTGAGTCAAGATCTAATTTGTGAACATATCACATGACTGATCCTCAATAAATTGCATCTTACGGCAGATTGCTCTTGTTTTAGTTCTGAAAAAGAGATTCTGCCGCTGTGTGCGGGCGGATCGAGAGTAGTGGGATACGGGGCCATAGGCCACCCCCAAAACAACAACAAAAACAACTTCTTGGTCAGTTTCTGGGATGGGTCCTTGAGACTTTGACTTGTTTTCATGACATGTCCACCCATTAGTGTGTAAAATAAAACTTTCAGCGGGGGTGCAACTGAGTTTTTGTGCTTGAAATTGAGACATTTTGCCAGGAAACCACCACTTGCAAATACGCGCGCGCACACACACTTGAACTATCGAGCAGGATAAGCCACCTGTGTGTATCACATATGACCACTTGTCTGATACGATCATTTCTCACAATTGAAGAAAAAAAAACATTTATAGACAATAGTCCAATAGACTTGCCATTGCACATTCAACACATTTTATTGACCATGAAAATGATTCAGAGCACAGACGTCTGCTTTCTACCCACCTAAAACTACCTACATGCATTCACACATTCGGCCCATTGTGTGCGCGCGCGTGTGTGAGTGTGTGTGCCCCGCGGTAGATAAAGAGAAAAAATAAATAAAAATATTTTTGAAAACACGCCAACACGGTGAGTAACCGACCTGCTAATGGCGCCCATATTGAGCAGGAAATCTCTTTTGGTTTTTTTGTTTTTTATGAATAAAAGTGAGTTTTAGTCATCTCGTTGAAATTCAGGTGCATTTTCAAACAATTGTTCCTCCTGTTTGAATGTCATTCCACTTCGCTCAGTAAAGGAATGTGCGTATCTCTCCATTACGACTCCCTAATGTGTTTTTTGTGTGTGTGTGTGTTTTTTTTGGGGGGGGGGGGTTGTTATTTTGCTGCATTCCAAAAAACGGTATTTTCTGTTGTTAAATCTGTACTGGTGGGGTTCGGTATTTGCCATAAGTACCAAATATACAGTATGTCACGTTTTTGGTATTTAAAATTCCACAAACAATTCATTCCACAATAGCAGAAATGCTGTGTTTTGTCGTATGTAAGTCACATTTACCTGTATTGTACTTTTTTTTTTTTTAACATAAGGGCCATTGATATAGCTCGAGAATAAAGAATTTTCAATTACTGGAGCTTTTCACAATACAAACGAACCACACTGGGAACACATCATAAAGCATCATTATTTTTCAAAGGGTCGCAAACAGAGTTACAAACATTGTCTCTATATTTCAAGGAAAAATAAGGGGGAAAAAATGAAGAGGAAGGTTATTACTGGCCTTTAGTTGGGGGTCACCTTCGGTGTGTAGTGATTTATGGATCCTATCGTAAGGCTCGCTAGAATTCCAACAAGCCGGCAAAGTGATGCTATAGCAGGTCCACTCAAGGTTGCCGTCCCATCCAATTTACGTGCTGGAGTCTCATCAGTGCAAACACGACCATGCACATTAGTGTTGTTTGCTGCTTCTTGAGATAAAGGCTTTCTTGTCTTTTTTTTTTCTTCTTCATCTTCTTTTCAAACCCACATCCGTTCCTGCAAGTGTAGGAGTGGAGAAACAGTAAATATGTAAGGATTGGATATTATTGACTGATAAGGTGTAAGAGGTGGATTACAAAAGAATCAGTCTGCTCGTTCGTGTGCTAGCAAAATGCTGTTGATGCAAAAGTAACGAAATGTCTGCAAAGTAAATTCAGCACATTGCTTTTCGGGAACAGAAAATCATTTTGAGGGAAGTGTTTGAGCGTAATAATGTTTTAATTGGGGTAGGGGTCGTTTTGTAACCTCTGAAACGACACACGCCCTGAAACAAGCGCGCACACAAATCACAGATAGCTCATCTGCTCTTCTAGGAAATCCCCAGCACAGAGTAAAAAAGGATCTAAGGTCTGAATTGCTATGATCCCTCCACTCTTGAACGACGCATGGAAGCCAAGCGTCTCTGAACAATATCTCTGGCTCAGCGAAAGAAAGTTCCTCATGAGTGCCCTTAATGGAGTCCTGAAACGCGTCTGATCCCACACGGATCTTCAGGCGGCATGACAGACGATGCACCATTTGTCACGTCTTTAATAGGTTCATCTATGCCAGCATGCCCCTTTTTTTTTTTTTTATGTTAGACAAACGGCACAGCTGAAAAGAAACGAACATGTCCAATCAAAACAATGGCGTGTTCCTCGTGGCTGGCATTTGTTGTCTTCCTCAAAATGTACGCCAAGAACATATTGATTGTTTAGTAATTCAAATCAAATTGCATCCGTCTAATTGAATAAGTCTTCAGCCATTTGTTCATTTAAAAAATGTCAAATCCACGTAAAAAATATAAGTTAAAGTCCTTTCGCAACTTTTTGAAGATGTTTCATTAACGCTGCAAAAGCTATGATAAAATGAGGCTTACTTACTTAATTAGTACAGTAGTACCTCTACTTACGAAATGAATTGGTTATGCAAGAAATTTCTTAACTTGAAAAGTTTGTAAGTAGAGGCGCATTTTCCATGTAAATGCCCTAATTCGTTCCAAGCCCCCCCAAATTCAGACAAAAATGTATCCTGAAGCATAAAAATGCATCAAAATGTGTAACAAATACATGTTACAATTAGAACATTACACAATAAATGAGAGTTGTGCATAATGTAAAAGAAAGAATGGAGTAAAGAAGAGAAATGATGGTCATTTAACTTTTAACTGGGTCCTCATTGTTTTTTGCCCTCTTTAGTCCATGTTCTCGCTCAGAAGTGGTTTTTGCCTGCCGTTTTGTAAAGAACCGATCTGAACTGTTTTTTACCTTTCGTATCTTGAAATTTCTTTCGTAACAAGAGGCAATATTTTCCTGTTGAGACGTGTCGCAACTTGAAAATTTCGTATGAAGAGACGTTCGTAAGTAAAGGTACCACACTAGTTGCGAATTGGGGTCACGCTCCCTTGCACTGTGAATACAGGCCACCAATCGGCAAAGAGCAGGCGAGAGCTACAGCACACATGCAAAGATTAACCACAAGACAAATACATAAATAAGTAAATAAACGGCCATGAAATATCGTGGACCACAACACCAGGGAAGTCTGTCGGGAGCGCTAAACTGACACTCAGGATCAAAAACATTTTGAATCAGCTTATATTTTTTGGAGAGTTAGAAATGTTTACTCATAGTGACTTCGAGTTATTCCAAGGGTTCAAGCAGAAGATTGTGATGCACAACAACCAGAAATTAATGTGACATCCATAAAGCTTCCCAGCAGCGGAGGACAGAAACATTTCTTGCTAGGTGGTAATTTTGCAAACACAGCTTCGATGTCACTTGGAGAGCCATAGGAAAGGATGAAAGGATATGTTGACAAAAACTGCAAAGGCTTTTTCCACTGGTCTGAGTGATACCTCAAACCTTTTTTTTTTTTTGGGAAAACCCAATCATATTGTGACTTTTGTGACACCCTCTGTTTACTTTACTGCTTGTCTAGCATTTGCTGACTGGTTTCGACTGTCTCATAGTGCTGTATGAATCAGTTTTTAACGCCCCCCTTATGTTACCAAATAGGATTCCTTACCCTCTTAAAAAGGGCCTCTGCTGCAGTATGACAAGATCACACGTAAAAAAAAAGAAGAAACATCCGTATTAACCTTTTATGATCGTGACTCACTCAAGCATTGGATGGGAGACCCCCACAGACCTCGCGAGAAACGCGTTTTATCATCTGCGTCGTCAAACGAAGCTCACAAGGTGATGAATACGAGGTGTGTGTGTGTGGGGGGGGGGGGGGGGGCGCACGATTGAGCCCAGAACAGAGGGAAAAGAAAAACACTCAAAAAAAAGAAACTGGTAAAAGTAAATGGACCAAATTCAACACATGTAAAAGTAGAAAAGTAACGGTTGTCAAATGTACTAAATGGACTTTTTCAGATATCCCTGCAAGTCCCGAAATAAATTGTGGAGCAGTTTTGCAAAACAATGACTTCATCTGAGGAGCAACTTCCTAATTTTGTGGAGTAATTTTATTGTACATTTTATTATTAGTAGTAGCAGTATTTTTTTGCAGTTTAATCCCATTGATCTGACGCAAGGATAACTATAAAATATAACAGTGTAGCAATTTAGCAACTGGTTTTCTTTTTTTTTTTCTTTATATATAATCAACAGTTTTTCCTTCTTCAATTCCCATTGTGGAAAGGCAAACTGTATTTTCCTGTCTGGACGCTATGCTAAATTGACATTTGATGTGCAGACCTCAAAAGTCAAAATCAAAACTCAGGACTCTGTCGTGGAAACAAACATAATAACATTACTGACATTATAAATATTTTATACTATATTAATATACTGTTGACCATGGCTGATGTACCTAACATACCTTAAATCAGGGGTGTCAAACTCATTTTTGTCCCTGGGGCCACATTACATTTACAGTTTCCCTTGGAGGGCCGTGATGACTGAAACTGTATAAAGAAGTTAAGACTAATGTTTTATTCAATTTTCGTGTAAGTCACTGTAATGCGGGGTTTGGTCACAAGAAAATGCTTATAAATTGTCATACATATGAAAATGTGAAATTTCGGTCCAGATTTTAGCAGGCGACATAGAAGTTGTCATCTTTGATCTCCTTTTGCGGGCCACTTAAAATGATGTGGCGGGCCGCATCTGGCCCCCGGGCCTTGAGTTTGACACCTGTCAACCCAATTTTGACCAAGTAAGACATCGAAAGTACAATTGTCTGTTTTCAAAAAGGAGTAAAGTCAAAGTCATCAGAACAATAACTTGAGTCGAAGAATCTGATGGAGTATTTATTCCTACTTTACACCGCTGACGGTGAGTCATTCGGCTTCGTCACAGGCAGGCAGTAAAGATTCTGTGGGAAGATGACAAGAAGAAAGAAAAAAAAAGAAGAGCGATCATTTCCTCGTAAGAGAGAGACTCATTATTTTGATGAGAAACAGCTGGCGTGCAGCCAATTAGGTGCAGAGTTGAGATTATTACAGAAATTAGCTGCTGGCACTCGTCTCGTGTGTGCGTGTTTTCATATCTTGCTCACAGCTTGCCTTGTGCAGCACAGACGCAACATTTCTTTGGCAAAGGTCTCGACATCAATGCAAAGAACTGAGTTTAGCACGCTTCAAGGACACGGCGTTAGACACAGTCGAATAGAAAGAGATGTGATGGGATGAATTGCAAAAAAATAATAATAATCTCCTATGAAAACCCTAAACTAAATATATGCCTGATTTATTTGAAATGGGAGCAGTCGGCAGGATATTTTCACTCCACTCCTGTAGATGGCAGTAATGTATTTTCTCAGACCTTATGAAAATCAAGTGTTCTCCAAAGAAGTTAGCAGGAATGCATATACAAGATTTTATCGTAAATCAAACAATGACAGGAGCTGGATCAGCCTTTTCTTGCCAAAATTTTGTAGGATTTCATGCTAAAATTATTTTCATAGTTAGTCTATCGTCAGTCTGCCCCCCCCCCCAAAAAGTGTAGTCCAACAGATGAAAACAATCCAGTGTGATTAAAATGGTAAATGGAGTCCACTATACTGTACGGTAGCTGCCCAAAGAGCTTTACACACACAGATAAAAACTCACATACATTTCACATCGTTATTTTCCCATCTATTGAACTGTTAAGTACAGCAGGAGCACGGTGGTGGCTTCCTGCAGCTGTTTTAACTACTAAATGGGCAAAAAGTTTTAATTTAGTTTAAAATGGCTTACCATAACCGGAATGCTGCTTCTCCTCGTGGTAAAGGGTAAAACCCAATGTCAGTCACTTGTACTCCGACTCCTGACCAGGGGACATGGCCCCTCTCTGGTCGTTCACAACTCCGTCCCCAAGTGAAACCATGTTTTGTTTTGTTTTTGACAATTAGTCTAAGTTCTTATCAATAAATCAAAATGGTTGCAGTTAACTTTTGTTCTCTTTTCTAATTAGTTCAGAAATGAGGTCTGTCAATCCATCCACGTTTAAGGTATTGTGAGTTTGGTCATCAAAATCAGAGCGACGGCGTGACCCGGTACCGTTGCCCCGCAACGACTGCAATTTACGCGTGTGATTTAAAATTCATATGGCATTTTCAGTCTGCGCGCAGGTCGCCCAGGTGAGATCACGATTAAGCTGCGTTACGTTTCGTATGATAATTAGATTGCTTTCATCCATTCACATCATCAGCATTGATAAACTTTGCCCAATTAACATTCAACGTGGACTACAGTTTAAAAAAAATGGTTATGTTATACTAAAATGCTTATTTGTTGGTATTTGTTCAAAAGTTATGCACATACATTACGCTCCACATTTTTCAATTTTGTGCAGAAATGTGTCTTTTGGCATGGGGGGGGGGGGGGGGTTAGACAATGGGCAACAGTTCAAAAGTAAGTTAATTTTACGTTAGGGCCTATTATGTATTTATAGTCTTGGAGAAAAAAAAGTCTCCCTAATGTCTTTCCATTACTGCGAGGCGGCTTGCCAGTGATACCCTATGTAATCATTTCTAGTTGGACTGCGAGTGTAATTACAGCACAACCGAGAGCCTTTCAATAGCACATGTTGGATTTTCAGTACAGTATATTCACTGGATATTCCCGCCTTTGTAGAAAACACTGTGTGCATTTTTAAGCCCGTGATTAATATTTATACTCTGTAGTTTCATATATTATGTATCAGTCTTGTGAAAGTGAAGTGGCATTTGCTTAACGCTGAGCAGGATGCTGCCCATACATGCCACAGCATGAGCTTACATTTCTGTTTTGGTTCAGGTGAAAATGAATGATGAGAAAATATTCTCTTGACTGTCTTGGTTCGAACAAGAACTGAAAAAAAATTTGATGTTCCTTGAAAGGATTTCATTGGATTTTGTGTAAAACGTTTTTATAAAAAAAAAAAAAATTGGAGGTATGGTAGTCTCATCGGAATTTAGTAGGATTTTGAATTGCAGCATCCAAGAATGTAATCGGATTTTGCACCAAAAAATGTGTTGTGTTACAACTGAAACCGCATGTTCTCAAAAGAATTTTGTCCAATTTTGTACCAAAAGTGTTTTTGTCGTCTTTTCTCACTAGGATTCTCAAAATCATTTCATCGGACACTCATTTTTTTTCATGAATGTACTTTTTTTTTTAATCATGGTTAGATTTATTTGTCTGTTGTCAAGAGAATCTTCAGGATATATATTTTTTAAGAATTTAGCACGGAAAAAAATTGTGTTAGAATTGTTATTTTATGCCTAATTGTTTGTGCACTAAAAATCCTCGTAAGAAAACGTAACCTGAAAATAGATGTTGCATATAAAAGATTGACGCAGTTCAACGCTTACTTATCACCGTTAACATCAAACTTGATGCTCGTGATTAAAACTCCAGGATTCCTAATTATGACTGTCTTTTTGATGCGTTGCCTTCCTCCTCTCTTGTGATCGTACGACAAGTAAAGCAGTTAGATCACAGAAAACAAAAAACCTGGTCGGAAAACTTCTGGCGGTCGTCGAGTGAAACCACACGGCCCTCTGTGATTAGGACTGCAAAAATTTTAAACAAACAAAAAAAAAAGACCAGAAAATCTTTGCTCTCCACCGATAATTTAAGGGCCCGCCGTCTCAGACAATTCTCAGCAAGCAAGTTCAATTAAAAAAAACACTTACGAGGTCGATGATGATTGCTGTCAGTGGCCGTCAAAAGCACTTTGCTGCTTTGCGAGAAGTGGACGTTTGGAGTGATAAATGTTGTGAGTGTGTGTGTGGGTGTGTGGGTGGGTGGGTGTGGGTGTGAAGCCTCCATGGAGGGGTCTGCACACTCTGTACATAGTTGAAAATAAATTCAGTACAATGCAAGAGTGAACCCCGCTGCCACCTCTGACTGCATTAGCTTCTCTAAATAGTTCACCTTTAATACCCCCACCGATGTTGCATTGTTCAACCCGCATTTACAGAACACAAGCCACAAGCAAGTATAGATTTATAGGCCATTATCTCCCAGCAAAACAATATTGCTGTGTTATTTTTTACAGTGACTCCACAGATGGTTCCGTATAAAGTTTCAGCATTAATGCTTACTCGGTGTGCTCCAGTCCAGAGAATTTAAAAATGCATGCTCCGGTCTCTCCGAGTTGCCAATAAAGAACAAAGTTGATATAGATTCATGCGAATTAATGTAGTCGGCCCATATGTTACTTTTCGACTGGGCTGGACCGGACAATTATGGACACCTCTCTCGATCGTGGGTTCTGGGTTCGAGGTCCCACTAGGTCATGAATTTGTTTTGTACAGTTATTAGTCTCTTTTTTTTTTAAATACTGTTATTCTGCCTCCCATTTATTTTGGGGTATATTTTGACTGTTGGCCACCAGTGGCACACTATTTTGTTTGATAATTTGAAATAAGAAATTTAAGATAAAGGAAGGGCGGCCCGGTGAGGGACTGGTTAGCCCATCGGCCTCACAGTGCAGAAGTACAGGGTTCGATTCCGGCTCCGGCCTTCCTTTGTGGAGTTTGCATGTTCTCCCCGTGTCTGCGTGGGTTTTCTCCGGGTACTCCGGTTTCCACCCACATTCCAAAAACATGCATGGCAGGTTGATTGGACACTCCAAATTATCCCGAGGTGTGAGTGTGAGTGCGGCTGCTTCTTCGTCTATGTTTGCCCTGTGATTGGTTGGCAAACAGTTCAGGGTGTACCCCGACTACTGCCCAAAGACAGCTGGGATAGGCTCCAGCACGCCCTGTGACCTTTGTGAGGATAAGCGGATCAGAAAATGGATGGATAGAAATAAAGGAAGAATTTCCTATCCGTGATTATTGACTTTCAAATCTTAAATCCTGCTTTTTACACCTACAGAAAGTGAGTCTCATTGTCTCTTTGAGCGCAGTGTTGTGCGAGAAACTGGTCAGCTGTGATCTAAAAGACTTGAGATGAGCAAACCGTCACGTACCTGCTTTCTCTTCATCAGCGGCAGCACAATGTGTCTTTGGGCGTCGGTTGATAAAATGGCCACCTCTCACACTTTGATGTGCCTTTAGTCATTCTCTTAAATGGTGCTTTTGGAAATGAGCCCAAGTATGCGATTGCAAGTAATGGCTCAATTGCATTCAAAGTGCAGCTTTAACCCTTTGGCAGTGCTTCAGCTTATGCAATAGCTCATCACCAGGAGTGCACAGGAGTTTATTTGGATGTTTATACACTTCAAGAGGCATGATGACGCCACGCCACGATAAGCACGGCGGCCTTTTTCGATACCGCGTAGCCACTTGGATCATTGCGTAGCTACTTTGTTTTCACACAATGGACTCCAGATCTTGGAAAGATTAAAAAAAAAAAAATCGTCGGAGAAGTGATGAATGAGCTGACAGTTTTAAATGATTTCAACTTTGCGAAGGATGGAAATTACATGTCCAGTTAATCCTGTAGGCGGGACCAAATCAATCAAAGTGGGCGAGAACCTGCGTCATGGCACTGAAAGGCGGGCGGCCATTGCTCATGAGCAATTTCTAGAATGTAGAAGTTGGACTTTATGATGGCGG
The DNA here is from genome assembly GCF_054856545.1 of Hippocampus guttulatus. Classification (NCBI taxonomy): domain Eukaryota; kingdom Metazoa; phylum Chordata; class Actinopteri; order Syngnathiformes; family Syngnathidae; genus Hippocampus; species Hippocampus guttulatus. Next base: position 8,770,125 of record NC_141276.1, read on the forward strand.
ATGGGTGCAAAACTTTTGAATCTGCTATCAAATCAAAGGTCCCATGTTAAAAATGTAACTTGACCTGTTAAAATGTTGATTGAAATTGCTTTTGATTTCAACAAATACAACCTCCCGATGCATATTGGAGGCTCATTGGCGTCTGCTCTTTGCCTCCTTTCATTCACTGTCGACTGGCAACCCAATGATGGATCTTCTTCATAAATCCTTAATCGGTCTTTGTTTTTTTTCTTTCATTTCACTCTGTGATGAGGCGCCTTCATTGCAGCATCACAGGAGCGGTTACAGCTGCTGAGTCATGTGTGGGCAGAGTAGGTAAGCAGCAAGCGTTGCTATGGTGTCGTGCTTGAAAGGATTCAAAATGTATTAGATGTCAGACTTCAAAAAAAAAAGAAAAAAGTCTGTCGCCCCAAGCAACCTTTAGAGTCCTTCATTTTTCTTTTTTCTTTAAATGTAAAACATGTTGTTTAGCAGAGGCCACAGCCGAGTGTATATTGAAGTCCAATCTCGCGCTATACTGTCTTTGTGGCTGTGAAATTCCTCACCTTCTTGAGGGGGTCTGAACGTGCCTAAAAATGGAATGCCAATTTATCTTCGTGGTCCTGCTAAAAACACAGAGGCTGTGACACCCGCTTCACGGATTGAGCTGAAATTCGGTGGATATCAGCGGTTGTAGTCATGACCTAAAAAATAAAAATAAAAATCTAAATATCAGTTAATGGACAAAGCTAGTCCAATAGATCCAAATCATACACCGGTATGGAGCTGTATTGAATAGGAAATAACGTTCAGCGAATACCAACCTCAAATGAATCCTGAAAATGGTGCTCGTACAAGACACTTTGTTTCACAGAAATGACAAGAAACAATTTGGATGATACTGTATCAATGAATATGAATCGTGCTATTTGAGGTTCTTTCCTGTGATCTAGCTTGCTCTGAATTTTCAACTGCAGCTTGAACTTGAACCGATGCAGCTTCTGTTAAGCGTAACGATACAATGTTGCATTCGCAGCACTGTTTTCTCATTCTTTCTTTCACCCTTTCTATTTTTTTTTAAACTAAATCCATTCTGCTTTAGGTTTGTTTCCTATACTGCGGCAGCTGTAATTTGAATAATTTAATAACAAAAAGGCCTTTCAGTGAGAAAACAAATTAAAATGGGTGAAGGATACTATCCACGGGGCAGATAAGACGGGCCCGAGCCTAACGTATCAGCAGCAAGACTGACACTCTTCACTCCTCACCCTTAATGCCTCGGAAGCTGCGACTTAATTTCCTTTGAGGAATAACACTACCTAGTGGAAACACCTCTCAATCTTGGTAGGGTTTCTTATGAAATGTGATGTACTGAAATCCCTAACCTCGGGTGACATGCCAAAGTCTTCGGACACCTGATTATTAGCCTTACGCAAGCATACTAAAAGCTAAGCTATGTGGTTGTTTTTAAACACACAACATCGAGTTCCCTTTGTTTGATGTTTATTTTGACGAACCTTAAACTGAGAACCCAGAAACACTTTTTTTTTTTTTTTTTTGGTGAAAGTTCAAACATAAACCCAACGTAAACAATAGTCGAACATTTCAGCACGTGTCGGATATCAGAAGCTCACGCTGGTCACACTGCAGCTCTGCTTACCTGTTGGCTTTGACATGATAGTGCTTGCATGTACTTCAGCAGCTCTTTGGTCAACCTAGCTGGCAGAGAAACTCAGTGTGGGGGCAGGTTTTATGTAAATTAGTCGAACAACACAATTCATTAAAATTCAAAATGGTTCGCTTGCTGACACATTTTCAGAAACTATATATATATACAGTATATATACAGTATATATATATATATATATATATTTATTTATTTATTTATTTATTTATTTTATTTTTTTACTTGAACTTGACTTGGTTGTTTAATTTCACACTTGATGGGTAGTAGGCAGGCACTCTCGAGCCGTGTTTCACAGCCTCTATTGAACCGCGACTGCACTTTTTGTAGTCTAGCATTTTTTAAAAAGTCACATGTCACCTTTAACCTTTGTGTGAATGCTTTTTGTGGAGTTGAAACGCAATAAACTCGATTCCCACACTTCTGTGGGATCTGTAAATGACACTGGAGACAACAATTGCGGTGTCATGCTGACAAGTGGAAGACACCAAAATTCTGGAACTCTGTCAGAGACTTTATGACACACGCAGACACACACACACGCACACACACGGACACTCACACACACACATGTTGTGGTAACATAGCACAGTGAAGAGGTTGCGTAGAGGTAATTTTGCGCGGCTTGCCATTTTTTTTTCCCTCGCTGACCTTTTCCGCAGGTGTGTGCAATGTATCTGCCATTGCCTGCTGTTGTTCTAAATAACGCCTGAGCCCGGATCACAGACCTGCCACACAAGCTGCGCTCGCCGGTTGCCAAAATGCCAACCAGCCATCACACACACGCAGCCAGACTGATGGATGACTTTCCGCTGATCCGCCTACAAATATATAGTCAAGTCAGAGTAAAATATTGCGCCGATGATGTCTCATGCATAACAATACCCAAATTGCCCGTCTGTCTGTCAAATTGCAAACTAAATGGCAGCCGAATGTGCTATTCGACTGCTACTGGTGGCAATGGTTTCTGCAAAAAGGTTTTCTTTGATTGAATGGTTTTACTAAAACAGTCCTTGTTTTTTTTTTTTTTTCTTACCAACTCCAAGCTGCCAACAACACTGATATTTCATAAGATAATAGCATCAATAGACATATCTTTGGCTGGTGGATTTTAGCTCTTTTGAAATCCACAGCGCTTGGCAAACAATCTGCCGGTGTTTTTTGGGGGGGTTTTGCACACATAACAACAAATGACACTCAACCAAACATTCCAATTTGTCTCTCGGTTCTAAAGTTAAACAAATACTAAAGGCCAGTGTATTATAAAACTGTCATTTTTTTCTGGCAATTCATACCTTTATTGTTAAAAAGAAGTGATATTTTTTAATCATTATATACACTTTTTTAATCAGTCGCGCAATTGTTATGCAGATTACAATCATTAAAAGTCGGTACAGGCAAATACCGATACCGGGTATCAGTATCTGGCAAATATCAGCATTAATTAATACCAGCCTTAGTTTAATGTACAGGGTACTTATGGAGGCTGCTGATACCAACCACCAATAATGGGCAAAAAATATATATATATTATTAAAATCTGACTTTGTGTAGTTGGCGCGATACTGCAGCAGTTTGACACATGGACGAATTATCTGTGTCAGAAAGAAAGGCTGTTGCTCACAATGTGTTGTCGTTGTATGAAAAGAAGTCAAAAACAACCAGAGGTATCGGTGCTCGGTATCGTTGCTCAAAGAGTAAGTAGCCTCAAACCTCCATAACACTCCCAAAGCAGACGAGGATCAACACCACACAACCTGAAAAATGAAATTGGTTCTAATCTGTGCAGGGCAAATTAAAAGCAGGAGTTCTCACAGAGGCCCGGCCTCGTGTTTTATTCATGGATTGTTTTGAGCGTCTTGTCGGTTGCATTAAGCACATCCCTGGGCCCGCATGAAGTATTCACATGTGACTCGCCTCTTAGCGCTAATGCACGGGCGAGCTCGCTGAAACGCGGCACGCCGTGTTTGCCTTGATCCGACATGAAACGCCTTCCCTTTTCCCACCGCCTCGCCGTGACACCTCTTACAGGAAACATTATGGCGGTTTATGTTTTACAACACCTGTCTACATCAGCTGTTTTCTGTGTTGCTTTGTTTGTTTGTTTGTTTGGGGCATGGTAAGTGAATTCAACACGGCGAATTATCCTCGCCGGAGTCGGGAATACAGAAAATTTGAGTGTGACCCACATTTGGAAGCTCCTTATTCACCCCTTCTTTCTTGTTCAGGATTTGGAAATCTCTCACCTATTGACGGAGTCATTTATTCGCACGCAGCCAACTTCACACAACACAGACAGAGCAGCCGCCGCGGATTCGCTGGGTGCTGAACAAATCGATGCGCACGCCGTCGGATTGCATTGGACCGATGCGCAAATTAAAAGACGTGTTTGAGAAATGCAATGAGAAAATACATGAAGCTATGCCCTGCAGCGCTACATTTGGCCATTAGCACAAATAGATACAAGCTACAGGAAGGTTCAAATGTTGATGATGAAGAAGAAATGCCGGCACGTAGGAATCATGCTAAAGTGCAAGCTTGTGAATATATAACGGACTCAAATAAAAGATTTTGATTAGACGAATACATCACTTGTTTACGTGACGACAGCGTGTTCTCGAGGATGATAATGCAAATGGGCCGCAAAGTGGACGTTTGGAAGCAATAGAAGATTGGCGTGTGCGATTCGGCCGTAGCAAAAAGAAAACCTGTTATTTTTTTACAAACACAAGCAATAAATTCATTAGTATTGCCGTATTGGCCCGAATATAAGACGGTGTTTTTTGCATTGAAATAAGACTGAAAAAGTGGGGGTCGTCTTATATTCGGGGTCGAGACATTATACCCATTCACGACACTAGATGGCGCCAGATATCATTGAAGCAAATGCTGAACTTGACTCCCCAGGCCAAAGTGAACCCCTGTTACGAAGAATAAAAATAAAAATAGCGGTAGCACGAAGAAGAAAAATAAAAAATAGTGGTAAGAAAGAAAGAAGAGATAACAGAAAATGGAGAAACGTAGCGACAATCTGGAGAAAAGTGGGTTGAAGATGGGCCAGGTTAACCGGCAGCTGAGGAGAAGTCATGGTGTAAACTTCAAGATGCTTTTTCTCTCAAATATATTGTTATAATCATTTGTTTCAGATGTACTGTAATTATGTTCTGTATAAAAATTAATTTGATGTTCAAAAAGTTTTTTTTCAAACTTGAGTCTTGAAAAAGAGGGGGTCGTCTTACAATCAGGGCCGTCTTATATTCGGGCCAATACGGTACTTTGTACAAGGCGGCCCGGTGATCCAGTGGTACCAGCTCCGGCCTTCCTGTGTGGAGTTTGCATGTTCTCCCCCGTGCCTGCGTGGGTTTTTTCCGGGTACTCCGGTTTTCTCCCATATTCCAAAAACATGCATGGTAGGCTGATTGAATACTCCAAATTGTCCCTGGGTGTGATTGTGAGCGTGAATGGTTGCTTGTCTCTGTGTGTCCCGCGATTGGCAGGCAACTGGTTCAGGGTGCCCCCCGCCTACTGCCCGAAGGCTGCTGGAATAGGCTCCAGCACGCCCCGTGACCCTTTTGAGGATAAAGCGGATCAGAAAATGAATGGATGGATGTATACTTTGTACAATAAACAATGTCAGATTTATTACACAGTACCAATAATGTTTTGGTCTTTTCAGGTTAGGTTGATGCTAAAATGAAAGCAAATGAGCCATGAATTAAAATGAAAAAGATTTTATTTATTTTCATGGACAGTCTTTAAGCGGTCACTCCAACAACTTCTCAGGATTCTAGCAAACAAGTGTGTCGTAAAGTCAGAAGTCAGATGACAATAAAAATGCACTTCAAATTTTCAGGTTTCATGAAACAATCTCAGCATGTCGACACCACTTCTTAAGCACGGAACATATCTAGATTCTGATAAATTCATAAAATATCAGACAGATCCCCCTCCCCCTCCTCAAATTGCAGCCTTTGCTATTTGAAAATTATATTTACGACATTGTGATATTGATTTGAATTTGAGTCATTTGGCAAACAGCCACCCTTGAGTCCACACTGCTGCCGTCTGAAGTGTTGCTGGCTGGCACCTCTCACTTGTTTGTTTATGTGTGTGCCCCCCCCCCCCTGCCCTCACTTCATATGTGGAGGTCAAGATGATGGAGGAGTTGATAGAGCACATTCGGCGAGATGGCCTTGACAGAATTGTAATGATATTTAAAGAGCGACAAAGCTGATTGGCTCAGGCGGACACGGAGGAGAGCGGGCCATTTATCAAGATTGGTGACATTGGCAGCGTCATTGTTGGGATTTGGACAGCAAGCAAAAGCAGAATGAACAGCAGGACGCGCCAGACGCGGAAGTACAAGAGGGAAGACAAGCGCCAAGTTCACTTCACACGTACAGTTGCACTTGAGATGCGACATACCATAAAATGTGTAGCATGTTTTTTTAGCACCTGACTCGATAAAAACACGCAGGAATGATGTCATTAAATACATTTGAAAAGCAGGCCACCTCAGTGGCAATACAAGACAGTTACAGGTATCCTATATGGAGCTCCTTTCTCATCTTCTCAGTACGGCAGTAATATTGGTTGTTTTATACAGAGAATAAAGAATATATGGCCGTGTTCAGCTATCCACTGTTTTAAAAGTAACAACACCGTCACGTGGATGTTAATTGTTACCCCTTGTGCCCCATGTTAGCCATCAGGAAATGGAGGCTTGATCCTTTAAAAATACAATGTGTAATTCTCTTTATGTTTAATTTGACCGCACTCACCTGAGAGTGGCAAGAAACATCTTGGAGGCTCTATTTTTGAGAATATTGACGAACTATATCTGCCAATCTGCTAGTTGTTGTGAAGTGACTTGGGTCACCTGCCACCATACAGCGCTCATGTCAAGTTTGCGATCGCAAGTGAAGACCTCATTCTCAAAAGCGGACCGGAATTCAGCTGTTTTGATTTGAGGCCGATATTTTGGGAATAAGATTAAAAGGGAATTTGCCATAATGAGCCAAAATCGGAAGCGGGCATCCTTGTCGGATGACAGATGCAGTGTAATGATGTCGGGGTGTTGCATCAAGTGCATCATGTGTAGTCTGATAAATAAACAACACTGTATATGTTTGTAGCACCACATTATGCAATATTTTAAAGTAGTTAGTATGAGAACGCGTCTTTGAATACCTTTCCAAATCGTTTTAATGTGAAGTTCTACTACATACAGTATATCCAAGTGATTGAAGGCAGTAGCTCGAGTCCCTTCTGTGAAAGAAGAGAGGAAGGTTGAGTCATAGGAGAGGCTGAAGTTTGCTGTGAAAAGTAATTCAAACCTTCAACTATTTCTCATATACTTAACCATATTGTGTCAGGACAATCTCAAAAATAAACAGCAGTTATGTCTTCCCCTCGGTCATGCAATAGCAGATTTCTCTCATTTTGAGAGTTCTTAATGGAAGGTGTGCAACCATTTGCATGCCAATAGCCCACCCATGATCTGCGCTTCTTAAGTGTGCTTCTGGTTTGAATGAAATTTTCAAGAGTGGAGTGATAGCTTGGAGACATTTTGGGAAACTAATGAATGCCATTTCAGTAGACGTCCTGCGGCATCAAGGAAATGCAACTCCGTGAAAATATAATGGATGTAGTGTTTCGACTCCCTCCTTGCATTTCTTTCCCTCGAGAGGAAAACAAACACATTTTTGCTAGATTAAGCAACATCTGTTTTGACATCCGTACAGAATATTTAATAATAATGCAATTAGCAATTATGGTTGGCTGTGGAGCACTGCGGAATAGCAACATTAATTGTTCGGGAATATTTCATTTCTCAATGAGATGGCGGTGAATGGCCGCTTGCGACGTAATGAGGTTCCGCATCACGCCGCGGGCGAATAATCAGTGTTCCAAATAACAAAGTTATTGGAATTAATCAGGTGGAGCATTTGCGTTAAGAAGTAAAACAACAGCGAAAGGGCATCTGGCACGGTATTTCGCGCACGTGCCCGAAAAGTATCCCTGTCTGATTATGGCTAATGAACTCATCAGGCAAGTCTGCACCACAATTTAGACGGTGACACTCATTCATTTCTATTAACATCCCTGACATTCACTCCATCTTGTATGAATGCTTCAATATTCACAGTTGACTTGGGCTGCTTCTCAGCTTGCATAGCAAACACGTGTGGACATATTGAAAGTGTGTGTGTGTGTGTGCGTGTGTGTGTGTGTGTGTGCGTGTGTGTATGTGTGAGAGTGAGAGAGAGAGAGAGAGAGAGAGAGAGAGATACCTACCTTGCTAGCTGTATGCCTACCTAGCTAGCTAGCTAGATAGATAGATGGATAGATAGAGTGACGACTGGAGTCTGGAAACTCAACTACACTGTCTGAAACACTATTATTTTGTGTAATTTTGAGATTAAAAAATATATATATTATTTATCATTGTGTAGAAAAACCCATATTCCCTATAGGTGTGATGCCCCTATTAACATGTAGTTTGGAGGAAACGAGTGGTGTGGGGGGGCAGCAGGGTATTTAGACAGCCACATACACATGGTGTAGCATATGAAGTTCTGCTTATTGCTTATTTTTCTCAGACTCTGGCCTCTGAACTCGCTCGAGTCGCAAAGCACAGGCTATGTCGCTCAATCGCCGGGGTCACAAAGGCCAGACGCGAACTGCTAAATGAGGTTAGGGTGAGTCGAGCTCAATTGGAAGAAACAGGACCGGTCCATTGAAAACAAGCTGAAATTAACTAGACAAGAAAAAGTGTTTTAAGTGTACTGTTTATTTATTTATTTATTTATTTGACGTCTTTTGATGAAAGACACCTAGGAGCTATTATAACTTGTGAAAAAGTGAATAACACATCTACTTTAAACTAAAGAATTAGGATTTTGATTAATGGCCACAAATGCGTACAGGATTTCGAAACAAAAACGTCTGCTTACGTTGCAACATGCGAGTCACTGGATGTGATTACCCGCCAGATGAACATCTATTCTCCCGTTGTTGCTCACTCAAATGTGGACTTAATTCGAAGCTAGAGCAAAAGCGTACAGTACATCCACAGCTGACCTGAATATGGAGGAGTTTGAAGGGGCTTATCAGTGGCGTAGCACCTTGCACCCAAAATGATGACTGCTGGCTTGTGACGGAAATGTGAAGTGTACAACTCCCTCTTTCGCTCATGTTTAACAATCACTCATTATCCTCACTGCTGTCATAACTTGTGCAAACATGTCCGGGTCATAACTGAGTTTACAAATGATGTAAGGAAGCAGGTAATATTTATTCACTGGTATATTTGGGGGAATGGGGGGGGGGGGGTCTGATTTGAAGCTCACATGAAAATTATTATTTTGAAAAATAATAATGTTAATGAGCGTTTGGGGCTTTTTATGACAACAGTTCATGAACAACATTTGGCCCACGGACCGTATGTTGGCCACCTCTGATTAAATATAACCAGCCTGTTCTCAATAGATAGGACTCTAATTAGTAGAAAAATGGCAATGTTCAATACTTTCTTTTAAATGTTATGCAAATGATTATGTCCGTACTGTGTTGGAAGACAGCAAAATGTTCTGTTTTGTGGCCACAAACGACATTTTCCGTGCTGGTTGTCTGCCATGATTTGGTGTGTGTTGGTGAGGGTCCAGTGTTGATCATTCAGTCATTCATTTTTTTCTACCGCTTATCCTGTTCAGGGTCACGGGTGAGCTGGAGTCCATCCCAGCTGACTTAGAGGCCGGAGGTACTCTGAGTGGTCGCCAGCCAATCGCAGAGCACACGTAGACAAGCAAGCATTTACTTGCACCTGTGGACAATTTTGAGTGTTCAATGAACTGAATTAAAACCATGTTTTTGGAGGAGTGCAAAGGATAACATGCTTGCAAACTCCACACACCGGAATAGTCAAGATTCGAACTAAGAACCTATGAAGTCTGAGCCAGACAGGCCCACCACATAACATTGAATTTGCTTTTAGAGGAGGTAAACGTATCTAAACAAATGATGCTGAAAAGGCAAGATATGATTATGATTTTATTTTATTTTTTGTCTGGCAGGGGATGGGGGTGGGGGTGGGGGTTGTCAAGGCTTTCAGACAAGTGCACTGGGCATGTTGCAGTCCTCCTTTCGGTTTATCCTTGTCTTGTATTTTCAAAAACATTCGACTGAAAGTGGCCTCTGTGGTAAAGTCCCATGTGACTGGAGAGCAACTTTCAAATGTCACAGTAAATGGTCCATCTGCAGTACAGCACAGCACTCTAGTGGCCACCAGGGTAATAATAGAGCGTGTTGGGATGTGTTGTGTGAAGTGCTTCTTCTTGCCAAGCATCCGTGTGCGTGAACTTGTTTCACCGTTGCGAACAGGTGCAAGATTCCGGCCAGCCAGGTGATTGGTAGAATAGGCTCCCAAAAACCCATTTACATCTGAGGTGACATTTTAACACAGTGTGCCTGGCAGACTTACAAAATTATTGATTGAGCATCATGGTGAAGTGAAGGAAAAAACAAGCCAAGTGGTGGTGGTGATCGGTGTCGCTGATTTTGAATCTGTCCTCATTTTTTTTCTGGAGCACATCAGGTTTTCATAATAATACCAAAAATATAATAACATGTAATATGTCATATGGTAATATATGTTCTGACATTTATGAAATAAGGTTGGGTTCAGCAGCAAGCTGATTTTTTTTTTCTGAAACGTCATTGCTATAAATTTCACAGGGTAACCGTATGGCGCAAGCTTTTACCAGTCAAATTTAAACAAAAAAAATATGAAAAGATCTGATTTGGTTCCGTTTTTCATGTTTCCTGAAAAAATAAAGACCCAGACCTCTATTTTCGGAAAGTGAAAGTATTTGTCAAAGAACTATTCATCTATTTTTTTTTCAGGGTCGCATGCCCAAAATTAAATGCTAGCACGCAAAGGCCAAGCTTGACTGATCGCCCGTCAATTCTGGGTATTGCTGCCATTACTGTTCGTCTGTACTTATACTCGGACTTGAACATTTGCTCCGATACTGGCACACAGATACCATTTGACCAGCCTCACATCTAATTTCCAGGCAAGTGGAGTAGGAGCCGATTCAGCCGTGTGGCGAAAGCCTCAGATGAACACGAATGACGTCATGCATGATGATGGTTCAAACTGTTGAGTTTTGTACAAATTTGGGGGCATATTTTTCTGGAATACTTAGCTCATGATCAAAAATGTACAATTGAGGATCCTGAATGCTGGCATTTTTGTTAGGTCTATGAATAACCATTTCCAATACAAATAGTGAGTTGCGAATATCACATCTGAACACTTTGTCTTGTAAAGTTTGCTTATTTTCTTTGAAATGTTGCTTATTGATATTTGGGAACCGTTTTTAAGCGTGAAGATGACAATATGATCAATTTTCTCCGACCCATTTCAAATGCTCTGCCATCTACCCACAATGCATAGCAATTCTGCTGAGTCGGGCGCTCTGTTTGACATTGTAAATGTGTCAGAGGGATGCTGCTTTTCGGATCAGCCTGATGCAGCACTTGTAGACCTCACTGGGGCTTCACATCCACCTAGAATAAGAAAAGTCTCATAAGCACTTTTGATGACTGTGAAATTTCCTCGGGGCGCTCGTCTTGCATGAAGCTGTGTCTGCTTATCTGTGGCCTCGTTCTGTTCAAATGTCACGTTGGTTTAAAGTGGTTATGAGTGGGGCCCATTACAAAAGAAAACCACCTGATGAGAGAAATCATGCAGATTAGAAATGTTCTTGCCCTCTTTCCCCCCTGCTGTGAGGACGTGAGTGCTTCAAACATCTGTGAACGGAACACTGAACAAGCTTAAAGCCTCTAGTTTTAGGTTGAATTTTTTTTAATTTAAAAAAACGACTCATATGACATCAAAAATTAGTTTGGCGAATAGTAAACCCAAGATTTCATGTGGTTTCTTTCCAAAGTGTCTTGTTTCACTTTACAGAATCAAGTTTACTCTCGTCAACCCAAGGTATGAAAGTTATACACAATATTATTCTTGCAGTACCAAATAAATAAATAACTGTAATATGGAACTCTAATTACATAATGGTGGGCAACACTGACAGGATACATTGTTTATGATCTCCTGTAATGAAAAATCAAGAGAAATTTTTCCCCCAAACCATTCAGATACCATAAAATGTTTTTCCATTTATTTATTTACGTACAGGTATGTATTTATTTATTTATTTTATTCTTATATTTGTTTGTCTGTTTGCTTCTTTTCTATTGTATGGAATTAGTTATTTATTTTCTTCATATTATTATTATTATTACTATTATTATTTTACTAATCGTAGTAGTAGTAGTAGTAGTATCATTATTATCATTATTCAAATTTGCTCAAATTAAAAAGCATGGTCTCGAAAAAATAAACATCTACCAAACCATACAAATATTGTACCAGGATACATTCCTTGAGTGCTGTGAAAGGTGCTTACAAATAAAGTGTATTATTTTTTGTCGTTTATTTATTAATAAACTCTATCTATCTATCTATCTATCTATCTATCTATCTATCTATCTATCTATCTATCTATCTACCGATCTATCTATCTATCTATAGATATATATATATATATATATATATATATATATATATGTATATATATATATATATAGAGAGAGAGAGAGAGAGAGAGAGAGAGAGAGATATTGTCCATCGTATTTTTTATATTAGTATTGTTTTTAATGATTATGTTGTATTCAATAGAATTTCACGATACAGGCGAAAGTAACCCGGAAAAACGTTGCCATGACGTCATGACGTAGACGCCGTTTTGCAGCGTTTGTTCCACCTGAAAGGAAAATACAAAGCGTGTTTAGCCAACTGTCATGAAACTCATTCCTGAGCATTGCTGAAGGGGAACCGTGCCGGTCGTTAACGAGAGGTGAGGATCGAATAACTCAAGCCGCTCTTGTTGTTGTTGTCTCATTTGTTTAAAGGTGAAGACGGATAGCAGTTGCGTGGCTCATGTTAGCATCAGGGTAGCTAACGCCAAACAAAAGTCGATGTTGCGGGACGAAGAACGGATTTTCGAATGAATTAATTTGAAGGCATTGTTTATCTTAGTACTTCGAGAGTATTCCCTATAGAAGAGGATTAGGGCCAGTGAAGAAAAAAAAAAGGTTGACAAGATTATCACTTTTATTTAAAGTCAGAATTCTGAGATGAAAGTGAAAATTCTGCTTTTCAGCAGACCAAGAAGAATAGAGGATACAGTGCAATACTATTTGAAGCGGTGATAGATGAAACGGTAAGAGAATCAGTCTATTTTCAACACCGAATCAGCGACATGACGTCACACACGTTTTTAGCAAGGTCGGTGGGCAAGTAAATGAGCAGCTGTAGCGTCCTTCGATGTATACAGAGTGAATGGATTTTCCCGCCCCATTTAGATCTGCTTCAATTGATTGTTATGGTCTTGAAAATAACGCTTTACCTGACCTACAAAGCTATTATTTTTCATTCGACATGTACAATGTATATTCTAGCACTGTGGCATTTTCCTCTCCAGGTTCAACACCATGTCTGCGGCTGAGCCCATCATCTCGTCGAGACAGACGCATAAAGAAATCAATGGCGTCACCACACAAGTTGTCTGCACAGAGTTCAGTAATTACATATTTATTGTCATAACACAGTACGGTAAAATCGGAACGCTGATGTCCGTCACCCCTGAGTCCAGGTGCGATGACTTCAACAATCCAATGTTCTCCACCAAAGTGCTACTGGGAAAGGATGAGGTATGCGGGATGAATTGGTTTGAAAAGGTGAAATGTGTTTCTGTTCAGTTTTATGTATATATATACAGTATATATTTGTGTTTTGTTTTCAGCCCCTGACGCACGTGTGTGGCAAAAACCTGGGAACATTTGTGTCCCAAGAAGCCGGCAACAGGCCCATCTTACTGGGACTGGCACTCAAGGACTCCTCAGTAGATGCAATTAAGCAAATGAAAGAGCTCATCAAAAGCTGTAAAGTTTGGTAGAAAAGTTGCAAAGTGGACAGGAGAATGCCCCAAAATCTCCCTTTTTGTAGTTTGTTTTCATGGAGTTGGATGTTTTTAAATAGATGTATTATTAAATATAAAAATGACACTTACTGTTTTTGTCATTTGCCATGTGAACATGATTCATAATACCGTACTGTTCTGTCACAATGTAAATATCCTAAAGCATCTCATGATAAGACATTGTCAATAAAATGTGTCACAGATGAGATTTGTACATCATTAACAGAGAATGGAGCTCTTTGCTTTTCAGCGGTGCGTGTACACGACGGATGCATGTCCTCCCAACAATTGGTAAGTTTGTACCCTGGAAGTGGGTGACCTTTCCTGCCGTGACCGAAAGTACAAATACATTTTAAAATGTAAGAAATGATGGATTGAAGTTGTCCTTAGAACTATCTGTGTTTCCGTCACATTTACACAGGTTGCAGCAGGACATGCACCTGTTGGCCTTCAAGGGCAAGGGCAATATTTAAATTTGAAAGAGTTAAAAAAAAAAAGCTTTAATTTTTTTAAACGAGGTGTGTAAGATTTCTTTCCCTTTCCTCTGAAACTGATTAATAATCGATCAAGCCTTCCATTTATTAATGCCAGACAGGCCATTAATACAATACTGTATTATACATAATACAGTAATAATGTATATAGTTAATCCCGAACAAAGTCTATTCAGGAATGTATCGTGTCCGAGGCGTCTCCTTGGCCCTGAAGGCATCACGATGACGACACACGCAGTGCTCTGGTCACGTGACGCATTCACCTGTTCCCAACCTGTTTATCCCTCGGACGCTTGATCCGCAAACCTCAGTGTTTCCTCTCGATAGTTTTACGTTTGACACACGTTTCGGCTCATTTTATTCAACAGGTGCCGAATAAAAACACAACTTAAAGTGAGTTGTCGTTTAGGCAGTTTTGAGGGTGTGTTTTTTTTTTTTTGGTTGGTTTTATTTCTGGGCTGTGGTGTTTCCTCCGGACTTCGACCTCAGGGCGCAAGCTTGCGGCCTACCTGTGGCAACACGGAAGTGGAGACGGTTGGACCTTCAGTCGGCGTGTACTCGACAGCCCGCTCATAAATGACGCCTGACGCCTGCGGCCGCCTACCCTGAAAGGCGATTAAATTCTGATGTTGATCTGCTGACGCTCATTCCGGGACGCTTCTTCGCCGTTTGTGGCAATTGTGTCGACTCCGCCGCAGTTCGGGACAAGGTGAGCACTTTTGAACACATTAGGTATCCCTGTATAACCCGTTTAAATCCAATTTTAAAACTTTAGATGTTTGTAAGAGTGTGGTTAGGGTCAGTCATCATATATATGTATTAAAAGTATATAATAACCAAAATTGTGGACTTTACAAGTAGAGTTTGTGATTCAGTATATCTATTAACATTGAGGTGAACCTAATTAGTTGGCAAACAGTACAATTAATAGCGCTGTTTCATCATCTTTTTAGCTTAACAAACAGCAGAGCTTTTTTCCCCCCACTCATGCCTGGTCTATACAGTAGCGCTTGTCCTCACTCAATAAAATGCAAACCCCATATATATACTGTATATATATATATGTATATATATACATACATACACACACACACACAAATAAATAAAGTTTGTTGATATGTCTCATTATGATGACGTGTGTTGCTCAGATGAACATCTCGGTGGCCGAAATGATCGCGTCACTGGAGAACACTTCTATCGTCCACCTGAGCGCCCCCATCATCCCAGACAGGACAGATATGTCCAACATGACCCTCATTCGCACGGCTAATGGCACCATTCTGCAGGACCAGATTTTTCTCAACACCATGACCGCCCGTGCCCTCTCTGGCATCTTTGTGTGGTCCGCCTTGCTCATCACGTGCCACCAGGTAAACAGGATTTGTTTAGAACTTTTTTTGAAGTAACATTGTAAAATTTGAAACTGTCATACAAGTGTAAAAAGAAAACAAATACCAGCTGTTAGACTTCAGGGAGAATATTCAGCATTTTTTTTTCAATTAGTTTCAGTTTCAATTACTGTACACCTAAGATCCACTTGTCAGACTCTGGTTTAAATCACTCAGTATTGGGTGGGCGCATGCAAATGCTCTGTACCATGACGGCTAAAGGCCATGCGGCAAGGCGCACATACTCAGTCCTGCGAACTCAGATGACTAATCTTTGTTTCTAAATGAGTGATGTGCAGCAAACTAGTGACATTTTGCTTGGCACTGGAGCCCCACCTATTCATTAAAATGTAGTGCACATGAATAGAGGTAAATAAAAAGTTCTAAAAGATTAAATGAAACTCTTTTGTCTAAAATGTAAATACAACCGAACACCACTTACCGCTGTACATAGTTTTATTTTTTAATCTCAAAAATGATTTTTTTCCTACAAACTGTACTGTCATTGTGCAACAAAGCAAATTAATTAAGGTGCCTCTTGATTAATGTTTAAAAAATTATTTAAACATTTGTTACATTTTTTATTTTGTTTATTTTTTTGCACTGTATGTTTTTTGTTTTTATTCGGGTGGAGGAAACCTTTTGTTTTTTGTGGAAAATATATTATAATGGTGTTTTATCAGTGTTTCTTTGTCTAATTTCTTTGTCCATATTTCAAATATCATTTTTGTCAAACACCTGGTGAAGAAGTTTGTGGTCCTAAGTGGCCACCTCAGTAGCTCTGATGAAAAATAGTGCCGCCGCCCAGCATTTAAATTCCCATCCCTGCTATAGATTTTAATGTGCACATTATTGAATGCATCAAGGTTGTGCCCCACACAATATGTGTAATCAGAGATGGCTTGAAAATGACACGCCGCGCTCACCTCCCTCGCCAAGGGACGGAAAGCAATTGTTCCATCCATAAAGTTTATTACCTCGCACTTCACCTTTACCGAGCTCTCTTTGGTAGTTCCAAAGCAACGGCTTTCTCTTCAGCTTTGTGCCACCTCTCTTTTATGGTTTTACTGCATGAGGACATCGCAGTTTAAAAGGAACATTTGGATTTTGAACATGTTTCCTTCTTGCGTGAACTTGGGTTCCACTGGTGATGATTGCTTATCATTGTGGTTTTATCATTTACTCGGAACACTGCGCCACCGGCAGTGAAATATGTCGAGGCCGTGCGCTAAGCGGGGTTCAGC
Source organism: Hippocampus guttulatus (assembly GCF_054856545.1). NCBI lineage: Eukaryota > Metazoa > Chordata > Actinopteri > Syngnathiformes > Syngnathidae > Hippocampus > Hippocampus guttulatus. The sequence continues at coordinate 8,786,964 of NC_141276.1, forward strand.
AAATACTGGAACAGTGTATGCGTTGGATAAAGCGATTCCAATTAATTGCAAATTTCTGGCAAACATGAACACGATGTGCATGTGTATTCTTCTGGAAACCATTTTCAGCCTTTCACTCATGCTCAATTAATCCCCTAATGGGTCTTACTAATCATCAACTTGACTGGCTAAGATTTTTTTGAGGGGGAAAATGACTTGCGACAATGCATACTATCTCTCCTTTTCAGCCAAGATTGTCAAGAAAGTGGTTTTTAATCAACTCAAGTGGACTCTGATGAATTACAATCAGGTTTCCGACCTCATCACAGTACAGAAACAGCTCTTATTAAAGTGATATAAGATTGAACACTGATGCACGGAAGGTGTCATTGCTCGCCCTGTTGGATCTCAGTGCATCATTTGATACAATTGATCATACCATACTGGTCAACATGTTGACTTGGGTGCGATTAAATCGAACAGTCGTACTTGGAGGGAAGACGATACTCTGTTACTATTGGAAGTTTTGAATCTGATCAAATGGCCATGAAATTTGAAGTCCCTCAAGGGTCAATCTTTGGACCCCTTTTTGTTCAGTCTGCGTATGTTACCTTTGGGTCCAATGCTTCAGAATGCTAACATTGGCTATCGTGGTTATATAGATGACATGTAGCTATATTTATCAATGCCCCCAAATGACATCCGTTCAATTAACATACTGTGCCGCTGTCTTGAGCAAATTAACAATTGGATGAAACAAAATGTCCTTCACTGAATGGTTTGGAATCCTGAATACATTAAAGAGATGCTAAGTGAATATTAACCTAAGTAGGGCTCTGAGATGTGCAGTCTTGGGTCACTTAGTCGAGCCCTGAGTTCAAAGTTAACAGATGAAGCTACATTTAGCTCTTATGCTGCACACAAATGGAATCAGATGCCCGCAGAAGTGAAGTCAGCGCCGAGTATAAATGCTCTTCATCCCAGGTTAAAAACAGCCCCCCCCCCTTTCTATTGATCAAGGTTTAAACATTTTTTTTTCATTTTGTTATTTTAGAAACCTCATCATATTTCTTGACTTTTACATGTTTTATAAAGTTAATTTTTGGAAGCTCCCTTTGGTTCCCCCCCCCCCTGATTTTCTTATGAACGTCATTAACTGTTATGTTTGTAAAAGCTTGTCTGTGATTTTTTTCCTTACTTGTTTGAAGCACACGGAGTTACCTTGCATCTTGAAACGTGCTCCGTAAATAAAGCTGCCTTGGCTTGCCTTGTCTTGCCTTATGGCAAGACAATGCTGGGCTATTTCAGTATCCAAAGCTGTTTACTCCTGTATGCAGGCATAATACAGGCCAAGCAAGTTCCTGGTTGCACTTATGCCTTTCGAGTTTCTGATTTATACGGCGACAGATGTTTGGCGTATCTCTTTTCTGCGCTACCCTGGTTACAGAGGGGGACTATTTACTGAAATTGCCCTTTGCTCACACAATTGTAAAGCATCAGAGGTTACTGTTCTGCCAGGTGTTTCCTTTTATGGTCTTGTTGCAAGCCTTGGCTCAGGTTACGTCTTCATTTACATATATACCTGTATATATTTTTTTATTTCCAAGAAAAGTATTCTCTCCGCATTGCAGAATTAATTACAATTTCCTTTTGCGCTCATCAAGGGCATGCAAGAGAGCAGCAGGCGGTGTCATAATCCCGTTTTTACCAGCCAAACTGAAGGAAAAACTTCATGAAAGCTACTTTAACAACAAAGGAGTAGGAGATGCTTCCGCAAATGTTCGAAAATTGTTATGCGCAAAACATTTTGGGCCCTGCGTCACATTATGCAGGCCAAACAATGAATCAGCCCGTTCGGAAAATGACATTTGCGGCCTTGATTGTAATGTTCATGTTATCATCGTTTCACAAACAGCCGTTTCGCTCTTCTAATACATCTCGTCACTTATCACGGCATGGCAGCAAGTTACATCCTGAAAATTAATGAATCTCCGCTGCTGCATTCTTCTGGCATATCTTCACAAAAAGCATTTGAAATGCCGCAATTAATCATAGCCCCGCTGGATACACAAAGTGCATTATGAATGTACAAGCAGATGCTCTGAATACTTTGTATGAACGCGGAGTGTCACAGCAATATTTTTTCAGCTTTTCACTCTCCATTTTCATGGGGCTTCTCTGATGTTTTTCGCACATGCTCTGTGTCATCCTCTTAGATCTACACACACCTGCGCTCCTACACGGTGCCAAATGAGCAGCGCTACATCATCCGCATCCTCCTCATCGTGCCAATCTACGCCTTCGACTCCTGGCTCAGCCTGCTGTTCATCGGCAACAACCAGTACTACGTCTACTTCGACTCGGTTCGAGATTGCTACGAAGGTACAGTACGTGCGCGTCCTACGCGCATGTGAGATCCCCCACCCCCCACCCCAAACCATCCCGACGTCCACATTTCCACCGTTTGCCAATGACAACATGCAACCGATCAAACGAGTTTTTCCACACCCGTTGAGGTTCTTGTTGAGTGGAAAGTGGATCCTCCCACGTGTGCTACAGTGATGTTGTTCTTTTTTTTTTGTATTTGAATCTATGCAGCCTATTCGGTTACATTTTTATACGCAACAGTCACAACATTAGGAACACCAACACCAAGAGAAGTACCAACTATTAAAAAAAAAAATACTTGGCTCTCCAATATTTAAATGCAGTTGTATTGTGTTCATCAAGCACAAGACAATTTTTTTTCCCCCTAAGTAGCAGGTTTGTAAGTGCTTTAAAACGTTTGACCGCCACGCTATGAAAAACTGAAGTCAAATTCAATTGTAGTTAGGCGGGGATTCATTTGCATACCACCAGAGGGATCGTGCGTGCCACACTTTGAGGATCAGCGCACGACGACAACGCATTTCACATTTAACACCAAATTCTTTTCTACGGTGGCTGCCGTTTTGCGTTACGTTAAAATGGCACACTATCATGCCGAGAAGTCAAATGTGTTGCGTCTATTTCTGTCAGGGTAGTGTAATATTCCAAACAGCTCACTGTATGATCAAATTCAGTTGTAGCCCACTCCAACCTGCCCTACAATAATCATTCTAGTTAATAATCACACATTGGCGGTGTCAGTCAAAACGCAGGCTTGTTTTCTTTGTAATGGCAGAATTTTTATCTTCGGCTCGTGTATTAAATCTGAAGAGGTGTGCGTTGTAAATAATTCCATATTGATGCTAATTTGTCAAATATTTCACCCGTGGAAAAGAGGATTGCGCGCAAAATGAATCGCGAGCCAATATGAGAGCGAATGTGGGGGGCGGTGTGTGTGGGGGGGGGGGCGGTATTTTATTGAGGAGATTAGTTTCAAGTTTGAGGTGCAATTTTGTGGCTGACTGATGGCGGCAACACGTCCGAAAGCCAGGACGACACCTAAGTCCCCCCAAACCCCCCCCCCCCCCTTTTTTTTTACTGGGCACCATCTGCATTAGCTTCATTTAATCCCTCCTTGAAATAGCAACAAAGGATTAGGAAGGGATTTCCAAGACACACAACCCTCGCAAGCCTCTTAATGTAAGAAGTGAAACATTTATTGTTCCATAATGTAGCACTAATTATTCTTTATCGCGTCCAAGTTGGCTCAGCCTCCTTTTTAAATGAAGTTTCATTTGAAGGTGATTGGAATTCTTCGGAGGGTTTTGCTGGCTTGGTTTGTGCAATCTGTTCAAACATGTTTTGAAGTGACTCTTCTTTTTCTTCCAGCATTTGTCATTTATAATTTTCTGAGTCTGTCCTTTGAATACCTGGGAGGAGAGAGTGCAATCATGTCCGAGATTCGAGGGAAGCCCATACAGTGAGTTGCCTTCTTATCCATCTCGAGATGCTGTTACAGAGAAGATGAATTCATATGTTTGCTACACTTGTCATGATGCGCCACTCATTGTGGCTTTTCCAACTGCCCACTTTTAATCCACACTGTCAGTAAGCACAATGTTTTCACTTTACACTGTATTTGCACAGACCTCCGCAATGAATCTGAATGGTTTCTTATTTATTGTGCAGGTCAAGCTGCCTGTATGGCACCTGCTGCCTGGGTGGGATGAGCTACTCCATTGGATTTTTGAGGTTTTGCAAACAGGTACAAGATTCAATTTGCTGCTCCTTTGACAGTCACGCATTGCATAAATAAGATGCGGTTGAATTTCCATATTGTACGACCTGAGCGACATTGGACTTGATAGGGGATCTGCTGTCATTTTAAAGCAAACATAACAGGCATCTGTTTAAAACAATTTGCTGGTGTCTTAGTGTGTTTGCAGCATGTCGTTTAATTTCACTCTTGTCGGGTGTGGCAGCACGTCAATTTACCATGCATGGAATGTGCCCTCCGACGTAAGCTAATGCACATCCCTGTTGAGTCTACAGGGGGAGTTAATCATGACGTAAATCAGGGGTGTCAAACTCATTTCATATTGTGGGCCTCATACGGACTCGGTAGATGTCAAGTGGGCCGGACCATTAACATGATATCACACTGTGCTATGAATCACCAAAATCTCATCTCTTTCCTTTGTTTTGGTCTCAAGAAGCATTGATTGGCGCTTTCATATCATTTGCTGCGTTGGGTCTATCTCGGTGACAGACTGAGACTACTGTTCTCTTCCCCGATCAAAACAGTGTGCCCCTAGCGGATAATCCAGGAATTGCATTTCATTTAAAATATTCATTCTGTGTCTTTAATGCAATTTTTTTCACTTTTAAATTATCCCGCGGGCCGGAACCGGCCCCCAAGGAGGTTCAATCCGGCCCGCGGGATAATTTAAAAGTCATACGCAGGCCGTATGTTTGACACCACTGACGTAAGTTATCCCTGAACACAAGGCCGCCGACTTCCAAGGTGGGAAGAGAATAGAAGTAACAATAAGAAAACCTTTATTAGTCTCGCAATGGAGAAATTCTCAATTCACAGCAGCAAAGTTATGAAAGGAAGAAGTAGAACAACAAAATATAGGAGCTGCTGGAAAGGCAGCCACTCTCGCGGCGCCATTTTGAATGTGCAAGCACATAGAAAATAAAGATTCATACATGAGCTAAATATCAAAAGATGGCCTGCGTTTGATATACTCCTTGCATAAGTCAGACCTGATCAATTTTAGAAGCTGCGCTTTGGGGCGCTTGAACTGTAAATCAAAGCGGGAGTAGCTTTGCTCTTAATTAATACTCGGGAGGACGCAACAAATCTGGCCTGTCGATAGTTGCCACCAGTGAACGATTACAAGTGCAAATTGTATGAAAAGGAAAAAGCCTCGGGTCATTCTGAGCTGGGAATTGATGATTCAAAATTGATTTAGTCATTTTTAATGGAAAATGCCCGAGGGTTGCCAGCGCATTTAGCAAAATAATAATGTTGACTCGGTTGCACTTTCTTCTCAAGTCACTCGACTGCCGGGTCGCCTTCTTTATAAAATAGACCTGAAACGAAAGCCGCGGATAAAGTGGGTACATAGTGATTAATTCAAGGTTAAAGGTGACACATCTCTGAATGGATGCCGTCTCTCTCGCTCTCTTGCTCTCAATTCATTTGCGGCAGGAAATACAGTTGACTTTTGGACGTGCTTTGCATCCTCCTGAATGTCCCGCTTGTCAGAGGCGATCGTGCCAACTTGTTTTTCTTTGCACGCGCAAAGAGACAAAACGGCACCACGACTGGCAGAAAGGACAAGCTGAGTCCCTTGTAAGAATGATTACCGGTACTCATGCAATTTAGTTAAGGCCACCACGGCCCACCTTATCAAGCCCCGCCCACTCGGACTGTTGCCTTTGAGAGGCACATAGTGGGAGTCGAGAAGCACACGTGAGGGTCAACGGCCTCTCTTAACCTGACGCAGCAGCAGACGTCAGCGGCAGGTGCTCTCCTCTTTCTTTTCAAATCCTCTTTGGATTTTGACAACCGAAACGCTTCAACTGCAGCAAAGAGGCTGTCTACTGTTCTGTATTCTGTATATACGCACTCTGAACACTTCTCGAATCAGATTCAATACGATCGCCGGATGTCATTAATGGTTATTTAGTTGTATTGTCATTTTGCCCCCTTCAAAGTAACTAAAATATTAGAAACAGCTCGGTGCAGGCCTGAACCGCTGCAAACAACAACAAGCGCGACAATAAACCAAATTATGAATTGATTTAATACCCGAGGAGTGTAAACTTGTTACAGGCAGAATTTACAATGCAGCTTGTGCATTCGAGCTTATTAGATGTGTATCTGGTTAATCCATAATGGATCATCCATACTGGGCGCATTGGTGTCCTGCGAGCTGTAGTCATTGTACAAACAAATCCTCAGTCCTTCTTATCATTCCTATGGTGTGTTTGTTTGTTTGTTTATTTGTTTGTTTCCCAGGCAACTCTTCAGTTCTGCATCGTCAAACCCATCATGGCGGCCATCACCATTATCCTGCAAGCCTACGGCAAATACCACGATGGGGATTTTAAGTGAGCTGCGCCTCTCTCTATTATTTTGTGTCTCTTCCCTTTGCTCTTTTCCAGCCGCTTGGTTTGCTCTAATTGCGCAAATGTGTGAGTGATGACGGCTCTTTACACAGCACCCCAAAGCATCTCCTCAAGAGCTGTTCTTTTCACGGCGCATCTTCAGCCCTGACTCTGAAAGTGTCATCAAAACGGTCTATGCGGGTGAATTTGTAAATGGGCTGTCATTTGTATAGCGCGTTACACTGTTACCTCGTTCACCTGCTGGCGACGCAGCATCAGGAGCAACTGGGGATTAACAGTGTCCTGCTCAAGGACACTTCGACATGGTTGCAACGGCCGGGAATCGAACCCCCAACCTCTGGGTTGGGGAAACGAGCGCTCTCCCGCTGAGGAATGTTACCACGTTTCTTTTTAATCATCTCATGTTGTTCAGCCTGCTGTGGGTTCCTCCCTGCGCCACAGTAATTAGTCTGTTTAGCCCTAGAGGACGAGCAAAGGCAGGCTGACGGTTGAATAAACAACAATTCATTGATCAGATGCACGCTGAGGTACCGAGTTGAAACAAGACCTCCATTTGTTGCTTGTTGAAACACGAGACCACCTGTGTTGTCTGGCTCGTTCAAAATCCGGTCAAACCTCTCAGCACAAAGATGATAATGGAGAGAGAAATTACCCCTTCAGTCCCGTCTCTCAAAAGCTGAATTGTACAAAGGCGAATCCATTATGAGGCCAGTTGTCATCATGTTGTTTTCTCTGCAGCGTCAACGGGGGCTACTTGTACATCACCATCATCTACAACTTCTCCGTCAGCCTGTCGCTCTACGCCCTCTTCCTCTTCTTCTTCGCCACCAGCGACCTACTCAGGCCATACGAGCCCGTGCTCAAGTTCCTCACGATCAAGTCTGTCATCTTCTTGTCCTTCTGGCAAGGTAAAGTCCCACACGGAAGATTCACATTCAGAACCGAGAAGAGAGCCAGTGTTAATTTGTGGGCCGTTTAAGGCATGGTCCTCGCCATCCTGGAACGCTGCGGCGTCATTCCCAAAGCGCTTTATATCGACGGGCAAGAAGTCGGCGCCGGCACGGTGGCGGCTGGCTGGCAGAACTTCATCATCTGCATGGAGATGTTCTTCGCTGCCATTGTCCTGCGATACGCCTTCACCTGCACTGTCTACCAGGAGAAGAAGGATGACGTTCCACGTGAGTGAGATTGTTTCCTGAGTGAACACCAATTGTGTTGCTGGGGTTTTTTTTTCTTTGGAATAAACAAGCCGGGAGGTGCTTGTATTTACATAGTGAGTCAGGAGTATTAGCCGGATACAGAGACAACATTAGAAACAGGTGTTTGGAGTTATACAGTGCAGGACATCCTTTTATTGTTTGGACGGGTTGGGTTCTCATGTTTAAAGTGGAATGCTGACATTTCATACAGCACCGCAACTTTGCTGTCGAATGGAATTGACGTCAAACTGTCCTTGGGCTCGCATTGGGAGCCATGAACGGTGTTATTTGATTTGGCATCATAGATGCACTGCAATATTCACATCCGCTAGCCAGAGGCTGAGCTGCACTGTAATTGTTCATGGCGTAGGCGTGTTGCTAAAACAGGGTTCCCACGGGTCCTTAAAGTTCATAAAAATCCATAAAAAAGAAGTTGGAAAAATTAAGTTCTTAAGTGTCCTTAATTTTCAGGGAAAGCTTCTAAAATCAATAAAAATACTTAAAAAATTATTTTTATTCGAAAATAAATTGAAGTTTCATATTTTCTAAATTAAAATTTTTCTTAGTGTACTTTATTTGAGAATTAATTCAATTTTTTTTTTCATTTTCCTACCTGTAAAATTAAAATTTGACAAACAGTATGTCAAATAAAGAGTTAGCTGATTGCCCCTAAAAATAAAGATGTGCCCTTCCTTTGGCAGCAGTGATTTGAACACCAGCCCAGTGATATGTGGCTTTCTGTTCAGCCCGCATATTGCTGAGCGGGCATTAAATCCACTGTGAATCCCCAGCTGAATGGAGAAAAGGTCCTTAAAAATGGCTAAATTCACCCTCAAAAGTCCTTAAAAGGTCCGAAGAGTGGGAACCCTGTAAAACCCATGACCCGCTTTCACTTTCTTTCTTTTACCTACAACTTTTTCATACCACTTATTAACAACGCTCACATTCCCGATATAGAGAGCATCCCGTCGATGCAGAGCATCTCCAGTGGCCTGAAGGAGACCATCAACCCGGGCGACATGGTGCAAGATGCCATCCACAACTTCTCCCCAGCCTACCAGCAGTACACACAGCAGTCCACGCAGGAGGTGGTCCCACCGTGCCCCAACGGGAAAGCCCCCTCCACCTCCAGCAAGGGCTCCCGCAAGTCGGACAAGGTCATGCTGATCATGTCCGACGACGACTTATAAGCTGCCACGTCGAGGTTAGTGTGTCCTCACCACCACTCCCACCCCCCAAAGGAAACGGTTATATCTCACAAAGCACAAAACTGGATTGTATTTAATTGTCATCAACACAGTGTTGAGCAACGGCTGCTTACTCCAAATACACGTTGTTCGGATAAACCCGTTTTTAAGTAATGTAGCTCAGCAACATGAGATTTTTGCCTTCCTGGCCTTATAACGAACACACAAATTAACATCCTTTGTCATATCAAACAAGCAAAAATGTGACTCCAGGAGTGTGGCTATGGCGGAGGATTGCTTCTTTTTTTTTTTTTGGGTCTTGTTTGGGAGTCATGAAGTTCCTGGACAGACATACTGGTTTTGGAGCGGGTACTTCAAACTGCACAATATATCACTGCGGAGGGTTTTTTTTTTGTATGTATTGCAATGCGTCTCCATGTCACAGTCGACCTCTTACATAGTGGGAGTTGTTTTCATTTGAGATAGTCCAACTAGAAGGCAGATTTGTAGCATCTGCGCTTATTGTGAATAGTTTTCACTCCGCCTTTTAGTATCAGGGTCACTATTTATAATTCCATGGATTCTCTATTAAAATATTTCCAGATTTGATTGTAATTATACTATACAGGTACATCTCAATGAATGATTATATCATGGAAAATGTAATTTATTTTTGTAGGTTAGTTCAAAAAGTGAAACTCGGAGATAATGGCAGATTCATGACACACTCATATGGCGATGACTTGCAGCTAATACAAAACCCAAATTCACCAACTCAAGAAATTTTTATGTTACATAAGAAACAATCAAATTGAACTTTAATATAGAAACTAAGTCAGAAGGTCCTTTTTTCTGCCATTGCTTGATTTTTTTTTTGTTTGTTTTTATTCATTGATATGAGTTTCACTTCTTGAATTGGCGCTATTCTATTTTATTGAGAGACATCTGTAAACATTTTGCGTGAAAAATGTTCTGCATTTTGAAGAGACTGATTTTTTAAAAAAAACAATAAAGGCATTTTTTAAAATTGTCGACTGGCCATTTTGTACATTTGTCATAATTTTAATGCCAGTTTGGACTAATCATTGCTCTTTTTGAGACAGCTTACATAGTGGAATTTCAAATCATAAAAAATAAAGACACCTTTGTGTATGTGTGAGTGAGTAATTAAAGAGCCAATTTGTGCAAGTTTTTTTTAACAAGGAGAAATTTTTATTTGTGAGTACAAAAACGAGACAGCAGACACATTGTCGCGGAATAATTTAGCATGGTTGAAAATAACGCAGCAGAGACAAACAGGAATTACACACCATGTTAGCTCAATGGAGGGGGGGGGGGCACATCAGAAAGTGAGTTGACAAAAAATAATTTAGCTGTCTCAATGAAAATTCAACAGATGAGTGAAATAAATACGCAAGAGCAGAGTAATGACGTCCGCTGCCTTCTCGCAGCTATTTTTAGCCTGCACAAAACTTGGCAATAAATTGCATCCGCATTCTCTATAAGTGATTTTCCGAAGTGCTACACGATTTTCTTTTAACCTGTAGCTTGTTTGACCGGTCTATCTTGTTTGGACAACTAAATGAATCAACACTCATCTATGCAAGCACATTTCTAGACTGCCATCATCATGGCTCATAGGAGAATGTATGCAAAAGATCCAGGGAAGAAGTGGACTGCTTACACAGCCCCAAAAAGGTCACGTCATCTTCATCCTCATCTTATACATGTTGCTCTTAACTGCTTTGTGTGAAGCGGCTACTTTTTTTTTCTCTGGTATTTTACAGATGGCATGCATGTGGGAGCCGGCAACATACTCAATTCACCTGGATTAAGGTTTGTCTGTTCTTTTTGCCACTTTCTAAACTAAAGTGTGAACTGTAACAGTGCCTCGTTTTGCCACATGAGGTCGCTGTCGGCTGAAACCTTCCGTATATCAATAGTCTTTGTTTTTTACATGTCTGCCTCAGGGTTCATTGTGGAGTGACAGAATCCAATTTAGCAGCTGTGGAAATTCAGGTACGGTTCAACGGCTGTTACAAAAGCATCACCATCATCGTTAAAAGTGAAGTCGGAACAAATAAGCGTCAACAATAATACACAACGTCTGCTGTACATGCATGCTTACATAACACATGGGAGTCAAACATGTTAACACACAATGGCCGTCTGGATTTTTGCACTTTTTTTTTACATCAAAAGTGAACCGTCAGAATTTCAACATAATTCAAGTGAAGTAAAACAAAACAAACAAAAACAAAAAAACAACGGCATCTTGTGTGAAACCTCAGTCGTGTGGACACAATGAACAAAAAAAATGCGGTCCGTGGCCTATAAATACTCAAAGTCATGGCAAAAGTATTTTTCTCATTCTAAATGTACTGTCTGGACACCTTTTCGCCATCAATTACAAATAGTATGTGGACTTCAAAAGAACGGTTACGTAAATCACACCACTCCCATGATAGTAACATAAATATAGAAAAATATGTAATATATTTATATCATGTACTTATGAATATAAAACCTATGTGTCAGGAATAGGACATAAGATACAAAGTACAAAAACAGAGTAAGAACACAGCTGTAAGGTCACAGCAGGTTGTACAGCAGCAAAGCCCCACCCTCACCCCCCAATCCCCCCATCTGTCTAGTTTCTTTCAGGCTGGGGGGGAGGGGACATAAGTCATGTTCATTTGGCCGAGAGAAGATCTTGACATGAGCAAGCGATTTTTTTTCCCCAAGGCCTTAAAAGCATGGATGGTTACTACATTTGGTTGCCATGGCAACCGAAGGCTCCTTGAGTTTTTGACCTGCTTATGAGACGAGCTTCAGGAGTTCTCTCATTGAAAAGTGTGCTAAAAGCAACGGAAACAAAAATAAGGGAAAACAAATTTGAAAATGAAAATAATAGGCAGTATTTCTGAGTCAACAGCAGCAACACTTGGCCTGACCCTGCAGTAGGAATGACGCTTTTACTTTCTGGACGGAGTCAAGTGACCGCAGCTGAAAGTGAGTCTGAAGTCCAAAGCTTTAATGTACAGGAAGTATTTTCTTGGTAAAGACCTGTCATTATGTTATTTTAACTTCATCCAATATGGATGACCTTCCAGAGAGTGGCATTTAAGAGCCAGAAATAACCGAACTAGAAATTGCAGTCTACTCAGAAATTGTGCGTGAATGCTGAGAGAGTCCGTCACCAAGTCGAAGTCGAACTACTGGTAAGAAAAAGGAAATTGAGAGCTATTGAAAACAAATTTTTAAAAATCTGCTTCATCTCCAATAAGTGCTAGGACTGACCCAAACAAAACAAACAAACAAAAAAAAGTAAGCGCATTTTGTTTGAGAACAAACATTAATAACAAAAAGTAAATTCATACATTCATGGAAACATGACAATAGTCCTTAATTTAATCCTCTCGAAAAGTTGCAAAATAAAAATAATTATTTAAAAAATTTAAGGGGGGATTAGGTTTTAATTTTACAAGTTCCAACGAGACATTAAAGTTATAATTTGAGTGGGGGGAAGCTGAAATAGAATAATGTAGTTAACATTTGTATGAAACAAAATCTTTCATAAAAAGATTACTTCCCAAAATTACAAATAAAATATAGTTTATGGCAAAAGTCACGACAAATTATTTTTATGAAACAAAATGTGTGATAAGATCAAAAACTTATAATTCTATGGAAAACAAATTCACAGAGAGAAGTTATAAAAAATTAAAATGGTCACAATTCTACGAAAACACTCGTATTAAAAGAAAGTTGTGATTTGGTAGAAAAAAATATTACAATACTCCTAAATTGATGAGAAAAATTGTACCATTTTATGGAGGAAAAAAAAACATATTTTACCCAAAATTTTAATTTAATAAGAGAATAAAGTTGCGATTTGATGACACTAACATTCCAAGAATGAGGATTTTTTTTTTCCTTCAGTGCTCGTCTCTCAGCATTCACACAGTAAGTGCCGCTGGACAGAAAGTAGCTAGCTGTTCGCTTGTATCAGGCTCTTGCAGCAAAGTCATGGCACGTCAGCTCCCCCTTTTTTATGACACTCTCATCACTTCCTGACTGTCAACACACACCTTTTGGATTGGTGTAGTCCTATCCTGTAACCAAAATATCCTTATAAGTGCTCTATGGGGAAGACGGTGTGAAAAGGTCAACAAACACTTGAAATCGCCCGGTGAAGTCAAAATGCAGTCTACTTATCTTGCTACATGACAAATTAAAACGCAATCCGCTGACTCCATAAACAGAGTGGACTGCCAGGCATGCAAATATCTCTTTGGAAAAAAAGGATCTCTCGGTCCTTCTTGAAAGCAGCACTTGATGTGCTTGGAAATGATTCGGTGTGGTTTGACATCATTTCAAACCAAGAATGTGGACTGGTGCTGCCACCCGAAGGCATGTCGGACATTTTTTTTTTGTCGTTATTTTTCTAAATCTCTGTGCTCAGTCAAGAAGAGGAACCCTGGCAGTGCTGTTAGGACGGTTTCAGGGGGAGGGGCAGGTGGTTTGCATAGTGCAAATAAATACAGGCTGTACCAAAAGTACTTATAGACGTCCCTTTTTTTTTTTTTCCTACTTCATTTCAGGTATCATTCAGACAGAATTGAGGCCATCGGCATTGGCTTGGCAGTTTGTGGAAGCCTATCATGAGATCAACTGTTAAATACTGATGGCCTCTCGTCTGTCCAAATGATGCCTGAAACAAAATACAAACAAGGACGTTTACGGTGACTTTTGGAACACATACAACAAAAACCCGCCTTTAAAAAAAAAGGGGTTGGGAATGTTGTTCCAAAGTGTAAACTGAAGGGATTGGGGGGGGGGGGGGGGGGGGCAAAGGCAACCCAGCGATGTCACGTCTGTGTACACTTTTAGGGTAAAAGGGGTGTTAAGATAAAGGAGAGTCATGAATGCAGCATAAGATCACTTGGTGCTTGTCATCCTGTCGATCCACCTTCAGTCTTACTACTGAGGTTCCTCTCGGTGCGGGATGAGGCCGGGTCAGGGTCAGGCGGGTAAAGAGAGCCCAGCCCAGCGGACACTAGGATGGCGCCGAAAAGGGTGTCGGACCGGAGCTGTTGTGGTTGGCCGACTTGACGATGGTAATAACGCTGGTGGTCGCCACTTTGCCCGGCGACAGGGGCCCACCGCGGGTCACAGTCCTGGCGAAGCACTGTAGCGCCTCGTACTTGGCGCGGAGGGCCTCCAGCTCCAACCGCATGCTGGCGTTCTCGCGGGCCAGCTTGTCCACCTCGTGCTGCAGCTCCGTCTTCTGGCGCTCCAGCTCCTCCTTCTGGGTGACGCGCTTGATGCGGCAGCTGGCGGCGTAGCCTCGGTTCTTGAGCGTGCGCCGTCGCTGCTTCAGCCGCACCACGTCTTCCTTGGTTAGCCCGCGCAAGTGCTGGTTGAGCTCCCGCACGGACATGGCCACCAGCTCATCGTCGCTGAGGGCCGGGGCATTCTCGCCCGACTCCTTCTTGACCTGCAGCCCGGAAAACGCAGCGTGAGGACCTGATATCTAGTCCAAAATGGCGTCACATCCGGAGCTTACCTTTAAAGCTTTGCTCGTCTTGAAAGGAGTCGTCATTCCCTGCATGCAGACAACTTGCCACACTCTCACAGGAGACGCACTGAGGCAGTAGATCGGAACAGTGTTAGTCACTCAAGATACTCGTAACATCTTATTATTCCACTAAGCGCACAACTAGGGCCAAGCAAGGCCTTAGCAACACTCTATCTTCTTCATTTTACAGCGTTTCTTGGAACCATTCAGATTTCAAATGTATCCTCCATAACGACTTTTGTTCAAACGCAGACGCACTCATGATCACACAAATGCAATGCACAACCCTATCAACGTCTTTGTTGGCTTCCCTCACCAACACTTTTCCCTTGCTTTATTATGGCGCACCTGCAAAATGGGATGTGGTGGCACCCTGTTGGCCGCAAAGCCTTGTGTTGAAAAAGTTTTCATACAGTTTTTTGGCTAAACTAAACTAAACTAAAGAGATAAATTGGAAGCTAATTTCGATTCTGTACATTACTCCACAAAACGTTGGGGATGAATCTAAAAATGCACTATGACCTTTACAGGTGAACTTCATTTGACCTTCTCTCGGTTTTGTAATGCACATGTCCAGCTGTTCAATATTCTCCAATTGGGAGCTGAACTGCAAAATTGACAGCATCCAGAAAATGTCACCTAAAAACACCAGATCCTGAACTTTTTGTTCGACTGTAGGTCAGCTTTTTAATGCCTCTCCAGCAACTTTTAGCATCTTGCCATTGGCCATGTGTACCAGCAGAGGACAGCAGGACTTCAGCTGAGCAGATTGTCTCAACAATGTCGTTCACAAGAATGAGCCAGCACCCCCCTGACAGAAGCTGGACTCTTGAGAAAAAGTCCATCTTGTCACAGAGCAGGGTGTCCACGGCCCCCCCCAAAAAACAACCCCGTGACCAAAAGCAAGGGCTCTATTTCAGGACTTGGAAGTGCCGTGTTTCATGCTCGGTGGCTGCCATGGCAACGTCCCTGTGAATGGGCGTGGGAGTATGAGTCACATGGTCAGCGAGCGGGTAAACAAGGCTCATTCATAACCGCAGCAGTCGAGCTCACACAGCCTACAAACAAGTCCCCCCCACCTTGCCAACAAGGTGGTGAGTAGGGGGTCCCTCCGTAACACCCACCGCCACGTGACAGGGCGTAAATTACTGTCACGTCAGCATTACATTTACCGTACAGTCATGCTGACCTTTAGCGGAGCGGCTTGTGGAAAATTCCCCGTGTCACGGTGGAATAGTTTCCCTCATAGTCACGGGTGTATTTTTACCGGCAGACAATGTCGTCTATCAGCATCCCGCTGCTCAGATCCTCTTTCGCCGGGCTTCCCTGAGCCTCTGCATGCCCTTATTTATCTCTGCGGGGGTAAATTTAGACGCCGCGCTTGAACCGATTTCTGCCAAGTCGACAGTTTCACTCGAAGTGATATCCTGGGAAGGCTGTTCTCGAAATATTCCCTTGGGTGGGGCGGCAGTGGTCCTCAGGCTTTTTACACCAAGTACCACCTCAATAATTACTTAGCTCTCATAGTCGCACCATCATGACCAACATTAAAATACAGTTGCCAAGAAGGCCCAAGTGTGACTCAAAAGGCAGAAGTATATTTAATATTTTTAAGAAACCATGAAAACATGACTGTGTACAATTTGAACATTCACAGTTTAAGTTAATGTCAAATTAAACTGCGTATTTAAAAATCAGCATGTATTGTATTGTAAAACAACCACACAACTTTGCTAGCTTAATGCTAACACGATGCAAAATGCCATTGATGGGCTAACGAATAGCATCGATAGTCGTGCTGTTCTAACAGTGCATCAACACATGTAGACAGATGATCCAAGAAAACTCATGGACATAGATTCTTTATCCTCTGTGAAAAACTAATGGTACAGCAGTTTACCGAGTCCCTCACAGTAGCTGCAAAAGTCTTGCTCCTTTGTGTCTTTGTACTATATTATACTGCCCCTGTTGGCCAAACCGCACATACCACATTAAGTCGCAATTGAAAAACGGTTTCTCTTTACGTCTCTTTAATTATTTTATTAAAGTATGATGTTTCCGTATTAAAAACACATTGCACACATTTTAGTTGTGTTTTTTGTGGGATGACGGCATCCTATTGTTTTGATTCATCTCAACGGGGAAAGACGATTTATACTGATACAAATGTTTTCAGTTAGTGTGGTCACGTAACTAATGAAACTTGCAAAGCAAGGCACCGTTGTATTTAACCAAAGAAGTTGATGCCACTCCAGCTTTATATACAGCAAGGGTCACTGACGTGGCGCCCGTGAGCCTGAGTCTCCCAACCAAACCAAAAATAGCTTACCACTGAGGGGACATTGTGATTTTCTGGGACAGTTATACATGTGATCATTTAAAAATGTAGTACATAAATACAGTCTTGCCTATTGACGTTTCCTAATTATTGTGACGTGATGAATCTTCACATTCATGAATTCAGAAGTGGGCATCAAAGTGGTAGCCCTTTGCATTAATTTGCACCCAAGACATGAATCTCAGTTTCAGGCCAGTGACCCATGATATATAGTTTGAACATGTAATTGATTCAGGTATTCTTTGGCATACCATATTTTGGGAATCAGTGCTTGAGGCGAATGTTTTGGTTTTTTTTTTAAATCAATTTTGAAGATGCTGTCCGAAGCCCAATCATGACATCCCAGTTGACAGGATAGAGACCAACATCAAAGCGTTCCAGTGTGCTGAAACGCATGACTAAAGCCAACCACTAAGTCCTGTTTCGGGATTCTAGCGACATCTACCCAGCTGCATCGCCAAAGTAAACATATTTATACAGTATATGGTATTCCTCATATGCAAGTAGTTGGAAAATGTCTTGTTGCGTCAGCACAGGGGTCCCTGGGAATATTCCTTGTGAAGATTATGGAAAAGTGTTGCATGTTAGCAGTATGGGAGGCCCCTTTCCTTCATACAAGGGGGCCTCTGGCGAGAACCAAGACCTTGTTTTCCTGAAATTCTTCAGGCATGTACTTGTGTTTTTCTAAGGTTATCCTCATCAAGATGCCAAAATTTCTTCCACAAGAGCTCGCATGATAGAACCCAGGCGCTCGTGTACAAACGGGAGAGGTTTTTTTTCCCCCCCTTTCCAACAGACGCAATCAAGAAAACAACTCGTGCGAGGCCATTCTGCAAAGGCAGTCTGGGAAAATACCTCCAAAGGAAAAAAAAAGGGCACAGATGGCTCGCTTTGAGAACAAAAACCACATTCCTGAGTAAACACACATGTGCCGGAGCCTCTCATGCAAATGTTCACCGGAGCAAACCCAAGATGTCCCGCCATGCACTCCACTACAAGGGAACGGGGAAAGGGGCAGGGGGTGGGGGGGGGCTGAGACGCTTCCTCACTTGTTAAACAACAGTTGCAGTGTACAAAATGTCTGGAATTCCGATGTGTCTGCTGTAGTTCACGTGCCCAAACAAATCAAATGTAGCCTGTGCGCACATGCCGGGAGGTCGGTTATAAAAACATTTCAATATACAGTAGAACTGTGGATTCACATATCTTTTCAATATTTTAATTACAGTATATATTGTTGTTGTTTTATGGAAAACACTCAATAAACAATTCTTTTTTCCGATGTTCCCACAGGAGAGAGAAGTCTACAGCAGCTTTCCAAAGACGCTGTAAACAGCATGTGGCTATCGCCGATTGTGTTCACGATTTCAACGTTTATCAATAAAGCTCGTTTACAAAGAGGTGAGCAATTATTCCGCCAAATATATGCATATATATTCATTTAAATTCACACAAATAGCACCGGGGCCACCGCAATCTGCTTGGCAGCGTAGTTAGTGAAGCATTGAAGCATCTGCACGTGATTTGGGAATTGGATGCCGATGATGATTCCGACGCTTAGCAGCTACGCAGAAGCTGGGCAAACTGACAGCGAATTTGTCCGTCAATTGGTTTCGAGTCCAGTTATTATCAGGGGTTTTCTTTTAATTCTTGTAAAAAAAAAAAAAAAAAAGAGAAGAAATTGCGCTCAATTCGAATTTAAAATTTTTTTTAATGAAAAAAAATGTTTGGTTTTTTTTGACCAACTGAAATCGTGGTGGAATATAGTTGGGTCAATGTGTTTTTTTTGTTGTTTTTTTTTTACATTGTTTGTTTTACATCCTGTGATAAGTTGTTGGACAGTTATACCTCATTTTCTTGATTTTTTGCTGTGCATATTTTATGAACCTTGAGTTTGATATATGTAACTAAATTTTATGACAGGTGAGAATTTTAAAGGTCATAACGGATTATTTCCTATGGTGAGAAAATAACTTCCAAATCTGAACTGATCAAACAGCATCCCGGAAAGGTTGTTATTTTCCTCCCTCTTGCCTTTTTTTTTTCTAAACTCACCTAATTGCATTACCTCAGAAATCCCCGGCAATAACTGCATTGGAATGACGCAATGGCGCATCCGCGACAAAGCTCGGAGTGATCCGTCGCCACAAGGTTTGAGATAAAAGATGGCGCGGCGAGTCAATACGTGCAATAAACACGCAGGCCCTGACTGATGTGGAGAGCAGAGCGTGTCTCGCGTTGTTTTGGGCGGACGCCTCACTTTGAAATGGACGCTTTCAAGGATATTTTTGGACACCTCGGGTCTATTTTTCTCTTGTTTTTCAAAAACAATCCAACATCGAAGCACGCTCGTCTGCGGACAAACAAGAAAAACAACAAAAGACTGCTTGTTTGGTGATGTACAACGCTAATGTAGCATATTCACTCCAGATTTAATATTCCTTGCATTCTATGGCTGCAACGATCAAATATTTTGCTATTCGGATATCCTACTGAAAATCCTATAGAATAGTCGGGTATTCGAATTGAAATAAAAGTTTGCTTTTTTTTGCTTGATTAATGACAGAGAAGACAAAAAAAACCATTTATTTACACTTAATAATGAACGACCAACAGGTTCTCATTTTTAGATATGCAACATTCCCGGTAGTCCAGTGGTTAGCACGTCGGCTTCACAGTGCAGAGGTACCGGGTTCAATTCCAGCTCCGGCCTCCCTGTGTGGAGTTTGCATGTTCTCCCCGGGCCTGCGTGGGTTTTCTCCGGGTGCTCCGGTTTCCTCCCACATTCCAAAAACATGTATGGCAGGCTGATTGGGCGCTCTAAATTGTCCCTCGGTGTGAGTGTGGGCGTGGATGGTTGTTCGTCTCTGTGTGCCCTGCGATTGGCTGGCAACTGATTCAGGGTGTCCCCCGCCTACTGCCCGAAGACGGCTGGGATAGGCTCCAGCACCCCCCGCGACCCTAGTGAGGATCAAGCGGTTCGGAAAATGGATGGAAGGGATGGATGGATATGCAACATTTTATACTCCAATTTAAGCTGTGCTTAGAGCACGATTTCGAGCGAGGTTTTCGACAAATCCCCAACCCTGGGCATAGATTTTTGATCTCTGTGACAAATAGTGACGTCAGAACCACAGTTGCCGTTTTGCCGGCTAAAACAAAACACGTTACATCTACTGCTTTTGAAAATTAATCCAACAGCAATATATATGGGGCACTGAAGCGCTTGCTAGCAGGCACCTGCCTGCTTGCTTGCAGGCGCTTGTTAGCGCTAAACACTGACAACAGGTGCCTTACAATACAGTGTCAGACTAATTATGTCTTTTTTTTTTCGTGACCTTAATTAGCGATTGAACATTATTCCAGGATGTTATTGTATTGTTGAAGTTGGTAGGAACAGTTTGTAACGGCAAATGGCCCAATGCAGAGCCAAGTCAGCCATTACACCGCGACATGCTGCTATTAAACGTAAAAGGGTACCTAGGCGTTGTTGTTCATATTTTGTAAGGTACTGTATATCTTGAAGTTGGCTTCTTACCGGGTGTTACTGTCATGCATAGCATATACTGTATACTTGTTGTTGTGGTTAGTTTGACTACTACGTCTTGGCAATGAACATGTAAATAAGAGGATGCCCGAGGCAAAAAAACAGTCTCAAGTATATATTTTTTTTTAAATCAAGGTACCCAAATTACTCTGACTCATTTCAGCTCTAATGCTTTTGTTGAATTTGTTTAGGACTTTTGTAATGTGTGAATGTACTGGGTTTCCTTTTACATCTGCTGAGTAGTTTTACTTTATTTTACTTTTTTTACAAAGTGGTTGAACTTTCTCTTGATGCTAATCCACTTTGCATGTTGTCATGATTTTTCAACGCAAAGCACGATTTGAAAAACACTCATGTTCTTGATGACGTGTTTGTTGGTTTTTTTTCAGGCATCTGGTCAAGTTCAAGGTTGCGGCAGGTAACTGGAGGGCCCGGCCCGCTCCAAAAATAAGCAACACACAACCGCCTTGTTTTCCTTCTTTCTATTTGCTAGTTCCGAGGGCAGACTTGAAGCCGCCCTCTGACAGATAATCTTTTGGCACTTTTTATTTTTTTCTCCCCAGGCGGCTGTTGAAATTCATCCAACAGACCCTGTACATGTGCAAATTCCACTCTCTTTCCCCCAGCGCAGCACATTCGTCGGGATCCGGTGTGAAGGAAACGCGGCGCATAACCGAGCGGTGAGTCATGCTGTTTACTGTTAAAAGCCCCAAGCGGCAGGCAGGGAATCGCACCCTCCCGATCTGACGTTTCCTGGAAAATCCCGTTGTTTCACGAGAAAGGAAGGAAAAGTAGCCCGAGCAACGGTTGGCATGACCACCGGAGATCTGTGGTGCGGAAAGGGTGGAGAACGCGCTGTATTCCAAAGACAATTTCAAGAATGCAGAACGAGGGCTGGGAAAATGAGCCCACATGGAAAAGCCGTGTGTGAATAACAGCAGACAAAAGCTCACGTTTAGCAGTCGCCGTGAACTCCAAAACAACAAGCTCAGGCATTCTGGATGTGTGCTGCCAGCTTGCATTCTCACTCTGTGTGGAATCAGGAAGTTGCAAAATGTGCATCAGCGAATCGGACCTGTCCAAACCAGCGAGGATTTCCCAATGACATCCCACCAAATAAATAACCTTGGCCCGAGCCGCACCTATGAGTACAATGAGGCCGGCGAACCGGCGGGGTGAAAGCAGGATGCAGCTCGCCGTGCGAACGTGTAACTGTCAGGTCATTTCATTAGGCACCCCTGCACAGTTGAAGGAGATCACCTCAAAAAGTCTGTCTTGACAAAAATCATCATGCTCACTTTTGATTGACAAGTCGGCATCAAACTGTACTGCATCATGCTGGGGGCAGTTTCTATTTCTGTGCTTTGCCCACTTATGATGCGAAAAACATGGTCAAAAATTGCTTTAGAAATAGCAAAACGCATGCTGAGAGAGTCCAACACAGCACGTCTGCCTCACAGTTCTGAGGTTCAAGTTTAAATCTAGACTCCGGTTTTTCTTTGAGGTGTTTGCAATATGCACCCCCATAAGTCAAAATACAATACAGGTATTTGTTTTTCTCCATTTCGGGGGGTGGGGGGTCTGCCCATTTTTCCCTGTATTGCAATTAGACTTTACACAGATGTGATGGGCTGCATTCAATCGGCAGATATTTGACATTTTTTGCAAAATCAGTCATAAAATCATGAGTTGCTGATCAATCCGTGATGTCATTGATCAAATCTGAAAAATTCAACACGGCAGCAAACAGTCCGGGTATGTTCTGTGCTGCCATCGTTATTTTTCCCAGCATATCGAATAGGGTCGGATTTATTTATTTTTAAAAATCTATGTATGTAATGTTTATCAGGATTTTTTGTAAAACATTTGGGTTTAATCTCCCCTCTCCCCCAATGCGTTTCAATGGGGTTCACTGATGCATTCGTTTTGGCCATTTAAACAACTTGTTGAAATAGTTTGGATAGATTGGTCGATCATCAGATTGGTGGCAATTACCGTTTGTTTGGGGGGTTTTTTTAATCTTGGAGATTGGTAATCGGTGATCAGCCCCCAAAATCCTCATCGTGTAAAGCCTAATACCAATTTTAAAAAAAGTCAGAATTATGAAACAAATACATAGATTAGCCTCATGCTAAAAAGTGGCAAATGAACCACGGCTTTATATGAAAGGCAATTTTTTGATCGACTTCAATTACAGTTGCCAATTTACTCAACACTTTGACTTGCAGTCTTTTTAAGCGTGTAATACGATGTCAAAACATTCTACCAAACAATTGTGGTGTGAACATGACTCAGTAAATCCCAAATCAGATTAGCAAACAAACAGTGACATTGTTGTTACCATTTTGCTTAGAGGGCCACCGTTACTGAAACAATATGAAGAAGTCAAGAATAACGGTTTATTCAGCTATTGTTTAAGTTCATGTCATGTGGGGTTTGCTCACAAGAAAATGCTTACAATATCTCATTCAACTCTTATTACTTTTCAGAAAACCATACCATTAGGCAAAGCGAGCAATGTCTGTTTGAGGCAGCCATGGCCTTTGGATTTCATTCGATTGCGCAGGTGTAACCAAGGTATTATTAGCCTCTCAAATGATGTTTACTCGTGAGTAAAATCGCAGGCTTGCATAGCCAATCATCCGCCTCCCTCCCTCAGAGCGAGCGAGGCAAAAACACATCAGAGCAAACATCCCTGTGAGTCATCACATTGCTCACCGCAGCTATGTCACTTTCACAACACTCCACCAACCAACCACCACCACATGAGCGCTCTGCATTCTGCTGCCGCGTTTCATCCCGGGCAAAGTAGTCAATGACTGGTGACAATTTAAATACATATACCCTTGTCTGGATCTCATGTGCTTCATCACGCTCACGCAACAAGCGCACCAGTGGAAAAGAAGTGAGTCAGCCCTCGGACTTAATAGAAAAAAAAACTGTGAAGGGTGATGGGGTGGGGGTTCAATGGAGGCACATGTTCACCTCATGACAGATGAGAGCGCCCACTCCCACATTCTGTGCACCCACCCGGAACAAGATTGAAAATGCAAGTTGGTGACATTTAAAGTGAAAGAAGTGACTCAAACAGCGAGCATACGTAAATGGGGTTGCGTCAGAGTTCAACTGAGCTCACACGTTCATTTTAAAAAAAACTCCTCATAACATTAATTACAAGTGCATGATTTTGCAACTCGACACTATGATCCACATGAGAAGACTTTTTGTTTTTTCCCCTGGGAAGAGATGTATTGTTGATGTATATATATGCTCCCCCCTCGCCAGCCTTGCCAGCACCGGTGGTCTGACGACTTATGGTGCCCTTTGTCCGACATGTCGAAAATGTATACCACGTGTTGTATTCCAATATCAAAAGCAGGCTGGGATTTGGGCTTTTTTTTTTTTACGCCCCATCTCAGAATGAAACCAGAAGTGTGGTACAAATATTTTACAGACTCTTAACACCAGTTCAGTTTTTTTTTTTAAATAATCAATGTCATAAGACAATCATTCGTGTGTCATTATTTAAATTACAGGTAGCTGAGTCGTACTACAACTACTTTTAATGTTTCACCAGAATGTATGCGCTCACTTCACCTACTTTTAAAAGCCTTCGACTTTCACTCGTACGTCAACTCCGTTTATTTCAACGTAACCGCAAACTCAAGTAAGCCGTTTTTGGCCACCGTTTATTTTACACGTGTCGATTTAAACTGTTTGTTTTCTGATTTCCGCATTTTCGCAACATATCTCAACTTATTTTAAATAAACAACCTCACCTGTTTGGGTGCGCGTGGATCCACGTGGACTGGAATGCGCGGAAAAAATAAAAATATATTTTTTAAATTATATTTATATGTCCGGTTAGGTGGGAACCTAACCCCCCCAGGGAAAACGAGGCCGTCGAAGCCGCTTTGCTGAGTCCGGCAGACGGCGACGCAGCCAGCCTGCGAGCGGAGCGTCCTGCTAACTCAATTCACCCCAAAACAACAACAATGTTACTAACATTCCACGCTCCCGCTTCCGCAAGCACTGACGTCACCGCGTCCTCATGACCGCCCCCTCCATTCATGAAAATAACTTAGTGCTGACGTCAGCGCCGGGAGGGGGGAAGCCAGAAATAGAAGAGTCTGTTTTTCTTGCGGGGGGGAAAAAGTCCTAATCTGGTCGAAGAAAGCGTGTACTTTTGGAGTTAAATAAGATCTTAAATAGCGATCTTGAGCGCCAACAAGTGTGTGTGGGGGGGGGGGGGGGGAGCTTGCCTGGAGCAGCAACATTCCATTCCGGAGGAAAGTATGCAGGGCAGCGGCAGTCACAGGATTGTTCTTATTGGGCCCGCTACAGTCACAAGTTATTTTTGCTCTGCGATTAAACACTCGGTGTGTTTAAAATGAAAAATGGGGGGGCCATTCTCTTTTAAGCACCCTGATCCATAATACACACTCATACACAATATTCAGATTTTGCTCGACTGGATTCCACACTGGAGCAGAGATCAGGCGTAACGCGAGTTTAGTGTTTACACTCCAAATAGTGCAAGTGGCTTCAGCAAGGAGAAACACGGATTGGCCATGGAGCATACAGTGGCCCTAAATTTTTTTTCAATCCCTCCCCCCTTGCTTTTCCACCTTCTTCCGCGTGACATGTGCGCACGCTTGTCTGACAATGAGGCACTCTAAAGTGACCGCTGATCCTAACCAAGGTGCTTAAGTTCTTATATAGTTGAGGTGGGGTGACTCATGCTAGGGCCCGAGTCTGTCGCTACGCCCTGTTTTCGCCACACCCAATAGATCAGTAAAACTGAATCGAGTACTAGTTGAGAACCGCATAGTTTATTTCACATGTTTCCATCAATTATCCTCAAACATGTATTATGGATTTAGAAACACATTTCAGAATTCACTTGACACGTTCTTAAACTCCCACCACTGGTCCATATGTGCCTAAGTGGAGTCACACACGAACCACTCCCTCATTGAATCTTAGCAGGCACACACACTCGCAGCTCTGTCACCTGCTGCCACTTAACTTGTGATTTAAAATGCTGTCATGTTTAATAGCCAGTGAGTCAATGGCTAAGCTTGTTGTTCTGCGCAGCACGTGGCAATGGAGATGTATGTTGACTCCAGACCACATTTCTCCTGTGAACATCATCAGACAAGTAAACTTGCTTTCATTTGTCTAGTCTGGTTGCTGTCAGCCAACATTTGGACATCACATGTCAGTGACCCCCATAATGTTTGATCATAAATTTCAGCTTCAATTTTCTTTACTTATTTGTAAATAACCGTAGCGCATCATTATAATTGTAATTATTATTAAACATTGTAATTATTATGATGTTTTATTCTAAATTTTATGAGGTGCATATTATGAATTTATTTTTATACATGCATTATAATTTTAAATCCATGTAGTTTATATAATTGTATCTGTATTTTGATCATGTAAGATTATTCATCGTGCTCTGCCAAATATGAATCCTCATCTTAGAAAAACATTAAAATTCATTGAAGAATATAAATGACATATCGCTTTTTTCAAAAGCAGTTACAGGCTAAAAAAATATTTGAGATGAAGTCACGTTACTCTTTTTTTATTTATTTGCGCATGTTCAGCGGAGCGAAGCGAGGGAGTGGTGTGTGTTTCAGGCATCCGTAAGAGTGGCGAGCTGTGCAGTCTGAGTAGTTTTGGATTACAGGAAGTATCATTGAGTCACTAATCGCCATGCCCTTTCTTTTTCTTTTTCTTTTTCTTTTTTTTTTTTTTTTTAAATCTTAGTCATTCTCTTCAATTTGCTTGGAAATGTGATCTGGCACCAGAGGCCTCCTGGTGTGTGAGAGATCTTTCCCTACAGACCTCCAACTTCAAATCAAGTCAGGCTTGATGTTGACTATTCATGACATTTAGCTCACATTTTCCCCATGCAGATGTTTGGGCATTGTTGTAGATTTGTTGCTAAGACATACAAATGCTATCATAAGTACAGTTCCCATATGACACCACTGAACAGTCCACTGACGTCACGCCAAATGATGAAAACACTTTGCGTAGCCAGCTGGAATTGTAATTTTTTTTTTTTTAGTTTTTGATGTAATACTTTTTTACCATTGGCAGAAGCTGCGGCGAGACTACAGTATTTCAATTATTTACAGTGCTGAAATATGCTCTGAGATTGTTGATGGTATCTCAAGACAAGGGTTATAGAGGGCGGGGCCACGTTAGAGCAGTCATTACATCATCAATGAGTTTATTCTGACAAGATGGAAATTGTTAATTGAGCCAAGTGTCCAATATTTACCAGTCTGCAACGTAATAAACAATTAGGAGTAACATTATTGACCATATGGCACTTCCATTCAAGTGGCATGGAAACTGCTGCCACCCATTGTTTGCTGACCGGAATTGAACTCAGGGATGCTGCGACACAGGCTCCTCGGTTTGCGACACGCGGCAGTTGGACATTACGAACGGAGAAAAAGGCACGCTGTACTGTATTGTACTGTATATCTAAAGTGCATTTTAAATTTAACACCACACAGGCGGCGTCCATCAAAACAGGTTCATAAAGTAGTTACTGTGCTGGATCGCGCAGTTAAAACCCCTGCCGCTAGACGGCAGCATGTCACTACCATGCTCTTTACCGTACATGTTTAGCATACCGTGGAAGACGCCATTGTAAACTGGGCTTCTCCATCAGTAGCATTTTTGTCATTTAGAGACAACTTTAACACACAATGAGGCGCTGATCAACAGCACTTTGTGAACATTTAAAGTCGTTCTGTATTCATTTCTCACAACCAGTTCGCTTTCATCGAAAGTTGCCACCAGACTCCCTGAAGCGGTGAGTTAGCCGCGTTAGCTCGTTGTTGTCAGTCGGGCTTTAGCACATACAGCTGTGAATTGCGACCTAATACTGCACGACCTGCTCATCTTATTAAAGTCCGAGCCCGTAAGAAGACGTTATTACGATGTCCTGGACCCTCCTAGCTTGCTAAATGCGCGATCAGTAGCTGACATTTAACTAACCTTACTAATGTCTCCTTTTGTCACAGGTAGAGCATCCCCACATATGACGTGAGGTCACTTGTTATCATTTGAGGCACTTGGTCGTGATGAATCGGCCAAAGCCAACAGCCCTGCGGCGCCCCAGTGCTGCAAAAACATCAGGTAAGCTACATTAATCAAACTAAATGTCATGTGCAGGCATTCTAATGGTGATATTGTCCCTTCAGATGATGATTCGAACGAGACAGCAATGCATAAAGCAATTCGTAGCAGTATACGAAATAGTAGAGCTGGGTAAGGTCCTATCAAAACGTTAATGTCAACACGATCCTTTATATTGTCCCAGGCCATCCTCCGCCCGGCGACTTCATTGCTCTGGGCTCAAAGAGCCAGGGTGGCGAATCCAAAGCCCCCGCTGTCCTCTTGAAGCCGGCCGCCACCGTTCTACCCGCCGACCGCAAGAGAGAGACCTCCTCCGCCCTCCCGTCCTCATCAGGTCTGTCCAGCCTTGCCAAGCGGCCCAAGCTTTCCACCACGCCCCCGGTCAGTGCCCTGGGACGTCTCGCTGATGTTGCGGCTGCAGACAAGAGAGCGATATCACCCTCCATTAAGGAACCATCGGTTATTCCTATAGAAGGTAAGTCATCGTTAAATGCATACAAGGCTGGATTTAGTCAGGAGGTCCAATATCCCAATTGCCAATCATATAATATGCACTAAAGGGACGCTTACATTGCCCGAAATTATATTTTTATTCACATTTGCAGGAGGCATGACTCTGATCTGAAGACATCCATTTTCATGTGTGTTTTATAGTTGCCATGATGATTGTCTGGATTGCGCCACTTGAGAGCAAAGCATTCTGAATTGCCATACGTATACCTTGTGCTGAAAATCCAGTAATGTGTTTTGTTGCATTTTTTTTTTTTTTTAGTGTCGCCAGCACTTTTGCTGGATGACATTGAGTTAGCCGAGTCGGAGGGCAACGATGAGCGCATTGAGGGGTTGCTGTGCGGCGCAGTGAAGCAGCTCAAGATGAACAGAGCCAAGCCGGACATCACACTGTATCTCAGCCTCATGTTCCTGGCCAAGATCAAACCCAATGTTTTCGCTACAGAAGGAATCATAGAGGTATCAGTTTTATTTGTTCATGCATACAATATTAAACTGTAATGCTTGATTACTTAACATTGATGGATTTTTCTTTCCTTGGTTTCAAATTTGCATGCGTAGGCCTTGTGCAGCCTCCTCCGTCGAGACGCTTCCATTAATTTTAAAGCAAAGGGAAATTCCCTGGTGTCCGTTCTGGCCTGCAATCTGCTGATGGCCGCATACGAAGAGGATGAAAACTGGCCAGA
This sequence comes from Hippocampus guttulatus, assembly GCF_054856545.1. NCBI lineage: Eukaryota > Metazoa > Chordata > Actinopteri > Syngnathiformes > Syngnathidae > Hippocampus > Hippocampus guttulatus. The sequence goes on from NC_141276.1 coordinate 8,815,668, forward strand.
GATTTTTGTCAAAGTGAGAATAGCACCCTGAAAAGTGTATTTATGCATGCATATGTGTTATGGCAAGCAGACGCATAAACAGGTGTCAATGTTTTCGTGAGCCACTCAGAGCACAATTTAAAAAAAAAAAAAAAAACAGCCTACACTTATCCATAACAATTTAACTTTTAATCCAAAAGCTGATTTCCTCATACTTGCAGGTTTCAATATAAAATGCAATTTTTCAGGTGTACATTGAAGACTCTTTGGGAGAAAGAATCTGGGTGGACAGCTCTCACTGCAAGAACTTTGTTGACAACATTCAAACGGCTTTCAGCACCAAGATGCCCCCTAAAAGCATGCTGCTGCAGGCCGACACAGGCCGCACCGCAGGAGATCTCAGTGCCGGTATAGACCGAACACCTCTGGCTTTTTAATTGTTTTTCATACGGAGAAAATCCTTAAAGTCCTACTTTGATTCTAGGTAGCAGCCCTCATCCGTCAACTCCCGATGAGGATGACAGCCGAGCGGAATTGCTAATAGCGGAGGAGAAACTTAGCCCTGAGGATGAAGGGCATGTTATGTCACGGTAGTAAAAACCTGTTGAAGCTAAATTAGAGTCGAATACGAGTTGATTAGGAGGCATTTTCAAAGGCTCACTGTCTGTCTCATCGCAGGTATGAGGAACTAGCGGAGAGCGTTGAGGACTACGTGCTGGATGTCCTGCGCGATCAGCTAAACCGTCGGCAGCCTATGGACAACGTGTCACGCAATCTACTGCGCCTGCTGACTGCCACGTGCGGCTACAAAGAGGCTCGACTCATGGCCGTGCAGAGGCTCGAGATGTGGCTGCAGAACCCCAAGGTGAGGGCCGGAACACCAGCTGCCATATTCGTGATCTAAACTTGCTGGATGACATTGTTTGGAGGACACCATGGTCAATTTGTAAACAATAAAACTTTTATTATAGCTTGGGCAAGCCATCCATGTTTTTAGAATATTAACCATGATAAAAACTCTAAAAAGTGACCGCATATTAAAAATGACACTTCATAAAACGACTACCAAGAATTATTAGGGTGACTTTCATTAATGCAACTTGCGAAGCGGCTTACGTTTTGAAAACGGAAATTGCCCGTATGTTCTATGAACACAATTTGTGGAAACAACTTCATACACGTGACTCTGATTGTGCGTTCTTCCCCGATCCGTTGTTGTAAAATGCAGAAGAGCAAATGTAGCCATTTTGTATCTTTCATTGCTGCCATTTGTGCACCGGTACAGTTGACTCGGCCGGCGCAGGACCTCCTCATGTCGCTGTGTATGAACTGCAACACGCATGGCGCGGACGACATGGAGGTTATTTCCAACCTGATCAAAATCCGCCTCAAGCCCAAAGTGCTCCTCAACCACTATATGCTCTGTGTCAGGTCCGTGTACACTTTTACAATTCTTTTAAGAGTCACCAGTCTTACTACATTGACTTTTTTCTGTTGCTTGGTGGTGGTGGTGGGTGTTTTGTTTTTTTTTCAACTCGTAAATCAGGGTGCCACTGTACTACGTGATCCACACTATCTGGGTTTGGATCTTGGTACCTTGAAATTTGAAAAATGGCTTTCTGATGATTGTTCCATCCATGGGCAGGGAGCTGCTCAACGCGCACAGAGACAACCTGGCCACAATGGTCAAGTTGGTCATCTTCAACGAGTTGTCCAATGCCAGGAACCCCAACAACATGCAGGTTCTTCACACGTTGCTGCAACACAGCCCAGAGCAGGCGCCAAAGGTGATTTGATTTCAAAATTCAAATTCCTTTTTCCTGATGTCTTGGCTCAAAATAAACCTTTTTGTGTGTAGTTCTTGGCGATGGTCTTCCAGGATCTGCTCACCAACAAGGACGACTACCTCCGCGCCTCGCGAGCCCTGCTGAGGGAGATCATCAAACAGACCAAACATGAAATCAATTTCCAGTCCTTCTGCTTCGGTTTGATGCAGGAGAGGAAGGAGCCCACCTATGTGGACATGGAGTTCAAAGTAAGGGCCTCGGCCCTGCTTCCTCTCAGTCTCCTTCGTTTAACTTTGTTTTCTCCCTGTAGGAGCGCTTTGTCATCCAGGTCACCGATTTGCTGACCGTCTCCATGATGTTGGGGATCACAGCTCAGGTCAAAGAAGCCGGCATTGCGTGGGACAAAGGAGAGAAGAAGAGTGAGTTATTTGCATGATATTGGGTGACCAAAAAAAAAAAGTAACATCATTTGAAATATGAATATAGTTAACTACATGTCCTAAGATAATTGGGTTTCAAAGTTGATACATCAAGTACCACCTCGATTCTTGGCTCTCATTTCCATCATAACCATCAACATTAAATGTAAGAAAATAAAAGTGTACTTCATTTTAGATGATGTTGAACACATTTTTACCACACAAGTTTTGTCCGTTTTCCAGGTTTTGTTCAAATTGGAGGTCATCTGAGTGAAGATTGACATGATGGGGGAAAAAAAATTGGCACATTTGTGCTTTAGTAGCGTTACAATTTGTCTTCTTGTTCTTTCTCCAGACCTGGAGGTCCTGAGGTCCTTCCAGAATCAGATTGCCTCCATCCAGCGGGATGCCGTGTGGTGGCTTCACACGGTGGTTCCCACCATCAGCAAAGTGGGCGCCAAAGACTACGTGCACTGGTGGATATTGATGTCTCAGAACTTGGTTCTCGTTTGGAAAAACCTCCGTTTCAAATTTCCAATATTTCTTCTTCACTCCACAGCCTTCACAAAGTGCTTTTCACGGAGCAACCCGAGACCTATTACAAGTGGGACAACTGGCCGCCAGAGAGCGACAGGAAGTGAGTCGCAAATGGTGGTCTGTTAATTGGGTTGCACTCGACTGAGATGTCTTTCTTGCTCCTTAGTTTTTTCCTGCGCCTCTGCTCCGAGGTGCCTCTGCTGGAGGACACGCTGATGCGCATCCTTGTCATCGGGCTGTCACGCGATCTGCCGCTGGGTCCGGCGGATGCCATGGAGCTCGCCGACCATCTGGTTAAGAGGGCTGCTGGCGTTCAGTCTGACGGTGAGCAGTTGCCATCTAACTCTTGAATGATAAGGAGATGAACTGTGCATTTTTTTTCGCAGTTTGAAACAGTTGTCAGGGTGTTTTCCATTTCCATTGACTGTATTACCTCAGCCCATATTAGCTGGACCATTGGCGAGTTTGACTTTTGTTCCCATGACAACCAGGGGTGGAGTCTGAACCTTGGACTCGTGGCTTTTATTTGTAGTAACAGAGTGCAGATTAGGGAGAAAAAAAAAAGAGTCCTCCTTTAAAGACAATAAAAGGATTTTCACTCATGGAGGCTGCACTTCATACGCTACACTGTGTGCATGTGGCAATAAGACAAAATAAATATTCACCTGCTGTCACTACTTCACAGCATTGAGCTAAGATTGTAAGCTAAAGCTAATTTATGCATCAATAAAATCTGCTTACCTTTTGTCTGGTTTTGCTGGGGGTTCCGTATGAAGTTTCACTGTTGTTAAAATGCCTTTTTTGAATTTTTTTTTTTACATAATATCTCTTCTTTTTAAAACATCACATTGTGGACTTTTCCTTCTCTTGTCAACCAGATCTGGAAGTTTTGGTTGTCGAGCGGATCCAGCTCATTGACGCCGTGCTCAATCTGTGCACATACCATCACCCAGAAAACATTCAGCTGCCTGCAGGGTATTTGACTTGACTTTTAAAGCACTCACATGTCGCCATTGTGTTTCGTCACTAATAACAAATGCCTCCAAACTTTTGAAGGTACCAGCCACCAAATTTGGCAATATCCACCCTTTATTGGAAAGCATGGCTTCTGCTGCTGGTGGTAGCTGCGTTCAACCCACAGAAAATAGGTACTGTGCTGTGCCATTTTTCCTTTTCAATAATCTAGATCGAGTGTCAAACATACGGCCCGCGGGCCGGAACCGTCCCCCAAGAAGGTTCGATTCGGCCCGCGGGATCATTTAAAAGTGAAAAAAAAATGCATTAAAGACACAGAATGAATATTTTTAAATAAAATGCAATTCGTGGATTATCTGCTAGGGGGCACACTCTTTTGATCACAGTAGAAGACAACATTGTTTTGATCGGGGAAGAAAACAGCCGTTTCAGTCTGTCACCGAAATAGACCCAACACAGCAAATGATATGAAAGCGCCAATCAATGCTTCTTGAGACCAAAACAAAGGAAAGAGGTGATATTTTGGTGATTCATAGCACAGTGTGTTATAATGTTAATGGTTCGGCCCACTTGACATCTACCGAGTCCGTATGTGGCCCACAATGTGAAATGAGTTTCACACCCCTGATCTAGCTCGTTAAAAGCATTGGAACACCTTAACACCTTTGGAAATGTGTCATCATTTAAGTCGATCATATAACTTTTTGAACTAAATAGGTCATCAAACTAACTAACTAGCTAATTTATGTGAACTATTTATCGTTTCATCTGCAGGCTTGACTGCCTGGGATGGCTACCCTACCCTGAAAATGCTGATGGAGATGGTTATGACCAAGTAGGCGCCTCTCCCCTAAAAACGCTCACGATTCCTGATTTTAAAGCCCCGCGTCATAATCGTTCACGCTTCCACAGCAACTACACGTACCCGCCTTGCACCGTGGCGGACGACGACACCAAGACGGAGATGATCGGTCGTGAGCTGCAGATCTCGCAGCGTGAGAAGCAGGAGATCCTGGCCTTCGAAAGCCACTTGGCCGCCGCATCCACAAAACAGACCATCACAGAGAACAACAGCCTGCTGCTTTCCCAGCTCACTAGTCTGGACCCGCAGTAAGTTCACACAACCCAAACGACTTAGTAATCAGTAGTTAAGTTCAGAGTGTTAACGTGACGTGTTTTGTTTGTGCTCAGGGGTCCGCCTCGTCGACCTCCACCTCAGGTCCAGGAGCAAGTGAAGACCCTCAACCAGTCCCTACGCCTCGGCCATCTCCTATGCCGTAGCCGGAACCCGGACTTTCTACTCAACATCATACAGAGACAGGTAAGTAGCGATGCAGTTGGGGTGCAATGAAAGTAACGCAACTACGCAAGGCAAAGCAGGCATGCCGAATAATGTGAAAATATTTCACATAAGCCATTATCAAAAAGAATTTGAAGATATAAACAATTATAAGCTTAATATCCACACAAGGCATGTGCAGTGCTGCCGCGCTAATACAACCTCCTTGTATAGGCTTCGTCCCAGTCCATGCCCTGGTTGGCTGATCTGGTCCAGTCCAGCGAGGGGTCCTTAGATGTGCTCCCCGTGCAGTGCCTGTGTGAATTCCTGCTGCACGACGCTGCAGACGACAGCCTGCATCTAGACGACGACGACGAAGGAGGGAGCAAGGAACAAAAAGCCAAGAGAAGACAAGTACTTCCATGATTACTTTTGTTTTGTTCTTCTTGTGGATCTTTACATCCGATATTAAGTGTAGTTTGTTCCCAACAGAGGCAGCAAAAACAAAGGCAGCTCCTTGGACGGCTTCAGGATCTTTTGCTGGGTCCCAAAGCTGATGAGCAGACAACCTGCGAAGTTCTGGATTACTTCCTGCGTCGTCTCAGCTCCTCTCAGGTGGCTTCAAGAGTCCTGGCAATGAAGGTATTTCTGCTCTCATCAATCGGCTCGCCACTCATTGCGCTGAAAACCCAATTTCACCGTTCACTATGCACTCGACGTGCAGGGCTTGGCACTGGTGCTAACCGAAGGAGGTCTGAAGGACGGAGAGGAACGCGACCAGCCCATGGAGGAGGACTCCACAGATGCCGAGCTTCTGCCGGGGTACCAGTGGTTGCTGCAGGACCTCCCCAAGCTCCCAATGTTCGACAGCGTCCGAGGCATGACGTCCACCGCCCTGCAGCAGGTCCGCATTGATAACATGTAAACGGCGAGGAGCTTCCATTTTCAAGCCTTTCTCCTCCTGTGTTTCCTCCAACCAAGGCCATACACATGGAGACCGATCCTCAGACCATCAGCGCCTATCTCATCTACCTGTCACAGTATGCACCAGTGGAGGAGCAGGCTTCTCACAACGACTTGGCTTTGGTAATCATTCAGTCATCAAAAATCTCCTTTCTCAATACTTCAGTCCACATTGTGCTCGTTCTCGCAAACGTCCTGTCCTCCCGCAGGATGTGGCCCGGCTGATCGTGGAGCGCTCCACCATCATGAACAATCTCTTCTCCAAGCACTCCTGCAGGCCCGAGTCGGAGGCTGTCCTCGGCGCTTTCCTCACCATTTTCTCCGCTTACATCAGGAGGATGAGGAAGACCAAAGATGGCGAGGATCTGTACAGCTGGGTACAAGCCACCTCCGACCGCACTCGTCAAGTTTGATCTTTGTCACTCGACTTAGTGTTGAATCTTTTTTTTTTTTTCTCACCGGTTGTTGTGACTTTCTTTTTTTTTATTTTTTAGTCGGAGTCTCAAGATCAGGTGTTTCTGCGCTGGACTACAGGCGAGACAGCCACCATGCACATCCTTGTCGTCCACGCGATGGTCATCCTACTTACCCTGGGACCGCCTAAAGGTAGTTTATGAATAAAATTAAGTTGGCGCGCATGCTTGTAAGTGAATGGATGAGGAATAGGCATATTTTGGGAACAAAGAAAAAATATCAAAGGTAAGAAGAAGCATTATATAATTTAATCCTACCACTTTTTTACAGTCTGGTTGGAATAGGACTGTCCTATCCTGTCTTCATACAGACAATAGTTCACACACACAATACAGTAGTTTCATACACCCATGTTTACAAAGGACAGAAAATGAAAAGTCTCCATGGTTTTTTTTTGTGCTTTTCTGTATCAATACCGCAGGAGAGAGTGACTTCTACTGTCTTTTGGACATTTGGTTCCCCGACAAGAAACCATTGCCAACTGCCTTCCTGGTGGACACGTCAGAGGAAGCCCTGCTGTTGCCTGATTGGTTGAAACTGAGGATGATTCGATCTGAGGTGCCTCGATTGGTGGATGCAGGTAATGCTTTGAGCACGAGTAGCTGCTCTTCTCAGTAAGATTTTTTTTTTTAAAATTCATATTAGGGGTGTTCACACGGCACACATTTGCTCCGGCGCTGCACCAATGTATTTTGTTGCGATATATTTTGCACCGCAGCAAATTGTGTGGAGCGTTCACACGTACAAAGCCGCTGAGCGTGTCTGCAACGGCACAGCGTCGGTGCAGCCCCACTTGCGTTCACACGGCAGTTTCTGCAGCGGAGCAAAATGACAGAAAACAAATGAGCTGTCGTGTTGGTTCTTTTTAAAACGTATACACAACTCAAGCGACTACTGGACAGGCACGTCCTTCTCCTTCTCGGTCTCCGTGCCTTCTGCTCGAGAGTGACCGCCCCCGAAAACGTAAATCAACGATGACTTCAATGACACTCAGAAAAGCAAACACATCATGCGCCAAACAGAAAATCAAGAGAGGAAATCACTAAATGAATTATATGGGGGGCGGGGGGTTGTGAACACACAACAAAGGAACAAACTACACTAACAACTCCGAGACAGTCCAGTCTCCTACAAAAGGAAAGATGTTACCAGCCAGGTCTTGTGTCATTATTAAACAAACACATGACGGAAGTCCGACAGAGCACGAAAGCAACACATTTTCGCCGTACGTACGCTTCACAAGCATTTGCTCTGGAGCAAATTTAACCCAGTTGCGTTCACACGTGCAAATTTACATCGGTGCTGCTTCGCAAACGAGCATTTGCTCCGGAGCAAATTTTTAAACCACCTCCCTGAGGTGGATCAAATTTGGTCCGGTGTAAGCCTTTTTCCGGGGCTACGCCGGAGCTAATTTGCACGTGTGAACGCTCTACTGGGGCAGCCCCGGCGTAGCACCGGACCAAATCTTGCCGTGTGAACACCCCTATTGTGTACCCATTATACCTTTTACCTTCAGCTCTGCAAGACCTGGAGCCTGAGCAATTGCTACTATTTGTGCAATCGTTTGGAATTCCGGTCTCAAGCATGAGTAAACTGCTGCAGTACTTGGACCAGGCTGTCACTGTTGAACCACGGGCACTAGAGCAGAACATTATGGACAAGGGTAGGAGTCTGCTGCGCTTTCACTTTTCTTTGCTATTGTGCTTGTCTAAACGCGCTGGCTTTGTGTATTTGGTCTGCGGTAGACTACATGGCCCACTTGGTGGAGGTGCAGCATGAGCGAGGTGCCACCGGGGGGCATGCTTTCCATAGGTTGCTGAGCTCCTTCCTTCCACCTCAGAGAGGTCAGGTGGCTCCATCTTCTCTCCGAAGACAATTTTGACTCATAATATCTGATTTTAATGTAAGTCACTGTTAAAAACGAATGCAAAATTCTGATGATTCTTTCCCACAGATGCTGCAGAACCAAGTAAATCCAAAGTTACAGTGGAAAATCCCCACGGTTCTGTTAAGATGAGAGCGGCCACGCAGCTCCCTGCGGTCGGGCCTGATGATGACCTTACAGGCTTGATGCTGCGGGTAGGACACACTAGGAAATAAGCTGCATAGAACATAGTTAGAATATGACCAACCCCCAAGCACGTCAAGAAAAAAAAAAGTCGTACACGCTTACTTCTGTATTGAAAGGTGGCGTAACTCAATGATAAGCAACATTAAGGTGAACGATGCAAAATATTTGCAGCACAAACCTCACAGCTTTTGTGACATAATTTGTCAGCGCGAATGCCTTCCAATGGACCCCACAATTAAAAAATGATTCTGCTCATATGTCCTGTGACTTAGTGGGCACCACTCCAACTCATCTGACTTGTTCTTCCGCAGATATTCCCTTTGAAGGCAGAGCCGCGCTGGCCCGGCCCGCCCCCCAACCAGCTCTCGCTGGCCTTGCAGCAGGCTCTGGCCAAAGAGCTGATGCGGGCTAAGCAGGGTCAAGTTCACCAAGCCGGGCTGGCTCTGCGTCTCCTTCAGGGCATTGCCGCCTTGCTTACCTCGAGCCATGCCGGGCCCATTGTCCTGTCCATGCACCGCAACCACGCCCTCGCTTGCCCGCTCATGCGCCAGCTTCACCTCTACCAGGTATGCAATACACGCTCATCAACTTTTTCCGATTCCATTTTCTACCCCGTTGTGTTGACATTTTATTCTCCCCTCAGCGCCTAGTTCCGCAGGACGTTTCCTTCTCTTCTTTATTCCTCAAAGTCAACGTTGAGATGCTCATCTGGCTTGACAATCCCTCCATGGAGGTGGGCCCGCTAAAGACTCTGCTCAAGTCTTTCATTGGCCAAAACGCTCTCACACACCGGCACAACGATGGTGAGCGACTTCATCTTTTGAGATGCTGAATATTTTCTGTGAATGATTTTTTTTTGAGTGAGTCACTGACGGTGGGTTTGGTTCTTACAGAGCGACAGTGTGAGTGATTTCTGTGTCTACAAGTGCCATATGATTGACTAGAGATCAATAGGACGGTGTTTCTAAACCTTTATTGAGCCAAGGCACATATTTCACATCGGAAAAAAAATCTCACACCACTTGGCTAAACGACTCTCAAAAAGTGGATTTACTGGTTAAATATTTACCTTCAGTAATCTAGTGGAAGAGTATTTCATTGTTTTGCCTGTTGCTATACGTGGTCGGCATCGGCAAATGAACAAAAAAAAAAAAGATGGGTGGATATTTAGTTTTTTGTTTCTTTCCTCCTCTGTCAGTACGCTCAGGCTTCCTCCACCTGGCTGAGGCGCTTGCCTATCATAGCGACACCGAGGTGCAAATGAGAGCCATCATAGCCATGCTGAAGGCCAAAGAGAGATGCAACGCAGAGCCGGAGCTCATCGGGAAAGGTTGCACCTACAGTTTGCCAATATTTTCTTTTCTTTCGTCCTAGTATTAACCTTTTTTGTTCTACTTCACGTCTTTCAGTTTTACAAGGGCTGATGGAGGCCAAGTCTCCACATTTGGAAGAGCTGTTGTCTCTTTTGTTGACGGCCAGCACCCAGAACGGGACATCCGTCCCCGTTGCCATGGTTATTTCTTTGCTATTGCAGGAAAGCGAGGAGCGAGTCGTGAAGAACGAACCGGATGCAAATACCAAGTGAGCGCAGCATTTCACGTTTCCATGTCGTCTTTTGGTGGATGGATATTTTCTTGGCGGCCACCACCAAAATGAATGACCCGTCTCCTTTGCAACAGCTCCGAGGTGACAAAGTCCAGCCTGAGCTCGGGTCTGCTGGTGGATTGGATGGAGTACCTTGACCCTGAGGTCACGTCCGTGTGTCCCGACCTTCAGCAGAAACTCTTGTTTGCCCTCAACAAGGTGAGAGCTTTCCCCTTATCGCATCTCAAACCAGCAGTTTTCTTCCCTGATGCATCCTCCTGTTTCTCAGGCGCGAGGCACTCCTGCCTACAGGCCTTACCTTCTGGCCCTGCTCACGCATCAGTCTAACTGGTCCACGCTGCTGCAGTGCATCAACGCTCTGCTCAGCAAGCGAAATGACTACAAGTACGGTGCAACTCGTAACCTAGCATAATGTTCAGTGTGTGTTCTATGTTGAACATACTATAAAATGCCTTCCAGCCTTGATCCGACGTCAGCTCTGGATTTCCTGTGGGCGTGCAGCCACATCCCACGCATCTGGCAAGGACGCGACCAGAAAATCCCTCAAGTCGGTTCCAAAACCAGAAGAGTCCACTTGGCGTCTCCGAAAATAAACATCAGATTTTTTTTTCCTTTCCTAATGCGAGCACAGAAGAAAACGGAGAAATTTGTGATGCGGCTCAGCTCTGAGGAGCTCATCAGTCTGGTGGATCTGATTCTGGCCGAGTCGGAGCTTAACTGCCGGAGCGAGAGGAGCGCGGCGGCGGAGGAGGAGGCGTCCTGCTCGCTCATCCAGGCCCGGCTGCCGCTACTCCACTCCTACTGCAACGGCCACCTGGACAACATCAAAAAGGTCTCCGAGTACCTCATCAGCTGCACCAAGAAGTGGGAGGACAGGTTCGTGTCATCTCCGTCATCTCAAGTCGTCACCTTGTAAATGTTTAAGCATTAAGTTAATCTATTAAACTGAATTTTTTAAATCTGTGTATTTCAGATGACACTTTCTTTGAGAACATAATTTAGAACAGAGAGCTGTTTCTCGTCGTTTGCGCCCCAAATGCACAATAAAGTAAGCCAATGGTTGAAAGCAGCAACCAGTGTCGTTGAAAACGGAAAAGATAGCTCTTGTATGAAATCTTATTGGATGTCTATTGTTGTTTTCCCCAATTAGTCCAGCCACTGAGTGTTTATATATATATATATATACCTGTATATATTTTTTTTATCTTGCCGCTGATTAACTTGGGCCAAATCATGCCCGATGTTCCTTTCCCGTTACCGATGAACTTTGCAGCCTCTCCTCTATCAAGGCGTAACGCCGCGGACCAGCAAGAAACCCGATAATTAGGTCTATTGGTGTGAAATTAAAACCGGCAGAAGTCGGCGGCACCGTGATCTCTTTAAAAGCTCAGTGCTGTTATAATGAAGCCGAGAGGATTAAGGCTCAGGCGCTAAACTCGCCTGTGTTGTGAGCCGCTGTCAGAGATCAGGGTGCAACTCTTTGTGGAGCCCAACCCTCCTTTTCACCAATGTGTCTTCTCCTTATTAAAGGGACTTTAATGAGGAAACTTTGGCCAAGGTCAAATAAAATTAGCTGGCGAATTACAGTATTTTTTTTTTCTTTAGTGCAGCTGAGATGTCGCTGGTAAAAACACAACCGGATAAACACGCGCACAAAAAAAAAAACGGAAGCACTTGGCCTTGTGTTGAGTGTATGTTATATTAGATAAGCTGCTGTTGATTCCAATTACATCCCACCAAACAAGCGCTTCTTTTGGCATTCAAGGTCGCTGCGGCTGCAATAAACTGTCTCGTTAGTGGAGTTGAGCTCTCGCCTTGTGAGCGGCTGGCCTTAAGAGGATTTCCATGAAACTACAGCAGACATGAAGCCAAACATTGCTGTTGCTTTTTTTTTTTTGTGCTCACATTGTGCTAATGTGTGCGAATTGTTGTCACTTGTCAAGAGAAACAAAAAAAGAATGCGCCGGATGATCAGAGAAGGTCGAAAAAATGGTCACGTTTATACATTAATACAAATGTGCAACGCAGCTTTTTGGAAGGATTAAGGGGTGCTGGTCATTTTGCATGTGGGTAACCTTTTTTTTTTTTTTTTAATCGTCTCAGTGCCATGAGTAAGCGTTGCCAGAACTTGCTACTGCAGATCTACCTCCACTTCCCCGAGGTCATCCAGCACGTCACCTTGCCCGAGGGCACGCTCAGCAGCGGGGGGACAGCGGACGGCAGCAGCTGCAAGGTAAAGTGGCTTAGTTAGCATCCCTATTGTAGGATTTTATTGGGAAGTTTCAGTGGGGAAATGCCTGATTTAGGTATCAAAATCGTATTTGTCTTATTTTGTCAGCTTGACATGCTGGTCCACCGTCTGGTTACGCTGCTCGCCGATGTCGTGGAATCCAAATCAGCTGAGGGACGTGTTTCTGATGCCAATCTCGCGTGTCGGAAACTGGCCGTGTCACATCCTGTCCTCTTGCTCCGGTGAGAAGCCTCCACCAACTTCACTTGTTTATTTTATACAACGCATATTGACCATTCACCTTTTCTTCCCATCCAGGCACCTGCCCATGATCGCAGGCCTGCTTCACGGCCGCATTCACCTCAACTTTCGCGAATTCCGCCAGCAGAACCACATGATGTTCTTCAGCAACGTGTTGGCCATCCTGGAGCTGCTGCAGCCCCTGGTCTTCCACGTTGACCACCAGAGGGCGCTTCAAGACTGCCTCCTGTCTTTCATGAAGGTCCTTAAGGTTGGTGGCGCACCGCTTCATTGGAAGCTGTTGAGTGTCAGGAGTTCTTCAGTGGCTCTTCCTTCTTGACCTGCAGAACTTTCAAAGGAGTCGTTCTCCACTGGTCTTCATCAACAAGTTCCTCCAGTTCACACAAAAGTATATTACCCACGATGCAGCAGCCGCCATCCCATACCTGCAGAGGCACTCTGATATATTGCAGTAAGTCATGGAAGATTAAGCAGGCTACAGTCATACCAGTCTCTAACATCTCGAGAAAAAGTTGCCAGTAGTTTACAACTCCGGCTGATTATTTCTTTTTCTACATTTTTGTTTTACAGGAGCATGAGTGCTGAAAACCCAGACCTGGTCCAGCTAAAGTCTCTGCTAGCTGGGCTCACTCTTCCTGTAAAAAGCTCCTCCACAGAGGTCTCTACAGAAGACGGAGATGGTATGATTTGAAAGGATTCTTTCATCATATTAACTCATTCAGTACCAGCCAATTCTAGACCAAGTCTGAAAAGACGTTTAAAAACGTCTTTGGGAGTGAATGAGTTAAGAAAGCAATCCCTGACCCTGCAGATTACAGTTTTCATTATTCATCTTCTCCAGATGAGATGGCGGCCGGTTCCCTCCCTCTGGTCAACATCTCCGCGTCGGTTCCACTCAGCGGCACCGACATGACGACGTATCTGCGGAATATTTCAAGAGGCGAGGCCATGGAGGGTGAGGCTGACTCGGCTACTTTGGCCCAGAGAGAGCGCAGCATGCGGTCGATTGACGGTGACTCACCCTGAAGTTTTTGAACTTTTTGCTCCTCTTCAGATGTGTTGGAAGTGTTGACGGAGGTGGATGAGAAGTCAAGGAGGAGCCCGGAGATCATCCAATACTTCATTGTGAGTCACCGAACAAATAGAACACGAGAGCACAAACATTTTCAACTGCCAAACCATAGCTGCACCTAAAACATACAAATGCACTTACTTTTAGCTATTTAAAGCTCAATGCATAGACAATTTCCTTATACAGTACCAGTGTAGAATACTGTGGAACCTCGTTTTTCATGAGTAATCTATTCCAGAAAGTCTGACGAGAAATGAATAACTGAAGTCATACTACGATTAGGAAATATAATTACAACAAATCAGTTCCAGACACCCACAAATATTAACAAAACAAATGTACTTAATTGGAAATAACGATCGTTTGACAAATCATAAACCTTGTGAAATAAATGCAAATGACGAACGAAATGCCTCAATGAACATCAAAATTTTACCTTGACTGACGACAGAAATTTTTCCCATTCCCTCTGAAATTCTGTCGTGGCTGCCTTTCCAGCAGCTCCTATATTTAGTTGTTCTACTTCTTCCTTTCATAACTTTGCTGCTGTGAATTGGGACTTTCTCCATTGCGAGACGAATAAAGGTTTTCTATCTTATCTTTATGAAAGGGCCGGGGGCACTTGAAACTTTATTTGCCCTCACGCTGTCAATAAATAAGCCCAAAAATTCTAAATGCTTACAAACTCGCAGGGTGCCGCTCACATCGCAAGAAGATACTTGATAAATTTGGGCGTGCACATTGGATTCTTTATGCAGGCGATCAATGCCAGAAAATAAGTATGTCATGGACCATTTTCATTCATCCATCCATCCATCCATTATCTCATCGGCTTCTCCTCGTGAAGGTCACAGGCGTGCTGGGGCCTATCCCAGCCGTTTTTGGGCAGTGGGCGGGGTACACCCTGAACTCGTTGCCGCCCAATTGCAGGGCACACAGAGACAAACGGCAAGCATTCACACGCGCAATCACACCTAGGGACAATTTAGAGTGATCATTTAACAAACCGTGCATAGTTTTGGAATGTGGGAGGCGACCGTAGTACCCGGAGAAAACCCACGCAGGCACGGGAAAACCATGCAAACTCCACACAGGAAGGCCGGAGCCCATGACCTCTGCACTGTGAGGCGGATGTGCTAACCAGCCGATCACCGTGCCGCCCTGGACCATTTGAAGCCGTAGAAAAAGAGCTCAGGGCAACATTTGAGCGAAGAAAAAAAAAATGTTGAAATTGTATGAAAACTAGGCCATTTGAAAACCAAAGTGTCACTGTATGATAATGTTGCTGTTCAACAAACAGCACGTATCTATTTTTTGTAATATTTAGCCAAAACAAAGTAAATGTCACAATTTGAATAGGAAGATACAGTTAAATTATGTGCAACTATTCAACTTGCTCAAAATTAAGAAAGAAAGAAATAACCATCATAATTAGTGTATATTTATTTATCTTTCCATTTCCTGTAAAATTTAGCCTGCTTTTTAATTTTACCTATATTATGTATTTAGAGGGCGGCCCGGTAGTCCAGTGGTTAGCACGTCGACTTCACAGTGCAGAGGTACCGGGTTCAATTCCAGCTCCGGCCTCCCTGTGTGGAGTTTGCATGTTCTCCCCGGGCCTGCGTGGGTTTTCTCCGGGTACTCCGGTTTCCTCCCACATTCCAAAAGCATGCATGGCAGGCTGATTGATCACTCTAAATTGTCCCGAGGTGTGAGTGAGGGCGTGCATGGTTGTTCGTCTCTGTGTGCCCTGCGATTGGCTGGCTACCAATTCGGGGTGTCCCCCGCCTGCTGCCCGAAGACAGCTGGGATAGGCTCCGGCACCCCCGCGACCCTAGTGAGGATGGAGCGGTTTGGAAGATGAATGAATGAATGAATGTATTTAGAAATATTTGTAAATGCCACACGAGAAGGCTTGAACTGAGATTCAAAAGCGGAATAACTTGACTGTGAGGAGTTTTTTTCATGCTTATCTCAAATTGAAACCTGTAGTCTGGATTGCCCCTAATGATCAATCGGAGTTGTCTAAGATGTCACATAGAATCTCACAAACGGGCTTATTCAACAGAATGACCTGCAGAGACTCATGACGTCCTCGGAGGAGTTGTGTCGGAACATTGCATTCAACCTGGCGCTGCGTTGCATCCAGAACAATCCCTGGTAATGTCGCAATCAACTCAAATTTGACTAACGTGTCCAAAAAAAACCCCAAAAGCGAGTCATTTTGATCAATAAATTGTGACATTTGACCTCATGTGCATTTCCGTCCTGCAGCCTGGCAACCGACTTCCTGCCGACATTCATGTACTGCATGGGCAGCAGCGACTTCGATGTGGTGCAGACTGCTTTGAGGAATCTTCCGGAATACGTGCTGCTCTGTCAAGGTAAGACAAAAGACGTCCTCGCAGAGGAGCGACGACTCCTCTCCTCGGAACTGCGCCGAACACGCCATCAATGTGAGTGTTGTTTTTCTTTTCTTCCTCTCCTCTCCAGAACATGCAGACATTTTGCTCCACAAGGCGTTCTTAGTGGGGGTCTACGGACAAATTGACACCAGTTCAATGATAGCGGACTCCATGAAGGTCCTTCACATGGAGGCCATTTAACTGAATACAGTTGCACCCTCATCTGATCGAAATTGGACAATTTAATTCAGACACATAATTTCTTGAGTTAGGCTTTCTTCGGTGGTCATCTTATTTTAGTTTATATGAGTGTATCTCAAATCATTTGAATATCATGGAAGCATACTTTTTTTTTTTCTCAATTCAAAAAGTATAACTTGAACTACACAGATTCATATCGGGGGAGTTGCGGTTTTTAACATGTTCATTCATAATATTTCGTAAAAGTGTGCCATGGCTCTGTAAAAGTGCGTAGCTGTATTAAGTAGTCACAAAATGCTTTCCAGCATAAACAAAATAGCTGTGCTAAACTAGCAATTGCTTTCTAAACAAGCCAACATTAGTGATGATGCCTATGCCGGTAGCAGGACTTATTTATAATATTATTGCTATAAAACTACATGATGAATTTGGAGATTTTGTTAGCTGTCGAGCTGAAGGTATCGAAATGATAAAAGAAAATCATGATGAAATATTTCTCACAGCGTAGTGAATCCAGTGTACTTTTTGAATTGAACCACTGAAAATAATTCACTTTTAACTGCTTTATCTCTTTTGATTGACACCTGTATGTAAAATCCACTCTTGCAATTTGAATGTCTGAATTTGAAACATCAACATTGCTTGAATTTTAAACGAGGGACTACAAAGCTTCTCTATTATGGATTCCAGTCTTTGTCTGCCGGCCAATATTTTTTCCTGTCACCCAAGAAGCATTTTCAGAGCACTCCCATTGAATTAAGAGAAGAAAAAAAAAAGATACATTTGAGCAAGTAGTGGAACCAATTTCTGCAGCCACTCATTTCATCCACAATGATAAGCTGAAATTGTAAATAAAACAAGACACCAAAGCCAATTATTAACTTTCATGTACCCTGTAAAAGAAGAGGAGAAAAAAAAGAAAAAGATGCCAAGCGGGCCCCGTCTTTCAATCGGTTGCAGACAAAAGCGGGAAGCGGCTGTCACGCTGCGTGGCGGCTCGCTCCTCGCCGGCGCGCGGCAGGCAGATTAAAAGCGGCGATGAGCATGCTGCGATGGAAACCATTTTGCCATGAAAAGTGCGTCTTGTTCAGCCCCTCTGCCACCGACTTGACGTGAAAGCTTCTACTCGGCGTCAAAAGAGCCGAGTCAAATAGCGCAGGCATGCGGGCCCAAGGAGGAAAGTGGACTTCCCCATTGGAGCCAAATTAACCGTGGCGATAATTGTTCAATCATTTCAAGCTCGAGGTCTGCTTTGATGACGCCATGTCGAAGCCGGTGTTGCATTACGTGGAACTTGAGGATCCTCGGTGAGGCTGAAGCGTGCCCACACTCGCCGGTCAGTGGAAACTGTCGCTCACAAATCAAAAGTCCAAGAACATACTTGGACTGGATGGGTGAGTGCAGCTTTTAGCACTACTCTACCTCTTTGTGTTACACTGTAATATAGGAACACAGTTTGGGGGTCATTTGCCGTCATTTATCCCCCCCACACACACACAGCTTGCCAGCCATTACTTTAACTCAACGTGTTTTTTTTCTGTCAATCAGTTGCTCTCAACTGAAACAATGTTGTACTGTCTTAGCGCATAATACTTGGTTTTCCAAGTACCACTATTATGAGCAACATTAAAAGTCAGTAGCGTCGTAGGCCTATGCGTTCATAAGAAAACAACAACAGAGTTACATTTAAAACAAAGAATATTTAATATTATTGTAGGCCAGTGTAAAACTATACACAGTTTGAACTTTAAAGGGGTAGTCAAGTCCAAACTTTTCTGTACAATAAATGTTCTATGTCTACTAGTCTACAGACGACATTCTGATGAATATTGCATTTATGGGGACATGATTTAAGCAGCAAAATCCACACCTTTCTCATAGGGTGGCCATTTTGCCACTTGCTGTCACCGTTACTCAGGGCTCATGTAATGGCTCACCCGTCTTCTGGGTTTGGTCATGTGACTTTGGCAAGCTGAGCCATTCATCGAACATACTATTGTAAAGGAAATTTTTTGACTTGAATTCCCCTTTAACACTGCACATAAATGTACACAAGCATATATATATATATATACAGTATATATATAAAATATGTGGCAGTACATTACTGTAAAAATACCCCATTAAAACTCTACTCGTATTTTTTAGGTTTTGTGTGGGTGTGTGTGTGTGTGGGTGTATTTTTATTAGGTATATATTTTTTGTAATTAAAAAAAGATGTGATATAGCCCCGAACACCGTATGTACAAGTATACTGCTCCCGTTGACATCCGTCTCTCCCCTGATGCCTTATCGCACCTGTATGGTGTCCTGTAACTCGCCGAGAGCTGTGTTTATGGTGATCTATCACGTTTCTGCACAAGCCCGGACAGCCTGAGCTCTTGGTCCGGCGCCAGTATCCGATTGGCCGGGCAGCAGCCGGGCGGAACGGTGATGAGTGACGGCGAGTAGAAGAGCAGGCTGAGTCCTCAGCTGCCCGCGCCCGCTAGAGCGCGTGATGCTCGTATTGATCTCAGTGATCAGCTTGGCAGGAATGCGGACGTTCCTCTGTGTCTCTGAGCCTCCCCAACCTGCCTCCCCCCCACCCGCCCCTCAACAATGTGCCGCGACCTGCCTCGTCGCACATCTGTCTGTTTGCCGTCTTCCTTTTCCGTTGCACGGCGGCCTTAGATCATCTCCTCCTCAGCCACGCATGACTTGTGCTTGCCTGGAAAGAAAAAAAACAAGTCTCTCGCCTGCCTTTTTCACTGCCACTTTGATGTTTCAAGTGTGATTCGCTGTTGAATGGCGTCTGCTTTTCCTTGATGCCGCTGACATGAAAAGCAGGCGGAGGGCCTCTTGGGTTCGTCCCACGGCCCCTGATCCAAGACTAAAACGGTTGGCCCCGCGGGATACGATTACCCGGGAAAAGGGAGGCGCGAGACATTGAGGCCTCCTCAGGCGTGACATCCACTTTTGCTCCAACTTACATGAAACTTTTAACGGGCGCTGATTGAATTATGACTCAAAACCATTTAGAGAATAGCTCTCCGCCAAGCTGTTAACAAAAGTCCGACCACATCTAGCCAGTGGCAGTTTGTGCAATTAGCAGCGTGTACTTTGACAAGAATGAGGCAGTCGATCCGTGTTTTTTTTTTTTGTTTTTACTTTTTAAAACAGTTCCCATGAATCTAAGATGAGCTTTAGGTCCAGCCTAATCTCATGCAATTAAGTGACTTTTTTTCCCCCGCCCTAAATACTACAGAGCCTGTATTTCGTTACCTTGAAGACACAGGGCGGAGCCTGAGGCTAGCGACGAATGGCTTCTAGTTGTGATGTCGTAGGGAAAAGTGAGTCCCAATAAAGACAAAAAAGAAATCGCTTTTTTTGTTGTTGTTTTTTTAACTTTTGGAAGCAGCTGTTTAAGCACAACACTGCGTGCATGTGACGGATGAGCATCGATCTTGACACTCCTTGTGTTGAAAGCAAATCTCGCTCAAAAAGTATTTTTTCATTATTCACCTTAAAATTCACCTAATGGGTTTTTTTGTGTTCAGGCCGAAGCAATAAGTGAATAAGTATTGCTTTGCGACCATCTTGGTGCCAAGGGACTATGTTGAAGTAAGTTGTAGATATTCGCTGTGAAAAAAGTTGCGCTTGGGTGCCATCTTGTGGCATCTGTAGACAAATATAAACCTTTTTGGGATTTTCTCTTTCGCGTTCTGCCCCCTTCTGCGCTGTACAGCTGCAAACAATACAGATCAAATTAATCGAATACAATAAATAACCTTTAAAGTCTTGAGTTTTTAAGAAATTTGAGAACTCATGACACGACAATTCTACTTAAGCCACGCAACAAAAGCTTTATTTATTTATTTAGTTTCCCCCTTTCCCATTCCTCAAATGCTTTCTCGAGTGTTCAAATTATGTGAGTAAAAGCCAAATAGTTGAAAAGTGTCTACACCGGGCTTGAGGCTGAACAAACGCCGTGTGTGGCGGGATCGTCGACTGGCTGAATAGACACCTGCGTTTGTCCCGAGAGCACAGCTCGCTACAGGGATTTAGGATCTAATAGTAGACCCTCAGCTACCCCCCCCCCTGCCAAACTCAACCCACACCCTCTGTCCTTTTAAAGCCTATTGATCCAGATAATCAGGGACAGAGTTGGGGGAGGACTTGAGGTTGTGACAGACGCTTTGAAAGAAACGCTGGTGGATAATTGAGGGAGGCCTTAAAGGCCACAATGGTGACGGCTCACGTCAGGCTTCACGCGACGGGCCTCGCGCACCTCTCTGGTGGTTCTTTAGTTCGCCCGGATGACACGCTAACCGCGGAGATGAGCTTGTGTTATTCGCAGCGAGACAATGAGTGTTTTTTGTTTTTTTTTGTGGGGTTTTAGACAGCCACCAGTGAGACATCTTTCGAGGTAAACTTGGAATTGACTTGTTTGAGCTTGTGCTCATTCATTGGAAGCAAACTCCAAAGCTTAACTCATCGCAAGAAAAGACATTTAGCAATCTGTCAATGGCTGCGTCTCATTCGCTAGTGCCTAATGACAGCAAAAGTTTTTTTTTCCAAAGCACTTCTCCAATGGAGCTGGGTGGGTAGACATTTGGAAACATCCAGTCTCGAAATGGTGGGTATCGGCAGCGGCAGTGTCTGGCATGTGCAATGCGTGCGGCTGCACAGGCTGGCATTTCTGTCCGCCGTCACAAAAGTATTTCGGTGAAACAGTTTTCTCTTGACATCGTTACGTGTAACTGATTGGACTTTGTGTAGGGAATTTGTGCCCTTTGTGGAATCGTCCTTTGTCAGAGATGCAAGACAAGATGGTGGCTGGGCAGTTGCTATTTGGGAAAAGTTTGTTTTTTTTAAATTGGGAACATGGTTGGTCAGGAGAAGGTCAAAGCCATCAGGTGCTCAATTCTGAAAGATAATGTGGAGAAAGAGGCAAACAGAGCAAAGTGGTGCAGGTTTAATAACAACGGTAGTTTATGGTGGAGCAGAGTGGCCAAAGGACGCTAGTCGAGCTCGGACTGCCGCTGGCTATTTTCTTCGATCAGTTGTGTTGCATGGTGACACTATACTCAAACAAGAAAACTGCTAAACCATGGGGGAGGGTGTATGCTAATTCACATTTTCATTATTAATATAAGCATTCTTTTCATTTGCGTTGGGGTTTCAACATTGCAAAATGCATGTTATTGCAATTTTATGGATTTCTCACTGTAAGCATCCTCATTGTTCATTCATTGTTTTCCATTTTTATCCTCACAAAAAAATTGTCATTTTTGTTGTTTTTGATAAAAGGGAGCAATAAAAAGACCTTGAAAGTATGTTAAATTTTCCTGCCAAAAAGCAGGAGAAAAAAAGAATGGCAATAGAAAAAATGTAACCCCACCCCTTTAAAAAGCCGCATTTTTGTCCAGTTCTGCATATAAAACGCAGAATTAGGCCTTATGTGCTTTTCACTGGACAGTCAAGATATGCTCATTTCTGTAAATTATGAGTAGTAAGTCAAATAATTTAACTGCCATACAAAGACCGGAAATAAGTGAAAATACAGTAGCTTAACATTTACACACAAAACAAAACAAAAACCTTTTTTTTCTTCTATAGCTCTGCTTTTACAAAAAAAAATAATAGTTAGGACATAGATGGATGCCATTGGACATTGACAATTACATTTTTCATGCGTTATGTCAATTTAATAAGTGATTGAAAAAGTGAGATAGTGGTGAAATTATGTTAATGCCGTTTAAAAAAAACTATGCAGTTCTACAATTTTATTTTGTATGTCAGATGAACTAATATACGGTGTTGAACTAACCCAGGGGTGGGCAAACCTTTTGGCTCGGGGGGCCGCATTGACTTTTAAAATTTGACAGAAGGGCCAGGTCAGCACGAGCTATGGTACATTAAAAAAAAACTGCATTTGTTGACAGTCCATATCAAACATCAACAGAACAAAAGCATGAACGTACTGTATTAATATACTTTTTTAAAATGACGACAGTGTTGTTGATGACCTATTTTAGCCTGTACATTTCTGCAGATGGGTTGTGATCAGACCAGTAGAAGTAGAGCGATACAGAGGTCCTAGGTGGTCGAAAAGATCCCGCCCCCCCCCCTCCCTGTGTTCTGCAACTTCAAGTCAATGCGCCACCTGGCGGTGAAATGTCTGTCATTACAAGTCCAATTGAAATGAATGCAATCATTCACATCGAACCTTAATTGTAGACCGACCTTCGGCGGGCCGGATTCGGCCCGCGGGCCGTAGTTTGCTCACCTCTGAACTAACCGAAAGAAAACCTGATGCTTCCGCGTTAGTTTGTTCGCAATACAAATTATTCCTCGACTCATTTTTTGCACATCAGCTTTTGACACTCTTAGCAGTGACGTGGATCAACAATCACGTGGCACCCGAGCCGTGGCACGATACGATCTGACATGAAGGACTTTGCCAACATTACGATTTGCTCTCCCGACCATTTGAGCCGTAAAAAAAAAAAAAAATTAAAGCGGCAGTTGTGCTAAATGTCGTGCGGCGATGAATGGTAATCATCAATTAAAAATCGTCAATGGAATGTAATTTTCGGGATGGATAAGATCAACGTCTAATGAGAGCCTAAGTGAAGCCGGGCGCTGTTAATGACATGTCACATTTTCATACTCATCCGACTGAGGCTGACTGCCTTCATTTGGCTGTAATTCATTAGACAAATGTTGAATCGCTGTGCAAACACCACACAGACGCACACACACTGCACAGCTCACTGCCGTTTGCACACATTTGAATGCTAAAAAGACAGACAGGCTTTAGCACAGATAATGTGTGAGTATTGATTGAACGATTCTTTAGAAGCGTTGCTGTCCATTATTGTGTGTTTTCTTGGGGGAGGCGGCGGGGACTTTATTAACAGATTGTACATAACAATTTACAAATTACACGTAAACAGCATTTGCCTTAATCAGTAAGAGTACGATGCAACAATTACTCGTGCATTTGAGAAAGATTGGTTGGAAACTGTGGCTGGTCGGCAATTTAAAACTCGCTAACTGGGCCATTTTGTGTCAAGTTACCGTTGAAAAACCAATCAGGGGGTCTTCCTTAGCTACGGTGCGGTTAATCCTTGAAAGTGGAGTGAGAGCATTGCGGAAAGCCTAATCCGCCTCCGCCAAGGCGTTAAATCAGTGTTTGAACAGGTGCAGATGAAAGGGCCACAGGTGAGGGGCCGAGGAATGGCCACCTTGTGACTCATCCCCGCGCTCTGACTGCTTGTCTCTTTTTGCCGACCTATCGGGCTGATCAAAGCTAACCCGAACGTTGCCGTCGATGAAACGCTGACAGGCCGGTGTTTTCGTAGTTTGCGGACGATGAGATTAAATCGACGCGCACCTGCGTTTTAATTCGCGGCGGCAAATCGTCTCGTCAGCGATCCGTCAACGCCGAGTCCACAGCTGGCGCGTTCGCGTAAACGGAGTGTTAATAATCTGTATCAAATGTGTTGAGGGGGGCTTTAAGCGTGTTTGGTAACATTCGGTTAATGACAACATGTCGCCGCCGCAGTCGTCACACGCACGCCGGATGAGAGGAATTCAACGATAAACTTTGATTGCCGGTGTCCGCAGACCAGGCGTTTTTCATGGAATCGTTACATCGCATCCATGCCCCCTTTCGCGTTGACTACTAGCTTGCTGTCTTTGTTGGTAAAACCAGTTGGCAGAACCTTGTCGAGCAGAAGGGTTTATAAATGGAAATATTCACCAGGTTTAACATGTACGATTATCGGAGCAGATCGTGGAAAAGAAATAACTATTGAAGCACATTTATGACTGTTGACCGTTTTCTAAGGAGAACGGGAAGAGAAAATAAAAATCACTCAACACAGCACAAAATAATCGCTCACGATTATTTTTTTCCAAGACATCCGATAACGTTTTTCTGTCCTTTTTCGGGAAGGTGGTAAAAAAGCTCCAATTTGTCCCGATTATCAGTACCATACTTCGTCATTGGCTATTGTTTTGATCTCTCATAAGTATCCGCGACCTTAAGTATGAAACTTGTTTCACATTGACGATTGTTAGCCATGTTGAGCAGATCAGTGAAGAAAAATCACTTTGAACTCACCCCACGCCACAGAATATTTGTTTCGCACCATCTTTTGTTGGGATGTTCGATACCGCTATTTTTCAGACAGATACAAATACGAGTATTCACTCTTTGTATAACCACCGGTACCAAGTTCCAATACCTCTTTTGATCATGACGATTCGCCGATATGTCCAACTGCTTGTAGTACAGTGTCGACTTCTACCCAGGAGCACTCAGTCGATGTCAGATTTTTTTTTGTTTGTTTTAAGTATCGGTGGCTGGTATCAGCAGCCTCAGGATTAGCCAATACCGATCCCTGATATCCGTACTCAACCCATTCCTGATATTTTGGAAAAATTTGACAATTGGCCCTTTCTCCGCCTTAGATTGCAAATGTGTAAAAAACAAAATGTTCAAATTCGGCCCAATTACCGCTAAGTGTGTATCCTGCTTCAGACTTCTCCTAAAAAGTAGACGTGACATGAGTCGTTGCACATCAACACCAAAGCTGCTCCTGGTAAAGCGTCGTCACTCCCGAGTTGTCGGTTAGCAGACGCTTGTTTATTCTGGAAGCCGCCGCCTTTTCGGATCTCGTTTGACGACTCTGCAGAGTATTTTTCATGTTTGAACAGACGGCCTCTCGATTGAATTTCTGTCCATGGGACTGATTGAAACCTCAGACGGCAAAAGATGTTGCGACACGTTGGATCACGAAGAACGTCTCTTCCCGCCCCGGCCGAGTGAACGCGACACTGACGATCTGATGAGAGACGGGGTTAGATTGGAGAGGAGGTCATGTGACTGGGAAGGGGATTGGAGTCGAGAGGGCGGGACCACCCGAAACCACTTTTACCTTTTACCTTACCTCTTCCCTGAGCCCTGAACACAAAAGAAACCAGCTGGTAAACCAGCAGCGAGATCCTTCCTCCACTGGGATGCGTTCTGCGTAGGACTCACGCCCGCAACTGGATCCCCTCGGCTATGTTTGGGCCCGGGCAACTGGTCTCTGCTCTCCTGCCTGCGGTTTTCCATTCACCCGCAGCCCCGTTTTTCCACACCTTCCCGGCCCGGCAGATCCTCATCCCGGCGGGGCCCTACATCAGCTACGAGTCGCTGAGGAGTTACCTGCAACCGGAGCCATGCAAGGAGGCGCTGTTGCTGGCCACGCAGGCCATTGGCGTGGGTCCGCCGGTGGATGGCGTGGGTGAGTCCAACCGGTACCACGTATATGCTTCATGGAGCAATGGTTTTCTACCTGGGGCCCCGGAGTAGCTTGGGGGCCTCCTAAATTAATATGTCTCAGGGGGAAAAAAAAAAAGTGTTGTTAAAATACTTTTCATGCCAAACTCTACAAACTTTTAATTGGCTTTGACAGTTAATGAATTAATTTAATGGGCTCTTTTAAAATTAGGGGGGTGGGGGGATCCTTGTATTTCTTTTGTTGGGAAAATAACTTCTGATGTTACTTTTTTTCCCCTCTAAAAAAATTCATGAATTTACAATAAAATTGAAAGTATCAATTTGCAACAAAGATTATTTTGATGGGAAAATGTGCTACCTTTTAAATGGGCATAACAGATTAATTTCATTGGCCAATATTTGCTCTTTTAAAATCGGCAAAGATCACCAATTTTCTTTCCGATTTTTGATTTTCACTTTTTTTTTTATACACATCACATACAAACACCCCCCCCCCCCCATCCCCCAACTGCTTGAATCATTAGTGAAATCCTGTCTGTAATTCATGTCTTTAGTGTAGTGAGCATTAGGGGACCAAAATAAAAGTTATTAACCCTATTTTATTGTTTGTTTGTTTTTAATGGAGGAGAAAAATCGACTTATTAATCGGTTATCGGAATTTTATTCCGCCAAATATCGGAATCAAGAAATACATATCAGTCGGGCCCTGCTTTTTAATTTTTTTGGCCTTTAGGGTCGCACATGGTAGTTGTTGAACTGCCGTGTGTGACAATCATGTGGCGGACTTCTCTATGTTTGAGTCCCAGTGGTCTAGTGAATGTCAAATTGTACTCAATTGTCATAAGACGTGAGCTTCGAGTGTAAATGTTGACAAAAGACCGGCTAATAGCTCGTGACGAACAATCAATTATGAAGCCGTGCCGAAGCAGACCTAATGATGGCAATGCTAATTAGCCAGTCTAGAGCCATTAGCTCCTTGTCGCCTTTTGGCATTCATTTGCTTCTGTGTAATTTTTTTTTTCCTTTTCCCCCCCTCCCCAGACGAACAGAGGCCAGTGAAGCAGCGTCGCGCCCGCGCCAACTACAGCAGCTGGCAGCTAGAGCAGCTGGAGAAGGCCTTCGAGAGCACCCACTACCCCGACGTGTTCATGAGGGAGGCCTTGGCCCTCAGACTGGACCTCATTGAAGCCAGAGTGCAGGTAAGCCTGCGTTAGCTTCCTAATACATGTCATGGCATCATTAAGTTTTAAGGGCTGAACGATTTTAAGAATTTTTCTCGCAACATTGCCAATCAATGTGCGATGACTTTTTCAAGGTCCTTTTCGCGTGTATTTTTTAACAAACAGTATTTTCACCCAAACAGCTGGACTATTTGTTTGTTGATCCCTACAGAGTCAGAAAACTTCCTGGTTCATGAATTTAGCAGAAAAAAAAAATTCCTGCTCCATGAAAGATGTAAAATTACAACAGGATTGTACCTTTTTTTTTTTTTTTTGTAAATCTTTTGGTGGGGGTAAAGCTGCTATCGTGACTACAGATAAACATGTTTTTTTCTTCTTCAAAGAGGCCAGTCACCGATATCTAGAGCCCATATTAATTTTCAGTAAAATTGAAAATATTGGCATTCAAAAAAAAAAAAAGTACAAACTCCAAATCTTAAATTTGTTAAAATATCTGTATATGTTTATTAAACTATTTTTCCGATTTGCAAAATGTAGCTTTATTTCTATTTATTTGTTGAACAATAATTTTATTTTTATTTTATTTTTTTGTATTTAGAACCAAAGAAAATTCACAGAGCTCCCAGGGTCATCATAATGTCTTAAAAAGTTAAATGAAAACTTTGTGTAATGTAGTCTGAAGAGAAAAATACACAAAGAATGGCCTATGGAAAACATAGTTTGCATGGAAACAATAAATGTACAATATTTTTGAAAAAAACATGTCGTGACATACTGTCAGTGTGAAGCTCACATCAAGATTGATGTGTAAGATTACACACCTGCTAACTCACACTAGCCAAGACTAATATGGAGCTCAAGCAGCTGCAACATGATTCATTTCAAGCTCTGCGATCCTTTTTGTTTATTTAGCGCGCTTGGATTGATAGCTACGGTGTCTCTTGACGACACTCGTGTTTTTTATTTTTTTAATTTTTTAAGGTTAAGAAATACAATGAAAAACAGGTGGGAAAAGTAGTATTTCGGCGTGAAAAAGGTTAGTTCTGCCAAGCGCGTTGTTACCGCCGCGGCTGTTGTGGAAGCGTAAATCAAGTTGAGCTGAGTGGAAACTAATGGTAAGTATGAAAATAGTTTGTAGAAATTTTGTGGAGTTTTGTTTCACTTTCTGAATATTTATCTATTCCTGAAAATGGAACAGGTGAAGTGACATTTTTTTACAGTAAATTGTATACATATTGTCTTCGTTTTTACATTTACATCTCAATTATAAAACGCGTATAGGTTCAGAAAACTAGTGGGGGTTTATTTTATTATTATTTTTTTTTTATGATTAGCTACAAGTAGAAGCTAACAAAAACAAAATATGGGCATTGCAGTGCTACTCAAGAAACAATCAATTTAAAAAAAATAGTACTGGAAGTAGAAATTAGCCATCTGTAAAACATTTTTTAAATATTTTTGTATAACAGGAGTTTCACTTCTGGAATTGAAATACTGTAATATATTTTTATTTACTTGGCAACATTTCGATGACTCTACATTCTAATTTATTGAGCTGCATCTTTATTTTCTGAATGTGTCACAAGGTTTGGTTCCAAAATCGGCGTGCCAAGATGAGGCGTCAGCTGAAACTTCAGGGGAAGCGTGCCGGGCCCCATCCCAAAGCGGAATGCGGAGACGTCCCAGATAAAACAATCCATCATTTAAAACATCACATGGACTCTTCTGACAGTGAGCACTGGCCGCGAGCTCAGGAAGACGACGACAACTACCCGTGGACAAAAGCCGCCGGTGTTGCGGCGGCGGGTCAGAGCTCGGAGCAGCTACGCTCCAGCAGCATCGCCAAGCTGAGGGCCAAAGCCAGAGAGCACGAGGCCGAGCTCAAAGGCGCAGTCAGCGTGTCGCCGGGCGTTACGTCAGTCCAAACACCGGAGGTGGATGCCGTGCGTGATGATTGATCACTTTCCTGCTTCCTGTTTTTAACCATAGCACCATTACTGAGATAAACGTCACGCTGTCAAAGTGCTGGAGTAACATTTCTCATAATTTGGACATTACTAATTCATTAGATAGGCCTGCACTCAAGAGCTGTATCAAAAATTCTGCCTTTAGGAAGAAAATGCTCATGTTTATGACCCAAAACAAAGGAGTACATCAGGTGGAAAAAGTGGAAAGTCTTAAGACTGGCCAAGTAAATCACTCGACCTTAACCCAATAACGCATGCATGAAGAGGAGACTGAAGAGAGAAACAAACAAGAACTGAAAGAGACCGCAGCGAAGGCCTGGAAAAGCATTTCGAATTAAGAATGCGTCAGTCTGGTGAAGTCAGTGGGGCGCAGGCCTCAACGCAGTTATTCCGAGATCTGAAACCCGAATGTCTTCAGTATACATTCAATACAAAGGATACTTTTGGAAGGGTCTACAGCTGGCCCAGGCCTTGAGTTTGATACTCAAGTAAAACAAGTGCATGTTGACTGT
This sequence comes from Hippocampus guttulatus, assembly GCF_054856545.1. Lineage (NCBI taxonomy): Eukaryota > Metazoa > Chordata > Actinopteri > Syngnathiformes > Syngnathidae > Hippocampus > Hippocampus guttulatus. The sequence goes on from NC_141276.1 coordinate 8,844,860, forward strand.
AAATAGAACCACGTTGAGTTGTGTCATGTGATCAAGCAACGATGCCTCAAAATGTGATGAAAGCACCTCCACTCGTTGGAACAAAATCAATCATTTGCCCTTTAAGGAGCCCAGATTTGAACTCAGCTACGTGACTCTTTTAGAGTATTATTCTCTCTTACTAACTCACTTTAACAAGGCGAGAATGTGTGTGTCATCATCATTTGAAAAATAAACCAAACATGATCATAACATAATACAAGGTGTGTCAGAAATGTTCGAGGAGACTGGTGTCACAAAAAATATATTTTCGACTCAGACTGCCAACCATGAGTTTATCGTCATCCAGCACGTATACAAGCTTTGTTCAGTGCTTGGGAAGAACTTGTGACACCAGTCGTGGAAATTTTCTGACACACCTCGTGTGTGGTTTAAATTAATACCTTGGGAGTAATTCCTGTTTTCAATGTTCAAATGATGGTGGCAGTACCGTTATCTTCATGAACTAGTGTTGTAAAATACTGCACCCTACTGGACAACCTCATTGGCAGACAATACAATACAGGTGGTCCTCAGTTCATGGGAGCAGTTCTGTTCCTCCGGCAAATTTGAATGTGTGTTTAAAAAAAAAAAGAAACGCAACATACTTATTGTAAATGGGTGTCAAAAACTTCTCGAACGTCAAGTGATCAAATGAAAAACAAGTACGGCTTTGAGTCTTCTCGTATGAGGAGGGCATTTTCAGCAAGCCTTATTTGTATTTTTTTTTAAACTAAATTAATAAACGACGTACTTTACATGTGACAGTATTTAGGGAAGTTCTCAAAGGCTCAAGTTCAACTCGTGCTTATTACGTGCTCCCCTCATGTTACACAGCAGATATGGGTTAAATAAACTTCTATATGTTTGCAGACAGTATCGTGTGAACACATTTTTATCCTAAGTGCACAATTCTCTTTTTTTTCATACTTGAATCCTAATCTGCAGTGTAAATCTTGGACATATGCGATAAGAACATTTGCACACAGGATTAAGAATTTATGTGCACAAGATGATAGAGTGGCCATTTGTGTTTATAGGATATGAACACACTAATTAACATAGCTGACTCTTTCTGCCCAGATAAAAATTAATAAATTACATAAACGTTTCCATCAAACGAAAGTATGGATGTACTATATTGATCGTGACTGTATTGTGTTTAATCTGTCACCATGCTAATTTAAATGACAAATATAACAGCATATTCGGAGTCTAGAAACCAAGCGACCAAATCTAATTTAGTTGGTCAGCTAGTGTGCTATCAAGCTGATGCCAATGCTTCTTGTAGTAAACAATTCTGTTGCTTGAAATTTTGCAAGTGAGCAAAACTAAAAAAAAAAAAAAAAAAAAACAATACGGCTAGCATGTTATCCAGACATATTTCACCACTCACTCAATACGTCTATTGTGTCTTTATTTAGCTATTCCACAGGTGAGTCTTCACATTTTGCGCAATTGACTTGTGACGAGTCAGCGGTTGCGCATCACTTGCGCAGAACGCTAATCCGCTGCTCAATTGTTTCAAGTTATTTCAACAGTCTACATACCTTTACAGTGGCCCGCATTTTTTTTTTGTATATTTGTATGCCAATATCCACAGTTGAGTTTCGAACAAATGCGAGACAACCTTTTTTTCCATTCGTTCGCGCTGTCAACTTTGGCGGTTGCGCGTCATTTAGCGCAGAAACCCAAGCCAATGGCTCACTCGTCAACCAACAGGACGCAGCTGCGCCTCCCTACCCCGCTTCCATTCCCCCCTCTACCTGATATTTTTTACACCTCTTTCCTACTTTGCTCACTGGTTCCAAACATTAGCGAGCTCTTTGGGAGCATGTCTGCCATCCGGGCTCTGGAGCAGTGGTGCCGGTCTCAGTGTGACGGCTACCGGGACGTGAACATCACTAACATGACTACGTCGTTCCGGAGCGGACTGGCCTTCTGCGCCCTCATCCACAAACACAGACCCGACCTCATGTAAGTACTGGACACTCATTACCAGATGTAATTTGTTATTTAAAAGTTTATGTCGCAACACCGGTGCAAATTTGTTGTCTGTCTGACTGCAGAGCGCACACAACGTGGTATTGTTTTTGTTGTATTACGTCATGACTGATACCTACTGTACATTCTATCCTATTGGTGTATCTCTGGTTAAATCTGTAACTTCTGCCATCTAGTGGGAGGCCATTTAAATGTTCCGCTTGTCATTATACGTCGACGGGATAGACAGATGAACAAAAATACGATATTTGGAGTAAATCAATAATTTCCGGATCACTTTTCTGTGGCGCACCTTATATGCCGTGTTTCTCACAGTTATAAAAAGTTGCATTATGGGGCGAAATTATGCTTCTGTGTGGGTTTGTTTTGTGTTTGTACAGAGATTACGACTCTCTCCGCGTGGAGGACGTGTTTGACAACAACAAGCTGGTGAGACGTCATCTCGTTCGGCCCTTTAAAACTTGACGTGTGACGTCACGCCTCCAGCAATGTGCACCCGCTAGATAAAGGCAGCTGGAGGGAACTTCTTTCCTCTCAGGGGCCCCTTTTATTGCATTTGGGGGCCGCGACATGCCCGAAAACTTAACAAGACAGCAACACCCTAAGATATATATATGCATTCAAAGCTCACTCAGTCGTGCCGTTGAAAGAAAAAAAAAATCAACCCAGGTCACCGGTTTCACTGATCAACATGAAATTGGTTGCACATTTCTATCGTAAGAGGATGCACAAAAAAGTCTCAAGGACCCATCCTCCAAAGTGAACACGACTAAAGCCATTTTGCCGTTTTGTCAATGACTGACAACCTCGCGGAAGTTGACTTCCTGCCGCCAAGCTGCTAGCTCTGTGACCATTTGCACACCTCCCATCGAGTCCTCCTGGTAAAGGAAACATGAGTATGGTCACGGACGCCGTTGTATATTTCATGACGGGTAGCCTTTCCTGCACTGTTGTTAGATAAGAAAGAGTTTGGACAAAAGCAACCACTTGTCACAATCAGACATCACATTTAAAAAATCATGTCCATGTTGCTTCCTGTTGTATCCCCGAGGAAGTGAGCCGTTCAAGGTCTATTTAAAGCCGATTGTATTGTCGGACCGGTGACGCGAGTCTCCTGACTATCAGTGTTTTCCTTCTGAAGGCTTTTCAGGTGGCCGAGGAGGAGTTGGGGATTCCAGCTCTGTTAGACGCTGAGGACATGGTGGCCTTAAGGATCCCCGACAGACTCAGCATTCTCACCTACGTCTCGCAGTATTACAACTACTTCAAAGCACGACCACACAGTGAGAATGTTGCATTTCATTTTCAGGCTTTTTAATCCCAGATGCAATATTTTAGCTATTTGCGTGCATTTGGTTCATTTTTTTTAAATTGGTCTCAAAAATAAGATAGAAAGGATTTTTTTAAAGCAATTACAAATGGTTTTTATGCCTCTGTTGTTTTTAAATGTTTTGATATTATTCAAATATTCATCCAAACAATCCATATTGCGTCAAACTTTTTTTTCTTCCGCTTCGGTAGGAGTGAAACATTCGGCGCAGAGCTCCAAGGAGTCCCCGTCAGAGAAGAAAAATCTCCCACTGGTTCCCAAAGCCTCGCCAACCAAAACCGCCATCAAGAATCAGGCTCCTCCCCCTGTTCCCGGCCGGACATCTCCCAAATTGGCCAAAGCTGCCGCTCAGGTGGGGGGGTCACTTCATTGGGTACGCCTGAGCGTCTCCTCCAGTTGTTATTGTGAAGTTTGCTTTCCAGAAGCTGGACACCAGCAAAAGTGGATCCCTCAACAGCAAATGCGTGGCTTGCAAGAGTCACGTTCACCTGGTCCAACGACACTTTGTGGACGGCAAGCTCTTTCACAGGAGCTGTTTCATGTAAGAAACTTTTCAAACTAAATACCACCGAAAAAAAAAAGAAAATCTCATCAAGTATCACTTTCATGGTCATCGTTTAACATACAGGAGCTTAGTAGTCCTAAATGTCCATTAGAGACGGCAGTAATATTCCGAAATTAATGCTGTTGTAACATTCTGCACAATTTGAATATTAACCGGAAACAATAGAATAAAAGCATTTAAATAATTCAATTAAAATGTACGATCCATTAAGATTAAAGGGCAAGTCAAGTAAAAAAAAAAATTCTTGACACTATGTTAAATGTGGGCCCACTAGTCTAAAAACAGCATTCTAATGAAGATTGCCTTTACCATTCCAGATGTTGCGAGTGTTCGGGTACGCTCCACGCGGGAGGCTACAAACCCGGAAAGAATCCCGACACTTTTGTTTGCCGCGTACACCCCGACAAGACTTCCAAACCTCCCGCCGAGGCTTGGCTCAAGTCGGCGTCCAGCTTGTTAGAAAGCGTCATCAGCACGCAACCGGCGCCTTCTTCCAAACCCGTCCGTCTCGTCCCCCCGATTCAATGCTGGACCACCTCGGCACAGAAGACTCAAGCGGCGCGACAGAACTTTCTCCAAGCGGCGCCCCCGCCGGCGCCTCTGGCACTCCCGCAATGGCCGCGCATGGATGCGGGCAAAGCGGGGAAGAAAATGGCCGAGCAAAACTGCAACAATAACAACAAACGTCTGTTTACGATTCGCTCGGCAGAGAAACGGTACACGTTGATTTCTAACCCTTTTTGCCCCCATTTCAACTTTTTAAAAGAATTATTAACACTTTGAATTGTGAATTTTATTCTGCAGCTTTGGAGCAGAGTCCAGTCCAGGTGAAATTTCCACGCCGCCAAAAGTCCACTGCAGTAAAATCCCAGCGAGAAATTTTCACCCTGAGGTGATCAAATATAGCACCACGAGGTCGACGGCTCCCATAGGTGAGCAAATTCATCAAACTTTTTTTTTTTTGAGTCAGACACCCAACCTGACCCCTTGTCTGCCCCTCATTCATACAAAACAGGGCAACATTTGCCATACGCTGATTTTGTTTGACGCGCTCACCAGTCAAGTAGCGGCCTCCGCTCTCAGAGACACTGGCGAGTCGTCCACTTGAATAAATAAATGCCGCACAAATGAACGCTTTGCTACTTTCTCAGAATGCCACAGGGGGCCAGTAAATACCTTTTTTATGACTGTCATGTAACACCATTATTGCAGTGCGCTTAGCATCTGTCAAGCTGAAGTCGTTTATTTGGATTAGATATTTAATTGTGGTCAGATAATTAAAACATTAGATTATGTAAATCAGGGAATGCTGCAGGGGGGGGGGCACAATTTTTCATTCGTGCAACTGGCTAGCCACATAGGACCACACACACTCACGTCTTAATCAGATGTATCATCATTTTAGATCTGGACCGAATAAGTGTAAAATAGATGCTTAACTCATTCAGTACCAGCCAATTCTAGACCAAGTCTGAAAAGACGTTTAAAAACGTCTTTGGGAGTGAATGAGTTAATTTGGTATGTTTGTGTTTTATGTTTAATTTTCCAGAATACATTTCTGAATGCATGGATCAAATATCCACTCCATTATACTGTATTGACCCAACAACAACGGGTGTGAAGCAAACAAGAAAATTTTAGAATCCATCCTCCATATTTTAGCTGTTCATGCACCCTTTAACCTGATAACCTGATCAGCTGTCCACTGTAGTAACCGCTGTCCCTGAAAAGGTTAATATTTGTCTAGTCTAAAAAATAAAATGATATTTCCTAATCCTTTGGAATGATATTTTCAAATGCCCAAAGAAAGTCCTGCGCTCAACCAACATGTCCCATTTTGCCGCCAGATCCTCCCAAGCCGAAATGTGTGGAAACCAGAGCGGAGCCGCTAAGGTAAAAGCCTATCAGTATCACTAAGTGTCTTATTAGACCTGCCACTTTTGATCTTGTCTAATCTCACTCGCATCTCTAAACTGCACTACCACCACCCCCCCACGTCTTCCCCCATCTTATCGTCCTCTTAACAGCCAGTCTTCTCATCCCTATCCTCCACTAATGACTCCAGTGTGACATTTATCTGCGCTGTTGCTTCTCAGCACTTTCAAATGACAAGCCGAGGCCTCTCTGTCTTCTTCCGTTGCACAGAAGAGCCGCAGAATCTGCCAGAAAAGAACATCAGCATGATTTCACGTCCACGGCGTTCTCCGGCGTCCCGACCGGTACCTCGAAGACTCCCCCCGCGACTCCAGTGGCTCGACCGCCTCCTCATCCTGTTTTTTTTTCACCTGCAGGGTACGTGCATCTTGGTGAGTTGCTCATTCAAATCAATGTAGTTCATAACATACGTTGAGAATGACACTTTGTTGATAATAAAAAAAAAAAACAACAACAAAAAAAACGCATTGGAATCTTCCCTGGCACATTCCAGGCCTTTATTTGTTTGTGCTGAAAATTGAAACGAGTGCAGGCCAATAAGACGTAAAGATCGCCTTCCTCCTTCTTCCAGCCGATCCTGCCAGGAGGCGCTCGCCTGTCAAATCCTCCGCCAGATGGCCAGCTGCGGAGTCCATTAGCTCGCCGACCTCCAAGGGAGACGTCCCATCAGGTACGCCGCGTCACTTTGAACACGCGCGTGCTTTAACCGCCGTCGTCGTTGATGAAATGTGGCTTTTGGCAGAAACCACGTCAGGTAGAGTCAGATGTGACAAAAGCTGCCGTCTAAATCCTATTTCATCTACCTCTTAGGCGCTAAAAAGGGAACGTATTTGTCGCCCACCAACGCCTCCGGCGCTGAAATGAGGTCACCCTCCGTAAGTTCCCTCCATTAAGTCTCTTAAGAGATTAATTAACAGTGAAAATTTAATTTTTTTTTTCTTCATTTAACTTATCAACTCAGTCTTTTTTTTTCTTCTCAAATTATGAAAGGACTTGAATGGGCTTTGTTTTTATATCAGTGCACGTCTTATCACATCCTGGCGGAGCGGATTGAGAGCGAGCTGGACGACATCGAGACGAACCTGGCACTGCTGGAGAAGGAAGGGGTGGAGCTGGAGAGGAAGCTTCGCCGCTGCGAGGAAGGTGCGCCCTCGTCTCCTCCTCCCTGTTTGGATGGAGGCGCTCCAGAAAAAAAGAGACACGTTACACTGTGGCATTTAACTCATTCAGTACAAGCCAATTCTGGACCAAGTTTGAAAAGACGTTTAAAAACGTCCTTGGGAGTGAGAGTTAAAGGGAAACATGAGAAGGATTTTGTTACTTAGACATCATCTTGTCTAGCTTCTCAGTATAGTCGAAGGCCCACATTTAACACGTTAAATGATCATTGAGGTTTGTTGGACTAGAGCGGAGGAAAAAAAATCACTCAGTAGCACCCCTTGTACAGTTAAAAAGCAAACAAAAAGTAGTTTCGCAGATTGATACGAAATTGGGTGGGCATGCACGGGACATCAATCAAAGTCCCACATTGCTTTAACAGCACTGCAAAACTGATCACCGTGTCCTTCGAAGTAGTGTCTACATTCTTGGAGCAACAGGTTTTGGTGGCTTTCAGAGGGCGATGGTGACCTCCTGATGGACCCGCTGATGGTCGACTGGTTCAAACTCATCCGAAAAAAACAAATGATCATCAGGAAAGAGTCGGAACCTGTCTACACGTGAGTAGCTGTCAGTTCTTTTGTTTGTTTTGTTTGTTTTTTGCTTTGTGTTGTGAGCCGAAATTGAGGAAGCAACGCGCTTCAGATCATTTGCTTCAGACGGAGATGTTTTGTGACGTTTCAGAGCGAGAACTCAGGAGCTGGAGCGGCAGCAGCTGAACGTCGAGCGGGAACTCCGCAGGCTGCTGGAGAAGCCGGGTAAGACTTGATGTGGCGCTCCAACGTTTGCGCTTTGTGAGCCGACTTTCTCCTTTTGCGCGCGATAGATGGCGTCAAATCGGCCGAGGAGCGAGTGCGCGAGAAGATGCTGCTGCGCAATCTGATGGAGATCGTGGACGGCAGGAACGCCATCGTGGAGGTCCTGGATGACGACCGCCTCAGGTGGGGGGGATTAGTGTTGTGTTATGAGGGACCCAAAAAAAATGCTATTTTCCAACAGGGTTTTTACATTCATAAAATACGTCCCTTTTTGCAGTCGACTTTAAGTCAGCTTCGAATCACCAATGAGGACATTGAGTTTTTCAGTAGAAAAAAAAACAATTGTTTCGTTAAAGCAAATTTTTTTGCCCATTTTCAGGGAATTGGTGGAGGACGAGCTACTGAACACAATGATGGAAAATTTGGGTACATGTATAGTTTTTGATACAATCTTTAAATGTTATTTTTGCGTTTGATGGCCCATTTTTAGTTTGTATTTTTTGTTTGTGTGTGTGTTTGTTTCTTTTTGCTCTCCGTAGGAGTAAAGAAAGGCAAACCTAAAAGGAAATCCTCCATTTCAAAACTATTTGGTCGAAGAAGTAAGCGACGGGTGGAATAATATTCCAAATGTTTGAAACATTGATGTCATTGTGTGCATAAAGCGGGATACAGACACTGATTTTAACATTTTAACCAAATTCATTGTAGCTGAATTTGGTTTTAAGATTTGTGAAAATTGATTGATTTATAATACGTTGTAGAGTAACAATTTAACAAATGAATTCATTAATTTTCAATCTCAGATGGCCACCGAGTGTCACATGACCACGGCTCAGAAAATAGTAGCGGACTAGCCGTGTTTGCTGCAATAACAACTACAGGTTAATGTGATCGTTTCTGGCACGAAACCAACAACTCGTCAACCCACAATTATACTTATCACAGGTAGATATGCTAGCAGTTATGATAGGTATCGCAACCTATTTTTGGGGTTGATGACATGATGGTGTCACATCAGAAATCATGTCACCAACTCGTAGTTCAGCTAGTTATGCTAGCTGTGACTGCTCGTTCTGCCAGTAGCTGTGCTAGTCATCGTAGCCTAACTATGGGCTGATGATATGATATGGTCTCATGTCAGACAATCAGCTAGTTTGTAGTTATGCTAGCTATTGAAGCTAGTTATGCCCACAGTTATGCTAACTATCGCAGCAAATTATTCCCGCAACTACGGCTTGATGGTTACGTGTCGGAAGCCATCATGTTCGATATTCTTGCAAAAAAAAGATGTTGCTGTTGAGTTCCACTTTAGCACTTGCTGCCTCTGACTGATTTCTAAGCATGTAGGGGAGGAAAAATCACTCCCACCACACCGCAAGATAATCGCTCAGGATAATTATTCCGAGACATTCCACAATCGTGCCTTTTCTGACTTTGATTGGAAGTGTCAAAAAAAAGAAGCTAAAATTAGCCCCGATGACCGGCATGTGTGCACGCCGCTCTGGCAGGATTACTGCGACAATGCAGCATGAACAATTTTGTAAAAACTTTGACATCGGCTGAGGTCTGGACTCCCTTGGTGCTCTTGTTTGTATTCTTTTTTTGACTGCAATGTAAAAGACATCCAATTTTGGAAGCCATATTGTTGTCTTGATTATTCACACATTATTAGTTTGCTGTCACTTACTCATATTACGCACACACACACACACACCTACCCGGCATCCTATATTTATTCTTTCACGTCTATCTTTTGATAATAGCTTGTCACTCTGCGCTACCTGAATGAGTCATTAATCTTTTACCCAAAAAATGCAGCCAATCAGGTGGCGCGAGGTCAAAAGTAGGTCGTGGGCTGTCGAAATCATTCCTGGTGCATTATGTGCATATTAGACACACGTGTAATCCTTCCACAGTCTCCCAGCCAAATTGAAATTATTTCATTAATAATTTCAATAATGGATTTTAACAAATTTTCTGTAACGACATTAGCAGGGGAAGAAGACAGAGAGAGGGATGGGGGAGGACGTGGGGGGGGGGGTGGTTCTTGTTAATTAAGGAAGCCACACGTGTTGAGCAGGCTCCATTTTGTACTGTAGGTGGCAGCCTGGCTATGCTCTATCACACACACTCTTCTTAGACAGGCACACACACACACACACACACACACACACACACACACACACACACACAGCCACCACTTGCAAAATCCAATTTGCCACACTTGCAGACAGTTAATTTCTTTGCTAATTTTATAAATGCTGCGGAGAAAGAAAAAAAAAAGGAGAGAGAGAGAGAGCAAGTTTGAGCCGTGCCGACGCAGTAGCGCTATATGAAAGAGGATTAGCTGCGGCGCTAGCTTATGGCGGCCAAGGCTTATAAACTATAGTGCGGCCTTATCACACCTCTGACGTGCTTTAATTAAACATTACTCTGTACTAATATCTGCGCGGCGATTGCGCCGCACCTGAATGTGCGGCCTCCTCGCTTTTCGCATTTTTAGGTTGGAAAGGAAGGCGCGCTGTAGCAACTTTAAACTTTGGTGTCCAAAAAAGCCTTTGAAGATTAGCCTCTGTGTGCGCGTGTGCATGAGGCGGAATTATGGCGCGAAAGCTGAAGAGTATTCACACATATGCGGCACATACAGGCAAGTTATTCTACACCCCCCTTTTTTTAACATTTTTTTATATTTTACTCCGCCCACTTTTTCTCGCCTCCCCATTTCTCAGCCAATTTTAAACCCTTCAAATTTGAATAGATTCCAAACCATGAAGGAAGTGAAGAACGACTTTCCTCATGTCTTGAAAATTCCTGCTTTTCCCCAGAATCCCACACATTTTCCACACCAAAAACTCATCCAAGACAGTCAATTCAAGTATTTTGCATTGCAAATTTTAATTATTCACATCTCGGGGAGCTCTTTTCAACACTCCATTAATCCCTTATATTCCTCACAATTCACACTTTACACTATTCATTTCACAAATGTAACCGTTATTTTACATCTTGACATCCTCCTTCCACATTTCTTGACCCAAACCATTTAAACTTTCAACCTACATTCCACCATTTACTTAATTGTACGGCATTTCAGTGCAGTGTCAGCTCTTCAGCATTCGCACGCAATTTCTCCCAAAATTGCATTCTGTAGTTTAATTCCAAAGTTTACTTTTGCTGACGCACATCTTAGTTTTAAAAATGCTTTTTTTTTTCCCCTCAATTTTATTTATTTTTTAAATTTTATTTTGGGCCAAGCAACTCTACATGAAAGCAAAAGTAAGATGTAGATGAACTGCAACTGATATGACACACAGCTCACGTCGAGATGCGTGAAATGGTGATCACAAAGTCGGAACTGAGTTCTGAGAGGATGTTTGGTGTGTTTTAAAAAATAAATAAATAAAAAAGAGGAAGAAGTGGCACGCGTGTGATGCGTCTGACAGTCGAGACTTGAATGTGCGATATTAGAGTTAATTAAAGCTTTGCGCCCCATCTCCTGCAAATGCTTGCACTGGTGCAATTAAGAATCAAAGGCGAAGGGCTTAGTGTCAGGGCGGGGGTGGGGGTGGGGGCTGCGGGGGGGATACATGGTTGGAAACAGGAACGGGAACCGATTCGCCCAGCAAGCGCCGAGCGACAAGCATTAACAACAGCCTCAAATTAGAGGGCACATTAATATTCATAAGTAAAACAATTTGTGTGCGCGCACGTGATGAAATGGAATCCTCGCAAGGTGAGCCCTTGTGTCCAGGGCTGCTCATTAGAATACGCCATTAGCCGTCAAGTGCTTAATTTGTATGAAAAGTCTCTTTTGAACTGAATTTGTAATCTTGGTGGGGGAACTTTGCCATCGAAATGCACTTACCCGAATACACCGATAGGTACACCCACATAAATTGTATCCAAAAGCCTTCACATGCATATTAAGGCCATTTTTCTTTCCCCCAATGAATTTAACAATATGTGACTAAATCTGGTTTGTGTACAAGTGCACTGTATTACTCGGGGAATATTTTGATTCATTTGGGTTTGTTGAAGTTGTGGCACAGCGAGTAGACACTTGTCTGAATGTTCTCCCCAAAATTGAACATAGTTAAGGCCAAAACGGTTCAACAATTTCAGTTCAAGGTAAGGCAAAGCAGCTTCGTGTAAATAGCGCATTTCCCTACACAAGATAACTCAATGTGCTCTACAAAACTTAAAAGTACAAAATTTAATAGCACTGGAAAACTTAAGACATTTCAAAGCAAAGTACAGAAATCAGCGAGAGCGGACTACAAATACTACAGTGCAAGAAAGCCTTTTTTTTTTAGAAATTAATTTTAAGAATGCTTTAAAATACCTCAATCAGGCATGTGAATTTTGCCCCAATCGTTGAAATTTTGTGTTCATGTGATTTTGTGACAAAAGACTGCATGAAATGTGTGTGGGTGCGTGTGGGTGTGCGTTTTAACATTTGTCCACAATCATTAATTTTTGCAATTGCATTTCTTGTCGATGCTCTTCACTCGATCAGATTATGTCTTGTATTTTTGGCGATCCTTGAGAATGATGACCATAAAAAAAAAAAATGCATTGACTGATTGTTGTTTATCGTAGCGATTGTATTTTTTGTTATTATTGTTGTTTGAACTGTCTGTGACACCACTTCATACTCCGTTATCTCATTCTTGTCGTTTGCAGCTAAACAACAAATATAAGTCCACTTGAACTAATTTAGCTGTTGATAATTGGTTTTTAAAATGAGGTATTTAACATATTTTACATGCACGTTTGAATGACTTGGCCCATCTTTCCGTTTCAAAAAATAAAACTAAAAAAAACCCTCTGCCCACCCGTGCCATAGATTTTACTGTACCAAATGTCACCCAGGGTGTACACAAGCCAAGTTGCATCATCTTTAGCTCCGCCCCCCCCCCTCCCCAGCGAATGGCTGCCACTGGCCTGTAATTACGATCCTCCAGGTAATTTGATCAGGCTCATTAGCTCTGATGAGTAAACGAGAAGGGCGCCCCTAATTTATCGGCGCGGTCCCCGCCGCATACGAGGCTTCTCATCAGCGCTGTCATAATATTTGAAGAGCGAGCTCAGAGCCGACAGATCTTCCGCTTGTCACTTCGATCTTTTTATTTTTTTTTCCACGCGTCATCATATGCTTTAAAGGCTTGTTTGTTTCCATTTTCTCATTTGAAATGAGATTCTCACACCTGCTGCATCCCCCCCCCCCTCCCAAAATGCATTGTTTTGTTACCTATTGACTGGCAAAGATCCATTTTCTGTGCCACGCTGCACTCTTGGTGAAAGCGAGGCGCATTCAAATTTGGATTGAGGGGAAATTATGCATGGCGGGCGAGTGGGAAATGAAATACCTAAAAGTGCATGACTGGTAGACTTGACAAGTGCAGCTTTCATCCATCTCAAATGAATAATTTTCACTTGCCTTAAACATCCCTAATCCAAGCATGTTATCAGCGGGCGCGCAGGATTCTGACACTTTTTTTTTTTTCTTTTACCCGGCGGAACGGCGCCGCAACTTTCAACTCGACGCCGCAGATTCAGGCGAGCCTCACTCGTGGTCTGAGCCACTCACTTTTTATCCTCTCCTGCTGCGTGCCGGGATCATTGAAATTCCCCGGCAACACAATATGCGCGTGTGACGCCCGGGCGCCAATAGATAGCCGAGCCTCACTGGTCGCTTTCTAACCCGTGATTCACCCTGTCAGCCAGTTCACGGGGATGTTGTATGAAGACCTCTTTTTCGACCCCGTGGCTCTTTGTCCTCTATTTCAGAGCCCGTCTATGCTAATGTGCTACGCTAATGCGCTCACTGGGCCGCGACGTTAAGCAGCGGGCCTAGTGTGGCTAGGCTAGGATGTATTCTGCTAGTCCGACTTCAAGCCTTTTTTTTTTTAAAACACTTTAGGGCCACTGTACAGCTTATGTTAACAAATTCACTGACAGCTCAAGCAGACCTCTTCCATACTGCTCGCCTTTTCGAGAGCATTTTGAGCCTTATGTGGAGACCCACAAAATATTCTGTTCCATCACAATATAAGCTCTGAACCTATGAAAAGAAGTTAAGTCATCACCAGGTTCATGGTTGCACAATTTCACTTTTTTTTCTATTTATTTGTTTGGACCATGGGGGCTGGTTGTCACTCAATTTTTTTTTTCGACCTCATTTTGGGTGTCAGTCCACCAGATGGTCGCAGGCTATTTTGTTTGATACTTTCAATGTGAAATAGTTATAACAGGAAGTATTGCTGAAGATTATTGAATGTTAAGTTCCTCTTTAATCCTGCTTTTTATGCCTACAGACAGCCAGCTGTCTGTTTCTTTTTATAATGTACATCTTTGGGCATGATTGTTGATGTAATCAGTTTTCCCTCACTTTTTGTGGGTGATCCCCTCCCACCCCCCCGCCCACCGCACTTTAGTGAATTTCTATAAAGTAGAGGTTGACTTTTAATTATTATTTTCGCGAAGGAGGGGAGAGTATTTGTGCCTCTTAAGCCACAATGTCAAACCCAAATGTTTTTAGGCTTTACCAAAAAAATAAGGGAGTGAAATTTTTGGAGTGGTGTGTTTCCTCTGGCATTTTCTTTTCCATTTTCATTTTTTTTTTCACCATTGTCACAATCTTATCCCACTCATTCCCATGCAGGCGCCATATCCCGTTAACCAAATACTCCCGACAATAAACAATTAAATGCGTAATTTGTATTTACGAGGCTAATCCGCATGATAGCTGCTAATGCGCGGCGTTACCTGGCTATTTTTCAATATCCACTTTCACACAAGCCCGGCGATAAGAATATTAACCTCCTCGGTTTCAGGTAACTTTCAACGCTTGAACATCTTGTCTTAAAGACCCGAGCGTACGAGCGGGAGTCTCAGCCTTGGCATTTAGTGACATTTTAAGCCTTTTAACAGAATCCAGACGGGGGATTTGCCGTTTCCACCAAAGGAAAATAATTTATATCCTCCGTTTCGCAGGAACTGTGGGTAGAGGGATTAAATGCAGCCCAGAGATTTGTATGTGGTGAAAGTAAAACAATGTTGTGACTCAGTTAATACATTTGCTCTCATCCACTTTCATGTTTTGTTTTGTAAATGGGAGTCATTACTCATCTGGCTGAGGCTGGCTTTTAGGAGCCTGTGAGTCTGAAGTGTGCGGGTCACACTCGTGACAGCACCAATCACTTGCATCACCTCCCAATCAATCTTCCTTAAAGCGACAATATGTGGTAATTCTAGCTCCAAATAACAGCGTCGGAATCACTTGGAGGATACGCTGGATTCTAATAAGAAGTATAGCTCTTCTGTTGTCGCCGTGGTAACCAAGAACTCACCTACAGTACCTATGGTAGCGATTTATTGTGGTATTAGTGGACCAGCCATGTCGCTAGCAGTGAGATAAATTCTACATTCTGTTGTTGTCTGAGTTGAGTTAGCCAATTCTACTTTTTTTTTTTACTGTCGGCCGTAATAACATGATAATAGCTCATGTGATTTGAGCAAAAGTGTTATTTCCGAAGTGCGTATCAAACCGGCAGCCTTTCCCACGAATCAGTGTAGCCAAGTAACAGCCCTCCACTTGAAAATCTTTTCCTGTTGGGAAACTGCAGCGCAAATAGTGTTTATATTCAATTATAGGGTGACGGTATGTCAAAAAAAGTGCGATATGTACTTGGCTTTTAAATTCACATTTTGGTTTACATTTGGGAAAGCAATGCATAGGATGACTAACATTCTATCAGTAAATGATCCAATATATAAAACATGCATAAAATAAAATACTCATTACAGAACGACTGATATTAGCGCTTTCAAGAACTGCATTTAATTTTTTATTTTTTTTTTACTTTAGCGATTAGAGTTAAGCACCCAAAAAAGAAGTCAATTTATTCATTGTATACATTTTTTAGATTAATCGGCATTCTGAATTTTATTCGGCCAAATTTCGATATCAGAATCAGCTTCCATGAGTGGCGAACTATTGCGCGTTCCCGTCAGAGTTCGTCAGGCATTCGCCTGTACTTTTCTCGGGCATGTTCAAAATACACCTGCGACAAGAAAAATGACTTCAATCGTTGACGAGCATTTGGCAAACGTTTGCGACCCCGACCGTTTGCCGGAGTTTTGATCGCATTAGCTCGACCTGAATGCTGCGGCGTTACACTCCAGAGTCTCCACTTGGCTGCAGTGACATGCCCAACAGCCACGTGTTGAGAAGCAAATACAGATTGTCATTTTCCTCCTTGTTGCTAGCATTTGTTGATGCGTTGTGGTTGTCGCAGTTTCGCGATGCCTATAGGGGGAGCCCAAAACAATTATTCCTTTCTGCTTCTTGGAAATTCTGTTTTCCCTTCGCTGCTGCTCCCTGCACATGGTTAACAGTTTTTCCACAAAGGTTCTTCCCTGCATTTTCGGCAGGCCTGTGTGTGTGTGTGTGTGTGTGTGTGTGTGTGTGTGTGTGTGTGTGTGTGTGTGTGTGTGTGTGTGTGTGTGTGTCTGCGCGCGCGCTTTGATGCGCTGCCTCTTTATCTCACGGACGGCGAGGTTAATGAAGTGGTGGCACTTTTGGAGGAAGTAGAAATGGGATGAGTAGCGAAAAGACCAGAGGAAGCTTGGAGATGAAACGTCCGGCTCTTAGCAGCTGTAAGTGGCAATTGGGCTGTGTTCGCCACAGACAATAAGAAAGGCAAAAGGGGGTCTTGGCTGGGAAGGGTGGGGGGCAGTTGTGGGGGGTCTTCATCCTCTTAAACACAACAGACGTCTCAACACAGACGGGTTGATTGCATCTCTTTCAGCGTGGCTCATGGGGAATGACATTAGCATTGTAAGTTGAGCTGTCAAGCGAGTCCTCATAAGGCTGTTTGAGTGTCTCCGTGACGCATTTAATCCCGTTTTTGTGGTCCGACATGTTCCCAATTGTGTTCACGCTGAGGCTAATAAGCACAAAAAAAAAAAAACCCAAACCAAAAAAAAACAAACAAAGAACATTATGATGCCAGGACCTAAAACGTTGTCTGATGTAAAGCAGCTCACAGTGGAAGTCCTTGCAAAGATTTGTGGAAAGCTGCATGAAGTTTTTTACAGTGGTGGACGGTCACGGTCAGCAAAGCTTGAACTGGTTGCCAGCTAATCGCTTGCTCACAATCACACTTAAGAACAATTTAGAGTCTTCCATTAACCTGCAATGCATGTTTTTGGAACGTGGGCGGGAACTGGAGTACCCGGAGAAAACCCACACAGGTATGGGGAGAGCATGCAAACTCCAAACGGGAAGGCCAGAGCCTGAATCGAACCCTGCACCTTAGAGCGGCTTTATTTTATTTTTTCAAAAATGCTGTGCTTTTGTTTTATTAGTTTTAGTATTTTTTTTAAAGATGGAATATTTTTTTCGAGTACAAGATTAAAAAAATTAAGTTTTAAAAATGTATCTTTAAATATTGTGTAATAAAGTAAACTAGAATCACCAAACGTCTGTTTCACCCAACTTCTTCCAGACAGGATGGTAATTGTTAGTTGTATTCAGTTCTATAAATGTAAAATATAGTTCCAGATATTTGTTTTTTAAAAACAGTCTCGTATTAATTTTAGCTCCCTTACAAAAGCGATATTTAAATTTCAGTGTTATATATTTCACTCATTTTCGTTAATTATAATAACCTTGCCTCCACCCTCACGAGTGAATGGAAACAAACTGGGGAGTTGCTTCCTGTTTCCACTTTAGACGAGGAACAGGCGCAAAAGCTAATGCTAATGCTGACAATTCAGCTTTTTCTTTTTTCTTTTTTTGTTTTTGTTGAAATTCCTGTTACATGCACACAAGCTAATAGGTAAACAGTCCTGTATGGACAAAATGAAACCAATGAATTAGCATATAGATGAGTTCCTCTCACACAAATAGCACTCTTTTGCTTTCCCATGTGCTCAGCCGAAATCACGCATGTAAAGTGTGTGTACCCGCCAAAAAAATGTACATTAATCAATTTCAGTCATCAAGCCTTCTAACATCTCCACTTTCCCCCTCGTTATTTCCTCATCGCTCAAAAATGATGCCTAAAATGAGGGGCGGGAAAACTCCCCAGAGCGGCGTAATTGTTTAGACAAACATTGAGGGACGGCGGCGCGGAAACAAATTAGCTTCCCTTTTCCGTATAAATTGGCATTCACGAGGATGAATACAGTCAATACATACGCACCTCATCGTCACCACCGACTTGTTTGATCCTCATTACTGTAATTCCATAAAAACAAACAAGCCTCTGTCAAGCGGCCTAGCTGTTGTTAATATGCCCAAAGAAGCTTACGGAATTGGGTCAGCTAATTAAGCAATTAGCTTATTCCGGCTCCGTGGTCAGGGCCGTCGCTAATCTGACGCCAGTTTTCATCTGCCGCCCTGACAATGCGCCGCGTCTCTTCTGAAGCCATCTTTCCCCATCCGCGCGGCTAATGCGCCCATTTGCCATGCAAATCCCCCCGCCAGTGAATAGCTTGTTTATTGTCAACTTGCTACATGGAGACATTTATGTAGCGCCGCTCAAGTGTTTTGCACTCTTGAGTCGGGAGCTGTGTTAACACACATGAAATCCCAGACAGATTATGAGCGGGCGTGAAAGCCGACACACGTTAAGTGACGCCGTGTTTTCCTCGCCGTCAGCGCCGCTTCGCTAAACGCCCTGCCCCCCCCCCCCTCCCGATTGCTGCCATCGTTTCCTTTTGCTGATTGGCGACTGTTGATTCGCTCTATTGTTCAGATTGCGTGACGCGTCGTGTGTCGGATGTATGATACTCTGTAAAGTACGCTCGAATTCAACAATCAAATTCACTTTTGTCGAAGGTGGCGCTGTAGCCACGACCACTACTAAGACAATAAGAAGTATTAGCTCTTGATATCACTTTTTAATAGCTTGAATAAGAAACATTTACCTAACCTGCAAATTGTATCCCGCCCACCCACCATTTCAAAATAATTTTTCGGATTAAAAAAAAATCCAAAATGTCTTTTTTTTAATTGATAAGAAAATATAAAATACATTTATTAAATTTAATACAAATAAAATGGTTCAGATTTGCTTTTGAGCCCGCCCTATGATGTATTTATTCATTCCTTTATGTATGTATAATGGTACCTTTACTTCCGAAATTAATTGGTTCTGGAAGAAATGTCTTAATTCGAACATTTTGTAAGCAGAGACGCGTTTTCCATGTAAATGCCCTAATTCGTTCCAAGGCATACTGTATTTTTACCTTTCGTATCTTGAAATTTCTTTCGTAACAAGAGACAATATTTTCCTGTTGAGACGTTACGGAACTTGAAATTTCCGTATGAAGAAATGTTCGTGAATAGAGGTTCCGCTGTATTTAATTGCAACCTATTCAATCTTTTGCATTTAAAAACACAACAAAAACCTCAAATGTGACCAAAGTCACCCTATTAGAACTTTCAAGCGGCATTCCAATTGCATACGAGGCGAGCGGAACCCAGTCGATGCATTTAGCCGACAGATCCCATCATGTGCTTCCGTCCGATCGCCATCCGCGCCACCGAACGCTTTCCCGTGTTCAAATGTGACGAAGGTATGCTGTCATACGCTAATGGTGCTTGAACCCACGTGATTGCGAGTCAGAACAAGTGCACTTAATTGAAGGCAAAGGCTTCGATTGCATTGCTAGCGGGTCACTGGGGGGGGGACACTTTACAGGCGCGCCGATGATATATGCAAGGTGTGGAAAGGCATTTGCAATCTCCCTCATCCCCAGCCCGTCGCTTCCCATTCAACGTGTTCATTAAGCTTACGGATATCTTCGCCCCGATATGGCGGGGATAAAAAGCATGTGAGCGACGGCCAGAATTCAAACAAGCGTTCTCATTTGCAAAGGTCATTAAAGCCTGGCATACATTAGGAAATCAGCTAATTATGAAATGGCTTAACTTCACATTCGCTGGGATTATGTCTGCTCATTTGGAATGTGTTGATCCTCTTCCCTTTTTTTTTTTCTCGCTCCTTTTGCTCGCCACCAGACACTTGACAAGCAATGTTCCCGCTCCTTGTCGGTCATCTGCGCCGACTGGGACGAAGACCGTTCACAAAGCGGGGCCCCGATGTCGTATTTGCATCGACACACTTGCGGAGCCCCGATGATGATGATCTCCGCGTTCAGATTTCATCTCGCTTTTCAAGTTGTGTCGGAAGCCTTTCCCTTGCACTTGAGGATTACTTTGCTCAGCCTTTTCCCTCCGCATGTGACATTTATCACCATTAGAAAATTGAGATTGAGTAATCCCCCATCTCATAACGTTCTGCTTGTCACAAGGGGACACGTTGTATTGTTTGCGTCATCCCTCAAGTGCGTTTATTTATTTTTACAGTTAAGCATCAGTGTTTAGGAAGTCTGCAGGAAAATATACACGACGCCACACATCAGTGTTGGTTTACGTCGCAACGTAATATTAGACAAAATATCGATGCCAAAATGTCGACTTGGGAGTTTTTGCGCTCTCCCCGCGCCTGCGTGAGTTTTCTCCGGGTACTCCTGTTTTCTTCCCATATTCGAAAAACATGCATGGGAGGTTATTTGAACAGGTGTGACTGTGAACGCAAATGGTTGTTCATCTATGTGTGCCCTGCTATTGGCTGGTCACCCGTTCAGCGGGTATCCCCCCCCCCCCCACCCCCAGCTGCCCAAAGAAGGCTGGCATAGGCTCCAGCAACCCCCGCGACCCTTGTAAAGATCAGCGGCTCAGATGATGGATGGATATATCAATTAAAGGATTTGTTGCCGTAACGTAACATCCATTTTTCAAATGCACATCAGTTCTCTGTTCACAGACGCAAATATAGAGCATACCACAAGGCTCTGCCGTGTTCTGGGGCTGCTTTGCTCCATCTAGCACAAGGCGACAGTTTGTTCATGAGGAGTGGGCCAAAACACTTGCTGAGATGTGCACCGGTTTCACCAAAATTTACAAAAAGTGTTTGATTGAAGTAATTAGGGAAACCATCATTTTTGAAAATGCCCGTTTCATGATGTTTTTATTTCTTTATTTTTTGTTGTTATAATTCTGTTGAACCACAATTCAAAAGCATGGTCCCCTCGATGCCGGTCAAAAGTCCTTCCAAAACGATTTCTATTTAATCTCGGTGCGTTGTCGCAGACCGGACCTCTCCTCCACCTTGTTGGATGAAATCACAGTGATTTTGGTCTATTGAATAATCCGGCGGCCAATTAAGTGGAGCGGCAGTGCTGGGATCTATAAAAGGTTAATAAGCCTCAGCCGCAGTGTGTTTCTCTTGAGCAAATGTCACTTAGATGCGGGTCAGCGAGGATCAAGATCTCCCTCCAGATCTAAATTTAATCACGCCGTATCGCCTTGCTCCGTCCTCGCCCTCATTAGTCTTCCCTGGCTTGAGCGGGAGTCTGACCTGTCCCGCTCGAGCCACTTTTACCTCCTAACCGCACAACTCTAGAGTACGACAAGCCACATCTCTGCATCATGTCCTCCGTTGACCCCTGTAGTCCCTGACCTTATAAAACAGGGATGAGCCACTGGCAGCAAACTCTGACCCCCCCCCCCCCCGGAAAAATAAATAAATAATGGGTGGGGAGCAAATTATAAACATAATTCCTCTACTCCAGTATACCCCCCCACCCCACGCATACAACATACACACAGTTTGTCGACTGTGGATTCATCTATTTACAAATTTTTCCCCGCAGTTTGTTTTTTTGTTTGTTTGTTATTGTTGAAGAGCCAACCCCGGGATTTGATGGTGGCCCTGAAGAGCAAAATGTGAATATGTCAGCAAATCCAAAAACAAAAATCTCATGACATCAGCAAATAAAAAAATGCAAAACCAAAAGAAAAAAAAATACAACAGCAAATTGGAAAAGACCAAAACAAATTCAACAGCAAATGAAAAGCGCAAAAACTAAAATGTGAACACAACAGCAAATCAAAAAATACAAAAACAATTATGATTAGTTATATAATGTTGTGTTTTTGATTTGCTGTTGTGATCATTTGTTTTTCTTTTTTAATTTACTGCCATTTTTTTTACGTTTTTGATTTGGTGTACTGTTTGGTGAATTGATGTTGTGTTTTGCACTTCAGGGCCACTGTCGTTTTTCATAGAAAATGCACGTTGGAGGTTTCTCAGTATTTTTCAAAGAATTTTCAGGGCTTGCAAAATATATCCCTAAACACCGACATTTTTCCCAATATATTTCAAACGCCGTCAATTCTACGCGTATTTTCGCTTGTTGCGTCCCAGCACATATTTTGTCCTGATTTTAAAATGGCGTCTTTGATCATACATTTGTTGAGGAAGTGCATGGTCCTACATGATCACGCCCAGTAGCACTGGTTAAAAATGGTGGCCCCTTTTCATCATTTCAATTGCCATTCCCCCGTTATCGAACATAAATTGGTGTAAACCGTATAGTCCGATGCCCATAACACAAACCCCATACCAATTATCAGAACAGTTCAGAATCAAGGCCCTATTGTTTGTAGGAAGACCAGGAAGGCGGGGTGGTTGGGGGATGTGGGGCATGGTCACATGGTCCGTATACGCCTACATTTTGCTTGCCGAGAAGATGTCACGGCATCCGTATGCAAAGCAAGACGGCGCACCAACGTTAAAAGGAATTAGGCACTCAAAATGGGCAATAATTCTCGGGGCCCCTACAGAAACGATTAACATAATTCTGATAAATAAGCAGATGGTAGAATGTGAGAATTGAGGTAGATTTATCTTAATTAATATCTTGAACCTACTCAGAGAAAGGTAAATGGCTCCAGCGGGGCCAGAGATATTTCCCGTTTTCTGTGCGGGCGCGCACGCGCGTGTGTGTGCGTGTGTCATTCTCATGGTCCTGACACGCAGTAGTGGCCTGAGGATATGAAGTTGCTCTCCAGGTGTACATCAAACCCAGGCAGGCTGCTGATAACACCCAAATGCATGCACACGCATGGTGTTTGTTTCACATCAGGCGACATTGTGTTCTTTTGCATCCCAGAGATTAGCCTGAGCCCAACCTGTTCTGTTTTAAACGGCTCGAAAAAAAAAAAGTAAATCTCAATTATGTTTCCATGGCGATATGACTCATCCCAGTGTAAATGTGCAAAACAAAACACACCCCGAGTGGCTGTTGTCCCCCCCCCCCCCCGCAACACATGAGTGTGGATTTCTTGCTTTGCTGTCAAATGAAATGTGACTTTGTTTTGCTCAGATTAAGGCAATTAAAATGTTAATTATTACAAGTGGAAAAGGGGACAAATGAATTAAAATAAATTGATGATTTTTTTTTTACCCTTAATTAATTCACTGGGTTCCTACTGCGCTGGGTAATTACGCTTAAGTGTTTAATTACATATTTTGCTGGGATTCTCAATTAGTGCGGCTTAAGAAATTATCACATGACTGTCTCTCAGGTGCTTTGAAATGAAATATTATATTACAGCCCAGGCGGGAGGTGCGCGTCCGCCAAGCGTCAGTTGGCACGAAAATCTCCTCACGGGGCCAAAAACAAACCGTGCGCCCGTTTATGTTTCAAATGCTGGTCAATATGAATATGATGCCTGTGTGATGCCTTCGCATGTGGGTCAGGAGAGCCACAGTACCTGACTCACTTTCAGCCATTTATTGAATAAGACAATCAGGCAAACACCCAAACATAAATTGACAACACTTGCAAAGCTACAACTCGAGCCGATGACGTCTTTGCTGAGGCCACACCCCTTTAAAAAGCACACATCCAAGACACGGATACTACAGCACTTACCGTAATTATCCCATATTATAAGTGTGGTGCATCTGCATTTGTGAGACATAGTTTGAGCTTTAAAAAATGTTTGTTACAACAACACCTCCGTTTTTAAATTTAGAATTACATTTGAAAATGAAACAAGTGATTTCAATAATCACCCCCCCCCCCCCCATGTCACAGAGAGCCACAGCAGATGGATGAAAGAGGCACATGCAACTCGAGAGCCGAAGCTTGCCGACCCCTGCAGTACGGCGAGCTGTGATTGACAACCTCCCTCGGAGGCGGAGTCAAGGGGCCTATATCTCCCCCGCCCCCATCAGATTCTTTCGTCAGGTAAGTGAGCCCTCTCGTTCCGCCAAGACCGCCTCGCGATGCCGTCTGCCTTCACTCACAAACCACCATCTGGCAACAGACCGGCTCCGTTCATTTAAAAAAAAAAGGGGGGGCAGTATATCTAAGCATCACCACAGGGGGGCGCTAATCTTTTTTAGGCTATATTCCTGTTGTTGTTACACCACAGAACATATTTTAGCACCATGAAAGCAAAACTAAAACTGGAAATGAAATTTCTGAAGAAATAGTGTATGGATGCAGAATGAAACATATATGGAATCATTTGAAATGATGTGGAATGATTTGGATGACAAATTTGCCACATGTTGGTGAAAATGTGGAATTTTTGGTATGTGGTTGAAAGTCATTCCCAAAGTGAATTGAATGGGAGTTGCGTGAATCTGTTGTTGGCTGTTTTTTTTGGGAATGAATGGGACATTTGTGGATACAAAAAAAAAAAAAGTGAAATTGTGGGAAAACGGAATTGTCGGAATGAGAGAAATTATAGCCCGCGTGGCGTGAATTTTTGGAAATATGTTGACTTTGGAATGGTGGAAGGAGAAAGGACAAAAAGTGAGGAGAATTTACTTCATCGTATTTGTTTGAACATGTTATACCGTCCACGCGGCGCATGTTGTGAAGGCGAACGTGACATGGATGGGGAATCCGCAGAGCTCCGGGACACCGTTACCTTTGCCGCCGCCGACAACGAGGCAAGAGAGGAGAAAAAACACCTGAAGTGTTTGAAGCTAAATGAGCTTTTCAAAGGCAATAATTAGACTTGTGCCGCCCGCGGATAAATTACCTGCTAACCAACTCAACTGCCTTCTAATTATAGAATCTTGCCCGGCGGCCACTGCAAATCCAAAAGGGCGTCAAACACAAAACAAGAAGGAAAGAATTGTTCGGTTGCGCGCTAAGTGACAGATAACTGCGCTAACCTTTGAGAGCGTTTCAACGCGAGAGTTTCACGCGGCAGCCAGGTGGCGGTTTTATTTTTTTTGAGAGAGGAGCAACGCTGGCTGGGGTGACAAGCTGCTACTTATCTGCGCTTTGCATATCCCACAGTGGATGTCGTGACATTGCAAATTGATTTGTAAGACTCCCGACCCGTCAAAGCATATTGAATATTCACCTTCGCCGTGTCATAAAAAGCTGCCACAGAGAGGAAGGACTTAGTCGGCCTTTAAAGGGAACATCTTGTGGAAAATAGACTTTTGATATGTTGTACACAAATAGTTGTTTCTCCAGAGAGCCAGATCACACGCGCGGTGTAAAATTATCCAACCAAGTAAATCTTTTTGTTTGCCGTGCAGCGGGTGGCATGAAATTTACTTGCTTGCAAGTCCTATTTCCATTACCGTGCCAACTGGGTTGGAACCTGAAGTGCCCCAGTGTCAGCTTGCCCATATTTGGAAGTGCTTGCGGCCGAGCAGGAAGTCATATTGAGGCTCTTCCCACTGTTGCCGTTTGCACTTTGCAATCACTCCGCCAGCCTCTCTCCTATTGGTGACAAGCATGCGCGTTTGGTTGTCTCGGCTTGAGGGTCGGTTCACGGACCAGCTCTCCTCACCTCGCCGGCAAGTGTATACATAGCAACCATATGTAGAGTATCTCGCCAGTGAGTGTGTATGTAATGTGCCCGGCACGCCACTCTTGGCAGCTTCGGTTAATTGATGACTGTCATGTGCATTGATTACAAATATAACGATTACATTTGGGGACTTCTTGCAGGCACACAATCTTTTGGGACTTGTAAGCATGTTTTTTTTAGGTTCACCGAAGCTAGATAACACTCTGTCGACAGCACAAGTGTGAATAGTGGATTTCCCAGCTCGAAAAAACACGAATCGCTCTCCTACTTCCATTGCTGTTTATGTGCTATGGGAGGAGTGCCCAAGTTTGGACCTCAAGAGCCTCTGTCCAGCCTGTTGTGTACCTTTTCCAAACCACCTGATTCAACTGATCAGCCTGATAATGATCCTGATCATTTGAATCAGGTATGTTGCATGAAGTCAACACATAAAAGCAGTTTTTATTCGGGTTCTCGACGACCGGACTGGGCACCCCAGTGGTACGGTATTGACATGTAATTCAGCAATGCGCCTGAAATGATAATACGTGTGACGTCTTTCCCTCAGACGGGAATGCGAGACTCCAACAATGCCTCGCGATGATGATTGCAGAGTTTCGCTTTCTTGCATACTGTGCAATAATTTGGTGGGCGCCTTTCATGAGCGCGATGCGTTTAGGAATCAGGCGTCCTCCCGTGTTTTAAAACTCTTCGTTTTGCTGCATGCACGATACGTGCGTTAGAGTTCACCCTGTGTGAGAAGTATGTGCTGTTAATTTTAGTCTTGTCAATTGTTTATCTCTGCCGCAACCTGGAGGCAATGTAATAGAACTGCAACCTGTCCGGGATCCTAATCCAGCTGACCTGTGACCCCAAAACGGACGGATGTTTTGAGTCGGCTTGACCTTTGCTCTGACTCTGTCACTGTTTACACACCAGCTGGCACTGCGGGACAACAGAGTCCACATTCGGGGCCTGGCTGCCGCTAACACGTCCACGAGTGTCAATAGTGTGCCGCTCGCGCTTCCAACTGGAAGCATTTGAGCCACGGCGACAAAACCCGTTATAGGGCCTTTGCCGCCGCCAACGGTTGGTGCCAATTGCCACGTCTCGGCCCCTCCAGTCGCTGTCGTGCGAGGCTTCCAGCTGGAGCAAAAGATCCGCAGCGAAGCATGAGATAGGAGGCTCTCCATCTTGGCAACATCTCGGGGCCACCCCGCAAATCCCCCGCAGGCCATTAAAGCGCTCGAATATGTTGCTCTCCTCGAGGGGGGGGGGGGGGGGGGGGAATACAGGCCCGCCTTCATGCTGTAACAGCCGTTACTTAATTGTGGCTGATTGCGCGAGGCCCGAGTGTTGCCTTAATTAAGCAGCTAATTGCAATGTAGCTCTTGATTAGCTAAGGGGGGGGATGGGAGCGCACGCGGCCGCCTGATATATTGCGCTCACTTCAAAGTCATTTACAGAAATTGGAGCTAATTTCGCTCTCACAGTCTCTCTCTCTCACACGCGCTCGTCTGCATTAATTTAATTTGGGTTGCTTTTTTAGCTCATTAACACTTCTAATTAATACTCTGACACCGCCATTAAGACGTCGCTTTGAAATTGGCGTCTCGTGATGGATCAGGACGCGAGGAGGAGCAGGAAGAAGACACTCCCGCGCTTTGCATTATATATTGATATCCATCGATGCACGTATATCAGGCTTTAATAGTACATCATGGCCGACGCTAATGGGCTACTGTGGCAGGTGGCTAAATTGGATATGAAAGGGATGTTGATTGTTTTCAAATGTGATAAGGCGCAGTCGCATTGGTGCGTTCTCGTGGCAGCCTCGGGGGAGCTGGATGATGAGGGCGGTTTGGTGGAGTGTCAGGGCCAGATGCCATACGCAGCTGAAGACCATGCCTCACTGACTCTGTGTGTGTGTGTGTGTGTGTGTGTGTGTGTGTGTGCGCGCGCGTGTGTGTGTGTGTGTGTGTGTGTGTGTGTGTGTGTGTGTGTGTGTGTGCGCACATGTGTGTGTTTGGGTTTGTCATTTTAATGAGCACAATTTAGTGAGAGCGGGCTGCTAACGCTGCGTGAGAAGCGCCATTAGCATTAGCATCACTGGAGCCCAACACCGATGACTACTTTTAGCCGCTCGCTATTTTATTTGTTTTAGGGATTTTTTTTTTTATCCCCCTGTGTAAAATTTGTGTGGGGGGTAAAAATGAGTCTCAATGTATTCTTCCCTAATTTTGTCTATATTTGCACAGTTTGTAGCACAATTACTGTCTTACCAAAATGGCAGACTCTCTCAACTCGTCCATTATATTGAATAGGGGAATTTAAGAGTGTAAACAAATGGTTTATTTGCACTTTTTTTTATTATAACTTCATTGTTGTAATAGGGATGAGCAAATTGAACCGCCTCATTGCTATTGCTATCATTTCAAGTGATGCAATCAATGTGAATTCATCTATCTATTCATCTGTCTGGCTATCTATCTCAATCAATGCTTCATCTCTTTGTTTTCCCCGCACTATGGCAACATTATTTATGGACTATGGCAACATTCACACCTCTTTGATTGACTTCCTCTCACGCTGTCTCTCCATGAGATGAGAAAGGCGCATTGATTGGAGGGTGGGTGTGCACCGAAAGGGGGGGGGGGGGGGGTCCCTGTATCCGTGTGTGTGTGTGGCTGGGGGGGGGGGGGGGTTCCACGCAAAGCGCTTCCCTTGCAGAGTTTTCCTGAGGACGGCACGCGGTGCATGCAAAGCCTCGTGTTTAGCACTTCATTAAAAGTGCCTCTAATAGGAGCCACTGGGGAGATGCTCCCTGCGTCATGTGTAAAAGCCATCAACATCTGCATCAATTAACCCCTTCGTCCCCGCGGGGCCCATTAGGAAAGGAGGAAGACCAAGGAAACGCCTTCTCCGAAAGCCGCGTACGGCGGCGTCACAGTCGAAGCCATCTAATTGCCTGCTTGTTGTTCCGCTTTTGTTCGTCAAACGCCAAATTGGACGTAAAAGCCTCCGAGCAGCGCTTGCAAAGGAAAATAAGGAGAAATGAGGGATTTAACGCCAGATCAAACTTTAATCACAACTCCTGAGTTGCGCTCTCGCCCGCCCGCGATATTTAATTCCCTTTTGACTCCTTGCCGATAAGCAAACGAGTCCGACGAGATCATCTGGCGACGTCTAAATCGGCAATATGTGTTTAAAAGTCTGTTTGAGCCAATAAACGCGTACAAGTAGGACGTAATTGTTGTGCCACCGAATGACTTTGGTGGCTGCTAACAATTCCATCGTCGACTGTAAGATTGTCTGCTATTGATTCAGCGGCGTTTCATTAAAGCGCTTCGCACTTTTAAAGCGACACCGCGCAATTAGAGCACATTTGCTCCATGGCGGTTCTGTTGCATATTGGCTTTAAATTGTGGCTGATTGTGAAGAGAAAATGCAGCCATTCAAACTGATACTTAATTGAGATCTTGATTGTGATTTACTCACACGTACTTGTGCTAGTTTAGGCGCAAGAGTGTTTTTTTTTGTTTTAGTTTTTTTCAGAATGTAGATGAGCAGGATATCTTTTTTTTTTTTAAATTGGATGACATGTCAACCTCGGAACAGCTTTTTTGGAATAACCAGAATAATATACAAAAATAAAAAACAAACTTGCATTTGTTTTATTTTCAAGGCTAAGTAAATGAAGACAATTAAAAAATATGTTGAGGATGTAATTTTTTTTTGACAAAAATTGTACTCATACCAGAAAATGTAGAATTGTTGATGTTTTTTGAATGCGTGACATATTTTGATGAGATAAGTATTGAGAAGAAATCAGAAATTTAAAAAGTGAAGATTGTTTACAAATACGATTTCTTTCAGTGGACAAAAGTTGGATCTTTTTCAATGTACAATTCTAAAACAAACAATTCTTTTTTTGACCATTTTTTATTTATTTCATGAAAATTAAGTTTTTTCCCAGCAAAAAAAGGTTTAAACCCCACTTGACATCAGTCGTACTTTGATAGTTAACAAAAAAAAAAACAGGTGATTTTCGAGGAAAAAAATACACATTTTTTTTAAAAGTACAAATAGTGTTTCCAGAAACGAATTTTACTGATTTTAGACGGTTGACTTCATGTTTCTGTCACTATCTTGAACTTCAATCATCACAATCACAACTTAAC
Organism: Hippocampus guttulatus; assembly: GCF_054856545.1. Lineage (NCBI taxonomy): Eukaryota > Metazoa > Chordata > Actinopteri > Syngnathiformes > Syngnathidae > Hippocampus > Hippocampus guttulatus. The sequence goes on from NC_141276.1 coordinate 8,874,498, forward strand.
ATATTCTAAAATTTAGTTTTGAACGACTGTTTTCAACAAAAAAAAAAATTCTCCATAAGATGTGCGACTTAAATATCATCAAATGATGACTATTTGAATATTCATCTTCTACCACCTCTATTCTTTTTTCTTCTTTTCCCCCCTGTGACCCAATTCCTCCTTCATATCTCCGCATTTCCTACCAAAAGTTTTACGCCATGTTCTCATATTTTCTTTTCCGACTCATCAAAGTAGTCGACTTCTCAGGATGTGAACGCGTTTGTTCTCCCTCACCGAGTGACGACAGCTGAGCCCTGATATGTTCGACAAACCCCCAAACCAAATCAAGAGTAATAAAATCACTCATTTTGCCTAATGAGCATATTAACGGCGGCGCTGGCGTTTAAGCACAAACAAGAACAGCAACGTTAATAATTGCAACTCTCTGGTGTGAGCCTGATGCGAGGCTTTAATAATTAACAAGTCTTTGTCTTATCCCCCGGAGGCGCTCTTGCTATTATCCCGCTAAGTTACAAGCGAGTAATTACGCTGTCACCTGGCAGGTCACAACATTGCCCGACATCGACGCCGTCCTAATGCGGCTTTTCGGGTGCGTAGCGATCACCTGGCAGACACCTGCTGACATTTAGGCTATTTCAACTTATTTAGTTGCTCTCATTAGAGGATTACCTCCTGTGTTTACATATTAGCGCTAATCCAATTGAGTCAACAAGGGCACACTCGGTGCGGGCGATGAACTACCGAGTGTGACGGACGCCGAATGGGAGGGCAGTGCATATTATTTAGTTCTTTGCTTTTGTTTTTTTTCCTTATAGCCTTCCAGGGGTGAAAAAAGTGGAATGAGACTTGTCACTGTCGGGCCTGTAGAGGGCGCTCCGTAGATCTCAGCGACGCCATTTATGAATGTCTCTTCATACGAAATTTTCAAGTTATGAAACGCCTCAACAGGAAAATATTGCCTCTTGTTACGAAAGAAATTTCAAGATAGGTAAAAATACAACATAGGCTGCTACTTGCGCTCCGAGTTTCCTGAACGCAACATTTTTATTGACTGAACGTGGCCACCACTTGGCCCCGATGCAAGCGGACCACGAGCATTTATTTTATTTTAATTTGTGCCTCACACAGAAGAAAAATAACTTGACAGATGAGGCCTGTCACTGTCGGACCTCTAGAGGTCAACTAAAAGCTCTTTAATCAGATTTTACATTTAAAAAAAAAGAAAAAAAAGGGAAAATGATTAAAGGAAATAGAAAATTCAGATGCGATCCACTTTAATGAGCTCGCTCCTGCCGTATCATCAGTCCTGACCTTTGACCCCTGGGCCAGCCCCTGCGTCAACTCACACTATTTGTGTCAACTGCACACTTTTGATCACACACACATACACACACACATATGCACAGTCAGAGTCACGTCACCTAAAAACTCACTGTGAGATGCGTTGGGGAAATTAAAAAAATAAAATGCTGACGGAGGGTCGGCTGAACCCGAGGCGGCCTCCAATAGGAAGGTGGCCCCCTTTAGAAGTCAATTAGGATGTGGTGCTCTCTATCGGCTCGTTACTGTCGGCTCTGTTTATTTAGTTCAACCATTTATCTTTGCCTAATTAGTCGGCAATCAATAATCCAATTGATTTTGCGCCGTGCGCTCGGATGCGGTGCTGGTAATGCACGGAAAACAGACGCTAGCCAGCCTCGCACATGAGAAATAAATGACAGCGAATAATGCCATGTAGTGAGCCTCCATTTATCATGTCGTATAAGACCCAAAAAGCTGTGATATAGAAAGAGCACATAAAGAAACATTTGGAAATTGTTTAAACAGATTTAAATTTACAGTTATATACATTTGAACCGAGTAAAACATGCTTAAACTGACTCAAACACAAAATGGGAGCCTATGATGCAACATCACTCTTAGGGAACCGAAAATAAGTTGCTTCAAGATGTTTTCAATCGACATCTATTGGCCTATAATCAAAAGACAGTTGACCAGTGTATATTTAAATACCAGAATATCGAACCAACCATGATGCTAACATAAAGTTGGACTGGAGAGACGAGCCCTTCCAGGCTATTGTAGCGCTAGCTAGCTGGATTTAAGATTTTATCAAACACACAGAAAACAAACAAACAAACAAACAAAAAAAGCTGACACGTGGTGTTAGCTCATTAGTTTGTGGCTTGAAGAGGCCCTGTATGGTTTATTCAACTAGTAAGAAATTACCTCTTTGCAAAATGTTCTCTTCAATTGTTGTGTTGAGGCTGTGTTGCAAAAACAAACCCTGAAATACTTTTATATAGATTATTTTGTTTGCTTGTTTTGCTTTTAATTCCTTTTGAAAAAACATTTTACAGTGTCGAACTCTACATTGAGTACAAACGCGGGCGGCTAAGACACACTCTCCAGTAGTTCACCTCAGTCCACAGGAACCCACAATACCCCCCACACCCCCACCCACCCACCCCTAGAATAATCTGATTGCTAATATTTGTGTTTTATTTCACCGTAACTGCAGACAATACAAATTGTAATTGCTTTGCCCACCCCACTTTCACATCCTCTAAAAAAAAAAAAAAAGTGAAATGTCTTTGTGTGCGGTAGAAGCACTGCCAGTAAAGTAACACCCATTAAAAGCTAATTTGCACCTTTAGGCAGTTCATTAATAGTGAATAGTAGAATCACACCAATATAGTCTGTCCTCACCTTAGGGCACCATCTCTATTCATCAAACACACACATACACTCACACACAGCTCTCATTTCCAATAACATCGGTCACAATTGTGCGGCTGGGGGGGACAATGGATGCGTGTGTGTGTGTGTGCGTGCGTGTGTGCGTGTGTGTGTGTGTGCGTGCGTGTGTTGGTGGGGGTCAGAGAGGCAGTGTAAAAGGCCCGTCCCATGTCATTCCTCATCATTTGGATGCTAAACAAGCTTAGCCACGTCCTCAGCAGTGAAGTGGTCACCATAAATTGCACGCTCCCATCTGAAATATGATGACACGGCGACAATAAACGTCATGTCGCTTCAGCGGACCGCACGTGTGGTGTTATGTGGAACAGCCGTTTTGCGCCCCCCCCTCCCCCCCCCCCCCCCCCCCCCCCCCGCTCCTTGGAAGAGTCCACAGTGGATGGTGTCGAAAGGAAACACACGCAGAAATGATTTTAGCCAATCGGAAACATGAAGTAGCTTCTGGAAAAGATGCAATAGCAAGTGAGACTTGAGACAAAGGGGCGCGCCAAATTTTTGTAAGCAATGAAAATGAAATATTCGTAAAATAGAGTTCAGTTTTACAAAAAGAGTACTTCTACTAATGAGAGTACATAAAAGAAATGCAAGTTGAGTATCATGCCAGTAAGGCTCTGAGGTAAACAGAATGCCTTTCAATGTCGCACTATTAATTTCGTGAAGCACATTGAGATACCTTGCGTATGAAATCGCTCAATGAATAAAGCTGCCTTGACTTGCGCCACTGTAAATTGCAACCACGAAAATAAACCGTTTTTAGCGCACTCTTCACAACAATCGACGTTTTAAAACATACCCACAATAAGTCATTTTACAAGAAAAGGGTTGAAATATTATGTGGAAAAACTCAAAACATTATGCAAAATACATTTGAAATATAGGGGGGGGGGGGTTTGGAGGATGAAGTTGCAATTTCTAAAAATGTTTTTTCTATTGTGAGTCACAAAATAAAAACCTCCCTGATTGTTTGCAAAACACTTTTTACTTATATCGCACTTCTGCCCCCCACTCATCACCACCCCCGCCCCTCCCCGCCGATCTCTTCCCCAATGGAGTGCTCTCTCTCTCTCTCTCTTTCTTTTCATCACTTGGTGATGTCCAGCTGCTGCTGTCAACACCTCCACGCCGACCGCAATTCATGGCTCGGCGGCGGCAGCTGAGGCCCTCCGTCATGAGCTTCAATCTGCTGTTTGCGCAAGGGGGCTTCACCCCCGCCAGTCGGACTTAATCAAGGGAAACACCCTCTTTTTTTCCCCCCACTGGGCGGGAGCGGTTGAGGCCCCTAATTACCCAGCTGCTGCAAACTGATGACTTTCCAATGTGCTTAACCAACAGTCCTGAACCACCGGGATGCGGGCTAGTACTGGTCTGTCGGACTTTAAAAAAAAAAAAAAAAAAAGTTAACCGACCCACACAGAGGGACCGAACAAATACATATTTAATTGGTCGTCAGCGTTAAAGTAGCCCAAAAGAATCTAATAACCCTTCGTTGTGTTTTGACAGCATTAATGGCACTTCATTTTTTTTCAAGGTATTTCAAGAGACTTTTTAAATAATACAGATTTAAATATATTTGATATTTTGAGGGAGAGCGAGAGCAACAGATAACACAAAAATATACAGTGTGTCGATCCGTCTGAGTGTTTACAGTGAGGAAAATCATTTTTTTCAAAAGTCACAAGCCATGTCATAGTCATTTTCAATTGTCATACCCAAAGATCTACTTACAGCCATTGCTTTCTGTAGGCGTAAAAAGCAGGATTGAAGGGGGATATCACTGGGGAACAATTTTTGGGGAAAAAAAATTCTGTTACATTTTTATGCTGATTAAAACTAAAATTGGCATTCTGATTCCAAAATTGCAATTTTTTTTGTAGCATGTCAAGTTTGATTACATACATACACTCACATTTATTTCATATGTTTTAAGAAAATGGGGGATCCTAGAGCTCAAAATTTGATGTGAAGGAAAAAATAGATCAATTTTGGATTTCAGAAATTTGTTAAGAAACACCTGTCGGATCTACCTTAAAAATTGGGTTTCCCAGTGTGTTCAATAATCTTCAGCAAAAACTAGCCTGAGTCGAAATACTGTACTTCCTGTTTTCACTGTGCTTTAATCAAATTTACAGTCAAAGTACAGAGTAGGCTGCCATGTAGTGGTCAACGGTGGAATTAAATAAGTTGGGAACAGTCTGGAAAAAAATCGAACTCAGAACCCGCGATTGAGCGTTGTTTACTGTATTGTAAGCCGCTGTCAATACCAACGTCCGTATTAATACAGTGCAACCGATATTTGGATTGATCCGCTTACCACGACAATCCGGTTCGTGGTGCAAAAAGGTTTGAGAACAACGTGTGTAACGCCTCCCAAAACATTTTTAGAAATATTTTTGCGATGCTAGCTATGCTAAACATGGCGTAAATGCCTCTTGCCTCGCAGCTTTCGATTATTTTCAACTTTCCGCACTCCTTCTGGGGGTGAGGTGCTTGTGTGTGTGTGTGTGTGTGTGTGTGTGTCTTCTCGGGGCTTTCTGAATTTTATTAAAGCCTCAGCTGATTACTTGGAGTGAGGCGCACAGGTTGGCGCGTTTTAGCAGTGGAGTGGAGGCCCGGCAGGGTCATGTTTAACATGTCCACAGGCAATCAATTCACCTCAACCCCTCCTGCTACTCCAGCCCTCTCCACCTAAGCTGTCCTTAATAACCAGGCAATGGCGAATTACTGATAAGGCGCCGGGGTCTCTGACCCATATAGGCCGCCGCCGCCGCCGCCACCATCAGCAGAAGCAACCCTCGCCCCTGCACAAATTGAAGAAATCCTCCCTGAAAGAAATGTACATTTATAATGCATCGAAATGGAGGGAATTAAATTCATTGAGCAGCCGTGAAATTCACCTTTTGTTCTTCGCACGGCAGAGCGGCCTTATGCGGGCCCAAATTCAACAGCGCAATTAAATCAGACATTTATACCAAAAAGTCACAACGCGAGAAAAGAAAAGAGTTGTAATTTTATAAATGAATTGAAATTTTAAGGAAATGAATTAACACTTTGTAGGCGGGGAAAATAGTTACCAATTTACAATTAAAAAAAAAAAGTTTTAATGTCTTGTCGAAAAAATTTAAAATCATTACATATTGTTTGAAAAACAGCCAAATAATATTATTTTAAAATAGTGTTTTTTACTCAGCGTTTATTTTTGCAATGAAAATGTCATAACTTTTTCATTAAAAAAAACTCCCAAAGCTAAATAAATTTGTCATTAGGAATAGTCGAAAATAAATTGGAGTAAAAGTTGTAATTTTATGAGAGTGAGTTTTGAATACTGGATCAAAAAAAATTGAAAGAAAAGAGTCATAATTTCACTTTATTTGAATAATCATTTTAGATGAAACTTTATTGTTGACATTTTACAAGAATAAATTTGCAATGTTTTGAAAAAAAGTTATAATTTTACAAGAATCTTATGAAACAAATCTCTCTGACAGTGACAATCAAAACGGAATATGACTATTTAAAAAAAAAGACGTTAAAGATGAGCTTTTTATTTCGCCCAACGCTGTTGCCGAGGCGACGCGCTGTTTTGCCAAGAAAAATGATCCCCTTTTGACGATGCGAACCCTGTAAAAACTCACTAAACTTTGCACACGTCGGGCCTGATAAAACAATTACATTTTCGAGGATTTTATTCACGTAATTATCATTATCTTTTCTCTCACGCACTCGTGCAGGTGCATTGGGATGTTTTTCCAAGCTTTATTTTATTTTTTTTCCCAGTGGCAAGGTTCCACGCTGCTGCGTTTCTCTTTGGTGTCATTGACCCCCCGTGTAAGTTTTTACTTAACAAGCCCGCAAAAAGCTTCTACATTTGCCCTCATATGACAGTGACTAATTGCCCTGAGTGTGTGAGCTGCTCGTTAGGCCAAGCGACGAGCCTTCCTCTTTCTTTCTTCCTCTTCCTCCCAACTAAATTCATTATTTCGCCCGTGTACACTCTCACACACACACGCACACACATTCTCCTCCTCCCATTAAAGGTGAAGAGATGACTTTTTTTTTTGTCTCGACTTTGCTAATTTTCCATCTGCGCCACGGTGGCGTTCGACTATTTATTATGCAGTGCAGTACATTAAATTCCCCACTCGTATGCTTTTTTGGTGACTCTGACGCGAATGCTATGCTGACTTCGCTGTCTTATTATGCTACAAGGTGGCCATCTTGGTTTGGAGAGTGCCTCTGCTTGATGTTTCTTGGCCAGCTGGCTGCACAGCTGAAAGACGCATCTTTTTTTTTTTTGCTAGCTTACCTGTGCAGCTGTCGGGGTGGCGACTGTTTAGACAATTAAGAGTGTACGACCTGGATGTGGGAGGGGCATAATGGATGTCAATCTGGATGTCGTGCTATCGCATTACCAGCATGCTGTTTATGCCATTTTAGCCCACCGCTTACACTGAATAGACAACAAGGAGAAGGGGGGGGGGACTGTGAACATGTAGCGTCGATCTGTCACAACTTCCATGTTGCCTTCGTTAGGTTCACGTGCATTCAGCAAATGCGGCAAATGTTACAAGGTTAGCTTAGGCCTCGCTACGGTTGATATGTGGTTAGCGCATGCGCCTCACAGTTCTGAGCTTGAGGGTTTGAATGTGAGTTCGGGTTATGCTATGACCCAAAGTCAGCTGGAATAGGTTTCAGCTCATACGTATCTATAGAAAATGGATAGTTAGGGTTTCTTTTTCACCAGATTTAGATAAAAAGTGAAAGACTTGATATTTGACCTGTGGTAAACCATCTCTCGAAGCTCTTCAAAATTTGGCTTGATAGTTTTTGTGTTACACTGTGTTGGTTTTTTTAAGAGAGTTGGGGGATCTTAGCCATATTTAATTTTAAGAAATACATTTTTGGCAGTTTTAACCAAATTGGTGTAAAAAAATAAAAATCTGAATTTCTTCTTTATTTTACCCGTGGTAAACGCTTCCGTCAAAAAATTGGCCCGATGATTTCAAATCAGTTTGACCCATGGTAAACTCTTCCACCAAGCCTTCAAAAACTATCTTGATTAAATTTTTTTTATTTCTATGCTGCATCCATTTTTGAGTGAGTTTAAAAAAACAGCATATTTTTCAATTTTAATCATCTTTCCAACACAAATCAAAATAATGTACTCTCATTTGGGTATTTTTAAACTACCAAACTTAAATGTCCTCTTATTTGCTGTATGATTAAAAATAAACAAAATCAATTTTTTTTTAAAAGTCCACCAGCTTCAGTGCTTTCATCCCGCAGCAACAACAATACTCAAAATTGATATTCGTTCTTATTATCATTATAAAAGCTGACAGTGAACCTACACAAAAGAAAATCACCTTCCGGTGTGTTCAGCATCATTTGACGCCACCTTCCCCCAGCCTTAACCACCTTGTGTCAGTCCCTGGACAGTTTTTCAGCATATAAATTTGAAAATGATTTGTCCTGGCCTCTTAATAATAGATGAGAGAGAGCACAGAGTCGGGGTGCCTTCAATAAACGCCATCCTGGCTTTAATTAGTGAAAGGGAGAGAGGGAGAAAAAAAAAGATGACGAAGAGGAAGAAGAAGAAGCATGCAGGGCCTGCTGAGGACTTTGACTGGGTGTTAGTAATTAAAACAGAAACCAGCAAAATGAGAGGAGAGAAGGAGGCTCTATTTTTAACGGGCAGGCTGTTTGGTGCCAAGTGCCAGTATAAGGTTGTGCAATAAAGAGTGATAATGAAGGTGCGAGACCTCTGGGGGCTGACTGGGCGCTCGCTACAATGGCTGCTCTCGCGGCAGACTGAAATACGGGGAGCAATTAGAGGAGGCAGCGCGTGGACTGGCCACCAGAGATTAGTTAACACCTCAGGAGTGGCGCTTCAGGACAGGCACATGCTTGTTTTCCTCTCTTTCCTGTTCCCTTTCAACATATCACAGCAGCCTTAATGGCTACGCTTATTTCTTTTTCTTTTTTTTTTTTACTTTCTTCTTTTTGAAGCCTTGCAAGCGCCAGATGGAATGAATCACTTGATCCTTTTAATGTTGAAAGTTTTGCCTTTTTAAATTAGACCTGTGATCGCATCTGAATGCTGAAATGTCCCAAAAATCGATTGAAAACTGTTTCTTTTATCACCACTTTATGGCAATTTTCTCATGTAAAAAGGCCCCAGAAAATGAAAAGGTAAATGATACAGTTAGACAGATATATTAATGCACCGCATATTTTAACAGTAAACAGAAACCCAAACTATCTTGAACATTAAAGCCAAAAAAATATGAGGTGATGCTAGCTTGCTAATACCGGCTAACACTAACCAGCACATCACAGAGAAAGTTAAAAGCATACACACATACGTGGTATATGAATAAACCCTTTCTTTTTATACATTGTAGAAAGCGGTATTGATTAATTACGTAAACAGAAAAGCCAGCTCAATATTTTACCCACAAAAAGTAGGTGACACTAACTAGGTGTTCAGGGCTAATGCTATCAGCATTAGCATTCAGCATTCAAAACAACCAGTATTGTCCTATTATAGATTGATTTGATTGAGTGATGTCCAGTAAACATGAGAAAAGCTAACTTTATCTTTTCCATTGAAGCAAAACAGTAGGAAGTACATTTCAATGAAATCATTTTTTTTAAAAAACATTTTCCCTCAAGAGTGAAGTACACTGTTAATGTTCAATGTGCATCATGTAACAATAGTTTGCAGTATTAAAGTATTAAAAAAACAACAACTCTGTTTTTGATGAACGTGGGCCGACTGGGCTTCCGTATTTCAGTATTGGTCATTGTGGTGGAACTTGGAGAGCTTTTTTTCTTTTTTTTTTAGGTGGCACTTGGTGTAAAAAGTTTGAGAACCACTGTTCTATGATGAAAATTGAACAGTGAAAATTATTCAAGCTAATTTGGGAGTTCAGAAGTGTCTATCAACCTGGTAGCCCTTTTACATTAATCGGTAGCTCATCCAACCAGAATGAGACATTTTGTTGATCGATAAGAGTTGAATTTGTTGAAAAATGCCGACGCTTTGACATTCCGTGAAACTGTTTCATTTTTGTGTGTGTGTGTGTGTGTGTCATGGTGTTGGACCGTCTCATTATCCACGCACCGAATCCCCATCACACGCCTTCTTCTCAGCGCACCATGACAGGCTTGGCGATTTTCAGGAGACCTTAAGCCAAAGAACCAATCAAGGGGACATTGTTAATAGAGGCCACGTATAAGCCGTTAAGCCACTATGTGCATAATGTTATTTAATTGGAGTCATAAAAAGCCAATTAACCCCCCCCCCCCACCCCCCCGTCCTTCTCAGTCTGCGTGTCGCCTCCTCGCTGTCAAACCACGACACATTTTTGGCACACAGTAATCTTTTTGCTTGTCTTTTTATTTTTTTTTTTAAAAAAAGCATGCTTTAAATATTTGGAGGGTGGTCACGAGAGAAGTGATGAGCTCTCATACGGAGGTGGCGGTAAAGATTGCGACAATATACCCGCTCGCAGGAAAAACAGCAACAGTGTGTCACAATATTGGATCTGCCAGACTGGGCCCATTTAAATTTCAATGCCACTAAAGTGGAATGATGGCGAGGGGAGGGTGGGGGTGAGGGGGGGGGGGGCAGACACTGTTAAATATGATGCTTGAATGAAAATCTAAACCCTCCAATACCTCTAAGCAATGTAACTCAATGAGATGAATTAACTGTAAATGCTTCATTCTCTGTGTGAGTGTCTTCCAATTTAAAATCTCATTATTCATATAAGATCCTGAACAAGGTGACTCTTAGGATAGATGGAATAAGTGAAGATAATCTTACCGGACAGTTTTATGCAAATACGGAAATGTATTGAATCAACTGTGAGGAGAATGGTGAATCAAATAAGCTAATAAAGTGGAGTCAGGATGAAGAAAAAAAAAAAACACCATGAATAATGTTTCGCAGCTATCTCGGCTCAGTGTGAACGCCGCCGCCTGTGAAGTTCCAAAGTGCATTAATCCAAAAGCTCTTTTAATGTGCATTCTCTTCAATGCTTTAGCAGGCGTTAAGTGTCTTTTCAATGACACTGAATCAGTGAACTCGGCATCTTTTAATCGTCACCGCTTTGTCGACACCCCCCCCCCCACCCCAAATGGCACCAGTTAGCGTGCCGCCAAATAACCGAATGTGTTGTCAGACCATCCAGACAGGAATGGATTGCGAGCTGTCGCTTTTCCCGAGCTGAGTTCATCCATAATTTATTGTATAAATAATAGAACATTCATTACGCAGGAAATATGAAAGATTTTGTGTGTGTATGTGTGTGTTTGTGTGCAGATGTGTGTGTGTGTGTTGCTTATGGATGTTATCGGTGCGTGAATTTGTCGTTGTTTTGTTGAACGACAAAATTGTGGAAGATGACATTGTGTTGAGTCCATTAAGTCGGCGTGGAAAAAAAGAACATCAATCGCTACTGATTTTACCTCACTGTTCTGTCAGATTGACTACACTCGGTGGGATTGTGGCCAAAACCTGACCAATACAGTACAAGTATTTACTCTTGAGTCCTCACCAATACCAATACCAAGTACCAATACCGCTACTAGTTAGGATATCATAAAATTTCAGTTCAAGCACATAATTGTGAACAAATACTTTTGTGTCTTTCTGACGCACATGATGATTCACCGACCAAACGGACGCACCAACTAATGGCAAGGGAATTTTATTTGGTGATTTTTTTTTTCCACGCATTGGTAGCTGGTGTCGGCATCCTTCACAAGTACCAAATACCTTGAAATAAGTGTTGTATCGACCCGATATAAATACCTGGTTTCGATACGAATACCTCTTATCGATACGAATACCTGGTATCGATACTCGCCCAACCTTAATTAAAATCAACAGGATCCTTGCATTAATATTCAGGTTGCTATTATTACAGGATGATTGCTTGAGAAATGGGTCGTTTGAGTGCTGAAAAGAAAAACGGTGTACAAGGAGACGCCAGGCCAAAGCAATCGATGAAGCAGTCAGCCAAGCTCGGCCGACCTTAACGTGATTTGCTCTCGTTGCCTCAACTGCTTAAGCCTGGCTGGCCTGGTGACATTTTGCAGCTGAATATTGTTTTGTTTTTTTGTTATTGTTTTTTTTTAAGCTAACGTTGAATATTTTGATGTTTATAGAAATCAGTGTTAATAATTCAGGTTCATAATCTTATGGCACAGAGATGCTTGTCAAATTCAACAGGCAATCAATTTCCCATTTTAACTGGTTGAGCGTCAAGAAGTCGCTAGCTTTGCCATATTGGGGTGGAGATCATTTAAAATCTACAAATGCAATGATTTTTAACATTTTTTTTCTCAAAATGAGCTGATACCGGTTAATAGGCTTGATCTCGGCCGAATTCCCAGTCTTGGGTCAGTATCACTTAAAATTAAGTGCGGGAAAGAATGGGAAAGCAAAATAGGAAAACATAATCCAGGGCTAACATCGTAGCTCATTCTAAGTCAGCGTGAGAAGCATGTTTAAAACATTTTTGCGACCGTAAACACGTTCAATTACATATCATTCAAAATGAACAAGGTTAATGTCGTTTCAGAATCTTTTTTAATTGTGATATTGATTCATTTCATTTTGCTTGCTTGTTAAAAAAAATAAATAAATACAAGGGAAGAGGACCATGAAGAAAAAAAAAATCAAATGAGGCTATTTTTCGGAATCTTTCAGCCCCAGTCAATAGTTAATTAAAAATTCATTCCAAAACACTAAAATGACTCTTACAACAGTGATTTTAGCACTTTAGTAGAAGTCACTTTTTTGAGGGGGGGTGAGGGGGTTTGGCTTCACGAGTGGATTTGTGAGCTTTTCAGCAAAGACAGCTGCATGTCAGCGGCTGCGAGGCTGGCGTAGACCAGCCCATCACTCCACATTAGAACTCCTTTGAACATAAGCATATTTCACTGGGAGGTTGGCGGCGGGTGTCGCGAAGGAAATGATCCACAGTGCGCCACAACAGCGAGCGGGGAGATAAGGCAAGCGAGCCGAGAAGTCGGGAATTCGAAAAGAGGTCACCCCATAATTGATGGCCAATGTGTTTTACCGCCTTCTCCTAATTTCCTCATTTGCTTTGGCTTCTTGTGGTGTGCTGGTGACATTGGGAACAAGCTTCACTGCTCTAGAACCTGCTGTATAATCCAAAAAATAAAAAATAAAATAAAAAAAAATACAAATCAGCCAAGCGCAAAAGTAAATCCCAAAAGAAAGTGACAAAGCGGTGCCTTAACGACGAAGCTAACAAGGGAAAAGTGCAAGTCGACAGTGTGCAAACTCAGCCTAGTATGGGACATCCTTTTTTTTTTCTTTTTTTTTTTTTTTTAAATTGCAAAGCTTTTTTACTCCTTCCCTGCATAGATTCCCACTTACAGACCCGACGCATCCATTGGCTTATTAAACACTTCTGTCAATAAGAAGCGTGGTGAATGTTAATTTTGGAGCTCTCCGTCGATAAGTGACCATGAAACCGCTGCAAATTAACCTCCAAATGTCATGGGAAATGCCCGCGCCATCACTGTTAGCATAAAAAAAAAAAAAACACTTGGTGACACAGGATAGGCAATATTTATTGAAGAGATATTTTGCAAGTAGATGTGCAGAAGGCTTAACTTTGTAACAATCGCGAATTATTTCAAACCGGTGTGATGCGCCACTCACTCAGTCGTCAAAACGTTTCGGAGAGCTAAATGTGCTTTGCGAAGTTGAAAAACAACTTTGAAATCAGCATCCGAAAGACATTTAGGGACACACAAAGACATGTCTGATTCGTATTTGCTGTTGACCAGTTTAGTTGACCCGAAGTTGGTCATTTAAAGTCCCTGTAAAGTGGAAATAAATGTCTTCTGAATTTGACTAACCGTTAAGATGAGTGTTATGAATAGCCTTCCTAAATTTAAATAGCTTTTAAAAAATCGTCATGTACAGTATCTAAAATGAGTTTTTGATAGCGTGACAAATCAAGCCCTTCTCTCCACTCTCAAACGCTGTGGGCGTGTCCGCTGCAGGCTCAATTCTCAATCACATACCAATAATTTGATCTGGAAAAATGGATGCGACTTTGTCAAGCATTTTTCTCATGCCCAAACGTAACTACTATAAATGTTTGACCTGTGAAAATATATCCGCTCGCTAGTAGTTTGTATCACTTTCAACAAATTAGATTATAAAAATCGAAAAGAAAACCTTTTAACCAGGAGAATGTCCATTTCTATTCATTGATTCTATCGACTAATTCTGATCCTTTTATATCACTTTGTATTCATGAAAACTACATTTGACTTCTTATCCAATTACGTATTCACTCATCCGGTTCGTCCATTAGAGCCAAAAAGCAGACAGAGATGCAAAAAGTCACGAGAGGTATTATTTGCCATTAACCCGCTGTGTTATTATTCAGCGCGAAGTAGCGGCTGCGGGACGAATAAAAGCCGCTCTGGTCGGGATAACACGATAAACAGAGACATACTGATCCTTTCATCCATTACACATGTCACCTTCCAACTTCTTTTTTTTTTTTTTTTTGCTACTCTGTGCAGATTTTTTTTGCATGTGATTTTCTTTTTCTTTTTTAAACATATGTTCATGTCGCTAAGGCTTGACAAGGTCTGGCTCGTCGTAAGATATTACCGGAAGTGCGATCTATCGGCTAAATCCAACCGGTTGGTTATTCACGCCGTGGCCTTTTGGCTAAGCTAAGTCACACCTTCCCGTACAATGTTGTCGTTGTTTTTACGCCTTGGCTGTGAATCTCCTGGCCTTACAGCACACAGACTGTGGGATTTATGCAGAAAAAAATAGCCACTTGTTTATTATTGTCTGACATTTGGAAAACAGCCGAGTGTAGCTTCTTTTTATTTGGACGTTGACGCGATATGAAGCGCCGGAATTTGCCGACGAGATGAGAGAGTGTGTGGCTGATATTAAATGTCTTTGCATAAATTGCTGTTGGGAATATATTCAAGGGGGCCAAAAGTTATTTTTTTATTTTTTTGTTTGTTTGTTATTTTTTTTCTGAGTTATTTCTCATGGAGCGATACGTCCACCTCCCCGGGTCTTTTTGTTATTAATTTGGTGTAGTATTGATATTCAGTATCGGCGCAACTGACGGGAGGGTGAAAGTAAGGAGCGCACAGACTTTCTCAAACAATTCTTAGATGTTTTGCCATGTGCAAATATCATATTGTGACATTTGGCAGCCAACATAAGTTTCTGTTTTCACGGTGCCCAATTTTTTTTTTTTCTCACACACCAACCTCATGGGAGAACATGAAGACTTATAGCACATTTGGGCAAGGGTTATCATTAATACGTGTAGAAATGTCATTTTAATACGACTTTATACACATTTTCTTTTTCGTTGTTTGTTTATTTGTTTTTCAGTTTTTATTTCCGAATTCCAACACTATAATTACACCAGGGTTACACAATGGCATCTTATTAAAGCATGACAATGTACTCTTTTATAAAAAGATGTTATATTCATATTTAACACAATTGAGTTGGATAGCATCTTGAAAAAGGCAATTGTAACAGGAACAAGACTTGCTAGCTTACGTAGCCCAGTTTCTCAAGGGCAGCCATCCGCTGTCCACTTTGCAACACGAAACCGCGGTTTAGCGACACGGAGATAGCCGTCGCGACGGCAGCCCTTCAGAGACACGTGCTGGCAAAGTCTTACGGCAAATGTAGCTATTAGCGGGGTGCTAACACACGTGTGTGTATGTATATGTGTATGTTTAGAGATATATATTTTGTTTTTTGTTTTTCTTTACATTACACATACATACACTGTATATATGTCGATTGAGTCTTAAACTGTCTATGTAGACTTTGATTAGAGTTGGTCACGGGAGTTAGCTAGCAGCATGATAGCAAACTTACCTTCAGACATACGATGAGATATAAAACATGTATGTACAAGTATAGAGTCTATAAGGAACAAATTTAGACCCCAAAATTAATACTATTTATTCTATAAATATTTAAATAGTTTTTGTTTTTTTTAACTCTGAATATATATACAGGTATATATATTTTTTGTCTTCCAGAAAAGTAGAATGGTGACAAACAGCTGGCAGAGTAGCACCCTAGCGCCCTCTGTTGATCTGCTTTCACTGCTATAAAACAAAATTTTGGATATAGCTCAATTGTGCAGGCGTACCTAATGTAGTCCCCCTGAAATAGGAGCAATAGCTGCGCACGCACACACACACACACACAGCCAATAACAGGCTGCACAAATCAGCTTGCTTAAAGACCCTTGTTAACATTTTAAACCTGGAGAATCATTCCACCCCCCCCACCCCCCATTGAAATCACACACTCTCGATGCACACTTCCAAATGCAGACCCTAAATCAGGCTTCTCTGCGCCGAAAAAACTTGAATAGATTTGGAATTTTAAAAGCGCAGATCAAATGAAAATCGCACAAAGGCGCCGGCGAGTGGAATTGAAAGTGTGATACAGATGAGGAAGGAGGGGCAAGAGGGGGAGTGGGTTTCTATATGGACGTGTTGGGGGTGGGGATGGCGGATGAAAACAGGATTAGACGCCACCGGCCTGGTTCCCACAGATTGCCTGGAATGAGGAACAGATTTAAAGCAGGTATACTGAGAGTTGACAGCTTTTTTTTTTCACCCCCCCCCCCCTTCTCACATTTAAGCAGACCCATGTCAAAACCTGTTTACATGTGCTGAAAAGAAGCGGAACATGTTCCACTGGATTGGACGATTTGACACTTTGGTCGAGCGGCTGTTTTTTTCTTTTTATTTTTTTTTGCTTGTTTTTTCGCTTTCATAATGTCTCCACAGTGTCCCTGCGGTTCGAAACAATTGCGCATATGGGCCGGCGCCTTCTCCCACTTTGATTTTTGTCACCGCGCGCCGGCTTCTAAGCGCTTCCTCACACATGTCAGCAAGTTTGAGAGCTTAAAGTGTTCCATGTTTAATGGGATAAGCAGCAACATGAGCTTCTTTCTCGCCAATCTCAACCCAATTGAGTGTGTGCATGTGTGTGTGTGTGTGTGTGTGTTTAATACAATTTGTCAACTTCCCTCCACTAGTGGGATTTGTTCCATACTGTTAGATGTGCAGTCAATTACATAGCATCTCTGAAGAGTCTTTTGCGAGAGAGATTACTCATCGGGCAATATTAAAAGCTACTTAGTGTAGGCCGGACCCGAAATGAGCAAATAGCAGCATACTTTTTTGTGGGGGGGTGGGGGGGTGCAACGTGTTGGCTTTAGCCCCTCTTGTATTTGTCTACATTGACGTCGGCGTTAACGTGTAAGTTTGTTCGAGGAACTCGCACTTGTCATGTAATTTTGGCTCAACATGTTAAAGTAGAATTATTATTTATCCATTTCACTCATATTGTTTGTAAAATGTCTTTTTTGTTGTTGTTTTTTCTTTTTCTTTTTTCTTTACACTTTTGGCTGTCTGGAATGAAATAATTGGATTTCAATTATTTCCTATGGGAAATCTCGCTTCAGTTTTCATACGACTTTTTAACGATTCATATTCATATTTTTCTCTTGCTCCAGCTCATGTCTCGCATCCCATTAGATTGCGGTGACCGTTTAATGTAAAAGAACGTTCCGTCCCCAGTTAATGATTGATGACAAATATTTTATTAATCATTTCATATGCTCTTCAAATATTATTCTATTCACCTGCTGCATATGATCCCAACAACCGCTTCCCCCATCCACCTCCCTTTTTCTCTCTTTTGGTGATCATACATAATTTAGTCTCCGGCCACATCTAATAAACGATGTTGACATATGCTCTAGCAGGGAGCGCCGCCTGCAAGTGTTGCTTGATAAGCGTCTTTGCATTTTTCACTGGATCCAATTTTGCCCTATCAGTCAGCCGGCGAGTGTGTGGCAACACCACTCGCATGCTCCGCCACCCCCCCCCCTCACCCCCCCCCCCCCCCCGACATGTCCCGGGGCGTCCGATTAGTGAGGGGAGGGCAGAGGAGGAGAGGTGAGGAGAATTTTGTTGGAGAAATGTGTTCAATTTTAATTTGTAACCAATCGTGTTGATGTTTACGTGCGTGTAGTAGATAAAGGTGGCATTTATCAAGATCACCTTCATGAGTCATGTTAAAATGACATTTTAGATGAATGCAATGGAGCAGACTGTGCGTGTGTGGGGAAGGGTGGGGTGGCGCAAGGTCAGAGTTCAGCATCACCAAGCAGAGAAGATTGACTATGGAGACGGATTAATATATCCAAATGGTTGTCCGAAGCACTTGCAGGCGGGATGGATGCCGATAGAACAGAACAAAAAAGAAACAGCCACCTCCTCTCACCTCTTCTTCCTCTGCCTCCTTTCCTCCTTGAATCAATTCAATCAATTCGCCCCCACCAATTGTTTGTTGTTCCCCCCCCCCACCCCGCCCCTTTCCTCTTTCTGCTGACCACACCTCAAGGATTAATATTTGATTAGCCTTTAGGAGAGGTGGAAAGTACTTATTAACCTTATTTGTCAATCTGTCAGCGCCACGCTGCCGATTGGGCCTCGCGGCGGCAGGCGGCGGGCCGGGGGGGAGGAGGGGTAAGGAAGGGGGGAAGGCGTTGTGAGGGAGCTAAGGAGGGGACGGGAGATAACTTGGGGGAATATCATGTCTTCCGACGACTGCTCTCCCTTGGCCGTTTCATCCTAATTATCCAGTTTAGGCTGCTGTCACATGCACGACAATCACTTCTGCTGCGGCGCAGGCGGCGCCCATAACATTAGGTACACCTCCACCATCTAATGAGACCCACGACGGGGGCCGGGTGCTCATTTCTTGCATTTTAATTGGGCGGATTTCTACAGAGGGGATAACAAAATGGAAAAATGATACGTATTTTCCATAATGTACACTACTGTAAATCCAGTGTGGTATATTTATAGCTGATAAGAACATTAAGTATAGTAATCATGTGACTGAGAGCTGCTCCTGATATTTCCCTCCTCGAATGAAACTAAATAATTGAAGCCAATATTTCAGAAACAGCTCTCAGTGTAATTCTATCAGTGGAGAACAACCATTATAAGAACACAAAATATGTCGTTAAAATAATCTAATTCATCGATTAGGCCTCTTTGGCACATAAGTGACTTGAGCTAGGACGTTGTGTCGCTGTGACTATTTTCTTCCGATCTCTTTGCAGCTTCGCGCACATATCTGGTTAAAAGCAGTTGAGACTGTGGAATCCCACTCTGTCACGTGGGCTGGGCAGAGCGTGGCCAGACCGGGTGAAAGTTCCTCCAGACCTTTTGAATTGGTGCCATGACCCGGATGCCCTTTTTGATACAGCGCTCTTATTGGTTGTTAAGGGTATAATGTAGTAGTTAACAAAGAATAAGATCAAATGGTGTTAATGGATAGAAATAAATGGATACAAATGCTTCTTTAAAATAATAATAATAATAACTCAAATGCATAACATAAATATTTTAAGGTTATTTTTATCCAAAGGCATGTGAGGAAAATGCATTGCGTCACTATGGAGACGGTCCTTGAAAACCTTCACACCGTACGCCGTCTTCCTTTTTTTTTTTCATTAGTAATTTTAATTAAGTCTTCCCGCACAACAGCGAAATTGACTTGATGCATAATTGTTCATTATACGTCTTGTTTTCTACAATGGGGAAATTAAGGGGCCTCAAACGGATAAACGTGAGACGTGATTAGTCTCCTTCCTCCCAAACGTATCGTCATCCTTTTTTTTTCTTTTCTTTCCCATACTCCTCCTCCTTTTTAAACACCCGGCTTCAAAGTGAAATGGATACTTTGACGAGCACCCCCCCAAAAAAAAAAAACTTTAATGAATTGCCAATTTTGTTGTCAAATCAAGATAACAGACACTCTATGGGGAAATTTAAGGTGGAGGACGCATGTGTTGAGCAATCATGCCGAGGCATTTATTTTGACATTATTGACACTAGGAATGTTTTTGTTTTTGTTTTTTTTGTTTTTTTCCCCCGATTTCAGTTACCGCTCTCGTTCACCCAGCATGCACTGCGAAAAGTACATCTCTGATCCGTCTCCTCAACCTCTTGTCTTATCCGCCATCGCACACCCTGGCGCGCCATTGAGCTTAGTCAAAGACCGGCCCGTGCTTTTGCCCGTGTTAATTACAGATCCTTTCATGTGATAGAACGCCGCGCTGTAGAGATTGATTACTCTTTGAGCGAAGTTGTCTTCCAATTACTTAGACAATTAGCCAACTAATTAAAATACTTAGCCTGCGCTTTGGAAAAAAAAAAGAAAAGAGCTGAAGTGGAGGGCTCCTGTGAGGGCTTCCCTTGATATTCTCTCTGTGTCTCACGCCGAGGAGAATGCAGGAAGCCCCGCAAAGAGACCCGTGATGGGACTGGGATCAGAATGCGGATTTTGGATTTGTCAGACTCTTTCCGTGCCGCTCGTTCACTCTGTTTAATGGAGATGGCATTTAGTAGAAGCCTTTCATAGGGCAAGGAACCGCCTCAAAACAGCTTAATGCTCCTTTATCGTGTTTGCTTTGGACTCTGGGTTCCACTCGTTGACCGCTGTCTGCAGACCTCATAGCCCTACTGGCTTTATATTCCATTACTATTTCTTTCATGTATTCAGGACCTGAACCGTTCAGTGATTTATAGACCAGGAGCAGAATTTCAAAATGAGTTTTACAAAAACATGATTTGTTAAGTGATGAAAAGTAGAATGTAAAACTAATATACACGTAATGGACTGTTGGCGTTCCTTTTAATCCTTTCAGGGACGACAGTGTTTGTGTGCCCAGACGGGTATGCTTTTTGAAATATTTGCCAGCTGATGTCTTGATTTTTGTCTCCCACTCACATATAAATAAGTAGCTCCCTGAAAACGTTCTTACCCTCCGAGTTTAAGGGCCAGTGCTTCACAGTCAAAATCCAACGTGCAACAAATCGCCTCAAGCCATACGTCATAACAATGTCCATGATTGTGCCTATTCGTGAAATTTGCATTCTTTATTATTTGCTGAAAAACTCACCAATTCACGATCCAAATGGCAGGTCTGATAACATATTTCTTCCACGGGTCCAAGGAACAATGGTGAAGTGAACGGTAGAACTTCATTTTGCCAGACCATAGCCTTGTCTAATAGGACAAAGTGAATCCTTCCATTCAATGTCCAGTATATGAGGACACACTGCCTTGATACCAGAGGTCACCTACATGGTACCCGCTTACGCCGGGTAGCTGCTAAGCGCCCCACAAGTAGCCCGAGCGTCTGTTCTAAAAATAGCTCACCAAGGATGGTTCAGTGTGATCCTCTGGGAATGTTGTATAAGTGATCATTTGACACCTACGAATCAAGTGTTGCATATTCATATTCACCAGATTGCTGAATCAAATATTTTTTTATTGATGATTTGTATTTACGGGTAATTTGAGCAAATGATTTTTTTTTTCCGGAAATATGAATCAAACTAGAAGGCCTGGGCATGAAACAGTACCCAAGATGTAGCTTAGTTTCGAAAAGGTTGGTGTCTGATGCCCTGTAACACATTTCAACAGTGACATCATAATGAAGAAATTTGTCAACATCCTGACAGAGTTTCTTTGAGCTCGCCGACAATCTCAAACTTGCAAAAGTGCGTCTGATTGAAGGATGTCGGAAGGACGGGAAGTCAGAGCCGTCAAGCTCTCCGTCATCTAATCACAGACTATATCAAGCCATCTTAGCACCACTTAACCTGCACGGGGGGCCCTGATGTGTCTCGGCATGCCCTGTCTCTGTTAATCAATCAGCTCGAAAAGCCTTTGGCAAATGCAAATGTCCGGGCACCTCGCTTGAAGGTCGCCTCTCCCTTTTTGTGTTTGTTTTCCTTTTTAATTACTCCTCACGAAATAGTATTTGGTCCAT
The DNA here is from genome assembly GCF_054856545.1 of Hippocampus guttulatus. Classification (NCBI taxonomy): domain Eukaryota; kingdom Metazoa; phylum Chordata; class Actinopteri; order Syngnathiformes; family Syngnathidae; genus Hippocampus; species Hippocampus guttulatus. The sequence goes on from NC_141276.1 coordinate 8,896,181, forward strand.
TTAAACATGCGAAAATGTATTTTAATGTATTTTGCGTGTCCCCTCCAGCGAGAAAATGAACAAATTGCAAATGTGCGTGCGGCTGTGCGCTTGAGGATTTGTAATCAAATGAGATTTTCTCTGGTGCACGTTGCGGGTGTCCCGTTCTGTCAAAACTGTCACCCCTCTGGTTTATTCTCAGCAGAGAGGTGCGCTGATGATGCTGACAACCTCATTTAGCGGGCAGAACAAACTCGGCGCCTTTTGTTTCCCGCTGACAGCTGTTTGTGCTCGCTAATATAGACTTAACTGGCGTGGGACATGATAAACATACATCACGGCCGCGGCAGCAGCGACGCTTTGCGAGCGGCTCAAACATCATTGGAAATATTGGACAAATAGATGTGTTTTCAAAAACTGTAATTTCTGGGATTAAACGTTGAATTAAGCAAGCGTGGTGATTTAAAAAAAAACAACAACTGTCGTTCTATTAAGTTATTCCAAGTGGGATCCGAGGCAGTCAGAAAGAAGTAGGCTAGCTGTTTTGGCCCTTAGCTAAATACGCTATCATGCTAGGTGCGCATTTAGCATACAAACAGGCTTCTAAATCCTCATATTTAGCGAATCATATGAATCATATGAAACATACTTCAGGATAATAGTTGAATTTAGTCAACAAATGTAGTCTTTTTGCTCACATTAGTGGCCTTTTAATTTTTGGCTGTGAGGGAATCTAGGACAGAAACACAAGTCAAGATGAAGATAGTCCTTACTAAATAGTCAGAATCAGAATCAGAATCATCTTTATTGGCCAAGTATGTAGAACACACAAGGAATTTGTCTCCGGTATAACACGCTGCATTAGTATCATCGTAAACAACAAATCATTGAACCATTTTAGAGTAACCAGTAGCAGTATTTGTAGTACAAGAAGAGTGACTACGTCAGTGACTGTTTAAGGAGTTAATGGCTAGAGGGAAGAAGCTGTTTAAGTGTCTACTGGATTTGGTGCGCATGGATCTGTAGCGTCTGCCTGAGGGGAGTAGCTGGAAAAGGTGGTGGGCAGGGTGCGGGGGATCCAGGAGGATTTTCCGTGCCCTTGTCTTGATTCTTGCAGTGTGCAAGTCCTCAAGAGTGGGTAGGGCGGTGCCAACGATTTTTTCCGCCGTCCTAACTGTCCGTTGAAGTCGGATTTTGTCCTTTTTTGTGGCGGCCCCAAACCAAACCGTGATGGAAGAACACAGGATTGATTCGATGACTGCTGTGTAGAACTGTCGTAGCACCTCCTGTGGCAGGCCATGCTTCCTCAGCAGCCTCAGGAAGTACATCCTCTGCCGGGCCCTTTTCAGGATGGAGATGGTGTTGACTTCCCACTTCATGTCCTGGGAGACTGTGATTCCCAGGAACTTGAAGGTCTCGACGGTTGACACGGGGCAGTTGGATAGTGTGAGGGGCAACTGTGAGTACTGCAGTCATAGAATCAAAACACATATGTTGGCTTTGAATTAAAGCATTTGGGTTTTGACAAAGTTTTCTTTCAAAATTATGAAAAAATTTGATGACGGGTAGAACATGTCTACCAATACATATTGATATGTTTGCTTTCTTTTAAATGGTATCCACATTTACACAAATCATCCAAAAAATACTTCACCACCCTCATCTTTAATAAAGACGGTCCGTCATATTTGTTTCATGACCTCAGACGTGCTTGACATAAGGATCGTTTCATTTTGAGAAATCTGCCAGCGCCTAATGTTACTCCCCCGCTGCCGTTCCGCTATCGCTGGAATGGCTGCTTCCATCTCAGCATTATGAGAAGGGACAAGAACTAGCTTGCCGTATCCCACTGTCTCCGGCCACTTACTGGCTCTCATTTTTTGGAGGTTATTTGGCCCTCGCGAGGAGGTTTTCGGTGTCAGCGGCAGGTGATGAACAAGACGCCAAGGATGCCTCTTACTTTAAAAAAAAAGTGCACGCTCAGTCTAGTCCGTGATTTAAAATCCCAGAGGGATCTAATTGATTTTCCATCACTTTTTTCAGTCAAGTCTTAAAGAGAAGACACTACATCGGTATTATTTATTGAGCTCCTGAAGTGGAAGATCGCCATGGTTGGTCCTCCAGTATAGCTGCGTGTTGGGGTAGCAGTGTTTGTTGTCAGAGAAGATATGTCCTATCTTTCTTCCCTCAGCAAGTACATTGAAGGCAACGCATCCTTCCCTTGAGGAAGCACGCTAAACAGGAACAAAACAAGGACTACATTTAGCGCTCCGTGGACCCCGGGGATGGAAAGAACCACCTTTGTTTCCTGACCTTTACCATCAAACTCTATTCTGGTTTCGGAGAGGAGGGTCGTAACAGACTCTGTCGGGTCCTGTAGGACTCAAATTATATCATTTGTCCAATTTGCTATTGTTTCATCCGTGTCAGGATAATTTGCTTTGGGTTTCCCGCGAATGTCTTGGGTTTTGTCTGGAACCTCTTGAGACCCGCTATATACAGTGTGTGCCCTAGATAGACTGTTTATCAAGTGCCCCGCATGCTGTCAAGTTGACTTTGCGGGGCTGCGATGCACAGATAAAATGCACGGCTTCATTTCACTGCCCGTCCCCAGGAGGGAGCCGCCGGTGACCGCAGCGCCGGGCCTGTTTACCTGCAATATTAATTGGGTCAGAGTTAAGAGCTCGGGCCGGCCGTGGATGAAGCCCTGACAGCCATCATTACTCAACCAACTCCGGTGTAATGACGGCTTCATCTCTCCCCCAGTAGTCATCCCCTTCCTAATTAATGCCATCATCTTTGCGAACAGTCGGACAGGCAGCAGCCAAACAGATTGAACATATGTTGTCATCACCGCTACCCGCAGGAAGCCGTTTCTCTTGCAACCTGCAACCTGAGCCAAAAGGTTTAGCTCGGATGATCTTAAGTGGGCAGCACATATCCCCCTTCAATCATGCTCGTGTTCTGTGTATTCATTTTAATATGGTCAATATTTGCGTTTTATCATTCACGATATTTAACCAGCAATTACTGTCGGACTGGAGTTAATTAATAGATGAACTCTGTCAGCTTGTTTGTGGGTCGAAAGCGACAAGCCGCTTTCGCGCCGGCCATCTGAGCCTGCATGTAAGGTAGCAATGCAGAATTGGGAGTGCAGTGGCGCCTTGAGATAGGAATGACTTGACTTAGGAGTGCGAACTTGAAGTACGAGGGTTTTATTATGGCACGACTGATATTACTGTTGAGGAGTCATGTCTTATACTTCCCCCAGGTGGCGCACTCCGGAATAAGTGGCACATTGTGCATTGAATTCAGCTCGCTCCGAAATATTGCAATTGCGGTCAAGTATTATGTTGCCTCCCTTCTTCGATTCATCCTTTCCAAACATGACTATGTGGCCTCGTCGCACATTACTTGTTATCAACAATACCGGTACTTAAATGTTGAAGCCTATTTTTTTTTTTTGCAGGCGGTGCCGAAGCACGCCTCTCCCAATTAATTGCTTGCTCGCCCACTGTATCGCTGCACGCTATCTTGTTTCATCACTTGATTGCATGTGCTTAATCCTTATCGTAATTGGAGTTGCACGCTGCCACCGGGCCTGTCACGTCTCCTACCAAATTAGGCTTAAAAAATGTTTACTGGAGTTTTTTTGTGGGGGAATGCTGCTTCCACCAGGCACTTCATAGCACAAAAACAATTGGGCTTTTCACATTAAAGGTTAAGAGTAACCTGACATTTGGCCAGGCTTGCTACTGTTTTGGTTTGTTTAGAGCTGATGACGGTCAAGGGTAATTTTTATAACAACACATAATTCCCCATGGCAAAGAAAAAAAAAGACGTTTAGGAGTCCACTTGAGTGCCTTATTGCACTCTGTCATGTGAAGGTTTGTTTTGTCATGACGTTATCGCATTGTAAAGGCAGTGAAAGGTCAAGGAATTGCTTAGTGCCAATGGGGAAAAGATGACATATTATTCAATCAAGCGCCATTACGGCACACTTTGTAAATTAATTGATGCGCTCGAGGCCCATGTTGAGAAAATGTAAGATCTGAGAGACAGAATGTAGAAATTTGACTAATTAAACTCAGCTAAGCTTGTCATCAAGTCATTTGTGGTATGTATTTCCATGACAACAAGGGAGGAAGAGAAAGAACATAACCTTTTTGTCTCCCTCAAGAAAAATTATGATGAATATTGCGCTATTGTCTTTTTATGGTTACAAGATGAATCTATGTACCTACAAGGTGTCACCGTAGTGGAAACAAAGATGATTGTAAAGGATCAAGCTAATGTTTATTTTCACTTTTGCCCCAAAACTGACAAAATGTAGCCTCTTTGAAGTCTATAGTAACAGAAAAAAAATTATATTCCGTATTAAAGCACAAAATTAAAAAATAATTTTAGCTAATGCTAACGAAAACATTGCATAGAGCAAAAGATATATATTTTTAACAGTGTGCTTGTCTTTAAAAAAAACTCATATTCTGAACCGTAGAAAGCTAACTAACTTAAGCTAATGCCAGCTAACGCTTTTCAACAACCAACAGAAAAGCTCTAAAAAAATCTAGATATTTAAAATCGCAGTGATGTAAAGTTCTTTCAAATCTATACAATATGTTGAATGTGGATTCTTTGTTTGCAACACTTGTGAGTTTGAGGGGAGAAGGGGTGATAACTTTGGGTTGCTAGGTTAACGTTAGCGCAATGGTGGCATCAAACGCTTCAAAGAAATACCTGCTGTCTATTTACGTATTAACTGAAATTTGTTGGCAGGGGACTTTGAAAAACAACCACTACTCTAAAAAGTGTTGAACCTGCAACTTGAACATGAACAGAAAAACTTCGACATTGAAAAGTACTCGCACCAAAACTATTGACGATACTCCACCTTATTACACATTAAATGTGGACTTGGGTTTTTTGTCTTGTTTTGTTTTTTTGTTTCGTTTCTGTCAGCTGGCATCCCAGGAGCTTGAAACATGCGGACAGCGGAAACAAGTATTCGATCTAACCTTTCTATGGCATATGATTAGTATGTTCTGGGTCCAATGGCTAGCTAATGCTTGCTAATGCTTTAAGAAGTTAACAATGAAAGTTCAAAGTAGGTATGGAAGGATGACAAAAATTGACATCAGAACACAATTAAATGATAAGATTTTTTTTTCTATACTGTTCTTAGCCATGTTTGGTTTCCGTTAGCGGTTATTTTAAAGCTCCACACTCTCACAGTATTGGCGTACATCTTGAACTGTTGGTCCAGTCTCGAGCTATCATTGCATTCATGAAAAGTATTTCTTATCCTCCGCCGTCTCTGAGGAGACATACCGGCAGACCTAAGTTTGCTCTGTTAATTAAATTTTGCCCGGCCGCAAACTAAGCTTTTATTCTACCGCCGGCCAAACGTCTCTCCCCTGAACAACAAAGGCAGCGCCAGATGACAGAAACAATCACTGTTTGTCGGTGGATCGATAATTTTGAGGAGCAAGAAATTTGATGCCGCTGCTTGTGGTTTTTATTGCTTCAATATTATACGGAGAGAGTTGGGATTAATGGCTCGGTAGTCTCTACACAAGAACCAAACGGGCAATAATGCAGAACCCTCCACATTAGTCTGATGCCACACGAGAGCGAATCATTTGTTTTAATTAGAACTTGCGGTATTGTTCGGATCTAAAATTGTTGGACATGATTTCCATCGTATTGTTGTCTGCTGAGGCGAGAAATACAAGTAGAAAACACAAATCAACTCAGAATAGACAAAGAAAAAGAGAGAAAGTCGGACAGCACAAAAGCCAGGTCAGGAATGTGGATGGATGTTGTCGCTACATTTTGCGGGGCCGGCCGTCGCTTGGATGCACGTTAAAGTTTTGTTCGTGATGAATGTAACGAGCCAATTTCATCACTTCAGGATCAACTTTTCGGACGATCTGCTTCTAAGTTGTCATAAAAGTTGCAGAGAGATGATTAGCGAAAGGCTAAAACTTAGTGTTATTTTATAAAACGTATTTAACGTAACACGCAGTACCGTAAGATTTGGTCTCAATCCGAAGTATCACTGATACCGATTCTTTTTTTGTCACTCAGGTTGTCGCATGGTCAAATTGATCGGAATCCATTTTGAATCAGCGCATAAAGATAGCTCATTCGTTGGAAGAGGTTTGTTTTCTTTACAAAGCAACATCGCCAACCTGTGGTTCGGGATGCCCAATACAGCATTTTCATTCTCGTCTGTGCATAAAAACATTTGCAGACACAACACCGCTGTCTAATTTGACCTGAAACATCTTCAAAAAGTCAGAGACACTTTGGAAGAGAAAAGTTGTGTTCCTTAATTAGAAATGCTCACTCAAAGTGAACAAGTGGAGCTGAAAAGATAAGTTAAGCACAAGTGGCCATCCAATTAAACCGCAATTGGGATGGAAATTTCCATTTGGATACTTATTTTCCTTTGTTAAAAAACATTCGGGGCTGAAATGAAATCAAAGGTTTTTTTGTTCTATGATTATTTACCTTTTCTCCGCCATTCACACAAACGCAGGTCCCCTGTCTTGTGCAGATAGGACATTGTCATTTACTGAGGGGGAACACAGCGAGTGTGCATTTTAATTACTTGGCAATTTGGCATGACCAAAACAATTTTCGCTGTACGCTCCTGAACGATCCATCAATGAAATCGGAATTCCGAAACATCCTCAATTTTAAGTTATTCGTTAACACCGTCAAAGTGACTTTCGGAGGGGCACTAAGTGCCTTTAAAAAGCGTGATGTTACAAAAGAGCGTGGCCTTCCCTATCGGCATCGCCGCTGACTTCATGAAGGAAGTTCATTAATATTCATTTCCATAACAATGCACACCCCTTTGGTGGCTGCCAATGCGTCAGCAATGAGCACGCCGCCATTGTGCAAATGACAAAGGGGGCCGACAACACAATAGACAGCAGCTCTGTGAAATGTATGTGAATACGCACACGCGCATATACACACACACACACACACACACACACGCACACGCACACGCAGACGCAGAGTTCACTTGCACTTGCACTCATCCTCAGTCACCATTAAGCAAACCACTGGGGGATGTTAATGAATGCAAATGGCCAAATATCGACTGGAGGCCATTTTAAAAAACAGTTTGCACATTGAGATAAAAAAATGAGAAAAACTTTTAGTTTTAGTTTAATTTTTTTATTTTTGATTGCCGCAAATGGATTCCAGAATGTCATCCGAGTTTAATTGAAGTAGCCAACAAACGCAAACTGTATACCTAAGATGACCCGCAGCTAAAGAAAGCAAATAAAAGTTGAAAATGTTATGGGGTGGAAAACAAAATACGGCATCGTGTACAAAAAATGTCCGCCTATCATTTGTATGATCATCCCTTTGGTTTTTTTGTTTTTATTTTCTTTTTTAGAATTTAGTAGGATTTTCTTCTTAAAATCTGCCTTTTTTTTCAAAATAAATTTTTATTAACCATTTCAGGAACAGCGGTTACTACAGTGGCCCGCCAATCATGTCATCAGGATACAGGTTATCAGTATTGGTGCATGAAAGGGTTCAATTAATTACTGCTTTTTAATTTTCATATTTTTTGTAAACAGATTTCGGATTAAAACAATCCAGTAGCCATACACCATTAGCGTAATGTTTTTTTTTAATGACAAAAATGGACGTACGTGCTTTTCACAGGATAGTGAGGATGAATGATTTTTTTAAATATATACAGTATGTATATTGATATAACGTATGTGTTTATTTGACAACAAAAGTGATTACTATTACTATATAACTACTACTATATAACAATATATGTAAACATGTACACAGATATTACATACTTTGAGTGTTTTGAATACAAACTTTCGTTTTTGGACAGTTAAGTTACAATAAATCTTTGGGCCAAGATTTAGGCTCCATGTTGGATTGCAATTATATGAGCGAACTCATCAGATCCCCAAAAAAAAGAAAGTAAGCCCAATTAGCCGTCCTTCTCCGTTTCAAATATTCAGGTGAGGCCTCTGCGTGATTAGATAAATAAAAAGGCTGATTTAATGTCCGCTTAAGTGTTTTAATAATCCAAAGCCACTACAGTGCCGTTAAGAGTTAGGAGGATATTAGAGGCTCGCAGCCAGAAAGGCGCGTAAAAAACTTAGTGGGGTGTATGAATTAATTAAGCAGGACCCAGAGCAATATTCCTTCAAGGATCCCGGAATTCCATCCGTGTTCCCGGATGACGCCGTCTAATGAATAGAGGGAATTTACACTCCTTTATTTGTACATCTCGACAACAAGGTTCTCGCCCAAGTTCCTGGGAAATATGTTTGGACTGGGCTTTGGATGGATTCATTATTACAGCCAATAAGATTCATTAAGGAACAGCGGAAACAAATGAAAGCGTAATGACTTGATTCCAGCCAGTGTGGTGTTTAATTAAAATCTAATTAATTCATTAATTCAAGTCGGTTAAACGGAGCCGAGTCTACATGCGTCTGCGCACTCGTCGTGCTCAATAGATTGTGTTTGTTTGTCCTGCCATGAACTCAGATTTCTTAAAATAAATAAATAAATAAAATTTGGCCGAACAGAACATTAAATGCAAGGGCAGGTTGTTTCAAGACACAATTCTGGATTAGCCATGCATCCGTTTTCTTTAGTGCCTCATTAGTGTCGAAGGTGAACTCGAGTCTAGTCTGTCAAAATCTCCTAAACGCGTGGAAACAAAATGAAACCAAACCAAGTAGACCGAGATTCAAAACCCAAAACCTCCTAAATGCGAGGCTGACGTGCCGCCATTCCCGATTGGACCCAAGTTGAAAGATTCCATCTCTGTCTCGGTTATATCTCTGTCAAATTTGCATGAAGGCATTGTGCAAGGGTGCGGCCGATTGCCTCGCCGAGACCCCGCGCTGGGCTCCGCTGGCCAGATGGCCACTCCGGAATGAGATTGACACGCTGTTGCAAACTGATTTCACGGGCAGCTCTCGGGAGAGCCAAGCGGGCCGGCGCCACTGTTGGGAATCGGGATTACAAAATAGCCAATTAAAAAGGAAAGTGGTGAAATCTTGGCCCGATAAGGTGCAGATTAAATCGGTTCTAGTTTATTAGGCAAAATGACTTATTAGGAAGCCGCTCCTCTCCAAACACATTTCCATTAGCTGCCCCGGCTTCCTTCTTATCTGACAGCCGCAGCGTAATTACAAATCCTCCAAATGGCAGTTATGACACCAATTGGCCGGCATATCGTTCTATATTTCACTCGATGCCCTCTACGTGTGACCTTGTGACTCGGTGTCATTCAAAGGGATGGCGAAAAGCAAGCGTTTGTTTCCCCGGCGCCCGTCACGTGACCGTCAGACAGCGTGTTTAATTACCACGCCGGGCCAAGCAGATGCGCTTGGGTCTGAAGCCGGAGAGTGTCCCGGCGTTCCGGGATGACTGGCGCTCTCGCTCCGCCTCGGAGGCATCTGTTCCGCACCTGTGGACCCGACGCGGAGCGCCGCCCCACCTGCTCCCCCCAAACATCATGTGTCTGCTTTGCCAAGGAGGCCCCGCCCTTGTCAATGAGAGAGGGGCCTCCGAGGTTTTCCCACAGACAAAAAAAACAAAAACTTTACCATCATGGAACCTTCGTAAGGCTGAGCAATTAAACACATTCAAATCGACATCGCAATTGGATTATTGTTCTAAATCGTTCGGCTCAAACACCAAATATGCAAAAAATAATTTAAACAGTTCCCAGGTGTTTTAATGGCATCCATATGGTGATGGGCGACACCAGGGGTCCGATACCCGTTTCAACCCTTTCAGGGACAGCGGTTACTACAGCGGACAGGTTACAGGGTGCACGAAAGGGTTAAAGTATCGGGTACTCTTGGTGGCTGTCAATACCAGTCACCAATACCTAAAACAAAAATAATACAAAAAAAATAAAAATCGAGCATTGAGGACGTCCTCCTCAGTAGTAGTTGGTGCAATACTGGGACAGTTGGATATATCGCTGACTCATCATCTGTGTCAGAAAAATATATATATCAGTGAGTAGTCACAGAGTCTGAAAAAAGATTATCGAACGTCCCCTACTTCCATATTTTGTTGAAATACTCCAACTCCCATTTTATTTTTTGTATGGCTAAAATGACCCCCTTGTGCGAGGGCGGTCCTTTCTCGTGTAAATGAGTGACTTGACACGCCTCCTAAGATCCTGCTCGATTAGCGAATACAGCGCTTCGATTCATTGCAGCTCTGCCTACCTTTTGTCTTTGGCACGATAGTTTAGTTTAGCAACGTCCTTAAAAAAAAAATTTTTAAAACAGCATCCCTTACCTTTTAAGATAGATTTTTATTTTAGCCGTGTCATCATCATGACCGCTTCCCTTTTCGGCTGCTCCTGTCATGATCAAATGAACTTTTTTTGACCGCTGAATATCCAATCATGATTGGAGATGAGCATCTATTGGTGCACCACACACGCACATCCACACAGCAGTTGATTCTTTCTTTGATCTTACCAAACATCGAGCAAACGGCTGCCGGTTCGGATCTTCATTATTTTTTTTTTCTAAGTCGGGGGGGGCGGGTCTGTAATAGGCATGGCATCAGATGGCTATAGACTAGATCCTCGCCCATTGTGCGCAACCATTCGCATTCATGAAATCCAAAGTATTTAGGCGGCATATGAGCATCGGAAGGTGAAGTGTGGATGGCACGCGGCAATAACGTCGCTTTCACGCGAGCATCTGAAAGCTTTCACTTTGTGCGCAGATTGAAGCAGCCCGCTGCCAATACAAAGGTTGCAGGGAGGGGATGAAGTATCATTATTTTTCATAGAAATTACAGCCGTGTGTGGCCTTGACAGTAAATTTAATACCTGTAAATGCCGTTTTTTTTTTTTTTTTTAATCACACACTCGGCATGGTTTGCATTTCAGCTGCACATAATCACTTCCCTTTGGCAGGAGATTATTGAGAATGGATTTTTTTTTATTGGCTTTGGTCTTCTAACACATCCATTCATGCATATTTTGGATGAAAAGCAAGAGTTGTAGCATTTTTCTTCTGTGATTATCCAATTCTAGGTCAAATACTGTGGCAGGCCCTTTTTTTTAAATTTTATATTTACACAAAGTACATGATAGAGTTCCATGTATAATGGAACCTCTGAAGTTGAGGTCGCAACCCTCAACCGTATTTATAGGGCACTTTAAAACAACTGCCATTCTATATAAAGTGCTGTGCATGGAGCAAAAATAAATTATACAACAGCAAACAACAAAACAATCAATTAATAAGAAAGGCAGTAGAAAGCACAAAAACAGGAAAAACTAAAACCGCCGGCCAGATGCGTAGCGGCGGAGGAGCTCGGAGTGGTAAGGTGGAACAAGGCCTTTTAAAGATTTGAAAACAAATAATAGGATCTTAAAAAGAACTCTAGCTTAGTAGAGTGAGCCACTGAAGGAATGTCAGAGTAGGAGTTATGTGCTCCCTCTTACGAATACCAGTCAAGAGGCGAGCAGCAGTATTATGGACCTACTGGAGAGACTTCATGGAGGATTGGCTGACTCCAAAATAAAGTGCATTACAGTAATCCAGCCGGGATGTGACGAAAGCATGCATTACTGTTTCAAAATACGGGGCCCAGCAAAGGATTAGCTTCCGAGTTTTTTGCAACACTTATTTAGTCACAACAAAGCCTTATAAGAGCAGGAGACGTATACAGTATCGTGTATTTAACTTTGTGACATTTACTTTAAATTTAAACTAAAATGTCACGATGACATGTCTCCCGTAAGTGCCACTCTGACAATAAGAAGAAACAACATGTTGTGTTGCTCAGTAGGTTGCACCTCCGACTTTGGACACGGGGCTTCCTGAGATTGAGTCCTGTGCTGTAACAAAGTCAAAGTTACGCTAGCTTCGTGACGTAAGTGACGCGTGTTTATATGCATGTTCAAGTTACACGAGACAGACAGAGGAGGGCGCAGGGAGTTCAGATGTCAAGGTCGCATTGCGGCAGATATTGCTCCAAAGCTTTTGTGATGGGCTGGTGGCGGAGGGGAAGGGGGAAGGGGGAACGGGGGGTAGCAGCAGGCCCTGTTTGATTTCATTAGTGGGGAAATATTAGATGGAAAGTCCTGATCTCAGAGGACACTTATCAGCGCCTCCGGCAAATTGACATAACGGCGCTTTATTTGCGAGAGCGAGCAGCGGACGGGCAAAAGAAAATCTTTTATAAACAAAAAACATTCATGCACTTCCGTGGCGACGTATTCAATCACGATGGCGGGGGCCTTGTGTTACATACGTTACTCGCTTTGTGTTTCTCAAACAGGATTCGGCTATGACACGGAAAGAGAATGACGTCGGAAAACTCAGCCAAACAAAGTGCTCCGTGACATTTCGCGAGTGGAGTGTTTACAAGCAGAATGAGCAGCGTCACGAAAATGTTGTTGAGTCAGTATCGCCACGCATTGCGCAAAAATGCTCTGAAAGACAGCGTTATGTGGATTCGCACCCGAGACTTTCCTCCAGCAATGCCAAACTTCCCAAACTTTCTTGGAAGTGGCGCGCATACTTTTTGCTCGTGTATTTTTGCATTTGGCCTGAAAATCTGACCAAATAGTCGATCGAACAGGCGGACACGGAGGAGGACACCGGTGGCCGCGAATGAACATTTCTGCAACAATAATAAAGATTCAATAAGCATCTTTTCATTCGGGCCATGAGAGATTATTTCATGAAAAGATTTGCATGCGCGCAACATCTCTGCAATGTGCTACATTTTTGAACTAATGGCCCATCCTATGCACAATGCCCTTTTGATGACAGTTAAATTTTCTTTTTTCTCCCCCCCCCCCCCCCCCACAATTACAGCTCACCCCCCCCCCCCCTCTCGCAGCCGCCCGGCTGATTTGTTTTCACGCCGAGTTCTGCTCCGAGGGGCTGTCAGGGTCTTCTTTATTCACCCGCAGCCGACAATCAGACCTTATTGAGAATTGGGGGGGGGGAGAAAAAGTGACGGCTAATTGATTTTACAGCGATACTGTTGGGGAGACAATGAATGTGCCATCAATTCAATCCGCTATTTAATGGCTCCAATTTGGTCTGTAAACGCTCGCTAAACTAATTCCGCCGTTGTGCGGCAATCTGAAAAGCTATCATGGCTCTAATCTCCTCCTATATATTCATAAGGAAAAAGAAATTTAGCCAATTCCGAGGTGTGGAGATGATCTGTTAGTGCGGTGTCAATGTTTAGAACGCGGCAATTGAGTTCATTTATAAGGATATGAAAAGTTTTATTGGCAGGGTCAGTGGAGTGGAACTGTCGGATAATAGGCAGTTACCGGCAAGTGTTTGAAGGCTATGAAGCATAGAGATGTAGGGAATAAAATGCCGGGACATGCTGTAATCGGAAGCTAAACTGAAATTCTCCAAAGCGGCGCGGCTGTTAGATTCCCACTGATGGAAGGTTCAGCGGCGGGGGCCATTGCTATTCAAGCGTCTATTTATTTTGCTCGGGCGCAGCCTCTTCAATTTGGCCCAAAAGTGGACGCGCAGTGAGCCGCATATGCCAATGTGATGTGATGGGATGGCGATGCGACTGCAATGAGATTCTTCCCATCCCGACCCAATCACGGCGGGATATGGCTCGGGCTCGGCCAAGAGAACAGGACGTTAATGTGGCTATTGTCTCCGGAAAAAAAAGGTGGATGTGGGGGGGGGGGGGGGGGGGGGCTATACGCGACCGCCTTCCAAAGATGAGCTCGTTTAAATCGCCCCGATTTCGCTGGCCGTCGGGGTAACCTCAATACTTTCCGTTCTGTCAGCCTTCGAGTCCCTCTTGGCCTCGCATCGACACGCAAACACCCCCCCCCCCCCCCCCCCCAGCTCTCTAAAGCCTTTGTTACTGCTTTTTTGTTTCCCTAGGATAAATGCTTTGGAGGTCAATAGCATCGTGTATTCTTTTTCCTTTCCCACCTCGTAAATCTGTCAGCTTCGCAGCAGGTAGCACAGAACATAAAGCAGCGTTCCCGTAGGTGCTAGCAAACGTGCTCGATTGGTGACTAAAGGGCCTGCAATGACAACAAGCCATTTGACAGAAATTGATGCCTGCTTGAATGGAGAAATGTAGAAATACTTAGAAATTTTTGGATTTTGGAGAATCTGTCCGTATCAGGCACCACATACGAGAATAGCATCCATCCGCATTATTTATATACTGTGTGAATAGTGCTGCCTCACGGCTTGTCTGACTCCAAAACAAAAGATTTGAATTATGAGTTTAGCAGACGACGCGGCCATACCATTTCATACAGTTTGATGGAGAAATATATCAAATTTCTTATAAAAGTGACAGCAAGATAGGAATTGTCAGCTGCATGCACCACATGAACAAATCTGCTGCACTAACAATGTGATGTGATGTGGACAGTAGTTGGTAGTGAAGTGCTACCTCCGTGAGTGAAAATTCCATCCATTCTTTTACACTCGCTCACTCTTACTGTAAAGTGGAGCTTTTCAGCACTGGCAATGACCGAAATTCACTGTAATATTTTTCATTTTTCATAGCGGAGAAATAATATCTGCCTGTGAGGATTCTTATATTCGCTGGCTATAGGTGTTGCTCCACCGTTTGTGTTGAAATATCCGTTACTTCTGAAATCCTTACTATCGCTCCTAAACGTTAGCATGTTAATGGAGCTTTGTATTGTCTGTTAGCATGAAGCTAAGTGGGCTTTTTCCATAAGACATAGCCGTTGTTTTAAATACACGTTGTGTAATTCTTTTTTTTGTTTGTTTTATGTTCAGTGTGACAAGAAACTCCAACTGGGAGTGGCAAAGTGCCAGCTTGGAGCCTCCTTTTTTGAAGAATGGTCCACTATGAGCCAAGCTGCTGAAGTAAGTGGCAGGCATGCATATTGCAACATTTGTTTTTCGATATGGTCTGGAAATATGTCATTTCAAGCAGTTGCAAGGTGCGAGGATAAAAGCTTGCAAAATGCACCTTGAAAGTCTTTCGCGTTTGCCCTTGGAAATATAAAGGTGTCCAAACGCCGCCAGAGAGCTTACCACTGGGACATCTGTGATCACAACCTGTCACTATGGAGAGACAACCCACAGGGGCGGTGGGGGGTTCCTATGCGCTTCTCACCCCGTCGCTTTGTTTGTTTACTTAGATGGCCCGTTTGTGCTGTAATACACCCAAACGGATTCGATCACAGCCGTGCAAATGAAGGAATAAATTGTTCATTTGATGCCTGAATGCGGTTACACTTTGCAAAAGGCGAAGATTCCACATCGGGGACACTAATAAGGTGCACCAGACAATTGGTTCTTTGTGATATTCCTGTCGGGGATGGTAACCCTCCCATGAGGGACAGATGTAAATATTCCGGGTGTGTTGTTACCATAGTGACAACACTTCATCTTATAGCTTATTGAGTCCCTTAAGTCTCGATGAAATATTGATAAGAGAGGGAGTGACGTTCTTTCCTTCAGTCCATTTCCAAAGGGTCAACATATTCTCTCTTTTTTTTCAATAAGAGAATATATATTAAAAAAAAAATAATAATAATGATAAGAATAAGCAGCACACTTACAAAGTTATTTAAGTTTAATGTGTAATCCGGTACATGATCTTGCAGAAGGCTTTCGGTAATTGTCGCCGCCGCTGCAAAATCACTTCTTTATTCATAAATTAAAATTGGAATTTAATAGGCTCTCCTTTCTTTTTCCAGGGACTTGATTAAAATATCCATTATGAGATCAGCTCTTTAGTTTCTGTTGTGGATTACTTTTATCTCGGCAGACCTAAATTATGGAACTCTGCTCTCGGAGGTAATTGCCTAAAATATATTCATTGTTTCAGCCTCCCCCCCCCCGCACCCACCCCCACTGGCGTGGTGGAGGCACAATTCCTTCCATGGCTTTTTGTTTTCTCCACCGTTCACATTAGTCGAAGGACTTTGTTGGTTTGGGTGTGTTGGCAGTTGTCACGGCACCAAAATAAAATCTTTGGTCTTCCTTGCGTCCATCCATCCATCCATTTTCTACCGCTCATCCAGAGTCGGGTCGCGGGGGCAGCAGCTTTAGCAGGGAAGCCCAGACTTCCCTCTCCCGAGCCACTTCTTCCAGCGCTTCCCGGGGAATCCAAAGGCGTTCCCAGGCCAACTGGTAGGCAGAGTCTCTCCAGAATGTCCTGGGTCGTCCTGCCGGTGGGACATGCCCGGAACACCTCACCAGGGAGGCATCCTAATCAGATGCCCGAGCCACCTCATGTGGCTCCTCTCGGCATGGAGGAGAAGTGGCTCGACTCTGAGCCCCTCTCAGATGACCGAGCTTCTCACCTTATCTCTAAGGGCCCGGACGCCCTGCAGCTTCACAATTAATTGAATTCAAATCCATTTCGCAATGTAGTAGAATTTAAAAAAATACATGCGGAGTGTACCTCGGAAAAAAAATAATGATCACACATGAAATCACAATCACAATATTGAGCGTAAAAGTTGCAATTCAATTATTTTTCAGAATCACTCAGCCCGAGTTTGGGGGAGTTGGAGCCATGTGGGGTGAAAAAGGGGCTCGACTGTGGTAAGTGTGATCATGATGGTAATAACTCAGTTAGGTAAGAAGCTTGTCTCAAGATGCTTGTCTGGGACAGGCGTTATCACATCTCTGTCCCAAACTGGAGCTTTAAGAGCAAAACCGCTTGTGTTGTGCTTGACTGGTGCTGGTATGGTGACGGGTCCAATACGAGGGGTCTTAATTTATAGCCAAGTGGATTCTCAGATAGCAAACTCACAGATTTTATTTATGTTATTTGCCTTTTTCAAATGTTATTTACCCTGATGACTCTCAGTGAAAACTTGGAATTACAATTTTTCTTCTCTCTCTTCTTCTTTTTAATCTGGCGCACATGAAGCAAGATAAGGCAATGTTTGCTCGGGGGGGGAAAAAAAAAAAGAAAATCAATAAAATGTGCTGTGGACACAGGTTAAGTCTCCCTCTCTAAAAATTCCATTTCTGTTTAAAAAAAAAAAAAAGATCTCAAACACCGATTATGGATTTGGGGACTTTCTCTGACAACTTCGGCACTCTGCTCGGAACACCAAAGATCTTGGGTCAAGGTGCTTAAGTACACAAACCTCATTTTCAAATTTATTTCAGTCGTGGAGAGCTGAAAGAGATAATGCCGCTTCACGGAATCAAGAGTACTCCCTTTCAAATCACATCATCCAAGTCCCAACACACTCCACTCTGGATTAGAAGAATCAGATTTTTAAAAAAAAGTGCAATTTAATTAGAGCGAATGGATAGATCCAGCACTTGAAAGAGCAATAAGTAAGGCCCCCACTTATAAGCGAGATATCTGCCAGGGCCCCGCTGAGGTCTACACACCCCAGGTAAAATTGAAGATGTAATCTTCCCTGCAAGAAAATAGTCCCGCCGCTGCTGCCTGATGACGCGTCGCCGTCTCCCAGCCGCTGCAGGCCGCGCCCTCGTAGACTTAATGCGGATCAATTATCGGGCGAGAAGTCCCTGTCGCGTGTGATTCGCTGTGTGTTTTGGCCAGTGTGGGTCTCTTTTTTGTACATGCGCTAACCAGTCAGGTGGCAACGTGTCAAACAGGCAACAGGCAACAGACAATTGAACGACGGCCCCATATTGTTTGTTATTTATTATTTGCTTCCTTGGCCACACGCAAATCAAATGTCACATCTCATTTAGGCGCCGCGCCCCCCTTTTTTTGGGAGATGCAAACGTTTTCGATAAATGCGAAATGTGGCGGCCGTTCGGCATGATGAAATTTCAAATGGGTAAAGAACCACTCACTCGTGGCTTTTTGCGGGGGGGAGAGGTATTAATGTCGCCATTTAGAACAAGGATCTATATTTTGGTAACACGCTAGCTGGTATAGAGCTACGCGTAGTATCTTCAAGCTAAAAGACATGAGATTAAATTATTTCATGTACAACTGTAACCTAATAAACTGTCCACTGTAGTACACACTGTCCCTAAAAGGGTTCAAGAATATTCTACATACATTTCACGAATATTTTTTCAGTATTTTAAAGCTACTCAAAGACACAAGGTGTACTGGGTCTATGCTAACGTTGCTCCACACACGTCGCCTTTCATCAAGCCGTCCCGCACCAATACGAGAAACGATCATGACCTTTTAACACGTCGTTACGCGGCGCCGACTGGCAGTCTGGTCAGATTGTCCCATGTGTCAGACAAGAAAGCAGCGCTAATAGAAAGTCAATTAGGAGCCTTTGCTGTCACGGACGGAGCAGTTTGCTGCTTCAGGAATGTCACGCTTTGCGTGACGATTAACCCCACCGAGCTTTCCCCGAATCACAGCCAAACCGATCGCATTGTGTCAAAAACGGGCACTTTGTTGCTGTCGACTTTAGTCAAGGGTGCTGGTTGAAATCCGATGTTACCAGTGAAGGCCACTTGGGGGACTCGGTTGTGGGATGGTTTAGTCACAATGTAGAGTCGAGTCTTGTCTTGTCTTTTTGCCTTTGGAAGTCAGAAAAGTCAAACCTAAGATTTGTCTTTTGGATCATATTTGTAGACCAGTTGGGTTCGTCAAAGATGGATACTATCTTTGCTGGTTTGGTGACTCAAACCTCAGTTCTTACAGTCACAATACAGGGGAACCATATCTTGATAACAATTTCGGGATCAATTCCTCACAACGCAAGGTGAGGGGGTTGTCTCACCTTTGCCGGTTGGGCACCTGATTCCTTAGACCTTTCGGTCAAAATACAAGACGACGGTGCAAGAGAGCATAAACTTGCTGTCTTTTGGACACAAGATGGAATGTTTCCCAACCCATTTAGAGGACTTGAAGATGGGGTCCTTCGTTCCCAGCACATTCAGGTCTACATTCCTATGCCAGTTTGAAAACTCGAACCTGGTTGTCTTTTGACAATTCAGGTCATCCAGACTTATCTCAGTGACAAATGAAGGATTCAAAAATTGGGTCCTATGGCTACAAGGCTGGGTAAAGGTACGGGCTGCCCTTGCATATCATCTACCGCAGCAAACTTTCCAGAAGCCTGATAATGATCCTGACATCTAAAACTGGCTGGATAGGGGCTCTCGAGGATCGGACTCGGACATCCCTTATCTACCCTTTCCAGTTGGGCAAATCATACCTGGGCTACATCCCTCTGCGATTAAAAGCCTCGAACCTGAGGTCTTTTGGTTGCAATGTGGGCCGTCCATATCTCTCTGCCAAATGACGGACTCCAAAATCGGGCCCTTTGGCCACAGTTCCGCCCGGGTCAATGTGGAGCCGCCCTTGCCTATCGACCCGACTCGCTTCTTTTGGTCACAATCAGGAATCTGAATGTCTCTCTGCCAGTTACAGAACTCAGACATGGAGTCTTTCGGTCACAATAGAGAGGGGCATGTCGCTACGTCCGGTGGGGGGGGGGACTCCAACCTTGGGTTCTCTTGTCACAATGCAAGGTGAGAGGTGCCCAGATACATTTGAGGCCCAGGGGAAATCAAACCTTAGACCCCTCAGTCCTCCCAGACAATACAGTATATGTGACCATATCATGAGAGTCGGGGCATGTGCACCACAATGCACGGCTTAAAGCTTGTCTCCTTCGGGCGTGCACCAATATGGGGGCTCCTCATGGTCTCCGTTCATTTCGTGATGCCAGTTGGGGCACTTGAACCTGCGGTTGATTGGTTACAGGCCACGTTGTGTCGTGCAAAAGAAGGTCCGGTCCCATCGCGCAGCTGCGGTCATTGTGCTTCTTCCCCGCGGGATCGCCTTGCGCCAGCGCCACGAAGCAGCGTCGGATGTGTCGGTAATCCTCCGCGTTGACAGCCGCCACACACACTCAGAGACATCAGAGGTGGCCAGGTGACACACGTCGGCACTCTCGAAGAAAAGAATAAGATGCTCCCCCTCGTCCTTGGCGGCGACCCTTTTTTGGGGGGGGGGGGGGGTAAAATAAACATGCGGCGGTGCCAAAGCCATTTCATATGATGAAAAGGCAACAGTCCACTAATCTATGAATAGGCCACCGGTGACAAATGTTATCTCCGTGCGGCATAGCAGGTTCAAGCCCATTCAGCGCCATGCCACCCCTCCCCCCCTCTCCCTCGCAGACCAGCGCTAAGATGATGTCACGCTAATCCTCAAGCAGGCCTTTTGTTGCCTCGGCGTGCAGGTGACTGCTTGTGCGAGCAAAGAGCACTGCAAGGGCAGCAATGAGAAACGAGGATTTATTCTGGGTTGTACAATGGAGCTTTAGACGCTCGCGCATTGTATATCCACACG
The DNA here is from genome assembly GCF_054856545.1 of Hippocampus guttulatus. Classification (NCBI taxonomy): domain Eukaryota; kingdom Metazoa; phylum Chordata; class Actinopteri; order Syngnathiformes; family Syngnathidae; genus Hippocampus; species Hippocampus guttulatus. The sequence continues at coordinate 8,916,467 of NC_141276.1, forward strand.
TGAGCTTTCAGGAGAACCACCGGTGGCAAAATAAAGTGGCGGGCCGTTTCGTTTTCATCACGAAGGAATCATGTTTGATCGGCCGGTTTAGTGGGGGTTCGTACAAAAGCTACCTGGTTATGAGCGGCGATAAAATATATTTCTATAAAACTTTGTGAAGGAGTGTGGCGCCAAAGCTTGAAATTTCGTCATATATCTGAAGCCGGCTAGGACCTCTATTTTTGCCTCGCACCACAAAAAAAAAAAAAAAAAGATCATAGCGTCAAATAATCTTCTATTGTGGCGAACAAGTTTTTTTTTTTTTCAAGCGTGGTACGCATGTCATTGCTTTCTCTAGCATTACCCGAGCAATATGTTTTTCGATATTCAAACTCAGTGTGAATGTTCAAAGTTTATTCCAGTGACTAGCAGTGATATTATTTTCAAGAACGTTTAGACCCACTACACTACAGTCATGATGGGCCTGGTAGTGATACTTTATTTGTAGTTCTTTTTTTTTTTTTTTTGTGGTACTTTAGGTTTGAGAACAAGAAAATGAATGCATGAATTATCTCTGAAATGCCCCGTTGTGATATTTATATTATTTGATGACATTTAAAACTGTGACGACCAAATCTTTATCTTCTTGATTAAGATTTGGGTTGAGGACATTTTCTTTTCAAGCTCCCCCAGCACCGCTTTTCAACAATGACACAAAACTTTTTTTTTTTGTCCCTTTTTAGTTTAAAGCAACCCCAAACGTTGGCCATCTTTTTTTCATTTTCTGTATTCCTCATTGGCAGCCATGTTCCCGACATAAACGTGATAAACGCTGACAGTGTGCAAACATGTTTCCGGGTGGTGCAAATACTTGACTTTTCACGCGACTACAAATGTGTTAAACAAGCAAATGGATGCAAAGAGCAGTCGGCGAGTGGGATTGGGTCAGTGGAAAGGGCCTGCTTTTAAATGACTCGTATTGCCGTTCTGATCCCGAGGGCGACATCAAATTCTGTGGAAAGACTCTTTTAATTGATTGCTATAGATGTGTTGGTAACTTAAAAGCTTTTTTTAAGCACCCTGTGGAGACATTATGGAAATTCCCCAATTCGGCGGCACCGAGACAAGAACCACCAAAGAACAAAGTTTGCACTTTCAGTTTGTTTGTTTGTTTGTTTTAATTGGACTTGCAATGCCTCGGACAGGGTCAGCCGCGGATCTGCGATTGGACGCCGACTAATTCGGGGTAGGAGGTCCGAGGGAATTCATCGGACGCTCAAGGACGGAGAAGCAAGATTTCCAGAAATTAAACAGGATTAATTGAAACTCCTAATTACTTTCCGAGGGGCATAAACATCTCAATATCAATTAAAATGAGTTTCCGGTGCGCTCGGAGGATACGAGGTGTAGCAGATAATTAGACGTGGAGACTGACGGCTCGACTCGCCACTTCTCTGACGGTACAGTAAAGCTCCTCAATTGAACGCCGATGATTTGAGGCCATGAATAATACATGTTAGGCTTTTTTCTCACCTGTTCCGCGTCCACGTTCCGAGTCGCCGATTCAGAGTTGAACAAAGTTGAAGGTTAGACAGATAAAGCAAAGTATATTGGGGGGGGGGGGTTATAATTCAACTTTCTCAAATTATGGAGCGCATATTAAGCAGAGTTATATGACGGTGGCCAACAGAGAAATAATATCCTCCAGTTGCCACGCTGGTGCTGCACGGTCGACTGAGTAGATAAAAACCGGGGCTAAAAAAAAAAAAAGAAAGAAAGAAAAAGGAAAAGCGAGGGTCTGAGGAAATGTTTTGGAGGTGTAACATTGATTGTTATTCAAAGGGGACCCCCCCCCCTCCAGCTAACGCCGCCAATGGGGCCTGTCTGTCATCTCACAGAATATCACACTTTAAAGCTAATATTTATTCATTTATCAATCACTTTCCTCAATCCAGCTCTATTTTGGGGGGGATTATTCAAGGGCCCCTTTTGTTTCCACTGTCACCCCCCCCCCACCCCCACCATCCCCTCGCAGCCATTTCTCTGGGAAAAGAGGGCCAGTCATGAGCCATTTAACCAGGGCGAAAGCATAGGGCCCCCCGCCCCCCACGCCCCACCCATGCCCGCCTCTAAACGGGTCTTTCGGAAGCCATCTAGGAAGCGCATTGGAATAGCGGAGTAACAAATGGACAGTGGAAGCGGTTTGTAATGGTGATTAGGGTCTGAAATTGGTTCAGATTTACAGTGTCAGTCAGAGATGGAGGCAGAGGAATAAGCAGTCTAAGCGGTCTAATGGATCCATCAGCTCGCTCGGGCGGCTCAGCGGGCCGAGCGGGGTCACCAGCCATCCGCGAGTGCCACAATAGCACTTCAATTTTGTTAGGAAATGTATCAATTTAACTGACTCGAGCGCCACACTGGAAACCTAATGAATCTGGACTCAATTTTCCAGCACACTGATTCTGGCAAAGCGGAGGAAACAATGTCGGTGGCGAAAGGGTGAACCCAGGGCCCGGCGTCATTGGCTGGCGAAGACGCCGCACGGCACCTCATCCCCACCCCCCTTACCCGCGTTCCCCACCCCTGCCGCCGACCCAAGGAAAACAAGGGCGGCCCTGGCGTTTATCTAGCGATAGCGGCGGCGCCGACTGCTGTCACTCATGTAACAATTGCGTCATTAAAGGTAAATTGGCTTCGATTTCAGCGGGACGATAATGCTAATTGAGTGGCAAAACATAATACCGGCGAACTGTTGTGCGGCGTCAAGGGGCGGAGGGGGACAGATTAAACGGCCGCACAATAGCGGGGCTGCAGGCGCGGCAGATGTTGCTTTGTGTCGACGACTGAATTGACATATCTCTTGCTTGTCAGGCCGCGGCTTTTTTTTTCAAGGGGACTCGCAGGGCCAGATGGCCCCCACGCGCCAGCCCAATAAAGCAGTTAAACAGTTTGAAGACGAGCAAGAAAACGTGCCGCCCAGTAATTAAACGCGAGCGGGCCCCCCCCCCGCCGCACTATCGACCCTGGCCGAGCGGTGCCTGACGGCCGGCTAATGAGGCGACTTTAAACTGTACTTGCGCCGTTTACCGTACATTATATCCAAACGTAAACAAACCGTTCACCCAATCGGCGTCCGTATCGAGAGCGCAGCAGATCCCAAAGCAACAGGTGGCGCTATAAACCTAATCTGGCCGCTGATTTCAGGCCAAATCATGAAAATATAGACCCGCACCTTCAGCATATATTGGAATGTTGACATTCAGGTGTGTCAATTATTTAACAACAACAACAAAAAAAAATTCTACAAAGTTTTGTCGCAAAGCCGGTAGCCGAGACTCGGCCATTCGTGAACTCTTGCGGGGGTTCCACCGCATTGCTCAGTGTGTGTCGGCCCTTACATTCATGGCCCTAGTGCATAGTTTGAAAGGGGATGAAGGCTAAAGCCAGAGAATTGTAGCTATTATAAAAAAAACACCAGGAGATTTCACGGAACAGATCAACGTTGTCGATCAATTCCAAATTTCACTGACTGCTCCTTGAGTAATCAAGTGAAAAATCATTTCCATTCCCACAAACAAAACAATTATGATTTTTTTTTTCTGAGTCAAAAAGTCTTACTTTCAGCAACCTAAAATGTAAAAGTTTACATGTGGCCTCAAGGCTGACAGCCGTAAATATGTTGTTATTATACTATTTTAATCCCTCAAGGGAACTGGGTACAAACCATCCATCCCTTGATCCATTTATATCCTCAAGGCTGAAGCCTAGCACCCCATTTTCATTTTCAACCAATTTCTTTTGTGAGCAGTCTGCACTCCTCTGTTAGCCAGCATGTTCGCGGTGACAGAATCATCTCCTAACTGAGGTCAAGGCTGTTTGTTAAATGGCGTCGGCAGGAGAAAAGATTGAATCTAATGTTGCCTAAGTAGATTATTTCAATTGGCAGCCCAGTTGGAGGATTATTCCTTTTTTTTTTTTCAGTTTTGGAATTATTCTTTGAACGATACGGCACACCTTGGACATGCGTTAAGTGAATCTGGCGTTTGTCGTGCTTTTATGTACGCCCCCATGAAACAGTAGCGGGCTTGTCGGCCTGCTATGGAGCAGGAGAGGCTGCTGCCCCTCTACTTGACCTCCCCATTATGGCGAGCACTGATCTCATTTGACAAGGCCGGCCGGAGCTGCCTCTCGGTGTCTGACACGTCTTTGGAGAAAATCCTCCTCAATGCAGTATTAATATTAAATGGGAGGGGTTGTGGCGGCCCCGGTGTAATCAGCAAGCTTGGAGGAGGGGCTGGAGAAGTCACACAGCATTATCAAGTCTATGATTTAATTGTCGTAGTCAAATTAAGTTTAGGGGGGGCGGGGGTTGTTTGGGGGGGGTTCGCTTCCATTAGCCAGGAATCAAGTCGTCTGTGTTCACACCCACAACAGCGCAACACATCTTGCTAACTGCGTGTGTATGCGAAAATACCAACACAAGACAAAATGTGTGCTATGTTAAGATGGAATCAAAAAATAAATGTTAACAGTCTTCTTTTGTCTCAATTCTTTTGAGTAGGTCACATAATTCTAGAACAGACTTGTGGGCTACTGATGTTGTACTTGAGGCTAACTAGCACCCGTTGGCACCATTTTTAAAAAATGTTTTAGGACAATACAAATTAATCAACAGGGCAGGCATCCATGTTTTGTCATGCTCGCACACTCCTACTCCTCGATTTGTAAGTGCTCACCCCCTAACCTCTTTGCTGGTTGAGAAAGGAGGAGAAAAAAAAGTTAACTGGAGGCAATTAACTTCAGAAAGACCCGTTTACTCAACTCTGCAAGCAGCCAATCAAAATGTGCCCTGCTAAAAGTCCCCTCAAAAAAAAAAAAAAAAAAGCATAACTGAGGATAATCTTTTTAGACACATCCAATAACCACGCCGTTGCTGACTGATCGCAGAAGATGAAAATGTTTTCGCCTTCGGCCCATTTATCGATGAATGATTAGCATGTAATCGGTGTCGATGTTGACTTTTGATTGGCAACTGCCAGAGAAGTAGTTCATTCAAGCAAAAATGTCTCATTGGACTTGTCGTTTGCGGTGCTTTGCTGCGATGATATTGTTATAGTTGACCACTTTTTTGGGGCATTGCTGTTTTCCCCGACAGAGATGTCTGAAGGCACTCGCTAAATTGCAGCGCTTGCCACGGAACTTGAGTTGATGCACCTTTTCTGGCAGTTTATTACTCAGTCAAAGGTATTGTGTTTGACTGACTATTATCTCCTGGGATGCGATATTGGCCAAATAGAGCCAACGATTCCTCTCGGCCGCTTTATAGAAGCGAGAAGTCTGGTATATTACGCTGTCTTTTTTGTTCTGCTTTGATGAAAGTGGAAGCTGAGCTTTGTTTATCTGGTCAGGAACAAATAGATTTGTGCAGAGGTCCCCTCTGAGAAGGGACGTTAGAGATGCCGTTTTAAAAGGTTGCCGCTGACTATTTTGTGTTTTCTCTCTCTGCCGTCCCTCCCCATGGTGCTGCACCGCGAGGCATTTAATGGATGGACTCGCCGTTTCATATCAGTAAGCCAAATCAAATAACGCAAGATGATTTACTCCCCCTGGCAACTAGGCAATGCGCTTCCATCCGGCGGCCGGGCGGCGGGGCTTGGGTGTAATCAGTTTGAAAATATTTCAATTATTGTGTTGATTTTAGTGGATTTGAGAGGCGGCGGCGGTGCGCCTGGTCACGCCGCCTCCATGACCTGCAGAGGAAGGCATCGATTTAAACAGGTGTCAGAACAGGAAACACACAGGCAATTTAAATGGGAATGGGATGGCAAAGTCATCGAGCATTGTCGAGTGCATGTGTGACATCCGCCCGACGTCGCCGAATCAATGCGGCTCTGCCCGACTCGGGAGAAATCATCCATCTGTGGGCCGCCGCAGCAGAGGGATTGCTTGTTGTGCCCTGCCTTGTGCGCCCATTTGGTTCGGAGGGAATAACAGTGACTCTTTAGAGCGCTAAAGCCAATAAGGGATCAATTGATTCTGTTGGTGAAATCGCATGGTTTGTTTTCCTCGATATTGCCAATATGGAGAAGTCTGATGGAAAAAAAAAAAGAAGATAATTTTCCAATGTGTTCATAAAGATTAATGTATTGCTTCTGATTGTTTAAAAAAAAAAAAAACATCCAAAGAGGATTTTTAGAAAAAAATAATCTGGTATTAAATCGCAATATTGGGGGAGAAAAATTGCTCTTACTTTATTATTCAAAATTATTCCACCCGACTCTGTATGTTAGAGTGGTCCACAATATTATTATGACAGTGGGAGTCTTGAGGAATTGGCCTTTTCATAACATTTTCCACCAAAGCAAACAACAATCAACAAAGCGCTAAAAGTCATTAAAAAGTCACAATACACGTGACGAACTAAAAATATACATTTTTAGGTGTACCTAATGAAGTGTCCATTGAAGGTGACACGTGCATAGTGTCCAATTCGACCCCACCCCCATCCCATCATCAAGGGGTATTCATTTGCAATTTATGCCCACTTATTTTTGGGCTGGGCTACGATGTGCGTCGAATGAAAAACCAGCATGCCATCGAACTGAATCATATGCTTAAGCACATGCTCACACCACTGGCCCCTCCTCTATCAGCTGAGTGAGGGCTCTTTCAAACACTTTGCAGTCAGGGGGGGGGGGGTGGCGGGGGGGTGGCTGTCTTCTATTTTTCAGTGCTGCAGAAAGTATTTTTATTTGACGCTCTTGTGAGTCTTCTTAGCATGGGACCCCGAGGTGGAGGCTGGCGTTGGGGTGCTCTTCTCCAGTGTTATGACAACAAGCCTACTGAGGGGAAGTTGGTCCGGTCTGACATGTTGTCAGGAGGCAGAAATTCAAAGTCACACCCCTGCTTGTAAAACCTTGTAAGCCTCTTTGCCTGCCACCCAATTCGTTACCGGACGCAGCGTGTGTATAGATCTTCCACCACCATCAGCATGGGACGCGATAGCAACATACTGCACCTATAGCACCCCCCACGCCCCGAGATTAATGTTCGACGCAGTTTTCATCAGTGAATAGGCTAGTCTGTGTCCGTCATCACAGGCCACTTCATTAGGGATGCCTGCCCAGTACACATGATGAGAGGAGATTGAAACGTCAACCATTAAAAAGTCACAATTTTTCATTCAAGGCCATTGTGTTAAATTGATGATATGCGGTTGAAAATTGGACAAGCACCCCCTTTTTTTTTCATATCAATTAACTGCAAACGAACAATTTACCTCATAAATCCAAATAGCGAAATTTGTGAGCTTGCCGACAGGGAGGACATTTTTTTTGGTTACTTTTAGCGCTGTAAGCTAGTGCTCGACTTTCAGTTAGCAATGTGATTCAGCTAGCTAGAAGACTGTGTTCTGCTTATTGAATACATGTTGAATTTCTGAAATGTTTTTCTGTCACCTGATATTTCAATATGAGAGGGTGGAAATATTATGTTTGACAACATCCAACCACAAACATAATATATTTTTAAAAATCGATATGAAACAGAACTATTTATTTCTGCAACTATTGAACAAAATGTTTGTCACAATATCATGAAAAAAAACCCTGTGCATTTCTTAAAGGGATAGTTACCCAGTTATGACAGGAACACCTGCAAAACGCACACGTAACTTCTCCATTTTATCAATCCAGTTTCAGTCTTTTACATACAAAGCAAAGAGCACAGTTCTGAAGGTGCCAATGTGTGCGAAGGCATTCATCTCACTTTGGCTGGTGAGTCTATTATGACTCATAGGTGTCATAATTTAATCGTCTTGTTTTCTATTGCCTGCGGATACTTCAGGGGCCAGGAAGCGGCTGTGTATAATGCAGCCCGGCGCTAGTGCGCCACTCTCTTTCTTCTCTTTCTCTCATCTTAATTGGAAACACTGGGGGCGGGCTGCATCCCTTTCACTTTCACTTGACCTTAGAAGATGAACCGCTGATAAAGATGAGAATCATTATCTGCCCAAGAGAACTCAGGAGGAATCATTTCCTCCTCTCGTGTTCTGTTCATTAATTTGCAGAGGCGCTTTAAAGATGCGTGAGCGAGCGGGCTTTTGTCGGCGTGGTCTCTTATTGAAATCGGAATTCTCTCTAATTGGAAATAGCACACGTTGAGGCATGTGGCGTACAAACGTTTATTTATTGCAAATGTCATCTCTAAAATACGGTAAAAAAAAGAGAGAGATCAATTGATCACCCCACATGCAACTGATTCACGCCAGACATTGCGCTAATTTATGCTAATTCCTGAATGAAGTCCTAACCCGTAATTGGTGTCTAAACCCGCTATGCTAATTAACATGTTAATGGAAGTATTTCCAAAAGAACATGTTCATAAAAGTCAATTATGAAATGGATTGACGTCGACTTACCTCAACCGCATGGAAAGATTTAATCACTCTGCCAAATGCATGCATCGCGATGTATCATAGCAATCCCACAGGGGGTGACAAATCTACTGTACTATGTGCCTAGCTTATTTCCCTCATATTGAAAATCATCTTTGCCCATTGATGCGCAGATAAAGAATATATGACCGAGTACTGTGATAGTGAATGTGGAAATATGTTCAAATATCAGCTGTTGAAAATGTTCTGAGTTTCCTATGATGTGCTGGCGTTAGCATTAAGCTAGCAGACTAAATGCTAAGCAGTGTTTTTTGTTTTATATGTTACATGTAGACCCAAACAAGTACACATGTTTTGGAGCCTTTCTTGCATTACTGGTTTAATCATTATCCTTCAGGAAGACAGAGGGAAAGTGAATGAATGGATTTCTCAAAAGTAGCTATATATCTGGTTTAACCAAATATATGGTGGTATAATTATTTACTTTGAAAGTTTTCGGTTCCCCATCAATAGCAGCTAAATAAGTGTTCCATGTGTTAAAATGTTCCCTCCGCAGGTTCCCCTCTCGCTGTCAATAATGCTCGGGCCTCCCGGGTCGTCCTCGCCTTGGCTGATGGATGTGCTCACACCTCCGAGAGGTGAGCGCCATTGATTGTGTCCCGTTATCACCTTTCATTTGCTTGCTGCCTCTGCACAATAGGTTTGAGACTGACTCGAGGTTTGTGTTTCTTATTTTCCAACTTACATCAACAGGGTTCAACATTAAAGGCAGCCCTAAGGCCGACAAATTCCTACGTCACTGAACATTTTTGGCCTCCAAAATGGCTCAAATGGGCATTTTCGGATTTGGACCAAAACTCTTTCATCACTGAAACACCCTAAAGGATGTTCTGATGACACGAAAGATGAAAAAAAAAATGCAACCAGCACATGCTTGACTTGATAAAGGAGCACGATAGCCTCATATTGCTAGCTTCAGCTAGCCAGATGACCGCTAGCCTGAATAGATTCATACTCAGGGTAAGGAACAAGGACAGCAAAGTGAAGCTTCACCGCCGGGATCGCTGAAACTAAAGTGAGTGATAATTTTCATCATTATTTTTCATTTATTTATTTATTTTAGAGTGCCGGGGCTTCAAAATATGTCTTCACACAAAAACTGTCACTAAAACATTTGGGTTTTGCTACCTTTTATAAAACAAAAAATATATACACATCCAGTGTTGGACTGTAAGTGCTATGAAATTCTTTTAATAATTTTGTAATTGATTTTGGAACATAATATGATAATATAAAGCCTTGATTTTAGTGAGATTAGTACAAAGTCACGGCCATGCAATTCAATAACCCCATGAAATAATATGAAATCTTAGAAATGTATCAAATTATATTACAAAAAAAAAATGTGGGGCTAGTACCGGTTCTGACAGGACCACCAGAGTTTGGCTCATCTGACCACAGCTCAGAGAGCTTAATGTCAGACCCTCCATTACTATATTGAAATGTTGCTGGGCTGTCAATCTCAACTGCTCCTAAAGTGATCGAGTGCCACAATGCTGTAACATGCTTCACCCTATAGAGCGTTTTAAATGTATTTTGAACATTTCAGGCCTAGTTGAACACTCACTCCCCTCGGGCCATTAAATGAAAAAGTGGACCCAGGGTGGAGTGTCTGCTCCTGTCGCTGAGCTTCATGACAGAAAGTGTACATGTCAGTAGTTAGCAGGGTGCACCGGGGGATTAAATAATGTGCATGTAATGGTGAGATGTGAGGTCTTGGCCTTGATGATGTTCAGAAGGTTTGCAGTCTCGCTTTAATTGTGAACGTCTTGGATTCCCTCTCGCATTTGCAACTCTTGTCAGGGTGTTTTTAATTGCAGCCCAAAATGTCTACTAGTCAAGTCTCCCTTAGGCGTGCACTGTACCCATTATGAAGGTCAAAGTGTGAACGGTACTGACTGACTGTTGTTTTTGTAGTTTTGCATTAGCCTGTTTGGCGAATTCCATGTAAAACAATAGTTAACAAAGATTTATTTTTCTCGCTTGAAAATGCTTTTTTTTTTTAATTAAGATGAGCGTCAAATAGTATTCTCTAACGCATTGAACCAATTATAACACACACTGAATTCGCTCATTCAGTAAGTGATTTTTTTTTTTTTGTCTTGAGCAGTGAGGGGAAAAAATGTACGTCCGCCATTGTGGCAGCAAACTTTGCAACAAGCAGAAGTTTGGCAGCTTGTGAACAATTCAAAGAAATATCAAGTAATAATAATAATAATACATTTGAGCTTGCTTTCAGCTGTTTTTTGCCACTCCTACTTGAATTTTACTGTCAAACTAAACATCAAACAAAGAGAATTCGACTTTGTGAATCAAAATAACATTTTGTCCTTCAAGCACAATGCTAACACCCAATGCATAACGCCATAGACGGGTTTATGAAACTAGCGTTGATTTCACGTTCGTTTTAAACCTTCAAACATCTATTTTGATTACTTTTTGCTGTCTGATTGGAGATTTTTTTGACAGACATGTTCACCCCTCTGCATCCGAACTATTATATCAAATCAACCAATGGTTCATTTAACCACTGTTGATCCTCTTCTTGACTGGAATCCGTAACATCGAGAGCGAGTGGTATGAATTGTGATGAGCATACTTTTGTAGAGTAAATTTAGTTCCTACCTTGACGTGGTGGATTGTAACTGAACTCGGTAGAGGTAGGTATTAAATTGAATGGGGAGGTCTTGCTCAGCTCTTGTTACACTTTCCATTCATTTTGGACACACGAGATGGCCCCTACGAGATGGCAGCAGATGGCCCGCAGATTAAAGTCTTCTGCTAAAGCAGCCACACGTACATAAATAAATGTAGAAAGTACCGCATGAAGCTTCGATGACAGTGTTTAACTCATCCCATCTCTGGAAGTTTTTCACACTTCACGCTTTATTAACCTCCGGGGGCAAAGATTCCTCGGTAAGTCGGCAAAAAGGAAAAGACTTGTCTCTTTCATACAAATCACCAGAGCGCAAAGCCCCCAATGACAACATTTGCACGCTGCCAGGATTGGGCGTGAGGATGTGTTTCGCTAAAAGGGCTTATATGCTTTCACTCAATCACGGATACCATTTGTTCAGGCAATGTAAGTCGCATTTGTAACTTTAAATCTTAACTAGGGCCGGATTGATATGGATTTTTTTTAGGCCGATACCAATGTTTGATATTGGCCCGATGTTTGGTTGATTAAAATTCTGATAACTGATTAATCGATTAATTTTAAAAATATCTAATGAATGAAATAATCTCTTTTTTTTGGGCTCCCTGAGCATGCACAAAATAAAATATGAATTAAGGGCAGCAATACTTTGTGCTACCTTATTTAATTTTACAAAACAGAGAAAAACAGGAAACTTTTTTTCTGATTTTTGGGGGTCAGGATGCTTGAATGACTTTTGTCCTATGTTGCAATATGTTTATGAGCAAGGAAAAATGGAAATTGGCAAAATTCTGCCAATTTTTGCAGATTTTAAAAGAGCTAATATCAGCTGATTAAATCGGATGAACAATTAATCGGTCTGCCCTTAACTTTAATGATACCAACATAAATATTGCAAGTAAAACTAAAATAGCAATAATACAGGCGTCTTTTTTTTTTTCAGCTTGTTTTCTGTTTTTTTGGACCCGCGCAAAAATAGAGACCAGGTCACAATGTCTTTGCCGGACATCTCGCTGCTCCACAGAGCATCAAAAATCCTCTATAAATTGCGCAGTTGGAATAAAAGGATGCCAAAATCACATGATTTGCAATGAGTCGACTTCGAGCTTTAAACGTCAACACAAAGTAGTCAAGTTGACTCGTCGACTCATACCACTACTTTCGAGGCTTGATGAAAATCATGTTTTCATTCCCAACTGTATCACTTCAGTTGCATTCACCGTATTTTTCAAATGCACCCAAACTTGGAACCTAAATAGTTAGTCAAGCTTGAAAAGCAAGTTAGGTTGCTTCACGGGGTTGAGTCAAATTTCCCCACTTGGATTGTTCTTCTCCCATTGACTTCACCCCGCTGCGATAGCGCTGGCGAGTCTTATTGATATTTGAGACATCCTGCTGGCTGTCTGAAGCCTGCATGGATGTCACCGTCCCTCGAATCACAAGCAAACGGCTCGCCTCGGTTGATGCTTCCCCCTTTTTTTTTTCCCCCTCTCTTGCAGCCTTTCAGCTATTGAACAAATGACAGTTTGATTCTCGCAAAAGCTTTCAAGGCTGCACCTCGGGATGTTCTCCGGGGTTCTTTGTGTGCGACTCTGGCAAACTTGGTGATTCACATTGATCGGACTAAAAATAAAGAATTGCTTACATCAATGGAGGGGCCAAACTGGGACCTCCAGGTTGGTTGCACTAATTTGTCCTTGTTTTAAAAGACATGGAAGAGAGAGACTAATCGTAGCTTCTCGACTTTCTCCAAATCAGAGTTTTATGAAACATCCGTGAAAAAGGATGTTTCATCTGCCACTTTTAAACGGCAAGTTCTCCTGATTCTGGATCACTTTATTTGCCACCCCTGTTGTTTACAGTCCTGACACATCACTCCACTGGTGGAATTTGCAAACACATTTCAAAGGGGAAGTTTTGTGAAAGTAACAATACATGACGACAAAGTTTGACCGTGACAATGGAGGACATTTGTGTCGATGTGCTAGTACAGAACTACCAAAAAACAACTGGCCACATCTCTTTAGCACACATTTATAAGTAACAACTTATAAAAAAATTTAAAAAAAATTAAAACACAGGTAAGGAGCACAGGTGGGGTTTTTTCTTGTAATGCACAGCCCCTCTTGCCTCAAAATGGATTCATAGGCATCATCAGCATAACACAACAAAAAAATGCCTTTTCCATAAAGTGATTGGCGAACCGCCTTTTATATTTGACGCTTAGATTTCTAAGAACAGCGCCTTTTAATTGACTGCACTTACGGTGAACATCCTGTATGGCAAACAGTCTGCCAATAAAGCTATTTAACCAAAGTGAAAGCAATTACAAAGCGCAGATTTTCGAATGGCGTCGCTAGAAAAGGTGCTAATTGGTGCATACTGTATATTTCAGTTGATCCATATGTCGAATTCTATATGCTCACCGCACAACATGCACAGTGTATTATAAGTCAATGCCAGAGCTATATCAAGCATTCTGCCTTTACAATGATCATAATGAGGTGGTCATGTAACATGTTTTGTGTTTTTCATTCATTTTTAAGAGCTGTTGTCTTCACTTCTTTAGCTGATTAATGGAATGTAAATGTACAGTAAATACAGTGGTACCTCTACTTACAAAATTAATTGGTTCTGGAAGAAATGTCTTAGCTAGAAAATGTTTTAAGTAGAGTTACGTTTTCCATGTAAATGCCCTAATGCGTTCCAAGACCCCCCCCCCCCCCAAATTTTCAGACATGATGTTTTATAAAGCATTTATAAATGTTTTATAAAGCAAAAAAAATGCATCAAAATATGTTACAAATACATGTTACAATTAGATCATTGCACAATAAATGAGAGTGTTGCATCATGTAAAAAAAAAGCAAAGAATAGAGTAAAGAATAAAAATGATGGTCATTTAACTTTTAACTGCCTCCCCATCGTTTTTTGCCCTCTTTAGTTCGTGTTGTCTATCAGAAGTGATTTTTGCCTGGCGTTTTGTAAAGAACTGTTCCAAGGACGTTTGCTTTTGTCGGCTTTTAACAATCCTTCGAAAATGTCCAAGGCAAACAGAAGCATATTGAGTGATCGCCCGATTGGTGAACACTTTTTCTGTAGGGATTCACATTTATGTAAAACTATCGGAACGGCTACTGGCCACGAGTACGCTGCATAGACAAAAATCTAGCTACAGACACACTCTTAGCCAATGGGACGGCAGGAAGATGCTCGGTCATAGCCAATGGCAGAGCAGCTAAAACTATGTTGCGTTCAGGAAACTCGGAGCTGCGAGTAGCAGCCCATACTGTATTTTTACCTTTGGTATCCTGAAAATCTTTTCGTAACAAGATGCAATATTTTCCTGTTGTGGTATTTCGTAACTTAAAAATTTCGAATGAAGAGGCGTTCGTAAGCAGAGGTACCGGTGTAGCTCCTAATTAAACCGCATTGTGGATATTGTAGGGGTTTTGGGAGGGGGGGGGGCATGTTGCCGAGTTTAAAAAAAAAAATCAACTTCATGCACGCAACATGATTTTCATGATTTAAGCGCGTATTGTGTTTCCGCAACCAGCCTTCCGGCGTGCTTTGATGTGCTGTGATTCGCGTGTGTACGCTACTTTTTTTTTTGTTTGTTTGTTTGTCTGTTTGTGTTTGTGTCTCTCTTCGCCTCTCGAGCTCTGTCAGGCCGCCAGCTGGAAGACGAGCAAAGGGGATAAAACGCATAGCAATCACAACAGGAGTGTAACTCATCGTTTCGTGTGCAAAAAATGTCAACTCTTAAAGCCCCCCCCCCACCACCACCACCACACACACGCACGCACACGCACACTTGGCACTCACGTTTCAGTCCTCACCCGCTCAACTTGCAGTCAAACCTTTCCATGCAAAAATGAACAAAAAGCGACGTCTTTTGCTTTTGTCTTCCTGTCTCGAAAATTAGGCAGACCGCTCCCATGACGTCGTCGACGTCTTAATGGCCGGAGATGTAACACGTGGCATTTTCCTTGAAGGTTATAAAGAACGCGTAGGTATGTATCCCGTGGAAATGTTCTGCAGTCATATTCATATTTGTTTTATTTCAAATTGAAAATGATATCTTGTATAACCCCCCCCCCCCCCAGCCCAGACTTCACCCCTTCATTAAGAACAGCTGCTGCATGTTAAACAACCCCACCCCACCCCCGAAAAAAAGCTATTTATATGTAAAGCCAAGGTATTTGTTTTCGATCACTACGGATAATTTACACGAGAATATTATTTGCGCTTGTGCGATAGAACAAAATTCTTTCCGAGTGGTATTCAAGGCAAATCATTTTCACTTGTCAGCGTTTGGGAAATTGACATTATTGCATTGCGGGTCACTTCTGCACTAATGTAAAATTTCAACACCCCAATTTCCATATCCAACAAATTTAAAGCTAAACGTAATTACTCGAATTTTATAAACGGGTGTGATTAACTAGAAAAGGACCCTAATGGTAAAAAAAAAAAAAAAAAATCTTAAAATAGGACCAGCGTCTCGCTATCGGGTCCGATTTTGTCAGTCAGTCAAACTTGACATGCATGTTATTTCTTTTTTCTTTTTTTTTTGGACCAATAAAAAGAAATAAAATAAAATAAAATCAGTTTGTCTTTTAGACAGATTTCGTGGATTAATGAGTTGCTGCTCGTCTAAATGTTGTCTTTTGCCACCTTTTTACTGCTTGGCTGAAACACTTTTTGAAAAATCATCAGTGCAGATGGTTAATTTGAGGCTTATCCTAGGTATGTGCGTGAAAGATAAGCCTGATGAAATCCACCGGCGCATTAATGAGAAGGAGTGTGAAATAATCCTAAAAAGGGGACGGGGCGGGGCGTTATGACTGAAGTTCCTGCAGCACAGGAAGCCAAATGTCAAGTACCATTTGATTTTTATCAAAGATTTTTTTTTTGGTCTTATCTAGGGAGCCAAATGAGCCTTCCTGTTCGTACGATATTATATTATTGATGTTCCCTTAAGTCAAATGTAGTCATTTTCTCCCAAATCCTCGACGATTCTGCAGCAATTCCGCAAATGACACATCTTAATGGCCTTAATTAATTTGTCCCCATTAAATAAAACTAACACACACAGAGACAAAAGTCTGTTAGCCTTAATTAAGCCTATAAGCAGGGAACGTGCTGGTGTGGCAACAGACAAGCCGGGGGTTTTGCTGTGTCTCTGTAACCCCCCCCCCCCCCCCCCCCCCGTCTCTACATGATAGTGCACGGCCATTCCCGCCTCTGGGCTGCCTCTCCTCCTCTGAGAGTTCGAAATGAGAAATGGAAATGGTACCAAAAAAAAAAAAAAAAAGCAGGGGGTGCTAAATTAGCTGCGTGATCTACACTTATTGCTGCATGTAGCCCCCCTCCACGCACCACCCATATTATTTTCCCAGTCTGCCCCCCCCCCCTCTCCCCCAGCCCTCCAAGTCCCTCCTCACACCTGCCCTTTTGGCATTCCAGACTTGCTCGGAGACATCGCATATTTATCAAGTATGCGTGCATGTCGACGTACGAATGGATGCACGATGATCAGTTCAATTGAAAATTTGCGTCTGCGTGACAGGCCGACCTGACACCGCCTCACATAATTAGAAAGAAAAACGACGGCGTCCGCGATGCATAATAGAGCAAAAACAATTTACCCCCCCCCCCCACCCCCACCCCCGGTAATGATCCCGCCGTTCAAATTGAAAATTTCTGCGGCTATACGGGGCCCAAATTGAATTCATAAAGTGTGATTCATGGGCGACACGTCGCTCCTTTTTTTTTTTTTTTTTCACAACGCACAGCCCCATCGATTGATGGTTCTCTTCAAGCATTGCAGGCGTGCAGCTCCCGGGCAAGAAAAAGCTTAACTACTTAAGCAAATCGCTAATTTCACCTTAAGGCCACCAATGTGCAGCCAGCGATACTCCTATTCAGCCTGCTAATGAATTATAGATGAACTGGGCACACGTCCCACATAGCCTCGGAGAGCAACGTGCATGGAAAAAGAAATAAATAATATACACATTCAATTTTAGTGCAAATTGGAGCCTCGAGGGAAAATATAGAAAGAAAAATGCACTTTTTTTCCCCTTTGTCATTGTGACTCTTATAAGACACCTGCTCAACATGAGTTAAAAAAAACACCCTTTCAAAGATTGACACTTTTGATTGACACAAGTAGCGGTGTGTTCTGTTATTTGCAAAGGAAGCAAAAATATTTGCTTACATAGTTTAGTTTATAGGCATAGTTTGACACACCTGTAAACGAACACAATAGTGACTATATGTTTACATTATTGAGGGCGTCAATCCAAACGGCAAATTATCATTAAAGGCGTCTAGAAAAAAAATGACCAAAAATAATTCGCAACTCCACCAAGGACAAACACCCCTGCATTATACATTATAAAATGGGAATGATGATAATAAAATAAAATAAGCAGAAAGCAAGCTGCATATAATCCCCCAGATGTTCTCCCTCCTCTTACTCTAATAAGAGCATGTGCAAACAGCTGCAAGGGTGTCAATTTATGTAAATGTGTTTATATACCTGTGATGACTTAAAGCCTCAGCACTTTATTATATTTGTGTAAAAAAAATCACACCACAAGTTCATGCAACAAAAAAAAAAAGGTTGGATTCGCTGTTTAGTGACGTATTATTATTAGATAAATACATAGCTTCCACATGTCTTGGACATGAGATTGTGCAATATTGGCAAAGGAATCGTGCAGGCGGTGGAGGGGAGGCAGCAGATGTCCCAGATCCCGCTCGGCCTCCCCGGGGAGCGCCATCCCTATTAGAACAAATGTGTTGTGCCATTGTAAATAGCCACGTTCGGCCCGGGCCGCCCCATTACAGCCCGGTCGTGATCAATAGGTTGATAAGAGCCCGACATGGACGTGAAGGCGACACAACAATGAGCGGATATCATCGAACATCTATCTTCATGTGCGCCTCCCCCGCGCAATCCCCCTTCTGGTCCACAGGGCCCCCCTTCCTGACAACCACACACACCTACACACACACATATAGAGTGTGAGCTCATGAAAATGCCTCCCCACGATCCAATAATGCACACATGCACGCAGCTGCCGAGGCTATTATTTTCCTATTTCAATTTGACACCCAGGCCTTTTCATGCTAATTCTATTATTCCTGGAAGTTTATGTGATTTCATATCGCCACAAATCGGTAATGTATTACCCCCCCCCCCCTCCACCCTCACCTCACACACCACCCCCGCCCCCACTTCTTTTTTTTTTTTTTTTGTAGAGCTAAAATAAACCGTATTCCCCCCGCAAAGTAGCCACCGGGAAAATAATTACTTTCATATCAAAACTCTGCAGGAGTGCAGCGGCTCCCTTTTGCCTCAGGCTTCTAACCTCATTTCATCTTTTGGAGTGTGTGTGCGTGTGTGTGTGTGTGTGTGTGCGTGTGTGTGTGTGTGTGTGTTATAGATGAATATATTTGTTGCAATGTACAAAATGCAACTTGCAATTCTACCCAGAAGAAGAGAAAAAAAATCACGTGATTGACTGGCCCTAAACCAAGAAGTGTTGTTGTCGCCTTTAATACAAATTTATAAAAATATAACACGAGAGCATCGTCCCCACCCCCCACCTCCAAATGGAAAACAAAAAGAATAGCCACTATGTGCTGAGCTCGTGTTACCCGGAAGTCTTTTTTGTGGCGCTTATTTTTTTTAATATGTCGTTATTTGAAACCAAAACGCAAACGCAAAATACAACATGACATTTGCCCACGAAGAAGAAAAGCGCTCAGAGCTGTGATTTGTTGTCCTTTTTGAAGTCATGTCGCCATTTAATATTAAAAAAACATATATACGGTCCAACACCCTCCCAGAACAAACTTTATACGTGATTGGCTGACCCTACGGAGATTTATTGCCGCCATTTAAAAGTGAAAGTACACTGCAATATACAACATGATTTTTTTCTTCCTTTTTATATCGATTTGAATAGGTTTGAAACCTGAAAAAATTCAAATCTATGACTCTCGCCCCCTTTCAGAAAGGCTCTCATGTGATTGGTTGGCCCGACCCGGAAGTCTTGTTTTCGCCATTTAAGGTCGTACACGCGTCAGAGGTGATTGTATACAATAGATTTATTTAAGAAAAAAGCTTCACATATGTAAATAAATAGTATAGTCGTTTCTTTTTTGTTCACAGCTCTTGAGAGTTTTGTTCTTTTTTCTGACACGTTTAAAAGGATATCTAGACACTCACACTCAAAGGGAGAGGAGAACCTAACGTGGCAAAGTTGAGCTTTGGCCTTAACTTTAAGATGTTCGTTCTCGTTACCCTCTTGCTTTTCATGTTCATTCCGTTTTTTCGTTACAGTTCGGCGGCGGTTCTACAGGGCTCTCCTCTAAATGTTCCTTCCCGCATTGTGTGCCATGTTCATGGCCCAAAGTCCCAGGGCTGCTAGACCTCGACCCCGCCCGGTCCCTGTCCGCGGACCCCGGGGAGAGCCTCCTGCACCCCGAAGAGGCAGCGGACTCGTGGACGCTGGGCGCCTGGTGATCCTCGGAACCGCTGTCAGGATTCGAAGCGGTTTTTAAGGCCGTCTGAGGGACAATGAATCCGAGCGGCTGCGTGATGGGGTAGAGCAGAAAATGGCCCTTCCCAATGAGGGGCTGAGAGGCGGGTAAGGCCGCGGAGTTGCGTCTGGGTCTGGAGTCCGACAGAAGACTTTCCACGCTGAACGGGTTGAGTTTCTGCAAGCCGGAGGTTCGGTTGGTGCCGGAGCACAGGCTCGAGCGGTGGCTGGCGTCTGACGAGTCCAGCTCCGAGCCGCCAGCGTCCTGGTCCAAGTGTCTTTGGTTCTGACTCGGCGTGTTTAACGAGTGAGGCGCCGGCTCGCAGAGCGGTTTGGTGAGGTCCAAACGCGGGCCGGCGCCGTGATCGCTGTCGGTGACGTGAGACAAGCCGCTGTCGCTGTCCGATCCCGGGGTGTGAAATAGATCCCCGTGCAGGTGCTTGTTCTGAGCCTTGAGCAGGCGGCGCTCCTGCTTGCGTTTTTTCTTCTCCAGGCGGTCCAGTTCTCGCCGGGCGATCTCCTCCGGGTCCATGGGCTCGCCGCTGCAGGTGGTCGGGTGTGCGTTGTGAGCGGGTCGTCCCGGACCTTTCTTGGTGTTCTCTTTCTTCCTCCACTTGGCTCGGCGGTTCTGGAACCAGACCTGCATGCATGTAGAGCGAGACAAAGCAGGTGTGGTTGTTTTTTTTTCTCTCTCCATTTTTCCCCTCGAAACAAATCAATTAAACGCAACAATGTTTTAATTAACCAACTGGTCCTGCTGTTTTGTCACATGTTAGGACCCTGAATAGGACTTTTAATTGGCCAATCTGTGCGCACACAGACAGGCGACAATAACTGAAGGGTTGTTATTAATAACTGTCAGATATACGTGTAATTTTTTTTTTTACCCTGTGCAATATTGAGCCAGCAAACTTAAACCATCTGCTTACGAAGCCATATTTTCTGGATCGTCTATTTGTGACTAAAAGGCCATAGGCCACCATTTGAATTAATATGAACATATTCGATTTCATATATATATTAGTTGAGCATTGCGAGATGTCACAACACGGGCGGGTTTTTATAAACTGTATCAAAGCTTTGGTGTTCTGTAAGCATATAATTTTGAAACAAATATAATTATTAAGTTTTAACCGGCCGTATTCAACAGAAAAAAAATGCACATTCTTAAAAAAAAAATTTAAAAAGTAAAACCCTAAAATGGAGCCCGAGCCTTTTTTTTTTTTTTTTTAAACATAACTACAAACTTGCAGCTTGACCCACAGCACTTAAAACCCTTTTTTCCAAACGTGCCGAAAGGAGGAATCCAAAGTTGTACCTGCACCCTGGACTCGATGAGGTCCAGTCTGAGGGCCAGAGCCTCCCTCATAAACACGTCGGGGTAATGGCTCTCGTTAAACGCCTTCTCCAGCTCCTCCAGCTGCCAGCCGGTAAAATTTGTGCGCGTTCTTCGTCTCTTGCAGCCGGGACTCTCCTTGTCCAGATCTCCCGAGTCTACCAGCAGAGCACAAGCATGCATATTTATGATCTGAAACATCTGGCTGGATGTGGTGTTTTGAAGCACGCAGCCACAAGTCTGCCTCCTTGTTTACAAGAGGAGCAATCATTTGTTTGCATTTAGTGTCATTTTTGCGTCTTTTTTTCCAGCCAAGGGGGATGCACTAGAAGGGAAATGATGCCGCTTGTGCTCGTCATGCGTGACAATTGCTCATTTCCCCCAACAACCGCGCAAGCACCGAAGCGCTCTTATACCTGTCAGTTTGTACGGCTGATTGTCTCCGTTCATCCCGCAGCCAGACGCCAACAAGCCGCCGGAACCGCCCACGGACGCCGCGCACGACCCATTGAGTAATCCGTCTATGGAGAAGGGGACGGCGGCGGATTGGAGCTGGTGGCCCGCGGCCAGCTCGTAGACGTGATGGTGGCTCAGGTGGTACGGGAAGCCCACCATGCCTCCGCCGCCACCGCCGCCGAGGGTGCCTCCGAACTGGGCGTGAGGCGACTCCAATATCCGGCTGTCCATCATCCCGCGGGCGTCTGCTGGTGGGCCGGTGATGTGTATAGGGGTGGGATTGTTATGCTTTTTTGGGGGGGGAGGGGGGTTGGGGGGTAGTTTATAAAGCACGCAAAAGCGAGTCTGGCCGACGAGGCGGGGGCATGATGTGTACAAGGCAGAGATGAGCTCCACTTTATCCACATGAACCTTCCCGGATAATTAGCCCGAGCTTGTGGGGAATCCGAGATCCAATGAGAGGCGGAAATGGATGGTGACGTCACAGGCGCGTCCCCCATCCCCACTCCACCCCCTTCCGTATCGATTGCTAATTAAGGCTGACATCCACCTCAATAAACAATATCAGAGCTGTCACAACAAGACAAGAGGGCTTTGATAAGAACTACATTGCGGCTTACACCGGGGACCCACCGGGAGGAAGGGCTGCCTGCATCCCGGCGTAGGGAGGCAGGCAGGCGGATAGCTTGGAGCAGGAGTCGCCGCTCCTGCACGGAGAGGCTCCAGACACCTTTTTACTTTGTTTTACTCATTTTGTTGCAGATAATGCCGGGAGCATACAAATGCCACGTCGACTCACTGATTTATTTGTATAATCGTACTATTTTGAAGGCATGCAGTATTTACATTTTATTACCAAAAAAAAAAAAGCTGATGGGTGAAATATGGCTGCCGAAAAGTCATTTTGAAATGCACGTCTCGCTACAATGCATCCATGTAAATGAGAGCAGATTAAAAAATGACAGTGCAAGGACCTTGCCGCAACAATCCAGATCACACCATTAGTTCCCCAAGCGATGCATTAAGCTTGCCAAGTGTGGACGTGTCACAAGGTGCTTAATCAGAGTTGAAATTTGGAACCGAATCCTCCCTCCACCCCAAGCCACCCACTCCTCTTCCTCGGTGACCCTTGACACCTGGAGTGGCATGTTGTAATAACCCGAGTCTCTCAACAGATGCCGCGATGATTGTTACCCTATTAGCATGCAAATTGTTTAATTAATATTATTATGAGGGAAGGATATAATCCGCTCCTCACTTGACCCTCTCCTGCTCGCAGAAACAAGCCTTCACATACATTTGAATCAACTGCGAGAAATTGAGCTCGTGTCTTGAAATATTTTTTTTTAAACTTTCACTTTAAAGTGCCCGGATGAGACTTAATGTCTCGTTTTTGGGTTATTATTGTTATGTTTTTTTTCTTGTTTTGTTTTGGGGAGTTTTTGTAATCCAGAAAATGAATAATTGTTTTTACTCAATCTGTAAATTTATAATGTGGGGGCAAAAGCTCTTGGCGGAGTCTCCTCAGCCACAGTCTCGTTTGCATTTATACATGTCTTTGCTTTAATTAACCCGATAATAAGACGAATACTGCCCTGACTTGTTACCTTTTTTTTCCCCATTGTGGCAACTGCCCCTTCTTAAGCAGGTGCAAAAAAATGTCTGGAGGTTACCTGGTGCTGCCACATCAACTTATATTGATGCCTTATTACATAAATGTTTTTTTCACATTGAACCAAATGAGTATGATTATGTGCGGATTTTTCCCCACAGGGGCCAGCTCACTTTAAAAGATAAAACAGTCTTTTTTCCCCCTCCCATTTGACATTTCAAGGCCAGTGGATTTCTTCAGCGCAGGGATGCTGTGGTAGTCAAAGATTGGATATGTGACTGTTTGCCATCCTGCTTTTTGTCTTTTAAGGCTTTTGAGTAAACTGTGCAGCACAGAAGTAACACATAGCACAAAAAATTAACGCTGGTTTGTTCTAATACTTTCAAAAACAATAAAATAAAATGTTTTGTGAACTCAAAGTTGAAAGGCAACAAACTTTGGTAAATTGTAAGTTGGGCAAAAAAAAATATTGTAAATTCTGCTCATGTGAAAAACTGGCTTTCCCTTATTTACTACAAAGAAAGAAGAAATTACAACCCTAGTTGTCCCTTATATTGTCCCTCAATTTACCCCATTTGTGGGCAGTTTATCATGTTATCAGGTTACAGGTTCTCATTATTGGTGCACAAAAGGGTTAAAGAATCAAAAACAATTCAGCAAATTGCTTTGGAGCAAACAACTTGCTTGCTTCGATTCCGTTTATGTCGATGGTGCTTTTGCTTAATTTAGTGCGTTTTCTGTCACTCTAACCTATATTCTGTCCTGCTAATTTAAACTCTTGCGACACTTTTTTTTTGGTTAAAATTTAAACGTATTTTATCAAACCCAAAACCTGGTTCAAAGTAAATGTTGAAAAATAATGCACCTGTTCGACCTGCACACACACACAAAAAAAAAGGCATACAAGTAGTGTCTAGGCCTTATCACGATGCCCATCCATGAGTGCCAACAAAGATGCCTTCTTATAGCAGCACCGGGCATCAAATTCATTTTTAATTAGGCAGGAAAATTAATAGGCGGCAGTTTAGGGGGGTTTAATTACTCAATTAACTTCACGCACGTTAATTTTTAACCATCTAAATTAGGTTGCACATTATTTGATTTGGTGATAATTATAGAATTAAATCTAAATTAATTGTTTTATTTTATTTATTTATTTTTTTCCGGGACGATTTGGATGAACTAGATGCAGTTCCAATTAAACAGTATAAAAAGACAGAGGGGGAGATGTTGGTTGCCATTTTAAGCCACCGCAAATCCTTTGATTCGATTTCGAAGCAATGCAAAGAAAAAATAAATAAATTAATTAAATAAAGGAAGGAAGTGCCTGGAAATATCCACCCCCCCCCCTCCCCTCTCCCTGCCCCCTCTCTCGCTCTGATCCTTGCAAATGCTCTGCCCCCCCCCCCACCCCTCTTCTAATCCCACAATTAAAAGTTTCCTCCCATCTAATTATCTGTAATTGTGCCGCTGTCAAAGTAGAATGGAGAAGTGAAAGCGATTGATTTGGACTTTTTAATTCAGTTCGTTTCTGATTGAAGAGAAAGTAATTCCCTTCAAATTACCTCATTCAATCCTGACATCCTAATGCCCTTCAAAATCCCCCCCCCCCCACCCAGCACTCATCTTTCTCTCTCTCTCTCTCTCTCTCTCTTTGCTTCGTGTTAAAAAAAAAATGAAGCTTGCACTGACTCGTGCCTCCTCATAATAATAATAATAACCAAACTTCCATTAGAATAATCATTTCATTTCAATTAAAAGTGACTTATCACCTTTGCTAAAACGTGCTTAATATGCCGAAAATTATGAATGCTTGAAGGAGCCCAAAGTGGGGAGTCTAATTGTAATCAGCAAATCAGAGGTGCTTGTCGTCGACGTGCCTCCTCTTTTTTTTTTCCTTTTCTTGCGGAGAGGCAGGCAGCCTCGGAAATAGAACTAATTTACTAAACTCCCCGGGGAAATCCGCTCAACAGATTAACATTTTCAAAATACAGTAATGATATAATTTGAGAAATGGTGACGCCAATTTGCGAGGAGCCTTTGTGTGGAATCATTTGCATTTTTTTTCCATCCCCTCCCCTCCTCTTCTCTCCTCTTCTTCCTCCTGTTTCCTTCGCCTGCATTTCTCCCCTTGTTAATTACAGCGCTGGATAAAGGGTGCACTCTCCTTATTATTATTGTGATTCAACTTTAAGACATCAAAAATAAAGTGGAGCCAAATTTGAAGCCACCTCTTTATTATAATCCCCAATGATTGCGGTTGGGGGAGGCCAATTTGTGTCAAAATGGACTCCATGCAGTACTGTATTCAACGTGATAAAATACATCCTCATTATTATTATTATTATTCGCTTTATCGCGACGGTGGAGCTTCCTTAAAGTCAAACAAAATCTTCTGGGTAAAGGTCTGCTTCCAAAGTCAAACGAAGTAGGAAAAGTGTCTGTTGGCTGAGTCCAACATGAGCGAACTGATTGGAAGGGATTTGAAAAATGATTTCAGCTACCAGGGACAGCTCCCCCCCTAACAACAGTCTTGTTTCATAGTTCCAGCCGTTTAATATTTCCACATGAAGTCATCTTCGGCCTGCAAAGGGAGCCCCGTATTGAATCCTGACACTCTTGGAAGAGTTGGCAAAAAAGGTAAGCTTCAACTCCATACGCAAGGCCTGAGAGATGTCGTTAGCACGGTGGAAACTTGGCGCGGCTGATTCTCCCTTGTTGCTTCTCACATTACTGCAGAGAAAGTTGTCCATTATGTTCTGTAGCTCGGCCATCTGCCGCTGCACAAAAATATCCCAAACCCGAGAGAATAATGACGGTTAAAATCTACACCAAATCACACACGAGGGCTCAAAGTGGACTTCCACCCCCCCCCCCTCCCCCTTTTGTTTCTTGTCTCCAATCTAAGATA
The DNA here is from genome assembly GCF_054856545.1 of Hippocampus guttulatus. Lineage (NCBI taxonomy): Eukaryota > Metazoa > Chordata > Actinopteri > Syngnathiformes > Syngnathidae > Hippocampus > Hippocampus guttulatus. The sequence goes on from NC_141276.1 coordinate 8,942,430, forward strand.
ACTGTACACGTTTTGTTACTATCCAAGCGACACTCGTGTTCTCTAAATGTCATCCGGCTGCTGTAAAACTGATCCCTGATCTGGCTGTTAACCCTCCTTGACCCCGATCACCTGCCACATCTCATCGATTCCTCAAGGGAACGTTCCGGTGTCCATAAGCAGAGCTGTTGCGCCCTCTAGCGGCTATTAGACGACAGTGGGAGCACTGCTCAATGCATAAAGTGACACTTGAAAAAGTTTTGAATACAAAGTACAAAGAGCAACGATGAGGACGAAATCCAAACTAATCAAGAAAAATAATAACAAACTTATGTTGATAAGTCGTCGAATTACTTTAAAATGCATATTAAAGAAGTAATAATAATTACGGGTATGCGTATAATACGGCACGATATGCGACTGGTGAGCACGTCCGCCTCACAGTGCACAGGTGCAGGGTTCGATTCCGACTCCGGCCTTATGTGGGGTTTGCATGTTCTCCGCGTCCCTGCGTGGGTTTTCTTCGGGTACTCCGGTTTCCTCCCACATTCCAAAAACATGCACGGCAGGCTGATTGAACAATCAAACTTGTCCCTAGGTGCGAGCGTGAGCGCGGACGGTTGTTCGTCTGTGTGTGCCCTGCTATAGGCTGGCAACCGGTTCAGGGTGTCCACCACCTAACTGCCCAAAGAGGGCTGGGAGAGGCTCCAGCACCCCCACGCGACCCTTGTGAGGATAAAGCGGATCGGAAAATGGATGAATGTCGTGTATGTATAATATTATTAATTGAAAGTCTTATTTGGAAATGAAGAGGTATAACTATGGATACTCATATAAACTTGTAAATTACGTTCGTCAACTTGCACAATACATACCTGTCAACTCATACGGTTTAGCCATAGTTCATACGGATTTTGTGGTGAATCTTACGTATATGGCCGTATCGCACAAATCATACGGATTCTGAACATTTCCGGGTTTTTTTTCACCAACTCCAAATGATTTGGAGTTGGTGAAAAAAGTAACGCAGGAATACAACTCTAAACACAGTAATGCCACTAAGTAGAATGGTGATTAGACATTAACCAGACATTGTATTATGGAGATCTACAATAAATATCATTGTTTTTTTTCTGCCGTTATTTTGACATATAAAATGCTTTGGTATGTTATAAGGATTTTTTTGGTAGTTTATACAGGTTGGCGCTCCAAAAAGTTGACAGGTATGACAATATTTTTCATAAAGTTTAGTGAAAGAAATGAATTTTGAAAAAATAAAGTATGATCAAAAACCTTGTTTACGATATGTAAAAAAATTAACTCCAGTAGCACCTCGAACTTTCCAGTCCGTTCCCGGCCATTAAGTATGACGGAAGTACGCGCGACGTGTGATGTCACGATGACGTCATCGTGTGGGTGGTGCGTGTTTTGACAGCACAAATATCCACGGTTGAGCTTCCCGAAATTGTTTGGTGTGTTTGTCGTCTCGAGATCCGCGAACATTGCATGGTGTTGATCGACCGCGAATAAAGCTTGACATTGACGATTTTATTTAGTTTTTACGTTTTCGCCTTCTTCCTACGGCTGAAAGACCATCACGAGATTGGAACTGGTGAGTTAAAACGTCACTTCTACAACTATCGAGCTAAAGCTAATGTTCGCTCTCATTTTACAGAGCGTTCGCCCAACAAACATGATAAAAAACATATATTTTTCATCGGACGTGACCTCCACAATACTGGGATGTGTTGCGTTCAACACACATTTATTAATTGCTTGGTTTCTTTATGTATGAAGTACAGCATAATAAATATTGATGTTAGCCACTTGCTAGCTGCTAGCGCATAAGTGTTAGGGAGAAATCGGAACACCGGTGGCCGATTTAATAGCATCGTATTACCCCGAATTAGTCCCGAGTCAGTCTATAATGGCTTTCGTCTATATTAGTTATGTAACTAAACCCAGCTCGTCGCTAATCTTTTGAGTTAGCATAGCCCGGCTAGTAAGCTGTATGTTCTCTGGTTGGTTATTTGTAATTCCTGGTTTTCCTCTGGATTCATGGCGGAAATCCAAATATGTGTTACCCCGGCGTTACCGAGTGTACAGTTCACAGGCTTTCGCGTCCTGATGCGATCGTGAACGTACAAATGTGTTTTTTGTTTGCAAAGTAACGATGACTTGACATAACGGCAGCTAATGCTACTCGCTCGCGATGCAAACACCCGCAGGGACTCCTGTGTTTACATCATCACTGTTCCAGTTTCTACTCACATCAAATCGTCAATTAAAAGGCACTGCATTTTCTTTCTTTAGTTGAGCCTTCTATTTGAATGCCATGGAGTTTCCAGATTTGGGGGAGCACTGCTCAGAGAAGACCTGCAAGCGTTTAGGTAAGTGAGCACAGCCAGATATGGATGGGTCGTAAATGCCTCATGAACATGAAAAATTAAAAAGGCATCTTGTCACGCCAGACTTCCTTCCCATGAAATGTGATGCCTGTCAAGAGATATTCTGCAAGGACCACGTCACTTATGCGCACCACAAATGCACCTCGTCTTACAAAAAAGTAAGCCAGAGTGATGGTATCACATTTTCACTGCACCCACTTCTGATTTAATGTCTATCTCCTCAAACGTTTCAAGTGACGCATAGTTTGGTTGCCTTACATTGATTGGCCACCTGACACAACCCAAACTGCACATCAATAACTCCATAACTGCTAACACTTCCAGTTTCAACATAGAAGTAAATCATTATACAGAAATAATGCAAACATGAAACAGTTCCAGTTTAATTTTTAAAGATATATACTTTTAGGGTATTCCAAATAGGGTCATTCTTGTCATCCCCCCCCCCTTTTCCCCCCACAGGATATTCAGGTCCCTGTGTGCCCACTGTGCAACATTCCCATTCCCGTCAAGAGAGGAGAGATGCCTGATATTAAAGTCGGCGAGCACATTGATCGGGATTGCAAATCAGACCCTGCACAGCAGAAAAGAAAGGTTCGAACAAAAACATGTTCTTAGTTTTACCCCATGTTGTGGAACTTCCACTTTTAAATGTCCCCTTAATGAAACTTTTTTGAATGGTTATCATTCATTCATCTTCATTCCCCCCGTACTTTGCTGTACTGTACTTTATTTGATTTTTGAAAAATACAATGACCTTGAAAAAAATGCCTATGAAATCGCAGTATTGAGGGAGGGAGAAATAATTCTGGCCCACCATGCCGATGGCTAAGATTTCTAAGAGTAACGTTTTTATTATTTTTATTTTATTATGGTAACTATTTTAGTTTTACCCATCTCTGGTCCTAACACTTCCTCTTCTTGATTGCAGATATTCACCAACAAGTGTTCCAAAGGAGGCTGTAAGCAGAAAGAAATGATGCGCGTGACATGTGACCAGTGTCATTTAAATTACTGTCTTAAACACCGACACCCACTCGACCACGATTGTAAGACCGATGGCAAACCTCTGTCCCAGTCCGGGTAGGTACTTATACAAGAATATCCGACTTCAGGTAAGAATGCTGGTGGTCTAATTCAATGGGCATATATTTTGTCGTAGACATGCTGCTTTAATGAGGGCTCAGGATTCTTCCTCCTTCTCTGCCTCATCCTCTTCGGGACACTCCAGATCAATTTCTAATGGTGGCAGCGTGGCCATCAGAGGCCACAATAGCAAGTAAGAAAAAAAAGCGCATAAAATTTGACGCTGGCTGTGAGGTGCCTTGCGATTGTTCGAGTGGCTCTCAAAACTTTTTACACCAACTACCAGACTTGGTTGTTCAAGTACCATCATGACCAACATTCAAGTACAGCAGTGTCGTAAGACACTGTCAGTGATTGTCAAAAACTAGGCAGTGGCTTTATTACTGAAAAGTATCATGAATATTATTCTAAGCCACTGTCATCTGCATAATTTGAAGATCAATGCTGTGCTTAAGCCACTAGAGGGAGCCACATTTTTTGGAATCACAGCTCTATTTTGCAACTTACTTCCTTCTCTTCCCTTTCCAGCACTAGCCGACCCATGGCGACGTCTGTATCAGCACAGAATGTGGTGCAGTCGTCTGCATCCTTCCAGGCGGGCATGGTATGGAGAGCACGTCGCGCGGCCTTGATGTGAATGAGCCACATGACCGTTTAGCCTTTTGTCTCCTCTGCTTTCAGTCTGACGAGCAGGCCTTACAAAGAGCTCTAGAGATGTCTTTGGCTGAGTCCAGACCACCCACACAGCCCACCCTCAGGTGAGCATGTCACTATATTCGAGGCTTCTCACTTATGCATGTACGGTGGACTTAGTTTTATCTTTTGTTAGCCTAACGGCATGATTGCCTGAGTTTTTTTTATTTATTTATTTTGCATTTTGGCTACTACTAAAAGAGAGAAACTATTTTGTTCAGATATTTATTTATTTATTTACTTTTACTCAAGTGAACAAGTGGAATCAGTATATTTTATATTAGAGTATATTAGAGTGTAGTTGTGCCTCAGTCCGCAGGAGCAGGAGGATCTGGCGCTGGCTCAGGCACTGGCCGCCAGCGAGGAAGAATACAGGCGCCAGCAGCAGAGACAACAGGTACCGGCCGGAACAGTTAGCCGACACTAGCATATTAGCATGTAGGTACGTGGCCAACATGGTGGCCTTTTTTTTCCCCCCACTGGGTGAAATGGGAATTTGGAGTTGTTTGGTTAAACGCGTGATAAAAGAAGTTGATTGTAAGCATCCTTTTTCTTTCTTTTAGAGCCGAGAGTCCAAACAGTCCAACTGCAGTCTTTCTTAATCTTGGAACGCTTCTCCCCTCCCCCTCTCCCTCAAGATGTGGTAATGTTCCACAACAGACCTCACAGGCTGGATCCTCAATATCCAGCAATGACGATTGTCTTTTATTATTTTTCAATGAAAGGATTGCTTACTTGCCGCCTTGTACCACTGAAAACTAAGCACACGGCTCAGCTCAGCCCAGCAGGTTCTGTCTTTTTTTTTTTACCAATGGGTTGCTATGTACATATTTTATATACATATATGATGATCATAAATCCGTTATATTGCCGTCTATGTAGAATTAATAAATTATTTCAAACATAACTCCACGATTCCCTTTTGTGCTTACCCTGCTTCGGCTATTCCCACACATGTACAGCAGATGGCAGTATAGCTTCAAGTCGACTACTTTAAATTAAAAAAATGTACAGTAGTTCCATACGACTGCACTTTCTGAAAAAAACAACTTCCGAGCCCAACTACATTTATACGTATAATTTAAAAATGATATCCAGTGTGTAATATATTTAAAAGTGACCTCCAATGGTGTCATATCTCTAAATTGGCTTTATTTTTATTTTTTTCAAGATCTGCTGCTACCCCGACCGCCCCAGTAAACAAATGAACAGTTTTGGCCAATCCGACGACCCTCTGTCGTGTTATTCGTAACGCATGTGATGCACTTGTTGAGGCAGAAGATGTACCTGCTCACCCCACTGGTCTCGTTTACATTCCACCTGGATGATGAATGATCTGACGAAACTCGTCTGAATGAAGGTGAGAGAAATTTAGGAATGATTCACAGCACTCACCGTGGAAATGTGGCTACTCTCGAATCTGGATTGCACTGTGAAATTGGATGTGTCTACATATATATTGGATGGTTGCCGCCATAGTGTGATGACTATCCATGTACTTGTAGTCTGTGTTTGATATTTGAATTTGTGGGCTTTGGTTCAGAGAAGTCTTTTTTTCTTTTTTTTTTTTTTCTCCCTCCAGTCATTTGTCCGAAACGTCCCACGAGTGCTTCGGAATCAAATAATGTCCTTAACAAAATGTTGAGTTTCATTATTGCATTTCTCAGTTCCACGGCACGGACATGGTTGCGGACTAATTGCGAGTCAATATGGCTTTTCCCCGAGGCCCACCGGTGACAGCCCACCGCTGCTCAATTGTTAATTTGTACGCCCACCAGCGGTCTTCAGCGTCGGCATGCTTGCCCCTGAATGTTTGTTGTTTTTTCACAATATCTTAACATTGAAAGTAAATGCGAAAAACAACGCAACTAAATTTGATTCAAAAGTGTATGAAATTCGCCGTTGGAACGGGAGGGGGCGCCATCTAAAACCTCACCTAGGGTGCTACTTTGTGTGGGATTTTTCTAGGGTCTAATATGCGCCTTGGCTCAACAAAGGTTGTGAAGCTAGTCCAGCTAATGACGCTTCGAAGCACCAAGCACCTGAAATGCATCCCTAATTTCCTCAGAGACTTTGATTAATATGCTGGGGTGGGGGCACGAAAAATCTTGGGGTGTGCAATTGATTTGTACAGTGCAGCAAATAAGTCAATATGAAACATGCTCTTGGCCAAACAGGGAAATCTTCTTTTCATAGTTAATTAGCTGGGAATAATTACGTGATTGTTGAGGATAATGAGACCATCGGTTGTTAGGTCACAGCGGCTATAAATATAAATATTGGATAAATAATATAAATATTGGACTGTTTATTGAGACGCGCATGAGCGACACTTGACAGGCAAACTGAAATTGCGAGGACGACTCTGCATAATGTCAGCGCTGCAAAACCCTCCCATTAACACAAATCGATTTTTTTTTTATGTTCGCTCCAAGGGGGAAGTTAACTAGTGGCGCTAGCTCAACTTTGACCGAGGCCGTAGGCCAGAGCAAGACAGGAGCAATTATTTTTTTTGCTTGTTTGTTTTGTTTTTTAAATAATTCACCAGTCTCTTTGTTTGGCGACTCGCTTGAATGTCACGAAAGGCGTCAGGCCATAGTTGGCAATCCATCCTTTTGCGTTTTTGTCTTGGTGCCGCCCTTTTTCCAGCAATCCCTAGCTGGTTGCCATGGAGACCCTCATAAGAAACAACTCCGGGAGGTGTTCCTCAATTTAATTAGGCCTGCGTTTTTCCTCCTCACGCTTCCACCTTACATGAAGTCGCTCCCGACGGACAACGCTTTTTGTGCATTTTGAATGGGTTACAGTGATATCGACGTTGGTGGAAGTCTGGGGTGGGACGATTCACTTGCCTCCAGATTTGATTCAAATCACAATACGTGTGTACCGATTAGATTTCTCTCGCAATTATTGATGATACAGCCATTTGCGATTCACTATCACGGGTACAGTTTTTTCGATTGCGTGAATGAAGACCCGTCACCAAACACAACTACCGCCATTCCAATTTGCGTTGCTTATCAGTGCTTCATGTTGCTAACACTGTAAGCTAATGCTAACCTCTGCTTAGATTTTGGCTTTGAGAGGATAGCGTTGGCGGCTGTCACAGTTTCAACAAAATTCATCACACAGACACATTTTCAGACAAGATTTCTTGGTTGTTTAACTTGAAACTTAATGCATGGGCACTCAAGAGACTTTTTAAATGACACATTTGATTAAAATAACGTGTCCTAATTCATATGACTTGACGAAACTTGTATTGCTAGAAAAATGAACTCTTTAAAAACTGTTTCACTGATGAATGACGGGTCACACGTTAATGCATCGCCTTCACTCAGCCGCTCGTTTACATGTTGCACTGTGATGGAACCCCCCCCCCCCCAAAAAAAAAAACAGCTCTAGGACCTTTTAGAAGGTCATAATCGGCTTGGTTGCCATGGAGTGTGGCTATATGCCCTCATGCTCATACCGGAGCTCACTGGAGAGTGTGTGTTTGCTGCCTGGGAGCTTGGATGACTCACTTTCAGTGTCAACAACGAGAAGAAAATCAAGTTGGGACTCCTGAGCAAAGGTGGGCGCAGTAGTCGGAAATTGTCATCAAGTAGGAGCACTATAACTTTGGATATTGATTGTTAATATGACTTGAGTAAAAAGTAGTTATATAAAAAAAAATACTTGGGGATGAGTAATGAAGTCCATCCATCCATTTTGTAATCCGTTTATTCTCATGAGGGCCGCAGGCGTGCCGGAGAATATCCCAGCTGTCTTCGGACAGGAGACAGGGTACACCGTCAACTGGTTGCCAGCCAATCGCAAGGGCACACACAGACAAACAACCATTCGCGCTCACAATCACACGAGGGACACTTTTTAGTGTTCCATCAACCTGCCGTGCATGTTTTTGGAACGTGGGAGGAAACCGGAGTACCCGGAGAAAACCCTCGCAGGCATGGGGAAAACATGCAAAATCCACACAAGAAGGGCGGAGCCGGAATTGAACCCTGCACCTTTGCACTGGGAGGCCGGTGTGCTAACTGCGGAGTAATTAAGGGTCCAGTGAAAAAAAACTAATAGAGTATTGAATAAGTTCTTAGTTTTAAAAAAAAATGCTCCAAAATGAAAAAATACAAGTGTGTTACTCTTTGCAAACGAAGACCAACAAACACAACCCTTTTTGTTTCCAAGTTCCAACTGGAGTTCTTGTAGGCTGCAAGGCTGACAGTTTTAGGTGGGCACAAATTCTATCGTTTGGGTTTTTTTTTTGCAGGCCATTTTTGTTAATGCTAACACATAATGGGAAACACCATATATGGGCTAAGGAATAGCATCCCCATGGTGCTGTTCTAACCCTTTTTGCAACATATATTTGAACATAAACGGTGCATCGACAGATAACATAATACAGTACTTCACAAGAATATATTCTTTATCCTCTGAGAAAATGACCAACGCTGTATTACTGTGGCTTATTGAGGAGTTTTGCCTACGTCCATGTATATCCGTATGCTATTGTTGGTTTTTGTTTGAATGTTGTTGTTTTTTTTGAAGGGGGGAGCTGGAATGGATTCATGGCATTTCCATTCATTTTAATAGACAACACTGAGAAAAAGACAGAAAAGAGCTGCCCCAAATGCTAAGTGTAATTATTTACACATTCACACATTCCAGTGAAGTGCAGCAAATACACGCAGGCGCCGAGCGACAATCATCAACAATAAATAATCAGCATCCTCCACCGTCTAAAATTCATGGCTCATATTTATTGTTCGCGGGGTGTCACTGTTTTAATGACTAACCTGAGGCAGAACTGGCATTACCGCTGTAATTAAAATCACGACACTATTTGTTTCCTGTGTTTCCCCTCTACCCATCCCCAACTGAACCCAACCGCGCATCTTCATCAATGACAATTAGAACACTCGAACCCCCCCAACCCCAAGACCCACGACGTGCCACCGCAGCATCACTCGTCCTCCTCTCCTTTCTGCAGGGGAAGCGCAAGTGGAGGCTTACCACCGATGGTGAGGAAGAGGACATGAGTGGGTGGGTGTGAGAATGGCGGGGGAGGGGAGGGAGGGGTTGGGGGGTGGGGATGGGGATGGGGATGGCAGATAGCAACAAGAATCAGATAGCAAGAGGGAACGGAAGGACTCTGTACGGGGAGTCGGAACTGTTACGTCTTCATCAGGTGCGTTGCATGCGGATCCAAATGTTGAATTTCCGGCGAGATTTTTCAGAGATGTGCAAAGTTTAGCGATGCATGCTGTTTGCCTTCGTAATAGTGTTGATGACTTGCCTGGTAGTTGAATGGTTCCTGCGTCGGCATGCCGCTGCAGAGGTGCAGGGTTCGAATCCGGCTAATGCCTTCCTGTGCGTTCTCAAAAATGTGTGTGGCAGTGCATTTTCTGATCTTCTCAGCAGCTCTTCGTGCTTACACTAACATCTACGGACAATGTAAAGGGCTTGTGCGTCACCTGACTGGTAGTCGAATGGTTAGTGCGTCGGCATTGCGCTGCAGAGGTGCAGGGTTTGAATCCGGCTACGGCCTTGCTCTCTGTTCTCAAAAACATGCATGGATGTCCATTTTCGGATCCTCTTCCTGCACAACTATGCACACTCACACCGAGGAACAATATATAACATTCATTCCCTGCCTGGTAGACAAATGGTAAATTGTACAGCATTTTTTGTCGAAAAAAACGGCCATGTATAGTAAGCCGTTTTGGGCCGAAAAAAAGGCCCATGTATATATAAATCAGCATGTATTGTATTGTATAGTAAGACGTTTTTTGCCGAAAAAAAACAACCATGTATAGTAAGCCGTTTTTAGCCGAAAAAACGACCATGTATAGTAAGGCGTTTTGGGCAAGAAAAAAACGACCATGTGTAGTAAGCCGTTTTTGGCCGAAAAAACGAACATGGAGAGTAAGGCGTTTTGGGCCGAAAAAAACAACCATGTATAGTAAGGCGTTTTGGGCCGAAAAAAACGACCATGTATAGTAAGCCCTTTTTGGCCGAAAAAACGACCATGTATAGGAAGGCGTTTTGGGCCGAAAAAAAAGCCTATGTATAATAAGGCGTTTTGGGCCGAGAAAAACGACCATGTGTAGTAAGGTATTTTTAGCCGAAAAGAACGACCATGTATAGTAAGGCATTTTTAGCCGAAAAAAAACGACCATGTATAGTAAGGCGTTTTGGGCCGAAAAAAACGACCATGTATAAGGCGTTTTGGGCCGAAAAAAACGACCATGTGTAGTAAGGCGTTTTTGGCCGAAAAAAACGACCATGTATCGTGAGCCGTTTTTGCCCGAAAAAAAAGACCATGTATATATAGTAAGGCTTTTTGGGCCGAAAAAAACGCCTATGTATAGTAAGGCATTTTGGGCCGAAAAAAAACAAGCATGTATAGTTTGGCGTTTTTAGCTGAAAAAACGACCATGCATAGTCATACGTTTTGGGCCGAAAAAAACGACCTAGTATAGTAAGGAATTTTGGGCCGAAAAAACGACTATGTATAGTAAGGCGTTTTTTGGGGTAAGAAAAAATGACCATGTATAGTAAGGCGATTTTCGCCCGAAAAAAACGACATAGTATAGTAAGGCGTTTTTAGCCGAAAAAAACGACATAGTATTGTATGGCGCTTTTAGCCCGAAAAAAACGACATAGTATAGTAAGGCGTTTTTAGCCGAAAAAAACGACATAGTATATATAGTAAGGGGCTTTTAGCCCGAAAAAAACGACATAGTATAGTAAGGCGTTTTTAGCTGAAAAAAAAGCCATAGTATAGTAAGGCGTTTTTAGCGGAAAACAACGGTCAGTTGAACCGGGGTTGCCTGGACCAAACACCTGCATGTGTACCTCTACACTGCCAGTGACTGTGACTTGACCTGAACGATAGGTGTATTTGGCATGCACTATGGAGGGTTGCCAGTTAAAAAGAAAAAGTGTTTGGTGTTGTATTTTCACACATCACCAAGCTGGGTTCGAACCAGGGTTGTCTGGACCGAACAGCTGCATGTGTGGCAGTATTGCTGCAGTGTTGGCGTATTTGGCATTCAGTAGGGAGAGTTTACAAAAAAAAAAAAGCAAAGTGTTTGGTGTATTTTACTTTCACATGTGACTGAGCGGGGCGGCCCGGTAGTCCATTGGTTAGCACGTCGACTTCACAGTGCAGAGGTACCGGGTTCGATTCCAGCTCCGGCCTCCCTGTGTGGAGTTTGCATGTTCTCCCCGGGCCTGCGTGGGTTTTCTCCGGGTACTCCGGTTTCCTCCCACATTCCAAAAACATGCATGGCAGGCTGATTGAACGCTCTAAATTGTCCCTAGGTGTGAATGTGAGTGTGGATGGTTGTTCGTCTCTGTGTGCCCTGCGATTGGCTGGCAACCGATTCAGGGTGTCCCCCGCCTACTGCCCGAAGACAGCTGGGATAGGCTCCAGCACCCCCCGCGACCCTAGTGAGGATCAAGCGGTTCGGAAAATGGATGGATGGATGTGACTGAGCGGGGTTTGAACCCAGGGAGCCTGGACCGAAAGCCGGCGCGTGTGCCTCTACACTATGACATATTGTCGGTTTTTTTCCGAGCTAAAAACGCCTTACTATACATGGTCGTTTTTTTCGGGCTAAAACGCCTTACTATACTGTCGTTTTTTTCGGGCTAAAAACGCCTTACTATACTATGTCATTTTTTTCAGCTAAAAACTATGTTGTTTTTTTCGGGCTAAAAAAACCCGAAATAGTAAGGCGTTTTTAGCCCGAAAAAAACGACAGTATAGTAAGGCGTTTTTAGCTCGAAAAAAACGACATAGTATATAGTAAGGCGTTTTTAGCTGAAAAAAATGACATAGTATAGTAAGGCGTTTTTAGCCCGAAAAAAACGACAGTATAGTAAGGCGTTTTTAGCTAAAAAAAAACGACATAGTATATAGTAAGGCGTTTTTAGCCGAAAAAAACGACATAGTATAGTAAGGCGTTCTTAGCCGAAAAAAACGACATAGTATAGTAAGGCGTTTTTAGCCCGAAAAAAACGACATAGTATAATAGTAAGGCGTTTTTAGCCGAAAAAAACGACCATGTATAGTAAGGCGTTTTTAGCCGAAAAAAACGACCATGTATAGTAAGGCCTTTTTAACTCAAAAAACCACCATGTATAGTAAGGCGTTTTAAGGCGAAAAAAAACAACCATGTAAGTAAGGCCTTTTTAGCCGAAAAAAACGACCATGTATAGTAATGCGTTTTGGGCCGGAAAAAAAACCGACCATGTATAGTCAGGCGTTTTTAGCCGAAAAAACGACCATGTATAGTAAGGCGTTTTTGGGCTGAAAAAAAATCGACCATGTATAGTCAGGCGTTTTTAGCCGAAAAAACGACCATGTATAGTAAGGCGTTTTTCGCCGAAAAAAAACGACCATGTATAGTTCGGCGTTTTTAGCCGAAAAAAACGACCATGTATGGTAGGCCGTTTTGGGCCGAAAAAAAGACCATGTATAGTATGCCGTTTTTGGCCGAAAAAAATGACCATGTATAGTCAGCCGTTTTTGGCCGAAAAACACTACCATGTATAGTAAGGCGTTTTGGGCTGAAAAAAACGACCATGTATAGTAAGGCGTTTTTAGCTGAAAAAACGACCATGTATAGTATGGCGTTTTTGGCTGAAAAAAAATGACCATGTATAGTAAGGCGTTTTGGGCCGAAAAAAAACGACCATGTATAGTATGGCGTTTTTGGCTGAAAAAAAATGACCATGTATAGTAAGGCGTTTTGGGCCGAAAAAAAACGACCATGTGTAGGAAGGCGTTTTTGGCCGATAAAAACAACCATGTATAGTATGGCGTATGGGGCCGAAAAAATGACCATGTATAGTCAGGCGTTTTGGGCCGAAAAAAACGACCATGTATAGTTAGGCGTTTTGGGCCGAAAAAAAAAATGACCATGTATAGTCAGGCGTTTTTAGCCGAAAAAAACGACCATGTATAGTAAGGCGTTTTTCGCCAAAAACAAACGACCATGTATAGCATGCCGTTTTTGGCTGAAAAAAATGACCATGTATAGTCAGCCATTTTTGGCCGATAAAAACGACCATGTATAGTAAGGCGTTTTTAGCCGAAAAAACGACCATGTATATTATGGCGTTTTTGACCGAAAAAGTATGCCGATTTTGGCCCAAAAAAATGACCATGTATAGTCAGCCGTTTTTGGCCGAAAAAAACGACCATGTACAGTTCGGCGTTTTTGGCCGAAAAAAAACCCGACCATGTATAGTAAGCCGTTTTGGGCCGAAAAAAACGACCATGTATAGTAAGGCGTTTTTAGCCGAAAAAACGACTAAAAACGAGCAACTCGTCGTGAGCGTGAATTGCCAGTGGAATTCATCCTGATGAGACTAAACATAATTGAACAAGCTCACGCGGGCCAGCACATACGAAATGCTTTGGGAGCGATTTTATTTATTTTTTCCTCCATTGTGGAGACGCAACAAGAGCACCACAGACAAGCCCTGCCGTGGGGAAACTTCCAAGGCGTAGCTCAGATGAGCTTCGCTGCGTGGAGTGGCCATTTGAGAGCCCTTTGCAAATCCACTGCGACTCTTCAAGTGGCACAAAAAGAAATGAGAATTTGTGATGAAGACGTTACGTCTTGTTGTCGGCTCACTTGTGCCTGCTTTTCATTTTCGCTTCTAAGTGCTAGATTTTTTGCGGGGGGCGAATCTGATAAGAGGGATAACAAAAAAATGATTACCATTTCTTTATAGCGTAGGTAGAATACATTTAAGCTCATCAGCTTTATAGCACGTGGACAAAAGGGGCTAAAGTTGTATTTTAATTAGATTCTCCTCTCACCAAACTACTTCAAACATGCCTGACAGTCATTCGGAACCGACTACGTGTGGATGAAAAGTTAAATGTGACGTAGTTCACGTCATCATCTGAAGCCTATTTTCCGGTTTTATGTTGTAGATTTGCAAAATGTCCGACATGGAGGATTTGAGCGGGCCGAGCCTGCAGGCTAACGCATCTGAGAGCTACTCGTTGAACCCAGCCAGCGTGATCGTGTCGGTGGTTTTCTCGCTCATCTTCCTGCTGGGCACGGTAGGCAACAGCTTGGTGCTGGCCGTGCTTTTGCGCAGCGGCCAGGTGGGCTACAACACCACCAACCTGTTCATCCTCAACCTGAGCGTGGCCGACTTCTTCTTCATCATTTTCTGCGTGCCCTTCCAAGCCACCATCTACTCACTGGACAGATGGATGTTCGGCTCCTTCATGTGCAAGGCCGTGCACTTCTTCATCAACCTCACCATGTATGCTAGCAGCTTCACGCTGGCTGCCGTATCCGTCGACAGGTAGGCGCGGGGGAGGGGGGGGGGGGGTCGTGGCTGTCCTCTGTACTCTCTCCAAAAATAAAAAGTATCCCGAGTTTGTATTTAGGGTCCGAGAAGCGACCGCTGCAAGGTCCATATTGTCCATCCAACCATTTTCTGATCCGCTCCTCCTGGATAGGCTCCTGCTGGAGCCTATCCCAGCCGTCTTTGGGCAGTAGGCGGGGCACACCCAGAACTGGTTGCCAGCCAATCGCAAGGCACACACAGACGAACAACCATCCGTGCTCACACTCACACCCTGGTGACAATTTAGTGTTCAATCAGCCTGCCATGCATGTTTTTGGAATGTGGGAGGAACCCGGAGTACCCGGAGAAAACCCACGCAGGCCCAGGGAGAACATGCAAACTCCACACAGGGAGGAGGGAGCTGGAATCAAACCTCTGCACCGTGAGGTCGATGCGCTAAGCGCCCCCACTAGCCTGAACACAGGAAAAGAAACAAGGTTGCCATTGTTGCAGACGCAGATTGCATCACACAGTTTAAACTCAAATTTTCCATCAAAATTGATCAAAAACTCACCAAATTCGCACACAAATCGGGCCGGCGAAAAATTTGCTAATTTAAATCTGTCATGCACGAGTACTAAAATAAAAACCCTCATGAGGGTTTTGGCTGACATTTTGCACATCTCAAGACATTAACATTGATGAAAATGGCGAGTTTTTGACATACGATATGACGGAGCATCAAACTTAGATTGACATATTTCAAACTAAAGATTCCAATAGCACACAACAAAAGATGATTACAGCTGTGTCACTTTCATTTGAAGGAGGAAGTGGGATGTTTTGTTGACAGAAGACGATTAAGCGGAGGTCATTGAGATGCCCGGATTCGTAATTGAATATCATCCCAGGGCAGTGCAAAGCGACCCGCCTTGTCAGCTCAGTCAATACAGCTCAGTTCAATTTGCAGCACACTGATCGATGTGTGTTGCAAATTTGACATGCCCATTAGGCTGCACAAGCAAGGAGAGGTTCGCCCTTGAGATCTGAAGCTGGCCCATATGTGACGGTCTATAGTTCCAAATCGCTGTCGTCTAAATAACACCAGACACTTCGATGGATTGCGGCTTTTCTTTGATTGGCGCTCTACAACACAGTATGGCCGGAGGAATAGGTGAAGTCGCATTGGGTCTCGGACGTAACAATGCGACTTCCTCTTAGCTCTCCAATCACAAAACATTGTCCATGACAAAACAAAATACACAACATGGGTGATCATATCGTAACTGTCCAGAAAAAGACATTCGCTGTTATTTACATGATGTCACTAAACGCATCAGACGCAGCAGAAACGGCTGCGCAACGAACAATAATGGGGGCCGCGACGAACTGCGGGCTCACACCAGTGACACAAGTGACCAAATGAAAAACGATACGAACAACTATATACAGTAAAACCGAAAAGAAACAAACATTACCTGCAACACAGTATGGCGGGAGGAATAGGTGAAGTTGCATTGGTTCTCGGACATAACTGCGCAACAGACAAGCAATTCCTATCAACTTGACCTGTAAAAACCTTCACTTTGCGAAACGTAAATTAAATAACCATACAAAAAGCAACGTGGGCTCAGAACGAATTAGGGAACTAATTAAACACAGCACATAGTAGAAAAAGAAGAAACAAAGTGATTATTGTCATAAAATTATAAATAAATGAGATGCGACTTACCAATGCGACTTCCTCGTAGCCCCCACCCCAGGGACTTGATTTCTTCATTTGAAATGCCTTTCCAGGTCTTTTCTGCGGCCTCTTTCAGTTCTTGTTCGTTTCAAGGGGATTTCTCCAAACAAATGCCAATATTTTTTTTTTTACTTTGGTTGTGCAAAATGGCTCATTCGCACTCATCTCAACACACGATGTGTTGTTCTCTCCTTAGAGAGCATAAAACGCTTGCCCGTATATAAGAAGAAAACTAGGATTCAACATTTTAGTTGCGCCCTCTCGTGGAGAAGATAATTGCAACGTGACAACCCCCAGTCTTCCCTATATACAGTTGTATATATATTATTTCTGTACTTGATTTTGAAAATAAAATTTGATTCCAAGTTACTTTATGAACTGCATAAGGTGCAAGGTTAACAAGTATATGTTATCCAATATTACTTGGTAAGGTGTTATCGGCGTCGCCGCTAAGACAAGGGTTGAGTTCAACTTCTTTGAATTAACGTTAAAAGGTTGTCGACAGGTACCTGGCTATCCGCTACCCGCTGCGCTCCCGAGAGCTGAGGACGCCGTGCAACGCAGTGGTCGCCATGGTAACCATCTGGGGCCTCTCCTTGGTGTTTGCCGGGCCCTACCTCAGCTACTACCACCTGATCGACTTCGCCAACAGCACCGTTTGCATCCCGGGCTGGAAGGAGCACGACCGCAAGCTCCTGGACACGTGCACCTTCCTGTTCGGCTACGTCATCCCCGTGCTGATCGTCAGCCTGTCGTACACGCGCACCATCAAGTACCTGTGGACCGCTGTGGACCCCCTGGATGGCATGTCCGAGTCCAAGCGGGCCAAGCGCAAAGTGACCAAGATGATCATCATCGTCACGGTGCTGTTCTGCATCTGCTGGCTGCCCTACCACGTGGTCATCCTGTGCTACCTGTACGGCGACTTCCCCTTCAACCAGGTCACCTACGCTTTCCGCTTGCTGTCGCACTGCATGGCTTACGCCAACTCCTGCGTCAACCCCATCGTGTACGCGCTGGTCTCCAAGCACTTCCGCAAAGGCTTCAAGAAAGTCTTCAGCTGCCTGCTCAGCAACAACGGACGCAACAAGGTCCACGTGGTGCACGTGGCCAACACCGTGCCGGGTTTCGAGGCGGCCTCCACCGAGGTGTCGCAGATGAACGAGGAGAATGCCAGGCAGAACGAGTGCGAGATGACCAACAGGCGGCCGGCCGAGCCCCGGGAGGCCACCGTCACCCTCAACTTGCCCTTTCAGCACCCAACCTGAGCATACTGGGGAGAACCACAGGCTTTGCGTTCATTTGGAGCTGCGAGGCCCGGATCGTGCAGTCTCGTGACCAGTTTTTTAACCTCACTTGTCCTCAATAAGTGATCTTGAGCATATCGCAGCTGAGTTTTGGCAAGAATGGTGGACCACCAAATTGCAGAGCACAGATACTTGTTGGCAAAGAACCATTCACAGATCCATCCATCTAGCTTCTATTTGGTGGGCAAGTGGAGATACCAGGTGTCGGGCCGATACCAGTCTTACTGAAAGGTATTGGGTAACATGAAGCCTTCATATACGAGCCTCTGATACTTATTAAAGAAAAAAAAATCAAATCATGTGTGTCAGAGAGAAATCAAGCTAACTGAAATTTGATATATCTGAAGTACGAGCGGTATCAGTACTGGTATCGGTATGAAAAAATGGGATGGAACATCCCTTGCCCAAAAATTGTGAGAGAAGCAGGGTATAACCTGGATTGGTCGCCAGTCAACCACAGGGCACATATAGACAAACAAGTATCACCACTGGACTATTTTGCCGTCAATGAACCCAAGAAATATGTTCTGGGCGTGTCGGAGGAAGCTCAGAACTGTGAAGCGCACGTACCAAGCATACTAACCACAAAAGTGACAAAACAAAACGTATTGTCTCAGATAAATGCAAGGCACACACGCGGTGTTACCTCTCCCAAGGCAGATCCATTTTTAAAAATAAGAAATCAATGAAGAAGTCTGTGCATGTCTATTCTGTCTGGATGACAGATTTTATATGCTGCTGTGTGCAGAATACACACGACACAACCCGAAACACAATGCTGCAAAGCAAATGCTGCAAACCCTGACAGTGAACTGTTTTTTTTTTGGGGGGGGGGGGGGTTCCAATCCAGAGAGAATGTGCGTGTATGTCGACATCCAAGGCACATGCATGTAAATGTGATGTGTTCTCTGACAACATGACTGTGTGTGTGTGTGTGTGTGTGTTAATCTTGGAGCCAGTTGAACTGGAACGCAGCAGCCTCCATAACAAGCTAAAGCAGGGGTGTCGTTAAAAAAAACAAAAACATACAATATATCTTACCACAGAACAGAGTGTCTAATGACCAATCCTCACAAACAACCACAAAATATGTCATAAGTCATGAAAAGAAAAATATATTCTATAAGATCTGTGTTTTATTTATTTCTTGTACCATTTGTTTTAAATAATGATTTTGTACTGTTAATTAATTAGAAATTAAAATAAATTTCATAGACTGCATTAAATAAAAAATCCTCACTCATTACATCCCGTATGTGCAAGTGTAGCCGACCCTGTAAATTATTCCATTTATTATTGACCATTTGTATTTATAAATGCATTATGTTTACGATTTAAATTAAAAAAAAAAATAAACATAGTTGTCCTCAAATATAGCTAAAATTGTCTTGGTGTGAATGAGTCAGCTGAGATACCTTTTAAAAGACAGTCTTGTATTACAAGTTAACTCGTTTCAAAATATATACAAATTATAAAGAGTCAAATTGAACATACGATGGCTTTAAATGACTTTACGTGTTCCCAACTGGCTGCATTAGTGAACCTAACACCCGAGTGCTTTCATCATTTTTGGCCTTAACCATCATCCGCACTTTATACGAACTGCATCGCCTCACCAAGAAGACACAGAACTTTGAGTATTAAAAAAAAAAACATTTAAATCATATTTTCTTGAAAAAATGTCTAGGCTTTTGAATGGTGACATTTTGACCAAAATACACGTTTCACATATTGCAACATGTGCTATCACACATTGTGCATAATTGAAATGAACTGTGTTTTGTGTTACACATGCAAATTAAGGAAATACTGATCATTTTCTTATTTTGCGACCTCAGTTTTATAATACTCTACGTACACATTTTAATAATCAGGTGATACCAGTGTTGTGGTGATACCTGGATTATTATTACGATTACAAAATAAATCTGCACACGTAATTGCTTTTCCTTCATGAGCATGTTTCTCTTTGGTGTTATTTATGATCTACTTACTTGGATGTGTTCCCCAGTGCACTTGTTCACGGTGTGTATATTTTGAAAATATGTTATATTTTCTGCATATTGGAAAAGAAACTGAAGTCATTGCCACTTGAACAAAAATCTATATTGCCAATGTTCCGTCGACATGTCAGTGTAATTACGCGCGCTTTGGCCTACCTCAACCTTGTCTTTTTTTTTTGTTTTTTTGTATATTTCCAAACAATTTTCCTCTCAAAGGATGACTGTTCCGAACAGGAGTGTTGTTTGTTTTTTCCATTTACATCAAAGTGGACATTTTTGATGCATTTACTGTGACCGCGTAGGCGCTTTATTGTACTTCTAAGGTGGCATAAATGCATAATGGAAAATTGAATCTTGTGGAGCGGCGTTGCAAAGGGGTGTATCTTTTCAAGGGTAGTTTCCTGAAAGTTTCTGCTAAATTTCAAAGGGAATTTAAGATGGAAAATATTCCAAATGGCACAATTGGAATTGAATACATAGACATTTTTCGCACTAAAATTTAGCTATTATTGCGATTTATGAATTCTCAAAATATCGATTTTTACACCCCCAATTAATGGGAACGCATCATAAGTGTAGCAAATGTCTATTTCTGGATTAATTATATGCCTGAACATTTAAAAAAAAGGTTGTATTTGTTTGTATTTGTGTCAAAAACGGTGAATTCACTTTGAAATTTGTTTCCACTAAAAATCCGGTGTCTTCATTTGCCCCTGACGACTTTGTTGATGACACGGCCCCTTACGAAAAACATCCCAGCTGATAACTCTGACAAGGCTTGGGTGGGAAGCGGGCCGTGTCGTCGCCCCCGGCAACTGCACGGTCATTTTCCTTAGAGGGTTTTTAAGGACGACTAAATGAGTCATTTCCAGTTGCAATTTTCCACCCGAGGAGGGGCAGTCCATTAAAAGTGATTGCTTTAATAGCAATGTTACGCACGTGCGTTTGTGTGGAGTAAGCACGTGTGTGTGTGTGTGTGTGAGAGAGACACGCTGGTCTTTTTTTTTTTTTTTTTTGAGCTAACATATTTAACTGTTAATATTGTAATGGTAAATGATGGGCGGCCCGGTAGTCCAGTGGTTAGCACGTTGGCTTCACAGTGCAGAGGTACCGGGTTCGATTCCAGCTCCGGCCTCCCTGTGTGGAGTTTGCATGTTCTCCCCGGGCCTGCGTGGGTTTTCTCCGGGTGCTCCGGTTTCCTCCCACATTCCAAAAACATGCATGGCAGGCTGATTGGACGCACTAAAATTGTCCCTACGTGGATGGTTGTTCGTCTCTGTGTGCCCTGCGATTGGCTGGCAACTGATTCAGGGTGTCCCCCGCCTACTGCCCGGAGACGGCTGGGATAGGCTCCAGCACCTCCCGCGACCCTAGTGAGGATCAAGCGGTTCGGAAAATGGATGGATGGATAAATGATGGCTGAAGTTGCAGAGTTACATTTAGTCAAAAGTAGTCCTTTGTCGCCATGTTGCGGCATCTTTAGTCACGTATAAATCCTGTTTAACCTTGATTTCAATTATTGTGTCATGGCGTCATAAAAGAGCCCAAGAAAAAGCAAAACACATCAATGGAGTAGTAGCAAATACGATTGAGTAATTATACTGCATAGTCCAGCGTTGGTGTATTGAATGGTTTTATTGTCCAGGTAATTTTTTTTTTTTTCCCCCTCCTCTCTCTTCGGAAGTTATGAATGTTCTGACTGGGCTGCTGGCTGATGACACGTCATGTTGCGGACATTTACATATAAAACAACAACAATAATAGTAGTAACAATAATGATGATAATAACAATAACAATAAAAAGGCACTCTGATGTCACTGATGCATTTGAATGACATTTTGGGAGCTTGAAAATAAAAGGGCTTCTCACAAAAGACTAAATCATGAAAAGTGACATCCATAAATTAAATTATTTCCTTAAAGTATGACAAATATATTAGCTATATCGTGTATCTAAATCATTAGCTTTGTGGACATTCCATCACATGTTTTTTCCTACCCTGCTACATCAACATCAACAGCGGCTTAGACTTCACGCCAAGATGTGAATGACGTCCCGCCGTGTCCTTCAACAACAATTTCTGAGCCTTCTTTAGACTTTGTGACATTCGCACACTTCTCTTATGTGAACTTCGACACATTCTCACCTCCTACGCCACAAGCTTCAATGAATGAATGAAGATTATAAATGAAGAGCTTTTTTGTTGTTGTTGTTGTTGTTAATCAAACCTGATATGTAATTAACTGACCTTCAAAATAACAGCTCTGAAAATCATGTCGATGCGATATGCTACACTGGCTTGTCCTCAAAAGAAAATGGGCACGGTTGTTGCCGTGACAACCCCAGAACTCCCACTTTCGTGGTCTCATAAGATCGACCATCCAGGACATCCCTCAAGCACTAGGGTTGGCGCGAGTGTGCTTGGACCAATATTTGTGTGTGTGTTTTAGCTTGTACATTCATCAGTCATCTTGGCATGGGGGGAAAAAAAAAAAACGTATGGATGTTTACCCCAGTCAAGTTAATGAGCCTCCACTCCTATAGGGGGTGCCATGGAGCAAATAGTAAGCACATCCATGTAGATAATTTGTTTTTATTGCCTTCAAAACCCGTTTTGAGGCAACACAGGCTTGTCATAAGGAAAAAAATCTATTTCAGGTATTGCCCTCAATCACCTCCATAAGTGGTCAAAATAATTTCAAGCGATACATTTATTTGTTTTTAACATGTGCATCCTTTCAGCTTTGCATCTTTGTAGCGTAACAAATGTCACGGATGTTGACCAATGAACGTCAACGAGGCTTCCCACCTGTTACAATGACCCAAAACAGTTTTGAACTAGTCTGCGTTCATTTTCAGAAGGCTTTTAAAGGAGACCATCCTTCCAGGCACCAAAATGAGAGGCACTTATTTTGTTGCTGGAATAAGCCTTCATTCAAAAATGCTGTGATACGATATGTCATGGAAAAGATGACCGTAACCTCAAACAGGCCAATTCTAATAATAACTTGAAAGCAGCTTGCATAGATGTTCAAATCTACAATTGCAATTTTGTTTGGACAGCTCCCTCGCAGTGTTTGTGAGAGGCCATTTTACCAACACTTGGGTGAAATGAAAGGAATGGTCCAATAACACAATAACAATTTTACACCGTCAGGGTGGTCTATCAAATTTTGGGGAATAATGTATCCCAATCATGGACCTGCTACAAGAAGCCCCCAAATCATGTCTTCATAACTGAGGCGCCCAAAGTGCTGCCTGACTAAAATGTTACAAAATAATAAATTACACTTAAGTGGCATTTAGAAATAAGTCATAAATAGAATCCTCTTAAAAAGGATTGTGATCGTCTTCATCGGGGGGTTTGGGGGGGGGGGGGGGGCTTCAATAGGGTATCAAATTTTAAATACCGGTAGTTAAATAGATATAAATGTTATTGGTTACCACAAACTGTACACACCTGGTATCATTACATTTAAAAAAAGAATCACAATAAGTGCGGTTACTTTAAAAAGGACCAGTGATTACACCGTAAAAAAACATCGACAGCGCTTTTCATAAGTAAACTTTACAAGGCTACATCATGCGCCTCCATGAAGCACTTTCTCTTTTGCTTTCCACCCACTTCCTGTTCACCTTCATCGATCGCTCTCATGCGTTTTCCCCTCCTCACGTCCGCGTCTCAGTCGATCTTTTCCACTTTGCCGATGATCTTCTCCTCAAAGGTAGGCAGTGTGGCATCGTCCTCGCGCACCTCCTCAAACACCACTCCGCAGTCAAACTCGTCACTCACCTTCTTGAAATAATACCTGCCGATGAGGAGGAGGAGGAGAAGGAGGCTTTTCATTCGGACATGGTGAATGTTGGAGCTCAAAATGTTACAAATTTATAGATACACTCTTCTGTAAAATTGACTTCGTATTTTGCGCAGCTGAGTAAAACAAAATCATTTAGATCTGACCTGTAATTTCCTTTCTTGGTCAGCAGCTCTTTAAACTGTCCGAGCGTCACCAGCCGGCCCTTGACGGAGGTCCTGTACGGGATGGGCTCTCCGCAGAAGTAGTACGCCACCGTCATGCTGTTGCACGATTGCTTTTTAGTCGCTTTGTGCCTGAGGATACACATGAAAGCACAAGGGATTTAGCTATAGTTGGGAAAGAAGTGCAAGCTTAGAAGAAAAAAAAAACAGACAAATGGGAGCGTCATAAGTATGTAAATGTATGGCGCGAAAAAAACAACAACAACCAAAGTACAAGGTGAGGGATGCTTGTAACTAGGCGCCATCTACTGATGGGCGAGTGAAGTGCAGCATTTTTAATAACGAGCCACGTGAGGATGTTCACAGGGTGTTGTTCACAAGCATGCCAATGCAATAAATATCCCACGGAGTCGTTTTCAGAAAAACTAATAAAGAAAGTCATTGCTGGAAAAAGGCATCACAGCAGCAATGGTGGAATTGATGAAAAATGAAATCTCAAGTCATGGAAAAAAAAAAAAAGCAGGAAGGGGTAAAGGACAATAAATTGAGGACGCGAGCGGACGTACTCGGGCTCGGAAAGCTCGCAGTCTGACACGGCGGGCACTACGCTGAGCGGCGGGAACAATGAAGGCCTGAGTGCAGTGCGACCCCGCTGGATCACCTCCATCACATACCTGAAGGAGCCAACAACCGCCATCTTTGTTAGACACGCGCTCCACCTTCATCGCTCCTTTACTAAAAAGGATTCTGTCTGGGTGGTGAACAGTGAACCCCTGTTTATTTTTATCTTGGTGGAAATTTTCCAGATCCACTCGACTCCAGGTTTTTGGATGTTCTCCCACAAAGTGGGCCCACAGTCGGTCAACCTGGATAAAGCAGGGGACTGTAAAACAATGAATAGGTTTGCGTCCGCTCACCGTTGCTTGGGCTGCAACGTTCCAGATTTGATCATCTTCTCCTCTGCCAGCCGCCGGCGGACCTCTTCCAGCTGGATGAGAGGGCTCGGGGCGGGGTTGGGGGGCATAGTGGGGTCCTGGATGAAAGGATGCGACGGCTGCACGTTGTCCAAAGAGCAGCTGGGCTGGCCCGGGACCTTCCTCGAGCAAGCGGTGCTACTACAATACAAGATAGAGACTTGGTTTTTAGCTCATCAATGCATCTTTGGGCAGAAAGAACTCAAAACTTTTTCTTGTCATTGCATGGGCAGATACACGGAAACTGGGATGCAAGACCAATATCATCCAAAAATTAATGAAGGTGGCATTTGGCATTTAGATAAAGGCATCGAAAAATGTTCTTGATTTGACATGAAGAAATGATCACTGCAAGAATGATGAGCTGCGAGTGGCCATGTTCACTGCTAAACCAATGTGAAATGTAGAGTAGTAAAACACAAGGAGATCTTCCCAAAAGGTTCTGGAAAGTTACAAAACAAATATCGTGACTGACCCGTACGGGCTCCTCTTGTGTCGGATCATCTCCTTCTGTCCCTCCATTAGCCACAAGAGGATCTTCTGCTTCTTCTCCAGGTCTTCCACGGGGGCTGCTGCTTCCTCCCCACGCTTGAATGCTCGTCTACACTGTGCACCACCTTTGCTCCTGCATGAAAGCACAATCTTTCGTGAGGGGTGGGGAAGAAGAAGACACCATAGGCTAACCTGAATAAACATACCCATAAGCTCCATGCTCCATGTTTGTGGATGCCACGCCCCAAGGTGACTCCGACTGGTGGGTGTGATGCTTGCAGTGGTGACCCGACTCTCCCTTGACAGCTTGCCTGGAAGGATGTTTACCCGGAGCCGCCCAGGGCGGCGGCAGCGTCCCTTTGAAAGCCTCCGGTGAGCGGGACTTGGGAGAGTGGCGGCCCGTTCCGGGTGATTGGCAACCTGGAGTTTTCATGACACGTTGGACGTGCTCGTCTAGGATGCTCTCGGGGTTCTCCTCGTGGGCGTCTCTCAGGAAGGGGCCATAGTAGTCGGCGTAGTTCTGTGGGTGAACATCAGCGGGGAAGCCTTCGTCGCCTTCCTCTTCCTTTGGTGGGAAATGTACATTTAAAATGATCGCCAACAGTCACTCCAGTAATCTGCTACTTGTTTTACATTGAAATATTAAATTATATTAAATAGAATTTCTCACACAAGTCGCCGTCTACTTGTACGAACTACTATTTGCACAGAATGACTGTGTCTTATTTTGTATAGGTTATCGTATAGTTTTATTCTATTCTATATTTTATTCTTGATATTACAGTGCTATTGTATCGTCACCAAACATTGACACGAAAAGGACATCTATTCTATTTTTAAACCAGGATGGTCACAGAAGCCTCAATTGGGTGAGATGCGTTTTCGCCACAAGATGGGAGCATTTCACCAGTTAAAAAAACAAAACTAAAAAAAAACATCACCACCGCCAGTGGTCTGCACTTGGGGGTCAATCCATGCATAGTGGTTTTATGATTCTTGAAAATGTGCCCCAATTTGCCATCTTTGACAACTGGATTTTCTATGCAGGTACGAACGCAGAAAACTGAAGACTGTGGAGCAAAATACTGCTAAGCTAACATTATCATGTTTAATATTTTTCATTACGAGGAGAAAGTGTGGCATCATTGGGGTGGAGACTGTAGAGTAACATTGATGGAAGATTATTTTGAACGTTTAGTCCAAAAAAAAAAAAAAAAAAGTACTGCCAAACCAAAACAAAAATCTACAATACAAATTTAAACATGTACTGCTACTCCGAAAAAGAGGATGAAGTCAATATTATTTCGATCCTACCCCTTCAACATTAACTATTAGAACTCAAAAATAAAAAATATTCCAGACCGATACATATGTGCATCATGTATATTTTCAAAACAAACACATCAAAATAATGGAGTATCTATGAATTTTATTTGGGGGGGGGGGGGGGGGGAATTGAGGGCAAAGAGGAGACAGTGGAATCTAATATTGCAGAATCCAAGGCTAAGGTACCAGTTAGCGTGCGTGTTATTCGCTTCCACTTTTCATTCAGATCCAAACCAAACCAAAGACTTGGCTCCGCGTACTGAGGTGCATTTCACTGGCACTCAAGTGACATTAAACGGCTGCCACGCTGTTCCCGGCTTACAAGCGCAGGTGCTCCATCTGATTGGTGCACAAAGTCAAATTGCCGGCAGGCCGAAGACAGAACTCGCCAAGTGATTCATGTCACGCCGTTTATTTATTTATTTATTTTGCCTGCTCTTAATAGCTGGCCTCATTAATTTCATTGAAGTCTCCTTTGAAAACTTGAAATGCATGTTGACTGGCGCCTCCGGTGCCGGACGGGCAAACTTTGCCGGAAGGGCAAACTATGAAATGTTATCGGTTTAAATGCCTGTCTTGAGAGATAGTTCTCTCACTGAATGCGCAACATACAAGGCTTCACATTGTGTGAATGGTGTTCGTGTGCTAAGGCACTGGAACTTAACAGAGGACTTGCAGCTTATTTTGTGGGCAACAAGGGAACGGACATACCAGTCGCAACCTCCTGAGTCGCTCCTCTGTCTCCCTCTCTCTCAGGACGCCCTCCAGGCGGAGGATCAGGTCGGCGGCGAAGCGCTCCGGCGCCACGTGGATGTCCTTCGGAATCCTGTTGGTGCGCTGGAAAGGGGAAGGGGTGGGGTGGGGGGGGGGAGACATTGCGACTTTAGTACATTTTTAGTTCAGAACCTTTTGCGAGATTGTGCAAAAGACAAGACTTTGAATTTTGAAGACCGATCTAACGGTGATTTAACATTCCTCATATCGGTTAATTCACGGTGACTTCATTAGGACACATGAGGGAGGATTAGCGCTGTAAAATGCAGTCAATTCACACCGCCTCCCGATTGGTCGGCCTAATTAGGGCTGGCGAGAGGCAGTCTCAGCTGCACGGGGGAGGCATCCGGCTGTCATGGGGGAGCCTTCTCGTCTGCTTGGGAGCAGCTTCCGAAAAGCAAGGAGCTACGTTTAGACAACCTTCCCTTCGCCGCTATTCTTATACTCCCTCACAGGCCCCGTAGCACACACACACACGGTAAATATGCACCATCTCCGGGGGTGCACGTGAAGAGAGACAAATACAGCAGAGACAGACAGTTGAAAGAAACCGAGAGGGAAATGAGATGGAGGAGGGAGGAGGGAGGTAAACCATGAATAACTCACGGGGATGATCGGCAGCGGCACGCGCCCGTTTGCTCGAGCGCTCTCGTGCATCTCCCGCCGATGAGGTTTGTGGTATCTGTAGGGCGGGATGCCATCTCTGAAATAAACAAACATTTTCAGAAATACTCCCATGAATAAACAACTCTTAAATTTGTTCAACTTAAATTTAAAAAAAAAGAAAAAAACAACAATGAAAAAAATAAATAAATAAAATACTTACACGCTGCTGTCAGTAAGGGAAAGCGTGTCGGCGTCGCTGGACATACTCTGCTGCTCACTGTCGTTGGCGCTGGTGGCTGGAGCCAATGCATGACCAGCGTTGGCATAGTAGCAGTCGGCGGGCTCCCGACCAGGTGTATGTCTGGAGTGAAAACAAAAATTGACAACGGTGGACCTCAAAGTTCTGTCTTAGGGACCATGTTCATTGCAAAGCGCAAATAATTTAGAGTCACAATTTCCTGTATTAAGCACACAGGAGAATCAGATTAGGCCCGCATCTGGTTTTCTCAATTTCACATCTGTGTGTCAGCAACACATTTTGGATGGAGCAACCTTAAAATGTCAATCTTAGAACACCTGTTTGTTCTTTAAAAAAGGGCGATCCCAATGTAATTTCATGAGTTTTCTAAGTTTACCCATCTTCAGCTACATGGACTTCATGTTGTAGCGTACATGTTTGTATCTGCATATAATAAATTATTGGATAAACACTGTAGTGTGTGTTCCCCCCGGTACAATACCATTTCTGTATGTTCTTTTTACCAGTAAAATACATCAAATAATAAGTAGCCAACTTAAAACCTATAGAATATTCTCTCCTTTCCACATGTTGAACATGTCTGAATTTAAAAACTAACTTTGTCGCGCAAAGTGCTTGAATTTTGAATACAGTCATTGCTCGCCATCATCCTGCTGCTGTGATGACTGCAGAGTACACCAAATTTTAACAAGCCAAATGTTGTACGTCGAACATCGAGACATTCATTTGACTCAGATTCTATGCTTGACGTTGCCGAGAATAGTTCTGACAACGCTTCCCGCGCATGAATTATAGATGTTCGACATTGTCTTTCTTATTCACATTGGATGTCCCTAAAGCATTCGACCGAGCTCCCTTCCTGTTTAGAATGCACACGCTCACGGGAAAAAAAAAGGCTCAATGAGAACCCTTTGTAACCGGCTAATTCCTTCAGCTTCCACAACCCTTAATAATGGAAATGTATGCAACAAGCAGAGTACGAAATAAGGGGACATCAGGGAATTATGAGACGGAAAAAAAGGTGAGGTTTAGAGAAAGGTCAATAGAGAAAGGCAAGAGGAGTCTTTTTGTACAAAGCCAGCATGATTGATTCTTGAACTAGAGATCGCATCTCTATACCTGTGGCTCCATTATTATTTATACATCACAGAAGTCTGGATGGACATGACTGAAACCACTGCAGCGGTGAGATGTGCACATTTTTTTTCCCTCTTGCACACTTTCAAACACTATCAATATTGAGCAGCAGCACTCGCCTTTGGTTGTGTTCTTCACGCAACTGCAATGTCTCTCGGTGTGCTCACTTTGCTAGCTTTTAACTTTCCTGTGCGAGTCTCTTACAATACAAACAGTATCCATTATTTATTTTAGACATTGGTCATTTTTTGAAAGTCAACAAAAAAGAGTTTTACCCTTGACTCTTACAGCTCGGGAACATACAGTACCGTTAGGAAAACTCACAGCATTGTTCAGATGTGTTGTTTAGTTATAGTTCTTATTTGGTGTTGGAAATTCTTATTGCGGCCGAAGGAAGCCAAATGCTGCTATTTCAAATTAATGACCAATCACGGCTCACCTGTTTTCTGAAGCTGAGCCATGATTAGTCATAACCAGAGGCCTGTGCAACTATCATGTCAGTTTCAGTCGACAGTAAGTACCATAATGGCCGCCCCCTGAAATGGACAAAAAACGGTGAATTTTACTGCTTAACTCATATTTCACAAACGGAATATTAATCAGAATGCCATGTTTGGACTAGTAGGGCTACATGTAATGTATTGTTGTAAAGATAATTTTGGGGTTTACGTCACCTTTAATATATTATACTTGTTTTAATGGGTTGACATCACTTTAAAAATGCCTATAAATACCTTTAAAAAATGAAATGCCATAAATGCGAAAACATATCTATGGTGTCATTCTATATCGTGAATTTCACTTATTGCTGGGGGGTTCTGGAACGTAACTCTAACCATGGAGGGGGGTTTTACCATACTCTGTGAGTCCTGTAGTCTTCTGTGTAGCAGACTGATTATCTTTGTGTTTAATCTGAATAATCTGATCTTGAACCATGTATGGTGCCCTGAAGAAATCTTTGATAACCGACAGTGACATTACTGGGAAGAAGGCAGACAAAGAAATCAAACCATATCCAGAAGATAGGCAGGACACTGTATTTAGTCAGCAGTCGCAGACTTAAGACAAAGTGGCAGCACAAGAAGTGACTTCTGACTTACAAAAAGTGAAAGTTCCCCTGCAGCCTCCTCATCAGCCCAATTTAAGTACTTGGAATTCTTCACGCACCATCTGCCTCTTATCTCCCACTACACACATTTCATCTCACATTTCGGGCAGCTCTGGAGGCGGCGGGAGGGGTGTGGGGTTTACTTCCAATTCAGCAGTTGGCAGAGGAAAAGCTTGGGGGGAAAATAATGAAGCTCTAAGGAGTTACCTGTACTCTTCCTGGAATCTTCCTGCGGTGCGATGTGATGGCATCTCCGTGAGCAGCCTCTGAGTGAGCCTGCTGCTGGGCGTGAGGTCACACTCGGGGTGCTCTTCCGACTCTTGGTCACATCTCCACTCCTCATGTTCATTTAATGTTGGCAAATAGCCCGCCAGATTCTTTGTGTGACCCGGAAGTGGGCTTTGATCAGCATACGGTTTGGGACTCTCTCCCCCTGCCTGAGCGTGTTTCAAATATATATCTGATTTAAGGAATAAAGGGTAGGTGTTTTCCTCCATTGTTGTCTGGATTTCCGTCTGAGCCTGGTCGAACATGGCCGGATCGATATGTACCTTCATCACACAGTCTTTGATGAAAGACTTAGTCGCCGGTTTGATCTGCCTGGAAACAATAGCGTTGTTGTCCAGGACATATTTCTTATAGATGGCTTTCGCCAGTTTTAGCCGCTTCTCATCGTTGCCCTCGGCGGCTTCAAGTTTGCGGAAGCCGCTGCACGCGAACCAAAAGTCCAACAGGTCGGCACATGCCTCCTGCTTGAGGAACGTCCTGAAGAGATGGATGCCATCCTGGTCGTCCAGCAGCGAGTGAAGCGACTCCGCCCATCTCAGGTAAGGCGGCGTCGGAGAGGCACTGCCCTCTGGCTCGTAGCCCAAGTCCTGGTCCGGCCGCCTGGGCGTGGCCACGGACGCTTCACATTTGAGGCTTCTGGATAGCGGGATGCCGGAGCTGTGGCACTCGGTGAGCACCAGCTCGCCCTCTTCCCCAGGGACTGGAGGTCTGGGTGCATCCTCATTGAAGCTGCCACCCGGGTCGACCAGGAAGCCCCCGTGGTTGCTCACGCTCATAGTCCTGGCATCCAAGTAGAACGTCCCCGTTGAGGGCGAAAAACACGACAACTAGATCCAGATGCCTACTTACGCCACAGGAAAGTAACTCCTGCATAGGGGGAAAAATATATCCATAAGACCCACAACACTCTGGCATAAGCATGCATCCCATTTTTATTATTATTCTGCGCAGTCAGCTTTTTCGTAAAGGACTCAAGTGGCCAGTTCCGAGCTGAACACTAAAATTAAAGCAAATTCAGCATTACGCCAGAGGAAAGCATCAAGTGCTGAATGTTTAAATCATAAACCGGCTTGATTTTGGGTTTAATTTACAATAAAATCTACTGAAAATGTGCACAAAAACAGTGTGAGGTCTATAGTCCCTGTACACTTTTGATTCCGCCTGACCTCAATGCAACTTTCTGTCTGGAAATAGGATGAACATGAGTTAATAATGTGTCTTTTTTTTTTAAACCAGCATAAGTTTGGCACTAGAGTGGGTGTATCATGATGAAAGGCTTGTTTGAGGTTTGGGGCATTAATTAAATTGCCTGCTATTAGCTCCACGTATTTCAAATGTCGCGTGATTCATTCTTACATCACACTTCATTTGCGTTTCATGTGTCCTTATTGCACGGTCAGCTGAAGCATTGCATGTGTCAAGATTTGAAAGGTCGTTCAAGGACAAATATGCGTCATTGGCATAATTGTAAAGCAAAGACGCTAAGGAGCATATCTTGATTGTTTTAGGGTGTGGTTTTCATTTGGATTGACAAGAGTCTCTGGGAAAGTGTGACAAGTTTGTGATGTTAGTTTTTGACACACTCCAACTTGTGCTGCGTAAAATAATACCCCCCCCAAAAAAATAAAAATCCACCGTGATTGCGGAGTGCTTCAGGGCACACCCACTGCCTGTCTTGCCTCACGTGTGCACACCAAACATAATTTCATAGACTGTGTTAAAAACTAACTGTGAAAAAAAGCAGCGGTTTACTGGGAATTGTGAACAACTTTGACAATTAGAAGCATGTTTGGCTGACGTGCTGAACTTTACCAGAGGCATTCGTGCCTTTTATGATATCCAGGCAAGCTATTTTATGATGCATGAATCCTGTTTGTTTGGGCATGAATATTCTGTGATATATTTGCACTCTTATTTTCAGTTTTATAACCTGAATGACTGTTCCAAAACGGACATGGGTGTGAATGGTTGTTTTGTCTCTATCTACAAGGCCTCTCGCTATAAATCAGCAAGAATGAGGTTTAGCTCACCCACGACACCAGTGAGGATAAGATCTATAGAAAATGGATGGATGTCCTAAGGTGAATTTGAGTTTTTAGTTTGGGCATTAATATCAAAATGAACTAGTCTGAGATGCTTATGCAGTGCATTAAGAGGATGATTACTGTAAAAATGTAATGGTCTGTGAATCATTTGGGCATTTATAGCCACGTGGAGCGTTCTACGTTGTATTTATCTTGTTGTGTGAGCATCAATGTTTAAATGGCTGCTCCACTGTGAATGTTGGGTCACAATTAACTGTTAATTTGTGAATGTGCTCAATTATATTGGCATATTACTTTCTACGTTGGTTGCTCTTCGGTCGCAAGCTAGCGCATTGATATTCGCTGACCTGCCATCGCAGGTGTTGTCTTTTGGGGAGGTCCTGGCAGGCACGTGGAACAAAATGGAATTGTTAGTAGTCGTTCCTCTTTGACGTGAAGGAGCCTCGCCACATTCATGTCAAAAATGAACATGAGAGCGGCGGCCAAAGTGGGGGAGGGGCGCCTGAAACTAACTCGGTGTATACACATTATACACACACGGCGAGCCAGCAGGCCTCCGGGTAGCACACCGACAAGTGCACAACTTTGTGCCACTGTTCACCCGCTGACATGTCCGCGCTGCCTTCGCCGTCCGCGCGTACATAAAGTAGTCCGCGCGAGAGGCGAGACCACCGCCGACACTTCCGCGGGCGTCGAGAAGCACACTCAGGACATTTCCACGCACATTTCCGAGCGGATTTTCCAACGAGCAGTAAAGCGACGGCAGCGCACGCATTTAATCTCTTATCTCCCTCCCTCGCCCCTCACTACTGACTACCGCAATCTCTCCTCCGCTGTCAGCGCGAGCCCCTAACAAAAGTGAGAAATACTCCACCTTCTCGGCCCGGCGGAACGCAGCGGGCATCTGGACCGGAACCGGCAGCCGCCTCGGACGGTGTCATACTTGAGGATGGCGAGAGTTTTGAAGCGTAACAAAGAGGACAGTCGGCGGCTGTCAGCCTGGCTGTCTCTCTTCTCTTCTAGTGTCTACTGCAAGATGGTGCGCGGCGCCCCTATCGGCCAATGGGCGCATTGCCGCTGCCCACAACTACAGCTGTACTGCACTATATTGTATGTTCTACAAATATTACTGTCTTTCTGTCTGTGAAAGCGCTATATAAATAAAGATTTATTGTATTACAAATCATTTTGCCTCTAAATACCACCTTTGCAATAGATTGGAAGTGAACCAACAAAGATGTGATTTAACTGCAGACTTGCAGCTTTAATTTGAGGGTACTTGATTTCATTGCAAGTGTGTCATTTGCATTTGGAATATATTTCTGCGAACTCTCAATATGAGATCCAAACAGCTGTCACTATCAGTGACGCAAGCTATCATTGTACTGAAAATTTAAAAGAAAACGCATCAGAGTGATAACAAAACCACGAGGTTTGCCAAATAAACGATTGGGTATGAAACAACGGTTCAGAACTCACTTGATGGCACTTCACAATAAAAATTTGGACGGCCAAACGGTCAAGTCAATCACCTCCTTGAACCCGAATGAGCTGTTCAC
Organism: Hippocampus guttulatus; assembly: GCF_054856545.1. NCBI lineage: Eukaryota > Metazoa > Chordata > Actinopteri > Syngnathiformes > Syngnathidae > Hippocampus > Hippocampus guttulatus. The sequence continues at coordinate 8,976,524 of NC_141276.1, forward strand.
CTGATTTGGATGTAAATACCCTCAAATTAGAGCTGAAGGTGTCTGCAGCTAAAGCACATCTTGATTGTTTCAACTCACATTAATTGTAGAGGTGTTTAGAGCCAAAATGATGAATTGCATCAAGAGTTTTCCATGGATGTCGTCCATCTTTCGACTGTGTTGCCTTCAGGGGCACTCTGCAAATCCAATGTATGTTTACTTATACTGTACTGTACAGCGTTTTCACAACAGCTGTAGCTGTATCAAAGCACTTTCCAGAACATTTCACATAAAATAACAACAATACAACATAACATAAAGCATTGAAAATAATACAACTGAAACAACTATTCCAGCATACGCATTGTTTGAAGCAGTTATCGATGGAAAAAGAGAGAATCTCAGTCTCCTTTCACCAGTGGAAACCTTCCACCAACGCAGCCTTGTGTTCGACATCGCGGTTTGAATACAAACGCCAACTCTGTGTGTGTTTGTCTTTATTTATTCATAAGTGCATAATCAAGCAAGCAGATACAAAAGCTGTAGTTTAGCATAGCGTCTCATGAGCTCACATCATGAGTCAAAGCAACATTAACTAACAGCATGTTCAATTTCTCATTGTCAACCATGGCGAGCGTCTGAGGATGATTATAGGGAGTCGGTTGATGTATTAGCATTAGCTCATAGTTAACTTCACAACAAAGGAAGTCACACTTTGCTTTCCTTTTAACACGCCACAGCGATTTCCTGTGTTGTGCGGCGCAAAGCCCACCAGGCACTTTTAATTATGTCACCATTTGACTTGAAAGTAGAAAAGAAAGACAGAATGAGGCAAATATTGCCAAAGAGTCAGTCTCAGATCCGCTCTCATACCTGGCAGCTACTGAGCACTCGCACAGTTCTACTGCACTCGGGATAAACGCTGGACGAGCATAACACGTGCGGCCAAATTGATGGCGTATATGGATCAAAACACTCAAGCGCAACAAAGTGCAGGAATTTGTCTGCCTCATCGTATCACCACTAGTGCCCGCTCAAACATTTTAAGCGGTTTCATGCCATGAAACATGAAAGTTTAGAAAGACGGCTGAACAGCATTAAATCCCTTCTCTGGTAATGATCAGCCAACAATTGGAACTTTGTAATCAGTATTGAGTTGAACAAATGCTGTTTTACCTCGTGGTTGAACACCCCCCTGCTGCATCCTCCAGCCGTACGTTCAATCACTGACGATTCCATAGCAAAGTTATGACATGTTTTGGGTTCATGTAAAATGCGCCTGGCTTCCATGAAAAGGAAAGGTCGCCCGACTTGGTCTTTTCCATCCATTTGTATCTGAAAGAGAAGAAAGTCTTCCTTTTAACGGGCCCTGATCCATTTCTCAACTCAACTGTATTTATAGAGCACTTTCAAACAGCCATCGCTGCATACAAAGTTCTGTCCATGTACACATTTAAGTTATTTTTTTGGAAGGTCTTGAGGATGACACATGGATTGACTTTTATTGCCGATGGTGATGTTGTGAAAGTGGCTTAGAATGTTGTTTTCACTATGAAGTCATGCGAATAAAATTGGATGTTTTCCGGCATGCATGGCAAAAAAAACAATAACAACAAAAAAACAAACAATTATATAATTAGAAGATATCAATACGTATTGGCTAAAAGTCTGGATTCAGAGCATCACAGTAATGTCACAAGAAACAGCAATTATATGAAGATAGCACATTTTCACGACTTTTTCTTCCCTATGCAGTAAAATGATGAAATAAATTCATCTGGCAAAGGATCATGTTCAAATTTCGAGAGTATATAACGTCACTTAAGACCAAAAATGGTATATCTTTGTTCAATTTTAATGGTATGATATATTTATTCATTTTTCAATTCACAAGACAGTTTTCACTTGATACTTCCTTACCAGTGGCTTCTGAACTTGTATTGTAAAACAATTGGCGGAATTGTCGTATATTCGCCTATGACCGTGCCTCTGTAGTTGTCACTCAATTCAGACGGATTGAAAGTATCCTCCCCCTGTTTTGTATTTAATTTCGTGGCAAAGACCTTCACTTGAAAGTAATGCGATTGCCCTACTGAACCGTTTCAGTTTTGCCACAGCTTCGTAAAAGCTGCATTTAAAGCCACAATGAGCGAAACGGATGTTTTTTTTGTTGTTGTTGTTGTTTATCCGCATAGAGAAGCTTTAAAATCTTAAAACTATTTCAATAAAGAGTCGCATTCTTTGTCCCAGACAGCTTCCACGTTTTCCTCCCATTGGGGCTTCTCATCGGCCTTTGTTCCACGCGTCAATGTGGATTTGTTAAGGCCTTGGATGAAATGGGTTTATCTCGGCTATGGATGAACAAAAGCCCGTTAAGATATTTGGAGGAACGCTTCTTTTCTGAAAGCACACAAAGATGTCTCTCCTTCAAAAGCACTCACAAGCGGAACAATACTGTACTGCGATGTTCTTAAAGCCTACAACTTCAACTAAACATTCAAGAGACACCTAAAGCCATTGTTTGTGCGTGTCTGCGTGTGTAATTCAAAGTCTGGCTTTGAATATTAAAAATTTGGCCGTCTGGGGAAAGCCTGTCAGAAAATATATGCTGGAGTCCAGCTGATGTTCTTTGTCCTGGCTGAATGTGTCATAATTAACAAGAGTGGATTAAACAGCGGGATCGAGCAAATTCTGGACTTATTTCGACTACTGATAGAACTCAAGCTCCACACGGATAAATTAATGAAATAAGGTCGGTGATATAATTGCAAGATATCAGATAAGAGGCAAGTATACCATCGGACAGTGGTTAGGTGGAAGACTACAATGAAATCAAAACGTTGTTGGTCTCTAGCCGCCTTTCGAATGCACATTCATCGGTCACATCAAATGATGTGCTCTGCTTTTGATGACAGTCCAAACACAGCAGCACCAGCGTGTCACCAACACTAAAGACGGACAATGGACCGATGACGACGAACCGCGCCAAGGAACCAGACGTCCTACCTGCCTCTCTCGCTTCCTGTGGGCTACCCGGTTCTCCGCCGCCGGACTACGGCTCCAGCATCCTCCTTCGTGGTCCGTACCAAAGACCGCCGCCATCTTTAATCACTAGCGAGTCCATCTGTCGAGGGTTCTTCCCTTTTCGAGTCCTCTCTTTCTCTGTTCCAGCCCCTCTCTCTCTGTTGCGGGGGGGGGGGGGCATGAGGGGGGTGCTCTCATTTTCATCCGACATCAAAATGCCGTATTGACAGGCTGGCGGGCCGCCCAGCAGGAGGGCATCTTGAACATGCTGCATTGGCTGTTGTCCTGTTCCATGCTGCACGTCTGCTGGCCACACGTGTTGTCCTCAGAATGACAAGGATAACCCAACAGAAGCCAGAAATAGTTGGTTACCATGAGCCTGTAGTCTCAAAAGGTTCAACGTGATAGTCCCTGAATGCACTTTTATGTCTGGCATGACATCGGGTGAGGAGGCTTCCAGAAGGGTTTCCCACAATGGCTTTTTTCCACATAAACCTACCTTAATGAAAGTTGATCATCTTTGTATTACAACTTGCACAACTGGACAAAGAGACCTCATCATAAATTAAATGAGAATAAGACGGATAGGGAGCGTGTGGTGGGGGGTTGTTTTATTATCAGATGGATTATTCAATTGGATTTCACACCAGCATGCCGGCCGGGTTATGGTCAGGGTCACATCAAGCCAATCCTTCTCACAATGACCAATTTAGTTTACTGCCTCTTTGCTGCTAAATCAATCAATCAATCCAAAAAAAAAAAACCAAAAACAAAAACAACAGCATAGACCGGCATGTTGTATTTTCGTGCTGGTCTTGCTGGTTTCACTAGCAAGACCAGCAGCAAAAGGAGCCAAATTTGAAACAGCTAAACCTTTGGTTCTGGTTAACTTACTCGACCAACTGCGCCACAGCCAGACGGCAAGACTAACATGCTGTTGTTGCGCCGCTGGTAGCTGTTGACACCAACTAGACTCCAGCTGGTCACAAGCTATCACCAGCTCCCCGGCAGGACCCCAGCAACATGCTGGTCCTACTGGGAGGCTGGAGCTCAGTTCATACAGTGGAGTGCCCAGTAACCGAAGACTCGGATGTTTAAATCGCAGCTGTTTTAACTGCACTCTTTACAAGATCGCTCCAGGGCAGACCGGAGATTTCGCAGAATGACGTGAGTTGTCTCATTCAAGCACATTCATCCACGTTGGTTGGCAGAAAGGTCAATGGCTTCATGCGGTGCTTGTCAAAATATATTCATAACTATGAATATACTTTACGCTGCATGCATGTGGTAGCTCTTTTGCAAGAACAGAAACCCCACAGTGCTATCTCATTTTCAAATAAAGCGGCCAAGTAAAATTAGATGCGTTGATATTTTGCATGTTACTCATGTTAATTGAACTTGGCTTGAGATGGTGCATCCAAGCTTCATACATTTTGCGAGGCTCGGGAAGGAGGAGGAGAAAAAAAAACAATCGCACCCAGCCATGTGCTTTTCCGCGCTATTGGCTATGCAAGCTCAATGTCGGGACTTTCTGTTGCGGATTAGGATCACATTTCATTCTGTTGACCTTTTGCTGCCACCGCCGGTTGTGTGCGGCTTTTGTTGTGCAATTAAAAATAAGGCCTTTGTTTGCAAGCCGGTGAACTTGTTGAAATTGTCAGCAAACATCCGACATGCAAACAAGGCTTAAACAAATGTCAGCTGCAAATTCATACCAGTGCAGTGAATCTCTCTTTCTCTTTTGAATCAGGAAAATTTTGAAACCTTCTTTTTTATGAATTAAGCAAAGCAAATCTAATCTGTCATCTATTTATTGATCAATTAATTAGCTCCGTGGTTCGCAAAATTTTTAGACCAAGTACTACCCAAGAAAAAGCTGATAGTTTAGTTACCCCGTCATACCTAACATCAAAATACGTCACCATAGGAGGTGTCAGTATGAAAAAAAAAACACAGAGCTTTTGTTACTATAAAAAAAAATATTTAATGTTATTGTAAGACACTAAAACATTATGTAGAGTTTCAACATTATATCTGTATGTAACGTATGATACAAGTGTATGTATATAAACTATTATATAAACAAAGAAACTGACCGGCTTGAAATACACAGAAGAGCATTATTATATAAGCCAGCTGTGACCCCCTTCGCGCAGGCGCGGTGGCCAAGTGGTAAGGCGTCGGTCTCGTAAACCGAAGATCGCGGGTTCGAACCCCGTCCGTGCCTTTTACTGATAAGGCTGCGGACTATAAGGGTCAATATTAGAATTATCACCAAACGATTGTAAACCATTAGGAATTTGCGTCGTCTTGAGTACTCGGCTCATGTCGTTAAGACGTCTCACTATGAGTGAAGGTTCTTCCAGCCACGAAGATTCCTTCTGTGGGGTGTCCATCTTTATGTGTCGGTGTCATATAAAAATAACTAACACGGTGCCGTGCTTTTGGCGACGTCCCACTCAATGTTCAAACTGTAATTATAAAACTGATCGACGTCACTCGTAAAGTCTCCAGTAGTGAGAAATCTGGCGCCATCTCCTGACATCTATGGGTAGTTCACTCATCTCAAATCACATACAGTACTGTACACACCCTGTACAAGGGTCCTCGGTTTACGACATTTCTTGGTTACGAACGGAACACAAGAAGGCACGCTGTTAGCGCTTGACTGAACTTTTTTCGTTTGATTGTATCAAATTCATGGCGTATAACAAGTGGGGGTTTTTTATAGGTCTTCAAGCGCTTCCGGTAACTGACATTGTGAGGTTATTATTGACAAGCATTGGACTCATTTGGGCATTGCCGTAAGTTACGTCATCACGCAGCAACACAAGGGACGCTAAGTTACCATTGACTTTTTCTTTTGTTTTGTTTTATACTGTATGCGAGTGTATTTCATACAAATACTGTTATATTTACTTAACTATAGCGTGAGCATAAGGGACTAGATTCCCGCTGGAACTTTGTGGTAACTACTTGACGTGATTTTGGTCATAATAAAAAATATATATCTATTTTTTAATTCCAAAAGAAAAAAAAAGATGAGGCAATGACATCATTAACACTGAAGAAGTCACTTTTCCATTCACCATCCACGTCACCTTCACATAAAGTTAAGGCTTGACGCTCTTTCTCCATTGACCCTATTCAGTGACTCAGTGGAAAACACCACCCAATGATGTAATTCAGCAAAGACTTAAAAAAAAAATAAAAGAATATAGAAACTCCCTGTTTCCCCAGTAGCTCGTTGTTCTCAAATAGCCAAAAGACCAATTTTACTATTACAAGGCATTTCGTGTCTCGTAATTAAGTGAATAAAAAGTGCCCACTGTTGCAACGGTGTATGGCCATTGATTATATACTGTAAGTCATTTTCTTCCGTCATTATAAATGTATGCTTGGGTCAGTAAATGCTACACATTGGTTGGCGGGAGCCACACCTCCAATTCGGCCACAGGGTGAATTTCCTTTGGAAGGGTGAATTTCTCAGGCATTTGGCGGCGTCCCGGTCACACCTACACAGAAGCTTTTCACACGTGTCCGTCAAACCAACTGCAATGGATGACACACTTGTGTTAGTCAATAATGGATAAGCAGGATTGACAGGATGGCACAGATTCGGTGAAAAACAGACAAATCATACAGAGTAAGGGTAACTGAATGCATTGCATGAATTTCAATCGTCTGCTTTTCTTTAGACACCCCTTTAAATACTCAATGGCATGTTTCAAGAAAGGTGATCAAACATTGCGCCATCTATGTTGTACTTGTTCGCTTCCCTGAGGCCTGTTGTGCAGGCATGTGAGACATGTCCTATTTGCATGCGGCGCTCATAGGAAGATCTGGAATCCAAAACATTTCCAATGTGTTTGGGTTTTCAAAATATATATTTTTTTCTGCATTGGGATGAATGTAATCTGGTCAAGGGCAATTTAGAAAAGCAGCCCATTTCATCCATAAATGGTATGATTTAGTAAATTAAGCGAAGCAAAAGTTGCTTTTTACTTTGACTTGATCTTGCTTGTCTTATGGGTGTATCGAGCGAGGTTCTGTTAATGTGTGCATTTTATTTCATGAAACTCTGACTGTGGATTCTATGACAAACAATGACTTCTCAGGTACAGAGGGCATTATGAGAACGAACGTGTAGGTGTGAGCGAGCTTGCTTGCTTACGCATGCATGTAGAGCATGAACACAGGCAATCACATCAATAGTGGAAGCTCAATCTCATCACAAAAACTCGTTTGAATGGAGATGTGGAAACCTTTCTTCTTGACTGCGGTTGCAGACTAAGCCACATTGGGATCCCCAACCTTTTTGCCTCACGGACCGGTTTAATGTGAGACAATATTTTCAGGGATCGGCCTTTAAAGGCCGGATAAATACAACAAAATAATATGATATGACCGGCATGAAAACTGTGGTATTTTCGAAACATAATAATAAACACGAATCGCGACACTAGGAACGTCCTATCTGGCCTCAACACTCTCGGGTCTCTATGGTAATGTTTACACGTGCCTTCAAAATAAGATCGACCGCAAATACAAAGTGCATGAAAAATACGACTCACCATCGCCGCATATTATGCAGACTGGGCTTGGTGCGTGGGAATCTCCCGTTGTGATCAAGCCGTATTTTAAGTAGGACTCCTGACACTGTCTATTAAATGTAGCCTTCTTTTTCTTGAAAGTCGTAGGCTCCTCCTCTGTCTCCTGCCTGGGCCTTTCCCCCTTCCCAAAGAAACTTTCCAAAGACCTTTGTGTTTTACTCATTTTGCTAGCGCCTGGGTTTCATTTTAGCGGAAACCTAGCACGTGACTGAGAAGCGCGCCTTCACCTGCGTCAAGAGTGACATATTGTAGACGGATGTAACAGAGGATCCGGTAATTTTTCAAAATAAACATCTTTCGGATTCCGAAATGAATCAAACGGAAGTAATGTAAGTTATGTATTCTTTCTGCGCGGCCCGGTACCAAATGACCCATGGACCGGTACCGGTCCGGGGCCCGGGGGTTGGGGACCTCTGACATAGAGGACCTATGTTCACATGGATCGTCCTGTAGTTTAGAAGTGTTGGGATGAAGCCAAAAAAAAAAAAACACCTGCAGAATTTACCGGCTTGACACAAACATTATACCCATTTTGTGCATATTTTTGAACTTTGAGGTTTTGCTGTTTCATACTGTACAAAAAATAAACAAACAATACCACAGTTAGCTGTCCTGTCATCACAGCTCCAATCGTAGCGATCTGTTTTGGTAGAGCAGCCCTGGCGCTCTGCACTGTCGTAGCAGCAGTCATGCTTGTGGCAGCACCTGCGGCCAGAATGAAGATTGTGCAAGAGTCTGCGAGCGTTAAACCGAATTTAGGCTGTAAGGAGGGTCGCAAAGTGCTGGGTGGAATCGCACGTTATTTTAAAGGTTGTTGTTGTTGGCAGCCTTGAGGTCAAAAGCATGAAACGATGGAACCAATTAAGATTTGGGTGTGGAATTGGGAAGTACTGTACTCGAGATGGTATTTAAGGCTTCCCATAAAGCAATTGGGAACCTGCAGATTCATCGGCGCTAATTCATACCCTCTGCACCACATAATGTATAGGTGGGTCATGTACTGGGTGTCAATCGGGATTTTTTTTAGCACTATAAACACCCGAGGCGATATTTGCAGCAAACAACAAAGGACGCCTTGACATCGTGTGGTGAAATATGCACTTTGCACTCACCAGTCAGTCCTATCCCGTGGCCAGCCGCTGCCCCCCAGTCCACAATAGCACCCGTAAAAAGCGTAATCCAAAGGCAATCTCTCCGTGGTGCATTTGATCATTCCCGCCAGCTCCAGCAGACCTCTTTTCGAGCGCGGTGATGAGAAGGAAGACCCTGAGGAAACAGAAGCCGCAACGGACGCAGAAGCCGCAGCTACTGCATCAAGAGACAACAAAAGAAGAACTCAGTTTGACGTTTTTAACCCACTTCAATATCTAAGCACAGTTGGTGCAAATTATCCATAAAAATATGTGAAAACACAGCCCATTCATCAATTCATTTTCAATAACTTTTAGCCCGATTTGGGTCACGGATGACCTGGAGCCTATGCCAGCTAGCGAGCCAATCACAGGGCACAGAGAGATCAAAAATGTCATACTCACACCTATAAAATGTTGGAGGAACCCGGAGCACAGTGAGAAAATGTAAACTCAAATTCAAAACCCGAACCTTAACTCTGAGGCAGATGTCGTAACCACAATTGTAACATGTTACCTGATGAGCAAAACATGACATAAAAAATATATTATGTACCCTAAATATATTTTGGGTTAATTTTTTTTTTCATTTTTAAAGCTAAAAATCCTATTTCATGAAAAAAACAAATTATTATCCTAGAATCCTATTACACTTACACAATATGGACACAAGTATTGAGACACACTTTTATTTTACTCTAGCAAGACATTTTTTAACAATTATGTACATCCGAATCCATATTTCTTCCCCTCTTCCCTTCCTTTTAGGTCATCCTTTAATCCATTGTCTTCTTATGGCAGATGTTCATAAACTGTTTGCTCGGAGAGGAGTGGTTGCACAAACACAGACATTCCCTTTAACTCACAGTTGACTTTACAGTTGCTCATTGGAAACAGCTCATATATGCCTGAAATAAGGCAAATGGACGGACAGAAATGTACTGTATGTGTGTATGCCGGTGATGACAGAGAATGTGCAGATAGGGAATAAAGGAGGAAGAATAAAGAGGAATAAAGAGAAAGGCTGAATAAAAATAAACATGTGCATCTTTCTTTAGTCAAGGTTTCATAAATAGTTTCAGACACACCGCAAACGGCAAAACAGTCACAGCTGGGTCATTTTTCCTCAGCCAGGAGGCACATGCACATTTTGGTCATTTTGAAAAGCCACTCTCAAACCGAAAAGCCAATCTACCCACGTCAGGAAGCTCACTCCATTTTCAGTAAAAACAACAACAAGAACAACAACAAAGAAAATTTGGGCAATGCATGTATGGAATATTTTTATGGATTTGTTTGAGGCGTTGGTCAAAATAGTTTCAATCTGAATGGAGTGCAACACAATTCAAAAATGCATGTGGAGGAATTTCAAGTCTTCTAGTTGGAAGATGTCAAGTTCCCCACTCAGGCTGTCAGTTTTTACAGGCCCCTTCTACGCTTTCAAAAAGACTTGTGTCAACCCCACCCCCACTAAAGTTAAACAACGAACTTACCTGCAAGGAGTAAAAGTGAGTACTGAAAGGCCGCCATGGCATGCGACACACAAGCTACTGAGCTGCACACTGCTCACACCCGCGCTGCGTGTGTGTAAAACATGGGCTGTGGATCTTTTTTTAAATGTCGTCTGAATATTTTCCCGAGCATCCCATTGGCCAGCTAAGCCAATCCGGTGTTTGTCAAACTGGCCCGCCGGCATTTTTATTTTATTTTGGGGACTACACACCTTATGTACTGCAAATGTAATAAGGGTTATTGTTGAAAATGAATGGTAGCCTACGTCAACTAAATTGGTACAGGAACACTCATCTTTTACCATCATGAGTAAATCTGTGAACTCGCTGAATAAAACTACTCCATTGATTACAATTAGGTTTGTCATTGATTTTTTAAATTTTTATTTTTGAGGAGTATATTGTCAGCTCTGTCACACAAAAGCCCATCTTCATTTGTTATGTTCTGATATCTGGAATGGGTTATTTCCTTTTTTTATATATTTTTTAATAATAACATAGCAGTTCCTCATTCTGAGAGATAAGCAGTTTCCTTTTACCTCCGTTTCATACCCATCACATGTTCACTGAACCTCTCCCAGTCATTGTGGTTTCGGTTTATTGTTATAAAGTATCTTGCCCTTCAAGGATACAAATGATGAGTGCATTTTGTCCTGTGAACCTCTGAAAGAACAGAACAACAGTCTTTGTGTTAATGTTCGTCTACACCACTTGAAAGCTAGCCGAAGTGGAATAATCTGTTCGAGAATCCGCATTGCTATAATGTATTAGTGTAGAACATAAAACGATACAAACTCCACACAGGCAGCATTCAAATTCCCAACCTCAGAACACCATGTCGCCTCAACCATGATATCCAACCATCCTGAGAAGTCTTAAATGAGATAAATACAATGCCAGACATAAGTTTTAGCACACGCATTATGTTCTAATTTTTGTTTCCAAACCTGCAAATCATGCAGTTCAGTTCATTCTCTCATTGCACTCTAGAATGGAACCATAGAACAAATAAAACGAATAAAGTTCTAAATTATAGAATCAATCTATAAACAAAATGTATTCGAAATGGTTCACTCATTAAGTCGCAAGCTGAACACACTCGTGGCCTTCTTTTGTACGATAGAAAAGAACTACCGGTACTCTTCACAAAGTTTTTTTTCCGAACTCTGTTGTAGAAGTTCCTAAAAATGTGTGGCACTTGCATTTATTTTGTCCAGTTCATCCCAAATGATGGAGACTGTGCATTTTAAAATGAGTCTAAAACACTGACTTAACATGAGAGTGTTGACTGTTTATGTTGTTATTATGAGTGTACTGTTTCAATGTCGCGGCCCTGTGGGCGAGTGGTTAGCGCGTCGACCTCACGGTGCAGAGGTTCAATTCCAGCTCTGGCCTTCCTGTGTGGAGTTTGCATGTTCTTCCCGTGCCTGTGTGGGTATTCTCCGGGTACTCTGGTTTCCTCCCACATTCCAAAAACATGCATGTCAGGCTAATTGAACACTCCAAATTGTCTTTAGGTGTTGTTTGTCTTTGTGTGCCCTGCGGTTGGCTGGCAACTGGTTCAGGGTGTCCCCCGCTTGGACGGCTGCGATAGGCTCCAGCACGCCCTGTGACCTTTGAGAAGTTGAGAGTATAAAGCGGATCAGAAAATGGATGGATGGATGTTTTAACGTCTTGACCTGGAACGTGTGCACATTTTGAGCATGACGTCTCTGATCCACTGGTGAAAGGAGACTTTGATTCTCTCCTCTAACTGCTTCAAACAACAAAGCGTATGAGCGAAAAGTGGTTAAGATTGCACGACTGTCCGTGTTTCATGTTATGTGTTGTGTTTATTATTTTACTTTATGTTAACTGTTTTGTTAACTGCTTTTGCAGCTGTTGTGAAAGCAACATATAAATCAGGTTATATTGTATTGTATGTTCAACACTTACCTTCAAAAACAGTGGGAAAACTGGTGCGTTCTAAAACCTTTGACATGGATATGAGTACCGGTTGAAAACTTGCTCATCCCTCCCCTCGCTGCAGGGGGCAGCACTTTTGTTACAGTTGAAAGCACTGTAGTTTATTTAGCCAAGAAGAAGAACAACCTGAAAGGCGGCCTTTGGCGCTACTGCACATTTAGCTTATTTTGTAAACATTTTTATTTACGCTAAATCGAAAAATAGCGTTTTCCTCCTCGGATGCTGCTGGATTTGGGGCTTGTCTTTTTTACATGCTCATACACGTAAGTGTACTTTACTGCCGGGGTAAAACAGTCTGGGATCTTTAAAACAAGGCAAAAATGATGGAACAAGTTGCTATTGTCTGCGTAGGAGAACTAGTTAAACTTGGAATATGTCTGCGGTTTATTTGGATCCAATCAATTTCCTAGAAATTACGCTTGGTAGCATCGTGTTGCAAGTTACGTTCGCATTTCCCCCGCCGAAGTGAACGCATGCGTTTCCCAATCAAAATTCTCTGTTGGAGGTTTATAATATGCAATGAGAGCACAATTGCTAACCACAAATATACACTGGCCAGGGGACCACACGTGCGCTATTGTCAGGCGTCTATCGTCGGACACGTCCGCTTACGAGCCGTCGTGTGCCTCCACCATCACACCGAATGAAACAAACAGCCGCTCGGAGCACACGTCAGTCTGTCGTGAAGAACAACAATCCTGCTGACGGCTTGTTACTACGAAACGTCTGCCCCGAACAAAGTATAGTGTGGCACCTTTTAACGGGGCAGACGTAACCTTTTCCGATTACTGTGTTATACTGTACATCCTCCAGCCTAACTTGTATGAATTTTACTCTGAAATGAGGCGTAAAATGGTCCAAAAATTTGGTAGGCCCCTTTCACCAATTAAATAAAAAGTTAGTGTAGCATCCATTCAACCGGTGCCGTGTCCGTTGGTGGACTTCACAATATCCTTTTGATATGTCGCCAGTCAATTCAAATGTCATGAATATGTCATGGATCCGGCGCGATGCGTGTGACGTCATCTCTCAACACGGAAGTGCGATACACACAGGACGAAAGTTGCACAAAAAAAAATTGCAACCAGGAATCATTTGTGCTCAATCATAATGGAGGGTGTATGCTTGACTGTATCTATTTGTGTCAATGTCTTATCAGAAGTGAATAAAAGCCTGTTGTGTTGTGTTATTTCCCAGGCACTGACACCCAGCAGTGGATACAAGAGCGCGCAGTCATGTCTGGATTGGGCCCGCTGGACAGAAAGAGTCGTTGGCAGCAGATCCAGAAAGGGCTACAGTTTATCCAGTAAGTGTCAACAGTGAACGGTCCCATTTGGTGCTCGACACTGTCTGAAGATGGACTGTTTGTGTTGCTAAAGCTCAAACTGATTATTGCTCACAACTTGAGTCATGAAAACATGCTCATTTTATTTTGAAATTTGGTGATTTTGTCCAAAATGCTTGCTCACAAGGTATAGTTTTTGGCACATGGAGCCAAAGCACTCTGTAATAAAAGTGTTTGGGAGTTTTTTGAAAGAAAGTGAGATTATTATTAGAATTTTTTTCCTCTTCGTTATCTCTTCCCATGTATTTTTTTAAGCAAACAAAAACAATAATTAAATCTGTATTACAATAAACCACATCACATTTACATAAATGTTGTGATTACCTTCAGTATAATTTACCAAGGCTAGTCAACCAGTATGTGTTTTGAAATCGAATTATTGTAACACGACTCGCTTGCTTGTAGATCAACGCTACCATATCCTGGAAGTCAAGATCATTATGAAGTAAGCTATAAACATATCCACATTATTAAACCTGAGTATACCCCGAATAATTAACGTTGTTTGTTTGTTTGTCTTTTCAGGTATTTGTTAAGGATCTCGTTTGGAATCTTTTTGGAGAAGGCAACGACGTGTTTAAAGAGGGCGACTGGACAAAATCCATCGAGATGTACACGGAAGCCTTGAGTCTAGCCGATTACGCCAACTCGGAGGACATCTCTGTAGCAACGGGTTTATTAGAGAAGCTTTACGCAAATCGAGCCGCCGCATGCCTAAACATCGTCCCGGTGAGTTGCTTTTTTGGTTGGTCTGTACATTCCCCACTAGGTGTCCAAACTACTACATGGCTAAATATGAACTAGATGGAATTGTGTAAACAGCAGATGCTGTGGCTTGCTAATCTAGCAAATGCAACAGGTGACTTCTTATTGTGGCTCACCGAAATGAAACCGTCACCGTTGTTTGTTTCTTGCTTTCATTTCTTGCGAAAAGCCTCCATTGTTGTTTTATTTTAAGTGATAACCTTCACATGCTACACATTCGATGATGTGGGGAGCGAGAGCACAGTTGTTGTAATGAATGTGAGGAGTGCCTTTGCTAAATAAGGAGGTCTTGAGTTGAAATAGAAGTGGAGTTATTCTTCAACCTAACACCGTGATTGCATATCTAAACAAATCAGATCACTTTTACGGACTCTTCATCACATCGTTTGGCGCACTGTCACACAGAAAACAGTCGGGATGGAGGATGAATTTCTCCATCAGGCCTTGTCCAAATGCATGTCATGTGACTACTTTTTTCCGATGACGGTCATCTGACCAGAGCGGGCAAAACCGTTCCTATTGCCAATGGTAGTTTTGTTCAACCACACGATGAGAGCAGACCGGAGGAGAGGAAGAAATGCCGCTAGTGCAGCTAATGCATTTGCAGACCCTTCGTGCTCATTTAGCTTGCCAGTTTGGGAGCATTATTCACTTCAGCCTTTCTTTCTTCACGCTATCCTGTGAGGAAAGCGTCACCGGACATGTCTCATGTTCAGGAAGTGACTCCTTCTTTTGAATCCTGCGTGTTAAATCTTGGGGAATGAAGCTATTTGGAGCCGATGTGGGTATTTCGGAGAACAACCTGTTGGCAAACACACCCTTATCTGTGTTTTTATGATCGACCTTGTAGTTGTTCCCAAACACGTCAACGCAATATCTCTTTCTCAGGGACTGTACGATCTAGCACTGGAAGACTGCGAAAAGGCCCTGCAGTTCAATGAGTGCAACTACAAAGCGCTGTACAGAAAAGCCAAGTCCTTAAAAGAGATGGGGAGGCATCAAGAGGCCTACGACGCTGTGGCCAAGTGCTCTCTAGCTGTGCCTCAGGTGAGTAAAAACCCCCCGGTGCGAAGGTGGTACATCATCTCGCTCAGACAGGTCCGAATTGTGTTTTCTCTGTCAGGATCCCAGTGTTGTACGGCTGACTCGGGACCTCGCCAAAACGTTAGGGTTGAAAATTCGTAAAGCTTACGTAAGGACGAAGGTAAGTGTCGCCTGGCCTCCCAGTAAGCCGTCAGTGTTGCTTTCCCCAAGCCCGACAACAAACTTTCGCATTTTCGCAAATAATTGCTGGGCAAGGGTTCGATTCTGTTTTCTTTGCTTTTTGCCAGCCGGCTTTGAATGTTTTGCGAGGATCGAGTCATCAGGATGCTGCTGGTGACCAGGTGACAAGCCAAATGTGCACTTTATCCATCAAAGGTGGAGTTTGCAGGATCAAACAAAACATGTTTTTTTTTCTCCAAACGTTGAAACTGTTTGTATGATCGGACGTTCGGATGTCGTTAAAACGATCTTTTGAAAAATCTTTCCACTTTGGCTCCATCTCATCCTCATAATTGGATTTTAATTATTATTTTAAAACAGCGATGTCAAACTCATATTTTGTTGAGGGCCACTACGGAGCTATGGCTTCCCCTGGCGGGCCGGTGCAAAATCTCAACCTTATTTATTACCTATGTATGACAATTTGACATTTCGGTTCAGATTTCAGCAAGAATCATGCTAGTTGACACACATGATTTTTACTCCCGCGGGCCACATAAAATGATGTGGGGGGCCGGATCTGGCCCCCGGGCCTTGACTTTGACACCAGTGTTTTAAAACCTCGTGTTGCGTTCTCCACCTTTTTAATGTCCCTCTTGCGAAGAAATGCGCTGTCTTATGGACATTTGATCTGCCCTTGTTCAGGCATCCCAAAACTCCTCGTCAGTTGAAGAAATAGAAATTGGTCAGTGTTCAAACCACCGTCACAATTTTGAAAATGAATATATGCCAAATTTATCTCTGATAAAACGTTTGTTTTTTTTTCCTTGTGTGTTCCAGAAGTGCCTGAAATGGTCCCGGCCAGCAACGTTGCGGTTCCCACACCGGTCACAGCGGTAGAGGAGCTTCGTCTCCCCAGCAGCATCCCATCAATGCCTCCGTCAGAGCCACCGGGCTTTGAGTCTTTATCCCTTCCCGTGTCTTCACCCTCGCCCGCCCCCCTCGCCGTAAACACCTTTATGAATGGCTGCCGAACTAATAAGCCGCACTCGCTACTTGAGAGCAGCCAGGACTTAGACAGCGACATCATCGGTAATGACTTAGATGACCTGTTGGACCAAGCAGGCCCCGAAATGGCAATGGTGCGTGTATAAAAACAAACAAAAAAAAAAACCTCTCCTCCCACAGAGTCTGCCGATTGACTCAATTGCGGCGGTCTCGCTGTCTTTCTTTCCTCAGGGCATATCCACGATGAAGAGCCCTCTTCCTTTGCCACCCAGTATGCCCTCGGTCAACTCTATGTCGAGTCCCTTCCTTCTGCCGTCTCACATCAACCCTTTCCTACGCGGCACCCAGCAGTGCACCGTCAATCTTCCGCCGCTGTATCACCAATTAGGATCCAGTGCCTATTTTGGGATGGACACTTTTGAGACACTGTCCCAGCCCCTTGACACACTGGATAGCCTTTCTTTATCAGATCCTCAAACAGGTACGATTACTCACCATCGTTCTTTTGCCATCTATGCACACACGCCAACCCTCACAATTTGCTAATACCCATAGGTCTGCACGATTTGGAAATAGAGGGTGTCTGCAGATCTTTAAAAAAAGTCTTGTATTTAATTTTCCAAAGGTAGTGCATGAATTAACCTTCAAGTCTTCAAAATACCGCAGATGAAAATGTTCTTTTCTTTGCTAAATTAGCAAAAATTTGAAATTAGTCTGCAGTCTGTGCCCTTTACACATTCTGTCAAAAATAAAATGTTGACATTTCTGGAAAAAAATAATTCAAAACCATCTCCAAATTTAGAAAATGTTAAGTCTTAGATTTGCCCAAAGTGGCCTTAAACAGTTCTTTTAAAAATGTCGAAGATCAGCTTCATCTTCCATGTTTCGAACCAAATTGACCAACAACGAAAATCAATGAATGAATTATTTTTTTAATTTTAGGAAATTTAGGCTTTTTGTGGCTTGTTTTTCTTGTTTTGTTTCATGATTCGACACCAGTCTCTCGCTTGAGAAAAAAGGACCTAACAGGATACCATCTCGAAATTTTTTTTAATTTCCATTAAGTCTATATACAGTTCCCGACCAAAGTCTTGTCACTA